>NC_064920.1:733670906-734920906 GCF_023897955.1 Schistocerca gregaria
TGGCGCGTTGTGGCTTGCAGCACTGGTCTGTAGGAATTAGATCCAGAGACATCGCCAGTGAGTCTTTGCGTTAGGTATCTCTAACTGCGAAAAATTCCTCCACCAGAGCAATTTTATGTCTTTCCAAAATATTCCTGTGACTTCCCCTTCCGACGAATGTGTGACGAGAATGATTCTGACAATCAAAGAAGCATCCTACAAGAAGAGAACATCCTTAAAATCATTCAGTGTTTACACCAAAGTAACTGACAACAGTCAAAGGGTTCATCTATACACTGCCAAGACTGGGACATACGCATCAGAATATTTGACACACAGAAAAACTCCTGAGAACGTAAAGCTGGGAAACGGTAACTAGGGAGCGACTCTACGCCCTGCTTACTCATTGGCGTCTTACATACGCGCTAAAACTGGAACGTGATGACTTATTATTCGTTAAATATGTTGTCAAAAAAGATTTTGCATAAGTATAGGGAGTCTCTGTCCAGTGCAGTCATTAGGAATCAACAGTGAAAAATAATCTGACAATGACATTTCAAACGTAATAAAAGATACGAAACGCCCAAATCACTTGGTGTGTCGTCGTGTTGACCCAAACGACATCGACCAAGAGTAATTCTTGCTGGCACTTAGAAGAGCTCTGGTTTTAATGGAGGCCGGTGAAGTTGTATATTGGTGGGCTAGGTGGTTAGGATCCACGTTTTGCCGGCAACCATTAAAGCTGTATTTCGTGTCGCGTGTCTGCGGGAAAAGCGAACCAATTAGGTATGAGAAACGTCTTATCGATTATTCATTTGTGTGTGAAAGGCATGTTAATTATATTTGTGAATTATCGTGCCTGTGAATTTGTAGAACACCAGTCAGTGTGGACTCCCCACTTTGGGACGAATTTTTTTTCGTTTTTGTATGTGAATGAAACAACTAGCATCTGTTGCGAAATTTCGAGTATGTCACGTAATAGTTTTAGTACTCTGCCCGAGGCTGAATATTCGAGTCACGTTTTGTAGAAATTCATTTCAGCCAGCAGCATCTGATCCGGAATTAGTGTGCGTGACAACAAACTACCTGTCGGATTAAAATCGTGTCCAGGACTGGGACTCGAACCAGGGACCTGTGCGTTTCAAGAGCAAGTGCTCTACCGACTGCGCAGTTGCAACAAGATTAACGACCACCTGTCTCACCCCCATCCCCCCCTCCCACTCCGCTCCATCCCCCCCCCCACCTCCCACCGTCACAGCTTCATTTCTACTAGTACCTGATCTCCTATTATGGAATGCAGAAGACGAGGCACTGGTGGAGATACAGCTGTGACGACGGGTCGTGAGTCGCCTTACCGCATATCCTAGTTTAGGACCTAGTACATGAGGTACTGGCTGAAGTACAGCTGTGAGGGTCGGTCGTGAGTCCAGGTAGGGTACTTGCCCGAGAAACGCATAGTTCCCAGGTTCGAGTCCCAGTCTGGCACACAGTTTCAATGTGCCAGGAAGTTTCATCACCTGACCTGGATCCCACGTCCTGCCTTCCACGGCACTGGGACTACTACTGGGAGTGACGGTGCACTATCAGTGCAGTTTTCAGAACTTTGCGACTTTTTCCATTGCGTCGAGATCCAGCTGCAGCATCCGAAAGCAGTGCAGTTTCAATAGAAATGGTTAACACCGTGGACACCGTCGTTACTATTGTCGGGTGAAGGTTAAACTCCAAATAACCAATTTTAAATCATCCATAGAGCACCATTTTCTCTACGCGACACCAGCGATGTGTTACTTAGATGTAAATCGTCGGAATTCCGCAAAGTAAACATTAACTGTTGGGCAGCTGTATCTGGCTTACTGAGGGAAAATACAGAGCATACGAGCGGTTCTATGCGCTACAGTCTGGAACCGCGCGAGCGCTACGGTGGCAGGTTCGAGTCCTGCCTCGGGCATGGATGTGTGTGCTTAGATTAGTTAGATTTAAGTAGTTCTAAGTTGTAGGGGACTGATGACCTCAGAAGTTAAGTCCCATTGTGCTCAGAGCCATTTGAACCATTTGGACAGAGCATACATCACACAGGATTTTTCTTACAGGTCACTGTACACAAAAGTGGGCTGAGTACAGGCCACCTCCGAAAACCAGGTAACGACAACTTACTTCCGCCGATCCTGGCATACCTGGAGGTTTAGCTTCTCGGGAAGCTTTAACTCCAAGGGCGGACTGTTGGTCCGCGACTCAGGCAACAACCGAAGGTGATTGCAGTGTCACCGTCGGCAATTCGCCAGGCGGGGCCACTGCAGGAGCCGAGCCCCGCAGTTGTCCGCTAACAGAGACGTCGCCTAGCAGGTGGGTCCTCCGGTAGCTCGCGCAGTAGCTCTGAATCCGCGGGCGCTCAATGGAGCCTGCCGGCTGATATATGAAGGAGTGCGGGCGCACAAAGCGGCCAGCGGTTCTTCCGGTGGCTGCCGCGTGTCACAGCAAGGTGAATGGCGCGCCTGGGTGGCCGAGGTCCTAATAAGAGCCGGCCGGCCATCCGTCTTGCACTCATTCAGCCCCGCGCCTCGCATTCCTGCCTCCCACCGGGAGGTCCCGCAATGCCCGCCTGACAGTGAAGAATCTCGCGCTCCTCCTCCCCGCTTTCGCTGGTCGAGATTCGTAGTGAATATGTCCCTCCCGTCTCCCCTTCTCTCTCTCTGCTTCCATTCTGTGCAGCGAGCAGGCTTCGGTTTCACGGGAGTTTCTGACACTGAAAAGCGTGCTATTTGTTCTGTTGTGTAAGCAGTCTCCAGTATATCTTTGCAAACAGGAGCGCGACAGCCGTGACCGTATTTTCTGTTATTTTCCCTACTCGGGTCCAGACGACTTCCTCCGCCACTGTCCGCTGAATGTAGCGTGACGGCGCGTTTTTCCGCCCACGCGAACCAAAGCAATGTCCTCGAGTGTCGCAGTGAAGGGCAGTCAGGCGTCGAGCGATAATACTGCGAGACCACACCTGCAGCACCCCAGCTCATGGCACTGTTGTGCAGTGACGGGGGCAAGTGGTCTCGCGGGGCTGCTGCACTGTTGGTCGTGAGCCGTGTGCCACCCCGAATGCTTCTGCGTCGGAAAAGATCTATGCAGTCTGCCCATCTTAATACCTGGCCACAGCGGCCCACCGGTTCTAGGAGCTATAGTCTGCAACCGCGAGACCGCTTCAATAGCAGGTTCGAATCCTGCGTCGGGCACGGATGTGTGTGATGTCCTTAGGTTAGATAGGTTTAAGAAGTTCTAAGTTGTAGCGGACTGATGGCCTCAGTAGTTAAGTCCCATAGTGCTCAGAGCCATTTGAACCATTTTTGAACGCATCTTAATAGGCGTTAGGCTCATTTTCTTTGGTGTGTCGACAGATTTTTGCGTTTATCTGGAATCAGCCCAGACAAATATTGCTCATCACATCACTATTACGACGCCCATTGTCGACGGCAAGTGTCAAATTGTTTTCCTTCACAAACGACACTAATTTTACAGCGGAATTCTACTTGCTCACTCGATAGAAGTGTCTCAAATTTGCCTAGTGTGACTGTATGCAACACTGATAGGTATTAAAAAAGACAGTAAATCATGAATAGTAACCGGTAGTCCACCAGCGTATCAGCGGCGCTGCTGCATGGCGGTAGCAGTCAGCGCGGGATAAGGCGCTGCTGTCGCTACTGGAGTACTGGTTATTTTTCGTGTTATATTGTACCCATAGGAACACAGGTTCCCGTCGGATCACCGAAGTTAAGCGCTGTCGGGCTGGGCTAGCACTTGGAGAGGTGACCATTCCGTTTCCCGAGCGCTGTTGACAAGCGGGGTGCACTCAATCCTTGTGAGGCAAACTGAGGAGCTAGTTGAATGAGAAGTAGCGGCTCTGGTCTCGTAAATTAACATACGGCCGGGAGAGCGGTGTGCTGACCACATGCCTCCCACATCCGCATCCGGTGACGCCTGTGGGCTAAGGATGAGACGACGGCCGGTAGGTGCCGTTGGGCCTTAATGGCGTGTTCGTACGGAGTTTAGTTTTACGTTATCCCTGTCAAAAATGTTGACAACACGAGTGTCGCAATACAATAATTTGGGCCCATTCTATCGAATGAATTCGTAAATAACCGCGTTACATATGCTTCAAATGGCTCCAAGCCCTATGGGACTTAACATCTGAGGTCATTAGTCGGCTAGATTTAGAACTACTTAACCCTAACTAACCTAAGGACATCACCCACACCCATGCCCGGGACAGGATTCGAACCTGCAACCGCAGCAGCAGTGCGGTTCCGGACTGAAGCATTTAGAACCTCTCGGCCACAGTACCGCTTGAATTTTTTTTTTATTTTTTTTGCACGGGAAACAAACCGACGCTTTCTGGCGAAATTGTGAATCACGTGAAAAACATGATTAGCAGTACTTGTTTGGGCTAAATACAGTTGCATATTGCAAACACGTAACGGCAAATATCTTCCGAAACAGCAGCGGAAATGGCCTGGCATCTCTTACGAGGGACAACCTGCTTAGTGTAATTCTTACTAAGGTTTAAAAAACCACGAAGCGACGTATACTACTGGCCAAGAAAATTGCTACACCACGAAGATGACGTGCTGCATACGCGAAATTTAACCGACAGAAAGAAGATGCTGTGATGTGCAAATGATTAGCTTCTCAGAGCATTCACACAAGGTTGGTGCTGATGGTAGCACCTACAACGTGCTGACATGAGGAAAGTTTCCAAGCGATTTCTCATACACAAACAGCAGTTAACCGGCTTTACCTGGAGAAACGTTGTGATGCCTCGTGCAACGAAGAGAAATGCGTACCATCACGTTTCCGACTTCGATAAATGTCGGATTGTAGACTATCGCGATTGCGGTTTATCGTACCGCGACATTGGTACTCGCGTTCGTCGAGATCCAGAATATGGTATCAGTGGGTTCAGGAGGGTAACACGTAACGCCGTGCGGGATCCCAACGGCGTCGTATCGCTAGCAGTCGAGATGACAGGCATTTTATCCGCATGGCTGTAACGGATCGTGTAGCCACGTCTCGATCCCTGAGTCAGCAGGAACAGTTCAACGACGTTTGCAGCAGCATGGACTATCAGCTCGGAGGCCTTGGCTGCGGTCACCCTTGACGCTGCATCACAGACGGGAGCGCCTGCGATGGTGTACTCAACGACGAACCTGGGTGCACGAATGGCAAAATGTCATTTTTTCTGATGAATCCAATTTCTGTTTACAGCTTCATGACGGTCGCATCCGTGTTTGGCGACATCATGGTGAACGAACATTGGAAGCAGGTATTCGTCATCGCTATACTGGCGTATCACCCGGCGTGATGGTGGGGTGCCTTTGGTTACATGTCTCGGTCACCTTTTGTTCGCATTGACGACACTTTGAACATTGCACGTTACATTTCAAATGTGTTACGACCCGTGGCACTACCCTTCATTCGATCCCTGCGAAAACCTGCATTTCAGCAGGATAATGCACGACCGCATGTTGCAGGTCCTGTACGGGCCTTTCTGGATACAGAAAGTATTCGACTGCTGCCCTGGCCAGCACATTCTCCAGGTCTCTCACCAATTGGAAACATCTGGCCAATAGTGGCCGAGCAACTGGCTCGCCACAATAAGCCAGTCACTACTCTTGATGAACTGTGTTATCGTGTTGAAGCTGCATGGGCACCTATTCCTGTACACGCCATCCAAGCTCTGTTTGACTCAATCCCCATGCGTATCAAGGCCGTTATTACGGCCAGAGGTGGTTGTTCTGGGTACTGATTTCTCAGGATATATGCACCCAAATTGCGTGAAAATGTAATCACATGTCAGTTCTAGTACAATGTATTTGTCCAATGAATACCAGTTTATCGTCTGCATGTCTTCTTGGTGTAGCAATTTTAATAGCCAGTAGTGTAGATGACGCCTAGACAAGTAATTTAATATGAGACACTTAGGGCGACAAAAGTCGGGAAATACTGTAGCTCAAAACTGTATGACGAATGTTGAACATGTGACGTCACCAGATGATGCACCTCGGCGCTCGTGCAACAGTGGAACCTATCGATGTCCTACCTGATCAGCCTACTGCAAGTGTAGTAATCACGTCGATCTGGCTCCGTATGGAAAGCTTCGTCATTAGAAAACATACAGTAGCCATGTAATGATATGACGTTCCTAATTAGGGTAACTGCCCTGTGAGACAGACAGTGCGTATTTATATAGTATGACTACTTCTCGTTACATTGTTGGAAACACCTAAGAAAATCGCAAGCCACTTGCATCTGAAGATATCTATCTACTTAATGAGGTTCTTGTTAACTCGCAGTTATAAAAAGAGTGAAGTTTACTAAATCGATTAAACGTTTAACTGAAAGAAAACAAAACAAGTTAGTTTTTCGGATTGGATAATTACGTGTTGATTATCGACAAATAATTTGACAAATCGCTATAGTTAACAATATTTATTGTTCAGAAAATTTTGTGTGAGAGGTAATTGACGTAGCAAGAAGTTAGTTTTTTTGGACTTGATAGTTAAGTGCTGATTACTGACAAATAATTTGACAAAGAAGTATTTTTAACAATTCTTCCTGTTCAGACAATTTCATATGAGAAGTAAATTACATAACAACAAGTCAAAGTAGCAAACTTCGTAGTCATTTCAAAAACCAGTTATTATCGTAGAACAGTCAGTTTGAATACCAAAACTGTTCTTTTCGAAAACTTAACCTTTTTCAAAACCGTTTAATAGCAATTAGCATCACAGTGAGAAACGTAGTTCAGTTGATACGTAGCTGGTAGTGTGTAGAACTAGTAATTAATTTCACGAAATAGATGGAAGTTTGCTTTTGACCATTACTGAAATTTTTCTGGGTGTTAATTGTGTTTTGACAGCGAGCACGAGTCAGTGCCTCTGCGACTGTTCACGCCTGTCAACATGCTACAACAGTAACATAATTCAATTTCAAAGTCAAGAGTTAATTGATTTCGCTCACACTAGTTGAGCTGGTGACCGTTCATTTACAGTAGTTTCCAAACGGAGTACAAATTAAATCATCATTTCGGACCAAAATTTCGATAGTTTTTTTTCTATATCATTTTGTACATATTTATTTCTGTCAATTGTTACTGCGCTACGTAAATCGCACAATAATGACCAAGTTATGACAGCACCTGATTTCTTCTGGGTAATACTTTCACTTCGGATTCGATGCCTTATCCCAAATTAATATCAAACCATTAGCTACAAGGTAGTTTTTTAATTAGTCTACCACCTCGGGAGGGAAAGCTGCTGTTGCTGTTACAGACATCGTGCTGCTTCTCTCTTTCTTTTAGTGTTATTAATTAATTAATTAATTAATTTTGACAATGTTGACTGGAACACTCTCTTTCAAATTCTAAAGGTGGCAGGGGTAAATTACAGGGAGCGAAAGGCTATTTACAATTTGTACAGAAACCAGATGGCAGTTATAGGAGTCGAAGGGCATGAAAGGGAAGCACTGGTTGGGAAGGGAGTGAGATAGAGCTGTAACCTCTCCCCGATGTTATTCAATCAGTATATTGAACAAGCAGTAAAGAAAACAAAAGAAAAATTCTGAGTAGATATTAAAATCCATGGAGAAGAAATAAAAACTTTGAGGTTCGCCGATGACATTCTAATACTGTCAGAGACAGCAAAGGACTTAGAAGAGGAGTTGAACGGAATGGACACTGTCTTGAAAGGAGGATATAAGTTGAACATCAAAAAAAGGAAAACGAGGATAATGGAATGTAGTCGAATTAAGTCCGGCGATGCTGAGGAAATTAGATTAGGAAACGAGACACTTAAAGTAGTAAAGGTGTTTTGCTATTTGGGGAGCAAAATAACTGATGAAGGTCGAAGTGGAGAGGATATAAAATGTAGACTGGCAATGGCAAGGAAAGCTTTTCTGAAGAAGAGAAATTTGTTAACATCGAGTATAGATTTAAGTGTCAGGAAGTCGTTTCTGAAAGTATTTGTATGGAGTGTCGCCATGTATGTAAGTGAAACATGGACGATAAATAGTTTTTACAAGAAGAGAATAGAAGCTTTCGAAATGTGGTGCTACAGAAGAATGCTGAAGATTAGATGGGTAGATCACATAACTAATGAGGAGGTATTGAATAGAATTGGGGAGAAGAGGAGTTCGTGGCACAACTTGAGAAGAAGAAGGGAGCAGTTGGTAGGACATGTTCTGAGACATCATGGGATCACAAATTTAGCATTGGAGGGTAGCGTGGAGGGAAAAATCGTAGAGGGAGACCAAGAGATGAATACACTAAGCAGATTAAGAAAGATGTAAGTTGCAGTAAGTACCGGGAGATGAAGAAGGTTGCACAGGATAGAGTAGCATGGAGAGCTGCATCAGACCAGTCTCAGGACTGAAGACCACAACAACAACAATTAATTATTAATATTATGTTCTGATCACGTCACTCCTGCTTCCTTTTTTAACATCCATAGCTCAATACTTTTAACTTATATAATAATTATAGTTTAAGTATGAATTTTTAACCATCTATATCACAAAACACCTGTGGTCGTATGCATGGTAAACAGTCATAATATACGCATCATTAACAGTTAAGTGGACATTCAATTTTCTATGGTATCACCCATTAACTTATCAGAGATCTTATCTCTAACACCAGCAAGACAGCTTTAATTCTTTTCATACCGCATTTTCTGACTACACACTGAAATGTGACTGTCACTCGTTAAACTACACTGAGCTACACAAATTAGTTTACTACATAGTTTTCTTTAACTTATATGTATAAAAACTGTATCGGTTATAGCAATTGTCTCTGTGTACGTTTCTACTTCTTAATGTATAACACCTTTTTTTTTATTTTCGGAAAGAAGACCAGCCATATCTTTTTGATCAGCACTTTAGTAAGACAGAATGATTTAACTAAGACCAGCAATCTACCTTCTTTGTATCAGACTGAACTGTGTTGCTGGCTACTCTGATTCAAACCATAAATTCGTTTCACTCTTGCTGGGTCTACAGGGTGAGTCACCTAACATTACCGCTGGATATATTTCGTAAGCCACATCAAATACTGACAAATCGATTCCACAGACCGAACATGAGGAGAGAGGCTAGTGTAACTGGTTAATAAAACCATAAAAAATGCACGGAAATATGTTTTTTTGACACAAACCTACGTTTTTTTCCAATGGAACCCCGTTAGTTTTGTTCGCACATCTGAACATATAAACAAATACGTAATCAGTGCTCTTTGTTGCATTGTAAAACGTTAATTACATCCGGAGATATTGTAACCTAAAGTTGACGCTTGAGTACCACTCCTCCACTGTTCGATAGTGTGTATCGGAGAGCACCGAATTACGTAGGGATCCAAAGGGAACGGTGATGGACCTTAGGTACAGAAGAGACTGGAACAACACGTTACGTCCACACGCTAACACCTTTTTATTGGTCTTTTTCATTGATGCACATGTACATTACCATGAGGGGTGAGGTACACGTAAACACGTGGTTTCCGTTTTCAATTACGGAGTGGAATAGAGTGTGTCCCGACATGTCAGGCCAATAGTTGTTCAATGTGGTGGCCATCATTTGCTGCACACAATTGCAGTCTCTGGCGTAATGAATGTCGTACACGCCACAGTATATCTGGTGTAATGTCGCCGCAGGCTACCACAATACATTGTTTCATATCATCTGTGGTTGTAGGCACATCACGGTACACATTCTCCTTTAACGTACCCCACAGAAAGAAGTCCAGAGGTGTAAGATCAAGAGAACGGGCTGGCCAATTTATGCGTCCTCCACGTCCTATGAAACGCCCTTCGAACATCCTGTCAAGGGTCAGCCTAGTGTTAATTGCGGCATGTGCAGGTGCACCATCATGCTGATACCACATACGTCGACTCGTTTCCAGTGGAACATTTTCGAGCAACGTTGGCAGATCATTCTGTAGAAACGCGATGTATGTTGCAGCTGTTTGGGCCCCTGCAATGAAGTGAGTACCAATGAGGTGGTCGCCAATGATTCCGCACCATACGTTTAAAGTCCACGGTCGCTATCGCTCTACCTGTCTAAGCCAGCAAGGACTGTCCACGGACCAGTAATGCATGTTCCGTAGATTCACTGCCCCGTGGTTTGTGAGACCCGCTTCATCGGTAAACAGGTAGAACTGCAACGCATTCTCTATTAATGCCCATTGGCAGAATTGCACTCCATGATTAAAGTCATCACCATGTAATTGCTGATGTAGCGACACATGAAACGGGTGAAAGCGATGACGATGCAGTATGCGCATGACACTACTTTGACTTAGTCCACCAGCTCTCGCAATGTCCCGTGTACTCATGTGTGGGTTCATGGCAACAGCAGCTAACACACCAATTGCACCCGCTTCTCCTGTGACGGGCCTGTTACGGACCCGTTTGCGTGCTACGACCATACCTTTTGCATACAGTTGGCGGTATATGTTTTGCAATGTGCGGCACGTTAGGTGCTCTCTGTCCGTGTACCGTTCTGCATACACCCTGCAGGCTTCAGCTACATTTCGTCGTCACTCGCCATAGATGAGTATCATCTGCGCCTTTTCAGAGTTCGAATACACCATGGTCACAGTTCCTACAACACTACACTATCACAGACGTCTGGTAACACGGTGAACTACAGTTCGTCTGCGTGCGGAGACGAATACAGAATAACAATAGCAGCAAGCGCTACATGCGGACACTGCGACACCTAGACCAAACCACAACAGTGCACTACAGCCACACTCGTAAACACGGTCGTCATCGTAAACATGTCCCTGCAGATGCTGCTCACTGACCGTGGCCCGTGTTTGTTACAACACGCAACTGAACGTCGGAGGTTTCAAGCGTCAACTTTAGGTTACAATATCTCCGGATGTAATTAACATTTCACAATGCTACAAACGGCACTGATTACGTATTTGTTTACATGTTCAGATGCGGTAACAAAACTAACAGGGTTCCATTAGAAAAACGTAGGTTTGTGTTAAAAATCATACTTCCGTGCATTTTTGTATGGTTTGTATTAAACAATTACACTAGCCTCTCTCCTCACGTTCGGTCTGTGGAATCGGTTCGTCAGTATTTGATGTGGTTTACGAAATATATCCAGCGGTAAAGTTAGGTGACTCACCCTGTATATGATCATCACATTATTAAGTACCGATTTTTTTCGTAAAATAACGTAGTAAATGGGTTCACACACTCATTGGCCCGCTAAACTAAAATTTCCTTTCTCTGTATTATTTGTGTTACGTCCAACACTGCCGTATGATAGGAATACTACAGTCCCAGAGAAATACCATTTAGGCACCAGACCGTATGCTGCGGCCATCACAAATCATAATTACATTTAAGTATGGAGAGAATACCTTTGTACATGCTGCAAAATATTTATAAATACTTCACAATTTTATCCTAAATCATTTATTTAAATTCTTTTTTCATGAAATAATTACATTACTTCTTCATCATCACAGTCAATAACGTGTACTGATTAAGTCCTTAGAGTAAGTGGCTTGGAAGCAAAATCACTGTAACATGTAAATATCTCACTGATAAACTCGTACAGCAATCAACGTTAATTTTCGTGTATCGAACATCCAATGAAAAACTTACTTTATCTTATCACATTTATCTCATCAGATACACACCACTGTTTCTGAGTACTTGTGGCACATTTGTTTTTAAACCGTGTTTGTTTCCAAGGTCCAACAACGTCATTACTCAGTCTCCAGTATTGAACTTGGGAAAATTCGTTGCTTCATTATGTATTTGTAACCTCTTTTGTGTACTTCATTTTAAACGTTATTTTATTTCCTCAAGCATAACATTTGCTTCTCTGTTTCCACTTATGGAGTAATGAATGGCTCTCCCTGTGGCCGACTCTTTTGGCCGACTCCTTGTGATTTCAAAGAGTGCCAATCCTGTTAAGTAAAGTTTTAAACTACTGAAGGTACTGTGTCTATTTGTACAATGAGCTCTAGCCAAACGACCAAGTTCTTTCATTACTGTTACTGCCAGATTTCCTTGCAGGAAATATTTAAAAATTCCTTCATGTTTTACATCTATTCTTCTAAAAGCCTTACGAACTTTTCACTGACAAAGTGACAGCTGGTTCTCGATGTTGTACTAAACAATCATCTTTCAAACATTTGATCACACTCGACGCAGCAGCTGTTTTTAAAGCATACAGGCGCAATATTTTTGACCAGCGTTCTAGAACGACTAATACGTATTTAATGGTACCTCTTCGTGTTGGTAATTAGCCGAAAAAATATATGGCACATGAACCCCATAAGCCCTTGGAGATAACGGGGTAAACTCTTGTTTTACATGGTACGTTAAGTCTTCAATTTGCTGGAAAATTATACATTGTCGAATATTGTATTTTACTAGTATACTGAAATTTTAACGAAGATGGAATTTATTCATGCAGGCTAAAAATTTTCATTGACAAAATTTTCAGATCCTATGTGTATTCTCCAGATATTGAAATATTTGGTGTAAATGAATATTCAGCCTCTGCTCTCGCATTTTAGCTTGCCAGGTTTTGAAAACTATATGTGGATTAGATACCCTTTGTCGTTACAAATAGGTGCAGTGCCCATCTCCTTTGGTATACATGATGACATGTCAGCAGTAGCATTTCGTTTTCTTCCCATACGCACCACAGAAGAGTCAAGTCATTGAATGAATAATACCCAACGCTCGTACCTTTCTTGCAGCAACATGTTGTTAATTAGCAGTGATAAGGCGTTATTATCGGTACAGGAAATAGTCCAATTTCCAACTAGGAGATACCAGAACCATAGTAATCCCCAAATGATATCCAGAGTTTCCTTCTCAGTTACCGAATAATTCAGTTCATGTTTATGTAATAATCTGTTTCTGAAGAAGATGCTTCTATGATTTTTCATAATCATCAAAATCTCCTTGAAAGATTTTGCAAGAAGTCCTGTAATGCATGTCGCTCAGGTACTTTTGAACATGGCGGAAAAAGTATGTCATCTGGATACCTTTGAACACGACGCCATGTTGTTGCCTATCTTGAGAAAAGCATTTTTTATTTTTTATTTTGGATAAGCACCACAGGTCGTTCAGATATATTTGAACATTGCACCATCTTCGACTCTAACGTCAATGGGCTTGTAAAGCATAACTAGGCTAGTTCTCCCATCTTAGACTTAGCGTAATTGAGATAGTTCAACCACATGTACTTTTTTTCTTAATTTTCGCATCAATTCTATATTTGACTTTTTTATTTTGTGAACACCACCGTCTTGCATTTTTAAATGTCCTGCTGCCCCCGATCTTCGATTTTTAAATTTCTCACTATTACTATCATGGATTTTTAACTTTTCGTCTATTATCCTTTTGGACATTTGAATATCCCACCAATGCAGTCTTGAATTTTTCTGCCACTGCAGCGCCATTTACAAGCGGACGGTTAAATTATGTTGCAGAAGGGAAGTTAGAAGTGTTCGGTGCACTGTGTTTGCAGACACACTTGCGCTCTGTGCAGCATTTATGTCTGGTGTTAGTTCCGCCACAGTTCGCAGCCAGTACTGTTTTAGCAGGGTTGGCCGCTCAACCCCATGACGTGTGGACATGGTTTTACTTTAGTTTCGCCACCTGTTGAAGACACTGACCTCAGTACTCCTCGAACACCCAACAAGTCATGCCGTTTCCGAAATGCCCATGCCGAGCCTTCAGGCCATCATAATCTGCCCTCGGTCAAACTCAGATGATCGCACGCCTTCCCTGTTCTACACTCAGACAGCACACTCACTGGTACTACATTCACTGTATATGTGTCTGACTACGATTCACTCCTCGTCAGGTGACGCTGTCATCACCTGGACGGGTTTATATCGATGGTGGTCATAATGTTCAGGTCGATCACTGTATATGATTCGTAAAAGTTACGAATATTATATATAGAAGTTAATACTTCTGTCGTTATTTAGTGCATTCAGTACATACACCATGTTGCCGGCCGCGGTGGTCTCGCGGTCCTAGGCGCACAGTCCGGAACCGTGCGACCGCTACGGTCGCAGGTTCGAATCCTGCCTCGGGCATGGATGTGTGTGATGTCCTTAGGTTAGTTAGGTTTAATTAGTTCTAAGTTCTAGGGGACTGATGACCTAAGCAGTTGAGTCCCATAGTGGTCAGAGCCATTTGAACCATATACACCATGTTACTACAACCGATGAGCTTGCTTTTTTCCACGAATGTCACAGAAAGGTGTCTGCGACGACGGCCGTCCTCCATCTCCCAGTAACCCCTTGACTCCCTTGCAGCCATTGGACATGTTCGCCTTCTAGTCGACGGCCACAGGGACAAAAGATGTTGGGAGAGTGAAATTCCCGCTGCGCCGATTTTTGAAAAAAAAAATCAGAAATGGAATAGAGTTGTATACTGGCATTGTATAGAGTAGTCGGTTTTCTGAGCTGAATTACTATTAGTGTGTTGTATTAACAACTGCTGTATATCACTCCGTTGACGTTTTATGTGGCACTAGTTTCTAAAGAAGAGTACAAAAAAAGTTGTCAAGTGCTTCTAAAATCTATCCGAAGACTCTAATTTTTACTGGAAATATAGTATGTGGAACGAAGGATTATCTCAATAATGTGAAATTAATTAACCTCAAGTACGAAATTTCAAGTTTAATTTCATGCGAGTTGGTATCGAAAGTTATCTCTAGTTTTATAGTCAGGGGAAATGGGCTTTTTGTGGAATAATTCTTGTTAGTGAGAAGTCCTTGATCTTTAACTGGTCTTCCGAATTACGAGGGATACTAGGAAAGCAAGGTCCGATAGGTCGCGAAATAGAAACGACACTGAAAATTCGATGAAGCTTTGCACAAATGTGTCGGGAAGTGTGCCTAGCGCGCCTGTCCATCGCGTCACGTGGCTCTTTACAGTTCTGAGCACACAGAAAAGACGTATAGTGCGTAGAACAATAGTGTCTCCTGCTAAGTATGGGTTCCCGCAGAGAGGTTTCGTCTGATTTCATGCAAACCCACATAACGTGCCTGTCATGCATTTCCTTCGCGCAGTGTAGGAGCAATGAGGATTGCCACTGCAGCGTTTTCGAGGGGAAGTAGTTGGTAACCTACCATACAGCCCGGACTTGGGTCCCTCTGATGTTCATCTCTGATCACGTCAACTGTTGGCTATCAAGACAAGGTTTTGGCACAGACAACGAACTGAGACCAGCGTAGAGAAGTGGCCTAAAGGACTGCCTTCAATGACGAGGGTACTGAAAGTCTAAGTCGATGCGGCGACCATGTAGAGCAGTGGCTGGAAGATGTAGAAAATTGTTGCAAAGAACACATTTTTGATTTCAACTGTGGTTTCCAATTCGGGACGGATCGGACGTTACTTTACATACCTCTCTCTACATTTTGAATTAGGTATTTCAATAGTATTTTAAATTGAATGATTAAATTTTAAACCAGCTTTTAAATTCTACACAAAGATCAAACATTTACGACTCAAACAGATAATAGCATCCAGTTGCCCATCAGCAATTATGATCTATGGGGAAATATTTTTGCGTCGCAAACTGAGATCGAAGTATCACTTAAAGAAACCAGCATTTAAATTATAATCAATGACTGAACTCTGATTGTGTTCAGTTATAATCTGAGGTTGATTCAAGATACGGAAGGACACTGAGTTTTGCCGAGGGTGCGGTATGTTAAGATACGGCATACGAGAATTAACAGTGAACTCCGAAAGCTGCGGTAAGTGGGATAAACGGTATTATTACAGCGGATGAAACTGAAATCGAAAACTACTTTATTTATCTGCTTCCAATACACTTAAACTGCGAGTTAATCAGAACCTGGTTACATTGATAAATATCTTCGTATACAAGTGGCTTGCGAAGGCCGTAGTTGTAGCGATCAAAATAACGAGAGGAAGTCCTGCTATATTAATAAGTACTACACATCTCACAACGCAATTATTCTAACTAGGAAGGTAGTATTCCTACAGACGTGGTGACCGTTGAGAAAGGAGGAAAACAAGGAACCAGAAAAGAAAATTGAAAGGAAAAGTAAAAATTTCGTCCGGAAGAGAGAAGACGACCGGAAAATACAAGAGGCAAGAGAGAACCTGAAGCAAGAGACATATCCGAAAGTTCAAGAAAAGTGAAGCACAGAGCCTGGTGCAGGGAATCAGGGGAATTAAATTTGTCCAAGTGGAGATTATGCAGCGCCTGGGTGAGGGTTTCTTCAAGCATGTGTCAACGCTACGAGTCGACACAGTAGCAGATTACGGCGCAGCCCTCACATAGCATAGGTAACGATCTTAATTCATTTTATCGAGCAATAGCCTTCGGCAGCAGAAGCCGTCAGAAACGTGCTGCAGATTACTACCAGTCTGGACGAGTCCGGCTAAGACCTGAGCATTCACGTGTGTTTGACGAGGCTACAGTGAGGCCAGGTATAGGGTTGGGTTGGGTTGTCTGGGAAAGGAGACCAGACAGCGAGGTCATCGGCCTCATCGGATTAGGGAAGGATGGGGAAGGAAGTCGGCGGTGCCCTTTCAGAGGAATCATCCCGGCATTTGCCTGGAGTGATTTAGGGAAATCACGGAAAACCTAAATCAGGATGGCCGGACGAGGGATTGAACCGTCGTCCTCCCGAATGTGAGTCCAGTGTCTAACTGGCCAGATATAATTCGGGACCCGAACAGGATAGTAATTGTTGCGGGCACTGAGATAAATCATTGTGTACGATAAAAGTAGTTTGTCACAGTGGCAACTAAGAGGCAAGCGACCGAACACGCAAGCATTAGGAGAGAGTCAAAGGCAGGTCCTATGAGATTTTGAAAGAAATGAATGATTATTTAGTTATTAGAAATACAAAGATAAATACTGGTTTGAAAGAATAACACTTTTAACTCTTAGTAAGGCTAAGATGGATATTGGTATGAAAGAATTTAATGACAGTTTACCTCTTAGTAGTGACAGGATGGAACCAGTTTAAATGTCTTTAATTACAGTTTACCACTTAATTCTGCTCTGAAAGAAGTGAATGACAAAATGAAAAATAAGTTGAAGGACATGGGTGAGCAATTAAAACAATTTGGCAAGGATATTAGGGATGTGTTCACCAAAAACCTAAACGTAGTATCCGAACAATTAGATGTGCATATTCAGGAATCTCGTTTAGAAAAGGAAGCAATGAACTCGAAAATCAAGCTGAACAGCTTAGCAGTTTCAAAGTTATCTCTAAGAACTACGTGGAGCAGAAGCTTAAAGGAGCAGAGTAAGTTCTTGAGTATACTGTCAGAAATCTAAGAGACGAAATCAGTATGGGTCTGTAGATACTTTTAAGTCTGAACAGTCTGAGTTAAGGAAGATAGCTTAGAAAATTTAAATAAGAGCACAGACAGCTTAGAGGGCAAGTAAATAATATAAAATCGAAAGGAGAAAGTGGCAGAATCGATTCTGGAAGTGAAAGAAATCAAATGAAATGATTATATTTGTCCGTGTCGAAACGTCGAACGGTGCAGGGCACCTGTAAGAGGAAAGGCATGCAGAAAGAAACGAAACTTTATTAAAGCCTTCTACGTCTCCAGTAGACAGGACGCTACTACAGTGCCAGAAGGAAATCTCAGAAGTAGTCGGTACATAGTACAAATAGCTCTGAGGGACGTTTTCAAGAGGATGATTTGATAGAAGGGAAGAAAGAATCGTCCTGTTTGATTAACAAGTTTTTGGAAGACTCGATATTTGACAGTGGAACTGGATGGGCAAAAAACATCTCTCCTTTTAAAGCCAGGGAATGGGCCCATTCCGTTCTTTTCCTGAAATCTTCTGATGGAGGATTGCCTTCTTCATGGAGTGACCATAAAGGAATCTAATTTGTCACTAGTAAATTAGAGGATGGTGCATGAGAGTGGGGAGTCATAAATAGGAATGAGTTTACCAGTTGATGTGAGTTTTGCAGATTATTTAATGAGAAATAATGGAATACAGGGGATCACGAGACGCTTGCTCTGCAATTGCCAGATCTAAAATTAGGTGAGATATAATGGGGAGGTTATAAAGGTTAGTTAAATGGAACTTGGACAGGGATAAATTTCTAGGTAAATCTGCGGATAACGAACGAGTAAATCGTGTACTAACAAATCGTTTTCGAATCCCAGTCCGACTAAGTTATTAGTCAGGGTGTGTAACAAAATAAATTGATTGTGGCCTTATATAGGCCAGTTAGGCACTTTACACGACTAGGAAGAGGAAGAATAGGTGAGGATGAGTTGAAATGGTCTTCCCGATAACAGATTGAATTGAAAAAGGGAAACAGACATTCTAAAGAGTCAGTTTTGTGAAATAAAACGACCCAAATTTAAAATAAACGGAGAAATCGAACTCACAGTAATTAAAACTCTTACGGGCAACCTCTAGCAGCCTGCCTAACAATCGGCAGCGCGTAGAAACAGCAATAATAGAACACGTGGCAAAACCAAGGAGGTCCTGAGGTAGGGGTCATTCTGTGGGATCAAGAGTTATGAATTATCAGCCCAACAAGTTAGGATTACAAGCATGGAGACAGGAATGACGTTGAAGAGAGGAAATATTAGAAGAATTGGAAAGTGATGCCTCAAATCAAAATACGAAACCAATAATAGGAAAAGTGTGGGAATATACAGTAAACATGATTCTGCACTCTGGAAGCCCTAAAAGTGTCTTTCAGGAGGAACTTTTTGAACTAATAAGACGTAACTAGAAAAATCCGATCTATCACATAAAACTTGTACATGTTGTCAGAAACACTGTTGTTCAAACGGAATCGAGTAGAGAGAAGTTATTATTACTAGTATTAGTAGGGCCAAGGAAGTGTGACCATAACTTCTTTGCAGTGGCACAGTTAAATGTATTGGTACCACTCAGAGTAGATTGAATCAAAGGGTATAGGTCAGTCGTGGATTTTGTGGGGAAACAGTTAATTCTGCAAAATTCAGACCAGGAGTGTGTGGTTCTGTTTGTCGGAAATAGTAAAAAATAAGCGAAAAAAGGAGTAAATAATTCTTAACATGAAAGTAAGGATACAAACGATATTGAACTTAAACATAAACTAATGAAAGAGGTACAATGTAGTAATCTTTCAAGTATTCAAGGAAAGGTTGACCTGTTAAGAATATTAAGAAGGAAAATAAATACACAGGGTGAATCAAAAAGAATCTTCCGATTTAAAAAAGAAAAATAACTATAACGTTATTTGAGATATAGGCGTGCACAACGTACTAGTAGAAAGAGCAAACTGTGGAGTTTTGCATGGTTCTCGCAGCAGTGTGGGCCCATTTCAGTTCTAGTAAAATGGTGTAGTCACAGCAGAAAGCGTTTTGTGTTCTACGTTTTGCGCAGTGTGGGTACTAGGTATGTTGTGGATCCTCCTACAGCACAGATCATTAGACGATGGGATGTCATATACAGTTCCGAGAAACAAATTGCACTGTAAAAGCAAAGACCCTGGCCGTCCTCGAGTGTCTGACACAGACGTCGAACGCATCCGCCACAGTGTCAAAAGGAGTCCGCAGAAATCTTTTCGCCGTGCAGCTCGACAGCTCAACATGCCCACGATGTCCGTCTGTCGTGCGCTGCGTCGACGTTTACACACGATACCATACAAAATTTACCTACAGGAAGCTCTTCGTGAAGGTGACAAATAATAACATGTGGAGTTCTGTAATTTCGTTCTTGTCAAGATGGGAGATGACAGTTTTCATCTACACTAAGTGTTTAGTGACAAGGCAACAGTCCATTTAAATGGAAAGGTGAACCACCATAAAGGTATAATATGGGGTATGGAACAGTATGGCTGATTTTTCTTTGCCGTAAACACTGTTACAGGAAGCACATATCTCGATTTGCTTGAGAACTTTCTTTTTCCACAGTTGGAGACTGGTTCGAATGCCTTAATTTACTAACAGGGTGGGGCACCGCCACACTGACATCTGGAAGTGTGTGAATTTTTGAAATCGAAGGAACTATGGATCGGTCGCGCTGGATCCAATAATTCAGCCTGACATTACTGGCCTCCAAGGTTACCTAACCTGTCTGTATATGATTATTTCTTGTAGTGGTTTATAAAAGACTCTGCTTATATGCCTGCATTACCAACAACAATGAATGAACTGTGACATGGTATAACAGCATCTGTGGGAGCTGTAACTCAAGACATTCTTGCTGCACTGTGGGAACAATTTGAATACCCCACTGACATATGCCATGCATCTCAAGGGGAGTACATTGAACATCTCTGAAAAGTAACGGAAAAAATCCCTTTTCTATTTCCTGTTCCTCAAAAAACAACATTGTATGTGTTTATTAGTTTCAGAAATATAGATGTGCCAGATCCGATGATCCTCTTTTAATACATCCTGTGCTTTCAGAACAACCAGGTACTATAAAAGTTTATGACTGTCAATTAAAGATTAAAGCCATATTAATATCTATGGCATTATAGGAACCTGCTGGCCAAGAAACTAATAAAATGCTATTACAGGGCGTAGCTGAACGATCAATAATGTACTTGAACCACCAACAATTCACCTCTTGTGGCGCAAAAACCAAGTGAAAATATCAGATTGGTTCTTGATGCTAGGGCACTTGACCAGCATATAAAGGGATAGACCACTTCTTATCGAAGAGATGTTAGTAAGATAAGATGGAGTGAAATGCAATAGCTGTATAAATTTGACCTCCAGCTACTGGATGTCCAGCTACACCCTGGGTCTAGGCCGGTGACAACTTTTCTTTTTGGAGGACTTTCATATCAATTTAATGTTTTACCATTTGGAGTAAATGTGACAAGAAGTGTCTTCATGAGAGTTATGGACCAGATTTTGAGTCTATGTTTATCATGAAAACTCATGATATATGTGGGCAACATGTTGAGCATTGTGAGATCTTGGGCAAAGTATCACATAACAACAAAATCTTGGAAGAGGTTTTGGATAAATTATTTGAAAAAGGCATAATGTCAAAACTAAGTAAATTGTCATTTTGAGTCCAAGAAGTAAACTAACAAGGTTTGTTTATTTTTAGGGATGTTATAAGGCCCAACGGAAAAAGAGATGGAAGGAATTGCTGATTGTCCATATCCTATGTCGAAAAACCAATTTAAGTCATTTATGAGAGTGATCAGTTTTTATAGACACTAAACATGCAATTTATTAAAACAAAAAAGGATAAATGGCATGGGGTTCGAGGGAGAATAAGGCTTTTGACAATGTTAAAGATGCGTTAGTACATGCAAATATCTTACACCACTCTAGATTTAATCAAGTTTTTAAGATGGCTCCTTATGCCAAAAGTTCAAAAGTATTCAGGTTACATTTATTTTGCACCATGTTCAAAAGTACCTGAGTAACATAAATTATGTATCGAACTACAGACTAATGTTACCAATGCACCTTGTTGAAAACTATCTAAATGAACTGAATTGTAGATCTAAATTACATAAAGTTATTGAAAATACTACAATATATCCACTGCCAAAAGTATGTAAGTTTCACCTGAGCTGATTAAATTGGCACCTTGTTAAAAACTTTCTGAATAGGGTGGATTGTGTGCCATGCTCAAAAGTATAAAACTGACTAGCGTTATAAAAATGTTCATATGAAATCCTGGAACTATCATTTCACATATGCACACAACAATAAAAAAATTATGTCATGGGTGTACATGGGTATAACTTACATTGATTGACTGATCTGTTAGTTCTTAGTAGAATATGTTATACACTATGAACTGAAATACACCAACATATTCTACGATATTTATTATGTATGCCACAAACTAGTTTTCAGTTGTTATGTCATCATCAGGTACAAAGGTAAATATGTGGTTCAGTGAACTTTTGTCGGATCAAAGATTTAAAACTAGTGCAACTACATAGTAGCTCCATTTACACATATAAAAAAATGTTAATGTTAGATTTAAGAATAAAACAAGATATTTTAATACATTTTTATTTTAATTATTATCAGCAATATTTTAATATAATTATGATGTAAGATTATTTAAAATTTGTGACACATTAACTAATAACCTGCATATGAATTACAAAAATTTTTCATGTAGCCATTGTTTGAAGCTATTTATGTGAGTGCATTTAATATCATTTGGAAAGTGTCTTCACTCAGGGGGTAGATATTAGGTGATGTACCATCGAATGAAATGCAGCATGTTTAGGAGTCTCTGGGTGTTGCGAATTCCCAGGTATTGCAGTATCTGTGGTGGTAGGTTTCGTATAAATATTGAAAGTATGAGTAGATCACTGATATCATGGTTGGATATAAAGAGCGCATGTGATCAATATTGTGAGTGTTACATTGTTGTGTTTAGAATTCAGTTGCTTGAGTAATCTTTGAAGTTGTCTGGTAGTACCTGTTCATAAGCTCAGCACATCATCAGCATACCTAAATTAGCATCCAATCTTTGAAGAGACTGAATTATTTTCCTAAAATGCCCTGAAATCTTAATAGACAATTCTGAAACACTCCATGTAATCAGAAAGCTTAAATCCAGGAATGTAAAATCATTATTTTGCGTACATTACACTGTTTGAAACTTTTTCCCCATTTGCAAAGGCAGCATTCGAGCTTTGCTAAAGCAATGAATATACTACATTGCTTGTAATTGTGGCAAATTCTATATAAATCACTCTCGCAGGGCAATATGTAGTCTCTTCACGGAACACCACAGATATTGGAAACTTAAATAGTCTTTACCACCTGCTTAAAGGACGCCATAGTTACACGGTGAAACATGAAGTATTACGTCATGTCTATAAAGAAAGGAAGATGAATTATCTTGAAATAGTGGGAACTAATAAACATATGTCCATCGGCCTAAGTTTAGTACTGAATGATCAGACGCAGTTCCCTTACTCGCCACTTCTAATTGCAGAAGCTACTCATAATCACATCCAGCCCATGTTGTAAAATATTCCTCTTACTCAAATGCCCCATTTTCCTTTATTTCATTTATCCAAAATTTATCTTGAAGTAGAAAATTTTACGTTGTATAATTACAGCTCCTTGACTTACCTGCTTAACAACACTAGTATATCTTAGCTGTTTGTAACTTAAGACCTATTAAAGACAAGATTATTTTGTTCAGCTCCATCTTTGGAACATGTCATCAAAGTTTATTGTTCAGTTTATTTTCATACATGAAAACTGTTGTAATTTGTATCTAGTTCGTTAGTTTATCTTAGTTAAATAAACTTACATCGCATTCACATTGGAATACTTCCTCCTATTTTAATAAAAAAATCTAACATTAACATTTATCATCTCTGGAAATGCATTACTTTAAAATCGGTCATCCGACAAAATTTCGCTGACTCACATACTTATTTTTATGCCTGACGATGGCATAACAGTCGAAAATAGATTTGTGAAATAAATAATAAATACTGTAGAATATTAAACCAGTGTTTGCATTCGTTTGCTGTAACTTACGGTATTTACACACATGTATTACTAATTAAAGATATGTAAGCTCCAGAAATTCTGCATCATTAGTAATTTCAATTTCTTTCTCTCTCTTTATCCCTCTGATTATTAAAAGAAATGTTAATGTGAAATACTTTACTCACTTATTAGTAAATTCTTCTGTCTCTCTCTTCCATACGTCACCAATAATTTTTTATGTGAAATATCATACTGCCTCATAAATAAACTCCTCTTTCTCTGCAATGGTTACTTTATATTACAGTACAGAATACATGTGGCTAAAATAACAGTTGACACTTGATTTTAGGATTAAATTAGGCTATGTAAAAAAAGAACATTTGTGGAAATCTGCGACTTTTATCAGTGGTGTGTGGTGCCAAGGCTCTTTAAAAAGTTTGCATACTGTATTTTCTTTATATAATCAACTATCAAATTATACCAAGACCTAATCTTAATGTTCCAAATACAGAATATAAACGCAAAATATGGCCAGAGAAAATAAGGGACAAGGTTTCAGACCTCCTGGTGAAAGGATGGACATACAAAAGCACGAAGAAGACAGTTCACTCTGTGTCTAAATAGTCTGTAATACCTTTAAAAATACGTTAAGGGCGTGGCATTCCAATCGTAATTTTATTCGAGGCTATGTTACACACACACACACACACACACACACACACACCGTATTCATGTCCACTTGGTTTTACCCCAAACAGCACTTGGTTTTACAGTAAAAAATCTGAACATACGTTACGTTCGGCGCTGTTTACTGTAAAATCAAATGAACCTAACTACTGCGTGCATGTATGTGTGTGTGTTTGGGGGTGTAAGCTGGCTAACAATATACATCATCACAATGAATTTGTCACGGATATCAAGGTGAAATACATTCACCACCACTCTAGCACACACATGTTCCAGTAAAATAATGTCCTTGTAAAATCTGCATCTGACGATGCCTCTGCAGTGGCCCCAAAACTTATTAGCTGTAGAATACAAAATGGCATTTCATATTTACATAAACGACCAAAGAAAATATGATCATCTACCTTATTTACTATATAGTCATAGATGTGCAGTTACAGAATTCATAAATTCAGTTCAGAAACCTGCGATAAGATCTGCTTTGCCCCATACCAGCTTCCAATTTTTTGACAGTTGAAATAAGTTTTTGCCTTCTGCTTCGATACGACACTTTCAGTAATGTACCTGACTAAGTTACCAACCTCGTATCCAGTCTAACGCCTACCACATGCGCACCTACTCCCCTGTAATTACGCTACGTTGAATATTCCGGTGCAGACAAATTCCGGAGCTGTTTTGTGCGTAATGAGTGGGTAGTTAACTTCCCCAGTTGCGTCGCCTTATTATGGAAACCGTTGGCTCCATTATACGGACTGTTCACTTCCGCGCAGATTGCACTGTCGTTCACAGAAATGGACGCACACACACACACACACACACACACGCGCGCGCGCGCGCGCGCGCGCGCGCACGGGAGGTGGCACTGCTCTCTTTACGCCAGCTCAGCGAGCGATCAACGAGGGCCCAGGGGTAAGGCAATATGAAAAGGAAAGAAAGGAAGGCCCCCAGGCGGGAGAGGTGTTAGCGTTGATCTGCATGGTGGGAGAGCGCAGGCCAGATGTGTTGTTGTGATCTGCCAGGTAATGCCCTTTGTGAGCAGGGGACGAGCTGAGTAAGGGGACCTAATGCGATTGGCACGGCCATTGTCGCACCAGAGCCGGAGGAAAAACTCGCCAAACTTGTAAAAGACTAACCGAGTGATGTTCTTTTTGGTATCAAGAGCTGCAGCCGGTTTGTGGCGATTCGATTGCCGTACGAAAAGGGAGCGGGGAGGGAGCTGGAGGGGGTTGACGGCCAGGAGGTGGTCACGCGGGCGAGGGACGCGGGCCCAAAGCAGCTTACAGCCATTGTGGAAGGTGTCGGCCGGCCACGCCGCGGGGGGTGACCCCGGCAAAGAGGATCACAGAAGTCGCCAGCACATATTGTCGCCGGCACAATGCGGCCCACAAAAACAAGATTTCTCGGCGCGGCGCGGCCCCAGGGAGCCGACACAATTAGGGCCGAGGGCTTAGCGTCGCGCGCTGACAGGTACATTGTCGCGGGCCGCCGGACGCGATGAATAATAAATAATAACAGCGATCGCGATTACCGTCGCCGTGGCCGAGAGCTCCGTTCATTTGTAATACATCTGTCAAACAGGAGGAGCTGCAAACTTTGCCCCCCCCCTCCCCCCCCCCCCCGCAACTCAGGAATTTTCTGGAAGTGACGTGGGGCCAGGTAGATGGTTTCTCACACCAGTGGTGACTTCTTCAGCGATTGGAAATTCACTAGATTGATTTCTATGTACACAAGTATTCCATTTACAGAACATATACAGCAACAATGCACTATTTTCTTTGTGTTTTCTTTGCCACTGCGTGTATCTGACATTCGCTGTACTTCAGATGGATTAATGCAGTTACTGTACGGCATTGAACCATCTGGTAAGTGAGAAAAAGCTGAAAATCTTAATGGTGCCGGCCGGGGCAGCAGAGAGGTTCTAGGCGCTACAATCTGGAACCGCGCGACCGCTATGGTCGTAGGTTTGAATCTGGCCTTGGGCACGGATGTGTGTGATGTCCTTAGGTTAGTTAGGTTTAAGTAGTTCGAAGTTCTAGGGGACTGATGACTTCAGACCTTAAGTCCCATAGTGCTCAGAGGCATTTGAACCATTTGAATCTTAATGGCCAAATAAAATGCCAAACATATTCGAATCTGTGCTTCTTTAATTAATTTTTATGGTCACCAAGTCTTCTCACCTTATGCTAGGACTGTATGACCTCGCTCTCGCTGTTTGGTCCCCTCCCCTAAAAAACTAACCTTTTAGTCCTTAGGATGACTACCTTATGATGTAGATGACATTAGAGTAACTCTTTGTGCAGCAAAATGAAAAAAGTGAAATTTTGTGTAAGGTGAAAGCGGAGATCGTAACATCACTTAATGATTCAGACGATACAGATTAACTGAAGAGAGGTAGCAACCATCCTCCATGCCGTTGCACTTCTTTGACTCACGAGTGCCGTGTGGCGCCCTATCCCAATAAGGCCCTGCAGACTGCAGGTCGTTGCTACAGTGAGAGGATCTAATTTATGACGAACGCAGCTGCAGAATCTTGTATGGGCTGTGAATTGCTTACATCGAGAATTGGGTGGCAGTTGGGAAGAATCAGTGACGGAGTCGCAGATTTGAAGTGGCACTACGAAAAAGACAAAAGGATTCTCACCAGATGCACACGCTGGATAAAAGTCAGACGGGGAGGAGCGGTTGCGTGTCTGACGGGAACTAGAACTCGGATGATGCTCTTACTGTCCGAGCTGTCCTGGAACGAGTCAAGACCTGTCTTCACAGTTTCGGTTCTGATAATAGTCTACGACTGTTCCACTTCTCAAGCTTAATAGAGATTAGAGCGTAACCCTTGGCTTGAGCGTTAGCACTCCTGAGAGGAGGCATGCTACGGAGCAATGGCTTAGGAATTGTCTTCCGAATGAATCACAGCAGAATGCATACTGTATTGAAACTCTCAGACACTACCTGCCAGATCATGAAGTTTAATAACGGCGTAGACGCTGCGCACAGCCATATATTCATTCTGCAAGCATACTGATAGTTTTTAGTGGGATAGGTCAGCCTTGAGAAATGTTTAACCAAAAACAGCATTAATAATTATTACTTATTTGAGCAAAGATTAAAGTTGCTGCATCGTACGTATAATCTATCCTGCGATGATTTCCACTCACACATCAGTTTGCCATTACGTGGAAACATGTTGTTGTTACTACTGAATCAGTAAGTTATGTTCACAGTCCAGATTCCATGGGTTATTTAACCAGTACTCCTAGATTCATCACTCATCCACCGTATTCACCCACTGTCTTTATGCTTTGCTACCACAGTACAGTCACATGTGCTCGGTAGCAGAACGGAAGATTAAATAAATTTGTTAGCTGCATGTTCAACAGCAAAAACGCCAGGTCTTTTACGTAACCCTACAGATAAAAGCCCCAAGGATTGAGGTTTGGAGGCCTGGGAGGCCATCGGCGATGAAGTTCATCTTCTGATCCTCCTATTCAAATCCAACGTCCTGGAATGATGTCATTCAGGTAATGTCGGACGTGCTTAGAGAAATTGTCTCCCTACCTGATCGCGATGGCTCTTTGACGTTTATTTATAATGCGGATCAACTGGTTTCGTCTGAACTCTTACGGGAGTCAAATAATGTGGGAGCAGGGGGTTAATGGACGAGGGACGCTGCATTGCAGCGTGCGAAAAGTTGACAAATTCGGTCGGCCGAAAAGGATTTCGGGATGGCCGAGGCAGTTAAGGCAACCGTTCCAAGAAAGAACAGCTTACGGGTTCGAGTCCTAGTCCGGCACAAATTTTTAATTTTCGCCATTGTGTTATCACAACGCCCTGTGCGGCTGGAAGTCACAAGTTTCCCACCCATCCCTTCCCTTTCTTTCCTCATCTTCTATTTCACATACACACATTCCACCGCATTGAGATCAAGCAGATTTGATGGCCAAGACATCAACGTGAGTGTACTATCATGCTCTTTAAGCAACTGTAGCACAAGTATCGCTTTGTGAAACGAACAAGTTACCATGTTGGAAGATGCCGTTACCCCTCAGGGGAGACACAGCGTGAAGGTAGGAAGGTTCAAATGGTTCAAATGGCTCTGGGCACTATGGAACTTAACATCTGAGGTCATCAGTCCCCTAGAACTTAGAACTATTTAAACCTAACTAACCTAAGGACATCACACACATCCATGCGCGAGGCAGGATTCGAATCTGCGACCGTAGCGGTCGCGCAGTGCCAGACATGAAGCGTCTAGAACCGCTCGGTCACACCGGGGTAGGAAAGTGGTTCGAAATAATGTTCATGTAGTCCACAGCTGTCATGATGGTTTCGATTACAGCCGTACGTCTGATAGGAGCTCAGGTGAATGTTCCCCATATCATAAAATTGCCCCACTGGCCTGGGTGTGTGGCGTTATGCATGACTGTAGTACCTGTTCGTCACGTATAATAATGAACGTGATTCATCCGACCAGGAGACACGGTTCCCTTGATTCATGGTCCCATATCGCTGATCCCGTGTCCACTGCAAACGTAATTGATAACATCATTGCGACAACACGGGAACATGTAAGGGTTGTCAACTGCAGAGAAAAGTGTCATTGTACTCTGTCGTCAGCTCTACCACAAAACTGGCAGATTGCCTCCGATCCTGTTCTACAGAGTGAGTAAGCGCCCGTCATCCACCATCTGTGATCAGGTGTGGACGTCAGACACCTTGTCGACAAATTTAGTTTAACCGTGCTTCAACCACTTGCCACATATGTGCACGACAGCAGCACACGGATAACTGACCAACTTCACAGGTACTGAGAAGCTCGCTCCCATGCGTCATGTATTAACAGACTGCCCCTCGTCAAAGTCGGCTATGCAATGGATTTCCACATTTGTGACTCGCATCGCTGCTGGAAAGATTCTCCGTTCGTCCCAGCTCCGCTTGCATGCTTCCTATCTACTTAAATCGCCTGCAACGTGACCAGGTGCCATTCAAAGTCACCGTGGGCGGTGGCCAAATTGTTGTGGCTCATCAGTGTACCCTACGGTACCGAAAAACTTATAAATGAAAACAACTACGTGAACCATACTAGATAGTTCGACATTTTCGCTTGGATCGTTTGACTAGTTTTATTTATAGAATGTCTTTGGTGGTATGGATGAGGCGTGCGAGGCCAGCGGGAGAGAGAGCGCTGGCTGACAAAGTGGACAATTCGGTCTGCGCGCGCGGGAAGTTTTTGCGAGCGTAACGGCTATGGTGTGGACGTGGGTTGCTGAGGCTGCTAGGAACAGAGGAGCGTGCGTGTGTGAAGGAAGGCACATGGGCCGGCCGGAGTGAACGTGCGGTTCTAGGCGCTACAGTCTTTAACCGAGCGACCGCTACGGTCACAGGTTGGAATCCTGCCTCGGTCATGGATGTGTGTGATGTCCTTAGGATAGTTAGGCTTAATTAGTTCTAAGTTCTAGGTGACTGATGACCTCAGCAGTTAAGTGGCATAGTGCTCAGAGCCATTTGAACCATCTGAAGACACAGGCACAAACCTTCGCTGTGAGGAAGAAGACGGCACGCCACGGTAGCTATATTGTATAGAATGATGCTGTGTCGGTTTTGGAACTTTTGAAAAGTGAGAACTAGTTTCGATTATACCCGACGAAGTGATCTTATTGTAGAACCTCGAAGAATTGTCTTGTGAAGTTGATCTTCTAAGTGATGGAGAAATATGGACGCCGCCGGTAATGCATAAGATGATCTGGCTTGGTGGAAACAAGGCACGAACTGTAACCTGCTGTATTGGTCGAGAAGGACATGTTGTTCTGGTAGTCAGACATGAGGAGTGTGGAACGAGTAGTACAAAGGCACTACCGGTCCAAGGGATGGATTGATGTCAAGCAACTTTAAATAAGGTTAGCCTGTACATGGTACTTTGATCAATGGTTGTCCTTCCTATTATTATCGGCCGCTGTGGCCGAGCGGTTCTAGGCGCTTCAGTCCGGAAAGCGCTGCTGCTACGGTCACAGGTTCGAATCCTGCCACGGGTATAGATGTGTGTGATGCCCTAAGGTTAGTTAGCTTTAAGTAGTTCTAAGCTATAGGGGACTGATGACCTCAGATGTTAAGTCCCGTAGTGCTTAGGGCCATTTGAACCATTTTCCAGTTATTCTAACGTCTGACCGTGTTCGGTTGTATAGTATTTTTCTTGTTTGAGGACTGTGTGTATTGGCACAGTATAGTAATTGCTGAAGATGGTGGAGACGTTTCAGGTTAATATCTTAGCAACTGTTTTTGGTAAACCGAATTTTAAAAAATTGTATTTCCTTTGGTAAACCAACTGTAAATAATCGCTCATGAACCTAAGCTGATCATTTTCTGTGTGTGCTTTGTTTAAATTGTTTGTCATCAAGTGCTGTCGTAAATGCTTTTGATAGACTGAATTAACTCGTGGAAATTTAATGGCAGCGGTTCTAGGCGCTTCAATCTGGAACCGCGCGGCCACTACGGTCGCAGGTTCGAATCCTGTTTCGGGAATGAATGTATGTGATGTCTTTAGGTTAATCAGGTTTAAGTATTTCTACGTTCTAGGGGACGGACGACTTCATACGTTAAGTCCTGTAGTGCTCAGAGCCATTTGAACCATTTAATCGCAAGTGTTCTCTGGAAGTGTTAGTTAATAGATTATTGTAAAAGAACTGTTTTCTGGTATTGCCTGATTTTTTTTTTTTAAATTTCCACTTAAGGAATTGAAATTTGTTCAGAGGAGGTTGTTTTATAAAACTGTTTTAATATTGTTGATGGATTATTTTGGGCATTGTCTTTGCATAAGCTCTTGTAAGTGAATCTTAGAAAACAGAAGGACTTCAGTGTAAGATGAAACTGACTAATTATTGTTGGATCCTAAATAAAGGAAGAGACTAACACTTGCCTTTAGCAAAATTAATGAAATAGTAGAGCACGGGGCTCGTTGTTCAGCCAATATTAAAAATGGTTATTGGGCTACTGAAAATTAATAAACTTTTGTAACAAGAAGTGTTCGACTTTCAGAGTACAACTAGTCCGCTCCACTTCCCCTCTAAATCCGTGTCTCTGCCGTTCACTGTGCTAGAACTTACATTTAGTTAAATTAAGCAGTAAAATTAAACTAAAAACTGACATATCAAAAGTAAGGCGTTGCTGGAATTAAAAACAGTATTATCTTCTTTGTGAGACTGGAGATACCAAAACGACTTCATTCTCTATTTATGCAGCAATGGACTAACCTTTGTTTCGTTTCGTACAGCAGTTATTTTGTCCTGAAAAGTGGTCGTTTCGTCGCGAGCGCTTTTCGCTGATAACACATTCGCGCGTGCGTAAGCCCGCTTGTCGAGACACAATCCTTCACTGGCTAAACGGGAAAGAGCTGGAATCCCTCAGTGTACGGCCAGAGCTTTGACTGATGCTGGCCAGTCAGAGCGCTAGTCGGACATTATTCCGTAGGTTTCCTCAGGCTGTCCGAAACACAAAAGCACTCTCGTCTCATTTCTCAACCTGGTCAGCAGATCGTAGCGAAAGTGTTCAGATACTTGTTTTATGTGTTTGATATGGGCACATTCCACCTGCCACTTTCAAGTTAATGCAGAGATTGCAGCAAGCTGTTATCACTCAGGTCGCATTCACATGATTGGAAACTGCGTGACTGTGGAAATTAGGTAAAATTATGTATTTCGGTTGCCTGTACCTGATGTGCATGGTCGTGGCAAATTTGTCCATTCACCTACATTGCATTTTGCTCAGCACTACGAACGAATGGTTAGAGACAGGCTAAAGACCAGACCCTGATCGAATTATGACCATAGGTATCGTAAATCGTTCAGAAATGCGCTTTTTAAGCGATTTTCCACGTTCGTTAAAGCAAATTCTGGACTGGACAATAATCTCTACTCAATAATGTACTGTACATAGTCAGGTAACATAGGTTTTGTGACGGATGTTGTGGCAGGTAGTGCGTCTGACCACGAAACTAGCGAAGCCGAAAGACGCGATTACCACTAGAAAAAGATTGTAGGAATCAGCCTAGAATCATCCAGCAACTCTTGTACGGTAAAATCTGCTCCTTCACCAAATCTTTTTCATCACGCAAGGGTATTACCAAACATAAAATCGTGAAGATCTGAATCCGTCCGAAAACAGCGCTATAGAACAGGTGAGATGACAAGCTCGAGGTCATCGAGAAAATGGATACACATCATTGGAACGCATGAGAGCTCCTGTTTGATTCTAATTTCAAATGGCAAGATTGGATGTTCTGGAATAAGTCAAAGTACTGTACACATTTTCTCCAACAAGCGCCTTTCGTAATTACTTTCACGGTAAATTTCGAGAGATTCGAGTTTTTACGGCGGATTAACGACAAGCATTCTTAAGCTTCATCATTACACGTATTCAAGTTCGTAAGTCGTTTCGTGTAGATGAAAGTGATTTGTACATTCTGTGTGTAGTATTGTTTTTATACTATAGACAATTGGGAAAGGATAGTGACAGAAATAGGAAATTTGTGGTAAGTTCCTATGGGACCAAACTGCCGAGGTCATCGGTCCGTAGGTTTACACACTACTTAAGCTAACTTAAACTAACTTACGCTAAGGACAACACACATACCAGTGCCCCCTCTGACCGGGGGGAGTCACTCGTATCATGGTAAAGCGCCCAAGACTGCGCGGCTACCCAGCGAGGCTTCGCGAGAGAACGAAACTCGGAGCCATGTCTAACCTTCTGTGGAAAAGCACCAAGCTGCTCGCCGAGGTAAACGTCTCCATCCGACAAATAGCCAACACTGCCACGTATGCTCGCTCCTTCAGAATTGCTTTTGACCTAGAACATTTATGCGTAGTCTTTTTTAGTCTTTTTGCTAAACAGTTCATATATATATAAGGCTCACCGATCATTTGACCGTTTTATTTTTTGAGGATGCACAAACAGTGTCCAAACACTTACGGGAATCGGCAAAAAGCCGCGAGTAATGAGCGTAATGGGCAGAGACACTAGTGCGGGACAATAAGTTGGGAGTGTGGTTCTCACGGAAGGCGCGCCAGAGATAAGTCCCTGCAGTCGCACTATCCTCTGTGCCCTCGGTGGCTCAGATGGATCGCCGGCACGGTAGCTCAGCGTGTTCGGTCAGAGGGCTGCCCGCCCTGCATAATAAAAAAACTGAGTTAAGGAATCAACGATCCACTTCAACGGATGTCTTGTGACGTCAGCCCAGACTAAATGCAACGAACAATACCGAACAAAATGAAAAAAAAGAAAAAGTAAAAAAGAGAAGAAAAAAGATGATTAAGTCATCTGCCATGTATGCGGGAGATCCCGGGTTCGAGTCTCGGTCGGAGCACACATTTTCACATGTCCCCGTCTATTTATATTAACGCCTGTATGCAGCTAGGGGTATTCATTTCATTGTATTTTAATTCGGACACTTGCAGTCTTACTGTGCCGAAACAGTACTGGTGATGAATGTTATTTCCACTGTGAGGGATCGTCGACCGGTGGTGGCCGAGCGGTTCTAGGCGCTACAGTCTGGAACCGCGCGACCGCTACGGTCGCAGGTTCGAATCCTGCCTCGTGCATGGATGTCTGTGATGTCCTTATGTTAGTTAGGTTTCAGTAGTTCTAGGTCTAGGGGACTGATGACCTGAGATGTTAAGTCCCGTAGTGCTCAGAGCCATTTGAACCATTTGTGAGGGATCGAAATTAATACCATCGAAAACAGATCAAACCGCACTATCGACGATTAAGGAGGCAAATTCACGATGCTACATAAATGTATACTACGAAACCTCCCACACTTCATAAGTCGGACGTGACTTGGCAAATAAGATATAGTCTATCATCAGAATCTTTCTCAGTAAGAGTGCAAAATGGTGTACTGTAAGAATAGGCATTGTATGAGTAGCATTGCTGTTCACAAAACGTTAAAAAGTACCAATTGATAGAGTAAGAGGAAGCCATGTTTCCTCCTATGAAACGTACGCAAATGAGAACCTGCTAGGACAAAGAATGAAGGGGTAGTTTTGTTCTAAAGTAAACACGTACAGAGCCTGAGCGCGCGAACGCAAGGGAGGGATTAGAGATGGGCGGGCAGCTACACCTAATAACAGTGTTGGTAAGCAACGCAGCCGCGTGTTGCTGAGCAAAAACGCTGGTTACAGCCCGAGCCTCGTACTGTGTGTGATATACGGCGCCGGCACCTCCCCCTCGCCCCGCTGGAAGCCGTTCTCATTTCTCAGAGCTTTTGCATAGTGCGTGTGAAACACGCAAGACTAATGCAGAACTTGTTCCGAATCGCGCCGCTTCAAATTGAGAAACGTTAGGGGGGCAAGGGAGGGGAAAAGGGGTTATAGCGGCGGAGAGGAGCCGGCGTTTCGTACCCAGGTAATTGCACACAATTAAAGTGTAAATTATTCATGAAACCAGCGTTCGGTAAACCGAGCCCATTTGAAGGTCTGGCCGCGTCCCCGCAGCTTCGGCGGCGTTCCATTTGAAATTCAAAACAGCGGCCGTGGCGAGGCGCGGAGCAGCAGCCAGCAGGAAGGAAGGGGCGTCCACGGCGCGGCCGGTAATCCGGCGGATTAGGCGGCTCGTGTATTTATGCGGCCACCGGCCGAGCTGGCACCTGAGGTGGCGCGAGATGGATGTCGGCGGCCACGCCTCCATTTGTCCGCCCGGCTGCCGCAGGTAGCGGCCAAGCCTCGCCGCCCTCCACGCCCGCCCGCAGCCGAATGAAAACATTCGGGAGGCTCCCGGCCGCCGGTCCGACCCGCAAATTAAGACGGACTCGTAAATCTCGCCTCTGAAGCTGAGCCCCGGTGCGATGGAACGGCGGCTGAGCTGGACGCAGTTACAGGGTCGTTACGCCGGACTCTTAAAAACAACGTGTAGGCTTTGCGCACGCACTGTTGCCACTTCCGCTGTTATTTTCCGGCGTAGCAGACCCATTCCTGGAGATGAGATAATGTGGGAGGCGAAACAACTGTGCAAACAATAGCAGCGGCGGCACGCAGTTTGTAAGAGTCTTCTTCCTCAACACGTGCAGCAGCGGGCTAACAAGGGGATCGTTCGAACTTCTCACCACCCAACAGATTCATATTGACAGGGTGAGCAAGGCATCACTACGACTTCAACACATGCAAACACGAAGACGCTACTCCCAACAGTTTCCGAGAAAAATTTTACATGCGCTTACATATTTTGTGCGGGAGCTAATAGTCAAGCAATCCTCAATCGAGAGTAGCTCCAGGGCAGAGCATTGGTCTTGTAAACCTGGGACCGTGAGCTATATCTCACAGGGGCATCAGAGTTTGTATCGTGTGCGAGACGAGACTGAAGGTATAGCACAGTATGGGGCTGACGTGAGACGTCTTCGGTAATCATAGGGTGTTTACGGCCAACGCCTGAAGTTGAAGAGGAGACACTGACCCGCAGCTAACACTGTTTAAAATAAAAAAAGAAAAGAAACAGAAGTGGTTAGACTCAGGCGAGCGAGATCGTGGATCTAATCTCTCTGACTCCATTTCATTCCACGTAATTATTATGACTGTGCAAATTGTCATTATTTAGTGATACATTTATTATTTGCATAATATTTATGCCGACAATACGAGAAAAATTTTCGTAAAGACTTTGGAAATAAAAAAATATACAGCAAAACTTTAAAAAAATCAATATAATCATTTCATTTACGTTGTCTTATGTAAAGGCGTGACAAGCACAGCGTGTAACCTATGGAGCACGGCACGAGTCAGCATGACGCTGGTCATAGAAATTCGGAAAACAATAATTATTGCTACACTGTACACAGAAATTCTAATGAAAGCCGAATCTTTGGATATGTGTGACTTTCTTTTGAGTGTGTGTTACATGACAAACTTGGTTTACATTCGCAAAATGTTCCCGGTCATCACACAGTTTCGCGCCGTACCTCGCATATCTGTTGTTAGAATTGCGAAGAAATTTATTTATTTCCAAAGAAGGAAGGAACAGGGGAAACGAGATTCAATCCAAAGACCTTGCCATTATGAAGTAGACACACAAAGTGACATCAGCGCTAACTGTTCAGAAATGCTGAAGCTTCCGTTGTCACCAGACGTACTTGGTGGACCCATGCACTGACTGAAAGGTTACAATCTCAAAGAGAGCACAGTGATGAATTCTCAATGTGTGTAATGGTTTGGTGACGAATCGTGCGGCGATGGCAGAGATCTGCCCTGGTAAGGCTGTCAGGAGCTTTCAACACCATGTCATTGGAGTCAATCTGAGTGGTGCTTGAAACCTTCCCTATCGAAATAACCATTCGGTTTCGGGCTGAAATGTACTGTCTGAGGAGGGGAAGACAGAATAAGGTAATCGAGATTACCGGACAGGACATAACGGAGAACCGGCAGCTAGTTAAATGGCAGCTGAATACCTGGCAAATGGAATTGGCGTTAATCGATAATGGCCGTAGGGTACATCAGTTCTTTTCGGACATCACGGAGTGTCTGGAACTGATCCATATCAGTCCCAGACGGGGTATTGTTCACTTACCGGCAGGACACGACCCTTAGCCTGCGCGCTCACACCGCGTAGGCCACAGACAGAGTGCTACTTGCACATGTGGGGAACACTGGTCCCCAGAACGCATACTTTTCCATTTTCACCGATACAGAGCAGCACATCAGACACAAACGCAGTACAACAAAGACATGATACGGGCAATAAAAGAGAAAAACTAGTGGGAAACAATAAATAACATCGCTGATGAAGTCTCTAGGACATTACGTGACGAATACAGACAGACTCGACAGTATAACAGAACTCTGCAACACACACACGAAGCACGTGCGGTAGCAGTTCCAATCGGTGCACCAACACAGATAGCAGCAGGAAACACACACTCACTCAAACAGCAAACACTTCCATCAACACGTACCATAGACAACCTTGCACAATATGTAGAATAATTAAACCGTATCAGAATAAACAGTGGAATGCAATCAACCCTGTAAATCTGTTGTAGCTTAAGTATAAACAGCAAACATATCCATCCCGCGGTCAGTGTACCAAGCTGGGATTTAACATTTGTAACATAACAGGCTAAATTCTAGACACATAATATAAGAACTGAAGATTAGTTAATAACCTCAAGAAATAACATAAATGTTAATATGTGTGTGGATTCTTAAGGGACCAAACTGGTGAAGTCATCGGTCTCTAGACTTACACACAATTTAAACTAACTAATGCTAAGAACAACACACACACACACAGCCATGCCCTAGGGAGACGACGCGAACCTCCGGCGGGAGGGGGCGTGCAATCCATGACATGGCGCCTCTAACCGCGGGGCCACTCCACGTGGCGAAATAAAATACTTTACACTCATACACCACTGCGTCTTCCACAGTAATAGTTATAGCGTTTTTGTAAACAGCGTTTAGAAATACTAATCCGAAAATTAAACTGTAGCGAACCGGGAAGGCTCGAAGTAGTTCCGAGACTTTCAGACAAGGCTGGCTCAGGCAGGGTAACCTCTCTCCCACCCTCTCTCTCTCTCTCTCTCTCTCTCTCTCTCTCTCTCTCTCTCTCTCTCTCCTCTCTCGCTCTTTATCTATCTATCTATCTATCTATCTATCTATCTATCTATCTATCTACCTAAGTCTTTCCTGTCATCTACCAACATATCGTCTTAAAATTTCGATATTTTTGTGTTTTTTTCTTTCAATTTCGAATGTATTTTTAATTTACTATTACTTCCATTGAAATTGCTGAAAACAATAATTTCTGTTCGAAATATGAAATACACTCCTGGAAATCGAAATAAGAACACCGTGAATTCATTGTCCCAGGGAGGGGAAACTTTATTGACACATTCCTGGGGTCAGATACATCACATGATCACACTGACAGAACCACAGGCACATAGACACAGGCAACAGAGCATGCACAATGTCGGCACTAGTACAGTGTATATCCTCCTTTCGCAGCAATGCAGGCTGCTATTCTCCCATAGAGACGATCATAGAGATGCTGGATGTAGTCCTGTGGAACGGCTTGTCATGTCATTTCCACCTGGCGCCTCAGGTGGAACAGCGTTCGTGCTGGACGTGCAGACGGCGTGAGACGACGCTTCATCCAGTCCCAAACATGCTCAATGGGGGACAGATCCGGAGATCTTGCTGGCCAGGGTAGTTGACTTACACCTTCTAGAACACGTTGGGTGGCACGGGATACATGCGGACGTGCATTGTCCTGTTGGAACAGCAAGTTCACTTGCCGGTCTAGGAATGGTAGAACGATGGGTTCGATGACGGTTTGGATGTACCGTGCACTATTCAGTGTCCCCTCGACGATCACCAGAGGTGTACGGCCAGTGTAGGAGATCGCTCCTCGCACCATGAAGCCTGGTGTTGGCCCTGTGTGCCTCGGTCGTATGCAGTCCTGATTGTGGCGCTCACCTGCACGGCGCCAAACACGCATACGACCATCATTGGCACCAAGGCAAAAGCGACTCCCATCGCTGAAGACGACACGTCTCCATTCGTCCCTCCATTAACGCCTGTCGCGACACCACTGGAGGCGGGCTGCACGATGTTGGGGCGTGAGCGGAAGACGGCCTAACGGTGTGCGGGACCGTAGCCCAGCTTCATGGAGACGGTTGCGAATGGTCCTCGCCGATACCCCAGGAGCAACAGTATCCCTAATTAGCTGGGAAGTGGCGGTGCGGTCTCCTACGGCACTGCGTAGGATCCTACGGTCTTGGCGTGCATCCGTGCGTCGCTGCGGTCCAGTCCCAGGTCGACGGGCACGTGCACCTTCCGCCGACCACTGGCGACAACATCGATGTACTGTGGAGACCTCACGCCCCACGTGTTGAGCAATTCGGCGGTACGTCCACCCGGCCTCCCGCATGCCCACTATACGCCCTCGCTCAAAGTCCGTCAACTGCACATACGGTTCACGTCCACGCTGTCGCGGCATGCTACCAGTGTTAAAGACTGCGATGGAGCTCCGTATGCCACGGCAAACTGGCTGACACTGACGGCGGCGGTGCACAAATGCTGCCCAGCTAGCGCCATTCGACGGCCAACACCGCGGTTCCTGGTGTGTCCGCTGTGCCGTGCGTGTGATCATTGCTTGTACAGCCCTCTCGCAGTGTCCGGAGCAAGTATGGTGGGTCTGACACACCGGTGTCAATGTGTTCTTTTTTCCATTTCCAGGAGTGTATGTTTTGCAATCTATATGGGAAGATGTTAAATGGACGACCGATTATAAAATTTAAGGCAGCAGGTCTCTAAATGAACAATAAATTAAATCATATCAAATCAAATCTTGAGTTGTTTGTAAATCTCATGACAGTTGGAATAGCGTGACAACCCGAGTCTCGAACCCAGACTTCCTGTTTTTTGTGATCAGTATGTGGGCTCATTAGCTGCAGTGAAAGTTTGAGTGGGGCTCAAACACATATCACGTAAGTTTGACTCTACGGGAAAGGCAGAAAATTTGGGCTCCAGTTTCGGTTTTCATTTGTCGCGATACATTCATAAATCATAATAACATTCGTTATATTTGATTATCAGTTCATAATATGGAAAGGAAGAAAAGAAGATTAGAATTTAAAGTTCCATCGATAAGCAAGTCATCATATAAGAAACAAGCTGCTGAAACGAAGCATTCGATGAGTGAAGTAAGCAGAAAGACAGTGTTTTCCTCTAGGATTAATGCTCGGGAACATTGGCTACTCCAAGTGTCCCCGTTTCACGAAAAAGTTACTGAACAAAGACAAGTAATATCTGGAACATCGCCGGTATTTTCTATGCACATAAATGATTTGGCGTGGGCAGCAATCTGCGGTCGTTTACGAATGATACTGTGTTGTATGGGGAAGTGTCGAAACAGAGTGACTGTAGGATGACAGATGATGAGTTAGACATAATTTCTGGTTGGTGTGATGAATAGCAGCTGACTCTAAATGCAAAAAAAAAAAATGTAAGTTAATGTGGAAAATTAGGAAAAACAAATCCCCTGTTGTTCGGATACCATCAGTTGTGTCCTGCATGGCACAGTCACGTCGTTTGAATATCTGGGCGCAACGCTGCAAAGCGATATAAAATGAAATAAGCATAAGACGACTGTGATAGGGAATGCGAAAGGTCGACGTCGGTGTATTGGGAGAATTTCAGGAAACTGGTTCATCTGTAAAAGAGACAGCATATAGCAAGCTAGTGAGACGTATTCTGGAAGTGTGTTCGAGTATTTGGTATCCGCACCAGGTTGGATTAAAGGTAGACATCGAAGCAATTCAGCGGCGGCCTCCTACATTTGTTATCGGTAGGTTCGAACAACACGCTTACGGAGATGCTTCGGAAACCCAAATGGAAATCCCTAGAGGGAAGGCGACGTTCTTTTCCAACAACACTATTGAGAAAATGTAGAAAACCAGCATTTGAAGCTAACTGAAGAATGACCCTACTGCCACAGATACATTTACGTAAGGACCAAGAGGATAAGATACGAGAGTGTAAGGCTCATGCCGAGGCATGCAGACAATCGTTCTTTCCTCAGCCTGTGCAACAGGAAAGGAAACGACTACTAGTGTTACGGGGTACCCTCCGCCACGCACCGTACTGTAGATTTCAGAGTATGTACCTAGATGTAGAGGAAGATGGAGATGCTGAACGTAAGTAGTAAACCATACTTTCAGTCGGACTTTTGTATCACTATCGTATACTGAGCCGGCCTCGGTGACCGAACGGTTCTAGGAGCTTCAGTCTGGAACCGCGCGATCGCTACGGTCGCAGGTTCGAATGCTGCCTCGGGTATGGATGTTTGTGATGTCCATAGGTCAGTTAGGTTTAAGTAGTTCTAAGTCTAGGGGACTGATGACCTCAGATGTTAAGTCCCATGTCCCATAGCGCTCAGAGCCATTTGATCCATTTGAAATATCTTTACTTGCCTGTCTCGTATTAAGCGATTTAAAATGATTTCATTTTAAATGTGGCTGCGGCCAAGAAAACTAATGCGATTCTTCAATTTTGCCCGGCGTGCTTCATGTCGAAGTAGTTCACGGTTGAACTGCTGGATGTCACTGTCCAACGGGGACAATATTTCGACAACACGATCGTTTGCCTTAATGTTCAAAAGTGGCTCTGAGCACTATGGGACTTAACTTCTAAGGTCATCAGTCCCCTATAACTTAGAATTACTTAAACCTAACTAACCTAAGGACATCATACACATCCATGCCCGAGGCATGATTCGAACCTGCGACCGTAGCGGTCGCTTGGTTCCAGACTGTAGCGCCTAGAACCGCTTGGCCACTCCGGCTGCCGAAATGTTGTATCTGTTGAGCACTGACATCCAGAAGTTCACCGGTGAACTATTTTGAAACAAAGTTAATCATTAGTTTCTCCATTCAATGGACTACTTATTTCAGAACTTCAGGTAACTGGTGTTAATAACACCAGCTCCAATGATGTGGTTTTTATTTGAACATCACACGCAGTTTTTTCTCGTAGGAGGCCATTTTAAAGTGACGTCGTTCACCAGACTGAACATAGTGTCTCTTTCCGCAATGAATTTTCACTCTGCAGTGGAATGAGGGCTAATGTCTCTTTGTGGTCAGAAGACTGAGTTTTTTTAAACAAAAACAGCTTGCACTTGGGTATGGCATTATTTTCCTCAACAAAATATAACAGCGCTAATAATTTTAAACTGGGAAAATAATGCAATACGGACAATGCTTATACAACATAATACAACTTATTCACAATGCTGATGCATGTTACAATTGAGGGTAAGCATTAACTTATTTGTGGCTCAAATGTTCATTATGTTTCCTATGCATTTTAACCAAACAAAACAGAACTTAGCATTTTATCATAGAAAAATAGGAAATCATTCATAAACATGTTTTATTTAGTTTGATCTTGGTATGTGATGATTTCCTGGCTTTCAGCAATTGTCTTTTCACTTTGTAGTGGCAAGCGATCTAGTAAACCAATATTTCAACTGCAGATTTCTCAGTCTGATCGCCGGATAACGCTGTATAAGTACCGGTACTACAATATTTCTTCAAAGCGACTGTTCAATACATTCACGCATTACAATAGTTGCTGCCCATATTTTATGTGGAGTCACTTTACCTTACAATGTTATCTCGCGGCAAACCTGAAAAGTGTATTTGCGATATAATCACCGTGGGAACTTAAAAAGTCAAAATATTAAAATTATTTTTTAACGGAATAAAGTGTTTTGTTCCACTACTGCTTTCATTACAAATTGGTTCTGCAATATTTTAGGGTAAAAACTCACAACAGGGTGGCCGTTGTTAAAACAGAGAAAAGGGTAAAATTGAAAAGTAAAGACATTACGATCTGCATAATGTGTTCGCATTTAGTATAGGTAGGATATAGAATATGGAAATCTCTTATTTTTCGTTATGTTTCAGTAATGTTACAACTAGTCTTCACGTAGTAACTGCAAGCACTTACAGTGTATACATATACAGTAAAAAACAAAGAATAGCTACAAGTAGTTATCCATCTAAAATGAACTGAAGGAGGCGAAGATAACATCTCTGTTATACAAATGATGGCAACTTTGTGCCAGCATAGGACAATGCGGGCATGTAACTACAGTTCACACACTGAATGATAGCAAAGCCATAGTAAGAAAGTATGTACACTGTGTCATACCACATGAAACTTATGCATTCGGGATTATAAGACAAAGAAATATTAGACATTATATTAGAGGGAAAGATGACAAAGGGTTCGATATTGAAGTACAAACCAGACTATGGTATAAAGAAAGCTCAGACACGACAGTAGAGAAAAGAGTATAGGAGCCCAACAACTGCAGCACAGAGAATAGTATGAAAAACAAACATTGGCATTGGTCACCCGTTAGTAACATCACACGTTTGTGATACTTGTGATTGTAAGTAGAAGTACATTTTTCATTAGAGTTCAGGTCAGGATTTGCTGAAACTGGTTACTGGGTCAGCCTGAGTTTAATTTGAGTGAGTTTTACACTAACACACGAAATTTTTCTGCATGGAAGTGATTCAAATATCCCTTAAATGATATTTAATTAAGTATGAGACACAAATGTGGGAAATTAAGGAGATGGGACCTGGATAAACTGAAAGAACCAGAGGTTGTACAGAGTTTCAGGGAGAGCAGAAGGGAACAATTGACAGGAATAGGGGAAAGAAATACAGTAGAAGAAGAATGGGTAGCTCTGAGGGATGAAGTAGTGAAGGCAGCAGAGGATAAAGTAGGTAAAAAGACGAGGGCTGCTAGAAATCCTTGGGTAACAGAAGAAATATTGAATTTAATTGATGAAAGGAGAAAATATAAAAATGCAGTAAATGAAGCAGGCAAAAAGGAATACAAACGTCTCAAAAATGAGATCGACAGGAAGTGCAAAATGGCTAAACAGGGATGGCTAGAGGACAAATGTAAGGATGTAGAAGCTTATCTCACTAGGGGTAAGATAGATACTGCATACAGGAAAATTAGAGAGACCTTTGGAGAGAAGAGAACCACGTGTATGAATATCAAGAGCTCAGATGGCAACCCAGTTCTAAGCAAAGAAGGGAAGGCAGAAAGGTGGAAGGAGTATATAGAAGGTTTATACAAGGGTGATGTACTTGAGGACAATATTATGGAAATGGAAGAGGATGTAGATGAAGACGAAATTGGTGATACGATACTGCGCGAAGAGTTTGACAAAGCACTGAAAGACCTGAGTCGAAACAAGGCCCCCGGAGTAGACAACATTCCATTAGAACTACTGACGGCCTTGGGAGAGCCAGTCATGACAAAACTCTACCAGCTGGTGAGCAAGATGTATGAGACAGGCGAAATACCCTCAGACTTCAAGAAGAATATAATAATTCCAATCCCAAAGAAAGCAGGTGCTGACAGATGTGAAAATTACCGAACTATCAGTTTAATAAGTCACAGCTGCAAAATACTAACGCGAATTCTTTACAGACGAATGGAAAAACTGGTAGATGCGGACCTCGGGGAGGATCAGTTTGGATTCCGTCGAAATGTTGGAACACGTGAGGCAATACTGACCTTACGACTTATCATAGAAGAAAGATTAAGAAAAGGCAAACCTACGTTTCTAGCATTTGTAGACTTAGAGAAAGCTTTTGACAATGTTGACTGGAATACTCTTTTTCAAATTCTAAAGGTGGCAGGGGTAAAATACAGGGAGCGAAAGGCTATTTACAATTTGTACAGAAACCAGATGGCAGTCATAAGAGTCGAGGGGCATGAAAGGGAAGCAGTGGTTGGAAAAGGAGTGAGACAGGGCTGTAGCCTCTCCCCGATGTTATTCAATCTGTATATTGAGCAAGCAGTAAAGGAAACAGAAGAAAAATTTGGAGTAGGTATTAAAATTCATGGAGACGAAGTAAAAACTTTGAGGTTCGCCGATGACATTGTAATTCTGTCAGAGACGGCAAAGGACTTGGAAGAGCAGTTGAACGGTATGGACAGTGTCTTGAAAGGAGTATATAAGATGAACATCAACAAAAGCAAAACGAGGATAATGGAATGTAGTCCAATTAAATCGGGTGATGCTGAGGGAATTAGATTAGGAAATGAGACACTTAAAGTAGTAAAGGAGTTTTGCTATTTAGGAAGTAAAATAACTGATTATGGTCGAAGGAGAGAGGATATAAAATGTAGACTGGCAATGGCAAGGAAAGCGTTTCTGAAGAAGAGAAATTTGTTAACATCGAATATAGATTTAAGTGTCAGGAAGTCATTTCTGAAAATATTTGTTTGGAGTGTAGCCATGTATGGAAGTGAAACATGGACGATAACTAGTTTGGACAAGAAGAGAATAGAAGCTTTCGAAATGTGGTGCTACAGAAGAATACTGAAGATAAGGTGGATAGATCACGTAACTAATGAGGAGGTATTGAATAGGATTGGGGAGAAGAGAAGTTTGTGGCACAACTTGACTAGAAGAAGGGATCGGTTGGTAGGACATGTTTTGAGGCATCAAGGGATCACAAATTTAGCATTGGAGGGCAGTGTGGAGGGTAAAAATCGTAGAGGGAGACCGAGAGATGAGTACACTAAGCAGATTCAGAAGGATGTAGTTTGCAGTAGGTACTGGGAGATGAAGAAGCTTGCACAGGATAGAGTAGCATGGAGAGCTGCATCAAACCAGTCTCAGGACTGAAGACCACAACAACAACAACAACATGAGACACACTTATGGATGCGTCAGTTCCCAGTGTACTAAGTTAAAGCTTTTGATATTTTTTGTATCAATAGTTACTTAATGCAGGTTTCGTTGAAAGGAAGTTTATAAAACACCGAAAATATGTTCTGATGTAAAAAAACTGTGTGATATTTGGTATGGTATCGTTGTGCAATCTAATGACATTTCTTACTTAATATTCATTTTACCAGAAGTGTTTTCCATTTCATTTGTGTACATTTAGCAATAACAATATTTTAAAGTTCAGTATGGTTGAGGTAAATATATTTGTCACCTGCAGATGGTGTTATATGTTGTTTCTATACGAATAAGTGTGTATCTAAGGAACCGATAGCACCAGGTCCAAATAGGCTAACCGCATGCTTTCCGTACTCACAACAATATAGTAAGCTATGGCCATTTGATTTATTTACCTATAATTATCATCACACAAACATCCATTAGCGCATCGCATTTTTCCGTAAATCGTTAACACGTGCTGTCATTTGTTACGTATATTTTCGTTTACATGTGCTCGTAAACACCAAATAAACTCTTCCCTTCTGATAAAAGATATCCCAAAGCGGTTTATGAGGTCTACAGTGACACAAAATCACTTCTCCAGATAAATGTAGAAGAGCAGAAACTTTTGTGGCTTCTTGGTGTGAAGGGGAAGCTATTGCCGTATTTGTTCCCTTGTTTGACAAGTGGCACTGTGTCAGTTTACATTTACTACACTGTTTAACGAACATAAAGTCGTTATCTTACTGTGTTGTTAACTTTATGAAGAGGACACAACAATATTCATTTCGGTAAAACGCGATTATCTGTGCCCAACAAATCGATTAAACTTGTCAGGAATGAAACTACTCGGCTGAGAAAAGTTATGTCTGCCGATGAAGCGCTTAGAATTGTTAATGGCGTGTGCGCAACTCACGGACAGAGCACGAGGAACAGCTAATAAAGATCAAACGAGGCAAAGTGAGGCGGATTAAAGGCTGAGATAAAACCGTGGCGTGTCGACGCTTTTATGCTCCTGATGATTGATACGGTCAGACGCCAGAGACATAAATTCTGTTTAACGGGACATAACTTAACTAGCAAAAGCACGTTAACTACGCACTTGCCAGATGACGCTAGAGTTGAGCTTTTCAAAAGAATCTACTCCGAGGGCTGTTTTGCCTCTGTGGTGGCATCTCAACAATAAATGCTCAGTAGATAGTTGTAGTATTTAGTAAACTGAAAATGGTTTTCTTAAGGCTATTCCGATGTTCCAAAGCTAAAAATTTACAGTCAGTATCTACCGAAAGATTCAAAATGAAAGAATCAGTTTCAATTGTTTATTACAGACAAACTATAAAAGGTAGAAACACATTGGGCATGTTAGTGGATAGAGGAAGGTTCAGTGTTTATACAGCTGCGTTGCTGTTTGATGTAGCAACGTAATGACTACACCACAACAGAAATCATTGTGTATGTTGGAATCCTAGTGAAGTCAATCCATTATTCAAGTGCAAGGTGCATTCCGCCGTCGATTCAACAAGAAGCGGCCTCTGCACAAACGGATTTATGACTGGTATACAAAATTCTTGAAAGTTCGTTGCTCGTGCAGAGGGAAGATCACTGGACTGCCGCGCAGGTCTAATGAAAATGTCGAGCGTATCGGAGATTCTTTCGCATGGAGCACTCTGAAGCCCATAATCGTGCAGGCTAGGTTATTCAGCTTCCACAAACAACTGTGTGGCGTGTTCTGAAATGATATCTGCATATGAAGCCTGTCAAGTTGCAGGTAGTGCAGCAACTACCTACCTGCGACCATAACTGAAGCTGCGAATTTTCTATTTCAGTTCTCCAGGGTATAGCAGAACACAATTTTTCCGAACGACTCATCTTCTCTGACGAATCGACGTTTCCTCTATGGTACAAAGGAAACCGGCATTAGTGTAAAAATTTATGGGGTCACGAAAGCGTAGCGTAATTGTCGAACATGAAAGAGACTCACAGAAACTGAATGAATTATGTACCGTTTCTGTTCACAAAGTTTATGGACCTATCTTTTTTGGAGAGGAAATTTAACAGGAATGTCGTACCTGGAAGTGTCTCAAAATTGATTGTTTCCTCAATTTCACGACAATTTCGAAGATTTCACTTTTATGCACGATGGCACCCCATCTGACTTTCACCATCAGGTGCGCCGTTATCCTAACGACATTATCCCACAACGCTGGACTGAATGTGGTGGGCAATAAAATCTTGCTCATTGCTTTTGGCCTCTCTAGGTCACCAGACCTCAAACCTTGAGATACTTTTCTGGGAGGTTGCAAAAAAGACAGAGTCTGTGGTAGCTACTCTTCAAGAGCTTCTTCTTCTTCCGTTGGCCCTACATCCCGGGATAGTGCCACGAACCCGCTCTACTGCGCAGGAAAAGTTATCTCCGTAAGGACACCGTTACGGTGTGGCTAATGGCTGTATAATACTTTAGTAGAGCTGGTCATGATGTCTCCTTTGTTGATGCTGCTGAGTCTGCGGTGTCCATGTGGCTTCTCGTTGTATAGGCGTTGATTCCTTTGCTGCTCTGGGTCCAAGAAAAGGTGCGCGTTTTTTAAATTTTTACTGGACTATCGAAAAAAACCGCAGTTTCCACTGTTTCTCTGTATCAAAAACACATTTATTGCCAAAACTATATACACAACTCCACTCAACCGCGGGCGGCGGCCAACACTCAAGTGGCCGTAAACCCGTTGTAGACCAAAGATCGCGGTCGTAAGCTACAAAGAACATACAATTCCAATGTCGATTATTGATCGCAACACCTAACTTAGTATTACCTTAAGCAAAAGCTTTTTTAACATGACTTCAGTCTGTAATAAAATAAAATGATGTCTATTTGTCAGTTCCATTACAATAGGCCCCCAAGAATTTTGTAAGTATGAAAATGCGAACAAAATTCTGACATCAGAATAATAGAACTGCCAAGAATATAATTTTAAATAAGTTAAAATTTTTAATAGGATTGTTTCCTTTTAATTATGCTAATACTGAAATTGTTATACTAAGTTAAGGAAAACATACAATTTTTAACTTTAGGGTAAATGAAATACAAAAGAAGATTCACAATTTTCACTTAGAAGAGCCCATAATGTTGTAGCACTTCACATGAAACCATCGAAAGACTAACTTTTAACTGGAGGCTTGTTTTCTTTTATTTTGCTGCCCACTTTTTACACTATTCACAGTCTGTCCCACATTGTCCATCTACACATAGGTGACTTCAGTTAAGGGTCTGATTTCTGCATGTCCTGCAGTGCGTCTTTCCAAAGCTTAGCTGTTTGTATCACTTCATTGACTATAATGCCATGGTATCTAAAAAAAATCACATACAGAGATCAGCTTTTGGTTACATAATGTTTATATGTAAGTACATGGCTATTATACATAGTTAACCTTCTGGTAATGTTTATCTAGTGGGAGAAGTTTACAGAATCTGTCTGAGTAATACTACAAAGTTATGAACTGGTCCAAAACAGATCCTTTAAATACTAATAAATTCAATAAACATGTAATACAAATGCATCAACATATTGGGTGTAAAATGTCTTATCACAGACTATAACACTTACTTCAAGGATACCAAAATTCGATTGTTTTCAAAAGTAAAGTCACAGGCAGTTTGTTGCAATGGTTCATATTCACAGTAAAAGTGCAAAGGTAAAATCATGGATGAAAGTTTTGGAATGGTATGTATCTATCAAAATTAAAAAATATTATTTCCTATGCTTTCGCAGTAGCTGAGAAAGAAATGTACAGTAATTCATGTGTTTTACTAAAAATGATTTTCTCCTAATAGAGTTGGACATCTCAATCACTTAAGTGTGTCGTAATTAGGACTCTGCCTTTAAGATTTAAAAAAATTAAACTTAATTGTTGCAATACAGATTTAGTGCTGATTAAAGGCTTGCATTATAAATGATGTCTCAACAAGTGTGGTGTGAGAAAGTTATTACACAAATTATCAAATATCAATCAAATTGCATAAACATACAGAAATATCAAGAACATGGCAAGCGTATTACACAGAAAATCCATTGAAAACACTTCATACAATGAATACATATTAAACAAATAATAAACATTTTAAAGGGCACAAAACAGTAAGAAAATCAGACAATTTTTTATATACAAAATTTCCAGTGCAAAACTTTTGTTGAGTCACCTTTTCACTTTCTCAGACTAGTCTTATCCCTTTCGTTTATACAATTTCAACGAGACAATATTCCTTAGCCCGAGAACTTTCCTTGATTTAGGATACACCAACCGGTATGCATTCGGGTGCTCTACAATCTCAAATGGACCCATGTATATCTCAAAGAATTTCTTTATTTCAGAAGTTAGAATTTTTGATTCCTCGTGTAATTTTACTAATACATAATCTCCAACTTTAAACTTGGTTGCTTTGATCTTGCCATCATGTCGTCTTTTTCTCATTTCCCCCTGTTTTATCATGGTTTCTTTGACTATGGCTTCACGTTCTCGAATAGTCATCATTGTGCATGGTGGAAATTCTACAAGTTCATTGATAACGTTGTCTGGTTTTGGATTAAACATAGTTTCATGACGTGAAAATTCTGTGGAAGTGTGCTGCAAGCTATTCATAACATCTTCAAAGTCTCGTATATGGTCATACCATGTAGGATGTTTATGAGTGCAATATGTACGACACAAACGACCAATCTCGCGCATATACTTCTCAGCTGGGTTTGACGACGGATTATATACAGATATTTGAACATGTTTGATTCCTTATTTATCAACAAAGGCTTTCCAAACTTGTGACAAAAACTGAGAACCGTTATCTGACAAGATAGCTTTTGGTTTCCCAACTTTTACGAAATAATCTTTTTCAACTTTTGTGACTATCTCTTTACCTGTGGCTTTTCTGACAGGATACAACTTGATTAGTTTAGGAAATACATCCACCATGACAAAAATGTAGCAGTGGCCATTGCTACTCCTTGGAAGCGGGCCATAGAAATCAACAGCGACTAATTCTAGAGGTTGTGCAGGAATAATGTTTTGCATTTCACCTTGACATTTTCTGTTACTTACTTTGACTCGTTGGCACTTATCACAAGTTGACTATTCTTTTCTATTTTTCTTTGCCATATTGTAGAAGTATATGTTTTCTTGTAATTTCTGCATACACTTCTGTATGCCACAATGACCATAGCCCTCATGAGTATACCTAATTAACCTCTCAGCTTCCTCCTCAGGCCAGCATAGTTTCCAATTGTCCGAGTCTTCATCAGTTCTCCTAAACAGAGTACCTTTAACCACCTTATAGTACTTGTCTAATTTTTCCTACTTCTTTTTCCCTAAACAGCTCTTTACTAATTTCCAATTTGCATCACGGTTCTGGCTCCTCCTGATTTTATAACACACTGATCTAACAACTTTTTCATCTGTGACCCCTTTAATATACCTCATTTTAAACTGTTTTTCTCCATTCTGATCAAAAATTTCTGTTTCCCCTCCTACTGGTAGCCTTGATAGAGCATCCGCAACTATGTTGTCAGTGCCTTTAATATACTTAATTTCAAAGTTGAATTGTTGTACATACAATGCCCATCTTGTAAGCCTATCATGATAGAGCTTGCATTCCTGTATATAGCTTAAGGCTTTATGATCAGAGTACACTATTGCCTTATGTGCAAGTAAATAGGTCCTGAATTTTGAAAATGACCACTGTATGGCTAATAGCACTTTTTCTGTTACTGTATAGTTCTTTTCATGCTTCAGTAACATTCTGCTTACAAATGCAATTGTAGCATGAACTGTCTCCCAATTGACTTCTTTTACTTGAAATAGTTCAGCACCTAGCCCATAATCACTGCTGTCAGTATGTAAACAGAAAGGTAAATTGAAATCTGGTCTGTGCAACACGTTCTGGTTATACAGTTCCCTTCTTATTGTGTCGAAAGGCTGTTGACAATCTTTACTCCAAATCCAAACAGTGTCCTTCTTTAACAAGTTACTTAGACAGGTTGTGTTCACGCTTTGTTTACTTACAAATTTTCTGTAGAAGCCACATAGCCCATAAAATGATTTCAGTTGTTTTCTGTTACAGGGTATAGGAAACTCTGCAATAGCTTTAATTTTGTCTGGATCAGCCAAAACTTCGTTTTCTGTTATGACATGTCTCAAAAATTTTAACTCAGGTACTGCAAATTTGCACTTTTCTAGTTTTAGTGTCATTCACCCGCTTCTAACTTTCTCACATGCCTGTCTTAAAAGCCCAACATGCTCATTCCAGTCTTGTCCAGTTACTAAAATGTCATCTACATAAATCACTAATTTGGATACAAGTTCCTGCCCAAGCACATGGTCTAAAACTCTAATGAATTCTGCTACCGATGAGTTCAAGCCAAACGGGACTACACAATACTGATAGCATTGTAAAGAAAAGCAGTGTATTTCCTAGATTTGGGTGCCAGGGGTACTTGGTGAAAGTCTGAGGTTAAGTGTAGACTTGACATTAATTTTATGTCCTCGAACTTGTGCAACAGCTCATCAATGTTTTCAGGGTGGTCTGTTTCCCTGTATAAGACCTTGTTTAAAGGCCTGGAGTCAGGAACTATTCTCACTCTCCCATCCCTCTTTGCCACAACTACCAGCGGGTTATTATAAGCACTGATACTCCTTTCAATAATGCTACACACTTCCATCTTATGTAATTCTTTCTCAACTGCTGTACGTTTGGCTATGGGCACACCATATGGTTTTATGAAAAATGGGTCATGTGGTCTTACTTGCAAAGTACATTCGTAACCCCTAACTTTCCCTGGAATGTTGCTAAAGACATCACTGTATTCCCATAACAAAGACACCAGTTCTTGTTTTTGCTCATTGTTTAGATCGCTAGCTTCGGAAATCTTTGTGTTTACCATTGTGTTGAAATCTACTTCACTTAAATCCAGCTCTGTTATGTATTTGTCAACATATCTTCTCTCCTTTACAAGATTTATAGTGTTAAATTTATCATTACACAACACTGTATTTGATCTCACAAACTCGGTGAAGATATACCCCCCATTTTGTGTTGTTATGGTAAGTTTTTGTCCTCCCCAGTCAAATCTTGCATCTACACTTCGAATCCATGACATCCCAAGAATGCAGTCCTCACTGAGGCCTGGTGTAATTAGGCATCCGTGTGTAAATGTGACTCCCTCAATTGTTTGTCTTTTCACAGTTTTACTATGTTTTCCTGTAGCCCCTCTTATTTTCACCCCAATGACTGGTATTTCAATGTAATCTTTCTCACATTTCAGCTTTTTGCTTAGAATTTCAGATATTCCTGACACCTGACTCCCTGTGTCTATAAGGCACTTGCCTTCCCAGCTACCAACTTTTGCTCTAATGAACGGACTACCTATGTCATCACTTCAGGCTGAACGTATTCATACAATAAATCATTTTAAATTTCACTGAAACAATGACTTTCTGACTTACAAGTACCTATATTACTGTCACCTTTATTATCTATGGTCATTACATTAACACACACATCATTAGCATTGTCACTTGCATTGATGATTTCATTAATCCAAATATTTTACCCATATAACATTGTTCACCACTAAGGTATTTATCCTTCAGCTGTTCAACAATAATATGTTTAGTGTTTTTCCACCAATCAGGATGTAAAATTTAAGACACATTAAGAATAATTTATCTAAAATTGCTATCATTTTTAATTGCATCACTATTTAGCCACATATTATAAAGAAATAATTCACCTTTGTTCATTGCAAATGGTAGCCTACTTGCACAGTCAGGTTTACTGTTCAGGGAATCTTTTTCGACTGCCCAAGTTCCTTCATAAGATGTTGGATTACAGAGCCTATTGGTTGTGACACTGGCATTAACACCACTTAAACTGTTAATGACATCCTTGGGTACATCTACAACATGCATATCAGTTTCTGCCATAACACCTTATGCCCCCTTTTCCTCCTTCAAGCAAACAAAATATTTTTCACCATCATCATGTATCATTAAATCTTCATTTTCCCAAGTACTACAATCATCAACCTCTCTCTCCCGAAAACTTAAAACGTTGCTTTCACACCCAAGTGTTTTTAATTCTTTGCTCGTTAAATCAGTGTCAACAATTGGCTCACTTGGTTCCCTCATCAGTGCATCAATTCCTAAATCGTTTATCTGCTGGTCCTCTGACAAACTACAAGCTTTTACCCATTCATAAAATTCAACTAAGTCAACTATTTTCTCTGGGTCTTTATTGCAACCAATGTGTTCGTTCTTAACAGGTACTGTGTTTAGAGGGTAGTACACATTCATAAGATAACTACTCATTACTTGAGACGTATCTCTTGGTGCAACGTTGTCAGTGTTATTGGTCCATCTATTATCTATGCTTTTCGCCCCTACCTTGTGGACCGACGATGGAGCGTATGCTAGTTTTTTACTTCATGACTTCCCATAGCATTTTGATTCCCAGTGTCCCTATGTTCACGCCAATTCCTGTTTTCAGACTAACTGTAATTACTTCTGTTCCAATTGTTCCCAGATTGTTCTCTTGAATGGAAATTATAGTTTTCCCTTGAATGGAAATTATTATTAATATTGTGACTATTTTGTTCCCTATGATGAAAACTATGGTTGTTGGGCCTACTGTTTTCCCTCCTGTTAAAATTAGTGTTTCCCCCACTATGATCGTCACCTCTTTGTGTGTGATTAAAATAGTTTTTTGGTTTCCCCACTTTGTCTATAATCCTGTCAAGTATGTCCATGTAGTTTAGAAATTGCTCAATGTTGTCATCTGGTCCATACACTAGGTCCCATTGCACATCTGTTCGCAACCTTCTCTTTAAAGCATCTATCTGTGTGAGCTCATCAAAGGGTTTACTCAAATGTACAAGTTTCTTCAGTTGATTCTTACAAAACTGTTTCATAGTCCCCTGTGTTTCTCTGTTATTTTGGTCCATTCAGGAACTCGCTCTTTATCCTGGCTTGTTCAGTTTCAGACCAGAACCGTTTTAAGAACTCAATTTCAAATTCGGCATAAGACATGTCCATAGAAAAATTTTGATTGGCCCACGACAAAGATTCCCCCTCCAAAATTTTTTTAACAAACTGCGCAGGAAAAGTGATCTCCATAAGGACACCGTTACGGTGTGGCTAATGGCTGTATAGTACTTCAGTAGAGCTGGCCATGATGTCTCCTTTCTTGATGCTGCTGAGTCTGCGTTGCCCATGTGGCTTCTCGTTGTCTAGGCGATGATTCCTTTGCTGCTCTGGGTCCAAGAAAAGGTGCGGGTTTTTTAATTATTACTGGACTATCGAAAAACGACTCAGTATTCCACGGTTTCTTTGTATCAAAAACACATTTATTGCCAAAACTATATACACAACTCCACTCAACCGCGGCCCGCGGCCAACACTCAAGTGGCCGTAAACCCGTTGTAGACCAAAGATCACGGTCGTAAGCTACAAAGAACATACAATTCCAATGTCGATTATTGATCGCAACACCTAACTTAGTATTACCTTAAGCAAAAGCTTTTTTAACATGACTTTAGTCTGTAATAAAATAAAATGATGTCTATTTGTCAGTTCCATTACAACGGGACTTGGCCTTCTCAATAATTTTCTACCTTTCGTCTCTGGAATCCGCCGTGGACCTCCAGTTACGGCAACCGACTCTGGCAGCTTCCTCTCCAACCTCGTCGCTCCGTCTCAACCTAGGTCGTCCTTTTGCTCTTCTTCCTCCAGGTTCACCGCAGCAGGCTTTCCTCTGCGGGATCTGTCTCATCAAGACGCATTACATGTCCAGCCCATCTCAGTCTGCACAGCTTTATGAACTTCACCACATCATCCTCCTTGTAGTAGTCATAGAGTTCGTCATTTCTTCGCCTTCTCCAGATCCCCTTTTCATATATAGGTCCAAAAATCCTCCTGAATATACTTCTTTCATGTGATCTCAGTTTGTTTTCTCCCTGATTCGTAATTGTCCATGTTTCTGAGCCATAAGTAAATACTGGGCGTATCAGCGTTTTATAAAATCGGCACTTACTCCCTCGTGATATAAGCTTTGATTTAAAATGTCTCAACATTCCAAAGCAGCGTCGGTTAGAACCTCTTATGCGAGCCATAATTTCAGTAAAGGTGGTGCCATTTGCTTCTATCTTCTTGCTCATATAGATGAAACATGCCATTCACTCAAATGTTATTCCATCAAGGGTTGTTGTTAGCTGTATGAGTTGGTTACTGCTATTGTACATATACTTCACCTTTCCTTCATTAATTCTCAGGCCCATCTTCTGTGCGCTCAGTTTTAGAGATGAAAATGCACTTTGTAGATCTCTAAGTGATCTGCTCATTAAATCCAAGTCATCAGCATATCCCAGCAGTTGTACAGACTTATAGTAGATATTTCCCCTTGTCTGGGTACCTAATTCATATATCACTTTTTCAAGCGGCAGTTTAAAACGTAGGCAGGAAAGCCCATCTCCTTGCCTTAGCCCAGTTCGATTGGGAAACTGAGGTGATAGCCTTGACTGCACTCGAACGGTACACTGGGGATACTTTAGGGTAACCTCTATTAAACCCATCAATTTTTCAGGCACTCGAAATTCCCGCATTGCCTCATAAAGTTTGGCCCGGTTTATTGTGCCATATGCACATTTAAAGTCAATGAAAATATAAGCTGCACATCAACCTGTGTAAAAGTAAAAATGGGACACTACTAACCGATGACCAAGAGGTACTGGGGCGTTGGGTAGAGTATTTCAGTGAACTGATGGATGCTTCCGAGTCCCCTATTGATGATATCCCAGTTCCGCCAGAAGACGATGCCATAGTACCTCCCCCTTCCCAAGGAGAATTGAACAAAGCAATTGCCCGATTGAAGAACAATAAAGCACAAGGGACTGACAATATAACATCTGAACTATTGAAAGGTTGAGGAGTTAAGCTAAATCGAAGGATCTACAAGATTGTGTGCCTTATCTTGGAAAAGGAAGAGTTATCAGAAGAATGGAATGTTGGGATAGTGTGTCTGGTGCATAAGAAAGATCCATTTGATATATAAAGCACTACCAAATATCCTGCTTTGTAGACTTTCACCTAAAGCAGAAGATATTGTTGGATGCTATCAATGCGGGTCCAGACCTGGAAAGTCAACTGTGAACCAGGTATTTACTCTCCGACAAATAGTAGGAAAGACAAATGAATTCAATGTTGGTGTGCACCCTCTTTTCATTGACTCTTGAAGAGCTGAGAAATGAAATTGTTGAAGCTGTCGATTCAGTTAACAGGGATCTGTTGACACGTATGTGGAATGAAAAGGTCTACTGTTTTGATATTTCCTGAGCAACACATGGTGCTAATTTTGAGTGAATGGTATAGTGCTTCTGCGAACAAGAAACTTTGAACCGTTCTCTATCCAGTGACTTGCGTAATGCGTTCCTATATATCATAATCTGCCTGTAAAAGCAACTGTTTGTTTTTTAACCACCCAGTATTTCCAGTTTCGCTTTATTGTGGTGGGACAAGGACTTTCAACGTGAAAATCTCTCAACAACTGGGTTATGTTCCGGTGGCAGTGGGAAGATGGATGCTGGGAATCACGCACGACGTGTGTGTGTGTGTGTGTGTGTGTGTGTGTGTGTGTGTGTGTGTGTGTGTGTGTGTGTGTGTGTAGGGCAGAATGTAAGCATAGTGTACTTTGTGTCACATGGAGATGTGAATTTGCCATCTTTATTTTCGGGTACATTATTTCTACTTTGTAACGAACATTATCGTATCAGAAATGACATTCTTCTTCTTTTAGTAATTTCTTTCAATCAACTTACAACATAAAATCGGTTCAAGGTGACAATAGGTAATGAAGTAGTATTCTGTTACGATACAGAAGGTAAGTGTGCTACACTGAAGTGTAAATCTCTGTCAACTTCCATAACCAGTACTTTAGAATGGGAACTAGAAATGGCTGAATAAGTTATTTTCAGCAAGTAGCGCCAGAAGTTGTTTGGGACTAACGCGTCTTTAATATTTAATGGTAATGAGCAGTCTATTGCCTTGGAACGTCAGATCACTCGTGAAAACAAAGTTAATTAGGTAATTTCATTTTCTGTACATCTGCACGATTTACATCGAAATTTCGTTGTCAGTTTACAGTGTACTTAGGTGTAATTTGTTCGTGTACAAGGATACCTGATAGAAATTTAGAAATCACTAAAAACAGTAATGATATAAATGTAATAAAAATGAGTACATTAGTCGTTGACACTACTCACGCTACTTGTAAAACATACGTTTATTTAACATCAGAAGTAAATATACTTGTTTTCTGTACTTTATGTGCTACAACTATTTCATTAAAAATTAGTCTGTAGAGTAGAAGTTACCTGAAACGATTTCAGTTCCTCGTCAGACTTTTATGTTACAGGACAAATGATCAAACACTTCCGCGGTTGTATATCGCTAACCACTCCTACAGATAACGAAAGTCGATCTATCTCCTAGAGCAGTGGTTGTGTACTTTACTATTCTTCTCATATTTGGATGAATTGTTTCTGAAGAGTTTCGTCATGCAATATACTGAAGAGCCAAATAAAGTGGTACACCTGCCTAATATCTTGTAGGGCCCCGCAAGCACGCAGAAGTGCCGCAACACGACGTGGCATGGACTGGACTAATGTCTGCAATAGTGCTGGAGGGAACTGACGCCATGAATCCTGCAGGGCTGCCAATAAATCAGTAAGAGTACGTGGGGGTGAAGATCTCTTCAGAACAGCACTTTGCAAAGCATCACAGATATGCTCAATAATGTTCATGTCTCGGGAAGACAGTGGAAGTGTTTAAAATCAGAAAAGCGCTCCTAGAGTCATTCTGTAGCAATTGTGAACGTATGTGGTGTCGCATTGTCCTTCTGGAAAGGCCCAAGTCCGTCGGAACGCACAAATGACATGAATGGAAGCAGGAGATCAGACAGGATGTTTACTTATGTGTCACATGTCAGAGTGGTTTTAAGATTATCAGGGGTCCCATATTATTCCAACTGCACACGCCCCGCACCAATACAGAAGCTCCACCAGCTTGAACAGCCTCTGCTGATATCCATGGTCCATGGATTCATGAGGTTGTCTAAATATCCGTACACATCCATCCGCTCGATACAATTCGAAGCGAGACTCGTCCGACCAGACAACGTATTTCCATTCATCAACAGTCCAATGTCGGTGTTGACTGACACAGGCGAGGCGTAAAGCTTTGTGTCGTGCAGTCGTCAAGGGTACCCGAGTGGACTTTCGGATCCGAAAGCTCGTATCGGTGATGTTCGTTGAACTGTTCGAACGCTAACACTTGTTGATGGCGTAACACTGAAATCTGCCGCAGTTCGCGGAAGGGTTCCACTTTTGTCACGCTGAACGATTCTGTTCAGGCGTCGTTAGTCCCATTCTTGCAAGATCATTTGTCAGGCCGCAGCGATGTTGGAGATTAGATATTTTACCGGATTCCTGAAATTCACTGTAGACTCGTGAAATTGCTGTCCCCACTTCGTCGCTCCCTGGAGGTGCTGTGTCCCATAGCTCGTGCGCCGACCTTAACATCACGTTCAAACTCACTTAAATCTTAATAACCTGACATTGCCGCAGCAGTAGCCTATCTAACAACTGTGTCAGCCCCTGGTCGTCTTATATAGGCGTTGCCGACCGCAGCGCCATATTGTCTGTTCATATATCTGTATTTGAATAGGCATACCTATACTAGTTTCTTTGGCGCTTCAGTACCGCGATGGTGGTGTTGCAATGTCTAACTATTGGATGAACCATTTACAAGACGTTTGCAGTTACGATAACCATGTGTGGCATATACTGTCTCTCCACACAGGTTCCGCGTCGCAGGGTCTAAAGATATGGCAGAGGTGGAAAAATGCAGTCCTTCCTCTTCTAGGTGCGTTGATTTATTACCGCATCCATTATGAACGTATCAAGAGCTTATGTGATAGATACTGACGAGAAATGAACCAACTCTTGAATTTTTACAGTGCTCACATCGATGACATCCCAAACTTTTCTCTTTGCGATAATGGTAGGATTATTTACTTACATCCAATTTTGATGGAAATGAAACACCATGAAATCAGACTAAGTTCGAAATTACCGTGTTAAAGAGAGTAGATTGTTGAACAAAAACTTTTTAAGAGTTTAGTATACAACGTTCGTCCAACACGTTCCGAGACTGATTTTATTTCTGGCGCATAAGCGCCGTCAAGGTAATAACCAATGTGGTAGCTCGAACTAATAACTGTAAACAACAGATGCACACTCTAACAGTTGGGTGACCTGTTGGTGTCCAGTCCTGTTACGGACATGAGCCGCGCACGAGATATCTCGGATTTCGTGGTACCACTCAGGTGTCATTAAGCCCCGGCCCAGGTCCGTTTTAGTTCACAGAAGAGGAGAAACTTACAACAAAAATACGGGGAAGGGCAACGAAATATGAAAACTATGTCCAATTCGCTTACCGTCAGACCTCTCTCTATTTCCGAAGCCATCCTCTTGCGACTTCTCCAGAGAGTTTTTCCACCACTTCAAAATCTCAGACAGAAACTTCCCTGTTGTCGTGATAGCCATCGGCTTCATACATTATTTTGTACCAGACCCTTTCTGCTTGTCTGCCCAAGAATTGATTATGCAATAAACAGGAAAGGAAGACCATAATAATCTCTGGCAACCCCTCACAGCTTAGAAAATTAATCAACAAAATGGTTCAAATGGCTCTGAGCACTATGGGACTTAACATCTATGGTCATCAGTCCCCTAGAACGTTTTTTTTTTGTAACGTAATAAATTTTATTCACAGATTAACAAAATACATTGCTTGATCAAAGGCACATTTAGGTTTACACATACAGTAATCGCATCTTTCCTTTTCGTATAGTCTTTTTTGTATTTTCTTTATGATTTAGTTCTCTCTATTAAGCAAATTTTGTGTTTTTTTCTTTTTTTATTTGTCTATTTTCTAGTCTATTTCCAGCTCCAGTTCTGTTTGGACTTATTAAAGCCGTATTTGTTAATGAATATTTAATGACATTTAATGAGGTTTATTTTGTTTTCGCCTAGAGATGGCGTCCTTTAAATTTGGTTAAATCTATTGACTAAGAGATATTTCTATAGTACACTCAAGAAAACAAAGTATAGGCATGTATATGGATAGTTATTTTAGGGAGAGTTGTTTGATTGTATTTAGAGAGAGAGAGAGAGAGAGAGAGAGAGAGAGAGAGAGAGAGAGAGAAATGAGAGGAAAACATTTGATATATGGTAATAAAGCATTGCGAATCGTCATTTTGCATTTTGTCACAGCTGTTTATGGTTTCCACTATTATTAAAATGACTGTTAGTGAATTTATGCAGTACTTACATATCACCTTTTGGACACGCTGGAGATCACCAATATTTTAGCACTTTCCCTAGTTGTGTGACGATATGATTGCTGTAACGCACTTTTTGACATGTGAGAACGCAGGTGGTGCACTGCCGCTTGTCACTCAAAACACAATCAGACACTCACTAAACACGCACTTTGAGGGCGTTGGAGGATGTGGGGGTGCGTGCGTCAGCAAGCGGTGGGGTCTTGAGGGGCTATGGGAGGGCGTGGTGTGGCGGCGGCTGCGGCGGCGGCGGTGACGGCGTCGGCGTCGGCGATGACGGAGCCGGCGTCGGCGGTGACGGCGTCGGCGTCTGCGTCGCCAGTGGCGGTGTCGTTCGCGGCGTGTGGGGACGGAGGGCGTCTTTGAAGGCGGCGTCCAGCGCGATCTGCAGATAGTTCTGGAACGTCTGCCGGTAGTTGTTTTTCTGCCTGGCCCTTTGTGTTCCTCCCAGAGATCTGTGAGGAACTGTACTGTGTCCGTCTGCTTTTTGGCGATTATCGCATGCGCTGTCATTGGAATTGTCCACATAGTCGCGACTCGCTTTGGCCGAGGGAAGCTTTTTGCCTCTGGGATGGTGAGCGCCGTGATTTCTATGTTACGGTGGTCCGCCCTGTTCATGTGTGCCACCATTCTTCTACACGTCTCCCATATCTGCAGGCTTGTCCGGCATGTGAAACGGTGTTCCAGGGAGTCTATTTGGTTGCACGCTTCGCAGCTCGGCGACTCACGCATGCCGATGCGTGCTAAGCGCTCGTTTGTGGGGATCGTCTTGTGTACGACTTTGTACCACGTGTGTCTAGCTTCTGGAGGTATGGCTTTCTCGGAGAGATTCTTCCAGACTTGTGGCCAGTCGTGGCCTGGAAGATTCGTCTCCGTTTTGCTTCTGATTTGTTTACATCGTAACGCTCGGTAGATTTTCCCTGCAGTTCTCAAGAACTACTTAAACCTAACTAACCTAAGGACAGCACACAACACCCAGCCATCACGAGGCAGAGAAAATCCCTGACCCCGCCGGGAATCGAACCCGGGAACCCGTGCGTGGGAAGCAAGAACGCTACCGCACGACCACGGATCAACAGTTCACTTCGTAACTCGCCGGAAATGCACTTTATTGCAATAAGGTGGCAGAGACACTGTAATGTCTCATGCAGCGGTCTCTCCGCGATATTTTCAGAAATTTTATAAATTATATAACTCAGTACATATCTCGAAATATCTCTTTTTATCTTAGCGATTCCTAAACTTTAATATACGATGATTATCAATGCAAAGTAGTTTCAAGCCCTATTATTCCTTGGAGCGTGCATTTGCTCCATGGAATAGCCTCTCTGCTATCTCTGTTTTCTCTTATGAAAAGAAGGATTGAGATCTTGCCGATTAGCCGCGAAAGAACGAAGATGTATATGTATGTATTGTTGGGCTAGTCGCCATCTTGACGAGATTCTGCATGAGAAGGAATTTAATACATGAACTAAAGTAAAGTAAGTGTGTTCGCGTATTATTTGACTGATTATTATTGACAGTGTCTGCTTACTACGCTGTGTTGTACGGGATCTGTGGGGTACGACTGATTTACACTGGACGAACCTACCGTTTTGTACGCTCAAGACATCCAGTTTATTACTTGCAATGAATGGTCTAAGACGGTCTTACCAGCAGATCTCCGGTCTTCCCCATGTGATCATCGAAAGTTAACAATTATTACAAATGTTTTCAGGACATCGACTGACAATTTTCGTCGCACCGTGACTTCGAAATTGCTTCACTGCCTTATGGAATTTAAGTTAAGCTCTATTTAATCAGGATAGAAAAGTATTGAACTGTATGAATGTCATAAGCCTGCTTTGTGAATGAAAATTCCCTTAATATACGCATGTTTTCTACTATCGTGATCATTGAAGCTAAATCAGGCCGGTGTGAGAGAAGTTTTTAAATTTCAAATCTCACAAAAATATTAAAACTGGATCTTGTACAACTATTTACCGAACAGAATCCACATTAAAGAAATTATAAACCATACTCGTATACAGAGTTCCGTACACAGTAAGGCGCTTCCTTTCATTTCTTTAACATCTGAGTTAATTCAGTTGACAGAAAACGAAATTTTAGATGCAGCTTCGACGTATGTGCTATGAACAGAGCAGTCGCTCACCAGAGCAGCGAAGGCCTTCGACCTGCCACCAGTAGCAGCCTGATATCCGGAGCCCATTTCGCACCGTCGATGCTCCACGCCTTGTCAAGCACTCTTGTGACATGTAATACAGATGTTGATTGGCTTAAGCAGCGTGATGCAATAGCAACAACAACACAGGAACACTCACACACGCAACACCAAAGTCAGTAACAGACACCACACAGTTCATTCGACACATTAATCCGGGGAAAATAATAGATTTCCACAATTCTATTTCCGTCACTACGCAGTCAATTGTGAGCAGACATTAAAAGTAGTGGATGCGCTATCGTAGTGTGCCCATTTCGCACCGTCGATGCTCCACGCCTTGTCAAGCACTCTTGTGACTTGTAATACAGATGTTGATTGGCTTAAGCAGCGTGATGCAATAGCAACAACAACACAGGGACACTCACACACGCAACACCAAAGTCAGTAACAGACACCACACAGTTCATTCGACACATTAATCCGGGGAAAATAATAGAGTTCCACAATTCTATTTCCGTCACTACGCAGTCAATTGTGAGCAGACATTAAAAGTAGTGGATGCGCTATCGTAGTGTGCCAATGCTGTCGTGTCACAAATCTCAGCGGAGCAACATGATCCAATTCAAGTGTGCATGACATTCTCCAGAATGCTTTTAAGAAGAGATACGTGTGTTGCGGAAAGTATCTCCCGCACACATGGACGCACGAACATAATCGACTAGGAGTAGATGCCTCCTGCGACTTGACTGAAACACAAAATGCAAACAGTTCTTTACAGGACACTTTCATCACGGGTAACGTGACTTGGTGTTGGTACGAACCTACTGCAAAGCAACATTGTGCAGAAAGTCACATGAAAGGTCAGCACTTTGACGACGAAATTGACGTTCTAGCCAATGTGGTGCACTAGCTGAACTCCCTAGAGGGCTTTTATGACTGTTTCAAATGGTAATATGAGCGTTCTTTGCCTTCTTATCAAGCAGGGGGCAGACGATACCATGCATAACATCTGAAGCATTAAAAACGCCGCCTTACGTTGTATCTATTTTTCATTGACTCAGCCTCGAAACTTTTTAGATTGACGAGGTATGCTGATTATACCGTCATCACGTACAGAAGTGTTAGACTATTGCCAAAGTACTCCGAAAAAATGTGTTCTGCTTTCTAGATACAAAAAAACTGCGTATGAAAACCTGGTTCTCATTCAACTAGTGGTGGTTGCGAGTAGGCAGTAGCGAACTGAAAGACATCTTTCGAACTGTTTTACACTCCATCTGCACTTCAGAGTTAAATGAAAATTTTCTCGGTTTGATTACCTGTCACGCACAGACAACGAAAACAGTTTTTAGAGCCAGGATCCAATTGTTGTGTGTCTTATTGTTAATGAGAAGAGACGTCCCGCCGTGGCTGTGTCGTGATTTACTGCGCAGCGCTAAACGAAAATCCAACAGGGCGGAACCAGGAGGGGGCAGCTGCCCGTCACGCTGGCATTCCGCTACGTCTACAGACGCTCCTCCGGTTCCCGATCTGCTGGAGAGGCGGCCAAAGCGCGTTCAGCCACCAGCGTCACGCGGCAGCTTCCCACGTTGTTCTCCAAGACGCAGTTTGGGTCATAAACGTGGACCTGGCAGGAACTCATCAAAAACTGCAGGAAGTGAATATGCTTCGGCTTTACTACTTTTGCAAACGTGGAATGGTTGCGCCGAATGAAAATAAAAACTCTCGTAAACAATAGCCAGATGGGAAACGAGGGAATAGCTTCCAGCAATTCTGACTTACCTGTCAACGTTAATGTGGTGCCGCGATGAATTTGGTGTCTCACTCCAGTGCATTGGCGGGTAACAAGAGCAGAGCTGGAAAAGTAGCATGTTTCTGATGCAGCACCGCTTCGTTATTTACGAAAATAGTTAGAGCACCGACTCAGGAAATGACGCTGCATACGAGAATAGTACAGCAATCTCGAGCAACGTAAGCAGCAATGTCGCGATACGATAAGCCATAATCGCGATAGGTTACAGTCCGAGCTTTATCAAAGTCTGAAACGTGATGGTACGCCTTTCTCCTCCTTACAAGAGGCATCACAACAACATTTCACCAACCAACACCTGTTATCTGCTGTTTTTGTATGAGGAATTGGTTTGAAACTTTCCTCATGTAAGGAAGTTGTAGGTGTCGCCACCGGCGCCAACCTTGTGTGAATGCTCTGAAAAGCTAATCACTTGTATATCACAGCATCTTCTTCCTGTCGGTTAAATTTCGCGTTTGTAGCACGTCGTCTGCGTGGTGTAGCAATTTTAATGGCCAGTAGTGTAGCTCTTGGCATGTGACACAAATTTTAGTTTTATACGTCAACTCGTTCCTGTTAGAAGGGACCTTAATAGACGGAGAGAGAGTCGGTTAAAAAATGATGAAATTTTTTCGTGTGATATAATTACAAATTAACAGTTTTTTCCCTTTACTTCTACTGTGAATCCTCGCATCAGGTCAAATTTCATGGATCTATCTCAACGGAAAGTACCCCATAGGTTATGAAGAATGAGTTTCCGAATATCAAAATGTTGTTGTTGTTGTTGTCTTCAGTCCTGAGACTGGTTTGATGCAGCTCTCCATGCTACTCTATCCTGTGCAAGCTGCTTCATCTCCCAGTACCTACTGCAACCTACATCCTTCTGAATCTGCTTAGTGTACTCATCTCTCGGTCTCCCTCTACGATTTTTACCCTCCACGCTGCCCTCCAATGCTAAATTTGTGATCCCTTGATGCCTCAAAACATGTCCTGCCAACCGATCCCTTCTTCTAGTCAAGTTGTGCCACAAACTTCTCTTCTCCCCAATCCTATTCAATACCTCCTCATTAGTTACGTGATCTATCCACCTTATCTTCAGTATTCTTCTGTAGCACCACATTTCGAAAGCTTCTATTCTCTTCTTGTCCAAACTAGTAATCGTCCATGTTTCACTTCCATACATGGCTACACTCCAAACAAATACTTTCAGAAACGACTTCCTGATACATAAATCTATATTCGATGTTAACAAATTTCTCTTCTTCAGAAACGCTTTCCTTGCCATTGCCAGTCTACATTTGATATCCTCTCTACTTCGACCATCATCAGTTATTTTACTTCCTAAATAGCAAAACTCCTTTACTACTTTAAGTGTCTCATTTCCTAATCTAATTCCCTCAGCATCATCCGATTTAATTTGACTACATTCCATTATCCTCGTTTTGCTTTTGTTAATGTTCATCTTATATCCTCCTTTCAAGACACTGTCCATTCCGTTCAACTGCTCTTCCAAGTCCTTTGCCGTCTCTGACAGAATTACAATGTCATCGGCGAACCTCAAAGTTTTTACTTCGTCTCCATGAATTTTGATACCCACTCCAAATTTTTCTCTTGTTTCCTTTACTGCTTGCTCAATATACAGATTGAATAACATCGGGGAGAGGCTACAACCCTGTCTCACAACTTTCCCAACCACTGCTTCCCTTTCATGCCCCTCGACTCTTATTACTGCCATCTGGTTTCTGTACAAATTATAAATAGCCTTTCGCTCCCTGTATTTTACCCCTGCCACCTTTAGAATTTGAAAAAGAGTATTCCAGTCAACATTGTCAAAAGCTTTCTCTAAGTCTACAAATGCTAGAAACGTAGGTTTGCCTTTTCTTAATCTTTCTTCTAAGATAAGTCGTAAGGTCAGTATTGCCTCACGTGTTCCAACATTTCGACGGAATCCAAACTGATCCTCCCCGAGGTCTGCATCTACCAGTTTTTCCATTCGTCTGTAAAGAATTCGGGTTAGTATTTTGCAGCCGTGGCTTATTAAACTGATAGCTCGGTAATTTTCACATCTGTCAGCACCTGCTTTTTTTGGGATTGGAATTATTATATTCTTCTTGAAGTCTGAGGGTATTTCGCCTGTCTCATACATCTTGCTCACCAGCTGGTAGAGTTTTGTCATGACTGGCTCTCCCAAGGCCGTCAGTAGTTCTAATGGAATGTTGTCTACTCCGGGGGCCTTGTTTCGACTCAGGTCTTTCAGTGCTCTGTCAAACTCTTCACGCAGTATCGTATCTCCCATTTCGTCTTCATCTACATCCTCTTCTATTTCCATAATATTGTCCTCAAGTACATCGCCCTTGTATAAACCTTCTATATACTCCTTCCACCTTTCTGCCTTCCCTTCTTTGCTTAGAACTGGGCTGCCATCTGAGCTCTTGATATTCATACACGTGGTTCTCTTCTCTCCAAAGGTCTCTTTAATTTTCCTGTAGGCAGTATCTATCTTACCCCTAGTGAGATAAGCTTCTACATCCTTACATTTGTCCTCTAGCCATCCCTGTTTAGCCATTTTGCACTTCCTGTCGATCTCATTTTTGAGACGTTTGTATTCCTTTTTGCCTGCTTCATTTACTGCATTTTTATATTTTCTCCTTTCATCAATTAAATTCAATATTTCTTCTGTTACCCAAGGATTTCTAGCAGCCCTCGTCTTTTTACCTACTTTATCCTCTGCTGCCTTCACTACTACATCCCTCAGAGCTACCCATTCTTCTTCTACTGTATTTCTTTCCCATATTCCTGTCAATTGTTCCCTTATGCTCTCTCTGAAACTCTGTACAACCTCTGGTTCTTTCAGTTTATCCAGGTCCCATCTCCTTAATTTCTCACATTTTTGTAGTTTCTTCAGTTTTAATCTACAGGTCATAACCAGTAGATTGTGGTCAGAGTCCACATCTGCCCCTGGAAATGTATTACAACTTAAAACCTGGTTCCTAAATCTCTGTCTTACCATTATATAATCTATTTGATACCTTTTAGTATCTCCAGGATTCTTCCACGTATACAACCTTCTTTCATGATTTTTAAGCCAAGTGTTAGCTATGATTAAGTTGTGCTCTGTGCAAAATTCTACTAGGTGGCTTCCTCTTTCATTTCTTAGCCCCAATCCATATTCACCTACTATGTTTCCTTCTCTCCCTTTTCCTACACTCGAATTCCAGTCACCCATTACTATTAAATTTTCGTCTCCCTTCACTATCTGAATAATTTCTTTTATTTCATCGTACATTTCTTCAATTTCTGAATCATCTGCAGAGCTAGTTGGCATATAAACTTGTACTACTGTAGTAGGTGTGGGCTTCGTATCTATCTTGGCCACAATAATGCGTTCACTATGCTGTTTGTAGTAGCTTACCCGCATTCCTATTTTCCTATTCATTATTAAACCTACTCCTGCATTACCCCTATTTGATTTTGTGTTTATAACCCTGTAGTCACCTGACCAGAAGTCTTGTTCCTCCTGCCACCGAACTTCACTAATTCCCACTATATCTAACTTTAACCTATCCATTTCCCTTTTTAAATTTTCTAACCTACCTGCCCGATTAAGGGATCTGACATTCCACGCTCCGATCCGTAGAACGCCAGTTTTCTTTCTCCTGATAACGACATCCTCCTGAGTAGTCCCCGCCCGGAGATCCGAATGGGGGACTATTTTACCTCCGGAATATTTTACCCAAGAGGATGCCATCATCATTTAATCATACAGTAAAGCTGCATGTCCTCGGGAAAAATTACGGCTGTAGTTTCCCCTTGCTTTCAGCCGTTCGCAGTACCAGCACAGCAAGGCCGTTTTGGTTAATGTTGCAAGGCCAGATCAGTCAATCATCCAGACTGTTGCCCCTGCAACTACTGAAAAGGCTGCTGTCCCTCTTCAGGAACCACACGTTTGTCTGGCCTCTCAACAGATACCCCTCCGTTGTGGTTGCACCTACGGTACGGCCATCTGTATCGCTGAGGCACGCAAGCCTCCCCACGAACGGCAAGGTCCATGGTTCATGGGGGGGAATATCAAAATATGTGACATAAATTGTTAAATCTTTTGGTAACACTGATTTAGAAGCTTCCATTTTTTACACCGTCGAAAGATCGAAGACCTTAAATTGACATAAATTACGACTTGATACATGTACCGTCCCTGAGAAAAAGATATTTTAATGCTCGTTCAGACAGGGAGATAGATAGATATCAAGATGACCCCGGAAATACGAGGATTCTTTTTCTTACCGACTGAGGTAAGGAATCCTAAAAATAATGGGGATGGCAGAAAACTGGAGAAAGGAACGCGAAGATATATTTGATGTTGTAAGCTACCGCTTCTGTTTTGCTATTTTCTGCTGATAGGTAAGCCTGCGAGCCAAACGTATAAGTGAAAAATTTTGCACAACGGATTTCATAACGATAATTTGTCGCCCTGACACTTATACGCTCTCCAGAAGGGTAAGCTTATCCTTTGCTCTATAGGTCACGTTAACTAGTCGTATATAAATCTGGTTGGTTTCTATATCCTCAGTATATGCTAGAAAGTTCAGATGAGCTGTCCTACAAACATTGCCTCCACCAGGTGGTTGCAAACATGAAATACACAAATAAGGAGATAATAAAATGACGAAGGAAAGTACTAGCTATGAAATGACACACTCAGTAGTGTTAAATTCTTTACTCTTCTGCAATTTACTCTATACAAGATTACACAGTACGAGCAACCCCATGAACCATGGACCTTGCCGTTGGTGGGGAGGCTTGCGTGCCTCAGCGATACAGATGGCCGTACCGTAGGTGCAACCACAACGGAGGGGTATCTGTTGAGAGGCCAGACAAACGTGTGGTTCCTGAAGAGGGACAGCAGCCTTTTCAGTAGTTGCAGGGGCAACAGTCTGGATGATTGACTGATCTGGCCTTGCAACATTAACCAAAACGGCCTTGCTGTGCTGGTACTGCGAACGGCTGAAAGCAAGGGGAAACTACAGCCGTAATTTTTCCTGAGGACATGCAGCTTTACTGTATGATTAAATGATGATGGCATCCTCTTGGGTAAAATATTCCGGAGGTAAAATAGTCCCCCATTCGGATCTCCGGGCGGGGACTACTCAGGAGGATGTCGTTATCAGGAGAAAGAAAACTGGCGTTCTACGGATCGGAGCGTGGAATGTCAGATCCCTTAATCGGGCAGGTAGGTTAGAAAATTTAAAAAGGGAAATGGATAGGTTAAAGTTAGATATAGTGGGAATTAGTGAAGTTCGGTGGCAGGAGGAACAAGACTTCTGGTCAGGTGACTACAGGGTTATAAACACAAAATCAAATAGGGGTAATGCAGGAGTAGGTTTAATAATGAATAGGAAAATAGGAATGCGGGTAAGCAACTACAAACAGCATAGTGAACGCATTATTGTGGCCAAGATAGATACGAAGCCCACACCTACTACAGTAGTACAAGTTTATATGCTAACTAGCTCTGCAGATGATTCAGAAATTGAAGAAATGTACGATGAAATAAAAGAAATTATTCAGATAGTGAAGGGAGACGAAAATTTAATAGTAATGGGTGACTGGAATTCGAGTGTAGGAAAAGGGAGAGAAGGAAACATAGTAGGTGAATACGGATTGGGGCTAAGAAATGAAAGAGGAAGCCGCCTAGTAGAATTTTGCACAGAGCACAACTTAATCATAGCTAACACTTGGTTTAAGAATCATGAAAGAAGGTTGTATACGTGGAAGAACCCTGGAGATACTAAAAGGTATCAGGTAGATTATATAATGGTAAGACAGAGATTTAGGAACCTGGTTTTAAGTTGTAAGACATTTCCAGGGGCAGATGTGGACTCTGAACACAATCTATTGGTTATGACCTGTAGATTAAAACTGAAGAAACTGCAAAAATGTGGGAAATTAAGGAGATGGGACCTGGATAAACTGAAAGAACCAGAGGTTGTACAGAGTTTCAGGGAGAGCAGAAGGGAACAATTGACAGGAATAGGGGAAAAAAATACAGTAGAAGAAGAATGGGTAGCTCTGAGGGATGTAGTAGTGAAGGCAGCAGAGGATAAAGTAGGTACAAAGACGAGGGCTGCTAGAAATCCTTGGGTAACAGAAGAAATATTGAATTTAATTGATGAAAGGAGAAAACATAAAAATGCAGTAAATGAAGCAGGCAAAAAGGAATACAAACGTCTCAAAAATGAGATCGACAGGAAGTGCAAAATGGCTAAACAGGGATGGCTAGAGGACAAATGTAAGGATGTGGAAGCTTATCTCACTAGGGGTAAGATAGATACTGCCTACAGGAAAATTAAAGAGACCTTTGGAGAGAAGAGAACCACGTGTATGAATATCAAGAGCTCAGATGGCAGCCCAGTTCTAAGCAAAGAAGGGAAGGCAGAAAGGTGGAAGGAGTATATAGAAGGTTTATACAAGGGCGATGTACTTGAGGACAATATTATGGAAATGGAAGAGGATGTAGATGAAGACGAAATGGGAGATACGATACTGCGTGAAGAGTTTGACAGAGCACTGAAAGACCTGAGTCGAAACAAGGCCCCCGGAGTAGACAACATTCCATTAGAACTACTGACGGCCTTGGGAGAGCCAGTCATGACAAAACTCTACCAGCTGGTGAGCAAGATGTATGAGACAGGCGAAATACCCTCAGACTTCAAGAAGAATATAATAATTCCAATCCCAAAAAAAGCAGGTGCTGACAGATGTGAAAATTACCGAGCTATCAGTTTAATAAGCCACGGCTGCAAAATACTAACGCGAATTCTTTACAGGCGAATGGAAAAACTGGTAGATGCAGACCTCGGGGAGGATCAGTTTGGATTCCGTCGAAATGTTGGAACACGTGAGGCAATACTGACCTTACGACTTATCTTAGAAGAAAGATTAAGAAAAGGCAAACCTACGTTTCTAGCATTTGTAGACTTAGAGAAAGCTTTTGACAATGTTGACTGGAATACTCTTTTTCACATTCTAAAGGTGGCAGGGGTAAAATACAGGGAGCGAAAGGCCATTTATAATTTGTACAGAAACCAGATGGCAGTCATAAGAGTCGAGGGGCATGAAATTGAAGCAGTGGTTGGGAAGGGAGTGAGACAGGGTTGTAGTCTCTCCCCGATGTTATTCAATCTGTATATTGAGCAAGCAGTAAAGGAAACAAAAGAAAAATTTGGAGTGGGTATTAAAATTCATGGAGACGAAGTAAAAACTTTGAGGTTCGCCGATGAGTTTGTAATTCTGTCAGAGACGGCAAAGGACTTGGAAGAGCAGTTGAACGGAATGGACAGTGTCTTGAAAGGAGGATATAAGATGAACATTAACAAAAGCAAAACGAGGATAATGGAATGTAGTTAAATTAAATCGGGTGATGCTGAGGGAATTAGATTAGGAAATGAGACACTTAAAGTAGTAAAGGAGTTTTGCTATTTAGGAAGTAAAATAACTGATGATGGTCGAAGTAGAGAGGATATCAAATGTAGACTGGCAATGGCAAGGAAAGCGTTTCTGAAGAAGAGAAATTTGTTAACATCGAATATAGATTTATGTATCAGGAAGTCGTTTCAGAAAGTATTTGTTTGGAGTGTAGCCATGTATGGAAGTGAAACATGGACGATAACTAGTTTGGACAAGAAGAGAATAGAAGCTTTCGAAATGTGGTGCTACAGAAGAATACTGAAGATAAGGTGGATAGAGCACGTAACGAATGAGGAGGTATTGAATAGGATTGGGGAGAAGAGAAGTTTGTGGCACAACTTGACTTGAAGAAGGGATCGGTTGGTAGGACATGTTTTGAGGTATCAAGGGATCACAAATTTAGCATTGGAGGGCAGCGTGGAGGGTAAAAATCGTAGAGGGAGACCGAGAGATGAGTACACTAAGCAGATTCAGAAGGATGTAGGTTGCAGTAGATACTGGGAGATGAAGCAGCTTGCACAGGATAGAGTAGCATGGAGAGCTGCATCAAACCAGTCTCAGGACTGAAGACAACAACAACAACATTCGCATTTGGTAATCGCTCTGTGTGGCACTGTCCTGTGATATATTTTCTCGGTCGGTAATTCAAGCGCGGAATACTGACATCAACTATGGCAATTGCAATAATATTTAGTATTACACTCCCTCCTAGCAACGTGAAGCCTCAGTATAGAATGAAAAAGACACGTGATCAGCAATTTACTTTACTTCCCTAACCGGCGTTGCGAACGTGATCTAACGCTTATCGCTGCAAAGGTTCTCGGCTCAGCGAGATAACACAAATTCTACTTCACCAAAAGCTTCCGTGGGCACCTCCACGGCTGCCGTGGAACACCAGACGATCCTCAGGCTCTCGCTACAAGTAACATAAAAAACTAGTTATTACTTTTTGTCAGTAATGAGGTAGAGCTCCTCACAAAATAGTGTTTGATAGTTCACACATTTAGCTATTAAAAAGAAGATGCAAAATCAACGAAGGCTGGTAGCGAACCTTTAGAAATTACCGTCTCTCAGTGCAAACGGTGAAGAATACGAAGAGAATAAGGTCACTCCTGGTGGGCCTTAGGAGGTAATAGGCGATCCTCGGTTCCTCGTCCTGGACACAGTCGTAAGACAAACGCAGTCACCGCGGGGGCGTAAGCGCCGGCAGCGCTGCCGTGTACCGGAAGGCAGGTCTGCTCTAATATTAGAAGCCATCACCGGCGACCGGTCGTGTCTGCAGAGCGGAGACACCGGCTCGCGCCTCGGCGGCGCCCGTTAACGCGCGCGGCTCCCGGAATAGCGCTTTACGAGCGCCGAGCGCTGGTGCCGCCGCAGGTCCCCCGGGGAGGCAGCCGCCCGCCGGCACTGTGCGCCTGGCGCGCTATCAAACCGCTTCCCAGAAGGCTTAGGCTCAGTGTCCGTCCACTTGTCACCACGCGGCGCTCTTGCGAGGGGAAGCAGAAAAGACCTCCTCCTGGCAGGGAAGGGTATGAGCGAACTTATTTTTGCGATGCAGCCGACTCTTGGGTCAACACGCTTCGTCCAACGCTAATCCATTGGGTAGATGCATTCACCGAAGTGTGACTGTGGGAGGTCTGTAAACGGGAGCCTAGATATTTTTTTTATTCAGGGGAGAGATTCAGTTCTGTTCAAGTACAAGATGTTCATTCATGTCAATATCCCAAAAAACACTACTGGTCATTAAATTTGCTACACCACGAAGATGACATGCTACAGACGCGAAATTTAACCGACAGGAAGAAGATGCTGTGATACGCAAATGATTAGGTTTTCTGAGCATTCAGACGAGGTTGGCGCCAGTGGCGAAGCCTACAACGTGCTGACACGAGGGAAGTTTCAAACCGGTTCCTCATACACAAACAGCAGTTGATCGGCGTTGCCTAGCGAAACGTTGTTGTGATGCCTCGTGTAACGAGGGAAATGCGTACCACACGTTTCCGACTTTGCTAAAAGTCGGATTGTACCCTACAGCGATTGCGGTTTATCGTATCGCGACATTGCTGCTCGTGTTGGTCGAGATCCAATGACTGTTAGCAGAATATAGAATCGGTGGGTTCAGGAGCGTAATACGGAACGCCGTGCTGGATCCCAACGCCATCGTATCACTAGCAGTCTAAATGACAGGCATCTTATCCGCATGGCTGTAACGGATCGTGCAGCCACGTCTCGATCCCTGAGTCAACAGTTCGACGACGTTTGCAACAGCATGGACTATCAGATCGGAGACCATGGCTGCGGTTACCCTTGACGCTGCATCACAGACAGGAGCGCCTGCGATGGTATACTCAATGACGAACCTGGGTGCACGAATGGCAAAACGTCATTTTTTTTTCGGATGAATCCAGGTTCTGTTTACAGCATCATGATGGTCGCATCCGTCTTTGGCGACATCGCGGTGAACGCACATTGGAAGCGTGTATTCGTCATCGCCATACTGGCGTATTACCCGGATTCAAGGTATGGGGTGCCATTGGTTACACGTCTCGCTCACCTCTTTTTCGCAATGACGGAACTCTGAATAGTGGACGTTACATTTCAGATGTGTTACGACCCGTGGCTCTACCCATCATTCGATACCTGCGAAACCCTACATTTCAGCGGGATAATGCACGACCGCGTGTTGCAGAACCTGTACGGGCCTTTCTGGATACAGAAAATGTTCGACTGCTTCCCTGGCCAGCACGTTCTCCAGATCACTCAGCAATTGAAAACGTCTGGTCAATGGTGGGGTATACGTTTTATGTATCCCCACAGATGTAGGAGATATACCGTGGAGGTTAAAATTTTTAAATCGAACCAGTGCATTTCATTCAAGAATACACTTACTCTCTCCAAGAGCTATTCAAAAATGTATCACACTGTACCATTTTTGTGAATAAAACGTAGCTGTCAAAACGCTAGAGAACACAGGTTGCAAAGAAACCGAGCTGTTTACTCCCTATATTGTGCGTATTGCGTACCCAGTGGAGTGCTGTGGTAGAAGTGTGGGGTTTGTTTATGATTACCGACTCATGTAAACACAGGTACTCCTCTCCCCTCACGCACCGCATTCTTTGTTGATTTAGCGTATAGTACACTGCATATCAGTGTAGTCGTGCATCAGTGTAACTTAATAACTCCATGGCGGTAGTACACGTTTTGGATACAATGTTTTTTGTGTAAAGGTGAATAATGTACACACATGACGGTAAGGTAGAAATACTGCTGATTTAAGGAGAAAGTACGTACGTTGATACTCAATAATTTAGTAACTTGAATTTTTATGTTCAGTGCTACTAGAGAACATTACGATTATTATGTTATTATGTTTGTCTTGTACTCTGCTGGCCGGTCGCGGTGGCCGAGCGGTTCTAGGCGCTTCAGTCCGGAACCCGCAACTGCTACGGTCGCTGGTTCGAATCCTGTCTCGGGCATGGATGTGTGTGATGTCCTTAGGTTAGTTAGGTTCAAGTAGTTCTAGGGGACTGATGACCTCAGATGTTAAGTCCCATAGCGTTCAGAGCCATTTCAACTATTTGTACTCTGCTGTACATACCTGTACTATAATTTGCTGTTAGCGTGCGAAATTTTGTTACGGCACAACGACTGTACATCAGACGATTCCGTGACAAGCCATCGCTTTCTCTCTGGATGTTTGGTAGTCTTATTTCTCGTCCACGTGCAAAACGGAAGCTTAAATGCACGACCTCGAAATCGTCGTAGAAAACGAACAGACGAAGCTGATGAGGTCGCTGTGCTCGCTGCCGTAGCCGTGAATCAAGTCAGCAAACGACGAATTCAACACTAAGTTGGTGTCTCGAAACCAACTCCACATCTCATTCTGTGTAAATTCCGTCCTTACCGTGTTCATTTACAGCAAGAACTTCATGGAAATAACTTCAACAATAGGGTTCAACTATGTTAGTGAGCTCACAAACAACTTCTGCCTAACCCTAATATCTTCTCACATGTTCTTTTTAACGATGAAGCGTCATTTTACAACAAAGGAACCGTCAATACGATAAATATGGATTACTGGTCCATCAATAACTCACGATGAATCCGACAGCTAGTGCGTCAGCCAACGTCAGTGGAACGATAATGTTTGGTGCGGAATTATAGGAGATACCATTATCGGATCATTCTTTGTAAATGGAAACCAAAATGGCAAACAATAGCCCCGACTTTTTAAGACACACTCTTCTACATCTACATCTACATTTACACTCCGCAAGCCACCCAACTAAGTGTGGCGGAGGGTACTTTACGTGCCACTGTCATTACCTCCCTTTCCTGCTCCAGTCGCGTATGGTTCGTGGGAAGAACGACTGCCGGAAAGCCACCGTGCGCGCTCGAATCTCTCTAATTTTACATTCGTGATCTCCTCGGGAGGTATAAGTAGGGGGAAGCAATATATTCGATACCTCATCGAGAAACGCACCCTCTCGAAACCTGGACAGCAAGCTACATCGCGATGCAGAGCGCCTCTATTGCAGAGTCGGCCACTTGAGTTTACTAAACATCTCCGTAACGCTATCACTCTTACCAGATAACCCTGTGACGAAACGCGCCGCTCTTCTTTGGATCTTCTCTATCCCTTCTGTCAATCCGACCTGGTACGGATCCCACACTGATGAGCAGTACTCAAGTATAGGTCGAACGAGTGTTTTGTAAGCCATCTCCTTTGTTGATGGACTACATTTTCTAAGGACTTTCCCAATGAATCTCAACCTGGCACCCGCCTTACCAACAATTAATTTTATATGATCATTCCACTTCAAATCGTTCCGTATGAATAGTCCCAGATATTTTACAGAAGTAACTGCTACCAATGTTAGTTCAGCTATCATATAAACATACAATAAATGATCCTTCTTTCTATGTATTCGCAATGCATTACATTTGTCTATGTTAAGGGTCAGTGGCCAATCTCTCCACCAAGTGCCTAGCCGCTGCAATTTTCTAATGCTACAACTTCCTTTTCTCGTGGACAACGTTCATGTGAATCAGAGGATTGTCATGGTGGTACCAACCTGATGGCTGGCTTGCACATAACTCCTTTCGGGTACAGCGAATTCTGGACTGTAAATACCCTGGTAGGTGGGTTGGAAGTGGTGGGGCAGTTACTTAGCCTGCTCGATCTCTGGACCTTACACTGCTGGACTTTTCCTGTGCGGAGCAGTCAAGGATGCTGTTTATCAAAATGTTCCAACAACACCCGAGGACACGCGGTAAAGCATTATTGATGATTGTACAGGAAGTTATAGCACGTGTAGGGCTTCCTTCATCCACACAGTGACCTTATGTATGAATGCCAATGGTCACCATTTCGAGCATATGATGTAAAAGTTCTGTTTTCCATGTAGTGATAGCATCATAGTAAAAGTTATACAAAGGGCCATATTTTTTCTGTATAGTCATAAGTACTGTAAAACGGCAGTGTACAATACCACGATCAAATTACTGTACAGTGTAGTACTGCTGCATTGAATGTTTATTGGTAATTTGTAAAATGGTTAAACGCGCCTTAAAGGGGTTAAATGATTTTGTTAATGAAATGCACTGTAGTAATATTTAAATTAGACAGATTGTGTATCATTTATCATTTTCATATCTACTAGTCTCGTACATAAAATGATTAAGTGTGATACATTTTTGAATAGTTCTTCGAGAGATTAAGTGTATTCTAGAATAAAATGTATGTAGTTCCATTAAAAAAAATCTTAACATCCACCACGAATCTCCTATATGTGTGGGGATACATAAAACGTGCATCCTCAGCAAGAACTATCAAATGATTAAAAAAAAAACACTGGTTGAAACAATTTTTCATTTAACACCTCAGAAAAACTTTATTCTGGGCGAGAAAGATACTTCACAAATACAAACCAGTTGTGTAAGAGAGTGATAAACTGAACAGCGAGTATAGTAAATGAGAGTAAAAAAAATCCGGATCAAATCTATCTTCAGTGCTGAATCATACTTCAGAAATGGTAATTAGACGGTTTTCAAATTTAGATTTTGATGGAAAACATCTACACGTTTTAGTTGGAAGCATGTTGCTGTTTATTCTTAATCAGAGATTTTAAGTCTGGCTCGATTGAGCTGTACTTCGCTCACAAGTCTTCTTCTGTTTCTTTATTTCTTTTTACTGCACAACTCAGAAAATCCACATTCGCAAATGTCGGTAGTAACAGACGGCACCAAAAATTGGATTGCTTGTTTCAAAAGAGAAGGGTACCATGTTCTGTTTTTGTTCCCATTCAGACAGGTGAATTGTCTAGGCTGGCCAGTTTACTCACTGGACATGAGTCGGAACTGAAAATTGCACGAGGGCTCAAGGATGGAGTAATCCTAATACTACCATCACAGATCATTGTCGACATCGAAAGGCCACTTGTCCAGCTACAGGATGCATTTCTGTGATTCATGCTTGATCCAGAGTACGGAGAACTGTCGCTCATCATACATTGCCATGTGAGGGTATAAGATCTTGCACTGACAAACTGTATGCCAAAGGGAGCAGAGCTTTCTTTTTGAAAGTATTTTCCACTCATCTGTTGCTAGTCACATCGATGTAAAATTCTTTCGTGATTACTTCTTCTGGGGCGTTTCCTGAAAGTGGATTTCTTATCCTATTTTGTGTAATCTCTGGAAAAGTACTTCTCCTAACATTTTTTGAAGGACCTCAAAATATGTAATAATGTGTCTAACTAAATCTTCCATGGGAGCTAGTTCACTGTGTTCGAAAATGGTGTAAGAGTAGATAACGCGAAAAAGTTATTGTTCAGCACTCGTGAACTAAAATGAGTCAACTTTCTTTTGAAAGAATTCTGTCGTGCCTCCTCCTTGTTCATCCGTATTCAGAACATGGAGCCTGTGAAAAATACCAACGAAATAGGCCGATATATAGTAGATAACCACCTATCATCAGCGAAAAATTCTTCAAATAATACACCAGTGTTTCTTGTCACGGAGAAATATAAAATCTTCGTGCATTCGTGATTCTGTTTAAAATCTCTCCGCGAGATAGATAACTCACGTCAGTACATAGGAGCAAACTCTTAAATCTGCCTCCCATGAGCAGCCTTGAGTTTAAAGCACTACCTTTGACGAAGTTTGTAACACTTACAGTGTCTGTCAAACCAGTGCAAAAAGTTCCGAAGCTTCTGGCATATCCTTTGCCTCCGGCGTATTATAATGTGTGTACGTGGACACTGAGGTACTACTATCTTCACTATTGCTGCCAGCCCTGTTAAACCCTGTTACACTCAATCAGTACAAATACCAAAATATTTTTGCCAAGGGTTACCTACTTTAAACAAACAAAGGTCAATCATATTGTAAATGTTTCCCGCTGTAGCTTTTGAAAATTAAAACTCTTACACCTTCATGATGGTCAAAACTTACAATAATGAGTAACTACTACTTGTTTGTGTCGTCTGTTCTACAGAGTGGTCCATTGATAGTGACCAGGCCAAATATCTCACGAAATAAGCATCAAACGAAAAAGCTGCAAATAACGAAACTCGTCTAGCTTGAAGGGGGAAACCCGAGGGCGCTATGGTTGCCCGCTAGATGGCGCTGCCATAGGTCAAACGGCTATCAACTGCATTTTTTTTAAAAAAAGGAACCCACATTTTTATTACATATTCATGTAGTACGTAAATAAATATGAATGTCTTAATTGAACCACTTTTTTCGCTTTGTGGTAGATGGCGCTGTAATAGTCACAAACGTAACATTGCGCCAGTGCGGACGGTACTAAATTCGTGATACATGACCCGTGTTAAAATAGACCGTTTACCAATGACGTAAAAGGTCGATATCGTGTTGATGTATGGCTATTGTGATCAAAATGCCCAACGGGCTTGTGCTTTGTATACTGCTCGGTATCCTCGACGACATTATCAAAGTGTCCGGACCATTCGCCGGATAGTTACGTTATTTAAGGAAACAGGAAGTATTCAGCCACATGTGAAACGTCAACCACGACCTGCAACATATGATGATGCCCAAGTAGGTGTTTTAACTGCTGTCATGGCTAATCCGCACCTCAGTAGCAGACAAATTGCGCGAGAATCGAGAATCTCAAAAACGTCGGTGTTGAGAATGCTAAATCAACATCGATTGCACCAGTACCTACTTCTATGCACCAAGAATTGCATGGCTACTACTTTGAACGTCGTGTACAGTTCTGCCAATGTGCACAATGGAAATTACAGGACGATGACAGATTTTTTGCACGCGTTCTACTTAGCGAAGAAGCGATAACGTTAACCGGCATAACATGCACTATTGGGCAACGGAAAATCCACGATGGTGGCGACAAGTGGAACATCAGCGACCTTGGTGGGTTAATGCATGGTGTGGCATTATGGCAGGAAGGATAATTGGCCCCCCATTTTATCGATAGCAATGTAAATGGTGCAATGTATGCTGATTTCCTACGTAATGTTCTACCGATGTTACTACAAGATGATTCACTGCATGACAGAATGACGATGTACTTCCAACATGACAGATGTCCGGCACATAGATCGCATGAGGTTGAAGCGGTATTGAATAGCATATTTCATGACAGGTGGGTTGGTCGTCGCAGCACCATGCTATGGCCCGCACGTTCACCGGATTTGACGTCCCCGGATTTTTTTCTGTGGGAAAGTTGAAGGATATTTGCTATCGTGATCCACAGACAATGCCTGACAACATGTGTCAGCGCACTGTTAATGCATGTGCGAACATTACGGAAGGCGAACTACTCGCTGTTGAGAGGAATGTCGTTACACGTATTGCGAAATGCATAGAGGTTGACGGACATGAGCATTTATTGCATCAATGTGGTATTTACACGTAATCACGCTGTAACAGCATGCGTTCTCAGAAATGATAAGTTAACAAAGGTACATGTATCACATTGGAACAACCGAAATAAAATGTTCAAACGTACCAACGTTCTGTATTTTAATTTAAAAAACGTACCTGTTACTAACTGTTCGTCTAAAATTGTGAGCCATATGTTTGTGACTAATACAGGGCCATCTGCCACAAAGCGAAAAAAGTGGTCCAACTAAAATATTTATATTTCTTTACGTACTACATGAATATGTAATAAAAACTAGGGGTTCCTATATAAAAAAAAAACTCTGTTGGTATCCGTTTGAGCTATGGCAGCGCGACCGAGCGGGCCAACCATAGCGCCATCTGGTTTCCCCCTTCAAGCTAGACAAGTTTCGTTCTTTGTAGTTTTTTCTTTTCAGGCTTATTTTGTGAGATATTTGGCAGGGTCACGATCAATGGACCACCCTGTATTGTATATTTGAAAAATAAATGAGTCTTGCAGTTGTAATAACGTTTCCTCACTACTGGAATATATGCCTTCAGCTCACCTTACTGTTAGATAATGGAGCTTTCTTGTTTTTCTTTGGCAGCATTTTGTCCCAAAATTGTTTGGACCATGTCTCCAACCGCCGGCAGTAAGGAAAACTCACCAATTGTGTGAAGTTTTGCTGTCTTTGCAATTCTAAACCAAGCCAAGTATGACTTTTTATTAACTTACTTGTTAGTATCTGTGTTTATGAAATTTTGCCATGCATTTGGAGTCTTTTTTTCAAAACCTTGATTTCCTTTCGAAAAAAATCAATAGGTTCACTAATTTACTCAGTGGTTAGGGCTTTCATAACGTTACAATAAAGAAGGCTCCATGGTTTGATTTGAAAGCGTTTCTAAGCATACAACACATTGGGGAATTGGACTGTCACTGTTTTCTGTACCAGCCTTTACTATAATGCCAGACTGAGTAGCTTTTATCATAATTGCTGATACGTGTTGTTTAGGCTTTTTATTTGCATCGTCATAGTTAGGAGAAGCTTGCTAGCTTAAAAATCTCTTCGTGGTTAACCTAAACACAGCGACGTATAAGTCACACAATCCGGTTAAACTTCACATCATAATGGTAGTAGTCAAGAATCAGCTCATTGTAATATGCACACCCTCGTTCCAGATGTAGGTTTTCTTCATATCACGGTACCATTCAACTAGAGCCCAACAAATCGACAGCAACAACAATAAACCCTTCGCTGCGCAATGACTAATGCAGCGCCACACATTGCTAAATGGTGTAAGTTGGCAGCCATTGGAAAGCGGCAGGAGAACTTTCTAACACAACCGACAAGATTCGATCAACATATCTCCAACGCCAAAACAAGATGAATAATTCTCGGCCAAGGCAACGACGACTAATGAAGGGAGCGTCGAGGAGGGTGCAATCCAACCTTCCTGTGTTCTGTGTGCAGTCCGAAACAAGAATTTTGCGGTAAATCCATTTTCTTTATCATTATGCAAATGCTATTTTTACTAATCAGTTTCCTACCATCAAACATATTTTGCTAACTTTTACGCAAACCACCTGAAATGTCCTTGCGCACCATCAATGGTTCGCATATCACCGTGTTGGAACCCTGTTCCAGAAGATAGACTCGTTCAAAAAAGCACGTCACTGCACAATTACGACTCACACTTTTGTTTGAAGTTTTTTGGCTTCAAACGAAAGAGGGTGATTGCCGCGTCGCTGTTCACATGTAATTCGCTTTTTTAAATGTAAAATAAAAAAGCTTCCCTATCCAAAAGAAGGTAGTGAGCACATAAAATTCAATTCCTATTTCTTTCAAACTTACGCAGCGGCGATCCAAGCAACTGTCCCGCATTATACGTAAATTTTTGCGTCAGGTAACCTTGCAACGTCTTGCTTTGTACCCTAAGGATACCGGCATTCGCGCAATGTAACCATACCATACAGCTGTTCCACCTTTTCTTGAGGCAATGCCCCCAGTACAGCCAAGAATTCCTCAACAGAATTCAGAATTTTTCGTGCCACTTGCCACTGTGCTTTTCAATCTATATGAGCTGACACTAAATGTGCCACAGCACTACCTATTACATAGTGAATGGCTTCACCTTGAACTGGTTCATCAGTTTAATACCATTTCATATTCATCGCTACAAATAAGTACAATATGTAAACATGGACTCAGAACTAACGCTCTTACTCAAAATCTTGTTATTCCCTTGCGTCATTCCATCATAGCAAGTGATCAGATCGCCATGCGAACTAGAAATGTCGGCATTGTGGGACATTTCCTCCATAACATTCCAAGATACACTACTATTGGCTTGCGGCAAAAAGAAATAAAAAAAAAAATAAAAAAAAGGTCGAACATGCTGGAATTGCTCGATTTCGCCGTATTTAGTAGTTTCCTGATTGCATCACCATGTTATCAATTTTTGCTGTTTTCGAGGTGCACACAATCTGAAAATACTCTAAATAATGTGTATTTTAAGGAGCGCTTCTTAATCGGCGGAAGTCCAAGTCGTCTGACTGGAAAGTTGAGGTGACCGCAGCGGTCTGAAAATTGTGTCCCGCGAAACAGCGTACTCTTGTCTTGTGAAAGCAAAAACTGAATGCGAAGAAATTCGCAGTCTAACTGGATTCAGCCAGCTCCTTCCGTGCTCTCTGAACCGCCCAACCTCTCGCTTTCACTGCACATTCGGTTTGTCGTCGTTCTTCTCAGTCTGTAGTAGGGGACCTTACTATTCGATGGGGTCTGAATTACCAATGCTGTTGAGTGTCATTTCCATCTTTAGTGAACAGCGAAGACTATGTTACTGACTGTAACCTTCCTCAGGTTAATGCAGATATATCACACAACACACTACAAAAATATCATACTACCACTGAAAATACCAAACTTTGTTTATTTTTCAAGCTCTGTCCACCTACTATCATCCTGGCCTACACCGATACTATAAACAGACCTGTGTTCCATAGTTACACAAAAAGTTTAAACTATTGAACAAAATCATTTTATGAAAAGGTTCAACAGCATTTTGTTCCTTTTCATAACAACATTTTGTGCCTTTTAGAATAAGAAAATGCACTTTTTAACATTGCTGTCAAATGATCAGTCGTACACTACTCGCCACTAAAATTGCTACACCAGATTATAAACGGATATTCAATGGACAAAAATATTTTCACGCAATTTGGGTGCATAGATCCTGAGAAATCAGTACCCAGAACCAGCACCGCAGGCCGTAATAATGGCATTGATACGCCTGGGCATTGAGTCAAACAGAACTTGGATGGCGTGTACAGGTACAGCTGCCCATGTAGCTTCAACACGATACCACAGTTCATCAAGAGTAGTGACTGGCGTATTGCGACTAGCCTGTTGCTCGGCCACCATTGGGAAGACCGATTCAGTTGGTGAGAGATCTGGAGAATGTGCTGGGCAGGGCAGCAGTCGAACATTTTCTGTATCCAGAATGGCCCGTACAGGACCTGTAATATGCAGTCGTGCTCTATCCTGCTGAAATATAGGTTTTCGCAAGGATCGAATGAAGGGTAGGTCGTAACACATCTGAAATGTAACGTCCATTGTTCAAAGTGCCGTCAATGCGAACAAGACGTGACAGTGACGTGTAACCAATGGCACCCTGTACCATCACGCCGGGTGATACGCCAGTATGACGATGACGAATACACGCTTCCAATGTGCGCTTACCGCAATGTCGCCAAACACGGATGCGACCTGGATTCGTCCGAAAAAATGACGTTTTGCTTTTCGTGCACCCAGGTTCGTCATTGAGTATACCATCGCAGGCGCTCCTGTCTGTGATGCAGCGTCAAGGGTAACCGCAGCCATGGTCTCCGAGCTGATAGTCCATGCAGCTTCAAACGTTGTCGAACTGTTCGTGCAGACAGTTGTTGTCTTGCAAACGTCCACTGAGGGGTCGAGACGTGGCTACACGATCCGTTACAGCCATGCGGATAAGTTACCTGTCATCTCGACCGCTATTGATATGAAGCCGTTGGGATCCAGCACGGCATTCCGTATTGCCATCCTGAACCCACCGATTCCATATTCTGCTATCAGTCATTAGATCTCGACCAACGCGAGCAGCAATGTCGGGATACGATAAACCGCAATCGCGATAGGCTACAATCCGACCTTTATCGAAGTCGGAAACGTGATGGTACGCATTTCTCCTCCTTACACGAGGCAACACAACAACTTTTCACCAGGCAACGCCGCTCAACTGCTGTTTGTGTATGAGAAATCGGTTTGAAACTTTTCTCATGTCAGCACGTTGTAGGATTCGCCACCGGCGCCAACCATGTGTGAATGCTCTGAAAAGCTAATCACTTGTATATCACAGCATCTTCTTCCTGTCGGTTAAATTTCGCGTCTGTAGCACGTCATCTTCGTAGTGTAACAATTTTTATGGCCAGTAGTGTATTAAAAGCAATATCGTGAACTACTAGGAACGCGGCAATTTTAAGCCTGACTTCAGTAGTTCGTTCCTCGTGCTTTTAGACCAAACATTTGCGAAAGTTGCGCATTAGTTTTCAGTGATATCCCTCATTTTATTAATATGATTTGTGACTTGTGTTTCTTTACTACGGCTGCAGTAACTACTATAGAAACATTCCATTTTGCCCTATATTATTTTTAGGGCACTCTGCTATCCATGAATGCAATGCCTAATCCTCCTACAATGCAGTGCAATATTTTTGAAATCTGTGATGAGGTTTCTCACTTTTTAGCAACTCACTTCTTTGTCTCTTCTTTTTCTTTGGTGTAGAAACACTGAACATCCCTTCATGATTACTTCACAATAGATTCGCTAAACATTATACAGATTACCACGAAACGTAAGTGTTATATCTTGTTCGACAGCCCGTGCTACTTACCGAACTAGAGCACGAAGAGCTGAGAATGATTGTTAAACAGCTCACAGCGCATCTGTCGGTATAATCACGTGTAATGAGGAATTATACCTTCAGGCAGCACTAAGCCGAATTCCTTAGTTAGTTAAATATTTAAGTATTAAGCCTAAGTGTAATAGACAAGCAGTCTAAAATGCACCTTACTGCTTAACAAGATCCCTTCGTGGTGCATACATCGGAAGACATTCTTGCATTGAATTAAATAGTCTTAACAGATTAAATTTATTAGCAGTTGCGAATATGGACAACCATAAGCTCTAGATTGAAATGAAAACAACGAAACATTTTCGCCGGATCGGGACTCAAACACGGATTTCCAGCTTAATGCGAGCGGTCGCCTTACCATTTGGCTCTCCGTACCCTACTTACGACCAAACCCAAACTTCCACATCTCGTCAACCATGCGCCAACAACATCTACTCGTACATCCTTTATGTATGTTCTTGTAACTTAGGAGAGACCTGCGTCGTAATTCAGAATAAGACAGGCACTGCAGTACCGTATTTATCCGCCGACACCGGGAAAGCGGCTTTGAATTGACATGCCTCACCTGTAAGAGAATATAAGTAATGGATGTACGAGTACAGGTTGTAAACGCATGCTTGATGATATATGGGCATTTGGATCTGGCCGTGAGTCGTGCACGAATAGCCAAATGTTACGGCTACCGCAACAGATAAGCGTGCATTCGGTGTTTGAGTTACCGTCCGGCACAAATCTTCACTGTCGTCATTCGGTTCTTCAGTTGATGATTGTCCATATTCGCAATTTGAAATACATTTAATGTGTTTCATAACGGCTGTAGCCACCGCAGTGCCTGTTCCTTTGGTCATGCATTCATATCCAAAAGGAACTCTGCATCGTAATTCAGAACATCACAGGCACTGCAATATCTTAAACAATGTTAGCGTGAGCGCAGTTCATTATATGCACCTGCTTGGTAATCGTGTGATAGTAACCTAATAATATATGAAGAGTTGATTTGTTTCGCAGCGGTTTATCGCTAAAAAATACAAAACCTCAAAATTATCACACTTTCGCTTGTAATCCTTTACTGGGGATTTAATGTGTCATACGCGTCTCCAAATTGGGGTATACGTATGATCTTCATCATACATCTATCAACCATGGTTCTGACCCTGAAGGACGCGACCGAGTGACCGCGGAGTCACCCTCTGCCACACGGCATCACTGAATGCCCTATGGAGGGGTGCGGGCTCAGCACACCGCTCTCCCAGTCGTTGTAGGCTATTTTGACCTTGGAGACATTACTTGCCAGTCGAGTAGCTCCCTAGGTGGCATCACGAGGCTGCGTGCAGCCCGTTCCGGACCTCACACCAGAGGAAACTTCCCGGCAGTGCCGGAAATCGAAACAGGATCCTCGGCATAACAGCCTGACCACGGAGCTACGGAGGTTGCCAGCAGGTCATCAAGATTTAAGTGTGTTTGAACGCGGTGTTATCTTTGGCGCCCGAGCGATGGGACACACGTGAATAGGGGATTTTCCCCTTGCGACCATTTCACCAGTGTACTGTGAATATCAGGAATCTGTTGAAACATCAAATCTCCGACATCACTGCGGCTGGAAGAAGATCCCACAAGAACTGGACCAACGATAGCTGAAGAGGATCGTTCAGTGGAACAGAAGCGCAACCCTTCCGCAAACTACTGCAACTGGAGTGATACGAGACCCCTAATACGTGTAGACAAGACAATGATAGGTGACACGTTCGTAAGCATCCTGTCTGATCACCTGCATCCATTAGTGTCCATTGTGCATTCCAACGGACTTAAGCTTTTCCAGCAGCACAATGCGAAACCCCACACGTCCATAATTGCTACACAGTTGCTCCAGGAACACTCTTCTGAGTTTAAAAATTTACGCTGTCCACCAAACTCCCCAGACATGAACATTATTGAGCATATCTGGGATGTGTTGCAACGTGCTGTTGAGAAGAGATCTGTACCCCTCCTACTCTTATGGATTTATAGACAGCCCTGCAGGATTTATGGTGTCAGTTCTCTGCAGCACTACTTCAGACGTTAGTCGAGTCCATGACACGTCTTGTTGCAGCACTTGGGCGTGCACGAGGAGCCCCTACATGATATTAGGCAGGTGTACGAATTTCGTTGGCTCTTCAATATATTTAACACAAAGGAACAAACCTATATGCATCTTTCTACCTTTCCAAACGTTAAATTACGTAGGAGCAATGATACTGTTGCAGATAACTTAACTATCTTCTTACAAATCAGATTATGAAACCAAATAAAATGTATCAGGTAAAGAAAGTTTATTTCTTATCTTAAATACAATAGATTTCTTTGGATTTTGTAACTGTGATCCATAATTTAGGAAAAGAAGCTTAGATAATCTAGTTCATAGAAATCTGTTTGTTTCTTGGGTTATGATTACACCGGTCTCCGAGACAAGCGCTCGCTTGCCACAGATGTGACGACGATGGGAACATATAGATCTGCAGTTTTTTCTCTACCCAGGGTCTGGGTATTTGCATTGTCCTCATTAGTCCAACATCCTCCTCATCATCATCATTCGTGACAGTGGCTAGATGGGACTGTGTAAAAACTGAGACTTTGTATGGGCGCTGATGACCGCCCAACTGAGTGCCCGGCAAGCCAAACATCATCATCACCCATGCAGTTTTTGCAGGTTTTAGGAAAACTAACTTCATTTCCTCTCAGACTTCACTAGGGTCTGCTTTTACTGGTATAACATGAGACGACAGGTACATCTGGACTTCAATGTCACCAGTATACGTCGGTTACTTTGTTTGCCTGTTTTGTGTACCAACTGCTTGTGGTTTTTCCAGACATCAAACTCTGAATCTTCCCTATGGAACTCATCAGGGGTGCCGTTCTTGACTGTAGGTACTTTCAGTTCCAGTACTTTTTTACTTATGTAACCAAATACCTTTGAGTTAGGGGCGACGTCTTTGAAGAACTTCAACCTTGGGTCAAGAGTTCTTAAAATCTCCGCCGGCCGGAGTGGCCGAGCGGTTCTAGGTGCTTTAGTCTGGAACCGCGCGACCGCTACTGTCACAGGTTCGAATCCTTCCTCGGGCATGGATGTGTGTGATGTCCTTAGGTTAGTTAGGTTTAAGTAGTTCTAAGTTGTAGGGGAGTGATGACCTCAGAAGTGTCCGCCCCCGGTAGCTGATGACGGCACGGTAGCTCAGCGTGTTCGGTCAGAGGGCTCTCTGCCTTCTGTAATAAAGAAAAACAACTGAGTTAACCGATAAACGACGAACTTAAAAACAGGTGTCATACGACGTCCGCCCCGGGCAGATGTAACGAACGAAAGCGAACAAAATGAGATTTAAAAAAAAGTGGTCAGCGCGACAGAATGCCAATCCTAAGAACCCGGGTTCGTTTCCCACCTGGGTCGGAGATTTTCTCCACTCAGGGACTGGGTGTTATGTTGTCCTAATCACCACCAGTTCATCCCCATCGACGTGCAAGTCGCCGAAGTGGCGTCAAATCGAAAGACTTGCACCCGGCGAATGGTCTACCCGACGGGAGGCACTGGTAACACGACATTACTATTACCTCAGAAGTTACGTCCCATAGTGCTCAGAGCAATTTGAACCATTTGTTAAAATCTACAAAATGGTGGAATGTTGCAAGTTGTCTAACCTTGCTGCCAATTGTTTCTTTATTTCGTTTTTCAACTGAAAAAAACCATTTCATTTCTAGGAATCATATTTTCGACTGCATTCCGAACGCAACTGACAAAGGGGTAACTTTGCTTACTGTAACGTCAGTGTCCCCTGAAATTTTTATTACCTTTTCAAAATGTCATAGCAATTCCTCCATTTCTTTAACACAAGCTCACTGCTACGAATCACTGGGGTGAGCTGGTTAAAATATCGCTCCCACAACGAACACTAACTCCAGAAATCTTTCTAACATATACAAGCACTAGTTCCACTGTGGGCGGAAGTGAAGTATCATCTTATTTTTAATTTAGTCTTCTTTCAGTTCCGCGTCTACCTACTTTTTCCGTAACTCGTCGCTTGCAATGACACTGCCTTTAATACAATTGACAATACCACGCACCTTAGTTAATCAGTTCGGTGCAGTGTTTTTTATCACCAGTGGATTTAGTTACGACTAAGTTAATGATGTGGGTAAAACAGGGGATAATCTTTTTCTCGTGGATCATGTCCTGACTGACCTTCTTAACGCGCTGTCATTATCTGTGATGATAGCTGAAACTTTTTCAATCGAATTATTCCACTAAGAGAAAATATCTGTCAGTTTTTCAGTGTTGAGCAGCGACCTATGTTGTTATTACAGATTGAAACTACCCAGTGTTCCTCTGAGGAGTTGAGACACGTCAAGAGAGGCATTATTAGTGCTCACAAATGATTTATTTTGCATTGAGTCTGTCCATACATCCTAGAAAATGCAATAGTTGCCAGCGTTCTTCAAGTGTGTTGTAAGTAGCTCACTCATTGCTTCATATTTATCGTCAGCCTTCGTTTTTATTGTTTTTCGACTTGACACATACTACAATGGACACATCAATTTAATTCGTTGTAAAAAATCTTTTCCTTCTACAATAGAAAACGTTTTGTCACTTGTGATTATTAAATTCATAATAATTTCAGTCAGATGCTTTGATTTTGCTCCATCCTGTGCTATGTTCTATGTGCTGATTATGAACTCATCAACATTAGCTGCGTATTTTATCAGATTCATGAACGACAATGCCTAGCGATGTGCTGGCAACTGATTTTCCTCAAATGAAATTATACTGCTCCACAGATCTTGTCAAATCTCAACATCTATTATGTATATATGCAGACTGGAGCGATGGATGAAAATTTGTTTCCTCTGTGGGAGTGGAGTGCCAAGGGGGAGGTGACCATGAGAAAAAGACTGAACAGCCAACGAAAGGATAACGTTCTGCGATTAGGGATGTGGATTGTCGGAAATTTGAACGTAGTAGGGAAGCTAGAAAATCTGAAAAGGGACAAGCTAAGGCTCAATCTAGATATAGTCCGGGTCAGTGAAGAGAAATGCAAAGACAACAAGGGTTTCTGGTCTGATAAGTTCAGGGCAATATCAACAGTAGGAGATAATGGTATAACAGGAGTATGACTCATTACGAACAACAAGGTAGAGCAGACAATGAGCTACTGCTAACAGTTCAGCGAAGGGGTTGTTCTTATCAGAATCGACAGCAAACCGACAACGATAATTCAGGTATAAATGCCGACGTCGCAGTGTGAAGATAAAGAGAGAGAGAAAGTATATGAGGATATTGAATGGCTAATACAGTGTCTAAAGAAAGATAAAAATCTAATAATCATGGGAGACTGGAGTAATTCAGTCCGTAGTGGAAGAAGAAAATCTAGCAGTCGTGTGATGCTGGTATGTGGTTGTATGGGATGGACTAGATGAAAGGGTTACAGAAGATTGTGGGCTTGGTACTAGGAATGGAAGAGAAGAAGTACTAATTTAGTTTTGAAATAAATTTCAGCTAGAAATAGCCAGCCAATACTGTTCGAGAACCACAAGGGTGTATGCTCAGAAAAGACCGGGAGATGCGGGAAAATTCCAGGTGAACTATAACACGGTCAGCCAGAGATTTCGAAATCAGATACTGGATTGTAAGGCGTACTCAGCTGATATAGATTAAGATCAAAATTTAGTAGGGATGAAGAAAAGCCTGAAGTCTGGAAGACTACTCAATAAGGAAGGATCAAAGAGCAGAGAAATAGGATACTGAAGTACTAAGGAATGAAGAGATACGCTTGAAGTTTTTTAGGGTTGCGGATGCCTCAGTAGCCTTTACAGTTGAAGAGGACTGGACATCTCCAAAAAGAACAATCATAGAAGTTGGAAAGAAAAATATAGATACAAAGAGGCTAACTGCGAAAAAATCCACAGGTAACAGAAGAAATACTTCATCTGGTCGATGAAACAAGGAAGTACAAAAATGCTGAGGGAAATTCAGGAACAGAGAAAGACAGAGGGGATAGGAAACATTCCATCGGAATTTCTGTGTTCATTGGAGGAAACGATTATTTACGTTGATGTGTAGAATGTATGAGACTGGAGGTATACCATCAGACTTTTATAAAAGCATCATCGGCGCAATTCCGAACATTGCAAGAGGCGACATGTCCGAAAATTATCGCGCAGTCAGCTTAACAGTTCCTGCGTCCAAATTACTGACAAGAATAATATACACAAGGAGGGAAAAGAAAATTGAGTATGTGTTGGAAGACGATCAATTTGGTTTTAGAATGGCTAAAGCTAAAAGGGAGGCAGTTCTGATGTTCCGGTTGATACTGGAAGCAAAACTCAAGAAAAATCAAAACAAGTTCATAGGATCTGTCGACTTGGAAAAAGCATACGACTATCTCAATTGGTGCGAGATGTTCAAAATTCTGAAAACAATAGGAGTAACTATAGGGAAAGATGAGAAACGTACAATACGTACAAGTGCCAGGAGGGAGGAAGAAAGCAGTCAAGAGGGAACAATAAGATTGAAAGACCAAGAACGAAGTGCTCAAATTGAAAAGGGTGTAAGACAGAGATGTATTCTTTCGCCAGTACTGCTCGCTCTATACATCGAAAAGGCAATGAGGGAAATAAAAGAAATTTTCAAAAGTGGAATTAAATTAAAGGTGAGGAGATATCAATTATCAGATTTGCTGATAAAATTGGTAGCTGCAATGAAGAAGACTTACAGAATGTGCTGAAGGGAATGAACAGTTCAGTGTGTACAGAATATGGATTGAAAGTAATCGAACAAATATGAAAACAATGAGAATCAGTAAGAGTGGAATAGCGAGAATTGGTGATCATGAAGTATCTAAAGATATTCTACTACCTAGGCAGCAAAATAACTCATGATAGGCAGAGTAAGGAAGATATAAAAACCAGACTAGCACTGACAAAACAGGGCATTCCTGGCTAAGACACGTCTACTAATATCTTACATAGGCCTTCGTTTCAGGAATAAATTTCTTAGGACGTACGTTTGGAGCACTGCATAGTATGGTAGCGAAAGATGGGCTGTGGAAAAAGAGGAACAGAAGAGAATCGAAGCATTTGAAACGTGGTGCCACAGAAGAACGTTGAAAATTCAGTCGACTGGTAAGGTATGCTGTGAGGAGGTTCTGAAAACACTGACAGGAAGGAGGGATAGGATGATAGAACATATGTTAAAACATGAGCGAATAACATCCATGGTACAAGAGAGATCTGTAGAGACGGTATAAACTGTAGAGGGAGATAGAGATTGGAATAGATCCAGTAAACAACTAAGGTCATAGGTTGCAAGTGTTAGTCTTTGATGAAAACATTGTGACAGGAGAGAAATACGGGGGAAGGGGGGGGGGGGAGGGGATGCATCAGACCAGTCGTAAGACTGATGAGTGAAAAAAAGAAGAAAGAAAGAAAAGAAATAGACTGAAGACCATAGTGACAGACGAAAATTTGTACCAAGGCCAGATTTCGAACTCGAGTATCCTCCTCATTAGGCAAATGTGCTAATCGCTACGCCACCCTGGCGCAGTGGCTTTGCAAAAATGAGCGTATTACCCTGTGACGCCCCCTCCTCCGTGCAGATTACCATTCATAACCAGCCCATTTGGTATTCCCCATAAACTCGAACAACATTTCAGAAGCTCTCCAACAGTTTTGGTACAGCAGCTCAGCATCAAATGGGGAATCCTGCTTGGAACCTAGGCATAAGTGCTTTCATAAGATGAAACTACATTGTTCCAGAGGCCTTTCCAAGTTTCGAACATCTATATTGTATGTATGCAGACCGAAAGGCAAATGAAAATCAGTATCAAGGCCGAGATTCGAAACTGGTTCTGCTCCTCAAAAGCAAATGGGGTAACCACTATGCCTGGCTCTGCACAAGTGCACATTCTATCCTATCACTCCTACTCCTCAACACAAATTCCCATTCACACCCAGCCCACTAGATATTCCACCTAAATTAGAACAGGACTGCAGAGGCTCTCCAACTTAATCGGAATAGCACCACAGCTTGTAACGAAGTAGGGGATCCTGACTAAAACACACGCATAGGTCTTTAATCAAATGTAACCATATAGTTCCAGATGCCTTTTCAAGTCCCAAACATCCTTGCACTGTCAAAATCTAAAGCTGGCACGTCATGTTTCGTTATTTAATATTGCTATTGCCATTGAAACTCGTTTTTGTAATATCCTTGAAGAATATATCGACTATACTATGAGCAAGGAGTTATTGTAATCTTCCTGGCGATACAGATAGGTTACTTGAATTTACTTATGTTTTTCACGTATGTTCGTGTTGTGTAACCTTAGTTGTGACTGCTTATTTCAACCATTTTACATCGTAAAATGCAGAAAAAAAGGAGTTTAATTTCAGTCGTAACTTCTAAGGTAATCAACGCAAGTGTGTCTTTGGAAACCGTAAGAATGAAGAAATTATTGTGATACAACGAAATGAGGTTAGGCCTAACAGTTCGAAATGCTTGAAACATCTTACCGAAAATGAACAAGATGCTGGTGTTACAAATAGCGAAAATAAAGGCTACATTTTATTTAGTACATTCGAACTTTGAGAATTGCTTTTGTCTGTGGATAAGTGTGGATACTGTGATAGCCAAAAAGCCCTTACAGTTATCGAGGACGTAAGTAAGACCAGAGGCCTATTCAGCAAATCGCATGAAATCAACGGAATGAATCAGTTGTAAGCTCCAACGTGCCAACAGCATTTCAGCTAGCACAATGACTGTAGGTAGGGAGGTAAACGAAAAGGGGTACGGCTGTCGATCAACTCCTCGTAAGCCACACATTTCTGTAGTCAACGATAAGCGACGATCGAGTGATGTAAAGAGCGAGGGCATTGGGCAATAGATGACTGTAAACGACTGATTTAGAGTGATGAATCAAGCTATACCCTTCGGCAGGTTGATGGAAGGGGTTGGGTTTGGCGAATTCTGGGAAAAAATTAACTAATTTCAAGTGTGGTATCACAGTGAAGTACCGAGGAGACGTTGTTACGGGAGGGGGCTGACTTTACTGGTTGTGGTGTTGTCCCCTTATTGCACTTAAGAAAACGCTTTATGGAGACGGATACGAACACGTTTTGCAGCACTTCGCAATGCATACAGCAATTCGCAGACGATGACTGTATCAGCGTGATAATGCACCCTGTCATTAAGCAGCTTCTGTGAGGCTATGGTTTGTGAACAAGAACATTCCTTAAATAGACTGGCGTGCCTAGTCCCAACCAGAAACCAATGGAGGTAGAATGTCGATTTCGCTCCAGATCCTAGAGTGCAACCTCACCACGTTCTCTCGTTTCGGCGCTAGAGGAGAAATGGGCTGTCACTCCGTCATAGACATTCAGACACGTCATTCAAGGTGTCCCCATCATATTTCCAGCCATCATAAATGCCAAGGGTGGATATTCGCCATCAAATTTCAAGATATCATTCTGGCATACGGTGGACCCAGCCCACATTAATGTTCACTAATAAGTGGATACTTTCGACTAGTGTATTTTGTAAGTCATCGATGCTTTTATAACAGTATGTTAATTAATTAATGTATATTAAAACATACCCTTATGGATGAAATAAGTAACCTCAACTTCTGCCTAAGCTAAGACGTTCACTATATTTTACAAAGAAAGAAATGGTTCAAATGGCTCTGAGCACTATGCGACTTAACGTCTGAGGTCATCAGTCGCCTAAAACTTAGAACTAATTAAACCTAACAAACCTAAGGACATGACACACATCCATGCCCGAGGCAGGATTCGAACCTGCGACCGCAGCGGCCGCTTTTTACAAAGAAACTGTCGAAAGGTAGGTCCAGCAGTGCTATCATACCAGGCTCCGCGAGGTTAATTCATGGATACTCTTTCTCCTAAATACGTCTTACGTCACTGTCAAAGATGATACTGACTTTCAGTGAGTGATAACAATGCTGGGGATAACGTCTAGAGGAGAAAGCGATACACGAAGAAAACTGATAAACAAAAGTACAATGGTTATTCTGTACCGAGGCGGATAATTTCAGGTTACTTCATGTAGTGCTGAAAGCGTTAGCTGTGTTCCATCAGAACAAACTTTTGTTAAGCAAAAATTTAGCTTATCGTGCACAAAGAGTCTTGGTTCTGAAGCAACGTGGAGCTCGCAATAAATCTTCAGTTTATGAAGACAGCAGAATTCACTAAAACTTTATCGCAGTTATCGCACACAGAGACCCCGAAAGAAAGATTAGAGTATTACAGCGCACACTGAAATATTTAAAGACGCGTTCTTTCCGCAATCAACACTTGAATTGAACCGGTAGAAGCCCTAATAACTGCGCCGAGCAATTCATAGCGTTTTGCAGATTTTACGCTGTCCATCTAAAAATGTTCCAAGACTGATTTTATTCCTGATGAATAAGAGACGTTAGGGCAGTAATTGCGATGGTAGCTTGAACTAACAACTGTAAACAGCAGATGTGCTTTGGACCATTCAGTAGTGAGCAGGCAGTGTTAAATACCGGAGTGCTGCCATCGACTCAGGAATAAAAACAACAGGTGGACGTTTGTCGTGACTTGATTGAAATGCAAACCGCGGTCAAATCTTTTCTAGAGAAAAACATCACGGATGATGAGATTTGGTGTTATCAGTACGAGCCTACCAAGAAACGACAACATAACCAACATTCAACCTAATGTGACGAGAGAATTAAACAAAATGGTTGTATGAACGTTCTGCGCTTCATACTGTGCGCGTGAGATGGGAGGGGGTGGGGGGGAGAAAAGATTATGAGGAAAACGCGAAACATTAAAACCAGCATCTATTCTCTGTTTTGTATTAATCTAACCTCGAAACTTTTGGGACCAGCGGGGCAGATGTAGATGGATGTAGAGGGTAGAACAGTTCGTGGAGAAGAGGAATGCTGCTGCGACAGAGGCGAGACGAGTCGGGTCGCGGCGGGCTATATTTGAGAGCTCATCAGGCGGGCGTGTCGCCGCCCTTGTCGCGGATCTGTTTACTGTAGCGGGAGACCGTGTTTGGCGTCCGGGCACGCACTTGTACCTCGCACGTGCACGCCGCTCGCTTGCCGCTGCCGCCGCTTCTGGGAAGACGCGGAGTCCGGCGGCGGCTGCTGCTTCGGCGGCCGACGGCCCCGCCGGGTCGCTGCCCACGACCTCTGCGCAGCTAAGCGGCGACTGACTCCATTCGTACTCACATCTCTTCGGGATGTACGGAAAGTCCACTAGGCTGCAAAGTGTTCAAAAAGTGAAACGACCCGATTTGTTTACTTAGCGTTTGATACTTTGGAACAATCACAAGTTTACTAACAATCAAAACAGGGAATTATGAACAACCACTCAAACTAAAGGGAATAAACGAGGGCCGATGTACATGTTTATCGGCGGCTCAGTTGCTTTAGAGCTAGCTTGATCTACCAGAGATGTGATGATAGAAAATAAGGGGCAATCCTGAAATCCTACGTGACCCCGTCTATGCAACCTCACTACAGTCGAAGCTTAGAGAGCTTCCCCACAGTCGATTCGGTTCTCTCTGGACCATTTGGCCTGAGGAAGAGTGAAGCCCGGAAGTTTTATAGCTGAATTTACGACCTTAAGAAGCCTTCCTTGGGGGAAGATGGCCACTCGGTCTTCCAGGCAGCCACAGAATTCAAATCGCGCTTCTCCAGAATGATTAACGTAATTTTAATTCGATTATAGAAACTTGCTGAATGGTCTGGAGTGCTGAAAGGGACTGATTCTTCTATATCCTCGTTCATAATCGAGAGATCACTTGCTGTCTTCATAAGGAAGATGGAGTGATGTTACTTTGCACTCGAAACCGCTGAACAGACTTGTACAACGTTATGGAAGAATCTTTATATTTTACTGCGGGTATGATCGATGTCTGACTGAGAGAGAATGAGTGAAAGTATTCAGTGTTACACATTACATTACATGTTCCAGTTATGTCAAGGCTCAGAATCACGTGACAGAAAACTCTGTTAAGGATGCACAAAGCAAGTTCACAATAAAACGGCTGTGCGATGAGTTTCACAAGACAGAAAACATGGCAGATGCAGCCAAAATCGGTTGAATGAGAATGTAATATCAGAAAACTTCATCGAGAAGCAAGCAACACTTTTTTTTTTTAAGTCGCGGAATGATTTAGCGACATCTACCTAGCCAGTTGATAGTTCTCACAGGCTGTTGGGCAAGTTGATTAAAGATTCATACGTACAGGATACTAACGGTCCAAGAACTGTTGCCTAAAGATAATGTAAAAGATACAGCTTACTGTTATTTGCTCATGTCAACTTTACTGACAGGTGGGGTAAACTCGGCAACTGATTTTGGTTTGGTAAAATATGCTTCCACTTTTATCGATATATGAATGCATATAATTCTCACATTTGAGATACGTAAGAAGACACAACAGTGGCACTGGCCCTGTCTGTGGGTGTTTGCTATTCCAGTATGAAGTATATCAATGCTCATCACATTATTTTATGTCATAGTGAACAGTGAGTAGTACATACCGATGTCACAACAATTTTTGAAGAGTAAAAATGAAGATCATGTGTTACTGCACGTGATTTCAGCAGGACTATGCTACTGTTCACACAGACAAAGATACGACGGGTATCTTAGATCAGTGTTTTCATGGACTGGTCATTTTGAAAAGATTGCAGTAACCTCGGCCTTCTGATTAACATCCATCTCACGCTTTCTGTTGAGGGTACGTTAAAGATGCTACTTTCCCTCATATAATTCCTAAATTGCAGAAAAATTTGCTGAACTTCTCAATAAACGCCAAACAATGTTTTAAAGAACATCTAACCCTGGTTTAAATACATGTCTCGCAAACGCCATTATTCACCGGTTTTGTAACTAGGTCATTTTCGTATAAGGCTTTTTGAACACTAGCTCGAAGTCGTCGTCATGTTAATCTCGAACCACCTCCTGCACATATTTTTTTCTTTTTCTCTGGTCCGTAATTCCTGGTACTCAACGTTCCTGTTACAGTCCTTGGATCGTATATCATTGGAAGAGGTACAGAGGCCAACGAGTGTGCCAGGGCTTACCCCAGTTCGCTTCTACCATAACGCCCCTGTGCTAAACATATTGAGTGACGCACAACAATCTAAGAGTGAAATAAAAAGTGAAGATAACTTCTGCAATCTTCTACACAATCTTTAGAAAAAAAAATAAGTAATGTAACTAGAAAGCCAAAAACTTGTCAGACTATGCAAGTGCATGTCACAATTAAAAGTTACAAGCCTCGACTTTGTCGAAGCAATATTTTGGTTAAAATATGCGTTTTTATGAAGAATTAAGGTGCTAAGTATTGGAGAGACGAAAATTCTTATGTAGACTCAATTTTATGTAAAAACATCAAACATGTAACACCAATAAGCTACCTCTATAAGTTCTCAAGTTATTTACTGAAAACCAAATTTGGAATGAGAACTTATTCATGGTAGAGGGTATTTGTAACAAACAGGAAGGTATAATTGCAGCACTCGATTACATTCACAGCTTTATGAAGTGTCAAGACTGTCTTGCAAATAACATTTGTTACAAACACTGTTCAAGAGGCAGTTCTGAGGTCATTTTCTACTCTCGGTTCCATTCTAAGAATTCTAGCAGCCGAAGTTTAAATGCAATAGAGCTAAATCCTTTTCATAAACTAAAACAAATTTAGCACTACTTGCATAAAAATTAAGAAGATTATAAATTGCTAAACGAGAAAGCTATTAATTAATACCTGTGCAAGAAAGCAGAAAGTGGCCATTTAGATACTGTTACCTGTGACTGGGGCGGTTGGTAGCGGATGTTCCGCTTGGCCGTCCAATGCGTTCCTATAGAAATACAGCCAGAGTCATACTAAAAAGACACACTTCGCACCAAGATATGTCTGCTCACGTCAGTTAAACGTCTGTGTGTGTTGTGCCTCAGATGAGGTCAGAGCTGGGCAGACCCTAATGCGTCTTCGGGAATAGTAGGAAGTGAATTCGCGGGGCTGTAAATCATCCTGGATCGCTTAGATTTCATGGAAGTAACTGTGTGTGTGTGTGTGTGTGCAGCCCGTAATGCTGATAAAACCACGTGGCAGGTGGTAATATTATTTTCCACTTTTAACAAAAGCAACTAACTTTTGGTAATTAGAAGTTAGAGTGATGAATCATTTTACCTGGAACATCTAGAGGTCACCTCTGTATTATTAATACTGCTGTTTAAGATAGGTATATTATTATCATTATCATTAGGGAGATTATTATCTTTTATATGCGTGAAATTTGCAGAATATATCACTCAGGTAACACAAAAAACTTTTATTTATAATCATAGTTCCTGGTACCTCGGAGAAAATAGCAAATAGGAACACTTTCCTTCAGAGGTCAGAAAGAGTAACGTGGACTTACAGACTGGAAATTGTGGTCAGTAAGTTCTCCATCGCTTTCTGGCTGACCGGAGAAGTAGTTTTCGTTTTCCTATAAACGCCAAAGGTAGGTTAAAGCATGCGCAGACAACTTAAGTGCCCTTTCATAGCGACATAACGAAGTATCGATCATATGATTGTTACCCGCCGCCCCATAAGTTACTTTTAACAATCACATTATTAGAGATGTTCACCGATTCCTATTGTCACCTATACCGCAACTATTCTATTTTTATTTGCTAAAGTTCTCTTCACTGTTTAGCAATACTTCTCCAAAATTACTTTTCAACATCGTTAGTTACTTGTTTTATTATACCTATTTTTAAGCTGTTATTATCTTCGACAATGTCGCAAGCAAACAGACCGAATTCTTCAACGCTCACCAAAAGCCTCCCTATGAAATACAACAACTTCCTTGTTGGGCATTAAAGTTCCAGATGTTTGTATTATTTATAAAACATTTTTGGTAAAATCCATGAAAGGTGCACCAGTAGTAATTATTCAGAGATCACTAAATCTGCAGTACAATCCTTTTTTCGTTCCTTCCTTCTTTGTCCACTCAGCGTATGGCAGTTGAATTGCTAAACATGAAACTCTTTTGCGAAATTATAACTGTATTTTATACGTCATAAATAAAGAATTTCAGTACTTAACAATAAATGTATTCAGATAAAAACAGTCTGGGGTCGCGTGTAAGTTGTTAAACTTTAAAATTTATTAATCAGGTGATCAGTTTCCATCGTTGTACTATCATCATTAGACTAGTGAAACCCTGTGAAAAGAGTGATACCAAGTTTCAGAGGACAAAACTTAGGTATAAATGTAAATAGTGTAACTAATTTAAAGTACGAATCGAAAGGAAGCAATTTTCCGTGACAAACGGTATTTTTTCCGTGACAAATGGTATTTAAACCTGGCTTGCCCTCTGTAGTAGGTTGCAATAGCTACACATAATCTGAAGATGACTGACAGAACCCCAAGTAGTTACCTAGGATATGGAACCTGAATTGATACATACTGTTACCGATCAGCGATGTTATAGAATCAGTGATGCCCAGACGCAAGATAAATAAACAGGAAAAAGTGTTGCCATTATTTATGACAATATGTCAATACTAACCATAAAAGTTAAGCTTAAGAGACATATCATTAGGTTGCGTAAGTTAAACGTAAGCTGTAAAGTTATAGAAAATGTCCAGGTTACATATTCCTCCCTCAGTTTAATAAAACACACGATGCATACATGAGGATTTAATAGCTTACAGTTACATGAAAGGTGCCAATAACAGAAATCAGGAATCGGGAAGCAAGAAATAGAATCGATTGTAGTGTTTTTTGTCAATCGAACTGTCTCATCTTCAATGACAAAAGAGGTTAGCATTGGATGGACATTTGTCTACCTTACATTAACATGACAATGGATAATATCACTAATATTCAAGAGTGAAAGAGCACCATAAATATTTCTACAGATATAACAATCACGGCTTCATAAAAACGCTAATTGGTTATGTGTGCACTGAGGCGTGATTGTACTGTTTTAACCTTTATTAGTGAAATCATAAAAGTCAGTGTTGGCTTTACATTGGCCCACCAAATTGGAACATGGTCATTCATCATTCATAGCTATGCATTATTTCTAAGGGATACAGTTTAATTTCGCCTTATGTCATCAACACAAATATAGAACGATATTAGAACATGTCGCTATATAAAGAAAACATGGATGTATTCAGTCATTGCCAGTTTGAAAAATACTATGTAAAATAATATGCAAAGGCCACTGGTTAGTTGTGATGCAGAGCTAGTCATACAATACATCACAGAAAAACTTCACAAATAATATGATTAACACTTGTTACCAGTAACATAAATGTGTAAGGTATTTAGTGGAAATATTGTTGATTTTAAAGATATATTATTCTATTCAATAAAAATATGCAATAATCTATAATGCTAAAGGGATGTAAAATTTATTTGAAACAGATGTTGTCTGATAAATGGGGGCATCCTGAAAAAAAATTAGTTAAATATAGATGTAAAACATATTTAGAATGGAAGCACAAGAAAAAGTAAATTGAGTACAATTAAAATCGCTGAAGTTTATAAATTGCAATAAAGAACAGAGGTTTATTATCACATGATAAAAGAAATGAAATGGAAGAGATGAAATGTTTGTGAAAAAATTCTTCAAAAACGCCAAAGAAAACTTTTTCTCTGAAGTCTAGTTGTTCATTGAGGAGAAATGAATGTTCCTTTTTGTAATGTACACAGATTACGAGTTCTTCTAACGTGTTGAGCAAGATACCTTTTGGAACTGTGTGGGGAAGTATAGGTTGTTATCCACTTCAGAATTCCTATTTTGGCTACGTTGTTGTCTAGCTGTTCCAGAGATCTGTTCCTGAAACCTGAAAGTTTAAGCCAGTCTGGCCAACGTAATAATTGTCACAGATGTCACAAGCTATTTTATGACCATAATTTATGAACTTTCTACTTTTGTTATGGATAGCATGTCTTAGTTTATTTTGTAAATGATTGTTTGTGGTTAATTCAATAGTAACTTCTCTGCTTTTGCAAGGATGTGTTAATTATGATCGAAATATTTCTCAGTTATACCAATTTTGTGAACTTGTAATTACTTTTATTACTATTTGTAATTTAAATTGAGATTTGAGGAGAGTTTTCTAATTTGTCATAAAGAATATCAACATGTTTGGAGTCATAAACGTTAGCTACAGTAATTTGTATGAGAAAGCTTATTTATATTCGGCTTGCATCTCTTCCTAAGAGTAGTTGCAAAATTCTGGATGTCATGGTCTGTAAGAATGCTTTCTTGTATTGAAACGTTCGACAAGAAAGAGTTGTAATTGTTAGGTCAAAAGTCTACGTTTTCTGTAAATGGAAATTTGTTGTTTACCTACATAACTGATTGTACTGATAGCTAGAAAGTTGATGCCTTAGTTGGACTCGTGTTCAATCATGAGCTTAAACTCAGGATGCGTGTTGTTCAGCCTATACTAAGGGAAATGATATCTTCTTGAGAACTCTCACACAACATTAGTGTACTGTATACTCATCTCTTATAGTAGGCAACTTTACTAGCTACATAAATATTATTTTTTTAAAAATATGCCTTTAATTAATGGTTCACAAAAAGTCTTCAATTGTGAATGCTAGGAAATTTCTCACTGCAAGGCGATCACTCTAATAGTAAATGTTTCTGTTGAAAAAAAAGTAATTAAAGGACAATACATATTTAAAGAATTCAATAAATTCTGAAATTTCATTTGTGCTATGATTTTATGGTTTATGGAAAAGTCCTTTGTAATAGAAGTAGTTTCCATAATGGTGATATTAGTGTAACGATAGGTTATATCTAATGATGCAAACCTTGAATTACTAGGAATCTTGATTTCAAAAATTACTTTTGGCAGTTGCAATGTATTTGTAATATTAAAGTTCCCCTTAAAAACAAAGAAGGTTTTAAGAATAGTATTCAATATTTTGTATAAATTGTAAGATGGATTATTTCTACCATTTACAATAGAGTGAACAGTAAATTAGACTTACGAAGCTTAATTTGCTATCTTAATTTCGGTAAATGAGCGTTCATAATTTTGAGAGCAATCTTTTCTTTACGTAAAAAAAAAAAGAATTGTTGTCGTAAGTCAGTTCTTTAATGTCTATAGAATTTAGGAGTTAGGTCTTTCTTTACTTATGTGATGTTATTTTCGTCAAAAAAAATTTAGCGTTATGAAGATGTAGTCCAGTTCCTTCGCTATGATTATGGTATTTGCAATATCTGATTTTATCACTTGCCATTAATCCTTTGACTGTTTGTGTATCATACTTTATTTTGTCTTTTATTCTCGTTTTTTCTATTGAAATGAGACCAGAGTTATTCGTCAGGTCCCAGTCTTATTGTATTTGACAAACTTGGTTGCAGCTCTGTTCCTTCTATTAAACATTTAATATTTGAAGGATCAAGTGAATGAATGGAACTGTACTTAAGGTTTTCTCTAACAATTTCTTGCGCACTGTTTGTAAAGAGAATGTTAATCAGGTTAGATACTTTAGATAGAATCGTTGTGTATCATATGTAAAATCTAACTTAAGTTCATGCTGCTGTAGCATTAATGCACTTATTTTTTCCCATGTTTGTCGGTAATAGGTCTAATCGCACATAGAGAATTAATCTTTTCCTTTTGGCAACCGCAATAAACTGTTAAACATCAAACGTCACAGTTGTTTTCCAAGCACCAGATGAAAGTCATACATTTGTTGTTATGATTCCGTGTTTTTTTCTTTTTGTGGACATTTCTAATTTTGGCTTAAGCCCAACAAATTCTGTTCTTCCGTTTTACAAAGTCAATAAAATTGGAATCAGAATTAAAGTTAATTTTAATGTACTTGAGAATACCTTTCTTCAGTTAAAAACAATTTAATTCTTTTATGGACTTTTTATGTTCGATTTCATGATTTTTGTCCTTAATCATCAAAACTTATAAAATTTCCACGAGAATTACAAGGCAAAGTATTAATTGTCGTTTTGAGCAATATTCATGGGAAACAGCGCTCAAAACGTTACAGTAAAAGTTTTTAAATGAGAACCGTGTAGGATCACACAGAGAACAAGCCACAATGAAATACCAAATGTTGCGGACTATTACTTCCTTTCGATTTTCTATCATAAATAAAATTTATTTTCGCTGCTTAAGTTATATATCGTCTCATATTTTTTGCACCGCCGACTAGGTAAGGTCCTAGCGGAGATGGTTTGCTGTTGCCTTCCTCCGACCGTCATGAAGATGATGATGATGAAGACAACACAACAACTCCCAGGCATCTCGAGGCAAGGAAAATACTTAACCCCGAAGGGAATCAAACCCTGGAGTCTGTGAGCGGAAAGCGAGAACGCTACCACAGGATCACGAGCTGCGAATTTTTTGCTGCTACATCTATAATAATTGAACTTTGCTGCAATGTAATAGTGGATTAATACTCTGTAACCTTTGGCTGTAAATGACGTTAGGCTGCAGGCAGTTGGCAGAGCCTCCGCTACTGTACCGCAAGGGGCGGTGCTTTGGTCAGCAGTGCTTGACGTCGTTGCATAGCGGGCTGCTCTTCGCCACGCTCTCTCCAGCTGTCGTCATGGGTAGATATATAATCGTACTTTGAATCAGTTACATTATTTACATTTATTTCACAGAGTTTTACTGGTTAATGATGATCGTACCACAATGGAAGCTGGTCACCAGATTAACGAATTTTAATGTTTAAAAACTTGCATGCGATCTCGGACTGTGTTTATTTAAAAACTTGTATTGTAATATTTTGATCGCTGTTTCCTAGGGACCATGTTCTAAAAGATGTTCAGCACTTATGTTGTATTTTGTAGTACCACGCAATCTTGTTGACCTTTACCTCAGCACAGGGCGATATCCGGTTATCAATGCGTGCCTCAACAGTGCAAGATCAAAGTAAAAAAAGTGGGAAACTGTAGTTCTATGAAGAAATATAAAAAAGTTTGCCTTTATCGGATGATACACATAATACGTAGGTGACGAAGGTTTCATAGAATGAATGGACTTAACAATAAACTGTATGGTTTACTCTGTTACTGTTTACTTCTGATAATTACGTGCATTTTTGGACAAATATTCTTAGGTAGCACCTTCCAGGAGTTCGACTGTACTTGAAAACAGCACATAGTTAACATCTGGTCCCAAGATCGGTTCAGTTACCATTTCATACCTGAAGCAACAAATTACAAAAGAGGGATATGCATTTATCATGTATCACAGATAAGGACGTAACTTGTGAACGTTACTAAGACATTTTTATGTATATAACAGTTAAGGACGTTGATCTGAACTATCCAATGATATGTTCTCTTCGTCATCTGCGTATGACGTTTGGAGACGATCTGAGTGTTTGAAAAAAAATTGTTCAAATGGCTATAACCACTGTGGGACATGGCATCTGAGGTCATCAGTCCCCTAGACTTAGAACTACTTAAACATAACCAACCTAAGGACATCACTCACATCCCATCAACCAAAACTCCGATTTATTTCTTGCTGTGTGCTGTCGTTGAGCAGAACGTGCGTAAACGGTAATTCGAAAGTAGCACCATAACTAGGGAGTACATCACAAGCATAATTATGAGCAACTAACATACGTTGCTTCCTTGGGAAAACTGTTAGAGTGTTAGATCCGGGTATCAAGCAGAGCTAATTGACATATAAACTTGTACTACTGTAGTAGGCGTGGGCTTCGTGTCTATCTTGGCCGCAATAATGCGTTCACTATGCTGTTTGTAGTAGCTTACCCGCACTATTTGATTTTGTGTTTATAACCCTGTATTCACCTGACCAAAAGTCTTGTTCTTCCTGCCACCGAACTTCACTAATTCCCACTATATCTAACTTTAACCTATCCATAATAATGATTAGTAATAAGCAAAGTAATAAGATCAGTAAGAAGTACAGATCGTTCAACCAACGAAGCCATAGCAAGCTGCAAAAGAACATTGCTAAAAACTCAGAGAAGTCCTTTTACAGGTCAGGAAAATGTTCTCCCATATACTAGTTTAACGCATAAACAGTTAAAAAAAATGAATCGGTGGTGTTTGAGCGCAGGACGTTTGGTACAACGATCGAACACTCTTCCTTCTCACCCACGCGACATCTACAATAGAGTCACTCATACATTTTTTCCTGTTGCTCCGTAGCTCTGGTGATACTTTTAATTACCGTTTACGCATGTTCTACTGGATGAAAGCACACAGCACAAAATAAATCGGTGTTTTGATTGATATTCTATCGACGTGTAATGTTCGGTACTGCTCTGAGTGTCTGACATCTGGAGGTTTGGGTATGAAGGACTACCAGAAACGGTTGTTTAACAGGAGACTGTCCACAAATGCGATACTTCTGCAACATGTTGTATAGCTACATGCAAGTAATGGAGCCCTGAGATTGCCATACCATGTTGGAGGTTGACACAGCGCGTTCATAGACATCCGGTTGCGCCAAATTTAGACATACGGGAGCCTCTTCTGCTATTCCGAGAGGAGAAAATTAAACAGCAATGACTGCCAAGTGTGATGAGTGTATGCCTTGGCCAACAGCGGCCACCGGCGCCTCGTCTGTAAACAGGATGCCCGGGACAGAGTTTTATGTCCGGGGAGACAAAGGCGACGCCAGCTACTGGCTGCGTGCCGCTACACCTGCGCTGGCTTCTGGGGAAGGCGGGGTCACAATAGACGTCAGAAATATCGCCAGCGGTAAGCAAAGAGTCAACTTGTTAAAGCGGCCAGAGAGCAGAAGCTGAACGATTCCGCAACGGCCGTCACATCATTCACCAAGATGCGGTGCCGTAACAGTACCCGTAGTACTCAGTGGCTCTACACCTGCATCCACGCAATTTATAAAAGTGGTTGTACATATGTCTGTCTGTCTGTATGTATGCATGTTCCATACTTCCTCTTCATCCAGTGGATCGATTTCAACTTAACTTGGTACACATAGCACATACTTTCTGGAAAGAATCAATGTTGTGGTAAGGACTATCCATGTATCAAAGGGGTGAAAAAAGCAGTGTGGCCCACGACGCGATAATACCCATACTTATCCAGTATTTGGAAATGGGAGCACTTAGAGACTTGGCGCAATTTCAAACCTCCACGAAACTCTTTCTCGCTGATGTCCACCCACAAAACAATGAAAGGAAAAAAGTTCATTATTCATGCAGTACACCTGTCACATGAAGCATGGCAATGTGATTTATTACATCTTTGCTGCTGACTCTATTCGCAACACATTTCGCAGACAGCATTCACATATGCCGTTGAATGTACCTAGAAAAACATATCTTCGTTCGACATATAATTCAGGAGATATGACCTCATAAACACAGAGATGCGCGAGCAAGTGCCGCATCATGCGTGACGTTTTAATTTATTACTTCTTTACTACGAATTCCATTCATAACACATTTCGCAGACAGTAGCCACATATAAGACTGAACGTACCTGGACAATTATATCACTGCACAGAACATAGCTCAGGATATAGTTCATCACAAACATTTATCTGCATGAAAATGGAACTGCATTACGAAATTCGCTAGACATGCAGATCAAATATGCGTACAAATACGCGTGAATTTCATTAAATATGTGTGAAATCTATCCGACACGTTGGTATCAGAACAAAGCCACAGGTAAAAGCTCATTCTAAACACAATGAACGATTTCAGTCAAATTTTGTACACCAATTAGCTAAACTCTTGAAAGAAATATTGTAGGAGTAAGAATCATCAGCTTACTACAGATATGAGCGTGATGGAGAGGTAAGGCGAGAGGATGAGATCGACAGACAACGAGAGGGGATGGAGGAGATCGGGACAGACAGGAGGAGAAAGATATAGACAGAGATAAGGGAGGGGAATGGACAGAAGAATGGACTGACAGATAGACCAGAGAGGAGGAGATAGAAAAAAATCGGGAGGAGGAGGTGGACAGAGAAAGGTGGGAGGTGGGAAGTGCAGGAGGAGATGAACAGAAAGAGGGGAAAGAGGAGATTGGCAGTGTGGGGGAAGGAGGAGACAGAGGAGGGCGGAGAAGATGGGCGGAGATGGAAGGAGTAAATGGACAAAGGGGAGGAGCACAAGGAGAGAGAGAGGGGAGAGAGAGAGAGAGAGAGAGAGAGAGAAAGAGAGAGAGGGGGGGGGGGTAGGTGGAATGGACAGAGAATGGCAGGGCGGGGGGTGGAGGAGGTTGACAGAGAGAGGTGTAGTGAAGATGGACAGAGAGAGGGAGGATGGACAAGGAGATGGATAGGGAGAGGATGGAGGAGAGGTGTATAAAAAGAGAGGGGGTGGACGAGAGCAGTGGGAGGAGAAGGAGCTCGATAGTGAGAAGTGGAAGCAGGATATGGGTAGAGAGAAGAGGGTAGAGGAGATTGATAGAATAGAATAATAAATAAATATCCAGATAACCCTAGGTTTCTTACCTAATATGCCAAGAAGCCTGAGGACGACACAGAGGAATATAGAGGCATTTGTAAACAAAGGATACCTTTAACATAGGTTTTGCTCAAGAAACAACAAAGGAATAATGTCGAATTTTATGTAATGAAGAGTCAATGTAACACTGTGCCAAAATGAAGAGAGAAGAACATGCGATACCTAGGATAAATTCCACATGCGTCTTTTAATGATAGGGAGACGAAAATTTAATAGTCATGGGCGACTGGAATTCGGTAGTAGGAAAAGGGAGAGAAGGAAACGTAGTAGGTGAATATGGATTGGGGCTAAGAAATGAAAGAGGAAGCCGCCTCGTAGAATTTTGCACAGAAGTCAACTTAGTCATAGCTAACACTTGGTTTAAGAACCATGAAAGAAGGTTGTATACATCGAACAACCCTGGAGATACTAAAAGGTATCAGATAGATTATATAATGGTAAGACAGAGATTTATGAACCAGGTTTTAAATCGTAAGGCATTTCCAGGGGCAGATGTGGACTCTGACCACAATCTATTGGTTATGACCTGTAGATTAAAACTGAAGAAACTACAAAAATGTGAGAAATTAAGGAGATGGGACCTGGATAAACTGAAAGAACCAGAGGTTGTACAGAGTTTCAGAGAGAGCATAAGGGAACAATTGACAGGAATATGGGAAAGAAATACAGTAGAAGAAGAATGGGTAGCTCTGAGGGATGTAGTAGTGAAGGCAGCAGAGGATAAAGTAGGTAAAAAGACGAGGGCTGCTAGAAATCCTTGGGTAACAGAAGAAATATTGAATTTAATTGATGAAAGGAGAAAATATAAAAATGCAGTAAATGAAGCAGGCAAAAAGGAATACAAATGTCTCAAAAATGAGATCGACAAGAAATGCAAAATGGCTAAACAGGGACAGGTAGAGGACAAATGTAAGGATGTAAAGGCTTATCTCACTAGGGGTAAGATAGATACTGACTACAAGAAAATTAAAGAGACCTTTGGAGAGAAGAGATCCACTTGTATGAACATCAAGAGCTCAGGTGGAAACCCAGTTCTAAGCAAAGAAGGGAAAGCAGAAAGGTGGAAGGAGTATATAGAGGGTCTATACAAGGGTGATGTACTTGAGGACGAAAATGTGGAAATTGAGAGGGATGTAGATGAAGATGAAATGGGAGATACGATAATGCGTGAAGAGATTGACAGAGCACTGAAAGACCTAAGTCGAAACAAGGCCCCGGGAGTAGACAACATTCCTTTAGAACTACTGACAGCCTTGGGAGAACCAGTCCTGACAAAACTCTACCATCTGGTGAGCAAGATGTATGAGACAGGCGAAATACCCTCAGACTTTAAGAAGAATATAATAATTCCAATCCCAAAGAAAGCAGGTGTTGGCAGATGTGAAAATTACCGAACTATCAGTTTAATAAGTCACAGCTGCAAAATACTAACACGAATTCTTTATAGACGAATGGAAAAACTAGTAGAAGCCGACCTCGGGGAAGATCAGTTTGGATTCCGTAGAAATACTGGAACACGTGAGGCAATAGTGACCTTACGACTTATCTTAGAGGAAAGATTAAGGAAAGGCAAACCTACGTTCCTAGCGTTTGTAGACTTATACAAAGCTTTTGACAATGTTGACTGGAATACTCTCTTTCAAATTCTAAAGGTGGCAGGGGTATAATACAGGGAGCGAAAAGCTATTTACAATTTGTACAGAAACCAGATGGCAGTTACAAGAGTCGAGGGACATGAAAGAGAAGCAGTGGTTGGGAAGGGAGTAAGACAGGGTTGTAGCCTCTCCCCGATGTCATTCAATCTGTATATTGAGCAAGCGGTAAAGGAAACAAAAGAAAAATTAGGAGTAGGCATTAAAATCCATGGAGAAGAAATAAAAACTCTGAGGTTCGCCGATGACATTTTGATTCTGTCAAGACAGCAAAGGACTTGGAAGAGCTGTTGAATGGAATGTACAGTGTCTTGAAAGGAGGATATAACATGAACATCAACACAAGCAAAACGAGGATTATGGAATGTAGTCGAATTAAGTCGGGTGATGCTGAGGGAATTAGATTAGGAAATGAGACACTTAAAGTAGTAAAGGAGTTTTGCCATTTGGGGAGCAAAATAACTGATGATGTTCGAAGTAGAGAGGATATAAAATGTAGACTGGAAATGGCAAGGAAAGCGTTTCTGAAGAAGAGAAATTTGTTAATATTGAGTATAGATTTAAGTGTCAGGAAGTCATTTCTGAAAGTATTTGTATGGTGTGTAGCCATGTGTGGAAGTGAAACGTGGACGATAAATAGTTTGGACAAGAAGAGAATAGAAGCTTTAGAAATGTGGTGCTTTAGAAGAATGTTGAAGATTAGATGGGTAGATCACATAACTAATGAGGAAATGTTGAAAGGGTTGGGGAGAAGAGAAATTGACCAGAAGAAGGTATCGGTTGGTAGGTCATGTTCTGAGGCATCAAGGGATCACAAATTTAGCATTGGAGGGCAGCGTGGAGGGTAAAAATCGTAGAGGGAGACCAAGAGATGAATAGGATTCAGAAGGATGTAGGTTGCAGTAGGTACTGCACAGGATAGAGTAGCATGGAGAGCTGCATCAACCGCGTGACTGCTACGGTCGCAGGTTCGAATCCTGCCTAGGGCATGGATGTGTGTGATGTCCTTAGGTTAGTTAGGTTTAAGTAGTTCTAAGTTCTAGTGGACTGATGACCAATGATGTTAAGTCCCATAGTGCTCAGAGCCATTTTGAGCTGCATCAAACCAGTCTCTGGACTGAAGACCACAACAACAACAATGACAATGTGGTAGCAAAAAAATGTTCAAATGTGTGTGAATTTCTAAGGGACCAAACTGTTGAGGTCATCGGTCCCTAGACTTACACACCACTTATGCTAAGAATAAGACACATTCCCATGCCTGAGGGAGGACTCCAACCTCCGGCGGGAGGGGAATATGTACCACACTATAATGCTGGCCATTAAAACTGCAAAACCGGAACTGATAGAATACAGCATAGTACGAAGAATACATTATATAATTTGTAGGTGATATGGGCACGCTCAGAGTAAGAAATTCAGTACACATTGCTATCAGTTATGGCAGCAACTACGTATCTAACCCGGCTAGGCATCGAAAGCACAGCTTGGATGGAATATCATTTCATGTCACTTCAGCTCTAAGCCAGTGTTCATCAAGCTTAGAGTCTGGCGACTAGTGGCAAGCCAGTCTCTCGAAAACCTTTCAATGAGGAGAAACGTGCTAGGGCTCCTCGGTTTTGAGGTATGTCAGTACAGCACTGGAGACGTGTGATCTTGTTGAAAGACAACGTCCTACAAACCTCGAATACAAGGAGGAGACAGATGTTTTTTCAGACTAGCGGCAAAGCGAACCGGAGGTGATTGTGTTATCGGTTGTGTGGCTGATGGCACCCCACGCCATATCGCCAGTTGTTCGGCCCATATTACGATGACGAATGCATTATGCTATCGTTGGTCCTCATCGGAGCCTCTACAAGCCGATACATCCATCGTGGTGCAGTACACGGAGCCGAGGCCTTCCTGGAAGACAATATGGAGGCACTCCCGTGACGAGTGTTGTGGTTGGTCGCACCACTGCGGTGCGCCTCAGCTGTCGAATCAAGGGAAGCCGCGACAATGGTCGGCGTTTCGAAAGCCCACGGTGCCCCAGACGTCGTCACACAGCCAGTCTGAATATTTGGATCGCTGCAAGCAGCAGTTATGCCCATTTTCTGACACAAGGCATGTGACTAAAGGTACCATTCTACAAGACCGAGCGGACAATATGTTTGTCGTCATGTGCGCTGGTCGCGATAGGCCGCTGACGTCATAATGGCGTTGAGCATTGCTCTCCAGGGCCACTCGATCCCATATCCATATGACAGTCGTAGGATTCCGACCAACGCGAACAACAATATCTCATCTCGACGTGCCACAATCCTTACGCTGTTCAATTCCGACATGTGCTGTCAGATCTTTCTCCTTACATGAGGCATAAAACGCTCTTAACGCAACCAGCATTCAAATGCTACCTTTGAATGAGGAAACCACTGCGTAATGTTTCCTTATTTCCGGGATGTAGGTGGCATTACTCTTACTACCCGACCGAAATGTTATTGCATTTGGCCTCCCGTGGCCGTTACCTGAAACTTAATGTGGCGTTACAGTAAACAAGCACTGTGGTGGCTAAGGAAAACGCATTACATTGTGATTGATTTCAAGACAATTGTGCATATACAATGACGGAAAAAGTCGCAACACCAAGAAATAGTTGTCCAATATACAGGAAAGTTGGTAAGCGTGATTCTACACCTGAAAGATGATGGTTTTTCTTTTTCAAATTTCGCGCTAGTCGCATAAAATAGTAGCACCACGATGATAATGCAAAAAAGGTGTTGTTTAGATACACGCAGTGGCAGTCGTGAGCGTTTTTACCTTTGAAACTGAACGGGCTGTGTTGGTGTTAGTTACGAACCCCTTTCAGAAGACAAAGACGCCACTACGTTTGAACGAGATCGTGTAATAGGGCTACGTGCAGCTGGACGTTCCTTCTGCGATACCGTAGAAAGACTTGGCAAGGATGTAGCCACTGCACGTAAGTGCTGGCAGCGGTGGTCATGAGAATGTGCCGCCGCAAGAAGAAAGGGGTCCGGCTGCCACGTACGGCCACAGAGAAGAAAGACCATCGTGTTCGGCATACGACTCTGGCGCATCGTACTGCACCTGCAGCAGCAATTTGAGCAACAAGTGACACTACAGTGTCACAACGAACTATTACAAATGGTTACTTCAAGCACAGTTCCGAGCCAGATGCCCTGTAGCGTGCACTCCACTGACCTCAAATCACCGCCGTCTGCAACTTCAGTAGTCAAGCGAGAGCTCATTGGCGGGCAGTGTGGAGATTCTAATGATACTCCTGCCGCGCGGGGAAGCCGCTTGGTCTCACGCATCTTGTCACGGTCCGCGCGGCTCCCCCTGTCTGAGGTTCGAGTCCAGCCTCGGGCATGGGTGTGTGTGTGTGTGTGTGTCGTCCTTTGCGTGAGTTAGTTTAAGTAGTATGTAAGCTTAGGGACCGATGACTTCAGCACTTCTGTCCCATAAGACCTTACCACAAATTTCCCATTTTCTAATATTACTCCAGTTGCAGTTCTGTGTACAATACTTCTCATTACGAGAAATTCATGGTAGTATGAGCGTGATGTAGTTTTTCTAGTGGAGGTCTTACCTCTCAACAGGCGAATCTCCTCCAGCAATAAAATCCATTGGGGAATGTATATCGCAGATTTTGTTGGATTTCGGACTTGATGGAAACTTGGAGCTGAAAATAATATTTTCCAGCACACTGATGCATCCTTTTAACAAAAGATATATTTTCCGTACGCATTTACAAAGAGGTTCACACATGGAAGTCTTCTACCAACATGACTGACAAAATAGTAACTGTTACAGACTTTGAGTCAGTACATTGGCCAAACAGCGACTGACTTCAAGTGCTCGATATATACTCTAGCTTAACAGTGTATGTTCTTTGGCCCACTGTCAAAAACAATTACATTTACTGATTTATAATGAAGAGTTAATGATTTAAAAACGAACTCTTAGTACTGTTTGAATGACAATAAGTGATGATTCATTCAGAATTCATTTCTAAATATTGTTCTTTTGAGTTTTGTGTGGAAACTTGATTATGAACTTCCAATAGCAATCGTAAAATCATTAATTACCTCTTGATTTCAGTTGGATTTTATTCCTAACATTAACTGAGGTACAGTACAAAATGCCAAAAGGGAATTTCAGGTGAAAGTTCTATATATTAATTCCGTAGCATTAAAACGACTGAAAACCAATAGTGTTTACATCAGAATGTTCGAGAATCGTTAATGAATAAGTTAATTACAACTGATGTAATTGGTTTTTTGCTATTAACACGATACATAAAGTGCACAAGTCACATTAAACACATTAGATGACTGATAAATGTTCTTAAAGTCCGTATTCAGGTAAGTTGAAATTTACGGATTTTGTTATTTAGTTATTGATTTGAATGGAACATAGATATTTCTCCTAACGTTTCTATGGGGATGTAATAATATAGTCACAAGAATTAAATTATAAATTTTGCTGAAATTTACGACGGTAAGTTAGTTCACAACATCAAGCTTTCTTACTAATTATAACTTTCTATCAATTACAGTTAAATGATCTGAAATAATGGTAATGATATGTTTTCGGTATATAAGTGAACTACACAGTTTAATTTGCTGATAGATATTGTGGTTCGAGTAATATACAAACTGAAAAACTTTTAGTGGTACCCAGGCATTCATTAACTACTGTATAGTTAGACCTATTACAAGGTCTGTTGTGTTTTCTGATGACTGCTGGTCCTGCCTCGGTGCCAGTGATGGTCGTTTGTTGGTTAGAAGGAGGCCAGTTGCCGGGGAGGCTAGTTGCGAGCCTGAAACCATCATGTCTACGTGCTGGACACACTGGCTCCACACTTAGAGCTATTGCCAGGGGTGCGATTTAGAATGCAGCTATCTCACGCACCCTGACTGCTAATTTGTATATCAGTTTGCTGATTCTACCCGTTGTGCTGCCTTTCATGAACATCGTTTCAGGGGTGTTTTCCACTAGTACGACGCTCGCCCACATACCGCTGTTGTAACCCAACATCCCTTGCTGAGTGTCGACGTGCTGCCTTGACCTGCTAGGTCGCCAGATCTGTCTCGAATCGAGCACATATGCGACATTATCGGATGACAGCTCCATCTTCATACACAAACAGCATTAACCGTCCCTGTATTGACCCGACAAGTGCAACAGCCATGGAACTCCATCCCACAAACTGACTTTCGGCACTTGTACAGCACAATGTATGCACATTTACATTCTTGCACTCACCATTCTGGCAGTTACACCAGTTATAAGTGTACCAGTATTTCACATGTGCAATGGCTTATCCCGCACTTACATCAACTATGATCTTACAATATTACCTAGACAAATTTATTCCCGAAATCTCATTACTCTACATTTTTTGGTGTTGCGATTTCTTTCGCGTCAGTGTATTATCAAGTGGTGCACTCACGATAAATCTACCGAAGTACCCTCACTCCCAGGTTCAATAACATCGTGATCGACTAATACCTATGAAATTATAGTCATTTTCGTATCACAGCATTTAGTGTCAATCTTACGTTCGTTGCACACCGCCTTCATGTTGCTGCAGTTTTAATGGCTATCAGTGTATGTTAACTGTGGACTCCGCGCTATCCAGAGACAGGGCGTATAATTGAAACTGTACGTTTCAACAGAAACAATAATGAGAATGATATTAAATTGGAGATATTCACAGAGATATTCCGCATTCCTCGTCAAGATGATAGGAGTCATTCGAATAACAGAATTCGGTTATGTCTTGGAAATCATTTAGACTAATAGTTTCTCCTTGTTGAATTTTGCGGGTGGACGTAACGAAGATTAGAGTTACACAACACATAGACTGAAGAGTGAACCCTACAGGGGGAAGTGTGCGGTATCTTAAAGATGAAAGATCTAATGTTGGCATGAAATACATATCATGTTTCTCATTATATGTAAGTGATTATTTTTCCCTTGTTAGATTCAGCTATGTTACAAACTTGTGTATTATCCGATTATCGAAGCGGGCTTTCCACTTTCATAACGGCCGACTCAAGAAACTCTTGTTTCGTTTCATGATGCAACCGCATATCTTGTTCAGAGAGAGTCGTTTCCTGGTTAAGTCTATATCCTGCAAATCGATCTAGAGCTTTAATCGTTGCACAGGTCGTCGCAAAACGACTTGATTACAACATAATTTCCTAAGTGTGAACCTTGTGATCGGTAGAGAAAACTGAGTGAACCAATGGTGCACTTTGGTTAATACAATTGTACATCAACATTTGTACACTGAGACTAATTATAAAGTGTTTGATAGAGGATAAATTTAAAAGTGTATTATTACATATTACGTTTTCTTCACATTGTATATACGGACGGAGCGCGGAAAGAAGTAAACTTTGTATCTATGCGATCTCTTATTAATTTCATCTTCATGATTTCTACTGGATCAGCGCGAAGGCAGAACAATGTTATTAACTTTTGAAGTCATGATACGAAGAGTAGCGATCTGTATTGTTCTATTGAATATAAATAGTCGTGATCGCAAATATTTCATTTCATTACTGGTGAACGGTTTCATCGTTAGTAGCAGCTGATCAGTTGAAGAATCGTGCCTCCAGGCCTATATGAGTGCAGCTGCTCAGCTTGTCCTCTACGCAGGTCATCAATGGTCTCACCCACTGCTCTGAAGATGCTCTACTAAGACTGAAACCGGTCGCCAGTAATTAAATAAAACATAATTTCCGATCACGACTGATTATTTTCGCTGGAAGAATTATAACATTTCCCGCTCTCAATACAGATATTAATAGTTTCGGCAATGTAATCACTGTCTTTCTTAGGGTCTGTCGTCATAATGATGAATTATACTAATATATTTGAGTTTTATGTTAAAATATCATATATTATACTTTTATACACAAATTCATCAGCAAAATTTGGTTTTTTTGTTGTATATAGGTTACAGATTAAAACAAAATAGCAAATAAATAAATACGGATGACTGTCATCTACAGTTTTTCAGTGTATCTATTACAGGTCTGTCGTCATTAGTGACACCACTATTCGTATATTCTCGGTGTCCAGATTTGGTCAGACCTGTTATGAAACCCAAGCATAAAGTGTGGTATCCCAGTATCCTACAATAAAACGTAGCCGGGTATATGCTTTGCCTGCAGTCGAGGGTATGTGATACGCAGGTGTCACCTATATGCACACCCCCAGGTATTTGTATCACATGAATGACAGTGATCCACAGATGTTGCATGTAAGTACACTCCCACTATTTGTATCACACGAATGACTTCTCTTACGATTCATTAATCGTGGAATCTACAACTCATCTCTCTACCATCATCACATTATTATGATTGCTCTGGCCTGAACTGCCACCATATTTGACCAAAACTTTTCCTTGTCGTTTTTGCGCTATTTCTTTGATTGTAGGAACGAAATCTCAGAGAAAAATCCAGATGCTCTTTTCTAACACTTTCAGTGAATTAATCTGCTTCTCGTTCTCATGTAGTAATTGATAACACACACTAAAAGTGTTTCCCCTTGTGTCTGAATGAGTATTATTTCGCAAGAAGAAAGTTAAGCGACAGGTTTCTTTACGTTCGCTGTTACTTCCCGTATCGTTTCTTATTCTCATTCTGGAAGGAAATTAGACGACCGTTGCAGGAATACCCCTTATTGCGACCAGAGCATAATCTAAAATGTCAATTATTTCAAGTTCTCATCTTGTAACAGATACGAAGCTATTCATTTCATTTATTAGAAAAACTTGTTCGTTGGATCAGGTAGATTTTTGAACTTGGGAGTTAAGATGTGAATGGCTCCTTAAGGAGGACAATATTTATGCCACCCTAGCACAAGAGAGTTACCAAGTATTGACGTTGATTGTGTACGTCTCATTGCAATTCATCTCTGGGAATGCATTTTGGGATAGCAGAAATAAGATCCACCTGCCACGTATAAGAATTTTTGAATGGTGGCAAGTTAGACAAGTGACTGCAGCTAATTTATACTATAGGGGAAGATTGCTATCGGTGGGCTGGCTCATTCAATGTGCCGATTCGATTTCTCTCTGGATACTGACAACAACCACACATTACCAGTCATTAAGTCTATCCAGAATTGCCAAAGATTCACCATCTTAGTCGTGAATTGTTCCTCGAAGACACGAAGCAACAGAGAAAAAAGTTAGGATTTGACTATTTTCTTGTAACTAACTACTGACTAATATTAGTGACTGAAAGTCGTACTGACATGGTAACAATGATTACATTTGTGCAGCCCTCATTGGAAAGTACGATCAGTTACACCATTTTGTCATATTCACAGTCTAAATCTACGTGCTGTGGACGGAGACTAGGTATAGTTCAGTTCTGCAGTGCGGGTTGCCTTTATTGAGTGTAACGTACCTGCAATAAATACATGACTTATCTACAACAAATATAGCCTATGTCTGTCTGTGAAAATGGGCTCAATAAGCAACCTGAGCTATCAGCAATCGGAATCTAACCTGCATATCACTGTGTGCGTGTTGTGTGAGTGTAAGTTTCACTGTCATTTAAGCCATCAAAAGATCGTTGCATGAAAAACTTAAAACTAACATTTAGATAAGGTGTCTGACTGCATATTTGAATATGAAAAGCTACAGGAACAAATGAACTTGTAATTATGAATACATAAGCTATTTGACTGCGTTTTTGAACAAGAATTTACAAGTGATAACAGAATCTGGCTCGTGCAACTGGATTAGAGAACACGAGATGTTGTATTGTATCAGTGTGTCTCATTTGATCCTAAGATTTTCAGTCACCTCTTGAGATGACCGCCTTTTTCCAAGTAGTTTACAGCAATTCGCAGCAGCATGTAGCAGCACCAGGTAAAGGTTATTGTTTCTAAGAATGAATTTAATGAAAAGGAGTTTAGTTGGATCCTGTTAACTACTAAATAACTTTTGAGAGGGGTTTCCATAAATTAAGTCTATTTAAAAACTTCAAAAATCATCATAACCAATAATAATTTGACAAGTATTAATAATGGAGAAATGCCTGTCAATGACATTATAATTATAAATATTTGCCAGATTAACAAATTATTTCAATTTCAAAGTTACATCAACAATTAATAACCACGGCGCCTTTATGACTTAGCTATGGAGCATAATTATTTTTATTCAGAGGGTAAGGAGTTTTCTTTAACTGACAAGCAAAAGATGGGATTATTACAAACTCGGACTAACAATGACGAGCCTAACCTTGCAGTTGCGCTTTACGCTTCTCACTGGTATTGAACCGCCTGTTTACCTTTAATTTCATCTTCAAGCGTAATTAAGCCATCTAAATGAAATCAGGCAGTGAGTGTGGTAAGATCCACAATAACCGACGTGAGGGCAGCACGACAGTCTTCTGTCTCCGATCTCTCGACCCACGCTACTGACTCGTCTTAACAATGTTTAGAATCGCAACCCCATGTTTCGCCCTCAGATTGCTACTATCGATATCTGAGTGTTTATTTATTTCCAATCTTTCAGAATGCAAAGAATATCCTTAAGTCGCCTGTATTGTTTTCGATACTCAATGTAATAGTTAATCAATGCAGTGGACAGTTCCGACACAATCCTTACAAAGGTTGTCTAAACTTAGGCCTAAGTAGACCACTATGAATAAAATTTAAGTAACAGTTTTCATTACATCTTTTCTGATAGGATGTAAGTGTTTTGATGATCAGTCAAATGTGGTTCATCTTATTTTTGTAGGCCATATTTCTACTTTTAGCCACTTTGGTTTCGAATGCACGTTATTCGGTTTCAGAGGACATAAAATCTCCTACAGTAAAAAAATGAAATGTATGGACATGTTTTTATGATTTTTATTTTTCACATATTTCACTAACGCTGAGTTTTTGACTTGTATTTACTATAGTGAAATGTGAAAGATAAGGTTCAAGTTGCACAGAAAGTAAAATACTTATTGTAACATTCGAGGTTTTTTATTACAAATTTTCCTTAGGAGGCGCATTCATAGTAACCTCCCCAACTGTACTGATAAATTTGTTGGAGACTCGTTATACGCATCTTTGCATTTTCCGACTTACTATAGCATTCAAGAGGCATTAATTTTCAACGAAGTGCGGCTGATGCTTCAAACAATATAACATATATCCCTATTTTAATAACAAGAAAATCCAAAAATGAATTTGAATTGTTTCCTGAACTAGCAATACAAAAGAAGTAATTCTCCAATTTCAAACAAAAGCCGATACAGCGTGAAGATAATTTTAATACTCCGCAGTAACAAAAGTGTTTAACACCTCTTCGTCCGTATGCTGTCGACTAAATGCTATTAATATGAGTCTGGAGTCGCTTCCAGATACAGGTCTCCAGCGCTTCTCTACATCTATTGAAGTTAGTGCCGGGACTGCCTTATTGAGAAGGCCTCAACTGAATTTTTTCCCATCCATCCCCAATGCGACTTTGGCTCCATTGCTAATGATTTATGTATCGATAAGACGTTAAATGGTCGTCCCCGTTTTCCTGTCGACTGGACCTCGTCCAAAGAAGCTTTCTCGTTAAAGAAAAAGTTCTCTGAGGAGGGAACGTTGTTGCAGTCTCTCTCCATGGGACACTTTGATCTTATCACTTGTATTGTACCGAATGACATGTCTCTGCAGTGTCGTTGAATAACATTCGGTTTCGGTTAGGTTTTGCTACATTTGAAAGACACTCAGCGCATCACTTTCCTTTCCTGTCCCATTATACGGCTGCAGTTACCGAGAATCCGAATTACTGTTCTACAATTGAAAAGAACATGTTCCGTTCCCTATTTAGCTTAGCTGGCTTAGGTAGCTGTAGAGCGAGGCAATTTCCTTAACAGTGTCAATACTCTATTATTTTCTGGGTGACTTCTGAACAAGCGGTCAGTGTAAATAGTGCAATTTCGATAGGGGATGAAACAATGAAATGATCTCCGATATCTGCGTCAGTTCCTTTGCGTCACTAACTGAATAACAGTTATCACTTTAAGGGCACAATCAATCCTGAGAGAGCAATTACGTAAACATAAATTGAAGATAGTTGTCACAGTCACACTTTGAAATATTGCTTTTTGAATAGTTAATACATATGCCCCAATCGTTTAACTAAGGCTAAAATAAGTTAAGAACGACTTCTTTCTATGCAAATAAATCTATAAAGTAAGGAAAAAAGGTCACGATTTAATGTAAGGAATTTATTTATTTTTTACTGTTCCGCTAAAGAAATCCAGAGAAATGTTTACGTATCGAAACTGCAAAACAAGTTGAAGGCAGTCGCCATAGTTTGTTTCTGGATTATATAAAAGCAGGAACTGTGAGCTCTTATACTCTCTCGTTTGCTTTCGATGGCTGTTTCGCTAAATGTAAGAGTCGCTCTCATATCTATAACTTTTGATTAAATAGTTAAGCTAATATAATTACAATAGCCGTGTTTAAGTTAAAAATCTACTTTCCTTTTTCATTAATTCCATATATCAGACTATTATGCTACATTTTAGATCTTTTTCAGGCTGCAGCGAAGGAGAGTTTCCGACGAATTGGTTTTTGGCGACAGCCGACCGCTGCTAGTGTTCAATCGGCTATTATTTTATTAAACTTTTATTTCGTCGTCCCTGAGATTATTGCTACTGTTCTTTTCTGTTATTATCCGGGCAATGTAATTGCGCAAGCTGCGTAATGTTCAGATCTGTCATTGGCCTCCAAACAATGCCTTCGGTCGCCGTTGTCAGTCTTATGGGAATCTGGTGCTGGTTGGCGGTATATAAACACATAAAAAAATTAAGCATCACCTTGATTCCCAGAACTCCTGCAGACAGACGCTAACTGTGTATTTTGTATCAATCACAGACCCTTTGACTGTTCAGAGATGTCACTAAACCAGCCCGAAGATGTAAACAACCATGCATGAGCAATCTCATGAGATGAAAGGACTCCACCAGGAAGGAAGGACACGACTCGTGTTGTCTATAGTCCAACCATCCCTAGACGGCAATACTGCGGTTCGAACGCTCCCGCATTGTTACTTTGTGCCAGGAAGGGCTCTCTACAAGGGAAGTGTCCAGTCATCTCGGAGGGAAGCAAAGCGATGTTGTTCAGACTGTCGATGACAGGCCTCGCTTACGCCGCCCAAGGGCTACTACTGCAGTGGATGACCTCCTCCTATGGACTGTGGCTCGGAGGAACCCTGACAGCAACGCCACCATGTTGAATAATGCTTTTCGTGCAGCCACAGGACGTCGTGTTACGACTCAAACTGTGCACCATAGGCTGCACGATGCTCAAATTCCCTCCCGACATCGATGCCGAGGTCCATCTTTGCAACCACGACACCATGCAGTGCGATACAGAAGGACGCAGCAACATTCCGAATGGACCGCTCAGGATTGGCATCAGGTTCTCTTCACTGATGAGTGTCGCATATGCCTTCACCCAGACAATCGTCGGAGACGAGTTTGGAGGCAACCCGGTCAGGCTGAATGCCTTAGACACACAGCGCAGCGAATGCAGTAAAGTGGAGATTCCCTGCTGTTTTGGGGTGGCAATATGTGGGGTCGACGAACGCCGCTGGTGACCAAGGAAGGCGCCATAAACGGCTGTACGATACGTGAATGCCATCCTCCGACCGATAGTGCAACCATATCGGCAGCATATTAGCAAGGCATTCGTCTTCATGGACGATCGCTTCAGATCTGCTGTCGGCAATGTCCCAGGGAATACGTTACACCGACTTATGGAAAGCTTCCAACGCCGCCTAGATGAGTGTGTTGTGCAGAGGGGGGATCATTTGACAGGAGTCATATTAAAAAAGTAATCCACCCAAAGGACAATGACTTACACTATAGTAAATGGAATTCCTTTAACTATTAATTGACATAAGGGGTAATAAATAAATTACAGTTATTGCCTGATGGCGTATTTTTTAATATCCTACTATGAACCCTGCCGTACCCTGTATTTTGGCTGGTGCAAAGTGTAAAACACTGAATGTTAAAAGTTTCACTTACTCTTTCATCATGTACGAATACATTGTTTCGTGGCATTATCAACCATTTCAAATTGTTAAATTTAATGACGTGGTTGTAATGCATAACCACTTGACTTGTTAGAAGACTTGAGAACATTTTACTATGCTACCCCAACTATTCCTGCAGGTTCAGTTCCACGTTTTGTCTTCCACGCGAACAATTTTAGTGGGATGACTGGTATAACAGATAATACTCTGGATTATAATTCGTTATAAATTGGATACAAAACCGTCTAGACACCTAATGTAGGTTTTGATGGATTTTATAAAAAAATTCCTGCAAGTAGAGATCACAAAAGATCGTTTCTATCATTGCTGTCTAATTAACCTGTTACTCCGTACGAAAGCAGCAGCCGACTGGGATACGGTAAATGCTACGCATTTAGGCTCACTGATAAATGGAGGAAGATACATACAACAATTTCCTGAAAACATTTTTCCAGCGAAGGTATGAATCAGCAGAAGAACGAGAAATTGTATTTCTCGTATAGGTGGCTAATCACTCCCATAAAACACATCTAGACGAAATGTAACTGTGTGACTATACATTAATCTTGCTGTCAATTTCGTGTAACAGGTTTACTGTGATTTCAGTGGAGGATTCGCTTCCTGGCAGCAGTCTGTGCTATCAGCCTATCGACCATTCGTAACCGTGATTCCTGTTCGTCGCATTTGTCCGGACTTCCGCCGGACGTGCTCCTCGCTTTGTGGTTGTGCTGATATTCAGCAGTTCGGTGATCGCAAGATTAATATGGGTCCCGCGTATTCGTCATCTTTCTACGGTTTCAATCACACATCTGTTTCAGGTTATCCAAGGCAATATAATTTCCGGTTGTGAGTCGAGCGAGAACAAAGAACTTGTCGAAACCCGATGAGTTTAACTACGTTAATCGATGGCTACAGGAACTAACTGTTTACCAGCAGATTTCTGTTTCAGACTCTTTTTAGGGCGGGGGAAATGGGATCTATTGTATATTTAATGTACCGATATCATAACTATACTTTTTACCAAAGAAATCTATGCTAGAAAACGTATGTAAAACCATAATATTCAGAAGTAACTTACATGTAATACGACTGTACCAAAATTTAAACGTTCTCTTACGGATAACCTGATGCCGAAATGGGCCGAAATGGGCTTACAGTTCAACTAAAAATAACATTCACAGCAGTATAACTGGTTATATAAATATCTTGTGTCCTTAAAAGAGGCCAAGCGGTTCTAGGTGCTTCAGTCCGGAACCGCGCGAGTGCTATGATCGGAGGTTCGAATCTTGCCTACGGCACGGATGTGTGTCATGTCCTTAGGTCAGTTAGGTATAAGTAGTTCTACTGGACTGATGACCTCAGCTGTTAAGTCCCATAGCGCTGAGAGCCATTTGAACCATTTTCCTTAAAAGAAAGGATTTTTTTTTATATTTACTTTGAGTAAATTTGAGGAGTAGCCCGTTTTGCGGCGAAATGATTTGTTCCCCTTCTTTAACCCATTGGCTTATACAGCTGGCGTAAAGACGGCCGCGGATTTCAAATCATTTATAACACGCCGGGTGTGAGACGGACTGAGCAGCTACAGTTTCTTGTTAGATTTTCTTCTTCTCTTTTAATAGATGGGATGGCATGTTATATATAATTAGAAAGCGGAGAAATCGATCTGTTTAGTGGTGTATAACACACTCAGTTTCTTTCCACATTTTGCCAATGATAAGCCATTGTTTCCAGGTTTTGTTAGGTTCGTCCCCTCTTCTCCCCTCCCCCCTCTCCCCCCAACAACACCCAATCCCAACAAGGAAACACCCTCCAAAAATTGTGTAGTGTGCCTTTCAAGGAAGAAGAAAACTGACACACGGTACGAGAGTGAATAATGTCTGGTGGCTTTAGACATGCCTGTACTTTTTCACGTATACCACAACAAGGATTGTTTCTAAAACAATATTATCTTTCACCACTTCTATAAATAGTAAGAATAGTTTTACAAAGAATTCCTATCAAAAAATTGTATGATTCTAAGAAAAGTGTTTATATGCTGATTTTAGTAAATTTAAATTGTAAATATACGGTCGAGAATGGTGAAAACTATTACTAAGTCAATGGGTTGAAGCATGTCATCTGACAGATCTGCAGTACGTCAGCACGAACTTTTGTTTACACACTCGTCGGTTAGGTCTTGACGACGGTAGTATGTTCCCCTTACATACACAGAACACCCCTTAGAGCGCGGGGTACACGGAGACAATTCCCCACAGCGGTCACTGCTAAGTGGTCGGCCGCTGTCACTGCGCGGCCGGCCCGGCAGCGCGGGTGATTCACGTCCCGCGGCGCAGGCGAGCAAGGCAAACACAATCCCCGGCGGTTCTCCTCGTAGCAGCACGAGTACATCCCCCCCTCAGATATTGCATTCTTAACCAAACTCAGGCGCCCCCGCTCTGTGGGGCTTATCAGGAAATGAACACTTGGCGAGAGCCTGGTGGGCGCATCGGCCCGAACGCTTTAATTAACTCGACGGCTCCTGTTTCGTGTCAACATTTTCTGCACGTCTCGGCAGGGGCCGTCCCTCGGCGCGGCGATGGCCCTCCGGGAAGTGCGGCGAAGGCGAGGGAGGGGAGGGGAGGGGGGGGGGGGGGGGAGGGCAACCCTGGGACCTTTCCTTTCTTCCCGGACCTGCCGCACTCGCGCCGGGGCCTCTCGCCGTCCGATGGCGGCCTTGATTACCAAATTAACATGTGGCAGGGAGACGTACCACCAGGGACTGCTCCGCAGAACGCGCGGGCTAATTCGGACGGAGCAGCGCCCACGGACAGCCGGCCAGATTAAGCGAAGGAAAAGCCAATTAAGAGCGGGACAAAGGCGACAAGCCGCCAGCGCCGGCCAATCATCTCGACGGCGGCGACGTCGCGACAAAAAGGCGGGGCCTGCAAATGGATATCCCGGACGGTCAGCGGGCGACAAAATCAAATCTGCGCAGACATGTGTCCTCTGGATATGCAGGCTGCCGGCAGCTATTAACTGCAGACAAAGGAGCGGCGGCCTGATATACTCGGAAGACGAGTCGTGCTTCTGCGGCTGTGCGTGTCCAGAGCAGGCAGCAAAACTGTGCTGCACGGATTGAAGGTGCGAAACTCGCTTTTCGGCATATAGGAAGTAATACAGCTGATCTTAATCAAACTAAGTCAAACTTCTTAAGAAACTGGAAACAGCAAGAATACGAGGAGCGTTCGATAAGCAATATGACATATTTTTTCGACCAATTTCGGTTCTAAAAATGCGAAGTTTTGTCGCGTCCCGGTACAGCCTCACTGTACCAGAATGAAATAAGTGGGAACTGCGTAGCGCAATCGCGACGTTAACGACAATGGGTTAGTTATAAATTGCAGTCAACCTTTATATCAGAGATGAGAGGGAGAGAATATCCTTGGTTTGAAGCACCTAGAACCGCACGGAAACCACGGCCGGCAAAGGATTGGTTAGTTGCCATCAAGTTTATTCTCACATATACTTATGTGAGGTGTTGGGCCATAAACCCCTTAGTAAGATTCAGTCTATTTATTCGTACTTGCTACTTTAAAGCTAATTGCCGATAAATACGAGTATAAGAAACAAGTACAAAGCAATCACTTGTCCTTCGGTAGCACTGAAATATCTCTAAGTAATTGAGACAAAGACTGACAGCCTCTGTTCAACACTATTCCAATAAAACTATAAAAATCCTACTTGACCTGCAGTTCCTGAGTGTCCACCAGAGGCTATCACCGTCTTCTCGTAGCTGAAGTATTTATCAGCTGTATCGGCTGCTATATGCCTACTCGGCCCCGCTGGCGTCTGAAACGTGCTTAAACTGACACACAATATTTTTTTAGCGCAACGCAGTCTGACTTTTAATAATCCCTACAAAAAATGGCCCTGACTAACATTAACCTATACGTTTCACAAATCACTTACCGCACCAAAAATCTTCGTTACTCGAACTACTGCAATACAGCGAGTGCCACTACTGCCAGCTAAATAAAAGATTCAAACTACAGAAGGCACTAACTACTGATAGGCATAATTATCTAATGAAAGATTTGAATTGAGAACAAACAATGTATTTACCTTCATAGTCATCAAAAATTATAATATATATATATATATATATATATATATATATATATATATATATATATATATATATATATATATATAGCAGTTCATGACATCCATTCTTACAAATTTCAAAACTCCTCCATCTCTCTTCCCACATCCACCACTGCTGGCGGCTCACCTCCAACTGCGCAACGCTACGCGCTGTTAACATCCAGCTGCCCAACACTACAATGGCAGACAACAATGCAAACCAGCCACAGATTGCACACAGCTCAGCCAGTGATTTTCATACAGAGCACTACATAGCGTTACCAATATAAAAACGTAAACAGCCTACTTACACTTCTCGCTGCGCAATCTCCAAATGCTGGCACTGGCTCTGAATCTGCATCTGAATCTCTGCTTTTAGCTATTCCGCTGCTTGGCCTTTTATTTCGTTTCTCAAGTACTTGGGTGCACACGAGTTAATTTGTTTCACACGACCCTTTCATTTCTAAGTGATCGGTTTGCACAAGAATGCCTACAGTTCCACACGACACTCTCGTTTCTAATTGGTCGGCTTGCGCAAGAATGGCTTCGGCTCCACACGACACTTCCGTTTCTAGCTGCACACAACTTAATTTGGTTGCACACGAGTCTTTTCCGCACATGACTGACGCTCTCCCTTGCTGTATTATCGCCCTGGTGTTTGCGTCTTCCATTGCACAAGTTTGAATCATGCTGCTTCCTCTGGCAGTATCAACAAACCGTACTTGGCAGCCTCCGTCACTTATCTTGTCCCTACGTCCTGGTGGAGTATTTCTTAAAGTCGGCTGGATGTTTGCCTATGAAGCCTGGACTCTGATTATGGTCTCAAAAGCAAGAATAGAAATTAAAATTTTTTACGGTCACAACAATTTGTTGTGGGACGTTATGGAATATTCCCGCTTCAGCCCGTATAGTTACACGAAGTTTCAATAGTTAGCGACGCTTCATACCCTTCAAAAATCCGTGTATAATGGAAGTGCGTTCCAAGCAGAGACGAGTCACTGAATTCTTTTGGCGGAAAACCAGACCATCGGAGATATTCATAGGTTACAGAATGTGTATGGAGACCTAGCAGTGAATAAAAGCACGGTTAGTCGTTGCGCGAGACGTCTATCATTATAGCAACAAGGCCGTGCAAGCATGTTCGGTCTCTCGTGCTCCAGACCACCGCACACAGTTGTGACTTCCACCCTTAGGACGAAAAGACTTCAGCGTGTTTGTCACCCGGAACTGCAAAAGAACTTATCCATCTCCATGAAAACGCAAGACCTCAGACCAGTCCGCGCACCCGAGAGAGGTCACGTAACTTCATTGGATGTTCTTCCTCAACCACTCTACAGCCCAGATCTCGCAACTTCCGACTCCCATCAGTTCCGTCCACTGAAGGATGAGCTCCGCGAGAATCGGCACGTGGATGATAGACAGGCTACTGATGCAACAAGACGTTCGCTACGACGTAAACCAGTAGCTGGCATACAGGCCGTCGCACTAAGATGGCGTAAGGCCAACAAATCGAACGGAGATTGTGTTGAAAAATATGGTTTTGTAGACAGAAGTATCGGGAATATATGGTGTTCGGAATCCTGAATAAGAACAACCTGTTTCCTGAAAATAATGTTTCATTACTTACTGTAAGTCCTGCGCATATTTAATTTCTTGAAATACAAGGAAGTATTTCGGGTAGCCCAGTAAGTTTGATCGATTCGGTTTTTATCTTTCCTTCTGTGAAAGTACCTTCACAAGAGTAGCTCTGACCACTATGGGACTTAACATCTATTGTCATCAGTCCCCTAGAACTTAGAACTACTTAAACCTAACTAACCTAAGGACAGCACACAACACCTAGCCATCACGAGGCAGAGAAAATCCCTGACCCCGCCGGGAATCGAACCCCGGGAACCCGTGCGTGGGAAGCGAGAACGCTACCGCACGACCACGAGATGCGGGCTTCACAAGAGTGAAGAAGCATGTAATACACGACCACCAAAACATCCAACACAAAATGCAATAAACCTCATTCACGTGCAAAAGTATTGTTAACTGCTGTCGTTGTTGTGGGAAGAGCTAACAAGGGGACCGTACAAACTTCCCCTCACCGACTTGATTCACACTGAAAAGGCGTGCAGGGCTCGACAAGGATTTCAGCCTATGTCAACAGAAAGACGCAGCTCTCAACTATTTTCGAGAAAATCCATTTTGAAAACGTTAGTCGTGCTTATACGCTTTTTACGGTTACAAGGTCCTTAAATATGGGGATATCGTGTATTGGAACTAATTATTGAATTTGTCGCCTTTTGGAACCAATAACAGTGAAAATATCGGGTTTTGGAACTTATAATAAAGCCATATGCCCATTTTAGTTAAGAATGTTCATTTTATTCAAAATGTTGTAAACAAAAGCATTTAATAACATAGTCTCCTCAATTTAGGCTCTTTTATATTTCCTTTAGCTAATAACAAGCTGCGCAGTATTTACGTGCTCAGATTATATTCACCTTCCTGTGGTACACAGAAAACATAGTTTGGATCTGATGGCACGGTTTGCTCCTCCTCCTCGTACACACGATCTAATATATTCCGGTAACACACCAAGGATTCCATCTGCAAAATGTTTCCCAAGTAATCGCTCAATATCACGCAGTTTTTCTTTTTTTACGGAGGAGGCATCTATGAGAAACTCCGTTTCTTCCACGTTAGAAAGTGTGTTTCCCCTTTTTGGTATTCATCTGTAGACTTTCAGATTACTTTTGTAGTACTGCTCACCTCTTACTGCTAATGCATTTTTCGACCTCATCTCACTATTAGCTTTATCTTTCTTTTTCTTTTTTATTTCGTCAGTGCACTAGTCAGAATGTAAACTAGAAAGTAAGATGACGCTAAAGACCAAGGGTGCTTTTTGCGACATATGAAAATGAACAGTGCACACTTGCAGTCTCATCCGACTGGGTTTCGAGGAGTCTTCAGGAGTAGTTTCCATGCCAAGCAGAATCTCTGTTGTGCGGCGTTTGGAAAGTCTAACAACACGCAATTAAACAGGTGGTCGTAGCATTCTGACTCATTACTGTATTGTAACTTGGATGATGACCGATGAGACGGTATGTGCAGCGGTGAACATTAAACGATCACAGAGAAGTGTATTATTTGCAAACAAAATGGCTCTGAGCACTACGGGACTTAACAGCTGAGATCATCACTCCCTTAGAACTTAGAACTACTTAAACCTAACCTACCTAAGGACATCATACACATCCATGCCCGACGCAGAATTGGAACCTGCGACCGTAGTGGTCGCGTGGTTCCAGACTGAAGCGCCTAGAGCCGCTCGTCCACCGCGGCCGGCTATTATTTGCAGCTCCATCTTATTATTAAATAACAATAAAATAATTTCGCACGAGTAGGATCAGCTAATTTGAATAGTTTCAAGTGACACTGACGAAATGAAGTCAGTGACCAGACGCGGACGCGGGGACAGAGAATAAATTTGTAAATAACTGATGGCAATCGAGTCCACCGGTTGCGCGTAGAAAACCGTACGTCCTTTGTTTGTGCAGCTGGCAGCCGGCACGCTCTGTGCTTGTTAACGTGTGTCGCGGCCAGCCCACAAAACCGTAAACAATTACACTGGGAGCGCCACTCGTCATTATACACGCTCATATCTGGCCGCAATTATCTGGTTCGCAGCAGCGAGCCCGCGGCTTTATCTCTGTGAACACGCATTCATTACTCTCTCCAAAAGCAGACATTCCCGTTTTAACGTTGACGAGAAACTGCAAGGCGGCCTACCGCTGTATTGTTTAATTGGTTTGCTTTTAATTGGTTTAACAGAAGCCGGTAAAACGGGCAAAATTTTGCGGTTTTGCGGGTTGCGCGAATAACACTGGAACCGATAGAATGGAAATTTCCTGCTCCGAATACCTCTTTCATACATTGTGTAAGAGATTTGTTTCATCGTTTCCGTCGCAGCCAGTGCATTACATCTCTGTTATTACGTCAGTTTAACCGCAGGTAAAGCTTAACGAGTTAATTGAATGATGATCATTTAAAGAACGCATTTTATCGCGAAATGTAATTCACGGATTGAGGGTAATTTCTGTTTGATATAATCTGTTTCCTACTTCTTCAAATATTAAACGATCTATGTATTTGGCGTCTGTTCTTTTGGGCATGTCCAAAAGAACGGACACCATATGTATGTAAATAAAAAGGGACCACGCAAGATCTCTTCAGTAATGGTGCCCATCAGACCCGAACTCTTACGAGAGGCCGGCCAGTGTGACCGAGTGGTTCTAGGCGCTACAGTCTGTAACCGCTCGACCGCTACGGTCGCAGGTTCGAATCCTGCATCGGGCATGGATGTGTATGATGTCCTTATGTTACTTAGGTTTAAGTAGTTAAGTCCCAGAGTGCTCAGAGCCATTTGAACATTTCCTAGCGGGAACCGGTGAAATATCGCGCTAATTAGGATAATGGGTCGTTCACATTTCTAGATAATCCGAAGCCTAGGTTAGTGGCATGTACTGTTTGTGTGTAAGACAGAAACAAAGTAGACCAGACAAGATACGAAGGCAAGACCTACGCACTACCACATCCGATGGTTCCTCTGCCTTTTACATTCTATTCAGTCTCCTACGTCTGGCTTCTTTAATACTTGTTAACCAATGTAATTTCCACCAATTTCTGCTCGTCCGGCACATCTTGGAAAATCCGTTCTGTTTTTGTGGGGAAGAGGCCGCAGCACCTCCTTCGGTTCTTGGTGTGCCCCAAACGACATCATATTCCTGGCAGTTCTCTTTTGGCAGCCTTTTGGGCTTACCCGTATGAAACCAATGACGGCTCTGTTAAACGTTATGTTCAGATACTCTGTTGTTGTACGTGGCCATGTCTAACACCAACATAGTGCTTCCTATGTAACTAAAAAGTACTATAACACTAAAGCCCTGTAATAAATGAATCGAACTGCTAACTGCTAGACGCAAACTAAAAGTTAATAAATAAAATAAAAGAAATATACGAAAGTCATCACACACTTTAACCCATTGTATCCTGATTTCGAAATACTGTTAAGAAAATTGTGTGCTGTAGCACTATCTGCTTATAAATGATTGTTCGGTGTTAACAGAATATTGTCATTCCGCATATAGTACAACTACTTTGATAATGAGTTTCAAATTTGGTTTTAGTGTCGCTATATTTGTTGGCAAGTGGTATACGAAGAAAGAAGGTTTTGCCTTGCTCGGACTCAGCTGGTACGTCGAGCCAACTATGGAGAAGTTTTACACTAATTAATACCGAAGCCATACGACGGAGTGATTTTCATTAAACTTCTAGCTATGCCCACCATAAGTGCAATTGAATGAAGTAAATTTTAAGAGAGCACTGTTTTCTCTTGTTATGTACTCATTTCCGATTTTTTTGGGTGGGGGTGGAGGGGGGGGGGCGTTGTTCCCCTAGATGATAAAGCAGAATATGAAAAGAGACAATTTTACGGTGTCGCTTTTGTCTCCTAAAGAGACTACATACGAGGGTATGCTGAAAATTAATGCCTTTTCTCAATATCTGTTGAGGTATACATGTCATCCATGTTACTTGGTCGACATTCCCGCTTCAACACCCTCTTATTCAGCGTAATGATGCCAGATCACGCATGTGAGCTGTGACATCTGCAACAATCCGACACCTTAGGTTCCCCATATTCAATGATCCTCCAAACAGCGCCGGCATGGCCCCATCTGATTTTCCAAAATTTAAAGACCATTTCGAAGACTTCACATTGATAGTGATGGCGAAACGGCGCAAACGGAGGCGAGGCTGTGGCTCCATCAACAACGTCAAACATTCTACATTGACAGTATCAACAAACTGGTCTTTTGTTGGGAGAAATGTGTTCGTCGCCAGGGTGACTACGTAGAACAATAATTACAGAGGGGTCCAGAAAATTCGATACTCTTTGGTAGTCAGTATTAATGGAACAAAATTGTATACCGTTACAATTCTTGCATGGTGAAAGGTTATTTTACGAAAGCAAGTAGTAGCCAAATAATATCGACCCCGCTGAACTGTTGACCGAACTACGGCTTTCTAGTGTTGCCGGTGTGATAGCCGCACAGGATGCCTCGATGGTTTCTTGTAGCATGTTAGATGTAGCTGGCTTCCGTTTATAAACTTAATTTTTCAAGGTCCACATAGTCAAAAGTCAAGAGATGTAAGATGTGGAGAGCGTGGTGGGTACTCAACAGCTCATCTTCGACCCATCCATCGCCCAGTCAGATTTCATCCGAGTGAGTTCTGACATCTCCCTGGTAGGTAAAATCTTTCACTTTCTAACACCTCCCAGATGACATGTAAAATCGATGTTTGCAGCATATGAATATAGACTTCACAACTTATGGTACGTTCAAAGAAGAATGAGCCATTCAAACCGCCCGATGTCTGACCACGCCACACATTAACACACGGTAGATTAACATGTCTATCCCAGTGAACGTGAGGTTTTTCAGGAGCAAAGTACACGCATTTGTGGCCGTCAGACCAGATAACCATCCCTCATACAGTTAATCCTCGCGAAGCATGCCTTCATACCACTCGCATACCCCATCCTTCATCCCGGTGGTCCTTGTTCATAGCGTGCAGTGATCTTGGAACGTACACTTCCCATTTTGCAGCCTTAAGAATTCGTCATATGCACGCTTTCATATGCATCCTGCATCACAGATTTTTGAGGTAACCTAGTAAAATGTTGCAACGCACTAGTCCTTGAAGCTGGACTTATTGATGTTTTGGTTGGTCAGACCTTTCCTCGTATCCTAAATACGATATATTCTTGTACATTTGGTCGTTGAGCTCCGTACACATTATGCCATTGTCGATGTACCTGCATTATGTTTTCGTACTTCCAGTACCACTTCAGTATGGCCTTACGTTGCTCATACGACAATCTTACTTCACCCATTGCTGCAATGTCATTTGTTGGAAATCGCGCGCCAAGATGTGTTGAGAAAACAACGGACAACGTTATCGCGAAAAATTGCAAAGATATATCATTTTGTTTCAAAGATATTAACTATCAAAGAGTGTCTACATGTTTCTGGGGCCCTCTGTATGTAGTCACGAAGAATAAAGATGTGGGATGTTAATAAAGTTCGTTTTATTTGAAAAGCTTTAAGAGAATTCAAAAAAAAAACACTCCGTCGTATTTATCAAAACGAACTATCATTCAGAAATTTATTTTCATATGATTAATATACAGAAAAATTTCAAGTTTATTGAAAGGCAATTATTACTGGTCGAATAAGGCGCCTTTCACTGTTAAGAGGTACAACATGTATCGAAAGATCATATATCGAACTGGGCTTTGGGTTACCACAATGTTAAATGAAAAAAAAAACGGGGAGCGGGAAGTTATCACTTACAATATTTATGTGAAACACAATGGCTTACTTTTCAAGGAAAGCATGGAATAAAAAAAACATTCATTTATCTGAACTCATTGACAAGTGGGCTGTAGAAAAGAACTGAATAACTACAGCAAAGGTTTAATTTTTCCATGGTTACTTGCATCAGTGGTAACATTATGAAAATTAACTCCTTGCAACTGATCTAGCCATTTATGAGCTAGACACTGCTGTCTTCATATTTCGTTCTAGTACAAGAAAAGCTTCCGGCAATTTCGTAGTCAGAGAGAGCCTTTATATCCAGTTTGTTGGTACAATCCATCTAGCTGAAACTGATGGAACTTTACCATATGGAATGCATATGCTGTCTCAACTGCTGCGATCTTCAGATTATTTTGACTGTAGCTTTGAGGGGAGAGCTCGCTCACTCTTATCGATGTGCCATATAGTTATTTACTTTTTTGTGTTTTTTGGTATTAAAGTGTTCCATAATACCTGATCTCCTACCATGACTGATACGTGGCACTTACTGGAATTAAGGAAAAGGGAGGGAGGACCCCCGGTATAACTTTCTTTTCACACAACCTGTTTATTTAACAATATATAAACTGCGTTTTACAGATAATCGGAGCATTTAACCATAAAATTTTCTTTAATACAATGAACGAATTTGCAAAATTCTTTTGACCTTAAACCTTAAGTTGAATCAGCTTTTAATCTTTGCAAAACAAATCTGAAGTGCTATATTCTGGCGGTTTCCAGTGATTAAGGGTGGCAGTGTGGTACTGATGTGCAAGACTCACATTCCCCCCTTGGCTGTTGAATTTACTTGGAGTTGCTTCGCCGATTTTCTTTCAGGACAGTCGGCTGCGATATTCTGCCCAGCTTCTTCTCCGAAGAATACATGCTACTGTGAAGGAATTGTCTATACTTTTAAATAACTCTTTACATTCGAGAATACTTTGAATTCAATCTCACTATATTTCATAACACATAACAGTTTTCAAACACTAAACATTTCCCGTAAGATCGACTCCTTCCGGTGTGACAGAAGCTATTACAAACATCTTTCTACACATACGTTCTATAAATCTCTCCAAGTTTAACAAGACAACTGCCCAGACTTTACGGCAGTAAAAGAGAGAATGAATGAATAAAGTCTCGCCTTTTCTGTCGACAACCTACAAATGTTTACACCAACAATTTTTATATCTCACTGAGTACGACGCGTTTACTCCATGGGCGGGACGTGTAACTTCTTAAGCGGGCAGTAGACATAGTTCTACTTTACCATACTTATCTCTAAAATGATGTGTGTTCGAGACGGTGAAAATACCAGTTTCTCCAGAATTTACTGCGAAATTCTCGAGGCACCACAGTATTGCAAAACAGCCAACAATTTGACAATGACTACAAGACGGCCGGACTTGCAGCCCGCCCGTTATCTGGTGAAACAGCGGTGTTTGCTACCGCCATGGACATAGTCTGTCTTATTAACTGCCCTTCTGCAACACATGAAAACTATATAAGCACCACTGACGACAAGAGTAATTCAGTTACTCAGAACAAATGACTTCAATTTACCGGATATAGACTGGGACACTCAGATGTTTAGGACGGTGGTAGGGACAGAGCATCGAGTGACATTATACTGAGCGTACTATCCGAAAATTACCTAGAGCAATTAAACAGAGAACCGACTCGTGGAGATAACATCTAGGACCTACTGATAACAAACAGACCCGAACTTTTCGACTCTGTATGTGCAGTACAGTGAATCAGTGATCAAAGGCCGTTGCAGCATCCCTGAATATGGAAGTTAATAGGAATATAAAAAAAAGGGAGGAAGGTTTATCTGTTTAGCAAGAGTAATAGAAGGCAGATTTCAGACTACCTAACAGATCAAAACGAAAATTTCTGTTCCTACACTGACAATGTTGAGTGTTTGTGGAAAAAGATCAAGGCAATCGTAAAATGCGTTTTAGACAGGTACGTGCCCAGTAAAACTGTGAGGGACGGAAAAAACCCACCGTTGTACAACAACAAAGTTAGGAAACTACTGCGAAAGCAAAGAGAGCTTCACTCCAAGTTTAAACGCAGCCAAAACCTCTCAGACAAACAGAAGCTAAACGATGTCAAAGTCAGCGTGAGGATGAATATGCGTGAAGCGTTCAGTGAATTCGAAAGTAAAATTCTATGTACCGACTTGACAGAAAATCTTAGGAAGTTCTGGTCTTACGTTAAATCAGTAAGTGGTTCGAAACAGCATATCCAGTCACTCCGGGATGATGATGGCATTGAAACAGAGGATGACACGCGTAAAGCTGAAATACTAAATTCCTTTTTCCAAAGCTGTTTCACAGAGGAAGACCGCACTGCAGTTCCTTCTCTAAATCCTCGCACAAACGAAATAATGGCTGACATCGAAATAAGTGTCCAAGGAATAGAAAAGCAAGTGGAATCACTCAACAGAGGAAAGTCCACTGGACCTGACGGAATACCAATTCGATTCTACACAGAGTACGCGAAAGAACTTGCCCCCCTTCTAACAGCCGTGTACCGCAAGTCTCTAGAGGAACGAAAGGTTCCAAATGATTGGAAAAGAGCACAGGTAGTCCCATTCTTCAAGAAGGGTCGTCGAGCAGATGCGGAAAACTATAGACCTATACCTCTGACGTCGATCTGTTGTAGAATTTTAGAACATGTTTTTTGCTCGAGTATCATGTCGTTTTTAGAAACCCAGAATCTACTCTGTAGGAATCAACATGGATTCCGGAAACAGCGATCGTGTGAGACCCAACTCGCTTTATTTGTTCATGGGACCCAGAAAATATTAGATACAGGCTCCCAGGTAGATGCTATTTTTCTTGACTTCCGGAAGGCGTTCGATACAGTTCCGCACTGTCGCCTAATAAACAAAGTAAGAGCCTACGGAATATCAGACCAGCTGTGTGGCTGGATTGAAGAGTTTTTATCAAACAGAACACTGCATGTTGTTATCAATGGAGAGACGTCTATATTGTATGATTATATGATAGCGGAACAAACACTGGTAGCAGTTACTTCTGTTAAATATCTGGGAGTATGCGTGCGGAACGATTTGAAGTGGAATGATCATATAAAATTAATTGTTGGTAAAGCGGGTACCAGGTTGAGATTTATTGGGAGAGTCCTTAGAAAATGTAGTCCATCAACAAAGGAGGTGGCTTACAAAACACTCGTTCGACCTGTACTTGAGTATTGCTCATCAGTGTGGGATCCGTACCAGATCGGGTTGACGGAGGAGATCGGAAGAAGAGCGGCGCGTTTCGTCACAAGGGTATTTGGTAACCGTGATAGTGTTACGGAGATGTTTAACAAACTCAACTGGCAAACTCTGCAAGAGAGGCGCTCTGCATCGCGGTGTAGCTTGCTAGCCAGGTTTCGAGAGGGTGCGTTTCTGAATGAGGTATCGAATGTATTGCTTCCCCCTACTTATACCTCCCGAGGAGATCACGAATGTAAAATTAGAGAGATTAGAGCGCTCACGGAGGCTTTCAGACAGTCGTTCTTCCCGCGAACCATACGAGACTGGAACAGGAAAGAGAGGTAATGACAGTGGCACGTAAAGTGCCCTCCGCCACATACCGTTGGGTAGCTTGCGGAGTATAAATGTAGATGTAGAACAAGTGTCAGCGTGCCAACCATTCAACGAAACGCCATCGATATGGGCTTTCGGAACCGAAAGCCCACTCGTGTAGTATTGAGGAATGCACGTCACAAAGCTTTACGCCTCGCCTGGGCCATCCAAGACCGAATATTGGACCGTTGATGACTGGAAACAGGTTGCCTGGTCGGACGAGTCTCGTTTGAAATTGTATCGATCGGATGGGTGTGTACGGGTATGGAGAAAACCCCATGACGCCATGGACCCTGCATGTCAAGAGGGGACTCTTGTAGATGGTGGAGGCTCTGTAATGGTGTGGGACGTATGCAGTTGGAGTGAAATGGGATCCCCTGCTACCTCTAGGTATGACCCTGACAGGTGACATGTCCGTAAGCATCCTGTCTGATCACCTGCATCCATTCATGTCCATTGTGAATCCCGACTGACTTGGGCAATTCCAGCAGGACAATGCGACACCCCACACGTCCAGAACTGCTACAGAGTGGCTCCAGGAACACTCTTCTGAGTTTAAACACCTCCGACGGGCCTCAAACTTCCAAGACATGAGCATATGTGGGATGCCTTCCATCGAGCTGTTCAGCAGAGATCTCCACCCCCTCTACACTTAAGGATTTATGGCTACAGGATTCATGGTGTCGGTTTCCTCCAGCACTACTTCAGACATTAGTCGAGTCCATGCCACGTCGTGTAGCGGCACTTCTGAGTGTTCGCGGGCGCCCTACACGATATTAGCCAGGTGTACCAGTTTCTTTGTATCTTTAGTGTATGAGATACCGGTGATGCGTGGACGCCGGACCCAAAGCTGCCGGCTCTGCACCCATTGCTTTCTTGCACGTATTTGTACCTGAACATCAAGCATTCTGCCTCAGATACATTTCTTCCTTCTCTTCGTAATGGGATGTCATTCAGGTAATTCTCCGTAAATATTCATTTACGGTTATCCTGAGGCATATTCGAAACGTCGTCTACCTAACGGCTAATGTCCGTGATTCGATACAAGTCTCCGTGCCGTGATAGTCTATGATCACTTGTAGTGTTGCCAATCTGCTGTTATTTCTCTAGTTGATTACCATTTTCAATTTCAGTACGCCAGATGTCACTTGTCATCACCGATGGACAACTTGACGTGTTTGTTGTTGTTGTCTTCAGTCCTGAGACTGGTTTGATGCAGCTCTCCATGCTACTCTATACCGTGCAAGCTGCTTCATCTCGCAGTACCTACTGCAACCTACATCCTTTTGAATCTGCTTAGTGTACTTATCTCTCGGTCTCCCTCTACGATTTTTACCCTCCACGCTGCCCTCCAACGCTAAGTTTGTGATCCCTTGATGCCTCAAAACATGTCCTACCAACCGATCCCTTCTTCTAGTCAAGTTGTGCCACAAACTTCTCTTCTCCCCAATCCTATTCAATACCTCCTCATTAGTTACGTGATCTATCCACCTTATCTTCAGTACTCTTCTGTAGCACCACATTTCGAAAGCTTCTATTCTCTTCTTGTCCAAACTAGTAATCGTCCATGTTTCACTTCCATACATGGCTACACTCCAAACAAATACTTTTAGAAACGACTTCCTGATACATAAATCTATATTCGATGTTAACAAATTTCTCTTCTTCAGAAACGCTTTCCTTGCCATTGCCAGTCTACATTTTATATCCTCTCTACTTCGACCGTCATCAGTTATTTTACTTCCTAAATAGCAAAACTCCTTCACTACTTTAAGTGTCTCATTTCCTAATCTAATTCCCTCAGCATCACCCGATTTAATTGGACTACATTCCATTATCCTCGTTTTGCTTTTGTTGATGTTCATCTTATATCCTCCTTTCAAGACACTGTCCATTCCGTTCAACTGCTCTTCCAAGTCCTTTGCCGTCTCTGACAGAATTACAATGTCCTCGGCGAATCTCAAAGTTTTTACTTCGTCTCCATGAATTTTAATACCTACTCCAAATTTTTCTTTTGTTTTCGTTTACTGCTTGCTCAATATACAGATTGAATAACATCGGGGAGAGGCTACAACCCTGTCTCACTCCTTTCCCAACCACTGCTTCCCTTTCATGCCCCTCGACTTTTATGACTGCCATCTGGTTTCTGTACAAATTGTAAATAGCCTTTCGCTCCCTGTATTTTACCCCTGCCACCTTTAGAATTTGAAAAAGAGTATTCCAGTCAACATTGTCAAAAGCTTTCTCTAAGTCTACAAATGCTAGAAACGTAGGTTTGCCTTTTCTTAATCTTTCTTCTAAGATAAGTCGTAAGGTCAGTATTGCCTCACGTGTTCCAACATTTCGACGGAATCCAAACTGATCCTCCCCGAGGTCCGCATCTACCAGTTTTTCCATTCGTCTGTAAAGAATTCGCGTTAGTATTTTGCAGCTGTGACTTATTAAACTGATAGTTCGGTAATTTTCACATCTGTCAGCACCTTGACGTGTAAGTCAAAAAATCCTTTCTTTTTTTTCCTTTTTTTGTGACCGGTGATTGAAATACAGCATTAAAACCGGATGGACCCCTTATAAAGTGAGTGATTTGAGAACCCTAACAGGACTCGAACCTAATGTATCACTTTTAGGCTTACATATGAATAACGAATGTAACATTTATTACTATTGGATGGTCGCTTGACCTTATTTTTATTCTCTGATTCGTAAGAAAGTCCCGTTACGTTGACGGGCACCTGATTTGAGAGTTGACGCTAACGCGGATGACAGAGCAGGGTTAGGTGGAGACTTGTAGGAAATATTTTGCAGCGATGCGTGCACCGGTCTCCGCCGCGAGCGGTGGTCAGTTTGTAGGAGCGCGCCCCGTGTCGTCGCTTTCCCGCCGGCGAGCGACTTCCGATCACCGGCCGGCCTGTCCCCGCGCCTGCCGACTCGTTTAGCAGTCCGCGTGCGCCGCCAGCCTTGATGGCGGCAGCTGCTTCCTGAATACCAGCCTCGCAGGAAGCGCGCCCATCCTGTCGCATGTCCCGCTCGCAATTATAGGCAGCGCGCGCAATCTTTTCCCGCATCTCTGTCAAAACTAAGCGCGGCCTGGAGAGTGTTGCATGTCAAACAGCCGACTTCGTAAGCTTCCCTCTTTTTCCATTCTTCTTTTTGCCCTAGTACGACAACAATTCGAACTGGTGCACGAAGCTTCCGTTTTCTCTTTCTGAGATATACAGAAAAAAAGGTCTCCGAAAACTAACTTGACTTCGATACGTACTCGTATTCTGTAATACGATATCACGTTATTTTGACGAAGACATGTCATAGAAAGACGAGACATATTTTATCATTTCAACATGCACTTGAGAATGACCATATAGTCGAAATAGTGAGTGTCAAGAATAGATGAACGTTTAACAGTCAAATGACGGAAATTTCTTACAAAAATTCTACATGTCTGTGGTCCCCGCTAAGGAAATGTCATTAGTAATTTGACTTGTTTTCTGTAATAGTGGATACATCTCGCTTTCCTTCATTCGAATGTCAGGCGAACAGCCCCATGATACGGCTTCTGAGATGATACCCCATAATTGGCTCGACATAGTAGTTTTGTCGGAAGAAGACAAAACCTGCCATCCTCGAATGGCAATTACAAGTAGGATTTTAAACGCGGCTGCGCTTCAGCAACTATGCATCCAAGAGCTTCAATGAATTGGAAGTAACAGCCAACCTGTTGCCAAATACAGGTTTATTGCACCTTCGCCGTGGTATTAAATCTTCGAATTGTACTCATTAACAAAAGTTACGACGAAGGGGATGAAAAAACCAGCCAACCAGTTGCAAACCAAAGATTTATTTAGCCCTTGACCTATGTTTCGATATCTATAAAACTATCTGCTTCAGAAGGAGTCGGTCTTGTTACATCAGATGGTGGTAAAATACATTAGCTTGGCTGTTATTTTAACTTCTTCAAATTTATACTATACTGAATCGCAGCCATGTTTAAGATTTTGAAATATTTCGACAGTGTGTATAGAACAGAGATCGTGTCATTACTATAAGCAAGGTTACAGGAAATATTTACGAATAATTTTAGTGAAGCATACTCACTTGTAATGTAATGTAATCTACACGCGATGTGGGAGTCGTCTGTGTAGTAAACGTGCGTTTCATCTACTTAACCACCGTTTAAAATACATGATTTAAATTATCAATTAACATTAAGTTAATCATCGCAGCAGAGATCCGACCGTAGCGCGAACTAACCTCACCATAAGACTAGATAAAAACAAACATCAGTGTGAATTACAGCCAGCCGCTGTGGTCGAGCGGATGGACGTGCGCGGGTACAGAGACTACCTCCTGAATCCATGGATCCTGCATGTCAACAACTGTTTAAGCCGGTGCAGGGCATGTGTAGCTGGAGTGATACGACTCTGACACGTGACACGTACTTAAGAATCATCTCTGATCACCTGTATCCATTCATATCCATTGCACGCTCAAACGGACTTGGGCAATTCCAGCAGGACAATGCGACATACCACACTCCAGAACTTCTACATGGTGGCTCCAAGAACACTCTTCTGAGTTTACACACTTAGGCGGTCCGCCAAACTCCCCAGACATGAACATTGCTGATCATATCTGGGATGCCTTGCAACGTGCTGTTCAGAAGAGATCCCCACCCCTTCGCACTCTTACCGATTCATGGTGTCAGTTCCGTCCAGCACTGCTTCAGACGTTAGTCGAGTCCATGCCACGTCTATGTGCGGCACTTCTGCGTGGTCGTGGGTGTCCTACACGATAATACGCATGTGTACCAGTTTCTTTAGTTCTTGAGTATATTAAAGGTGAACAAGCATTTATACATTGCGGGGTAACTAATAGAGCAGCTCACAGACGGGGAGGTGGTAAAAAAATAGAGCTTTACGGGTTGACATGGTATGTGTTATTTCAGTGATTACAAAATCGAGTCAAATTTACAACGAACTTGGCGGTTGGGCCCACTAAACAATATGACATAGTACCCCTCTTGTTTGGATGCATACTGTAATTCGGTTGGAAATGGTGCCATAAACCCGTTGTATCCCGTCCTGAGGCAAGCTGGCCCACATATGTGGTAACTGGTGCCTTGTATACCGAGACTGGGACGGGATTGACGCCCGAGTCGGTCCCGCACTTGTTCTATCGGCCAATGGAGGCAAGGGACTGTTGGCCAAGCGAATACGTCAACACGACACAGATTTTTGATGGAGTCTCGTGCCATGTGTGGATGAACATTGCCCTGTTATACAATGACACTTCGAAACTACTGCATGGGAGGAACAGATGAGGACGCAAGACTTCAGCGACGTGTCACTGCGCCGTCAGAGTTTCCTCAGTCACTATCAACCATGGTCTGAACTGATGCCTGATGCCTTTCCAGCGCGGCAACGAGATATTCGGGCCGTGTGTCGAACTTGTGATGTCACACAAGACGGCTTGTCAGCCACAGTTCCTAAACACTCGGCTTCGAGCAGGGCCTACGAGGAAACAAAGTTTATTTGAATAGGTGCCCACTAAAGGTCTTAATTTTGTCGTGTACTATCGAGAACTTGTATTTACTTAAACTCGCAATGAAGAATTATTAAACGTCTGAAATACACTCATGCTCATAAATTAAGGATAACTGCAGAATGTGGTGCCACACAACGTGGCACTACACAAAACTGGCGCTAATAGCATAGGCACATAGAGAAAACACTCGACACAGATCTGTAAGTCCACGGTATTGGTGATAAGTTGAAAAAACCTTCTCGAAACACACGTGCTACAAAACGCCACTGTTTCCTGCGCATGTAATCCTACCTCAATATGGGATACGATCACCATGCACACGTACACAGGCCGCACAACGGGTTGGCATACAATTGATCAGGTGGTCGAGCAGCTGCTGGGGTATAGCTTCCCATTCTTGCACCAGTGCCTGTCGTAGCTCCTGCAGTGCCCTAGGGGTTTGAAGACGTGCAGCGATACGTCGACGGAGAGAATCTCACACGTACTCGATGGGGTTTGGGTCTGGAGAACAGGCAGGCCACTCCATTCGCCTGATATCTTCTGTTTGAAGATACTTCTCCCCGATGGCAGCTGGGTGGGGCCGTGCGTTATCATCCATCCGCCTGAAAAGGCGGACATACTGGTGCAAAATGACGTCCCGATACACCTGACCTGTTACAGTTCCTCTGTCAAAGACATGCCGGGGTGTACGTGCACCAATCATAATCCCACCCCACACCAACAAACCACAATCTCCATACAGGTCCCTTTCAAGGACATTAAGGGGTTGTTATCTGGTTCCTGGTTCACGACATACGAAAACCGCGTGAGAATCACGAGACTATACCTGGACTCGTCCGTGAACATAATCTGAAACCACTGTTCCCATGAGCATGTACTATGTTCTTGACACCAAGCTTTACGGGATCTCCCGTGAGCAGGGGTCAGTGGAATGCATCTTGCAGGTCTCCGGGCGAATAAACCATGTCTATTCAGTCATCTGTAGACTGTGCGTCTGGAGACAAATGTTCCAGTGACTGCGGTAATGTCCCGAGCAAGGCTACTTGCAGTGCTCCGTGGCCGTCTGCGGGCACTGATGATGAGATATCGGCCTTCTTGTGGTGTTGTACACTGTGGACGTCCCGTACTGTAGCGCCTGAACACGTTTCCTGTCTACTGGAGTCGTTGCATAATCTTGAGATCACACTCGGTGGCACACGGAGTGCCCGTGCTACGACCTGCTGTGTTTGACCAGACTCCAGACGCCCTGGTATTCAACCCCTCATAACGTCATCAATATGTGTTCTTTGAGCCATTTTCAACACACAGTCACCATTAGCACCTCTGAAAACATCTGCAAACTTACTCGCTGTCCCGTATTCTGACATGCACCGACACACCTCTGCGTGTGTGGACTGCTGCCAGAGCCACTGTGCGACGACCGCAGGTCAAATGCACCGCTTACTCATACCACGAGGTGATTTAAACCCGCAAACCAATCACCAGTGCGTTGTTTCACCATGTATCAGCATTATCCTTAATTTATGAGCATGAGTGTAGGTGCACGCTCACAGCAGGAAACGGCTGCTGGCACTCGTAAGAACTACAGTGTCACATGCTGTGGTGTACGCGCCACGACCCGTCTTTCTCATGGGCCTCGCTTGCCAAATAAAGACTCCAGGATAAACCCCACTGTGCCCCTCCAAAATACAAGAAGGCGCGGACGTCTCTCCAGGTCGCCACCATATTCGTCGACGATGGTTGTCTGGGGTATTTCAGGACCACGAAACACCACTGTATACAACGCCACGGCATTCATCAGCTGTCCATGCTTCCCTTCCACGACACCACTCCAAACGAAGCCGTTTATGTTGTTGTGTTAACGGCAACCTACGCTTGGGGCGGTAATTCCAGAGTCCGACTGCTGCTAGTCTCCTAACAATAATGCAGGATGAGAAAGAACGTCACAGGGAGTTTACTACTTGTTGTCGGGTGGCAGATGCACATTTGAAGGAATTACGATGTGTTTGGTGCACAGTACGGCGATCATCCAATGTGGTGGTCAGAAGTGAACGACGGGAATCTTGACAACGAATATCCTTTCCCTGACGTTCCCATGAAGCTCCACATCTGGGCACTGTCACATACAGTTGTCCCACGAATGTCGATATGGTACGATTCAAACAGTCGGCCAAATGGAGGCCCCTGTAAATCTCTCTCATGTGCCTATACAGCTGTCACACACGGGTAAGCCGCAACCCCGTGTCCTTCACAGTGATCACTCAAGATATGACGCTGTTAATGCCCCTTATGCATCTTACCAGATCTTGTAACGATACCAACCACGAACAACACTACTGCACTCCGGTGACCGTTGTACCTGTCTCTGAGAATTGCATATCCACCGACGGTGTGTAGGATGCACGTGTTACACTGACATCCGACAATATCTCCTGGGTGTTTCAATTTTTTCTTCAGGCAATGTAAGCCCATAATCCTCTAATACAATAATTTTTAGCAGTATTTGCAACTGAGCAGACAAGAAATCATTGTCTGCCACAACTCATGCCTGTCTACTTCTATTGCCGGCTCGAGTGGCCGAGTGGTTCTAGGAGCTACAGTCTGGAACCGCGCGACCGCTACTGTCGCAGGTTCGAATTCTGCCTCGTTTATGGGTGCGTGTGATGTCCTTAGGTTAGTTAGGTTTAAATAGTTCTAAGTTCTAGGGGACTGATGACCACAGCAGTTGAGTCCCATAGTGCTCAGAGCCATTTGAACCATTTTCTACGGCTATTGTCACATTAGGCTATTTTCTTCCACGAAGTTAAACGGTTATCGTTGCGTAAGAAATAGAACTAACTGATCCAATTAAAAGATGCTACAATGGGCTAAAATGATCGGTCCCTGAAGGTCACCTCCACGACTGTCGCTGTAGAATAGTCCAGCGGCTGGTTTTTTTCGCTGCAGTTGTTGCTGACGTGTCACTGCCACACTGTTTATATCGCCAGGCGCGTAGCAGTTGCCAGATTTACTGTACCCAGTGCCGACCCCGCATCGTAAGTGGCTCTGAGCACTATGGGACTTAATTGCTGAGGTCATCAGCCCCTAGAACTTAGAACTACTTAAACCTAACTAACCTAAGGATATCACACACATCCATGCCCGAGGCAGGATTCCACCCTGCGACCGTAGCGGTCGCGCGGTTCCGGACTGTAGCGCATAGAACCACTCGGCCACTTCGGCCGGACGGTATCGTAAGTCTCCAAGCTGTTTCGTAATTGCCATGCAAAGAATATTGGAAGTAATTAAACAATTAACATAAACTTTCAACGTAAACTTGTTAATTACAACAACTAATTTGGTACGATTAAGCCAGTTTTTATTTAGTAAATTAATTACGATATCCAGTTACAAAAAATGCCTCAACGTTGTTCTAATTTTTCTTCGGTATCAGTACAATCACGTAACATTTATATCCATCTTTTATAAGATGTAATACGACAACGGTAAGTAGAAAGACGGTACAGTCATCTGATAATAATCAAAGGATTTTTCTGGATAATCCGTAAGTTTCTTGTGTAACAACACATAATTTCCTTTACTTGACGACCGCAGTAACTGGGTGACCTGATCAGTTTCGTAGGCGGTTACGCCTTCCACGAAAACTGAGAACATATGATCCTCTAGCTCTTAAATATATTTGGAATGACAGCTCACCTTGCCATGGGCGTCGTAGTTTGGTTGTAACACAACTGCAGAAGTCGAAGATTTACATCTGGTTTTTATTTTGGTGTGACACCATCCACCGCGATGTATTGATTATATTCGTATCAAGTGTGGCACTCTTCGGCAATTATTTCAACGGTGAGTGTTATCAGATGGCAAAAACAGGCTAGTGTGGCATTATCCTAACGAAGTTTTTTTAATACTTTTAGCGCCGATGGTACAACACAAGTATCCGTTTCTCATATCGTTTCAGACGACACACATGCACAGAATGTCTATTCCATCATTCTCAGCATTTCCCGCACGGAATGCCAAATTTTATGTTGCGTGTTTGGTATTCCAGACTGCGTCACAAGCAGCAATTACATACGATGATTTATACTTCTGTCAATTATAGGTTTTGGTACTGGTAGTCAAGGAAATGCGAACACAGAATTCTGATATGGCGTATAAAGAAACTACGCTGTCCAGCACGCGTGATACTCAAACAATGAAAAGGTTCGTCGATGATACTGAGTGGCAGTAGGCTGTGAGGATTCATGTCGTTTGGTTTTTCACCTGAATTATCTGACCGATACAGCTACGGAAACTGCTGATTAATTAAGTTACGCAACAGGAACTACCCTTGGTTGCAACACAAACTCTCCCTAGCTCTCACTCCCTCCTGAAGATGTACTACCCGGACTTAACGTCATTACGCAGCATGCAAGAAATCCTGTCAGAGTATGAACACACAGTTAGGACTGACACTGCAACCACTGTCTTTTCCCAACCCGAAGTTCTAAATGCAACTAACCCTTTTAGTTGCTACTAACATACTGCTACTAATTACGGCTTACTTGTGTGAGAAATGGACAGCCAGAATGATTAGCTTCCACTCAAAGTCAGCTTGTTTTGTTCGAACGGGAGTGTTTCCAAACGTGATACAGGATACCTAGGATGAGACTATGGAAATAAAACAAATCCTTAGTTACAGTTGTCGATTTAAATCACAGCCTAGTTCACGAACGAAACAGTTGGAGAAAATGATCACAAACGCAGGGTGGACAGCTGGGGCGACACTAGTGACTTCAGTGGCAAAACTGATAATACGCAAATATGCATAATGGTCGATAATTTCCGAAGGAAAGACGACGTTCACACATTCAGCCAGAATAGTTCAAGCCTTATCTCTTACATAACGATACCTGTCATATTTGAATGTAGACTTGCCCGCCGATAGCGCTGACGAAATGTTCCCGGGATTCCATTTGCGTGTACGTGTCGAGATTTTGTAAAGTATTGATCCGTCATGTTCTGTCGACTCACAGAAGATGAGAATAACGCCGATTGAAACGTACCAGAATCTCGATGCAGCTACCCGGATGGAAGCCCTTACAGATTCCCTCATCAGATGTCACTAATGTCTGCCACCCACGTTGTGTTTCAGTTCCACAACGGGATAATGAATGATCGGGTCCAAAATAGTTATTTCTATGTATTTGAGTCCTGTTACAAATTACGTGCTTCTTTATATATTTTACCGAACTCTATACCGTCACACAAAAATAAACAAAACGTACCACTGAGGAGAAAAAAGAGGAAAATAAGAAAACAAGCTATCTAATAATGCCAGAAGGTTATTAAGTACAGAAAGTGGGTAAATGATTACATAATGTTGTATAAGATATTTACTTTTATGTAGCCCACCGTCGAGTTGCTTTTGGGCATTCGCTTTTTTAGGATAGGTTGATTGCTGTTAGGTAATCACAGACAATCTCATTATACTGAAGTGTGAAATTTTATATTTCGTTAACAGGTTTTGCCTTTTATTATAACTGACAAAATGGACCAGTTTTACACTTTATTAGCTACGTTTAATTTTATGATAACTTGCTTAATTATCTGAATATTTTTTTGTGGTTGCTACAAAAACTATAAAGTAAAGTTAACTTGTTAATATGACAAAAGACATTATCGATTCTGCCTACAGATGTATCATCCAAGAATCCTATAACGAAAATATTCTTTTTAGTGGGAGAACCTTTATAGTAAGTGACATATACGAACTATTACATTAGCCTAACCGGTCTACAAGAGCAGTTTAGCCTTACGTGTCCTAACACGACTAATGGCTGAAGGATTTCCGCTTTGCCCACGAAGCGCGCGACGAAACACTGATAAGCACGTCTCTTTAATAGCTCCGCCTTCGTGGGTACGAAAAGCTGCTGCATTTATTTTTTTTTTCTGGGCAGAATCCGGAAACACTGTATTGTTTGAGAAGACGACGGAATTCGTCATCTGTTGAGTAACGGCTCTTGGGAGCGCACGCAAGGATATCTCGAGCAGTCAGCGTGAACCGTTTCTCAAAGCTGTAATTATCGTTCATGTCTATGAGCTCGTTACATAAAACTGAGGGATTTCATCATTTTTGACACCTGAAAACTTACGGTGTCTTCCATATCTCTGTTTCCTCTTACACCTCGGTCGTATGCTACGGATTGTTTATGGAGCTTCATCAGATTCATAGAACTGTATTTTTTTTTCTTATAGTTCTTCAAAGAAAGCTTATCAGCTATTTGAATTTGTCATTTAAGAAAGTTGTAAATGAAAGACTCCTAAAATCGGAAAAGTTTGTTAGTGCGAAATAAAGTTTTGAGCCTGTTCGTCCGTTGGAGGTTAGTCTTTCTTATGAATTTATTTACTAGTTTCCTTCACACTAGAGTCTAAAGCCATCAAGAATTGGCTAAAAGAATCCACGACTCCACTGAAGATACGTTATAAAAGTAGCTCATCTGACGTTACTAGCCAGTCTCCTCCCAACCAAAATCATCAACAGTTGTGTGAAATCTTATGGGACTTAACTGCTAAAGTCATCAGTCCCTAAGCTTACGCACTAATTAACGAAAATTATCCTAAGGGCAAACACACACACAGCCATGCTCGAGGGATGACTCTAACATCTGCCGGGACCAGCCGCACAGTCCATGACTGCATTGCCTGAGACCGCCCGGCTAATCCCGTGCGGTATCATCATTAACAGTTCTTATGCGTAATGTCCTTCAGTATGGTCTTTGTAGATCGTACATACCGTCAACAATAAAGTTCACAATCGTACTCCCTTTTAATCACAGATAAGAAAATAGAGTGACAGCCATGATCGAAACTTGGAATTTAGGGCAATAAACGTAAGTTTCTCTGTAACTGGTTTTCGGGTGTATTGCTGCTGCCGTCCACATGAAAGTGAATTTAACCAGACAGTATATGTTTCTAAATTAATTATTTTACTCATGTTCAGCTTGAAGCGGCTATCTGTAGTGATCACTTGAGAGGAGAAGAACTTCTTAGCCGAGATCACTATAAAAACTGCGTTGTAGGTAGCCGGTTTCTGTAAAACTAAGTCACCAGCTATAAATCTTCATAAAGGCTATTACAAACATCTTGTGCCAGCTACACACACATGCTTTCCATTGAATTTCGATGTACATGAAACATGAAATAAGCGGTGCGTTGGTTAATTTTGACGACGTGCTAAGCATCGCCCATTTCATGTTTTATGTACATGGAAATTCAATGGAAAGCTTGTGTATGCAACTGGCCCAAGATGTTTGTAACAACCTTGATGAAGATTTGAAGTTGGTAACTTAGTTTTACCGAAAGCGGTTACATACAATAAAATTTTCATAATGATTGAACCGTGATTTATTTTCATAGAATATTCTTATGAATTTATTTTATTTACTAGTGATTCATTAAGAACATTAACACATTTAATCACACTATGTAAGCATGGAAGTAGTTGCTATGGAGTAACTGATGAAATCATAACCAAATTCCTTTTAAAAACGAGAATTTAATTCACTTTAGTAGTGCTTAAAAGCATTTTTTAAAAGAAACAGCTTTAAAATTATAATCAGAAAGTACCCTCTAAATACCAAAGTTGCAATTTATTCAGAGGCACAAAGAAACAAGTTTTGACTGTATGAGCTTTCGGGCAGAGAACCTTGCCGCTCCCTTTTGACACGGCCGTAGTTACGACCGCTCACAACAGCCTCTGAGAGACTACAATTGCGCAAATCTGAAACACACCAGATAACTTTAAACTAAGAGTTTTAACAATTTACACAAGCACACAAACCATGCACCCCCCCCCCCCCATATAAGGGTTGAAAATGGTACAAAACACTAACAATTAAAATATTAACCTTGCCACCGAAGGTGCAACTGGATTTTAACTTCTAACAAGAGTCTTACGGTGAAAGGGTGGCAACTTTATATACTAAAATGATCATTTAAATAAAAGCCCATGAAATGCAATCTAATATAAAATTCTACAAGGTTGGCCAAACAATTGTTAAGATGCTCTATAGTACACAGATACCGCCTCTCAAGATCATTGGCAGTAATATCAAAGTTTCCAGAGATCAAAACATATTTCAGGTATTAGGCCGTTACACTCCAAGCAATAAATTCGTTAACACACCAGATCCGACAAACATGAGGGAGGCAACCACTAACGTACGCTAGATTGAGAGGGTGATTACCGAACAACCCGAACCGCAGGTTGCTCTAACCCGCCCCTACTCCACAAGGGAAAAACGGACCACTCAATTTAGAAACAACCACCTTCCCGCGGATGGCCAACGGAGAAGAATGGTGGGACGACCCTAAATCAAAACGGCTGGTGACCTCACCAAGAAAACAAGTACAATTTAAAAAGAGTAAATCAAACAACATATCACCATTCACTTAACTTCTAGCAAACTGCGATTTTTGGAGAAGACCTGAAGAAGCACCCCCAAATCGCTCTCCTAAACCGTCCACTGCCAGCCGCTTCAACGGACGCAGGAAGGCGCTCCGATCTCCCGTCTCACGGCGTCGCAGCTCGCACTGGCCAGACTGATGTCGTGGGTTGACTCCTGTTGCCCTTGTGTCACTACACGTCGCTGTACGCCGCTGCCCACTGGACTCACGTGGCGACCTCAAATGCTGCGACGCTCAAGGCGGATAAGTAATCTTGCGTCTCAGTGCGCGACCGACCAACCGATCGATCCAACCACCAATGACCATTGCCTGCGCAAACTCGAGCAGACTGGCGACCTAAAGCGCAGATCCAGATGCAGGAACTAAGCCCCGACCGGGCTATCACACGCTTCCTCTTCCTGCCGAAGTGGAAAGACTCTCGTATTGCCGCCTTTAAAGCTTGATCCGAACGACAGACACTACCTGCCTATCAAATTCGGACGAGGGAGAGACTAGCAAGCTGGGGACGAGAGACTGACCCAGACTCACCGGCTGGCGAGCTCATGTTGTTGTTGTTGTTGTGGTCTTCAGTCCTGAGACTGGTTTGATGCAGCTCTCCATGCTAATTTATCCTGTGCATGCTCCTTCATCTCCCAGTACCTGCTTCAACCAACATCCTTCTGAATTTGCTTAGTGTATTCATCTCTTGGTGTCCCTCTACGATTTTTACCTTCCACGCAGCCCTCCAATGGTAAATTTGTGATCCCTTGATGCCTCAGGACATGTCCTACCAACCGATCCCTCCTTTTAGATACCGAGCGAGGTGGCGCAGTGGTTAGCACACTGGACTCGCATTCGGGAGGACGACGGTTCAATCACGCCTCCGGCCATCCAGATTTAGGTTTTCCGTGATTTCCCTAAATCGTTTCAGGCAAATGCCGGGATGGTTCCTTTGAAAGGGCACGGCCGATTTCCTTCCCAATCCTTCCCTCACCCGAGCTTGCGCTCCGTCTCTAATGACCTCGTTGTCGAAGAGACGTTAAACACTAACAACCACCACCACCTTCTTCTAGTCAAATTGTGCCACAAACTTCTCTTCTCCCCAATCCTATTCAATTCCTCCTCATTACTTACGTGATCTACCCATCTGATCTTCAGCATTCTTCTGTAGCACCACATTTCGAAAGCTTCTATTCTCTTCTTGTCCAAACTATTTATTGTCCATGTTTCACTTGCATACATGGCTACACTTCATACAAATACTTTCAGGAACGACTTCCTGACATTTAAAACTATACTCGATGTTAACAAATTTCTCTTCTTCAGAAACGGTTTCCTTGACATTGCCAGTCTACATTTTATATCCTCTCTACTTCGACCATCATCAGTTATTTTGCTCCCCAAATAGCTAAACTCCTTTACTACTTTAAGTGTCTCATTTCCTAACCTAATTCCCCCAGCATCACCCGACTTAATTCGACTACATTCCATTATCCTCGTTTTGCTTTTGTTGATGTTCATCTTATACCCTCTTTTCAAGACACTGTCCATTCCGTTCAACTGCTCTTCCAAGTCCTTTGCTGTCTCTGACAGAAATACAATGTCATCGGCGTACCTCAAAGTTTTTCTTTCTTCTCCCTGGATTTTAATACCTACTCCAAATTTTTCTTTTGTTTCCTTTACTGCTTGCTCAATATACAGATTGAATAACACCGAGGAGAGGCTACAACCCTGTCTCAGTCCCTTCCCAACCACTGCTTCCCTTTCATGCCCCTCGTATCTTATAACTGCCATCTGGTTTCTATACAAATTATAAATAGCCTTTCGCTCCCTGTATTTTACCCCTGCCACCTTTAGAGTTTGGAAGAGAGTATTCCAGTCAACATTGTCAAAAGCTTTCTCTGAGTCTACAAATGCTAGAAACGTAGGTTTGCCTTTCGTTAATCTTTCTTCTAAGATAAGTCGTAAGGTCAGTATTGCCTCACGTGTTCAAACATTTCTACGGAATCCAAATTGATCTTCCCCGAGGTGGGCTTCTACCAGTTTTTCCATTCGTCTGTAAATAATTCACGTTAGTATTTTGCAGCTGTGACTTATTAAACTGCTAGTTCGGTAATTTTCACATCTGTCAACACCTGCTTTCTTTGGGATTGGAATTATTATATAGCGCCCCTTAAATACACGTAAACAGGCAACCTTTCCCCTTTTCCACCAGAGGGAGACACCAAAGCTGCGATTGCCACAGCGGCGCCATCGCCAGAAACGGAGGGTGACTGCTTCGCACTACGTGCTGCGGCGCGCTCTTCAAAACAGCAATTTTTACCACGGCTCAGTGATCTTGGCCAAGAAGTTCTTCTCCTAAGTTTCTGAATTGCCCGAAGTTGCATGTTGTATTATTTGAACATTTTTATGGCAGTTGTATTTCCAGAAAGGTTATATTGCAACAACAAACGTGTTATTTTCAGTGGACGGAATGTGATAGTTGTATTGCAGACGGTGATATTGTTCAAAGGGTATAGTGTCGCGGAAATCGTTTTATGTACACTCTACGCACAACGAAGGAATTATTCTAATTGACCAGAAATCGGTAGATGTGATGTACTTGTACAGACAAGTGAATAATTACAATTTCGGAAAAAGTGGGTGATTTATACAAGAAAAAGATTTTCAGAAATTTAGGAAGGCAGTGAAGCGTTGGTCCACCTCTGACCCCGAACCAAGCAGTTATTCGGCTTGACATTGATTGATAGAGTTTTGGGATGTTCTCCTGAGGAATACCGTGCCAGATTTGTCCAACTGGCGCGTCAGATCGTCAGAATCCGGAGCTGCTCTCTCTCACCTTTTAATTTCCCCTCCGTGGGGAAGTGTATGGAAGAGTTTATAGCTTGTTGGCTTTTGCTCCACAATGTGTGTTGTGAGTGTGTGATTGTCTTTGACTGTTTTTTGACATGTAGGGTATTTTAAGTATTAAGGATTGGTATTAGGATTTGGAGATTTTTGGGATTTTTTTCTTCGACTTAGTCGTCGAAGATCGTCATGGGGCGTTAGTGCTTATTGCGGGACAGGTCATACCGACGTAAGGAGTGGATGAGTTTATTTCCAGAACTGGAAGATTTCTCATAGAAAGCCCTTGCCATATCTTGGAATCCTTCATTGAGGAGTGAGATTTCGGCAGCGGCGTGCAGGCCGTCCGAGGGGAATCCCATGGTTAGGCGCAGTGCCTTCCTGAGGGCGTGGTTCTGCAGCCTCTGGAGTTGGTCTTGATGCTGTTTCACCTTGTATCCCCAGACGGGGCACGCATAATCCATTACTGGCCGTATATGATAGACGTTTAGTCACACAGAGCAAGGAAGGGAGCTGGCTGTGTTGAGGACTGGGTATAGGATAGACATTCTGGCGCAGACCTTTCTGTGGATCTCGTCTATATGGGATTTCCACGTTAGTCTCGAGTCCAAGGTCACTCCAAGATACTTGGCGGATCTGTGCCAGCGGGGTCGGGCCATGTAGGTAAGGGGAGGAGGGGGCGTTGAGGGGGTCCACCTCTCCTGAGTCTCCTGGTGATCAGCATAGTTTGTGTCTTTTCAGGATTGATGGTGATGCGCCAGCGACGGGCCCAGGTTTCTGTGTTATCTAAAACCCTTTGTAGCCTACGTGGCTGCTTCCACCAGTCTCAAGATCTGTTGTGGGGCGGAGTGCTTCTGTCGGAATCCGAATTGGAAATCTGGCAAAAGTCGCTCGTTGGTGATTTGCTCTCGTAAGGGAATAAGTAGGAGGCGCTCATAGATCTTGCTGAGAGTTGGGAAGAGGCCACTCGGCCTGTAGTCCTGCGGGAATAAGAGGTCTTTCCCTGGTTTGTGTATCGCGACCACTTCCGCGTGTTTCCAGTATGCTGGGAACTCGCGGGTACGAGTAATCTCATTGAAGACGTTCGCGACTTGTTCGATTTCCAAGGGCGGGAGGTTTTTAAACTAGCCGGTTGGTGACACTGGAGCTTTTATGTAGGGAGGGACCTAATTACTTTTGCCACGTCTTCGGGGGCGAAAAGCGGGGGTTCGTCCTCTGGGTCCTCCTCAGCGTTGAGGAAGACAGCCAGTTGACGACGGACTACCCCTTCACGTTCTTCATCCTTGGGTTCTGCCTCTTAAAATTGCTTCTCGCAGGTGTCTGGGTGTTGGCCTTTTCAGCAAGGCTGTAGGCCAGACCCGTCCCACCGTGCAGTGGCGGCAACCTAGCTAGAGCTAGGGCTCTGCCCATTATGCCCCTAACGTTCTCAATTGGGGAGGGATCCAGCAACTTACTGACCAAGGTGGGATATGGCAAGCACGAAGACAAGCAATAGAAACCCTCGCCGTATGCAGACGGGCGTTATCGTGCTGAAATGAAAGCCCAGGATGGCTGGCCACGAAGGACGACAGATTGGAGAGCAGAATATCGTCTACGTTTTGTTGTGCTGTAAGGTTGCCACGGATGACAGCCAAAGGGGTCCTGTTACGAACAGAAATGGCACAACAGATCACTACTAATGATTGCCAGGACGTGTGGCGAGCAGCGGTCAGACTGACATCCCACCGGTATCCCAGAGTCCTCACACATGACTTCGGCCAGGAATCTCACTAACTGGAGAGCAATCGCCTTCATTGCATGTCCCGCTCGAACTGAGCTTCGATGACGAGAGAAGATTGTCAGGAGATGCGCCAGACAGCTGTGCGATACCAACGTGACCGTCACAAAAAGGAATTTTATTTCATTTTGTCAATGATATTGTCACATGAGTTGATCGAAATTTTTTCGAAAGTCTCACTATTATACATACAGCTTTGGTATCTGGTTCGAGTAATACTGGGGGCGGAAGTGCTGCAGTAGTACTTGCCCTGAACACATTTGGACGTTAATCTTTGGAACGTACGAAAACAAAGCAAAGCAAACCAGAGCAGCGGATATTTGGCCAATCGGGACCGACTGACCGTGGTGTCATCTCAGCAGCATCTTTCGGATCTGCTATATAGGGCCATGGAGTCAGCTCACCTCTCTCACAGAAGCTGTCGTCTTTCTTGACCTTGGAAACCCTACTACTCACTCAAATAGCCCCTCAATTGGCATCACGATGCTGAGTGCACAATGCTCCAGTCCTCCCACTAAGGGAAAGTCGCTTACAATACCGGGAATCGAATCCGGGTCCTCCACATAGCAGCTAGACACGCTGAAGAACTGAAGAATGGAAGTGGGCACACGGAAACAGGTACATGCTTACATGTTCCTGTCTCGCAGTCTAACTACAGAAGAAAAGTAAAACATTCCTATTCACCTTTACTGACCTGCGTTTTAAGAGCGTTCCTTTGGTTACAGACCAAAAACACCTGAATAACAAAACCCCTCTCAACTATTTCCAGTCGGAGATCCCCTTTTTCCTGTTCATGTTCCCATGGATATGACTGAAAACTGCACACGTATATACGTATTTGCCCTCTAAAACAACTCGCTATGCCTATCAGAGGGAATGGAAATTAGAAAACATGCAGAGGTGGAACAAAAGTAATAGCCGTAATTCATTTCACAATGGGTTTGAACAATCCTTAAAAAGTCAGCCACTTAAGCGGAGGAATAATAGAGGCGCACCCGCAGCACAGACTCTAGGATTTATAAACTGCGTCTCAGAGTGCCGGAGCCTAACGACACAGAACAAACGAGAAAAATAGTTTAGCTCTCAACCGTCAGTACAGTAACCCAGTAGTACCCTGATATCAGCCGTATTGTATTATTGTAAAGTACACAGTCAGTAGAGCAACAATGGGGATGTACAAAAACACAATCACACGTAGTCTTTCGAATTTCAGGCGTAGGCATACACTCGTGGAAAGAAATCACAACACCAAAAAGGAGTTATGCGACATAAACGAAAGTTGGTAGGCTTGTTTCTCCATCGGAAAGATGATGTCCATTCAGATTTCGCGCCAGTCGCATAAGAGTGGCAGCAGTACCACTATGAGGATGCAGATCAGGTACGCTTTAAATAAGTTCAGTAACGGTCGTGAGCGTTAGTTGCCTTTGTGATTGGATGTGGTGAGTTGATCTGATCGTAAGTCAGTCTTGTCTTTAAGACGACAAAGACGCCATGCTCAAAACCTCACTGAGTTTGACCGGGGTCGTGTAACAGGGCTACGAGAAGCTGGATGTTCCTTCTGCGATATTTCAGAAAGACTTTGCATATAGCCACCGTACTTGATCGCTGGCAGCGGTTGTTACGAGAATGTACGATCGCAAGGAAACCAGGCTCCGTACGGCCACGTAACACTTCGCGTTCGGCAAATAGCTCTGGAGCGTCGTACTGCATCTGCAGCAGCAATACGAAATACGAGCAGCAACTGACAAAACAGTGGCTCAACGTACTGTTAAAAAGTCGGTTACTTAAAGGTCAGCTTTGAGCTAGACGCCCTGTAGCGTGCATTCCACTGACCCAAGCCACCACCATTTGCGACAAGCGAAAGTGATTGGAGGGTGGAATAGACGTCTTTGTTTTCTGATGAATCCGATAACGGCTGTTTGCTGATTAGAAGGAGCCCAGTTGAGCTCCTGCAACCAACTGGTCTGCAGCTTAGTCACGCTGAATCTACAACTGCAGCTGTGGCCTGGAGTGTGATTTTGTTTCACAGCAGGAATACTCTCGTCATTATCCCACGCACCCTGGCTGCAAGTTTGTATGTCAGTATGGTGATTTGCCCTGTTATGCTGTCATTCATGAACATGACTGCAGGGGATGTTTTCCACGAAGATAACGCCAGCTTACATACCGCTGTTGTAAGCCAACATGGTCTGCAGAGCAACGACATGTTGCTTTGGCCTCCTCAGTCACCAGATGTGCCTCCACTCGAGAACACGCGGGACAGCGTCATCCGCAACCAGCTTTAACTGTCCGTGTATTAACCAACCACCGAGCGGTTCTGGGCGCTTCAGTCCGGAACCGCGCGTCTGCTACGGCGCAGGTTCGAACCCTGCCTCGGTCATGGATGTGTGTGATGTCCTTAGGTTAGTTAGGTTTAAGTAGTTCTAAGTTCTAGGAGACTGATGACCTCAGATGTTAAGTCTCACAGTTCTCAGAGCCATTTGAACCAATTTTATTAACCAACCAGGCGCATCAGGCATAGAACTACATCCCACAAATTGACAACTGGAACCTGTACAACAAAATGCACGCACGTTTGCTCGCGCTTACATTAACAGTGATCTTGCAATGTTTATCACTTAAATACGTTACCTAGACAAATGATTTCCCGAAACTTTATTTCTCTACGTTAATTATCTTTTGGTGTTGCGATTTTTGTCCATCAGTGTATTTGCATCAAGACATATTTCTTTTTTCAATAAGTAATTTCTTTTTCTTTCTTTCTCTCTCTCTCTCTCTCTCTCTCTGTCTTTATTTTAGTTAATTGTCTTTGCAACCTTTGTTAATTTTATGTTGTAGGTTAGAATCACGACGACAAATAATAACACATTTGAATTTTTTCCCCTAAATACACAGGCAGAAATGAAATGTGTTACAACAGGAAGTTTCAGTCCCATATTTATTAAAATTTATGGAGATGATGAATCTATAAGGAACATTAAAAGATTAAGCTTTCATTCCATTCGAAACTGATGCCCATCATCAACAGTGTGACGTTTGATTCCCATCCCCACGAATACACTCTTACGTCCTCCAAGTCGTCTATGAGGTGACCTTTAGTGTGAGCTCATGCATTATCCTGCTGGAATAGTCATTTCGTGTCTGATCATCAAGAGATTGACGACGTGATTTACTTTTCTTGTCAAATACTGGCGAGCGTTCAGTTTCCTTTGACTAGTTACCAAATCAGTCCCATTGTCTTGTCCAGTAGGTCACAAAACTATGGTCCCTGGAGTTGTGTAGATACAGGTCTCAAGGATCGTTGTATCTGTGGACCTTCACTGATACATCTACGACCACATCAGTATCTATCTGACTGCCACAAAAAGAAACGAGACTCATCGCTGAACACTGCAGAATGTCGCTCACTCCAACTGGTCCTGAGTTCATACCGTACATGTCTCTGTTGTCTGTGGTAGTCTATCAGCGGTAAACCAAGCATGGTAATTCGAGATCACAACCAAACTCCTAGTAATTTTTTGCCCGACGATTCGTGGTAACACACAGCCTGTAATCTCTGCCCGGATTCCAGCTGCTGCCATCCGTCTACTCGACGGAGCCAGTCGAACACGTCTACGATCACCACGTTGTGTAGTTCTTATGGAAGGATCCGTGCTACCCTTCTTGTATCCATCTCGCTAGCACACTTTCTGCAGTCATTGCACCACAACCAGCTGACTATGCGATCAGTCAGTATGATGATTCTATGTCTATTATGTCAGTGTACTGGACCTCTAAGAAAGTCCGAAAGGTGACGTTAAGCTGCACACTTACTCTCTCGGTATGGCCCGTTGCGCTCTCCACCTAAAACATTCTAGTAACGCTAGACACACCCAAAAACCGTCAAGAAGTGACGTAATTCTTAATCGGTAGGGATGGCTCTTCCGCACTGAAAATATTATTAACCTCCAATAAGGAAGAAATTTTAATCATAGTGTCCCACGGGCAAGGAGATACTAGAATATCAATGTGGTAGCATTTGGTCAAGGTGTAACACTTTCCATTTCGGTCAGCATGTATTAAGCGGTGTGTGCAAACCCACGGTTAACAGATATTCTGTTTGGAATCTAGTTAACATATTAAAAATGAAAAGTAAATAAATAAATATAGAATAAAATGTTTTTGTTCGTTTATCAAGAGCCTACACATGCAGCTGCCATGTATTAAAAAGCTTATAACAGGATTGTCTATAAGTAAGTAACACTGCCAACAAAACCTGTATATTCGTGGACAACTCTATTTGCTTGCTGCATACTCTTTCGACCTGATGACGGCCCCGGAAACGATTCTTATCTCACAACTACTCCGACATAGTCTCACATTTAGTGATCCAGAAAGTGCACAATATATTTCTATTATTTGCGCCAGTATAACAAAACTTTTGTCCTTAGGCTACCGCTTTCGGTCAGCAATGACAATCTTCAATTTTGCAGAAAAACATAGGAAATGGAATACAATTAGTAGACAGATTACATCTAACAACAATAAAATGTTCCAGAATGAAAAATTATTACTTTCATAGATGTGGAAACATGCGCTTAAAATATGACTGATTTGGCATAACTGTTTTATAAAACCATAGTGGCATCGTCACAAAATGTACACAAAATCACTTTGGCGTCATCACACATCTTTTAAATATGGTGTAAACTAGACTACAGTGCCGGCGGAGTCATACTGCTACAAGCACTACTGTTCAAAACACACTGCGGTACGTTACCACAACATAAACTTATGAGCCAAAACATTATGACCACTGCCCACTGCGACGTTCGATGCCGCCTGGTAGTGTTGAGAGCACGTGACGCTCTAACAAAAGTATTTAAGCAGAGCAGACACAGACTGGGGATCACCCTAGCGAAGATTGGGCTGCCAACGCAGAGTTAAATTGAGATAAGAGACTCTGACAAAAGACAGATTATTATTACCCAGAGCCTGTGTTGCGCGTCTTGAAACCGTTGAAGCCGATCCAATGTCTGCATACTACTGTCGTGAGTATCTATGGAAAGAGATGGAAGGAGAAGGAAACTACTGCCAGGCGCTAAGTGATTGGTTGTCCACGACTCTTTACAGAACGTGGGATTCGGAAGCTTGTCTGCTCTGTAAAGTAGGATAGATGGTGATCTGTGTCATCTCTGCCGAAGGAGCAAAATGTTGGTGTACGCACAAGTGTTTCGGAGCACACCGTTCATCGTACATCGTAGAACATCACCCCTATGTGTTCACATGTTGACCCAGTGACATCGTCAATTACGATTGCAGTGGCCATGGTGACATCAGGTTTCGACTGTCGATCAATGAAAACGTCTCACTCTTCGGGTCAATCAAATGGCTCAAATGGCTCTCAGCACTGTGGGACAACATCTGAGGTCATCTGTCCCCTAGAACTTAGAACTACTTAAACCTAACTAACCTCAGGACACACACACATCCATGCCCGAGGCAGGATTCGAACCTGCGACCGTAGTGGTGGCGCGGTTCCATACTGAGGCGCCTAGAACCGCTCGGTCACACCGGCCGGATCGGGTCAATCACTTGCTGCTACCCTAGGTCGATGGTCGTCTCCACAAACACCGTCATATAGGTGAACGGCAGCTTGAAACGACCATCGCACCTCGGACGCAGGGTGTTGGGAGCAGAATAATGGGAGACATTCCCCTGCACTTGCATGGGACCTGTGGTAGGAATCGAAGACCCACAAACACTTGCGAACCACTATTCTTGATGTCTTCCCCGACGGTGATATCATCTTTCAGCAGTATAACTGTCAGTGTCTCGGAGCCAAAACCGTGCTAAAGTGGTTTGAAAAGCATTATAACGAACTCACTTTGATGTCTCAGTGATCAGATTCGCCGGATGTAATTGATATGGAACCCATCTGGGTCGTTATCGACGGCCATCACCACACACGCAAGTCAGCGACCCATTATTTACGCGAATTACATGACCTATGAGTAAATACCTAATGCCACATAGATGCACAATTCTACCAACAAACTATGTGATCTCTCATATGCAGAATTAGTGTCGTACTTCGTTCCAAAGACGGAAAAACAATCTATTAAGCATGTGGTCAAATGTTCTGGCTCTTCAGTATATATGAGTGCCGTAAGCTCTTTAGATTCGCTGCTATAAGTCTACAAACGTTTGTCATTATAAAATTGTACAGAATGCAGTGAATGAACAGTGAAATAGGTAACTTCTATAGTTGGCTTGTGAGGTGTGTAAGTTATTACAGTGATAAAATGCAATCATTAAAAAAGCGAATAAAGTTAAATTAAAAATTTTTGAAAGAGAAATGGTTAAGTTGTAATGTGTGTTTCTGAGGTACTCTTGTGGTTCAAATGGTCCAAATGGCTCTGAGCACTATGGGGTCATCAGTCCACTAGAACGTAGAACAACTTAAAGCTAACTAGCCTAAGGACATCACACACATCCATGCCCGAGGTAGGATTCGAACCTGCGACCGTAGCGGTCGCGCGGTCACAGACTGTAGCGCCTAGAACCGCTGGGCCACCCTACTCTACTGGTCATTTTAGATAAAGGTAATAACATACTGATACACAAGAACAAGCTTATAGGGCTGATAAAATAATATGAAGCTGATAGAATAGCTAGGGAAACAAGCGAAATGGATAGCAGCCAGAATGCGGCATAGGCAAGAAGCAGGAGGAACTTAAACCACCAGAGGGCCTCATGTATCCTGCGTACCGCCATTCCAAAAAAAGTTTAATAAAATATGTTATCATTCACTTAATAAGATTAGCTTGTTAATGAACTGTTTCACGTCAACAGCGACGAGACAGTCAACGCGAGAGTATTTTGAATACTTCACCACTGTTGGGGGGGGGGGGGGGGAGGGGACACTTCACTTGAAGGTTTCCCATGAGTGGTCGGCAGGAATGAGAAAGAGTGCTATGGGCTAGAGTGAATGAGGGGAGACCTACGTAAGTTCTCTCATATCTCATATTCATGGATAGTGACCCAGCCATTGTGACACTGTTGAGGAGGGATGCAGAGTGCATTGTCTTACTGACGGGGCAGGTAGACAGCGGGATGCACGAATGTACATAAATGGGCCGTATGTTGCTTCCTCGCTCATCATCGTTTTGAGACGATGACGTTCCATGTCAACAGCGCTCACGTGGAAATGACGATCTAGTTATGTCTGGAGGCTGGCTTCTGCATTTCCTCGCGTAGTTTTTGGCATACCCATGCACTGCTGTTGCTATGTACAAATATTTATTGCAGCTCATCAGTCCTTAACACGGCGTCTCGTCAAAAGCCCAATATCTACGTGAACTGGAGGCTCTCAAGCGCTGGTCTCACGATCTAGCCGGGAATAAACGTACTAATATCTAATTCTTGTTCATCTCGTGATGTACCGTCAGTACAACTTCTAACGATGTCCACGCCCAGGTATTCGGTTCCTGTGGCGACTGTAAAACTGCAGAACTCTAATTCTATTGCTCGTGAGTATACTTTTTCCTTCGGTCGTAGGGGCTAACCATTCATTGCAAATAAAATAAATGTTTAAATATTTCTAATACGTTGATGTTCATGAGGAGTCACTGGATCTTATCCAGGGCTCCTAGTATTACTTCCCTGAAGGATGCAAGGTTGTTGGAGGTGAGGGTTTGGTGGCTTGGAGTGCGCCCCGGTGCATTAACGTGGCCGTGGCTGCAGGCGGGCGTGGCGCGGCCAGGTAGCGGGCCTTGTTAGTCGCGTCCTCGCCCGGCGATGGCTCATTAGCCACCCTTATCGCCGCCGCATCGTCCTCCGTAATTGGGGGCGGACGCCCCCGCCTGTCGGCCGGATTACCGCACACACGTCTTGACGGATGGGTCTCTCGGGTCGCGACACGGGGAAAACTACGACCAGCAATGTGCCGTACATCCGACCGCGTGGGCCGTTCGACCTGCGCTACATCTGCTCGTTATGTCAAAAAAGCTGGCCGTCTAGGAGGAAAAACAGGATGTAGTTCGACCAGTAGCCACGCCGCACTCAGTACCATGATCAGTAGTTTCCATGTTACCCAAAATAAGACACGACCTGACAGTTTTTCAACTTAGAGCGGCAACGTAATACACATTTCTTTTGACACTTGGAGAAACAGTGTACTGTCTGATTTTCTCTTGCACTTCGTCAAGATTCGTTATCGTTCACTACTAGCCATTAAAATTGCAACACCAAGAAGACATGCAGATGATAAACTGGTATTCATTGGACAAATACATTATACTAGAACTGACATCTGATTACATTTTCGCGGAATTTGGGTGAATAGATCCTGAGAAGTCAGTACCCAGGACGACCACCTCAGGCCGTAATAACGGCCTTTATACGCATGGGCATTGAGTCAAAGAGGGCTTGGATGGCGTGTACAGGTACAGCTGACCACGCAGATTCAACACGATACCAGAGTTCATCAAGAGTAGTGACTGAACAAATTGTGACGAGCCAGATGCACGGGCACCATTGACCAGACGTTTGCAGTAGGTGAGAGCTCTGGAGTATGTGTTGGCCAGGGCAACAGTCGAACATTTTCTGTATCCAGAAAGGCCCATACAGGACCTCAAACATGCGGTCGTGCATGATCCTGTTGAAATGTAGGATTTCGGCGGGATCGAATGAAGGTTGGAGCCACGGGTAGTAACACATCTGAAATGTAACGTCCACTGTTCAAGGTGCCGTCAGTGTGAACAAGAGGTGACCGAGACGTGTAACCAACGGCACCCGATACCATCACGCTAGGTGATACGCCAGTATAGCGATAACGATTACACGCTTCCAATGTGCGTTCACTGCGATGTCGCCAAACACGGATGCAACCATCATGATGCTGTAAACAGAACCTGGATTCATCCGAAAAAATGACTTTTTGCGTTTCCTGCACCCAGGTTCGTCGTTGAGTACACCATCGCAGGTGCTCCTGTCTGTGATGCAGCGTCAAGGGTAATTGCACCCATGGTCTCCGAGCTGATAGTCCATGCTGCTGCAAACGTCGTCGAACTGTTCATGCAGATCGTTGTTGTCTTGCGAACGTCCTCATCTGCTGACTCAGGGATAGAGACGTGGCTGCACGATCCGTTACAGCCTCCTGAACTCACCGATTCCATATTCTGCTAACAGTCATTGGATCTCGACCAACGCGAGCAGCAATGTCGCGATACGGTAAACAGCAATTGCGATAGGCTAAAATCCGACCTTTATCAAAGTCGGAAACGTGATGGTAAGCATTTCTCCTCCTTACACGAGAGTTCACAACGACGTTTCATCAGGCAACGCCGGTCAACTGCTGTTTTTATATGAGAAATCGGTTGGAAACTTTCCTCATGTCAGCACATTCTAGGTGTCGCCACCGGCGCCAACCTTGTGTGAATGCTCTGAAAAGCTAATCATTTGCATATCACAGCATCTTCTTGCTGTCGGTTAAATTTCGCGTCTGTAACGCGTCATCTTCGTGGTGTAGCAATTTTAAGGCCAGTAGTGTAAATCAACACACAACTCCATAGGGTGTCCCAGCACGAATGGTCAGTATTCAGGGACGTGACAGGAATTATCATTCGAAGCAGAAGTCTAGTAAACTTGGGCTTTAAAATTCACACCTTAAGAACCACGGACACTGGCTTATTTAGCTGGGAAGATGAAAAAAGAGCTAATAGCTCTTTTAGTATGCGTTTTGGGGCCAATGTTTACTAGAATTTTTTTGCTTCGAATGATCGTCCCTGTCACTGACCCTCTTGGACACCTTGTATATGTTCTCTCGTACAGATATTCTCCTATCGCAAAACCAAGCAACTTCGCTAGATATCCAAATATGTCCTATGAAAAATATTGAAAATTGTACTGATAGGGGAAGTTTTTATTCACTAATGAAGCGTAGGCATAAGCCTGCTGATCTGCTTCCATTGCTAGGCTAATTCTATCATCATGATTCCTACTTGAGCAACACACAAGTACAGAAAGAACTTTAATAGATTCTTGGAATTTTCCTGACAGATTTTCTCATGATCTCATGATAGTAAGGGCTGTATATTTTGTGAACTCGATTTGTAGATTCTTAAACTCGATTATAATGTTCAAATCTCTCGTACCGCAGAAGAAAGTACTGAGTGGATAAACTCAGAGAATCTGATCGTTGTTCACAAAAAAGTTATATTTTCTTTTTTACTTTGAATGTTGACAGGCTTTCTGCAATTTTTCATGTGGACAAGTAACTAAAAAAGAAAACAACTCATCAGTGCGTCTAAATTTTCTGTTAGCATCTGAGTCGTGTGTACCTGAAACTTTGTTCCTATGTACCTACCAATACGAAACGTCGTCCCGTACGAGTAACGTAATGGTGATATATATGGTATTTAGCGTCGTACGTGTGCAACAGAACACCGAGAACATTTAATTTGTTTCTATATTCATTTTTTGGAATGTTGATTTAAGCCACTGAGTGATGTGTAGCGTAGCCTGACGTCTATGTTCGTAGGCGACTGTTTGGTGGCGAATGCAGAAGACAACAAATCTTAATGTGAAATTTTAATATTTATGACTTATTGATTTGCAGGGTAGTCTGAAGTTGAAACGTGATCGTTCTTTGTGACTTGGCGAAGGCACCGAATGTGATGTCATCAGAATAATTGTAGTTTCTCAACGACACCATTTTGTGCATCTTCAATTTCGATGAGTGGTTCATGTTCACAACTTTGACGTCGTCGTATGCCAAAGGAGCCTTGTGGTATCGGTAGATTCAATAATTGCGCCACAGTTTCGCAAGTGTCGAACGAAGCCTGTAACTGCACCGAGAGGTGATGTGCGCTGCCTGGAACACGGGGATCGCTTTCATATTTAGTTATGTAGGTGCAGCCGTTTCGCTCCGGTTATCTTGGTTTCCCTAAATCGTTCAATGTTAATGTCAAAAATATGAGCATTTATTTTTTCTCTGTCCTTGGCGAAATAATTAGTCCTCCGTCTCTCGTGACGAATGCACCTGAACAGCATTTACTGATGTGGGATGAAGCGACAAGAATAAACCTGTTATGAACATCTCATTTCTGTTATTTTATGTTCATACTTCTAAGTAACGTACTACAGTCATAGCCTGTTTTGTCTTTATACTTTAAAATACTTAAAGTGTCCTAAGCAGCCATTATGACGCAATAGTTGCGGTGTTGTGTAGATCTTCCGTCATGTTAGTCTTTCCGGATTTCCGTAGGTAGCTAATTATCCACACTTGTTCAGTTGATGTATTTGTGACAACAGTCACATTTTGAATCAGGGAAATGAAAGCAAGAGGCCTCAAAAGTGCAAAGAGCACAACACTTGTAATGCGGTTTGACAAGTACGCATTTTTATTGTTTTTTCTTTCTGCAAGGCGCGCTTTCCTGTGGAAGAAGACATCTAATCCAGATTTGTTTCAAGTTAACTGCCTTTATCCATTTAGAGAATCATGATTTTTTAATGGTTTGGACCCTCCTTACCTGCTTGTTAGTGGGTTTTACGGTACCACTGAAAATAAAAATCACTGGTAAGCTCCATTCTATGGCCGATTCGACGTGTTATTTCTTAGGTAACCGGGATGAACAACATCTACTGTATGAGTTGTCTGACATAATAGAGGGTCATCAGGTTAAATAAATAAAAATAAGTAGTACGAAGTTGCACCTAATACCAGATAATTCTGTCTGATTCTTATATTTCGAGATACCTAAAAATAATTCGATGGCAATGAGGGTGAAATTACAGATCTTTGGTCCCCAAAATCAATGGGTTTCATTACAATGGAATCATTGTTGCATTTATTGAGATATCAATTAAAAACGCACTATCACCTGTGCTTCTTTCAAGTAACTGGCATTATTTGTTTCGAGATATCATATGACCCTTCAGTTTACCATCTTCCTTAGTTGTATGCGTCCAGCTCAATCATTATTCTCTCTATTTTGGTGCCAAACATCATTTTAGCGAAGTTTTGTACTATGTTTTTGTCTGTTGCGTGTAATGTTCTTCGCAAGAAGCAATAAACCGTTTGGGCAACTTTGCCGTCACGAGATTACATTGTTAGAATGGTTTCAGATACTCCTGGGAGCGAACAGTTCAAGAACGCACCGAAAGCACGTGACGGTGTTATCAATGCAAGATGGGCGCTGTGTTGGCAACCAAAGGCGCTGAGGTACCAGGTCTGTGTCAGCGCGCGGTGTACGCGGCGCAGACACTGGCTGCCCACGGGCGACGCGGCGATACGCTCAAAGGGAAGTCCTAGTCAGCAGCTGATAGCTCATCTGCGGCTCCATGTGCGGCGGTGACTCCCCGCCCAATTGTAGCTTATCTTACTGGCTTCCTGATATTGCTTCAATCGAAGCTTTCACGCAGCAATGTCTGCGCTAATCTGGAACGTCACGATGTTCTGAGTAAGCCCGCTTTGTTTGTATTGTTAGGACGCGTTTTTCGAGCGTGCAGCCAGATAGCTGACTACCTCGGTGTTCTATCTAATAACCGCACTTGTGTTATTGTTCTTTTCGTGTTGTTTCAGTATTTTAAATTAGCAGACAATTGTATATGTCCCAGGAAACATTTAGAAACACTTGGCATAATAAATTATACGTATCGCATAGATAAAAAAAATCCCTATCTTGGAACTGAATGTTTTATTTGTAATTGTCAAACATGTTTCGACTATTCATGCTAGGCATTATCTGTGTTCTCCGATATAAGAAAACATTGTTAATTATACATGTTTTGGCGCGTGATATGTTACGATTCTTGGCACCTCATTTAAATTATCTATCTATTTAAAAATACGTGGTTGTCTTTTTTACATTTTCATAAATGACATAAATATATATGCAAGCGAAAAAACGCAGTCATATATTTGTAAATCGTAAAATAATTTAAATCTGCGAACAACCACTACTGATCTCCTATCAATACGTACACAGAAGATCAGTAGCGATTGGTGGCAGATTTAAAACATCTCACTATTTACAAATATATGGTTGTGGTTTTTCACTTACATTCATATTTATGTTCTTTATGAAAGAGTGAAAAGCACAAACATATATTTGTAAATAGTTAGATAATTTAAATGAACTGCCAAAAATGACCACAGGTCTCGTATCAAAATATGTATAAGTAAATAATTTTCTTTATACTGAAGCATGAATGGACGAGACATGTTCGGAGTGTTTCCTCCCTTCCAATAAGTTGTAACACCATGTACTAGAACTCACCTGCTCATGCCCTCACAGAATTCAGACTAAAGCTTCTTCTACTAGTGCAGAGTAAAAACTATATTTGTTTCCACGTTGATTGATGAGGTTCCATACTCTGAGGAGCGTAGGGGACGATGCGGGAGAGCCAGGGAGGTCCTAGGGAGGTGGTTTGCCATTGCCTTCCTCCGACCGTAATGGGGATGAATGATGATGATGAAGACGACACAACATCCAGTCATCTCGAGGCAGGAAAAATCCCTGACCTCACCGGGAATCGAACCCGGGACACGGTGCGCGGGAACCGAGAACGCTACGGCAAGACCACGAGCTGCGGACTCCACGTTGATTAACCACAAATTAATTAATTTCATGATCATAAAAAACAAAGTTATAAGAAAAAACCATGTTCCTACAGTGACCTCTGAAGATGGTTTCAATAAGACTTCCATTTCAGTTGCAAAAGATTATAGTTTACCTACGCAACTCGTATGTACGCAACAGCGGAAAGATGAGGCCGAAAACGAAAGACGACAACAATAATTAATTTTATTCACGGACAGAAATGACAAAAAAAATGGCTCTGAGCACTACGGCACTTAACACCTATGGTCATCAGTCCCCTACAACGTAGAACTATTTACATCTGACTAACTTAAGGACATCACACAACACTCAGCCACCACTAAGCAGAGAAAATTCCTGACCCCGCCAGGAATCGAACCCGGGAACCCGGGCGTGGGAAGCGAGAACGCTACCGCACGACCACGAGATGCGGGCCTGAAAACGCAGTTGCTACAGTTACTCCGTTTATAGTTGTGTCTGCCCACTGAAATGTGTAATAAAAGTAATGGAGGAATAGAACAAGATTTAGCAATAAGTGGGATAATAAGAGCTTCCCACGCCCGGGTTCCCGGGTTAGATTCCCGGCGGGGTCAGGGATTTTCTCTGCCTCGTGATGGCTGGGTGTTGTGTGATGTCCTTAGGTTAGTTAGGTTTAAGTAGTTCTAAGTTCTAGGGGACTGATAACCTAAGATGTTAAGTCCCATAGTGCTCAGAGCCATTTGAACCATTTTTTTCTGTCCAGCTCTGCCCCATTTCCAGCATCCAGCATATGAAAAACCAGTTACAACAGCTGTGGCCAGCATGCCTAAGGAGTGGTGACTACAGCTTTGTGACACAGCTCCCAGCAGAATCAGTGCATGTATCCAGATCACAGAGGGTGCAAAGTCATACTGATAAGTAGGTTCATACTGCTGAGTTCATCATAAATTTGACTCACTGAAGCAACGGTACACATCATTTAAATTAGTAAAATTTCGTTTTTTTCCCTCCCCTTTTTGATTGCTTCACTCCTTTTTGTCAGCCAGAGTATTTTAGGATATGACTATAAGTAGTGGTTGTTCCATTATTTTTGTTAATCCATGTTGTTGGCGTTCCGGGTACGGGAGCCGGCGTGTCTCTCTTTATTGACTCTTTTAGATGCCAACAATTAGGAAAAGGAAGACACCGAAGGCTCGATGAATGGTAGTTTTTCTAGAAACTACGATAGGATGCTCAGAAATCGGAAAGAAATGAGTTATGGTGCAGTACAGAAGATATCGCCGCCGTTCTAAACAGACAGTCTACAAGACCATCGAGAACATCGAATTTGCGACAACAACTGGAGACAAGAAGAATCGTATTCCAGTTAAGTCTGTCGCTGCACAAGCCCTACTGGATGGTCCTACTGTTTTCGTCAGTTGCAGACTTAACTTTAGTTTAGATATAAATGATTCATTTGGTCATGGAAACGGATGGTTTGCCGTAGCCATTGTTCGAGGAGGTACAGGAGTACCAAATGTTCCAGGACTTGAAAGTTTTGTGGACAGAGACATTATTGCTTTTCGTACTTACCATATTTCAGAACTAGCTAATAAGGACTTTGGTAAATCAGCATATGTTTCGCCTTCCTCTTTGTCTTTATATACCCGTAACAGGAGGAAAATATCTCTAAATGAGTCTGTATTTATTTGGGTTAAAGGAAAAGGTGTACGTGAATATGTGAAGTTTGTTGGTGATTGTACTGTATATTTTCATAAATAAAGTAGAGCATTTGTAAGGTGGGCTTATGTCGGATCTACATGATGAAGAAACCGGAAGTTTATATTTGCATTTTTTCTTCTAGAAATCCAAAAAGACAATATTTGGAGTAATTTATAACTAGAAAAACTAGCTGTACCAAAATTTCGATGTGATGACATCCATTACATGTTGGGGAAAAACATGGCGCTGTATGAGGTATTGGGAGCGAATGAGGTGTTTTTTTTTTAACGTTATTTTTCACGCATCTTGACTGACGTCTGTAGGCTCCTATTTGATTTAAATAGAGTAGCATGAATCATGCAGCTTCACGATGAAATTGGTGGTCTGTGTTATAATTTTTAATGATTTACGGTACCCTGACCAGCGGAGATCAGTAAATACATAAACATGTTCGACATTTTTAACTCACCCCCCCCCCCCCCTTACTCTCCCTACCTTATGATGTAGAAACTGAGCTGACTGCTTTACCGCTGTGTGTGAGAAATCCATTCAGCATAAAACGGGCAAGAACGCATAGAAAATGACACTGTAGTTAATGTGTCGTTGTGTGCACTTATTACTTGGTTTTCATGGTTCATGGGAGCGACAATATTAAACAACCTGTTCTGAACGGCAACGATATGCAGTGTTACTAAAATGTAACACTGGAGATGTCATATGAAGATAGAACCGGATGAAATGCCACTTGTTGTTGTGGGGATAAGTACAAATGGAGATACGCTGCGCACTGGCGATAAAAGTCCATGCAGAGCGGCATGAATCACGGAGATCCACGGCGAATTTGATGACCTGCAGTAGAACTTTGAATGGTGTGGTCGATCAACTATCGGAGTTCGATCAATAAATAGCGTAAGAGTCTTTTTCAATATAGACATGCGCGTCTAAAGCTGTAAAAGTTCTTTCAGAAAAAAAGTGCAGAATAGTGTTGTTGGATGGAAGACCCCGAGGGGCTGATTATACACGTCACTGCAGAGCAGCTCTCGCTTCGCAGAGATTGGCATCTTCCCTTCGTAATATGTGCGTCTTGTTTCTTAAGGGTATCTTTCTAATATACAGGGTGATCCAAAGTACTATCACAAACATTCAGACAGATTCCCCATGCCAAAAGCAGAAAAAAAAAGTCCAGTAAGTATGGTCTCCAAAACAAACAGCTTTAAGACCTACGAGCACTGCTTCATCTTCACTTCTGTTAAACAGTTCTTCTATTGAACAAGTGCTCATAGCTCTTAAGGTACGCATTTTAGAGATCATATTTACTACATATATTTCTTCTTTGTTTTGGTGTAAGCAACAAAACCTATCCCGAAAGACTGTAAAAGTGTTTTACAAACGTTATGCATCTATTAAAAGCTTGTCACTACTTTATATTTGAACGTGTGAGTTCATAAGACTTACGACACCGAATTTCAATCATCTTTACATTTCTGACCAATTTTGTTTTATATTTCGCAGTGAGAAGAAATTTTCTCATAGAGCAACAAAATAATAAAAGGGCGTTTAACATAAGCCAAACCAGAAAAAAATAGAAACCATAATCCTTCCAACAATTTCACGTAGCTACTGGCTGTCTGTGTCTCTGAATTGCACCTCATCGGTGTAATTTGTGCAATGCAAATTCTGTATCCTAGAATACCTAATAAACTAAAAGATTCGAGCTCGTGCGATAGCAAATCATCAAAGTCTCTGTCACTTTAATCCCGTGCCTCGGGTTCCACCGCTAGCCAAAAATTACATTCAGAAATGAGAAAACGCTGAAGGCAATTTATTCCCTTTGTCTTTGAAATGTAGTGAAAGCGAAACGTAATTGATTCGAGAACATAGTTTTTAAATGACCACATATAAATATTTGAATAAAAATCAGAGAAGTGAAAAATAAGTTCGTAAGAATCCTAATTATATTAATATTGAATAGATATTGTTCAGGAAAAGAATACAGAATCTAATGTTTCATATACGAGTGTCTTTGAGTGGACCACGTGATATTTCATGAACAAGCGGACCGTATATTGGAATTACCGCACATTATAGTATTTGATTTGTGGAAAAGCAAGGAGGTAATCAACATTTCAGCCCTGACCACTGTATTGAAACTAGGAATTGATTCGCAAGTACTCTATCGAAACTGAGAACTAGTATTGATCACGATGTAGAAGACTGTGAGATATCTCTTTCAAATAAACATGATTTTGCACAAATTACAGCTACAAAATTGCCATTTCCTTATCACAAGGCAAAGCGTCCATACTGAACAGATCGGCACGTCTTCACAGCACCAAGCGGAAGAACAGAGTGTGTCGCTTTGGCCAGCAAGCACGCGGGGCGGGCCTCGTTAAACGATTCTGCGCTCGAAGAGTGTTTTTTTTTTTTTTTTTCCCTGTCTAAGACTTAAGCTACTCTAGCAGGTTCTTTGGGACGACCAAGACCTTACCGATGTGCGCATGATTACATAGCGTGGAAGGGGTTTAACGACAGACTACGAGTACTTTCAGTATGCTCGTGGCTATGGGCAGAGTTCGTAACGTTTTGATGGCGAAGCAAACGGAAAGACTCGATGCTGATGCATAGGCTACTCTTCTCAGGAAGATCTGACCAGAGAAGTATCCCAGCTCAAACGGCAAAATCCCAATGAAAATGATTTACAAATAACGGAGATCTGTATGTTGTACCACCCATCAAGGTAGTTTATCTAAAAAAAGGAAAAAAAAGCTCTGCATTTGTGTTCATCTGATGTTCTAATATTGAGGATTTAATCTTAGAGAATGGCACACAATCTAATGATCATAAACCGTCCTTACCTCTCATCCCACAGTCGGCCGAATCCTGCTGTTGAAGTTTTGTTACCCCACCGAGGTCTGAACTGTCTGTTTCCACATCGAACATCGACGTTGTAAGACATATCAAATATCTTATCCATGCTCATAGGTTTTAATTGAAAAAATGTATTAGTTTTCAGAAAGCACACAGCATCGAGGTGAGTTATCTGAAAGAATTCCTTAGATTTTGCACTGAATACTACTACTGTGTCTTAAGATGAAAAACGTCTTTGCTTCAGCCACTACTTTAACAGAAAATGCCTGTAAATGAGCTCAGGCAAAGCGAGTTAATGTTTTATCGTAGCAACTTACGGAGAGCTACGAATCTAATTAGAGCGTGTCGTATGTAAATGAAGGTAAGTGAGATTCCTAACCGGAACGGAAATTGTGTGTAAAGCTTTTCGTTACACCACGAAATTAAGATCTCTGGAAGCAACATCTGAATATCTACACGCACAAACAAGAAGCAAACAACGACACTGTGCGCACAGCGCAAATTTTTGTTTGTTTTAATTATCAGTAGCCGGCAGTTGTACATTCTTCCGTTGCAAATTTAAGATATGTTACGCAATAGACAAGTAAATTTATCGCGGGTTAGTATCCTATATTCCCTTGTGGATTTGTGAAGAATTTTGTGAATTATTAGCAAGTGCCTATATAAAGAGAAACTACACTTACATAATTAGGCATATCTCACTAAATATTCCACAAGATTTATGTGGAAGAACACTTACCAATGTTCTTTATAACAAACTCCACAAAGACAACTGTTAATCAGAGTCAGTATTTGTCCTACAGATAGTGGAGGAGAAATTTTACAACGAATGTGGCTCTGTATATTAATTGCTTATTTAATTATGCTTTACTACTCGACACCCGTAATTGCGGCAATAAATAGCGACACATAATATATAGGACTGACAGGGACTAAACGTATACAAAGAAGGGCCGAACGAATGTTGACTGGTTTGTTTGACCCATAGCAGAGCGCCATGGAGATGCTGAAAAATCTTAAGTGGCATGCACATGAAGACAGACGCTAGCAATCCCGCGAAAACCTACTTACAAAGTTTCAAGAACCATCTTGAAGTGACGGATGTAAGAATTGTCAGGAATTCACTATGCACCGCTCCCATAGGGTCCCCGAAGACACTATTAGAATAATTTCAGTTTGCTCAGAGACGTTTAACGCATCATCCTTTCCGCTTTCCGTACGTGAACGAGAAGAAACCAGAATATATATTACAATTGGCAGTACCCACTGTGCTAAATAGTCCATCCAACCGGTTGTCGACTCCTAACTGAACGGTAATATGATGTAGTAACAGTCTCAATCAACGACTGACGTCGTGTATTGCAATAGGAGCCCATAGCACTGACGTTCAAAGTTGTTGTTTACAAGCTTGCACTCCAATGCAACCGGTTCTTTGTTTCATCTAATGATGTCCATTCCCGAAGTGCAGCATGTGTCGCCATATTAAAGCCGGTTTTTAATACATGGGCGGCTTACTTGACACAATCAGGAAGTGCGGAAGTACGCCGTCCCTCATGTCCCTGAACAAGTGAATCCCGTGGCCTTCTTTTGTTTCTAGGGATGGACTGAAATTCAGTTTACGAAGCACATTATCGAAGCACTTAGCCTTCCCATCGACCTTCACTGGCGTAGTTTCTTATCATTAAAATCTTTCGTAAACAAATCATACTCCCCTTTATCTCACGGTAATTCATTTGTCTCCACTGCCCGAGAATGCGTCGTTACAAATAATTTACGTTTTTAAAAATTCTGGAACATTTTTCGCAGAGATAATGCATGCTCTAGCTCTACGATAACTAAGCACTGTGTTTATCTTGCTATTAAGAACCGTGACCCCAACACTGATCTCCGACTTTCCGATATGGTATAAAGCTTTAACCTGTCGCACATGACAGATGTAACTGATACTTTTGCACAATAGGAGAATTTAATATCAGAAACAGCCCAATTCCAAATCTATCTTCCCGATAGCCCTAGTTTCACGTCTAAGGAGAATGGAAAGTATAAAGATAATTCTATGACATTTCGAAGGTTTGAATTTGTCCTTGAGACGTGCTACAGTTCACAAATCCAGCAAGCTCACTGCTGATTAAGACCCTGCTCTCACATTCGTGAGATGATGTGAAAGGGAAGAAATAACACAGCAGTATGTTTATCTTCCATGATGAGAACGGTTTGATTTCCTACATACCGAATGAGAACGAAAATGTGATATCGTTATCTTTGCCTCACAAAGAGGTTACTGTTGACCCCTAATCTGAAACGAAAAACCAGAGATAGTGATTATTTACAAGAAAAAGCGTCCCTGGCACTGCAGCACAAATTATGCTACGTATATCGTGAGCTGAAACACGAAGCGAAGGCCAATGACGACGATGTTAAATGTGGTCCTTGGTTAGTCACCTTGGAAATCAACTGGAGAAAATGTGAAGTTATGTTCTTAAAAATCTCGGCCCATCAACTGGTTCTTAGAGATCTTAACAGAAGAAGAGGTATGAAAATCTAGTCGATTACCCGCGGCTTCACCAGTGCTTGCATTCGTGACGTACAGGATGATGCAGGAGAAGAGTCACATAATTAGTGAGGCCATTCTAGATGTGAAAATAAAGAGAAAAAGTCCTATGAACATATGTCTGACTTTCGATCGTTGCGGAATTGGAGCGGGTCGAAGACTACACACACCCATGAGTAATTATGAAGGCAAGTGTGAATATGACGTACCGAAATGTTGTGTAGGCACCATGATGGACAGAACAGTAGTGAGACAGATTGATCATCCGTCCTACGAAAGGTGTTCAAAAAGTCCCCCATGAATCTCAGTGCACTTGTCAGTGCAGTGGAGGGTGTGTTGTGTTGCACATCGATTATCATCCCTTTAACCAGCTCCGTAAACAGAAGTCATCTGGGTCAGATGGTATGGCAGACCAGTTGTGCAGGTAGGTCTCCTATCACGAAATGTGTTGTATTCTGCGGTTGCCATGGTATTTGGCACGAACACAGGTCCTATCGCCAGGTCATCAATCATACCGCACCAGATATTCACTGAGAATATAACTTGCAATCTTGCCTTGTGCCAGGTTTGTTCTGCAAAGCCCATGAGAATTACGGGTGTTCATGATGCCACTGCATGTAAATGTAACGTCATTTGTATATAAATTCATAAAATTTTTTTCTGCTTAATGGGTCACATTGATGCAGAAGTTACATAGGCTGCACATGGAATGGGTACAATCCCTCGGAATGTACCGTACACTACACTCGTCTTTGTGGAATAACGAGCTGATGGCTAATCCACAGTGCACTGATTTTGGGACTCTTGTACCAATACAGTAATGTCTTCCCTTCCCTCAACCGATTTAAGGTCCCCGTGTTCTGATGTTATGGGTATGTTGGGTAGTGTTCTGGTGCTAAATACGCTGGCATAGGGGGTTCGTGGAACAGGGAAACGTATCCGTTATTCAGTCACAGTCACATGGGCACTGCCATTACAGTACCTATACACAAACGACATATCTTCATATTCTACGAGGGTGAACGTGCGCACTATGTTGGTATTCACGATGGGCTTGTCAGCCTGTGCGCGTCGTGCTTGAGTATTAGATGAATAATTCCATTGTGAAACCCAACTGCTCACTAATCCAGCCCATGACTGCACACTGGGTTTGCTTGCAGGTGTTGTCTCGTTGCGTTGTCACAGTGCTACCATCTGTTGGGTAACTCCCACACCTCTTGTAGGATGGATCAGGCCTCAGTACCACCATTATTCTGTCCACCACTGGGTGTGCACAGAATTTTGGTAAGTAAAATTCACACTTGTCTTCATATCCACTCGTGGATGTGCATAGTTTCAACTTGCTTCAGTTCAGTAACAACCTAAAATCGAACAAACGTTTAAAGAAATTTTTCGGTTTCTTCTCACAGGTTGAACCTACTCACAACTTACATAGTATTCTTCCTGAATCACTCTGTATACTGCACTCATCTCTTACTACCCTCTCTGTTCGTCCACTTCTCCCTCTCCCACTCTCTGCATCCCCTCTTCCCCTTGCCTCTCCCCATTTCTTCTTCCTCACCTCTCTGGCCAACTCATTTTTCCCCTCCCACCCCATTTCCTCGTCTCACCCTCCCTGCCCATCCTCTCCTGCCCCCACTCTGTCTGTTATCTTCTACCCATTTGTATCCACAATCCTTCCCTATTTGTCCATCTACTCCTCCTCTCTATTTATGTTTACCCACATCGACCTTTCCTCTATCTCTCTCCTCTCCCACTCTCTATTCATTTCCTATTCTCCCTTCCTCTAGTCATCCCCCTTAACCTCTTTCTTCGACTTATTCCTACTTCTCTCTGACAATCCTATCTCCATCTTGCACTTGACATGTAGACTACCCTACAAAGCAAGACAGGCCAATACTACTATTGCACAATACTTCTGCCATGCAGGACAACCTGTATGATAGAGACTGGAAAAATACGTTTTTATCTGTATTTATGATCCAATGGGAGATAGGAGGTTCTAAAACCAACACTGCTAACACTCATGAAGTTTGCTTTTGTGTATCAAATGAAGCTGAAATCGATTCAGTGGTTTTGTAGAAGATCCCAGACATGGGTTACATACATATATGCATGTCGCTTTATGTATGAGTATATTCTAGCCTTGCCCTGTGGTTCACTTGCTTATGTTGCATTGATCTCCTCTCCACTCTGTCCACTTCTTTCTCTTCCCCATCTCTCTGTCCACCTTATCCTCTCGCATCTCGTTGTCCAGTCCTCCCTCTGTTCTTTTCCAACCTGCCTATTACTCCTCTTCTCCTTTCACATGCGTCCTAAATCTTCCCCTCATTCCCCCTCTCTCTGTACATATTCATCTGTCTGTCCCCCTCTCTGACAATCTTTTACTCATCTGTCTTCCTGTCCATCTGTTCCTATTCCCTTTCTCTCTGTACATCTCCTCCTTCCCATCTCTCCCTGTCCATCTCCTCCTCACACATTCTCTTACCATTTCCTCCTGCTTCCTCACCCTACCCATATCCTCTAGCCCCCTTTCTCTAACCATCTCTCCCTTTAAATCTCCTCCTCCCCTATCCATATGTGACACCTCCTCCACCATCCCTATCAAATTCCTTCACTTTCCTCTCCCTATTTCTCCTCCTGTCTCATTCCATCCCATCCCCCCACTTTCTCTCTCCCACTTACCCCCATCTCTGTCATTCCCCTCATCTATCAACCTTCTCCCAGCCATACTTACCCTCATGCGTAGCCCCTGCAAAACAGGTGGTTAAGACAGACGAATGCCATGAAGACAATATACAGTCATGCAAGTCTACTCACACATTGGGAGATGGTAAATTGTTTCTTGTACCTAACATGTAGGCTGCAAAGCACATTGATAAGGCAGGCCAATAGTACTCACATGCCCCTCCCCCATACACATTCACATACAGATACACATACACATACATATACACATACACATACACACACACACACGCACACACACACACACACACACACACACAAACACACTAATACACACACATACACATATACACCTCATGTGAAAGACAGGCTATATGGCAGGGGTAGAGAAACACATTTTCCCCATTACTCAGCTTCTATTGAGCTAGAAGCCTATGAGCCCAGTAGTGCTGATACTCTTGATACTTTTGCTGTTTATGTGCCAAATTTGATTAAGGAGGAGACCCCAGATATTCATAGATATACGCAAACAAACATACAGAAATACAATTGCTTTATATATATATATATATATATATATATATATATATATATATATATATATATATATATATGTGGTGGTCTTTTGTGCAAGGCAACAAACATTTCAGGGGCTTGGAAACGATTTTTGCCCCTGACAAACATGATGCCAATGCAAAAAAGATTAAAGGAACAGGCTGAGACTACTCCAGCACAATACAGTTGCCATACAGTGCAGCCTATATGGCTAGGGCTGAGCAAAAGACGTTTTTGTCCGTATCTCATCTTTGTCCATATCTCATTTTTGTCCATATCTCACTTTTATTGAGCTAACAATTTATAACACATATAGTGTTGATGCTCATGGCGTTTGCTGTTTGTATGTGCCACATTTGTTTCAAATCAATCTAGGGGTTTGGGAGGAGATCCTGGATATACATATATGCATACATGCACACAAATGCATATGCCACTATAAATACATACCTGTACACAGAAATGTTGGTAGACAGATGTAGGAACTGGAATCCCTGTTCCATTGTGGCACAGGTCCTGTCACCACCTTGGGTGATGGTATGACCTCCATAACCACATAACCCAGTCAGGACGTTAACTGCAATATGGGCTGAGATCTACTGAGTAATCTTTAGTGGAATGAGAGGCTGATGCTCTCCTCAGTTGCTTAGTTCTGGTGATTATGTAATGGAGAAGAGAAGTGGTATTTCATAGAGAGAAAAAAAGTGTAAACACTTATTCAGGGACAATTTATTTTTCCTATTCACTCTGTACATTAGGCCTTTGCAGCAGATCTGGTTGCTGATTTCTACCTTTCACTTTCGAAAACGAGTCATATGCTTGTAACTTGTTCCGCAGTACACCACCACACACCTTAACCATACTTGAAGAAGAATGCGAGACAGCACTTGTTCCTCCCTACAGTTTGATGCACCAAGAAATATTATATATTACTAGCTGCGTCTATACAGGGTACGGCCAAACTTTCAGTAAACATTCCTCACACACAAATAAAGAAAAGATGTTATGTGGATATGTGTCCGGAAACGCTTAATTTCCGTGTTAGAGCTCATTTTAGTTTCGTCAGTATGTACTGTACTTCCTCGATTCACCGCCAGTTGGCTCAATTGAAGGAAGGTAATGTTGACTTCGGTGCTTGTGTTGAGATGCGACTCATTGCTCTAGCATCAAGAACATAAGTACGTAGCATTAACAGGTTAGTGTTCATCACGGACGTGGTTTTGCAGTCAGTGCAATGTTTACAAATGCGGAGTTGGCAGATGCCCATGTGATGTATGGATTAGCACGGGGCAATAGCCGTGGCACGGTACGATTGTATCGAGACAGGTTTCCAGAACGAAGGTGTCCCGACAGGAAGACGTTCGAAGCAATTGATCGGCGTATTAGGGAACACGGAACATTCCAGCCTATGACTCGCAACTGGGGAAGACCTAGAACGACGAGGACACCTGCAATGGTCGAGGCAATTCTTCGTGCAGTTGACGATAACCCTAATGTCAGTGTCAGAGAAGTTGCTACTGTACAAGGTAACGTTGACCACGTCACTGTATGGAGAGTGCTACGGGAGAACCAGTTGTTTCTGTACCACGTACAGCGTGTGCAGGCACTATCAGCAGCTGATTGGCCTCCACGGGTACATTTCTGCGCATGGTTCATCCAACAACGTGTCAATCCTCATTTCAGTGCAAATGTTCTCTTTACGGATGAGGCTTAATTCCAACGTGATCAAATTGAAAATTTCACGATCAGCATGTGTGGGCTGACGAGAATCCGCATGCAATTGTGCAATCACGTCATCAACACAGATTTACTGTGAACGTTTGGGCAGGCATTCTTGTCTTGATTGGGCCCCATGTTCTTCCACCTACGCTCAGTGGAGCACGTTATCATGATTTCATACCGGATACTCTACCTATGCTTCTAGAACATGTGCCTTTACAAGTACGACACAACATGTGGTTCATGCACGATGGAGCTCCTGCACTTTTCAGTCGAAGTGTTCATACGCTTCTCAACAACAGATTCAGTGACCGATGGATTGGTAGAGGTGGACCAATTCCGTGGCCTCCACGCTCTCCTGACCTCAACCCTCTTGATTTTCATTTATGGGGGAATTTGAAAGCTCTTGTCTACGCAACCCCAGTACCAAATGTAGAGACTTTTCGTGCTCGTATTGTGGACGCCTGTGATACAATACGCCATTCTACAGGGCTGCATCAGCGCATCAGGGATTCCATGCGACGGAGGGTGGATGCATGTATCCTCGCAAACGGAGGACATTTTGAACACACATCTTCTTCTTATGAAGGCCAATTTGAGGTTTTTTCCACATTCCACAGCACCATGCACTGAACGCATTGCATTAAAACAAGCGTTCAGTGCATAGTGTTGTGGAATGTGGAGAAAACCGCAAATTGGCGTTTATAAGACGAAGAACAACACCAAAAATGCAACAGGAGCGTAATATGTGAGAAATTGTTCACGCAACCTGCCACTGATGATGCCTTGCAGAAAATAAAGGCGAAACGCATATGGCACTAAAATTGTGTTTTATTCAGTTGCTGTCAGGTGGTCCGTAAGTAAAAATTATAAATATACCGTAATATTACACGCAACTGAGGAAGACAGGACTACAAAAATTGAAAATCTGCCCTTTGTCTGAGTCGCTTATTACAATGGATTTCTGTATTTGCAGAGCAATCTTCGCTAACGTGATTCCGCTCAGCTTACATACCTCTGTTACCGCGTAACATGCCCGCAACGCTACCAGGCGGCATACACCGTCGCGGTGAGCAGTGGTCATATTGGTTTGGCTTATCAGTCTATGTCAGTGTAATAGCTCCCTCGCATATTACAAATGTGTGCCGGACTGAGATTCGAACTCGTGATCTTTGCCTTTCGCGGGCAAGTGATCTACCATCTGAACCTCCCAAGCACGACTCACGACCCGTCCTCTCAGCTTTACCTCTGCCAGTACCTCATCTCCTACCTTCCAAACCTTACAGAAGCTCTCCTGCGGACCTTGCAGAACTAGCAGACCTGAAACAAAGAATACAGTGGAGACATGGCTTAGCCACGGCCTGGGCGATGTTTCCAGAATGAGATTTTCACTTTGCAGCGGAGTGTGCGCTGATGTGAAACTTCCTGGGAGTTAAAACTGTGTGCCGGATCGAGACTCGAACTCGGGACCCTTGCCTTTCGCGAGCAACTTCTCTATCATCTGAGCTAGCCAAGCACGACTCACGCCCCGTCCTCACAGATTTATTTCTGCCAGTACCTGGTCTCCTACTTTCCAAACATTACAGAAGCTCTCCTGCGAACCTTGCAGAACTACACTGTTGAAAGAAAGGATATTGTGGGGCATGGATTAGTTGGTAGAGCACTTGCCCGCGAAAGGCAAAGGTCCCCAGTTCGAGTCTCCGTCCAGCACACAGTCTTAATCCGCCACGAAGTTTCATATCAGCGCACACTCCGCTGCAGAGTGAAAATCTCATTTTGGCTATATCAGTGTACTCTAAGGCCTGCGTGGAATGTATCAAATAAATGTTTTATAGGACCTGTCACTTGGTTACCGTAACTTACTGCTGAAGCTACCCTAGACTCAGGCAGCCGGTGAGCGACCAGCGAGGCGCCCCAGCAGCTGCAGTGTGTGCGGTGCGTGGCGCACGCGGCTCTGCTGGAGGCGCGGTGTTTAGTCTAGCTGGGGCAGGCAGGCCGCCGCTGACCGACCGCACACGCAGATAATTGCGACACGGCCGGCGCGCCTTTACTGCCGACCGCCGTGTCCTCCGTGCTCCGAATAGAAGCGCTCTCCTGTCGCTCGCATCCCGCAGGCTTCTTGCTGGCGACTTAGCACTAAAATTAGATACTGTCACCCGTTCAGCAGCGGGGCACTTGCGGGATGTGAAGCCCGTAAATAAACACGCAGAAAATTATTTTCCTCGCTTGAAGGCGGGCGTTGGTTCGGGACGTTCTCATTTCAGACGAGAGGCATTGCACAGTGTAATGAGACGTGGTTTCTGTCACAATGATGAAATATAAGCATAAATTGTAATTTTTTTGTCCATAAAGGGGAGCATCATGATGGATGTAACAGATAATTAATTGTTGTGGGTTTTAACTCGCGACCTGTAGCCTGCGTGCTAGTGACGTTAACCACAGCGCTACAGTAATGCACCACAGCTCACGACTATAAAAGTGTTCAAATGTGTGTGAATTCCTAAGAGACCAAACTGCTGAGGTCATCGGTCCCTAGAATTTCACACTACTTAAACTAACTTATGCTAAGAACAACACACATACACACACACACCATGCCCGAGGAGAACTCGAACCTCTGGCGGGAGGGACGGCGCAATCCGTGACGTTGTGCCTCAAACCACGCGGCCACTCCGCGAGGCTCACGACAAAACAGGGTGAAACAAAAGGTAGGTCAAAAAATGGCTCTGAGCACTATGGGACTTAACATTTATGGTCATCAGTCCCCTAGAACTTAGAATTACTTAAACCTAACTAACCTAAGGACAGCACACAACACCCAGCCATCACGAGGCAGAGAAAATCCCTGACCCCGCCGAGAATCGAACCCGGGAACCCCGGCGTGGGAAGCGAGAACGCTACCGCACGACCACGAGATGCGGGCAAAATAGTTCAGACTTTCAGGAAACATTCCTCACACATACAGGAAGAAAATCTTGTTTTGTATTGGCACTGGTTTGTAAATGCTTTACTTCTGTTAGAGATGGTTTTCTATTTTCCTTCACGATAGTATGAACCGTGGGAAACAAGTAGAAACAGAACGTACCAGCATTACGTGAAACGTTTTCTTACACGTGTTCCATATGGTTATAGCATGAAGCAAATTGCTAAGTGAAATGTACAAAATGCCCTCTGTTAGTAAAGATGCATCCATCAACCCTCCGTCGCATTGAATCCCTGATGCGCTGATGGCTCCGTGATGAACTGCGTATTGTTGCACAAGCCTTCCACAATGCAGGCACGAAAACTCTGTACAACTTGTACCGGGTTTCCGTACACAAGAGCTTTTAAATGCCCCCACAAATGGTTAGTGCCCTTTCCAGACACCATCATGGTATTCGACTTCAAAAGATTTAGCTTAATCACGAAAACATTGGAATGCATGACCATACGGGCTTTTAGGCATGTTTCGTCAAAATGCCAGTCCCGTGTCGTAACTGCTGTGGTACCTACGGCAGTTTCAAAGTAGCATATTTCCAAGTTTCTGTCAGCGCGACAGGGTTCAGTGAATACCAGGACATCGTTGTAGGAAAGGGTGGACCGAGATTCGTTCGACAATACTGCGTTTTAGCCATTCGGCGTGCCAGCGACGGCGGTCACGTGCATCCTGGAAAGTGAACTTCACGTGTTTTATGAACAATGGAAGCCCACAGAAGTGAAGAAGCGTAGTAGCAAAGGGGCAGATAACTCTACCCAATGCAATGCTACAGCTGGCTCGCTGTCATTAACGGAATGTCTTTCTCTGCGTGCCTAGGACAGTTTAATAGGACCATTGCTGTTCATGTTGCACGATAATGACTTAGCGGGTAGTATTGACGGAAAACTCATGCTATTGGTTGTTGTTTTAATCATCTGCCACGATGTTGTCTCAGCTAAACTTCAAAAAATGTGCGCGACATACACATTACACATGCAGAACACGTGATGTTTCTCGGTATTCACATAAGCAATTATCATACAGTATATACACAATGAATTTTTCATATATGTGACCTTACTGTCTATATTTGATCCGTAATTACTGAAGATATTTCAAATCCATCTTTGCAACAAAAAGAAAATAAATAACTTATTTAAAAAGCCAGCGTATAAACACTGGCCGGCCGGAGTAGCCGAGCGGTTCTAGGCGCTTCAGTGTGGAACCGCGAAACCGCTACTCTCGCAGATTCGAATCCTGTCTCGGGTATGGATGTGCGTGATGTCCTTAGGTTAGTTAGGTATAAGTAGTTCTACGTTCTAGGGGACTGATGACCTCAGAAGTTAACTCAGAGTCATTTGAACCATTTTATAAACATTGCCTACAAAACAAATAACACAATACAGAAACACTTCAGTTGCAGGGGCTGTGAATAAATCTACGTTCGGATGACTGGCAGACTATTTGTCAATACAAACAACTCAACACTTGCGGATCACTTTGAACAGGAATGCCATAAGCCAAGTACAATATAAAAAGATACGAACGTAATAAAAATCATTAAAGACAGACACCGCTTCACTTTCCAAGGAAGCTGCAATAATTCGAAGCAGTAATACGCAATAATTAGGTAAATTTGGAAACTGGACACTACATAAAATAATTTTAAGAATCAAGTAATGAAAAAACTCTTCTCTTTTCCCATGTCTCCACCTCTCCTCCACTTTCATTCTCCCTCTTACTCCTCACACCTTTCCTCCGACCCGCTTATCATCATTCCACTACTCCGGATTCACTGTTCACTCATATTTGTCGCTCCCGGCTCCCCTCCCCCTCACCCCTCCCGAATATTTGCTCAGCCACTCCTCCAACTTACTATTTAGATCTTCATCTCTATCTTTACACCTCTGTTTCTTTTACTCATTAAAAAACTACATATTAACTTTATTAAATGAGATAACACACATGTGAAGAATTTCAGAGGAAGAGAATATTTTCAGTCTAAGGGAAAAACTAGCAGTACAATCGGTAACATTAGACGAAACACACGACACACATTCAGCAAGAAAGATACAAACAGTCAGTAGCGTTGACACACTGTCGTGTTTCGTATAAAGAAAGGCATAGCTCTGCAAAGCACTGTCTCAAAAAGTGCAAGCAGACGGCGTTTCCTGGTTTCAGCGAAAACCTGGTGTAAAATACCGTACGTAACATCGACGTATTTCGTAACGAACTGTTTTTCGATCTAGAAATCAAACTAGCTTTTAAATGTCTTCCTCTGCAGACCCCCAATGATGGTTTACCTCAATGAAACGAAACTCCTTTGGTGGCAAAAGAAAAGGAATTTTCTCGTAGTTGCAAAGACAGATATGATATACTTTTAAGAATACACTAACACGTTAATCTTCCTCCTATGGGGCATGTTGTTCCAGAATAAAATTAAAAATAGCTCCTTCTCTCACTTTTGTCCAAAGTTTTCTGTAGGTTCCTCTTGGTTGCTTGAAAGGCACTGGAATGGGTATTCCCAATTGGAACCAGCAGTTTGTCTTATATTTGGCTGCGAAGTCTCTGGCCCTACCTTTACGTGTAGGGAAGGAAAAATTTAATTTTTGTTTCTCAATCAGTCTAGTGGATCCTACGCAGTGCCGTAGGGGACCGCACCGCCACTTCCCAGCAAATTAGGGACACTGTTGCTCCTGGGGTACCGGCGAGGACCATTCGCAACCGTCTCCATGAAGCTGGGCTACGGTCCCGCACACCGTTAGGCCGTCTTCCGCTCACGCCCCAACATCGTGCAGCCCGCCTCCAGTGGTGTCGCGACAGGAGTGAATGGAGGGACGAACGGAGACGTGTCGTCTTCAGCAATGAGAGTCGCTTCTGCCTTGGTGCCAATGGTGGTCGTATGCGTGTTTGGCGCCGTGCAGGTGAGCGCCCCAATCAGGGCTGCATACGACCGAGGCACACAGGGCCAACACCCGGCATCATGGTGTGGGGAGCGATCTCCTACACTGGCCGTACATCTCTGGTGATCGTCGAGGGGACACTGAATAGTGCACGGTACATCCAAACCGTCATCGAACCCATCGTTCTACCATTCCTAGACCGGCAAGGGAACTTGCTGTTCCAACACGACAATGCACGTCCGCATGTATCCCGTGCCACCCAACGTGCTCTAGAAGGTGTAAGTCAACTACCCTGTCCCCCATTGAGCATGTTTGGGACTCGATGAAGCGTCGTCTCACGCGGACTGCATGTCCAGCACGAACGCTGGTCCAACTGAGGCGCCAGGTGGAAATGGCATGACAAGCCGTTCCACAGGACTACATCCAGCATCTCTACGATCGTCTCCATGGGAGAATAGCAGCCTGCATTGCTGCGAAAGGTGGATATACACTGTACTAGTGCCGACATTGTGCTTGCTCTGTTGCCTGTGTCTATGTGCCTGTGGTTCTGTCAATGTGATCATGTGATGTATCTGACCCCGTGTAAAACGGATCAACAGATAAATCGAGAATGCAATTTAAGAGTTGGTCACATCTATGTACACTAGTACATGTATATCTAATCATAGCTGAAAAAACATGGTAAAACGGAAGTGACTCGACTAGCCACAGGAAACAATATCTTAGAAAATGAGTGTAATGGCATGAAGAAACTTAAATATAAAATTAAAATAGAAGTCCATACACGTAAAACACGCACATACAGGCATACATGATGTGTCATACGATGCATGAGATGATCGAATGAAAAACAAACTTAGGAAGCATTAAAACAGATGTTAGTGAAAAGTGTAACGTGGCCCACAATACTTCCAAGACCAACAGTGCACTATTTCTACTTGTATCTATTAACACCATCTTGAAAGGTGTTTCTGAGACAAAGACTCCTCTATAATTGAAGTCAATCCACTCATTCAAAATATGTCTTGACTGGTCTCTAAATACCATACAAATAGTTAATTTTAGAATCCCCAGAAATTGTGTTTAGCTTGTTATGTTGGATACTATCTCGTATAGTCTTCCTTAATGTGTTTCGTGTTTTGGAACTGCGTAGCTAATCTGTTATTCACAGATCCGCTATAGGTAGGGTTGCCGTATACAGCTGTGACCTCGTCGGAACACTTATAGATGGGGACGCAGAAATAAAATAAAAATATATTTTATATATTTACTTTTTAATTAGAACACAAATGCAGGGAACTTGCTTCGGCAGAAGTAGTTGGTGCAAAACATTTTTCGGATGATTGTGTGATTCTTCGTAGAAAGCTGATGTCTCACAACTGCCTTACCTCAGTGAGCTACTGAGATGAAACAGCTGCAAATATCACACAATGCTTCCTCATCCGTGCGTCCTTTTTTGACAAAAGACTACTCTTTTGTGTAATTATCCAAAAAGTGATACTTTCTCTTTCCATCCTTAGCCATTTTCATACGCATTTACAAGATAAGGTTATAAACCGGTAACCAGTCGGCAATAACACTTAAGCCATCGAAGTACACGTCACTATACACTTAAGACCGTATACATCTGCCGGAAACGCTTCAGACATTACTAACTTTCACTAGCTGTCCGTATAACGTATAGAAAGAATCGTCTTATTAGATCGCTATTCAAATAGAAACTGCCTGATTCTTCTTGCGTGGCGCTGCTTGCATGGTTCCAATCCCGTACAAACTCGTAAAAATATTTTGCAAAATCGGGACAAAATTGGGTCTTGTCGGGATGTTGGGACAAGGTCCATTACAGTGACGGTCCCGATATATCAGAATAGATGGCAACCTTGGCTATAAGGTAAAGACTTGTTATTATTTTTAACCTCGTCTCGATTCTGCAAAGTAATCTCATCGGTTGCATTTCTCTATGTAATTGTGCAGCAAACATTTTATGTATCATTTACATTTGAAGCCGTTGGTCACTTCTATTGTAACGTGCAGCAAACATTTTATGTATCATTTACATTTGAAGCCGTTGGTCACTGCTATACGTTTCAGGATCCCGAGTTCTTTGTCAATTTCGTTCTGCTCGAGAGGAAAACTGATTAATCTGTGGATCGCAGAATAGGTTTCGACATCCCAAGTAAGTACCCTGATGTTTTCAGTTTAAAAGCTCTTTCATTTAACTTTTTAACACTAGAGTATTTTATTTGGTGACTCTTTGCTTTCAGAATGGTTAATAATGACAATATGTCGAAATTGCTGTCGCAATAAATAATATTCGTGACAGCCAAATACAGATTGAGTTCATTCGATAATTACACTAAAGCCGTCGACCAAGTCCACATCAAAATTCGTTATTCGGAAGTACCTCCTTTGTTTCAGAAGGCAACGTAGGAAATCTACAGGACAGACAAATACATATTTCAATCAGTGGGCAGAGCACCTCTTGCAGCTTTTAACTCACATTACCGGTGCTCAATAAGGGCACTGTTTGTGACGCGGCAAACGTCAAAAGGTGCTTATAATTCATTATCCGTATGAAAAGAACTGAATAAAGTTCTTTTCCTTTGAATTTTGATGCTTGAGCTTAGCAAAAGTATGAATAAAATATGAAGTAAGAGCTCTAGGTTGTGGGAACAAACCAGAAAACGAAGCATTTACTTCGCTTTGAGTTCTGGCTTCGGCATTAGATAAATTGTACGAATAAAGGGAAGCTCTGAATAATTCTGGAAGCTATAGCTCCAATAATGAGAAGGCTGGTCAGTAGTAAAGTCACATTTTGCAGAGTGCAGATATGGCTCAACCAGCAGCATGTACGTAACACCACGAAAAGTGAAACAGACGGCGTCGATGGGAGGGCGCTGGAGGGCGCTGCAAAACTCTATGTCTTCCCAATGAAGAAAATGTTAAGTGGACTGCGAATCATTTTCGTCTGAATACAGAGGAAACAAGAGGTTACAGATATTCTTTCGGTATGTACGCTGATCCAGGATTATAGATCGGTACAGCAGAAGAAATTGGGATCCGTCAAAGTCTAGTGAGTAAAACAGTGACAAGTATTCCTGAAAGCATGATGGAAAAACCTGACTTGTGGATCAAAATTCCGTCGTCGATAGAGAAATCCAAGCCTATGAGAAATGCAAAGAGAACTTGTGTGTTCTTTTGGGTGATGAAGACTATGACCTAGAGCCGTGGTTGATGATCTGCCATCGTAATCCAACAGAAGAGAGTCACAAATCATTGCAACAAGGTTTTAAAAAAGGAGAGGGTCGTGATGGTCAGCTGAAGCGGCGGTTTCCTACTTTTCAGGATGTGTGTAGAGTTTCCCTATCAAAAGTTCCAGAAATTATAGCCTACTGCTGTGCACTGCATAGTCTGCAACACCATGTGGTATCACCCGTGAAAATTACGACGTAGGAAAAAACTAACTATAAAACACTTTTAATATTACAAAATATATTTTGTTTACCTCGCATCAAAATAAGTAATAGTAATACATCAGTTTATGTTTTAATTTATTTGAAATGTTGTTCATTATGGGATTCACATTTCCTTGTAGAAGGCTGTAAAGCTTTTTCTCCCAAATATTTAAAGAATCTCGTTTGTTTCACATTCTGTACCTACGTGTTTTCCTTTTTAGCCTAATTTTCGTATTACTGATTTACTATAGCAGCTGTCTTCTATCTGCCTATGTGCTGAAATTAGCTTCAAATAAGTGTATTACTTTCTGAGTTAGTTCCTCTTTCCTTCTTTTTGCTTCCGGAAGTTGTGATTCCTCTAATTATTCAGGATACGTTTCTACCGCCTTGGCTAAAACACCGTTGCGGTTTCTGTACCTACCGAGCCATTTCTGAATCGGATATGGACACCTTCAATCGACAAGTCACAAGTGCTCACTAACGAGAAGTAGAGGGAAGGGACCCCTTACGGCCAACAAAAAAGTGAAATCAAAATGCCCGCGCTTGCTCAACATAGGTTGCTGACAATGCAGACAAAACATATCTCTACAGTTAAGTCAGCGGAAGTTGATACCTGACAGCTACCAGCTCTGTTGCAAGCTTTCAACTACGAAGCACAAACGGCTACAGGCGGAAATATAAGCCATTTATAGAACTGCGACATCACAGACGTGTTGCTATAGAAACGTTTACAAAATAGCTTAACACTACTAGTTGTAGCAGGTGCTCGAAGCTGCTGCGCCCAGCCCAATGCAACTTTCAGGTATCTTATAACAGCGCCTCGATTTTAGTAGCTTTTGGTTTTGTGTTGGAAGTAAAAGGTAGGAGAAAAAGTTAAAGGCTATTCCTGCAACCGCTTTGCTTACAAGTAAATACTATGACTTCTGCTATTACCTTCCAAGCTTGTGCTTCAGTTTTATCCATACTGCTCAATAAACTCACTGCTGCAGCTACCCAGGAAAGTGCAATGACAGCAGCCCTTTTTGAGGATCGATCCATTGATCTGCATATCAACAATCTATAAACTAAATCACTGCAGCAACATACTACAGCACGCCTACCCCCCAGTGGTGCGCTATGAAACTACGATACGTCGCGTAATTAGTTAGTTGGTTACTTGTTCCATTGATCAATCTCACGGTAACCGTTATTATGTGGAACGTGTCGAGTGCATAAGAAATGCACAAATGAATCAAGGTTTTCTTAGTTTTTTTAGCATATTTTTTTTACTCTACACCATTCCCTTAAATGGCAAAAATGCATGTATTTTACCTACAGATTTATTTGTTCCTATTCAAGGATTCATGTATGGTACAGAAGGAGTTGTATATAAGATATGATTTCAGTTTGTTTTTGAAACTATTACTGCTCTCGGTCAGACATTTTATTTCATCTGATAGTTTATAGAAACGTTTTACTGCGGTGTATTTCACCCCTATCTGTACGAAAAACAGGTTAAGTAGAGGATAGAGTAGATCTTTCTTTCTTCTGGTATTATAATCATGAACGTAACTGTGTTTTTTTTTTAACTGATCATATTGTTGAGGATAAATTTCATTTGTGAGTAGATGTACTGTGAGCCTGTTGTAAGATGTGCGACTATGGAAATGAGCGTTTGGCGTCGTTGGCCGGGAGGCCCCTTGTGGGGCAGGTCTGATTACATTCGACGCCACACTGGGCGACCTATGCGCCGGATGGGGATGAAATGGTAATGAAGATAGCACATCACCCAGTTCCTGAGGGAAGAAAATCTAGGACACAGCCGGGAATCGAATCCGGGCCCGTAGGGCGCCAATCCGTCACTCTGGCCACTCAGCTAGCGGGGCGGACATGTGCTACTGTGAGCCTCACACATTATTCTAAGAATTCTCTTTTCAGCAATGAATATTTTTTGCCAAAGTGTTCAGTTACTCCAAAATATTATTTCGTATGACATCAGCGAGTGACAGTATGCGAAGTATGTTAGCTTACAAATTTCTATATCCTCAAAATTGGCAATTATTCTGATTTTAAAAGCTGCTGTACCTAGTCGCTTTCGAGATCCAAAATACGAATTTTCCAATTAAGATTCTCATCAATATGTACCCTCCCCCCACGAACCATGGACCTTGCCGTTGGTGGGGAGGCTTGCGTGCCTCAGCGATACAGATAGCCGTACCGTAGGTGCAACCACAACCCAGGGGTATCTATCGTGAGCCCAGACAAACGTGTGGTTCCTGAAGAGGGGCAGCAGCCTTTTCAGTAGTTGCAAGGGCAACAGTCTGGATGATGGACTGATCTGGCCTTGTAACAATTACCAAAACGGCCTTGCTATGCTGATACTGCGAACGGCTGAAAGCAAGGGGAAACTACGGCCGTAATTTTTCCCGAGGGCATGCAGCTTTACTGTATGATTAAATGATGATGGCGTCCTCTTGGGTAAAATATTCCGGAGGTAAAATAGTTCCCCATTCGGATCTCCGAGGGGGGGGGGGGGGGGAGAGACTACTCAAGAGGATGTCGTTATCAGGAGAAAGAAACTGTCGTTCTACGGATCGGAGCGTGGAGTGTAAGATCCCTTAATCGGGCAGGTAGGTTAGAAAATTTAAAAAGGGAAATGGATAGGTTAAAGTGAGATATAGTGGGAATTAGTGAAGTTCGTTGGCAGGAGGAACAAGACTTCTGGTCAGGTGACTACAGAGCTACAAACACAAAATCAAATAGGGGTAATGCAGGAGTAGGTTTAATAATGAATAGGAAAATAGGAATGCGGGTAAGCTATTACAAACAGCATAGTGAACGAATTATTGTGGCCAAGATAGATACGAAGGCCACACCTACTACAGTAGTACAAGTTTATATGCCAACTATCTCTGCAGATGACGAAGAAATTGAAGAAATGTATGATCAAATACAAGAAATTTTTCAGATAGTGAAGGGAGATGAAAATTTAATAGTCATAGGTGACTGGAATTCGGTAGTAGGAAAAGGGAGAGAAGGAAACGTAGTAGGTGAATATGGACAGGGGCAAAAAAATGAAAGAGGAAGCCGCCTGGTAGAATTTTGCACAGAGCACAGCTTAGTCATAGCTAACACTTGGTTCAAGAATCATAAAAGAAGGCTGTATACATGGAAGAAGCCTGGAGATAGTGACAGGTTTCAGATAGATTATATAATGGTAAGACAGAGATTTAGGAATCAGGTTTTAAATTGTAAGACATTTCAAGGGGCAGATGTGGACTCTGACCACAATCTATTGGTTATGACCTGTAGCTTAAAACTGAAGAAACTGCAAAAAGGTGGGAATTTAAGGACATGGGACATGGATAAACTAAAAGAACCAGAGATTGTACAGAGTTTCAGGGAGAGCATAAGGGAGCAATTGACAGGAAAAGGGGAAAGAAATACAGTAGAAGAAGAATGGGTAGCTTTGAGGGATGAAGTAGTGACGGCAGCAGAGGATCAAGTAGGTAAAAAGACAAGGGCTAGTAGAAATCCTTGGGTAACAGAAGAAATATTGAATTTAATTGATGAAAGGAGAAAATATAAAAATGCAGTAAATGAAGCAGGGAAAAAGGAATACAGACGTCTCAAAAATGAGATCGACAGGAAGTTCAAAATGGCTAAGCAGGGAAGGCTAGAGGACAAATGTAAGGATGTAGAGGCTTATCTCACTAGGGGTAAGATAGATACTGACTACAGGAAAATTAAAGAGACCTTTGGAGATAAGAGAACCACTTGTATCAACATCAAGAGCTCAGATGGCAACCCAGTTCTAAGCAAAGAAGAGAAAGCAGAAAGGTGAAAGGAGTATATGGAGGGTCTATACAATGGCGATGTACTTGAGGACAATGTTATGGAATTGTAATATGATGTAGATGAAATGGGAGATACGATATTGCGTGTAGAGTTTGACAGAGCACTGAAAGACCTGAGTCGAAACAAGGCCCCCGGAGTAGACAACATTTCATTGGAACTACTGACGGCCGCGGGACAGCCAGTCCTGACAAAACTCTACCATCTGGTGAGCAAGATGTATGAGACAGACGAAATACCCTCAGACTTCAAGAAGAAAATAATAATTCCAATCCCAAAGAAAGGAGGTGTTGACAGATGTGAAAATTACCGAACTATCAGTTTAATAAGTCACAGCTGCAAAATACTAACACGAATTCTTTACAGACGAATGGAATACTAGTAGAAGCCGACCTCGGGGAAGATCAGTTTGGCTTCTGTAGAAATGTTGGAACACGTGAGGCAATACTGACCCTACGACTTATCTTAGAAGAAAGATTAACGAAAGGCAAACCTACGTTTCTAGCATTTGTAGACTTAGAGAAAGCTTTTGACAATGTTGACTGGAATACTCTCTTTCAAATTCTGAAAGTGGCAGCGGTAAGATACAGGGAGCGGAAGGCTATTTACAATTTGTACAGAAACCAGATTGCAGTTATAAGAGTCGAGGGACATGAAAGGGAAGCAGTGGTTGGGAAGGGAGTAAGACAGGGTTGTAGCCTCTCCCCGATGTTATTCAATCTGTATATTGAGCAGGCAGTAAAGGAAACAGAAGAAAAATTTGGAGTAGGTATTTAAATCCACGGAGAAAAAATAAAAACTTTGAGGTTCGCTGATGACATCGTAATTCTGTCAGAGACAGCAAAGGACTTGGAAGAGCAGTTGAACGGAACTGATAGTGTCTTGAAAGGAGGATATAAGATGAACATCAACAAAAGCAAAACGAGGATAATGGAATGTAGCCGAATTAAGTCGGGTGATGCTGAAGGAATTAGATTAGGAAATGAGACACTTAAGTAGTAAAGGAGTTTTGCTATTTGGGGAGCAAAATAACTGATGATGGTCGAAGTAGAGAGGATATAAAATGTAGACTGGCAATGGGAAGGAAAGCGTTTCTGAAGAAGAGAAATTTGTTAACATCGACTATAGATTTAAGTTTGAGGAAGTCATTTCTGAAAGTACACTCCTGGAAATTGAAATGAGAACACCGTGAATTCATTGTCCCAGGAAGGGGAAACTTTATTGACACATTCCTGGGGTCAGATACATCACATGATCACACTGACAGAACCACAGGCACATAGACACACGCAACAGAGCATGCACAATGTCGGCACTAGTACAGTGTATATCCACCTTTCGCAGCAATGCAGGCTGCTATTCTCCCATGGAGACGATCGTAGAGATGCTGGATGTAGTCCTGTGGAACGGCTTGCCATGCCATTTCCACCTGACGCCTCAGCTGGACCAGCGTTCGTGCTGGACGTGCAGACCGCGTGAGACGACGCTTCATCCAGTCCCAAACATGCTCGATGGGAAACAGATCCGGAGATCTTGCTGGCCAGGGTAGTTGACTTACACCTTCTAGAGCACGTTTGGGTGGCACGGGATACATGCGGACGTGCATTGTCCTGTTGGAACAGCAAGTTCCCTTGCCGGTCTAGGAATGGTAGAACTATGGGTTCGATGACGGTTTGGATGTACCGTGCACTATTCAGTGTCCCCTCGACGATCACCAGAGGCGTACGGCCAGTGTAGGAGATCGCTCCCCACACCATGATGCCGGGTGTTGGCCCTGTGTGCCTCGGTCGTATGCAGTCCTGATTGTGGCGCTCACCTGCACGGCGCCAAACACGCATACGACCATCATTGGCACCAAGGCAGAAGCGACTCTCATCACTGAAGACGACACGTCTCCATTCGTCCCTCCATTCACGCCTGTCGCGACACCACTGGAGGCGGGCTGCACGATGTTGGGGCGTGAGCGGAAGACGGCCTAACGGTGTGTGGGACCGTAGCCCAGCTCCATGGAGACGGTTGCGAATGGTCCTCGCCGATACCCTAGGAGCAACAGTGTCCCTAATTTGCTGGAAAGTGGCGGTGCGGTCCCCTACGGCACTGCGTAGGATCCTACGGTCTTGGCGTGCATCCGTGCGTCGCTGCGGTCCGGTCCCAGGTCGACGGGCACGTGCACCTTCCGCCGACCACTGGCGGCAACATCGATGTACTGTGGAGACCTCATGCCCCACGTGTTGAGCAATTCGGCGCTAAGTCCACCCGGCCTCCCGCATGCCCACTATACGCCCTCGCTCAAAGTCCGTCAACTCCACATACGGTTCACGTCCACGCTGTCGCGGCATGCTACCAGTGTTAAAGACTGCGATGGAGCTCCGTATGCCACGGCAAACTGGCTGACACTGACGGCGGCGGTGCAGAAATGCTGCGCAGCTAGCGCCATTCGACGGCCAACACCGTGGTTCCTGGTGTGTCCGCTGTCCCGTGCGTGTGATCATTGCTTGTACAGCCCCCTCGCAGTGTCCGGAGCAAGTATGGTGGATCTGACACACCGGTGTCAATGTGTTCTTTTTTCCATTTCCAGGAGTGTATTTGTATGGAGTGTAGCCATGTATGGAAGGGAAACATGGACGATAAATAGTTTGGACAAGAAGAGAACAGAAGCTTTCGAAATGTGGTGCTACAGAAGAATGCTGAAGATTAAATGGGTAGATCACATAACTAATGAGGAAGTATTGAATAGGACTGCGGAGAAGAATAGTTTGTGGCACAACTTGACCAGAAGAAGGAATCGGTATTTAGGACATGTTCTGAGGCATCAAGGGATCACCAATTTAGTACTGGAGGGCAGCGTGGAGGGTAAAAACCGTAGAGGGAGACCAAGAGATGAATACAGTAAGCAGATTCAGAAGGATGTAGGTTGCAGTAGGTACTGGGAGATGAAGAAGCTTGCACAGGATAGAGTAACATGGAGAGCTGCATGAAACCAGTCTCAGGACTGAAGACCACAACAACAACAACAACATCAATATGTACAACCAAAAAGTTAGTATTCTCTATCCTGGCTTCTGGCTTCTGTTGATGGATTACATTTTTCTGTAGGAACCGTATTCCTTACAGTAGAAAATTGGATGTACTTTGTTTTTTCAAAGTTCAGAGCAAGCCTATTCACATAAAACCAATCAATAACTTTTCGAAAGATATTATTTGTATCATTTTTATTGTAGTTTCTTTTACTGTACTGATAATGATGCTTGTGTAATGATAAGGAGCGATGTCATTCACATACATCAAGAACAGAAGGGGACCCATGCTCGAACCCTGTGAAACACCTAATCTATTTTTACCCCAGTTAGATGAAGTGGAAAACTTCCTTACATCACGTAAACCATACAGAGAAACTTTTTGTTTTCTATTCTGCACATATCACTTAAGCCACTCATATTCTGTTCCATATATCATTTCGTATTACGAATGGAAACGTGGATAGATCCTCTGTTCTCTGATACGTGCCATTTCTCTGTATCTCTTGTAGGTTCCGCGCAGTTTTCCTCTAAAACCTCGGAGATACTTATGAATAACCCTGTACATGCTGCTGCCACGATGTGTCGACAAGCCTACTGATGACGGACGAGACTCGCTTCACCTTGTCCTAAACCGATGGCCACATAGCTGCTGAACCCTTCCATGGTGAACAGCGTTCTGGCAGCCTCCTTCACTGAGGTCAGGGAAGGCAGTGCAGCTGTTAAATTCAAGTGGGAAGATACGAGAACGTAGAGGGAGGTTTACAAATGTCTCGAAAACTACATTCCAACTGAATTTTAAGCAAGGGCAAAAACAGACATTGATTTATTTTAAGTAAATGTCTGGTTACGGAAAAGAAATAAGAAGGAAAAACTGAGAACGTCGAGGTAGCTTTTCTTTTTGAAATGTCTAGTTAAGGTACCATCATGATGCTGTGAACAGAATCTGGATTCATCCGAAAAAATGACGTTTCGCTATTCGCGCGCCCAAGTTCGTCGCTGAGTACACCATCGCAGGCGCTCCTGTCTGTGACGCAGCGTCAAGTGTAATCGCAGCCATGGTCTCCGATTCGATAGTCCATGCTGCTGTAAACGTCGTCGAACTGTTCGTGCAGATAGTTATTGTCTTGGAAACGTCCCTATTTGTTGACTCAGGGATCGAGACGTGGCTGCACGATCGGTTACAACCATGCGGAAAGGATGCCTGTCATCTCGACTGCTAGTGATACGAGGCCGTTGGGATCCATCACCATGTTCCGTATTACCCCCCTGAACCCACCGATGCCATATTCTGCTAACAGTCATTGGATCTCGACCAACGCGAGGAGCAATGTCGCGATACGATAAACCGCAATCGCGATAGGCTATAATCCTACCTTTATTAAAGTCGGAAACGTGGTGGTACGCATTTCGCCTCCTTACATGAGGCATCACAACAACGTTTCATCAGGTAATGCCGGGAAACTGCTGTTTGTGTATGAGAAATTGGTTGGAAACTTTCCTTATGTCAGCATGTTTTAGGTGTCGCCACCGGCGCCAACCTTGTACGAATGCTCTGAAATTGTTTGCATATCACAGCATCTTCTTCCTGTCGGTTGAATTTCGCGTCTGTAGCACGTCAACTTTGTGGTGTAGCAATTTTAATGGCCAGTAGTGTATCTTGAGTGAATGTTTGAGTACGAAAAAGAAATAAAAAGGAAAAACTCAGAATGTCGAGGTAGCATATCTGTTTGAAACGTCTAGTTAAGTTACCATAGCCGTATGCTTATCAGACGGGTGAGTAGGGAGGAGCCCAAGATGACAGTAAATCTGCATTCCTGATATAAATCGTTTTTCTCAGAAATGGTTTTTAGTCGAGCAGTGCTACGTACATTGGTCTACGAAAGGCGCACGCATACCGTAACGGTGCTGTAATATAAAGACATAAAATAGAGAGAGAGAGAGAGCGGAGGCGTGCCGTTGCGAGGTGAGCCGCCGCCGGGGGGCAGAGGGAGGTGGCTTAGGGGCGCGGTGTACGGCGGTGTGTCCAGGCCGCGGCGGTAATCGCATCCCCGGAGCCGCAAGGCGGCGCGTGCGCCAGCCAGATAAGGCTCTATCAAGCGTGCGCAGCCGGCCCGGCCGCGCCTCTGTTGACTCTGATGGGATCCCGGATTAAATCATTGACAGGCAGATGTCATATTGGGCGCCGCGCCCGCCCCACATATTGAGTTATTCATTACTGACAGTTGTCCAAATAGGTTTTAGTGGCCGTAATAAAAGTTAACGCCCCGCCAGCCGCTTCCTCCGCGCCGCCTGTGACGGCCATCAAACGCGTCACGCCCGCCCCTCGCCTCGCAGCGATTTGATGGAGATGGAGCGCAGTCCCCCGCCTACCGCCTACCCCTTACTCCAACAGTCGCTGAATTTCGTCTCGTCCATGGACAGCGCTTCTTCTCGGTCATTTGGCACGCACTCTGTAGTAAAATGGGCATTTCTTACTGATTTCGCGTTTTCATCCATACTCCGCAAACAGCTGTAAATGCCTGGCAGAGATTACTTCCTGCTGTGCCACGTATTTGGGTCTCTTGCCGATCCATTTTAGTATAGATTGCAGAAAGAATGACGGTTTAAATGCTTCTGTAGGCGCTGTAGTTAGCCTAGTATTATCTTAACAGTCTTATACGGAAATCATGCGTTGCGGCTTGTAGCATCACCCTAGATTCCTTACTTAATGTGGTTTCTGGCCACATTGTAGCTATTCTTTCGCTGGTTGGTTGTCGTACGTCTCCAGACATTTTCCGGTTCAGATTTTTTCTACATTTGGATGATGCTCTTCCTGTGGTCAAACAGACTTGGGTAACTCTTGCTGTCCTTTTTTGCATATATTGAAATTCCCTTATCACTCCTATTCGGTATTGGTCCCATACATTTAAGCAATGTTTTAACGTGGTGGGTACAGACACAAAACAACACTTTTATAATCATTTCTATGGTTCAATGTTTCAAAAGGCTCTGAGCACTATGGGACTTAACTTCTGAGGTCATCAGTCCCCTAAAACTTATAACTACGTAAACCTAACTAACCGAAGAACATCACACACACACATCCATGCCCGAGGCAGGATTCGAACTTGTGACCGTAGCGGTCTCGCGGTTCCACACTGTAGCGCCTAGAACCGCTTGACCACACCGGCCGGCTAACCATTTGTATGGGTTCTCCATATGTTGCGTCCTGTACCATAACCCTAGATTTCTTACTTAATGCGGTTTCTTGAACCTTTGTAACTATTCTTCCGCTGGGTGGTCGACATCTGTCTCCAGACATTTTACGGTTCGGGTTTTTTCCTGCATTTGGATGCTAAAACGAACTAGCGGTAATTCGAGCTGTCCATTTTTGTATACGCTGAAAATTGGTACTGATCCCATACATTCAAGGAATATTTTAATGTGGTGGCTATCGGCTATTTAGGCAATGGTATTTATAGATAGGAAACAGTACTTTTATAACCATTTCTATAGGTACTCGATTCGAAAGGAGTAGTTAAATATGTTAACGTGTTAATAATTCGTCTCTCTCTTTCATGATAATTCGGTCTGTACTGTGATATGCAACTGCCGATTAGATAGTTTTTTGTTCAGGTCATAAAATAATAGGCTGCAGATATTCTGATCCAGTCGTTTGCTTGCCTGATTTTGGTACATTCTTTCGACTGAGTCCTTTTTTCTACTTCTTGAACAGTGCCTGAGCTCTGTGATGTATCTCATTTTAATGGCTTTATACCTTGCTGGCGTTCTCATTTGTCCGCCATGAAGCCACATTAATCTATTGCAATGCGTATTTTCTTAAGTTGATAGATGTTTCCCCTTCTTTATATAAAAAGCTATCTGATTATTTGTTGCCGGCCGCGGTGGTCGAGCGGTTCTTGGCGCTTCAGTCCGGAACCGCGCGACTTCTACGGTCGCAGGTTCGAATCCTGCCTGGGGCATGGATGTGTGTGATGTCCTTAGGTTAGTTAGGTTTAAGTAGTTCTAAGTTCTAGGGGACTGATGACGTCAGATGTTAAGTCTCATAGTGCTCAGAGCCATTTGAACCTTTTTTTTATTATTTGTTATTTCCGTAAACGAAATCAAACGTACCTACAACGCAAAATCGAAATAATTCAGTTAGCTCTTTTTTATGAGTATACTGCCGGGGAAAACTGCAACATCGTCAAGGACTTGGCCGTTTTTTGGATAAAAGATGAAGCAAGTAGTTTATCATTGTAGGAAAAATAACGAATTCAGACCAGTTGAAATACACGTGTCACATTAAAGGGTGGCCAACAGACCCATATATACTCAGTGTACCCTCTTATGACGGCAAAGCGGAAGTGCACTCTCAAGACTGTCCTAAGCACCTTGCCCCTTTGTTGCAATTCAGCTCTGGAAATTGAGTGAGTACCCACTTTACCATATCCTATACATTTTCAATTGACGACAGATCTGGTGATCATGCCACCCAGGGCAATTGTTGTACACCATCAAGATCACATTGCGTTGCAGCAGTAGTATCCTAAAGTGCACTGTCCTGCTGGAAAAGGCATATCAGCTTCCTGTTTAAGAAGCTAGTAGCATGGGGATAACAACCTTTGCGATGTAGCAGGCGCTGGCTACACTGGCCTATAGAAACGCAAAATGTGACATCGAGTTGTAACTGATGGGTCTCCACACCTTGAAGCCTGGGTTGGGACGGAGACTGGGGTGGGATCCGCGTATCCTAGGTGAGTGCACTATGCAGTAGGTCGCTCATCTGCTCTACGCTGTACATGTGTACGTTCAGCACCCTCCTGCAGCCAGAACTTGTTCTCATCAATGAAGGCAACAGTGCGCCATTCCACTCTCCATCCAACTCTTTCATGACACCAGAGCAGAGGTGGTTGTCGGTGTAGTGGTGTCATCTGTAGCCTGGACGGAGGCACAGGCGATGTTACAAGCAGACGGTTCCTGATGGTCTTTGAAGCCACATGCGGCCACATTTTTTTCCGTGAATACTCTCACAACGCTTAGGTCTCGATGTATGTACTGCATGGACGTCCAGAACCGATCAACAGGCGTAGGAATGTTCCACAGGCAACTTCTGAAAGCAACGAAACACTAGCGATACCATGTGACCAAGATATGCTGCAATGCGTCGGTACTTCCATCCAGCTTCCTGAATGCCAATAATGCGATTGTGTTCAAGTGGCTGAAATTGTTCAACAGGAGTACGTACTCTTCGGTAAGTTCTGTTTGTACACAGTGCTCACCTCTAAACTCGGCGCAGTTTCTGTCTGCAGAGTGAAAATAGAGGGATGTGGAAAGGACTCCAGAGCTCCATCTGATAGTAAGTAGCTGTGACAAATGAATCACTACCACTACAACTCCTCAGTATACACATATTTTACCATGGTGCCAATGATCACAATCCACTGAGAATATTGCATTTTCTTCTGTCAGTGTATAAAAATAGTATAAAAATTGCAGATGTGGATGTATGTATATATATACGTACCATGTGTGAGTGTGTGTACAGGAAAGTGAACGATTTCTCAGGACATTACGGTGTGCGAAAGCGATATTACGTAAGTTTAGTTCTCGTAGAAAGTTATACAATGTTCAGTATGATTTACTTTTAATTGGGTCCTAACTGTTGTTATGTGGCAGCTTGTTCCCAAACTGTCATGCAACTTATTTCATAATGTTATGTGCACATCCCCATAGTCAATGTAGTCGACCCTTTTACGCTCTATCATAACAGCATACAATATTCGGTACTATCAGTGAATGTAAAGGTAACTGCTTCTACTCTCCCATACCTATTATTTTCTGTTGCCTCCTGGCTGGGTTGGGCAACATTGAAGCTTACTTATAAAGAACCAGAAGGGGCTATAAACGGTTTCAGAGCTGAGGATTCTCCTTCAGAGCAGGTAGACAGCACGTAACTCGTTTAGGTACACCTTTGCACACTTGGCAGCCCAAGGGCTGGCCTATATGTCGTAACCTCAACTGTACAACACTTTTGAAAAGTTAATGTGTGTAGCCAGGTGCAGATGAGAGAACGGGAGAAGGATGAGGTGTGACATAACTCTGCGGTCTCAGCACAAAAGAATGTTAGTTTAAAATCCTTGCAACGGGCTCTCTAATTGGCTCACAATAATTATTTCTGTGAAACATATGCTAGCCCATCACTGGCTATGTGTGCACCATTCAATAGGCCAGATTAGAAACCTGTCATTGAATGGCAGAGATTTTCTGCCTTCTCCCCATGCCACACCATCTTCGGTTAATCGTGACAAAATCCGCCAAGAGTGGAGTTGTTTAACTTCTTTAAAAAAATTATTGTTGGACGGAACTCGCAAGATCTGCTGCACTTGGATGGCGAGATTCCTACGTTAACAGAAACAACTGATTTTCAGAGAGCTGAGTCAGGGGACACTTAGACGAAAAAGGAGTAAAGATTTTCTGGAGGGTCACCGGTGACATGAGACTGGCAGTCGTACGAAAAGTATGTCTCCTCTTTAGTACAGAGTGCACAGAGCAAGCTGTACTCAAAATTTTCCAGTCGTTACCGCCGCCGCTGGCGACTTTCACACTGTATGAGAGTGTTTAAGAATTATCCAGCGATGCACTCCCTTAGTCGAGGGGGACGTGATGCTAGTTAACTGTCAGCATGTGATAAGTGCAGAGTTGTAACGTTTGCAGCCAGCCAGTTGCATCCATCACGCACGTTGGCGATTCTACTGGTGTTAGCACTTATTTATCCCAATTCTTTCTTTAATTACCCACAGTCATTAAGAATATCTGCAGCTTAGTTTCATGATTTTACTTTTATGGCATTCACTCACATGCGCTAAAGTTAAAATTCATAATCACAATCCCTTATCCATTTCTTAAACGTCAACTTTAACCACTTACAGCCATTAACCAAATCTGCAACTTTGTTTCATGATTATGCTTTTATTGTGTTTACCCACATGTGCTAAGATTATATTTCATAATCATAATCCCATACCCATTTATTAAATGTTCACATACATATCTCAGTGGGTCGTTCATTTGTTACAGTGACCGCTAGTTTCTGTTGTAGACAGACGAGCCCATTCATTAATACACCGACGTGTGATGTGGTACCAGTATTTTTAAGCCTGTTTGGGCCACCCCAAATAGTCATTACTCATAAAACGTTTCCATTACGTGAGATTGTACTTTTCTTAAATTTGCATGATGTTATGGGGAGCGTCGCCGCCCTGTAGACCACAAGCGATCGGAAGTAACAGCGTGTTATGGATATTCCACACCCCACAATGCCAGCGGGACTGTCACCGCTCGGAGTAGCACTCTAAGAACTGTTGATTCGACAAAAACTCCGCTCGTTTTCGATTATACAAGGGTCACTCCAAAAAAAAAAAAAAAAAAAAAAATGCAATGTTTGAAAGTTTTACAGCGTGTAGATACATCCTTCAGGAGCAATATTTTCATTTCTCCACATAATTTGCATCCCTCTCAACTGCCTTACTCCATTTTGGAACCAGCACCTTTATACCCGCACGGTAAAATTCTGGACCAACCTGTTGGAGCCACTGTTTGGGAGTCATCGTCTTCAAACCTTGTTCCACGAAGAGAGTCTTTCATTTTCCCAAAGAGATGATAGTCACATGGAGCCAGGTCAGGACCGTAAGGTGGGTGTTTCAGTCTTGTCCACCCGAGTTTTATGATCGCTTACATTGTTTTTTTGACTGACATGTTGTCGTGCATTGTCGTGCAACAGCCGGCCGGAGTGGCCGTGCGGTTCTAGGCGCTATAGTCTGGAGCGACCGCTGCGGTCGCAGGTTCGAATCCTGCCTCGAGCATGGATGTGTGTGATGTCCTTAGGTTTAATTAGCTCTAAGTGCTAGGCGATTCATGACCTCAGAATTTAAGTCGCATAGTGCTCAGAGCCATTTGTCGTGCAACAGAAAAACATCCTGCTTTTGCCGATGTGGTCGAACGACGAGCTTGACGTTTCTTCAGTGTCGTCACATATGCATCAGAGTTTATGGTGCTTTTTTTTTTTTGCATGATGCCACTCCATTGATTGCCACTCCATTGATTGCCTCTTCGTCTCTGGCGAAAAATGATGGTGCCATGTTTCATCACCTGTCACAATTCTTCCAAGAAATTTATCTACCCCATTCTTGTACTGTTCCAAAAGTTCGCCTCATACCGTTTTCCTTGTTTCTTTCTGAGCTACTGTCAACATCCTGGGAACCCACCTGGCACAAATCTTTCTTAATTCCAACACTATCAGTATTCTGTAAACATTTCCTTCCCCTATCCCAACGTAGCGTGACAATTCGTTCACTGTGATGCGTCTGTCAGCAGTCACCAATTCTTTAACTCTCTGCACATTGTCTGGAGTGTGCACAGTACGAGGCCGGCCGCTGAGAGAACACTCCTCAATATTGCCGTGCCCGCTTTCATCGCGTAACCTGCTTGTCCACTGACTAACTGTTCTGCGATCGACAGCTGCATCTTCATACACCTGTTTCAACCTTTTGTGGATGTTTCCCACTGTCTCGTTTTCGCAGCACAGGAATTCTATGACAGCACGTTGCTTCTAACGAGCGTCAAGTGTGAAACATCCCCTTAGAAAAATTAATGAATTACTGTGCTGGTAAACCTCTCACGTTATATGATTTTCAAACAGCTGAGCAGAACTGAACGTACTCAGTCATTACTCTCTTTACTTATTCTGATCAACACTAAACTGACACATAATATTTTTAGCGCAGCGCAATCTGACTTTCTATAATCCCTACAAAAGAATGGCTCTGACTGACAATAACCTATACCTTTCAAGAATCACTTATCCCACAAAAATCTTCGTTACTCGAACTACTGCAATACAGCGAGCGCCAATACTGCCAGCTAAATAAAAGATTATAACTGCTGCAGTCACTAACTACTGATAGGCATAGTTAGCAAATGACCAACCAGCCAGAGACTGCACACAACACAGCCAGTGATTTTCATACAGAGCGCTACGTGGCTTTACCAATATAAAACCTAAACAGCCTACTTACAAGTGTAGCAGCTATCTTGATGACATGCGGTAACGGCGCCACTCACGGGAACAGGTTGAACTAAGTTTGAAAACAAGTGGAAGGATACATCTACACACAGTAAAACTTTCACACATACAGAATGAAAACTGTATTTTTACAAAAATAGTGTGCATTTCTTTCGAAGAGACCCTCTTATCTGCTTCTCAGCTTCATCTCAGACCCACAAGGTGACCTGTAGTGTGCCGGCCGGAGTGGCCGTGCGGTTCTAGGCGCTACAGTCTGGAACCGCGACACCGCTACGGTCGCCGGTTCGAATCCTGCCTCGGGTATGGATGTGTGTGGTGTCATTAGGTTAGTTAGGTGTAAGTAGTTCTAAGTTCTAGGCGACTGATGATCTCAGATGTTGAGTCCCATAGTGCTCAGAGCCATTAGAACCATTTTTTTGACCTATAGTTTTGTTGAACGAATAGCACTTTTTCAATTTAGTAAGTCATATACGTATCACGTTTCATTTAAATTTCTTCAGTGACGCAGAGAACGAATCACCTTGAGTGAAAAGTTTGTAGAATACTGCCGCCACTCATGTGATTGCTCTTTAGTAAAATCTGACACAGCGTAAGGTCAGAATGTTGGAGAACAATTATGTATGTCAACTGATACTTGTCACAAACGATAGTTTAGCTAATGCAAGTCATTTCGTAACTTTACTGTCAGGGTAGATCTAGCCTACTGTTGGCCACTCTGACTTCAGTTGTAAGTCCACACTTTTATCTACAACTACTGTTCCGAGAAATGTGCCGAAGAAATTGTATTCTACTGCCACCACCCGGGCTTCGTTGTAACCACTGTAACCCCAAGTGCTCTGGCTACCTAAGGGCGTGAAGCCATAAGATGTTCACGAACGAGACAGATGAGTTCACTGTTAAAATGCCGGGGCGACCTGTTTGGGGTTGCTGTAGGTGCGAACACGTTTCTTGGTCTTCTTTCGCAGTCGGGCGGGCTCCCCGTAACGAGTACCTAATGGCCTCCGCAGTCTTAATTGGCCAGAGAGAGCGACGTAACGAGCAGCGGGGAAGCCGCTTCGCAGCAGCCGCGGCCGCCCGTCGCGCTGTTTATAGTTTTTAATAAAGGCGGCAGGCGCCCGCTCGCCCGCCGCCCGCATATCTTCATTTGCGCGCTCCTCGCCGCCGCAGCGCCGCTGAAACTCTACCCTCCCAGCCTCGCTCCACCGCCCTCGCCGCAGAGCGAAAGTGCCTACTCGTTAATGATGAAGAAACAATGCCATCTAAACAGGTACTATGCGGAAGAACATTTAATGCCGCTGTTCACTTCGTTTGCGTTTATTCGACCCTGTGTGAGCCGAATATGAACATAGAGCTAACAGCGGTTCGAGGTTATTTGAGACACAGGTCCGTTCGTCAAGGTTTCATTTACAACCATTCCAGCACAAGCCAAAACTGATCAAAAGGAATCCACGCAAAATCTTCATTACAATGACAGCAACTGGATTTCAAAAATGGCTCTGAGTACTATGGGACTTAACATCTGACGTCATCAGTCACCTAGAACTTAGAACTACTTAAACCTAACTAACCTAAGGACGTCACACACATCAATGACCGAGGCAGGATTCGAACCTGCGACGGTTCCAGAATGAAGCGTCTAGAGCCGCTCGGCCACACCGGCCTGCGCAATTGGATTTGATGCCATGATTCCTCAGAATATAATTTCGGGTGTGTTATCCACTGTGCCACATAGCTCGGTACAAAATTTTAAGAGCACACATCACTACGATTGAGGGTATTAAATATCTGACACACATCCAGTGCATGCACCTGTGTTCCTTTCGGAAGACGGTTCCAGAGTTATTAACTTCAAACACATAGGTGAAACAGTAAATATCACGCTCCCTAGCATTTCAGAAAAGTCCGCCTGCTTAGCTGAATGGTACTGCCGGCACAGAAGCTCAGCGTGTTCGGCCAGAGGGCTGCATGCTCTCTGTAATAAAAAAAACTGAGTCAAGGAATCAACAATCAAATTGAACATATGTCTTGTGACGTCTCCCGCCCAGACCAAACGCAACGAACTATATCGAAAGAAAAAGAAGTGGTAACATGCTTGTCTTCGATGCAGCGAGCCCGGGTTCGATTCCCGGCCGGTTTGGAGATTTTCTCCGTTCGTGGACTGTCCTCATCATCATTTCATCCTCATCACCGGCAAGCAAGTCACCCATTGTGGTGTCGACTGAAATAAGACTTGCACTTGGCAGCCGAACTCGAATGGGACCTCCCAACCAACAAAGTCATACGTGCATTTCATTTCAGAAAAAGAAACAGAAGCCAATAAAGCAATGGGTTTGACCAAAGTTTGTTAGACAAGGGGCTAATAACCCAAAAATTAGATCACAAAAATAAATATTTAATAAAATAGGCTGCAGATAAGTGTTTGTTTTCATACAATAACGTATACTGACCACCCACAATGAACCCGTTAGACACTTCTGGCGCAATTAAGAAAGGGAAAGGAAATTTTTCATCGTAAATCAAAGACAAGAATAGGCTGGAAATGAGTAACGGATAGGGGTATCGAAGTTAGTAGAAACATTTGCCAGTTTTCTGTAGATGAGGAAAGTCTCATTGAGGCTGCGAGAACTTACAGCAAGAATGCGAGCGTTGCTAAAAGCAAGAGCTGTGTATAGGATGCGAGATCAAATCTGCAAGACATGTCTATTTGATATTTTAGTGTTCAGATGAATAGGTGATGTAATGAAAGATCACAAATAGTTGGGAATGGAAAGAGTGTGCTTAGCACATTGGACTCGCGGTTCGGGAGGACGACGGTTTAATCCTGCGTCCGGCCATCCTGATTTAGGTTTTCCGTGATTTCCCTAAATTGCTCCAGGCAAATGCCGGGATGGTTCCTTTGAAAGGGCACGACCGACTTCCTTCCCCGTCCTTTCCTACTCCGATGAGACCGATGACCTCGCTGTTTGGTCTCATCCCCCAAACAACCCAACCCAACCCAACCCAATGGATAGAGTAACGTACGGAAATGTCACATGGAAAAGAGTTGTAAGTAGTCCGCCAGTGAAGGTACTGCTTACCTCTATTTTAGCTACATATCGAGAGAGTGAATTTTAATTTTCAGCTGCGTTAATGAAATCGTCGTTTGCTGTAATAATATCATTAGGAGAATCAACCTTTTGAGGTTAACACACTCTTGAAAGCTATCATTGATTTGTATCAGCCGATATCTACTTTACAACTTTTCCCTCAGATCTCTGTGATTGTTGAAGTGTTACCTGCTACCGTCAAAGGACGACTTGGCACCATCAGAGTACTTTGTACTGGTATTATCTTGTTCCTCGCATGAGTCCCTAGACAGGTGTGTCTACGGAACCGAGAAAATGTATGGTGTTACTTTAGTTACTTATGATTAGCGCTCCGTCAGTAATAGGTATTTACAGAGAAGCGATTTCTTTGATGTACTGAATCCCTTGGCGTAAGTTCTAGAGCAGTTGCGCGTGCTGTGTTTAAGTTCGGTAAATATGTAATGGGTGGGGATTCAGGTGTATCAGTGCGGTCAATGCAAAATCAGTCTATTAGTTCTTCTATTGCTGTCATGCTCTTTGAATGCATTCTTATTAGAAAGTGTAACCTGTTCTTGTTATACTCGTTGAATCCATTTTTACTAATAAAAAAATGTAGCCTAGTAGAGTTCATAAAAGTTTGAAAATTAAGTGGAGCAGCATAATCAAACATAGATGTGAATTATGGTATCGTCATATATACATATGTAATCGTGACTGCTTTTCTAAACAGAAATTATGGGCAGCAAAGAATAAATCAAGAGCATATGCCTTTTCTCAATTGATAACATTGTTTTAAAGCTTATTTGTTTCTCTTTTACAACAAAAAACCAAGAAAATTTCTGATTACATTCGAACACTAAAGCTACAGTCTCTCAGACTACACAATTATTTCCTAATTGTACACCTGTCATCACTAAATATTATTTTACTGCTGAGACTGTATTTCGACTGCTACTTGCAAAGAGCACACAATGTGCACTGTACCGTTTTTTTTTTTTCACTTGCTTTTGGCTTCACATGGCGTAATGGCAGTTTCCCAGTTAAATCAGACCTTAATTTGAACCGGAACGACGTTCAGGCACGTCCGAAGCAAAATCCTTTTGAAGTCACTGGAAAAAAGTTGGCACAACTATAATTTGCCGCTACGCCGGCACCAGTGAACCTGGCAGTGGTTGGCGTTTTACAATGACACTCGTTGTCAGATGTGTTACTTATTTGTAGCAACGATATGAGCTTGGATCCATTCACTTGTTATACTCTCAGTGAGTAGAATGCAAATGACATTGGAAGCAATTACCAACCATCTAACTCCGTGCCCGATACCACATCGCGTGGTTGTCTAACAACTGGCGAACTGTACGTGACCTTAATGGGCTAGGAATATCTTCATCGACATTCATCGCTACATGATTTATTAATTAATACTGGAACGTGGGCTTCCGCAACAATCTAAAATTTCCACTTTTTATGTAAATTACTTGATCATTTGAGACGTGTTACGCCACAGGAACTACATTTTGTAGGTCTTACCAAAAGTTTATTATATTCCAGAGAACTGATGACTGTAAATTAAATATTTATGCTTCTTATAGATATATTGCCTTGATACTTAAAAGGTCAGCATTTCCCATAATTTAATTCAAAGCAGACCTTTATGTATTATTAAAATGAATATGGATGTGACACTTTATTGATGTTGACCATCTAAATTATATTATTCAACGTTTATATTTGATATGTTTCCAACAAAATGACCAATAAGACTTTTTTGAGTTTATATTTGATATGTTTCCAACAAAATGACCAATAAGAAATGAAATAAAGCAGGAAAATAGTTAGAAAAGATATTTTTACTCATACAGCAGTAATGTTTATTAATACTGAATTTCAAAACTAAAGTAGGAAATAATCATGAGTGAGAATACTGTTGGTTATAAACAAAACTGACAAGTCATAAACAGTGTTTGACTAATCTTTCTCGAAAACGAAAATGAAGGCACCAAGTTTTAATGAACAGCACAGTGAACACGGTTCTGTACGCGGTATTCTCTGAAACCAAACACCGCTCTAAGAATCTATACGTTTGGCTGCCATGGCTAATGTTCCATAATCGAAGGTCTTGTGTTACATTCTCTAAAGATAACAATGTAACTGCTATGGCATTAACTCACTGCGATCAGTCACATAATGTTACAACTGGCTAAACGAGAGGTTTCGCGGAATCATGAAAATAACTTATAGAAGTATATGAGAATTCTGTAATGATTAAAGTTCTGTACTTCTGATCCTTGGAGTGTCAAATGCCGTTCCCCTGCTGACGCCACTGATCATAATTTTCCGTAACCAACTGCATCTGCATCCATATAGATACTCTGCAAGCGATCTGGAGGTGTGGGGTGAAGGGTACTTCTGGTAGCACTAGCTGATCCTCCCCGTCTTTTGCTGTTCCACTCGTGAATTGTGTATGCGGAGAATGATAAAAGGCAAGCCTCCGCTTAGCTCTGATTTTGCCATCTCACAGAGTTGGAAACATAAATATCCAATATACACACATCACCTCGGTTCCCAGAGTTTCGGAACCCTTACAGAAAATTGGAATAGAGATCAACATAAACATCATCTCCTCCCTTTTTATTGCTCATGAAAACCACACATCGCATGTTGTAGCACCATATAGCGAGACCTTCAGAGGAGGTGATCCAGATTGCTGTACATACCGGTACCTCTAATATCAAGTAGCACGTCCTCTTGCATTGACGCATGCCTGTATTCGTTTTTGCATAATATCCACAAGCTCATCAAGGCACTATTGGTCCAGAATGTCCCACTCCTCAGTGGTGATTGGGCGTAAATCCCTCAGAGTAGTTGGTGGGTCACGTCGTCCATAAACAGCCCTTTTCAATCTACCCCAGACATGTTCAATAGCGGTTATGTCCGAAGAACATGCTCGCCACTCTAGTCGAGCTATGTCGTTATCCTGAAGGAAGCCATTCACAAGACGTGCACGATGGGGGCGACAATTGAAGGGCCATGAAGACGAATTCCTCGCCAATATGCTGCCGATATGGTTGCACTATCGGTTGGAGGATGGCATTCATGTATCGTACAGCCGTTACGGAGCCTTCCAAGACCACCAGCGGCGTACGTCGGCCCCACATAATGCCACCCCAAAACATAAAGGAACCTCTACCTTGCTGCATTCGCTGGACAGTGTATAAGAGGCGTTTAGCCTGACCAGGTTGTCTTCAAACACGTCTCCGACGATTGTCTGGTTGAAGGCATATGCGACATTCAGTGAAGGGAACATGATGCCAATCTATGGTCCATTCGGCACGTTGTTGGGTCCATCTGTATCGCGCTGCATGGTGTCGTGGTTGCAAAGTTGGATCTCGCCATGGATGTCGGGAGTGAAGTTTCGCATCATGCAGCCTATTGCGCATAGTTTGAGTCGTAACGCGGCTCCACAAAAAGCATTATTCAACATGGTAGCGTAGCTGTCCGGATTCCTCTGAGCCATAATCCGTAGGTAGCGGTCATCCACTGCAGTAGCAGCCCTTGGGCGGCCTGAGCGAGGCATGTCATCGAAAGTTTCTGTCCTTCTGTATCTCCTTCAAGTCCGAACAACATCGCTTTGGTTCACTCCGAAACTCCTGGACACTGCCCTTGTTGAGAGCCGTTCCTGGCACAATGCGGACGCGATCGAACCGCGGTATAGAGCGTCTAGGCACGGTTGAACTACAGATAACACGGGTCGTATACCTCCTTCGTCGTGGAATGACTGGAACTGATTGGCTGTCGGACCCCATCCGTCTAATAGGCGCTGCTCAAGCATGTGTGTTTACATCTTTGGGTGGGTTTACTGATATCTCTGAATAGTTAAAGGGGCTGTGTCTGTGATACAGTATCCACAGTCAACGTCTATCATCAGGAGTTCTGGGAACCGGGGTGATGCAAAACTATTTTTGATGTGTGCATTTATAGTGATTACTAGTCATAGCACTCCCCATCGCCCTAGTAGTGCTAAACCTGCAGTTCAGCAGAGTCGCTGATAACCGTTGCTAGAAAGACAGAGTTCTGTAGTGAATAAAAAGCGAGTTCTCAGATTCCATCTAACGCAATTGCAACTCTGTTTGAATGTTGCAGTAGCCAACAGTTGAACACATTCACGAAAACCACCGAACTGCGCCGGTGTGTAGCTGGCAGAACTATGGAGCAAAGTGTCACTGCCACAGGGACCGTCCCGTCAGTAGCACCCACTGTTTATATTAGATGTTGTGGTTTTATTGGTTTGGTAATAAGAAACTATGTTTCACAAAACTCAGTTTCAGAACAGTATACTGGTTGTAAGAAGAAAAGAAAAAAAAGGGAGAGAGAGAAAGAGAGATAGAGAGAATGAAGGAAACAAGAGAGAGAGAAAAGATTGGCATTTAGTATAATTAATGGCTTTTAGTATAATTGTTCAGGAGATGTTCCCATATTCTGGAGAATAGGGGGGTGGGGGAAGCCAGTGCCTCCCGCTTCTCGTAAACATCTACATCACTACTCCGCATGTGGCTCTGGCAGATGCCTGGATGGTAGTAGGTCCGGCAACACAGCTACTCATTTGTGGCCACCTTGTCCTGTCATCCGTCAGATGTAACCGGTGAATAAGTTTCATTCTGTAAATTTACATATTCCATTCAAAACCCTTAAACTGTGACAATAGATAGCAGGGAGGAAACTAAGGGATAAGTATGAAGTGTGATTATAGATGCCTGATGTGTTTCAAAGTATGAAATAATCGTTATCAGCGTCAGAGCTTAGGTCTTTCACTCTCAGGCACCTTACTGATCTACCATCATTTCCAAGGGCGTTCCTGTCTTCGTTGACCTACTGGTGTTTGGTTGCCGAACTTGTTTGCTTCCCGTAGATTCACGCAAGCACTATAACAAGGCTTTTCTGTATTTAATTATTTCTTCAGTACTGCTTTAACGTTGGAGAAAATGACATACCGTTCACAGGGATTAAATGATTCAACAGGGGTAATATTCATGCTAAAGAGACATACCATAAAAGGAGACGTAAGGTTCCCTTTGCATTGTCAACAATAATAAAACACTCGTCGACGGTTTCGTTTTACTGTTGCCCGCAACGGGGATGTACGTCACCGCTGGTAGCATGTGCCTTCAGCGTGAAGATGACCACGTGTTTGTTGGTCGAAATCGGTTACGGCCCTGTGAAACGCTCATGTGATAGTGTTGTGAAACATAAATAAATAAATAAATCTGAACTCCCAGAATTTATTCACTGAAACAGTGAAGTGCGCAATGTGTTTAGTGGTGGTGGTGGTGGTTAGTGTTTAACGTCTCGTCGACAACGAGGTCATTAGAGACGGAGCGCAAGCTCGGGTTAGGGAAGGATGGCGAAGGAAATCGGGCGTGCCCTTTCAAAGGAACCAACCCGGCATTTGCCTGAAACGATTTAGGGAAATCACGGAAAACCTAAATCAGGATGGCCGGAGACAGGATTGAACCGTTGTCCTCCCGAATGCGAGTCCTGTGTGCTAACCACTGCGCCACCTCGCTCGGTGCAATGTGCTTGGGACGCCGTCGGACCTTTTACTCCTCGCTGGCGCGACAGTCAATAAAAGCAATGACAAAATGCGCGATATAAGCACATTTGATCTCGCCTGGATCCTGTGTGACCGACGAATGGGTCCCACCATTTCAGAAGTAATCCAGACCCTGAGCTCTTCACTTATCACTGCTTCAAGTCTGTACCGTGAGTTCATTGATTCGGTGAAATCGTCGATGCCAGAGGCAATTGTCTTGGGCAGCAACCTATTGACAACGCGCGCAGTTGTCGAGCATCGCAAACTGCAACTACAGACAGCCAATCAGTAGCCAGTTCAGTGTTGAACAACTGGCTGAGCATGCTTACCATCCGGAACTACTTCCTCATTACGAGTCGCAGTGGTACATATGCCTGGTACTCACTGCATATCACAATGCGTGGACTTGAGCACATGTCCAAGAAACCGCCACTGGACGCTTGAACTATGGAGAAAATTAACCTGGACTAGTAAAGTGCGGTAAATATTGGTAGACTTTGAAACTCACATGTGGCAATAAATTGTTGTTGTCTTCGAATATTCTCGTGCTGTTTCTTCGTATTTTGAAACGGAGATCTTAATACATCTGACATCGTTCCTCGGCGACTAACAATGTATTAACCTGTCTGACCACGTTCATACGCTCGTTTGCCTTCAACATCTCGCAGGGTATCTGAATCTTCAGCAATACACTGCACCTATCGCTTTATTGCTCCTGAATTGTCAGAATAGTATGAGGAACACATCAGACACGGAAATGCTTTAGTGATCCCTCTCACGTCACATGACACTAGTTGTAATGACCACAAATGGGACACCACCAAGAAAAATTTATGTTCCTTTGAATCATTTCCGATCATTCTCTTTATGTTTTGGGTGGAGGTACAGTAGTCATAGATCAGAATGCATCGTCGACGGTTTTGATGTGTCACGGAAACCATGAGGCAAAAAACGGTTCAAATGGCTCTGAGCACTATGGGACCTAACTTCTGAGGTCATCAGCCCCCTAGAACTTAGAACTACTTAAACCTAACCAACCTCAGGACATCACACACAGCCATGCCCGAGGCAGGATTCGAACCTGCCACCATAGTGGTAGCCCGGTTCCGGACTGTAGCACCTAGAACTGCTCGGCCACTCCGGCCGGCAGACTATGAGGCAACTAGAACTATAAAAATAACGGCTAAATTTTTAAATGTATTTGTATGGAACTGTAGAACCACATACCAGTTACAAGAAATTTGTTACTCGTTACGTATCATCATATCATTAACACTCCGGACTTTCCGCTGAACAGTGAAGCCACAACTCTTTATGATAGAAGATTAGCGCACTCTACTTCAAAACATTGTTGACTGTATAATTATCAGCATAACATTCTTAGGTTAGAAACAATGTAATACTCACCAATAATCCTACTCACTGAACCTTACACGCAATCTTAAACTTTAATGTAGCTAATAAACAGTCATCATTTAATATGTTGTAATACTGCGATGTGTTCACGAACCCTGAAATACAGACAGACGAGGCGTGTGAATGCCACACGTCTCCCATCCAATACCCGCCTGTCTGATGCTCGATACTCCTGGTACCGTGTCCCCTAAATATTAGACAAGTTATAAAAGTATTTCAAGCATTACGATCACAGTAGCAACTCTTCTGTAATCATTAGGTTGCAGGGAATAATACGCAAGCTTCGAACAATTATTCGCTAAAGAAAACATATCCAATAGTTTATGTACAGACTCTGTGATCGTTGGGTCGGGCAATTCAAGGGCGAGAACGAAATTACAGGAGTAACGAAACTTGCGTGAAGTACTCTTGAGACCAACAGATTCGAAAATCTCTAACTCGCAAACTGCGTGTGGGATACAGGACATCTGTGCGAAGAAACAAAACGGGAATTTTTACTACGAAATCGACTCGCATTGCTCGCGAATTACACGCGAAAAAAAGTAAAAAAAGTAAAGCTGACGAAAGATGTTTAGGGTAATGAATCGTTCCATCCGATCTATATGTAGGTAGCCAAAAAAGCAATATGGTTCAAATGGCTCTGAGCACTATGGGACTTACCTTCTGAGGTCATCAGTGCCCTAGAACTTAGAACTACTTATACCTAACTAACCTAAGGACATCACGCACATACATGCCCGAGACAGGATTCGAATCTGCGAGCGTAGCGGTTTCGCGGTTCCACACTGAAGCGCCTAGAACCGCTGGGCTACTCCGACCGGCCAGTGTTTATCCCGAAGCAGGATACGAACCTGCTACCGTTGCGGTCACGCGGTTCCGGACTGTAGCGCCTAGAACCGCACGGCCACCGCGGTCGGCAAGCAATACGGATGTTCAATACGGATGTCGTAATTTTGCTAAGAAAACATCCCGGCATTCGACTTAAGTAAGTCATGGCTATCCTATCCGAATGTTCGGACAGGGATTTAAATCACGTCTCTCAGGTTCATTGTCTTCGTAGCGTGCCACATTTCTCGGTTCCTGGAAGAGTGCCGGCCGGATTGGCCGAGCTGTTCTAGGCGCTACAGTCTGGAACCGCAAGACCGCTACGATCGCAGGTTCGAATCCTGCCTCGGGCATGGATGTCTGTTATGTCCTTAGGTTAGTTAGTTTTAAGTACTTATAAGTCTAGGGGACTGATGGCCTCAGAAGTTAAGTCCCATAGTGCTCAGAGCCATTTCAACCTGGAAGTGTGATATATGTCCTTCTGCTATTGTTTGGAAGTATCTTGTTCTGAAAGTTTTTGGGGTCTCGGTGTCTAGGATTTCAGACTGGACTCTACGCAAGTGACGGACGAAAGAGCACTGCACCTTGTTGTTACTTCTCTTTGCATTAAAATAGAATAGCATATAGAACGGCTGACACATATTCATGAAAAATTATTTATGATGGCTGTCATAGACCTTCTTTAAAAAAAAAACAAAAAAAATGGAATTCTATACCGTCTTGGAGGAGGAGTTGTGAACGCTTCGCCGGACAGCAGTGGGTAATAACACAGTAGCGCAGAGTACCTGATATAACGCGTCGAGAGGATACGCAGTTCGCCGAAGCGCTTGTTTATGTAGCGGGAGGGGCTGATTGCTCCAGCAGCTCCGCGCACTGGGTTTATTTAACCCGGTGTGCCGGAGCGCCGCAGCCTGAGGATGGCGGCGGAAGCGCGGGCGCCTTTCTCATTCGTTTCGCGGAACCGCCGGAGTTTTGTTTCGTCGCCGCGCCGAACGGTTAAAATAAATCCCGCTATTTCGCTGGCGCCGCTTCGTTTGTCTTTTTGTGCGAAAACGACGCTCGTGGCAGCTGCAGGAAACCGCATCGCCGGCAGCTGGAAAAATGTCTACATCCATTTCCTCATCTGGGCTAGGCGCGGCGGAGCGCAGTAAACAGGATTGTTTTCATTTGCGCCGCAGCCGCTCCCGCTCGCTCGCAGGCCGGGCCCTCATTTCGTGGGCGGCCCCCGGCTATCTCGGTTCCCTCCGCCTACAGATGTATGTGGATAAACTGCCGCGGACTTGTTTCCATTTGCGGACAACTTTCCTCCCTATTCCGGCCGCAGCGGCTGCCGAAACAAAGCTGACTGCGCCGGTAAATTGTGTTCGGTCGGCTGCGACTCGGGCGGTTTTCGCCTGGAAACTGCCACTTTACCATTCGGCCCGAGTAGTGCGGGATAAATGAATATACTCCCTCCTCCCCATCTCGGCAGCTGCGCGTGTGTCAGTGACTTTACGACCTGCCCGAGTCCCCCTTCCGAGGGCAAAATTTCAATTCCGTTGTGTTCCGAACGTTAGACAGGGCAACTCGTAATGAAATGAGAACATGCAAATGAAGTACACAGGACAAATTCCAAATCGTATGACGAAGTAATCGTCATCTGTCGGCAGGATTACTTGTTGAAGTGCTGAAGTTGTAGTTTACTGCTTCTGAAAATGACGGCTATAGCAAAGGAGACGAAGCAAAAAGCTTTATCTTACAAATATCTTTTATGGTAAGACAGATTTCCAGTACGGCCATATTCTCCTTCATACGACTGGTTTCTTCAATTTTACAATATTTGACACCACTATCCTCTGAGCACAGGTACAGTCTTACTTATTCACGTAACATGTGCGTCTTCTCCTCAGTTGGCTGTTCTTATTCCTAAAGTAGCCTATGTTCCTCATTAGTGTTCGAGCTATATCCAAGCCAGGTTTCATTATATAGTATCCAATAATATTTTTAGACTGTATTTAAGAAGAATAATCATGAGGTATTTGAAAAAAGCATGAACACTTTTGCCAACAGATTATTGCTCTTTTGCCAACCAACCCGCCCAAAAGAAAAAGTAAAAAATCACCACACGTTCTTTCAAAAAAGATCTGTATCTCCTATTAGAATACTAAGTACTAAATAAACAGGCAGTAGCTTGCCATTTCAGAGATAGTGCAATTGAAAGTATGGTCCAGACGTGCTTTCACCGTATCTCCACCTCTCATATTATTCAGATAGACCATATTGTCTACCTTATGAATACATTCTTGAAATAATGACGGAGCATATCTTGCAAGCCGGAGCGGCCGAGCGGTTCTAGGCGCTACAATCTGGAACAGCGGGGCTGCTACGGTCGCAGGTTCGAATCCTGCCTCGGGCGTGGATGTGTGTGATGTCTGTAGCTTACTTATGTTTAAGTAGTTCTAAATTCTAGGGGACTGATGACCTCAGAAGTTAAGTCCCATAGTGCTCAGAGCCATTTGAACCATTTTTGAACGGAGCATCTCTTGCAGAACCGTATTTTGCAAGGAAATAGCACGCACCCGTGAAACGAATCGTCACTACAACTGGTAGTCATTGCTTTCTTACAAAAACTGCACCATTATTAGCACAAAGTATCATAATCTTGTAAAACACAGTATAATGTGCACCTCAATCAACCACTGCTCGTTGCCTGATTTCTCCACCGCTGTCTGTCCGCCGTGCACTTCTGTCAAGTAAAAGACGTTCAAATGGCTCTGAGCACTGTGGGACTCAACTTCTAAGGTCGTTAGTCCCCTAGACTTAGAACTACTTAAACCTAACTAGCCTAAGGACATCGCACACATCCATCCCCGAGGTAGGATTCGAACCTGCGACCGTAGCGGTCGCGCGGTTCCAAACTGAAGCGCGTAGAACCGCTCGGCCACACTGGCCGGTGCAAATACGTACTAATAAACGGAAAAGGCGAGGCCATCTACTAACCCTATCTTTATCGGTCAGGAGAGCGTTGTGCTGGTGTACATCGCTGCAAACAGGCGTTCAGTGATGTCTTACTCGGGAAAGAAAGACATAGTGGAACTGTAAGCATCTACAGGCTAAAAGTTTAGAATGTTTCAGAGGTGTTGATCTCTGTAGGAACGACAAAAATCTTATGCTTCATTATTTCCTTTAACCCTTGCACTACCAGGGAGAGGGAGGAGGGGTATTTTGTGCCCACGTTTTTGGATATATTGTGATGTAGTCACCCACTTCAAATTTTAAAATTCAGAAAGCAGTTGTAAGGTAGCCCCAGCTTGGTAGTACACGTTATAGAAATGTGTTGATGTTGTCAAGAGTGTGCTAAAAGATGTTTTCAAGTTCTGCACCCTACTTTCACATCAGTATGCCTTTAAGAAGTGTGGTGTGCGTACTGTAAGACCTTCAGTACACACACCATCAGATTATTTGACTTGTCGCTCTAACGAAGTAGGCGAGTGCCAGCAATATGTCTCGTGGTCTTACCGTGGCGTGTTTACCTTCTACCGTTAGGTCAGTCGATAGAAATGCCACTTGCACGCTTAGAGTAGCAGACGGACGGTGACCAACTTTAAAGAGAACTTGATTAATTTTCACACACATTTATAAAAATAATAACAAGCATTAAAACTTACTTAACTTGGTTCTTGATGCTATTTACAATTGACAATCTGAAGTTCCTTTGATATAGGTACGTTAATCTTATTCTCACATATATTTCCGATACTTGACAAAAGTGTCTATACATTTATCTCCATGGCTATGTACAGGAATATGGTAATCTAATTGGGCGCAGACTGAAACTTGACTATAGGATGGTACAGACAAATGTAGAACTCGTACAGACTGGTACTGACTGGTGCAGACTGATACAGGCTGGTGCAGACAAATGCAGACTGACTAATCGGACGTCTGTACACTCGTTATAATACCTCGCTCGTTCATGTATCACTGCGCGAGTGTGATCCGCGAGGAGAAAAGGTTGTTAGCAGCAATCTCATTGGCTACGTTACATATTAATACGCGGATCGGCGGAAGCAGAATTTGATCCGTCTCTATGGCAGCGCCATCTCGTAATGCGGAGACAGACCAGCAATGCGCCTGCGCCGTTGTGCTTAGCGGGGCGCGCTCTAGTGGGAAAGTTGTGTAGGCGCTGACTACGTGGAACTGTGTACACAACAAGAAGTATGTTTTTAAGATAAGTCAACAACACTTGAAGAATTTTGTTTTTATTTTAACCCTGCCCCCCCCCCCCCCCCCCCCCACTCCTTGGTAATGCCCGTACTGGAAAATGGCATGGTATTGCTACAGTTTAAGGTTTTTTATTGGGTCACTGTTCAGCGGTTGTCGCTGGTCGAAGACTCCGACTGTGTACTGTCCCCGAGGGGACAGAACGTAGTTCGTTGGAGGTGTAGAGCGGCTGCGCTTTCGACCCGCGCCCCGCTGCCTCCCTTTCCGGAGAGCGTCAGATTCCTCAGCACCGCAAATCTTCATTTAGCGCCAGGGCACGGCGCCGGCGCTGGTGCCCAGTAAATCCCATTTTCTGACGGGGCGTGGTGACAGGCGGCCGCTACATCTGTACGCAGTTAAGGCGTAAGCGAGATGATTCTCGTCTGACCGCCCCCGCCCCCGCCTCGCGCCCCGCCCACCGCTTCCTTAGCCCTTCTGCCTCCACCGCCACCTAGGTCCGCGCGGCACGGCCATTAATCCCGGTAGAAGCCGCAGGTTTCGTCGCTCCCCGGGGACCCCTGATGAATGGAGTGCAGCGCCGCCTCTCATGCTAATAAAAACCTACCTCTCGTCGCCGGCGTTGTCTCCGCTATAACATCGCCTCATGGAAAAATTTCGGCGTGCCTCCCAGTTTTGAGAGCGAGGCTCTGTGGAGCTGGATAACGCTGCAAACGCATCCCATATCTAACACGGTTGTTTGTTAAAATTTAGAAGCTGTTTTGGGATGATATTACCTTAGTTTTCAACAGAGGAATCGTATCGTTTGAGAAGCTGATGTAATTTCCTCGTGAAAAAAAGTATTATCAGCGGTTTGAATTGATCGTCCCTTTACACAATAAAAAATATGGAAGTCGTATGTCAATGATTGTAAGATCGAAGTAAGATGCTCATAGACCTTAGATCTCTCCCTAATCTTAACTAAACGAGACTAGTGACATTTGAGTTGTGCAGCGACGGAAGTATTATGAGTCCTGTGGAGATCAGGCCGGAACGTCATTTATTTGATTCGCTTTGATGCGCAGTGGTTGATTCATATTGCCGTTAAACATCCGTAGGGTGGATGATGTCTGTTTGTCAAAGAATGAACCAACAGACTAAAATATTTTGCCAGAATGTTTTCAGTACATGTAGACCAGCTTTCGTTCTGGCTCAGAATCGTGATGGCACGTATTGTACCTTGCCAGTACACGCAGCGCAAACTCTTCTTTCGAGCCTTATGCGAATCTCGCGAGAAAAAATTATTTCGCGTGAACTATTCTCCGTGTACGAGGAGCGCAGTCCGGAACCGTGCGACTGCTACGGTCGCGCAGTCCGGAACCGTGCGACTGCTACGGTCGCAGGTTCGAATCCTGCCTCGGGCATGGATGTGTGATGTCCTTAGGTTAGTTAGGTTTAAGTAGTCTAAGTTCTAGGGGACTAATGACCACAGCAGTTGAGTCCCATAGTGCTCAGAGCCATTTGAGCCATCAAAAATGTTGCATAAAGGAAAGGTTAAGGAAGTAGTCTCGTCTGAAATGATTCACCATTGAACTCAAATTTGTAGCAGACGAATGTAAAATCGATGCCATCAGAATACAAGTCTAGAGCTTCACCAGATTATCACCTCGATTGTCGGTAGCGTGAGGTGTCTATGAAATAGATAACATTCGTATCCTGAGCTGCAGGGAAAATCTGTCACTGTACTCTGCTATGAATTAGTTTCGCCAGTTGGCACAGATAAACCAGCGAGACACGACCGAAATAACGGGGAGATACTAGTGGTTATTCTCCCTTTATTTCCAACTTACTACAGAAAACCTTGATAAGCTTCCAAGATGCTACTGCAGGCGGGTGTAAAATGAATGTGCGCAACGGAAAATACTGAAAGCAAAAATGAAGAATTGACCCTGTCTCACTTCCCCCTGAAACAGATCTTAGGATCTCTTAATGGTGATATTGTCTCCTCCTTCTTGCCCTTCAACATATAAATTACAACATAAACCTAAATGATTGAGTAAGAGAACTAGTAACTACAAATGATAAATGCTTTTCCTGCTTATAGATTTATTGTAGATTAAAACCCCTCTAAATATTACAAATGTTTATATATCAGTGTCCAATGGACATAAAAAGATACAAATGGATTTCCTAACTAGTATGATCGATCAATTGCCCAAATTTTCCCCTTTTTATGGCTACGCGATCTAATTTAAATAAGCGAGATGACGGTCTCATCTACGTACCAAACACTAGAAGACACTACTTTCAAAGATGATCTACAGCATTGTGCAACCTAAGTGGAAATAAAATTTATGTGATCACAGCTGTTTAGCTTTATAGTCCTAATAAGGCGAAGCAGTTAGCAATATTTCCAACCACAAAATATTTTTTTAAAAAAACCTCATAAAATCACTATAAAGGCAGAAAGCGGTCCTCTGACTAGTATATTCCAATACTGTCTTATCTTCTCTGTGTTCTACAGACGAGAAAGGCGAACTCCCAGCCATAAGGATGTAATTTAGATAACGTCTCTACGTGAGTATAGACAGAAGAAGTGCTCTCAACCACTGAACGCTGCGCACTCAACGACAACTCCCTACATGGAGGCGAAGTCTAGAATCGTATACGTTCGCAACAGTGTAGCACCTAACCATTATAGCTATAAAATTTCCTGAGGGCAAAGACAGCAAGTCCGTCTAAAGCAACAAAGCTGACATTGAACGATCGTCAAACACGGGCGCTCGAAACGAAAGACCTCTTTCTCTTCACCGATGGCTTTCCAGCAAAGGGCGGCTTCCCTCACTCGTAACAGCAGAAGGCGAATCATATTCTCGAAACCACGGAATTTCTCCCTCTCTACAGATTCTTCCAAACGCCGACGAACTATATTTTGCTCTTTTGTCATACAGTGCGGTACGTTTTCGAGGAAACACTTATCCTCGTTAATTAGGAATTCATACAATAGTACACTTCTCAGATTAAAAATCCTCAGAAACAATCCAGCCTGCGTGATTTCCGAGGTAACGCTTCCTTCTTCCTCTCTGCTGCATCCAAGATTTTCACAGTTTCCGGTTATCCTTCCTGCCTAGCTACAAACCGGCCGGCCGCCGCTCTATTGTGCTTCAGCTAGTCAGCTAATCAGCAAGCTAATCAGTTAGATACACAGGGTGGTCAAAAACAGTCTGAAAAGCTTGTAACGGTGTTTCAGAACAGGCTGGGCTGAGAATAGTTGTTAAGGAAAAGTTTCGATACTTTCCTCCGTTTCCGAGTAAAATGGCATTGAAGTCAACCGGTCAAGCTATAGAACGCACAGATTCAAAAGGCCCGCTAGACACAATTAGTGTCAGTTGTTCTCGTAACATGGATGACAGCGCAAGGCATTGATCAACAATAGATTTGCATTACGTCCTTACTTCCTTCCCATGTCCATTTCTTTTTATCTCTTACTTGTTCAGTTTTAGGAAACCAAACGAAGTACACGTTTGATTACACCGCCTCTGGCGAGTCACTTGAATCTGCGCGCGCAACGTCCTGATTGACTAACTTCACTGCCAATTAACTCGCAAAATGGGGAAATGTTTCGAAGATTTTTGTTAAAAATTATTTCTCAGCATGACTTACCCAGCAACATCCTTACAAGCTTTTCTCTCTGTTTCTGACCACTATGTACGTGCCATATTGGAGACGGCTTTAATCACCTCTGTGCATGGAGCGATTAGTTGTGACAGGCAGTGGTTTGCTACATGTTTGAGTGACCGTCGAATACAGGATTGACAAGAGTAGTGACTGCAGTCATATCACTGAAATAATAACTGAAACGCAAGCAATTCCAGAATGAATCTTTTCAAAACAAAAACAAAAAAATGTGTGCGCTATTTATCAGCCTCGTACCAGATTAAAATTTTAGCCGAAATAGGTGTCGAACCCGCAATACTTTGTTCCAAGAATGCTAGATCAGTAAAGTACTCAGGATAATTACTGTGAGGACAGCAACGTAGGAAAGAGGTTCTGGTGGAAGAGACGCTGTTTAGCCTCATTGCTCAGTCAGTTAAGAGCACTGACCGTCAAAGGCAAGATATGGACTCGAGTCCCAGTCAGGAAGTTTTAAAACGTTATTGCATGCAAATACACTACCGGCGTCGCACATGGTAAGGGGAAGGATGAGCGTGCCTCACAAGCTACAGCGACCACTGTGTGTGAACTATGGGCTGTTGATGAACTGCTATGAATCAACTCCGTTCCCGAAGGCATCTGATGTTTGCCGCCGAGCTATCACTGCAAAATATGGTGTCTCTAATGAAATAGCTCAGTGCTGTATTTTATTAACTACAGTTTTGAAAGCAAAAGGAAAAAGATATCTGAGAAACTCTTTAAGGTGTATGATTGTGTTTATAAATAACAAATTTTTGACTCAGACCTCGCCTACAATTTCCTACAAGTCTATTTCAGAGCAGTAATACTTTTAGCTTAGTTGAACTTAGAACTTCTCACATTACACGTGCATACATTAATTCTAAAGCAGCGTCATTAAAGATACATGTACCATTCTTTGAGTCATCAGTCTTCTGACAGGTCTGATATGGCCCGCCACGAAATCTTTTCCTGTCCCAACCTCTTCATCTCAGAGTAGCAATTGCAACCTACGTCCTGTATATATTCCAATCTCTGTCTCCTTCCACACGTGTTACCCTCTATAGCTCCTTCTAGTGCGGTGGAAATTATGCCATGGTGTCTTAACAGGTGTCCTACAATTTTGTCCCTTCTTCTGATCAGTTTTTTCCATATATTTCTCTCCTCGTCGATTTAGTGGAAAACTTCATTAGTCCACCTAATTTTCAACGTTCTTCTGTATCACTTTATCTCAAATGCTTCGATTTTCTTCTGTTACCGTTTTCCCAAAGTCCATGTTTCATTGTCATACAGTGCTGTGCTCTAAACCAACATTCTCATAAATTTCTTCGTCAAATTACGGTTTATGTTTGATATTAGAAGACTTCTCTTGGCCAAGAATTCCCTCTTTGTCAGAGGTAGTCTACTTTTTATGTCCTCCTTGCTCCAACAGTCACAGGTTATTTTACTGCCTAGGAAGTAGAGCTCCTTAACTTCATCTACTTCCTAACCATCAGTCCTGAAGTTACGCTTCTCGTTCTTCTCGTTTCTGCTACTTCTCATTACTTTAGCCTTAGTTCGATTTATTTGTAATCCATATTCTGTACTCATTAGACTGTTCATTCCATTCAGAAAATCCTGTAATTCTTCATCACTTTCACTGAAGATAGCAATGTCATCAGCGAATCTTATCATTGATATCCTTTCATCTTGAATTTTAGTTCCACTCTTGAAACTTTCATTTCTTTCCAGCATTCGTTCTTTGACGTACAGATTGAACTGTTCGGTGAAAGACTACTACCTGTCTTACACCATTTTTAATCCGTGAGCTTCGTTCTTGGGCTCCCACGCTTACCGTTCCCTCTTGGTTCTCGCTTGCACCGTATTCCATTTTTCTCTATCGCATACACCTATTTTTCTCAGAATGTCGAACATCTCATCTTGCTCCATTGCAGATAGTCGAACGCTTCTTCCGTATCGACAGATCCTATAAACGTGCCTTGACTTTTCTTTAGTCTTGCTTCCATTATCAACTGCAACGTCACAATTTAAAAATGCACGTGCACAGTCGTAACCGCAAGAAACTTCTTTTTTTGGTCCTAAACCGGTAATAAAATGGTTCATATGGCTCTGAGCACTATGGGGCTTACCATCTGAGGTCATCAGTCCCCTAGGACTTAAAACTACTTAAACCTAACTAGCCTAAGGACATCACACACACCCATGCCCAAGTCAGGATTCGAATCTGTGACCATAGCGGTCGCGCGGTAGCCAGACTGAAGCGCCTAGATCTACTCGGCCACAACGGCAGGCCTAAACCGGTAACCTCCTATATAAAAAAAGAAGTTTCTTCCTTTTGTGACTGTGCATGTGAATTTTTAAACAGTAAAAAAGGAACCACTGTTCTCCAAGAGAAGAGAAATGTTCTCAAAAATTAACGTCAGAATTGCCTTTCTGGTTCCTTAACATTTCCTAAGCCCAAACTGATCGTCATCTAACATATGCTGAATTTTCTTTTCCATTCTTCTGTATATTGTTCTTGTCAGTAACTAGGATGCTCGAGTTGTTAACCTGATTGTGTGATAATTCTCGCGTTTATCGGCTCATGTGTGTATGATGTTTTTCCGACAGTCAGATGGTACGTCGCCAGACTCAAACACTCTACATACCAACGTGAATAGATGGTTTGTTGCCACTTTCCCCAATTATTTTAGAAATTCCAATAGAACGTTATGTATCCCTAGTGCCTTATTCGATCTTAAGTCTTCCAAAACTCTATTAAATTCTGATTTTAATACTGGATCACCTATCTCTCTTACATCGACTCCTGTTTCTTCTTCTGTAACGTCATACGACAAGTTCTCTCCATCATAGAAGTCTTCAGTGCACTCTTTCCTCCTATCCATTTCCTCTTCTGCATTTAACAGTGAAATTTCCTTTGCTGTCTTAATGTTACCATCCTTGCTTTCGGTTTCACCAAATGTTGTTTTGACTTTTCTACATTCTGAGTATTCCTTCCGACAACCATTTCTTTTTTCGATTTCTTCACATCTTTCATGCAGTCATTCCGCCGTGGCTTGCCTGCACATCCGATTCATTTCATTACGAAATTACTTGCATTTCTCTATTCCTGAATTTCCCTGAACATTTTTGTACTTCCTTCTTTCATCGATCAGCTGAAGAATTTCTTCTGTTACCCACGGTTTCATCGCAGTTACTTTCTTTGCATCTATGCCTTTCTTCGTTCTTGCACTAGCCTCATTGTAATGAACCATCTCTCCACTGATGAACACCTCCCCTCCTCCTCTTCCACACACACACACACACACACACACACACACACATTTATACACCTCTCAGTTATCGCCTGGAAAATAGTGTAAACGGACTAAAATGCGCTGTGAATTTCGTACCAAAACTGCGCTTCGAATTTCGCCTGACATGTAGTGTATTTCCCCCTTACTTTAGAGAAAGACTGTATTTACCTGTCTGGTTCAAAAATGGTTCTAAGCACTATGGGACTTAATGTCGGAGGTCATCAGTCCCCTACACTTAGAACTACGTAAACCTAACTAGCCTAAAGACATCACAAACACCCATACCCGAAGCAGGATTCGAACATGGGACCGTAGCAGCCGCGTGGTTCCGGACTGAAGTGCCTAGAACCGCTCGGCCACCGCGGCTGTCTTATCTGTCTGGGATCACCGTTAATGGTATACATCGTTAAAAATTGCTTTAACAATTAGGTGAGTAAGAAGTTACTAACATCAATCAATAAGCAAAATGATCGTACTTTAATCCACTCCAATAGAAGAAAACCTTATTTCGATACATCGAACTGTTGCAAGGATCCCTCTGGATGTAAGCTGTTGATTGATGTAAGCTGTTGATTTTTTTGAATCCTGCTCTTCACATCTTTCGTAAATTTTATTGTGGTCCCCATTCTGATATCGGGTGGCTTCGCCCTTTGTATGTGTGTGTGTGTGTGTGTGTGTGTGTGTGTGTGTGTGTGTGTGCAAACGCGCGTGCTCTTCAAACTCTCCATCGGCCGTCTTCATAAACATATGGGTACATATAAACCAGCTCACGTAAAGGGGCCGAAAACAATTTGTCGAGCTATCGAACATGTTACGGAAACATTGGCCTTAGGAAGAAACAAACGACTTAGCAACAGCGTGTCTAATGTTAGACGAAGGGTCTTTATTGCGCGCCACAAATTATTGGCTGCCCTCGTCATGGGGGGAAAGAAACTGCCAGAAAAACGCTGAGTCGAGTAAGAGGGCTGGCAAGCAGGGTATTCTAGGAGGGGAGCGGGGAAAGTGGTGACTGAATGAGAGAAATGGACTTAATGAAAAGAAAAACGCCGAGGAGTAAAAATGGAGAAGAAGGGAGGTAGTTCGTAAAGAAATTGAGCAGGGGAGAAGTTTCACTGAAAAATATTTCGTAGCAGAGAAAAGGGGGCTGCGGAACACCTTTCGACAAAGATTTTATAATTGTGTGAAATGAAGTAAAGAGAAGAAGGAAGTTCCTAGCGGTGCAGCACAGGCCACAGAAGTGCTCTGAAGATTCCGGCGGTTCTTGGCGCAAACGTCACAGAATTTTATGGGCAGGGAAGACGTCGTTAATGCAGCTGCTTCTTCTTCCTTCTCTTATTTAATTATATGACCTATGTTCTGCATGTTTATATGAAGTGGCTACAAAGGTCAATATCTGCAGCTACCAGAAAATATTTCGAATGTCTTACAAATTCGGGATAAGAACATATGTCACATGATACTTTCGATATGCGTGTACATGTTACATGTGTGTAAACGTGCGCTCCGAAATATGTCTGTGGTAGTATTAATGGAGCATATACCTATATGCATTTACTTTTTGCCATATGGATGGTTGCACAAGGCTTTGTATGATATCAAATGCCTAGTCAAAAAAATGGTTCAGATGGCTCTGCGCACTATGGGACTTAACATCTATGGTCATCAGTCCCCTAGAACTTAGATCTACTTAAACCTAACTCACCTAAGGACATTACACAACACCCAGTCATCACTATTCCTAGTCACACGGTAAATTCTGGACTGCATTGTTGGTCGGATATGCCAGATTGCATTCCCAAATCCGGTAACTAATTTTCACACAACAAACAGGCATTTATCAGATTATTATTTTAGTTTATAAAATGAGAATTATATTTAATATGAGCGTAAGTAGCATTTCCTGTTCAAGTAACTGCATTTTTGTAACGTTAATAACCGTTTTAATGACCATCAAATACTGCGAAGTTTTGAATAAGTTTTGCTTATGGTGCTCTTCCGTTTTACTCGAGTATTGACAGTCAGTTGTCCTGTGGCACGTTTGGTGTACGGCTATCTAGTGGTTGGGTGTAATTATTTTTATTTTAGGTGTTGTACTTGATGATGAGCTTTATCCCAATACAGTTTAATTGACTCATGTTATCTCGGGAGGTTTCAGAAGAACAGTGCAAGTTGTTCCTTTCTGCTCGAGGAGGAACTTAGAGGTTATGCTTACGTGACAGCAATGGTGGGAGATAAGGGCGACTGCGAGAGGCCGGCAGCGGTGGTCTCGCGGTTCTAGGCGCGCAGTCCGCAACCGTGCGACTGCTACTGTCGCAGGTTCGAATCCTGCCTCGGGCATGGATGTGTGTGATGTCCATAGGTTAGTTAGGTTTAAGTAGTTCTAAGTTCTAGGGGACTGATGACCACAGCAGTTGAGTCCCATAGTGCTCAGAGGCATTTGAACCAATTGACTGCGAGATTCACCTGAGAGATATTGGAAGGAAGTAAAGCCGTGGAGGTGGATCATGAGTTACGCTTGCGTAGCTCGGGAAAGATTATACATCTTTCAGTTTCTTAGCTGTCTATCTTTTGCCACCCTTCTCCCTCCTCTGTTACGTAGAGTGCACTTAGATTTTCACTCCTAATAACTCATGCATGATGTTTAAACAGTAATCTCTGTGTTGCAAAATACCTTGTTTTCCACCGGCGTTCTGAGTACAGTTCAGTTGAGTTCTCTAACTGTAAACAGGATAATGTGGCTCCTGAACACTACAGTCTGTCAGTCCGCCTCAGAAGATCAGATAGGTAGCACAGACAGTTGGCTGTAGTGCAATGACTGTAGAATGAGTAGCGACAAGATGAAATCAAAACTACATTATGGGAAGAACTACATGCAAGTGTGTAGGGAAAGACTATATTACAAGAAGATCACAGATTGAAGGATGACAATAGTTGAAATAGCGAGAGAGGTTACAGTCCAAGTGGAATGAAATTCCAGTTATTTATTTCTCGTAATTTACATCTACGTCTATATTTATACTCCGGAAGCCACCCAACGTTGAGTGGCGGAGGGCACACCACGTGCCACTGTCATTACCTTCCTTTCCTGTTCCAGTCGCGTACGGTTCGCGGGAAGAACGACTGTCTGAAAGCCTCCATGTGCGCTCGAATCTCTCTAATTTTACATTCGTGATCTCCTCGGGAGGTATAAGTAGGGGGAAGCAATATATTCGATACCTCATCCAGAAACGCACCCTCTCGAAACCTGGACAGCAAGCTACACCGCGATGCAGAGCACCTCTCTTGCAGTCTGCCACTTGAGTTTGCTAAACACCTCCGTAACGCTGTCACGCTTAACAAATAACCCTGTGACGAAATGTGCCGTTCTTCTTTGGATCTTCTCTATCTCCTCTGTCAACCCGACCTGGTACGGATCCGACACTGATGAGCAATACTCAAGCACAGGCCAACGAGTGTTTTGTAAGCCACCTCCTAAGTTGATGGACTACACTTTCTAAGGACTCTCCCAATGAATCTCAACCTGGCACCCGCCTTACCGACAGTTAATTTTATATGATTATGCCACTTCAAATCGTCCCGCACGCATACTCCCAGATATTTTACAGAAGTAACTGCTACCAGTGTTTGTTCCGCTATCATATAATCATACAATAAAGAATCCTTTCTTCTATGTATTAGCAATACATTACATTTGTCTACGTTAAACGTCAGTTGCCACTCCCTGCACCAAGTGCCTATCCGCTGCAGATTTTCCTGCATTTCGCTGCAATTTTCTAATGCTGCAACTTCTCTGTATACTATAGCATCATCCGCGAAAAGCCGCATGAACTTCCGACACTATCTACTAGGTCATTTACATATATTGTGAAAAGCAATGGTCGCATAACACTCCCCTGTGGCACGCCACAGGTTAATTTTACGTCTGTACGCATCTCTCCATTGAGAACAACATGCTGTGTTCTGTTTGCTAAAAACTCCTCAATCCACCCACACAGCTGGTCTGATATTCCGTAGGCTCTTACTTTATTTATCAGGCGACAGTGCGGAACTGTATCGAACGCCTTCCGGGTGTCAAGGAAAATGGAATCTACCTGGGAAGGCTAATATTTTCTGGGTCTCATGAATAAATAAAGCGAGTTGGGTCTCACACGATCGCTGTTCCCGGAATCCGTGTTTATTCCTACAGAGTAGATTCTGGGTTTCCAGAGATGACATGATACGCGAGGAAAACATCACCACAAAATTTGATTATTATCAGACTAATGATTCAGGGTGTGACAGTTCCCATTTCTGTCAGTGTATTACTAGGTTATAGGCCAGTATGTTACTATACTGGTGTTATTGAAATCTAGCCTTTCCAGTTAAGCTTGTCCTGGATGTGTATTTAACACATATTTGAACACATCTCCTCCTCTTCCTTTCTGTGTCCACCTCTTAGTTTTTTTCACTTCATCCTCCTACCTCTATTTCCTCCTCCCCACTCTCCTCATCTCTCTATCTTCTCCTCCCTTTCTCTTTGTCCATTTCCTTAAACCTCTCTCACTGACCATAGCTTCATTCCCCTTCGTCTGGCCATATTCTCTTTCCATCTGCATTTCCTCCTCATCCTTTACATCCTCTACAACTTCCAACTGGCTCATGCGTTTGCCCCTCCTCCCACATTTCTGTCTATTTCCACATCCCCTTAACTCTGAACGTCTCCTCCTCCATACATATCAACTTTTCACCAGCCATTCTCGGTGGCAGGCGTAGCCCCTGCAATAGAGTCCAATAAATGAGGCCAGTATTACTTCCACAATTCACCTGTTATGGGGAGTAGGCTACACATCACTGGCTTGAATAATCGTTTATTTGACCCTGACAACCAGGCACCCTGACATACACGGTGACGCTGCAAGGCTGGTCGATAAAGTAGGCTGACACTATTCCAACACACAACACTTGTCATGCAGGGCAGCCTACATGTTGGGGCCTGGAAAACTTTTTCCTGCCTCTCACATGCAGACTGCGATGTAAAGCAGGTTGATTTGGCAGTTCTACACTGTTCCTACCCAATATACTTATCATGCAGGGCTACCCATACACGAGGGGCAGGAGAAAACACGTTTTTGTTTGTATCACCGCACCTATTGGTGCCAGAATGCTTTAAACCCCACAGTTCCGGTACTTGTGGGGCCTGTTGTTTCTTTGGCAAATTTGGTACACATCGATCCAGGGGTTTGGAAGGAATCCCATACGTACACACTTTCACTGTGCTATATGTATGTATAATAGGTGTGTTTTAGCTAGTTTGTGCCAGCGATTAGAGCAAAATTCTGTTTCCTAACTGTTATTTGAGGATGAGGATCGTGTGTACAAAACACTCCAACGTGTAGTAGGAAGCAAAGCGAAAGACGTGGAGACGAACGCCGATGTGCTGCCTCGGGCGGTATTGATTTGACGGAACGGCGTCCAGCGAGAGATATTGGCGGCGCGGCCATTCTTGGCGTGCCGCGAGCCGCGATCCGCGGCGCATATGAGCGGCGCGCGTTATTGGCGGCGGCCGGCATTGTGGGCGCCGCGAGACAATACGGCGCTCGGTCCGTATTGCTTCCGGCAGCTGTCGCACCCGACACCTTCCCTCTATTCTATACCGGGCCGCCAGTGTTAGCTGTCGTCCGTGTACAACATAGGGCTTTTTCGGTTGTTTGATACGAACAGGCGGTCCTGCAGTACCTGTCAGGCAACAAAGCCCGTGAGCATCTGAATATCAGTCTTCTCGCTTTGTAATTCCGTACCTATTGACCACGGATCCTAAGAATTAATGTAGCAGTGGGATCAACTATAAATCTATGCAAATCAGTACTTTAAAAATTGCAGGACTTTTTCAGATAACACATGGATTTCATTTCTCGCCAACGACTGTGAAAGACTCTCTTAAGAGAGATATTAACAATTTAGTAATTACCATCTCTCGACAGTCAAGCTTCTACGGGAAATTTGGTAATACTGTTAGTTGTCCTATACATATTCAGCATTCAATTTGACATAGTTTTATCGACGAATGACTTGTTGGTGTCCTTCGCTGCGTATCTCTGCATTTTGACTGTTAAGGAAATGTTCTGCAACCACACACACGCCTGAAACCATCGTACTATTCCTTTCTTATTCCACTCACAGTAGAGATAGGGAATACGACTGTCTACGAGGTGCGACAAGAAAGTAATGAGACTGATTTTATTTGCAAGATGTGGCAACCCTGCAGGCTTGCGTAGGCAGAATATCGTCGACCTTGGTGTATAAGCTGCTTCTAGTCCAAGCGGCACACCGATGACGCTAATCAGTTGTGAGTTGTGCTGTAATAAGTTAACACGTGTTTGTGTCTCTCGTCACGGAAATGGAACCACATAATATCGCGCAACGGTATCCCAGTTCTTTTTGCGTTAAATTAGGTGAAAACGCAACGACAACTTACGGTAAGCTTCAGAAGGCTTTTGTACAGGAGGTTATGTCAAGAGCTCAAGTTTCTCGTTGGCATAGAATGTTTAGTGAAGGCAGAACGAATGTTGAAGATGAAGACCGCAGTGACGACCATCAACCTCAAGGACGGATATCAACTTGGCCAGGGTGCATGAACTCGTATGATCTGATCGAAGATTATCCGTGAAAATGATTGCAGAAGAACTGAACATCAATCGAGAAACGGTTCGTCTAATAAAAACTGAAGATCTTGGTATGAGAAAGATATATGCAAAAATCTTCCCCAAAAGCCTCACACCACAACATCGAGAAACACGGAAAAATGTGTGAGCCGATCTGTTACAGCAAACGGAAATCAATCCAGAATTGTTGAGCCGTGTTATCACTGGTGATGAAAGTTTTTTTTTTCGATACGGTCCAGAGACAAAACGTCAAAGTTCGCAATGCTGATCAAAGTGATCACCCAGACCAAAAAAAGCTCGCATCTCAAAGTCAAAAGTGAAACGCATGCTTGTGTGCTTCTTTGATTCCAAGGGAATTGTTCATAAAGAGTGGGTGTCTCCTGGACAAACAGTTAACCAATATTACTACAAAGAAATTTTAGAAAGACTTCGTAAAAGAGTTCTTCGTGTCCTTGCCAACGTTACTGATAATTGGATTCTGCATCACGATAATGCGCCATCCTATACTGCTCTGTCAGTACATAAATTTTTAACCTCAAAACAAATTTCAGTACTACCACAGCCACCTTTTTCACCAGATATCGCTTCGTGCGACGTTTTTCTATTTCCAAGAGTCAAAACGGCGGTCAAAGGATACCATTTTCAAACAACACAAGATGTCCAAAAAGCTGTGACGAGGGTCTTGGACGATATTACAGAAGATGAGTTCCAGAAATGTACCAACAATGGCAGAAGCGCTGAAAAAAATGTGTGCAATCAGAAAGGAACTACTTTGAAGGAGACATCACTTAACTTAACTAAAACGATAAGCAACATTTTTTTTCCACATCAGTCCCATTGCTTTGTGATTGCACCTAGTATATGCCTCTGTATGGGCACTAATTTATCGTATCTTGTGTTCGTGGTCTTTACACAAAATGTATGTTGTCAACAGTAGGATCGTTCTGCAGTCAGCTTCGAAAGCCGATTCTCTAAATTTTCTCGACAGCGTTCCATGGAAAGAACGTCGTCTTTGGTCCGGGGATTCCCATTTGTGGTCCCGAGGTATCATCATAACAGTTGCGTGTTCCTTGAATCTACCGGTAACAAAATCTAGCAATCCGCCAATAAAAATGTGTTGATGTCTTCGTTTAATACGACCAGGAGCGAATTCCGAACACTCGAGATTAGCCTTCCCCATCATAATCCTCACATGCTCGTTCCATTTCACGTTGCTCTGCAGCGTTATTCCACATATTTAAACGACGTGACTGTGTCAAGCAGGGCACTACTAATGCTGTATCCGAACTCAACGGGCTCCACGTTCGTCATTTTCTAAATACCTGCCACCCATTGGTTCCCTCGTACAAGGGAAGGGGTAGACGTCATTGGGACTCATGTAAGAAGAGAAGAGAGGGGGGATAGAGGGGGAGGAAAATTTTCATAGCCAAAAAGCAGCAAGCGGACGCGTCTCTTGCAGAATGTGCTGAGGTCATCCAGTCGAACCAAAACACTATATTCTGCAGCTTCTCACGACGCTTCGTCTTGACAGCCTCCAGGAACTTCGTCTCGAGTCTCCTGTAACGGTTTGCCCTTAATGATCATAATCTTTTAGCACTACTACATGGCAAACCCCAAAAGAACTCATAATCACCTAGCCCTATGATGGCTGAGTCTTTGCGTTTCTCGGCGTTGGAGAGTCCAAATTTTTCCACGCCTTGCTTTGTTCCTTTGTCTCGGAATCATAGTGATACAAGCAGCATTTGTCAATGGTGATTACTCGGCTAAAGATGTCAAATTCATGGTCAGAGGAAGACGGAATATTTCCGCTGCTGACTTGTATTCGGAGGGCTTTTTGGATGGGTGCGAGCAGTCGCGGAATCCATAAGCGGCGACGCTTTTCGTGTTCAAAATATCGTGCGACATCTTGGAAACTTATACGCGAATGATCTTGTTATTCACTGTGGCCTGGATTGTAGTTCGCTAGGATCTCATGTCTATTGAGGCCCCATCTCTTCATTGGAACGCGCTCCACCACTTCGTTCTTTGTCATTCAGATGTGTTTCACCCCACTGGAAGTATCATCATTGCTGTATACTTCCACCAGCGCAGCACAAAGAGGTGCAGTGTTGTTCCCCCTCAAATGCACAAACCCGAATAACTGAACGATATTCCACTTCACGAATGAGCTCATCAAGCGACATGCAACAATTCTCTGGCCCAGGGATTTCGGTATGTTCCAGTACATCCACATCTACATTTACGTGGACACTCTGCAAATCACTTTTAAGTGCCTGGCAGAGGGTTCATGGAACCACCTTCACAATTTTCTATTATTCCAATCTCGTATAGCGCGTGGAAAGAACGAACACCTATATCTCTTCGTGCGAGCTCAGATTTCCCTCATTTTATCATGGTAATTCTCCCAATGTAGATCTGCATCAACAACAACAAAATTCGCATTCAGAGGAGAAACTTGGTGTTGGAATATCGTGAGATGATTCCTCCGCAAAGAAAAACGCCTTTCTTACAGTGATGTCCATCTCAAAGCCCGTATCATGTCAGTAACACTCTCCCCCCTAATTCGCGATAATACAAAACTTGCTGCCCTTCTCTTAACTTTTTCGATGTACTCCGTCAATCCTATCTGGTAAGGATCCCACACCGCGCAGCAGTATTCTATAAGAAGATGAACAAGCGTAGTGTAGGCAGTCTCCTTAGTAGATCTGTTACATTTTCATAGTGTCCTACCGATAAAATACAATCTTTGCTTAGCCTTCCCCACAACATTTTCTATATGTTACTTCCAACTTAAGTTGTTAGCAACTGCAATTCATAGGTATTTATTTGAATTTAGGGTCTTTAGATTTGTCTGATTTATAGTTTAACCGAAGTTTAACGGATTCCTTTTTAGGACTCATGTTGATGACCTCACATTTTTGGTTATTTAGGGTCAATAGCCAATTTTCGCACCATGCAGATATTTCTTCTAAATCGTTTTGCGATTTGTTTTGATTTTCTGCTGACTTCACTAGTCGATAAACGACAGAGTCATCTGCAAATAACCTAAGACGGCTGCTCAGATTGTCTCCCTAATTGTTTATATAGATAAGAAACAGCAAAGGCCCTGTAACACTACCTTGGGGACCACCGGAAATCACTTCTGTTTTACTCGATGACTTTCTGTCGTATTGTAGACGTGTACTTGCTGACAAACAGAAAATTTGTAGCGTGAATTTTTTTTTCGAACTGTTGCTTGAAACTGCATTCCCCTCGGTGTATGGCCTCTGCAAGTGCTTAGAACAATAGGAAATCATACAAATCGAAGTGTACTTAGTAACATCCCACAATCCAAGGACATAGCTCAAAGCTGGGTCGAGCCCGTTTACATCATCGTAGTTGTACTCAACAAGATTTCGGTATGGAGACTTCGGGGTCTAGCTGAAGGTTCACATAGCCATCCAAGTTGTAAGAGGTGCATGACTAAGGAATTAATTGCTAGCGCACTCTAGCAGATGTAACTTCGATGGATTGCTCACGCGCTGCCTGCGATGTGTAAGGTATAATAGAATCGCAGACCAGAGAGCAGTATCGGCTGCAATAGGGGCAGTGTCGGCAGCCGTAGGAGCAGTGCCGGCGGTAGTGGTGGTAGCTCGCAGTGGGGCGGCTGGGCCGGTCGTGCCTGAGCGATGTAGTATAAGGTAAAGACAGGCGCGCGCATATCTAATTTGTTACAACTACACTCCTGGAAATTGAAATAAGAACACCGTGAATTCATTGTCCCAGGAAGGGGAAACTTTATTGACACATTCCTGGGGTCAGATACATCACATGATCACACTGACAGAACCACAGGCACATAGACACAGGCAACAGAGCGTGCACAATGTCGGCACTAGTACAGTGTATATCCACCTTTCGCAGCAATGCAGGCTGCTATTCTCCCATGGAGACGATCGTAGATATGCTGGATGTAGTCCTGTGGAACGGCTTGCCATGCCATTTCCACCTGACGCCTCAGTTGGACCAGCGTTCGTGCTGGACGTGCAGACCGCGTGAGACGACGCTTCATCCAGTCCCAAACATGCTCAATGGCGGACAGATCCGGAGATCTTGCTGGCCAGGGTAGTTGACTTACACCTTCTAGAGCACGTTGGGTGGCACGGGATACATGCGGACGTGCATTGTCCTCTTGGAACAGCAAGTTCCCTTGCCGGTCTAGGAATGGTAGAACGATGGGTTCGATGACGGTTTGGATGTACCGTGCACTATTCAGTGTCCCCTCGACGATCACCAGAGGTGTACGGCCAGTGTAGGAGATCGCTGCCCACACCATGATGCCGGGTGTTGGCCCTGTGTGCCTCGGTCGTATGCAGTCCTGATTGTGGCGCTCACCTGCACGGCGCCAAACACGCATACGACCATCATTGGCACCAAGGCAGAAGCGACTCTCATCGCTGAAGACGACACGTCTCCATTCGTCCCTCCATTCACGCCTGTCGCGACACCACTGGAGGCGGGCTGACGTTGTTGGGGCGTGAGCGGAAGACGGCCTAACGTTGTGCGGGACCGTAGCCCAGCTTCATGGAGACGGTTGCGAATGGTCCTCGGCGATACCCCAGGAGCAACAGTGTCCCTAATTTGCTGGGAAGTGGCGGTGCGGTCCCCTACGGCACTGCGTAGGATCCTACGGTCTTGGCGTGCATCCGTGCGTCGCTGCGGTCCGGTCCCAGGTCGACGGGCACGTGCACTTTCCGCTGACCACTGGCGACAACATCGATGTACTGTGGAGACCTCACGCCCCACGTGTTGAGCAATTCGGCGGTACGTCCACCCGGCCTCCCGCATGCCCACTATACGCCCTCGCTGAAAGTCCGTCAACGGCACATACGGTTCACGTCCACGCTGTCGCGGCATGCTACCAGTGTTAAAGACTGCGATGGAGCTCCGTATGCCACGGCAAACTGGCTGACACTGACGGCGGCGGTGCACAAATGCTGCACAGCTAGCGCCATTCGACGGCCAACACCGCGGTTCCTGGTGTGTCCGCTGTGCCGTGCGTGTGATCATTGCTTGTACAGCCCTCTCGCAGTGTCCGGAGCAAGTATGGTGGGTCTGACACACCGGTGTCAATGTGTTCTTTTTTCCATTTCCAGGAGTGTAAATTTGTACTATTGTTACATCAAGTTCCATGTAAATGTTTAAAAAAAATTGTAATGGTCATCTTTTTTATAAAATTAACTTTTTGACAATCATTCATCTGAATTTTCAGAATTTATTCATTTCTGCAATCCATGGTCATCCCGATTACCGTAAAGAAAAATCAGTTGCTTCTTTTTATACATGAAAAATGTAGCGGCCAGCATTGCACTGGGCTGTGCCAGAAAAATTTCTTACGGGAGCAGATGTATACGCGTTATCCGGCGACTTCAATTAGGTAAGATTTTCCAATTTATTCACAATGAATTTTCAGGGACATGACGCAGCACTGCTGACGTCAAGGTTTAGCAGTTTAGGTCCACAGTCAGTTAATTACTGAAAGGTTATATGTGAGCCTCAATTTTATTGAGAGGTTAGTCACATTTTATTATTCGTAGGTTACGGAATTTATCTGTTGGGAGGTTACACTAAATGTGAATGTTATATATAATTTTACACATATTTTTTTTGCTGGGAGGTGACAAAGTGATATGGACCAACAGGCTACCTGGTCATCGTATTGTTCGCCTACAAGGAAACGACGGCAGACGATCCAGATCCCATCCTCAAAAAGACATAGATGTAAGTTTTCCGTGTTATTAGATTCTCTATATCACTACACTGGTCATGCGTTACACTCTCCTGCAGCAGAAGGTCCCGGGTCAAGGTGCCACTCGCTGAAATATTGTCTTCAAAAGACATCAGAAGCAGTAGGGAGCCAATATGATAAATTGTTTCCCGCAGAGGCTCACAGTACATGGAGATGCGTTGGAGCACTACGCAAGACGGGAACACCTCTCTCCATATCAGTCCAAAGGCGGTAAAGAGCTTTGATGATAGACGGTTTGGGGAGCTGGAAGAGGAGGAGAGGACGAGATTAGTGTTCGACCACGAGTTCATTAGAAACGGAGCACAAACTCGGAATTAGGGAAGGATGGAGAAGGATACCGACCGTGTCGGGAAATCATGGAAAACCTAAATCAGGATGGGCAGGTGCGGGTTTGAACCATCATCCTCCCGAATCGAGACCAGAGTGCTACCCGCTTGGGTACTTGGAAAGTACTTAAATGTCCGCGGAGTGTTGTTTGAACCCTTGCGACAAAATTCGGATCCAGGAGCCACGGATAGCGGGCAGTCTTCTTGACCTAAGAAGTCTTCTTTCTACAGTTTGGGGTGAATAAACAAATTCGCTTCTGGTAGATTACTCTAGTGCTCGGGAACGATACCAGATGGTGTCACTCAACTTGGAAAATCAGTAAATGAAACTATCAGTATTGTGGTCTCGTTTTCCACATTTTCCGTCTTTGGCTTATATCAATTCATACTGTGACCTAACAGTCTTAGCGACTTTTCTCCATTCATTTAACGTCTGTCTACTGGCTGTGTACCTGCGTACACGCTAATCTTTGTATCCCATGTCAAGCACTGAACAACGATACTCTTAGATTGTCGTTTCCGTATTGCCTATTGAATAGGTAGTTTGGTGTGCTAATGCTTTTTAACGTTTTGTTGTTGTTGAAATCTGAAACACTGATTTGATTAATTTTCTTTCGTGATAGTGATTCTGGACTGATTGAGGTATTATGTTATGAAAAGCAACACTTGACCTTGGTCTGTATGTCTGTGAGACTTTCTTTCAAGGCCTAGGTAAATGGTATAGATTTCTGGTGGACTATTTTAAATAGGGGAAAATATTTAAAATTGTTGAACAGATTAATAACCATTAGCAATCGGTTGCTTCTGCCTAATAGTTTTACGTGAAGTGAGGCCAGATGAGAGAAGGCTCCCTGACGCCGTGTGCGATACAAAGCGTGCTGGCGGAAGGCAAGTGTGCGTCCACAGAGCTCGAACCCACGCCGGACGGCTGCCTCCGCCTGTTGAACCGGCCATCGTGTGGAGGGCCAGTGTTGGACAACTGTCGCCCCGATATGAGATCATAAGGAGAGCGGAGAGCTCTGCAAATACGGACCAATCTAATTGAAATCTCGCTCTCTGTTATATTGGCTGTTGGCCCGGGCAAACACTCGACGCCGGACGAGCGCTGCGTCGATCAGGGGCAGAGCGGGCACTGAGGGCGCCTGCGCCGCTCGGGGGATCAGCACCGGCGCCGGCGCGGCAGCCAACTGTCTGCAGCGCGGGGTGGCTCGTCTGTACACGGAGGACCAAATGGGTGGGAGCAAAGCGTTGGGCTCAGTGCCGACAACCGTGCATACTGGTGCTCGCGCCGTCAGTAGAGAAAGCCGAATGAACACCAGAGACAGACGAACAGTTAATCCTATACAGATGGCGCAGCGATCGGGTCACGTGTTCGAAAACACTCACGCGCTTTGCCCCTCCGTGAGCATAAGGATGTAACGATCAGTGAGACATTTATGATACAAGCGGACAGTGTAGATTAAAGTGGGTAAATATTAGGAGGTGACAGAGTGGCAAAAACGGGTTATCGTGTCTGGACGTGCATGTGGCCATACTGTGTGTGCATTGCTGAATTTGCTGGTGGCCGCACGGTTTGAGGCGCCATGTCACGGACTGCGTGGCCCCTCCAGCCGGAGGCTCGAGTGCTCCCTCGCCCATGGGTGTGTGTGTTGTACTTAGCGTAAGTTAGCTTAATTAGTGTGTAAGTCTAGGGGCCGATGAGCTCAGCAGTTTGGTCCCTTAGGAATTCACACACCTACACACACACATTTGTTGGTGTTCTGCGGCAGACTGTTGAACTTGTGTACAAGCAGTGGTGTAACACACACTGTAATTATGGTCGGAACAATATCGTGACTGAGGTGGACTATCCGGCCGCTGTGGACGAGCGGTTGTAGATCCTTCAGTCCGGAACAGCGCTGCTGCTACGGTCACAGGTTCGAATCCTTCCAAGGGCATTGATGTGTGTGATGTCCTTAGGTTAGTTAGGTTTAAGAAGTTCTAAGTGTAGAGGACTAATGACCTCAGATGTTAAGTCCCATAGTGCTTAGAGCCTTTTTTTCTTTTAGGCTTTTGAGGGACTGCGAATCAAAATAGCTTCCAAATCCAGCAGGAATTTCTGCAGGCAATGAAGCAGTGTGCATCCCTTCCTGTTGGCGACAGAACATTGCGACTGGGACTGCAAGCACTGAGCATTTTGAGTCGGTAGCCAAGCAAGAGGCCGTCACTGAAACAGGCACATAACGCTGCGCGACTTCAAGGGGCTAGAAATCGTCGAAGTTGACTCTAGCTGACTGCGAAAAGTAATGCGGTCTGATGAATCACGATTTTGCCTACATCCCAATGTCACACGTCGTCGAATGCAAGGAAGGCCGAATAAAACATTTAATCCTGAATGTGTTCAGGCTCGTTTCAACCAGAGGTGGGGCCGCGGTGTTTTGGGGGCGTTCATCTGATCAGGAATTGGGTCCGTCCACTGAGGTGACCACTAACATGAACCAGCAAGTTTGTTGAGACATTTTCAGTGATCAACTATTAGCCTTCAGCCAATATCTACATGATGAGTAAGCTGTTGATAGCCATATTTGTAAAGACGACAAAAGCGTATTTCATCGGACTGGAAGAATATGTGGTTTTTGAACGTTCCCCTTCCCTTTTACATCTCGACTGGTCTGCAGTTGAACCCCATAGAAAATCTGTGGGACTTTTGGAACAGACGGTAAAACGCCGATATCAGCAGACCCGCAATTTTCTGGAATTGAAAATCGGAACTTCAACGATTCGCTTAACCTGGATGCGCCGTACGTGCACAACTTTGTGGATCTTTGTAATGATTGATCTAGGGGTAGAACCGGCCTTAATCCTTTGAAGAGCCAGCTGCTTCTACTCAAACATCACCATCTCAAACAAAGACCTAGGCAGAAAACGGCATCCCATCATATGGTTACAACCGGTGCTGCCAATACCATAGGCCAAGTATCTGGGAGTGAGTCTAGTTGTCACACTATCCTGGAAACCACATTCCCGACGCCATCTGAAAACCAAACTTTCATTTTGTGAACCCTTCTACATCGAGTAAAAAAGTTATCGACGATATCAACATCAACAGCAGAAAGATAACTCTAATTTCAAAGAGTAATTTAAGCAGGAATTTTACCGAAATAAACATTGACACACAAGTGCCTCCTCCACGTTAACATACTGAAATAAATCTGAGCTGTTAAGCACATTTTTCATGCTTGTTACGTGAGGGTTATGTGATATCCTCCTATATTTATTATCCTACAAGCAGTAATAAACCAAACTCTTTTATGAGTATTCTGTGGCGTTTCTAGCAGCCTCTATCGCCTTTCCAGATGAAGGGATAGTTGTCATTCGGAGCCAGGAGCATACGAAACGGGACAGTTAGTAACCAAAGCACAATGTATTGAGATTACCATCCCAGTGGTTAATTAAATGGATAACGCAGAATGTTTACAGACACAGGTCATACGAGTCCATTAATCGAGCTTTGTGATAGGTACACCACCTGGCAGAGGAGGCTTCTACGGTATGTAAGGCATTCATTTATGAACAGATATTGTCCTATGGCTACGGTTTTGCTTTACTTGATATTGTGAAAGGAAGAAACGAGCTTAAAAGTTAAAACATGTTTGAAGACTTTGCTAACGTTTTCTTCATTCTTCGTACATATTGTATAGAAATCAGGACAACAAGTTAAAAGAGAAGACCACCTAGTCTGGGATATAGACGGTTTTCCCTCACTCTAAGGCTAACTTCATAGGGCAGAAAGGAGCTAATATTGTTCTGAAGCACCTGTCTTCATGCACAGCACACTGGATTGTACATACATATACTATGCCACATCTCTCTTGTTCTTTATTTTTTCAGGAGAAGCGCTTCTCATTCTGGATATTTTCTTAACAATATGTATGGTGTACTCGAGTGTTATGAGTTAGATTTCTACTGCTGCGTCCTCTTTTGCATCCTCACGTTTGATCTCACCATGGGATTTGAATTTATTGACCCTTTCGTTCCGTCCTCTCTACATACCAAATCATTTCAATTCATTTTGACTGCTCCAGTGGATCTGATTTTTTTCTTTCAGTGTCGAGATTTTCATTCAGTCGGCGCTATTTTACTAGGTGCTTGACTAGCGTTTTAGTTTCCTGTGGGGCTTCTACATCTGACGCGAGAAACGAGACGGGTATTTTTATTATCTTAAAAACGAGGTGTTATCGAAAACTGAGGTGAATGAATTTTTTTTCAGCTGCAGCTGCGGACGCTGCGACCATTTGATGTAATCTGTTCAATAGCCTGTAGCGCTGAGACAGACCACTGTAAGATGGAACAGGTTCTGATATATCAGTGAGCGTCCAGAGACGCTAGAGTGAGGTAGTGTTTGCCATGTCTGTGGCCCATCATGGTTTTCGAAAAATGCGTGATCGTTAAGTTTCATTAAATTTGCAAAAAAGTACCGAATAAATCAATGAAATGCTAAAGTCTTTTATGCCAACTGCTGTAACTCAGAAGAATATTCACAAGTAGTATGAGCGGAAGGGAGTAGGCAGAAGATGAATAAGGTTCGGGACCTCCATTAACCTCAAAAACGGGAGAAAAGGTGCAAAAATTGGCAAAAATTGTTCATCAAGCATTCGAATAACTATCCGGGAGCTTACCGGAGAACTTAGCATCTCGTACGTGTCTGCGCAAAGCATTTTAACCGATAATTTGCAAATGTGACGAGTGCGCGCAAAATTTGCACCCAGACGTTTGAGTGACGAACGGAAGGTGAATCGTGTGTAGTTTTCATTGAGTTGAAGAATCGTCTTGATTCAGATCCGGAAATCCTGTAGAAAATTATAACTGGAGATTAAACTTGGGTCTGTGGGTGTGACCATGAGACGAAAATTCCCAATGGAAAACAGGTGAATATCCTTGCCGTAAAAAGGCACATCGGTCAAAATCGAATATCAAAATCGCGCTCAATATTTTTTTTTCAATACTGTGGGCATGGAGCGATGGAAGTTCGTTCCAAGTGAGATGTACTGCAATGGTTGGTTGGTTTATTTGGAGAAGGGGACCGAACAGCTAGGTTATCGGTCCCATTGGATTAGGGAAAGATTGGGGAGGAAGTCAGTCGTACCCTTTCACAGGAACAATCCCGGTATTTACGTGAAGCGATTTAAATCAGGATGGCCGGACGCGGGTTTGAACCGTCGTCCTCCCGGATGCGAATCCAGAGAGCTACCCACTGCGCCACCCCGCTCGGTGTACTGCAATGTTTTTTGAAATGATATACGAAGAGACAGGCCAGAAAAATGGGCCAGTGACCTACTTCTTCATCTCGACAATGCGCTGTGTCACACTTCGCTTTGATTCGAGAGCTTTTGGCCGAATAAAGTGTTCCTGTCTGTCGACATTCATCTTATTGATGAGGTTCAGAACCATACGACTTCTGGGTATACCCAAAAATTAAAACAGTGCTTAAAGTAAAACGTTTTGACACCATTGAGGGGGCACGACAGAGCAGCTGAACACCTTTCCAAAAGAAGGCTTCCAGGAATGGTTCCAGTTATGGATTTAACGCTAGAATAAAGGCTTTGATAGCGAAGGACTCTAATTTTAAGCAGAATATAACAAAATTCTTAATGTGGCAGGGGTAAAATACAGAGAAGTGAAAGGCTATTTACAATTTGTACAGAAACTAGATGGCAGTTATAAGAGTGGAGGGGCATGAAAGGGAAGCAGTGGCTGGGACGGGAGTGAGACAGGCTTGTAGCCTCTCACCGATGTTATTCTATCTGTATATTGATCAAGCAGTAAAGGAACCAAAAGAAAAAATCGGAGTAGGTATCAAAACCCATGGAGAAGAAATAAAAACTTTGAGGTTCACCGATGACATTGTAATTATGTCCGTGACAGCAAAGGACTTGGAAGAGCAGTTGAACGGAATCGACAGTCATGAAAAGAGGATATAAGATGAACATCAACAAAAGCAAAACGAGGATAATGGAATGTAGTCGAATTACATTGGATGATGCTGCGGGAATTAGGTTAGGAAATGAGATGCTTGAAGTAGTAAATAAGCGTTGCTATTTGGGGAGCCAAATAACTGATGGTGGTTGATGTACAGAGGATATAAAATGTAGAGTGGCAATAGCAAGGAAAGAGTTTCTGAAGAAGAGAAATTTGTTAACATCGAGTATAGATTCAAGTGTCAGGAAGTCTTTTCTGAAAGTATTTGTTTGGTGTGTTTCCATGTATGCACGTGAAACATGGACGATAAATAGTTTGGACAAGAAGTGACTAGAAGCTTTGGAAATGTGGTGCTACAGAAGAATGTTGAAGATTAGATGGGTAGATCACATAACTAATGAGGAGGTATTGAACAGAATTGTGAAGAAGAGAAATTTGTGGCACAACTTGACTAGAAGAAGGGATCAGTTGGTAGGACATGTTCTGAGGGATCAAGTTATCACCAATTTAGTACTGGAGGACAGCGTGGAGGGTAAAAATCGTAGAGTGAGAGCCAGAGACGAATACACTAAGCGGATTCAGAAGGATGTAGTTTGCAGTAGGTACTGGGAGATGAAGAAGCTTACACAGGATAGAGTAGCATGGAGAGCTGCATCAAACCAGTCTCTGGACTGAAGACCACAACAAAAACAAAAAAATTCTATTATTACTTAGTTTTCTAATAAAATTACTCATCGTATTCTCTGATCATACCTTTTATTTCGAAAACGAACTGGACGCATTCCTTTTCCTCAGTTGGGCTCTACCATGAGTTGCGACTATTTGTTATTGTAGTGAACGGGGGTGAGCCTGCCGCGAGGCGGTGACAGGCCTGGGGGTTGGGCACCGCTGTGTCGGCGGCGGCGGCTAGGTGAGGGATGCGGCCCTAGGATCTGTCAGCGCCACTTCCTGTGGGAGCTCCCTCGCCTCGCCTCGCCCCGCCTCGTTCCCACAGGAACGCCCCGGCAGCCGGCAGCCGGCAGCCGGCAGCCGGCAGCGCGGGCCCGACGACATCTTCATGTCCGCAGACACGTGTTTGTTGTGTGCAACAACCCCTCTAGCCGCGAGCTTCCGTTGAGGAAGGCACCCCTATGGGAGCAAACACCTACGAAATAAAACAGATCACCAGGCGTGCTCGTCCTCGGCACACCGCCTCCTTCGTTCGAAGATAGAAAAACAATTCAGGATAAAATTTTACTCAAAAATTTACCCGTTCGTTTCCTCTTTCTCTTGAACTTTTGCTAGATGAGAAACGCGATGTACTGTGGATAGCATTTGCATTCAATGTGTTTGCGGCACCATGATATCCATTACGTTTCTGGAGCTCAAACGGAAAAATTTCATTTTTTCATCCGGCTCCCTAAATCTTATCGATGGTGTATAAATCGGCTGTAAAGAATCTGAAATCTTGGAGGAAATTATTGCAAGCGTTGTTTTCCTGTGTCACATTGTTCAAAAGAATCAGCTTAAGGTACGATAAATCTATTCTGATAAAGGCATTACCTGTGGTCTTGTTGTGTGTCTTGCGATGTTGGATTTCAAAGCAGAAGGCAGTCATTTGCCATCTATTAGCTGTGTTATGCATTACTGTGTCAGGTGACCCGTCAGAAGGAAGCGAGTATTATCGTTCCAGTGTTTCCTAACGAGGCACATAGATATCAGTTGTCATTTGTGGACGTTGTATTCAACCAAGCACATGCCATGCTATATCTTAATGCAGTGCGACTTGCGAGGGCGGTCTGTTTGCACTAAAAAGGATGGACTCTCAGTCGTGCTGCTGCAGATGCCTGTATTCGTCGTGGCATACTATCCACAAGTTCATCAAGGCACCGCTGGTCCAGTTTGTTCCACTCCTCAACGGCGATTCGGCGTAGATCCCTCAGAGTGGTTGGTGGGTCACGTCGTCCATAAACAGCCCTTTTCAATATATTCCAGGCATTTTCGATAGGGTTCACGTCTGGAGAACATGCTGGCCACTCTAGTCGAGCGACGTCGTTATCCTGAAGGAAGTCATTCACAATTAGTGCACGATAGGGATGCGAATTGTCGTCTATGAAGACGAAGGCCTCACCTATATGCTGTGGAAATGGTTGCTCTATCGGATGGCATTCACGTATCGTACAGCCATTACGGCGCCCTCCATGTCGACCAGCGGCGTACGTCGGAACCTCCACCTTGCTGCACTCGCAGGAGAGTGTGTCTTAGGCGCTCAGCCTGACCGGGTTGCCTCCAATCACGTCTCAGACGACTGTCTGGTTGAAGGCATATGCGACACTCATCGGCGAAGAGAACATGATGTCTATCCTCAGCGGTCCATTCGTGATGTTGATGGGCCCATTTGTACCGCGCTGCATGGTGGCGTGGTTGCAAAGATGGACCTCGCCATGGACGTCAGGAGTGAAGTTGGGCATCATGCAGCCTATTGCGCATAGTTTGAGTCGTAACATGACGTACTATGGCTGCTCGAAAAGCATTATTCAACATGGTGGCTTTGCTGTCAGGGGTCCTCCGAGCCGTAATCTGTAGATAGCGATCTCCGCGGCAATAGTAGCCCAAGGGCGGCCTGAGCGAGGCATGTCATCGACAGTTCCTGGCTCTCTGTATCTCTTCCATGTCCAAACAACATCGCTTTGGATCACTCCGAGATGCCTGAACACTCCCCTTGTTGAGAGCCCTTCCTGGCACAAAGTAACAATGCGGACGCGATTGAACTGCGGTTTTGACCGTCTAGGCATGGCTGAACTACGGACAACACGAGCCGTGTGCCTCCTTCGTGGTGGAATTACTGGAACTGATCGGCTGTCGGACCCCCCCCCCCCCCCCCCTCCCCGAGTAATAGGCGCTGCTCATGCATGGCTGTTTACATATTTGGGCGGGTTTAGTAACATCTCTGAACAGTGAAAGGGACTGTGTCTGTGATACAGTAGCCACATTAATCGTCTGTCTTCAGGAGTTCAGCAAACCGGGGTCACCCAAAACTTTTTTTGGTGTCCGTATTTCCATCTTATATTGGAGTCTGTCCCCTGTTCCGTTTCGTCTGTTACTGGTGCACGTATCTTTTCGCTATTAAGAATTTATACGGCTTCGTTCTCCAGGTGCTCACGGAATTTTTTCCGTGTCTCAAAGACATTCAATCGATAAAATTTAAGGAGAAAGAAGCTAGTGCATAACTAAGGTTCTGAAATCATTTACTTGAAGCGTTCATTAAATAAAGCAACATTTTTTCTGAGAGCACGTTGGTTTTTTTCAGGATTCTAATAACCACATTATTCCCAGCTCTTTCGGCTACAAATCTTTGTATTTCAACATAATCTCCGTTCAGTCCAACGGTCTTACGATACCTTACTGAGAGGGTCTGTATGCCCAAATAACACCACTCTATTGGTCAATGTCGTAGCCATCCTCTTGCTGCATCAGTAACTGCCCACCATCCACATACCGCTTCCCGAAGAGTGGCCCTTCATTGGGCCAGACACATGGAGGTCGGTATGTGCGAGATCCGGGCTGTAGGGTGGATGACGAAGACCAATCCAATTAAGTTCTGTGGGCTCCTCTCCAGCGCACAGACTGGTGTGAGGCCTTGCATTGTTGTGGACAAGGATTTTTGAGTCGACGAACACTCTAAGGTCGCTTATTCAGGTTCCTTAGTGTAGCACAAGACATTTCCGGATTTGATCGTTGAAACGTGAGAGAGTACGTCAACAGAATAAACACTTCAGAGTCCAAGAAGTCCATCACCATGACTTTCATGGCGGAGGGTGAGGCTCCAAACTTTTTCTCATGAGGAGAGGTGTGGTGGAATTCCATGGACTGCCGTTATGTTTTCACGTTCGAAATGGTGAACCTAGTTTTCACCACCTGTGACGATGTTCGTCAAGATATTTTAACAATCAGCCTCGTACCACGCAAGCATTTCCACACAATGGTTCTTCACTGCTGTTTATGGTGTTCTGTTATCTGGCGAGGAACGCGGCGGGCACACACCTTCTGAGTATCGCAACTGGTGGATGAGTGTGTCAGTACTACCAACAGAGATGTTCATTTCAGCACCGAAGTGTTTGATTTGGATCCGTCGATCACCTCGCCTGAGAGTTGTAAGTAGGCTGTTTACGTTTTTATGTTGGTAACGCCACGTAGAGTTCTGTATGAAAGTCACTGATTGTGCTGTGTGCAGTCTGTGCCTGGTTTGCATTGTTGGAATAGTAGCTATTGTAGAGTGGGCAGTTGGATGTGAACAGAGCGTAGCGTTGTGCAGTTAGAGGTGAGCCGCCAGCAGTGGTGGATGTGAGGAAAGAGATGGCGGAGTTTTGAGAGCAGACGATCTGGACGTGTGTCCAGCAGAAAAAGGAAATTTGTGAGACTGGATGTAATGAACTGATATGACTTTTGAACGCTATTAAGGTAAATACATTGTTTGTTCTCCATTAAAATCTTTCATTTGGTAACTATGCCTATCAGTAGTTAGTGCTTTCAGTAATTAGAATCTTCTATTTAGCTGACAGTATTGGCGCTCGCTGTATTGCAGTACTTCTAGTAACGAAGATTTTTGTGGGGTAAGAGATTCATTAAAGGGATAGGTTATTGTCAGTCAGGGCCATTCGTTTGTAGGGATTATTGAAAGTCAGATTGCATTCCGCTAAAAATATTGTGTATCAGTTTAGTGCTGATCAGAATAAGTAAAGAGAGTAAATCCTGAGTACGTTCAGTTTTGCTCAGCTGTTTGAAAATCAAACAACGTAAGATGTTTTCCAGCACTGTCGTTTATAAATTTTTTCTAAGGGGATGTTTCAGAGTGTCAACAAGTTTCAATACTGCAGGAGTCACAGCTGTGTGCGGTCGGCCGGCGCACTAGACCTAGGAGAGGTCTGCGTGAACTTCTTGAGATGATGACACACGTCTCGTCCGACATCTCACCGTGCTTTTATTCACTGTTAGATCTCGTAGACATGCAACAAGGGCCTATGAATATCTGCGATGCTCTGGTTTTTAGTCAAAAGAAACTCAATGGCAGTTCTCTGCTTGGAACACACATCCCTTATAGATGCCATTTTGGAAACTACGTACAGCGCCGCCACGTGTCGGAACTCTAGCGGGAATATTCCACGATGCACCACAGCAAATTCCGCATTGTTTCAACCGAAACAGACCGAGAAAAGATAACTGTTGCATTACTTATTGAGTACTCCTCTTATTTTCGTGAATACTCATATAATATCAAACGCGAGGAATCAATGTATACCATGTTAGATGGGACCTTCATTAAAAGTGTCATTATTCTTTGTTCTTCTTCCCTGATGCACTTATGATCTTCTTCTTTTCCTTTATCTATCAAGATCAGTTTCTTCTTTTGGTTCGTATAGTTTTCAGTCTTTCTGGAAGTGATCTCTCCCGATTCTCAGCCCATATTCTTCACGTGCTTCTAGTGTATATTTACTTCATGTAGCTGAAGTCCTCTTCATGTCGTAATTTCTGTCATTTTATAGTCGTATATGCTCTTTGGATACGTCTTTCTTGTTTCTTCTTTAGCAGTGACGAGAGAGAAAAAACATTTTACAGAATTTTATTCATGATAATCGTTATATTTTATCTTTTACGTGTTACTTGACTGTTTCATCTATTATGTTGACTCTATCACCACTAATTCATGAAGCATTATCATAGTCGCAAGGCAAGTCACTACCAAAGCAATTCATTTAGTTCGTTAACCTTTGCCCACGGGATCTAGCTACCAATTTAAATGTCTCACCTACCCTAATATTCTGTTATTAACCATTTCAATAAGGTTGGTATTTTTACCACAAATGTCGTTTTATAATTGTACGAATGGATAGTTCGCTATTATATTCAATACATATTTCGTTTATAAAAATTCGTGTGAATTTAGATTGCCATAAATACATATTTTGTCATGTTTGTGGACCGCTAGTTATAAGTCATCGTTTTCTTTTCCAAACATTGTGTTGACGTCCTCTTTATTTCATTATGTTTCGTAGCTTAGATGCTTTATTAAAGCTTCAAATTTTGGGACGAGATCAGGTGGTGAGATGAAGTGGTGCCTCTTAAACATATAGACATTGTCAGTCTGATCCGTAGAGTTCTGAGAAGAAGCAATTCTCACGCTGTGATGGCTTGGCCAGTTGTTATTTTGGCAAGAATCAACAAACAGCTGCTGTGTTTGCAGTGCCCGTCCCCAGCATATTTTTAATCCATTTTCATTCGATTATTTGATATACAGTTGTAAGTAGGCTGTTTAGGTTTTTTTATTGGTAACGCCGCCTCCACGTAGCACTCGGTATGAAAAATCACTGGCTGTGCTGTGCGCAGTGTGTGTTTAGTTTGCATTCTTGTCTGCCATTGTAGTGTTGAGCAGAGGCAGCTGGATGCTAACAGCGCGTAGCGTTGGGCAGTTGGAAGTGAGCCGCCAGCATTGGTGGACGTGGGTAGAGAGATGGCGGAGTTTTGAAATTTGTAAGAATTGGTGTCATGAACTGCTATATATATTATGACTAGTGAGGTAAATCTATTGTTTGTTCTCTATTAAAATTTTTCATTTGCTAACTATGCCTATCAGTAGTTAGTGCCTTCAGTAGTTTGAATCTTTTATTTAGCTGGCAGTAGTGGCGCTCGCTGTATTGCAGTATCTTGAGTAACGAAGATTTTTGTGAGGTAAGTGATTTGTGAAACGTATAGGTTAATGTTAGTCAGGGCCATTCTTTCGTAGGGATTTTTGAAAGTCAGATTGCGTTACGCTAAAAATAAAAAAAAATATTGTGTCTCAGTTTAAGCACAGTCTTGTATAATTTTTCTAAGTGGACGTTTCATACAGTAAAACAGTTGTGGCATGCATGTAGATTTGCACCAAGTATTTCGCAGCTTCGCTTGCAATTAACTAGATATTATTTTCAGTGCTATGTTAATGTGTTCTCTTATTTTTGTTCTTCAAATTTTGTTTTTTTGTGTTGTCGTGTGAAAAATTGTGACAATAATGGCGTGTGAAAAACGTAACACTAGACTCCAAAGTAAACTGTGAAATAATAGTGAGGACGAGCGTCGCTTATCAGCACCACTGTGTAGTGAATTAACAGACATTCGAAGTAGTAATTTGGTAATTGTGCATAGGGAAATGGAGCGGGCTGCAAATAATGGTGTAGGCAGTGAAACAATTAGTGAACAGGGAAGCATTATCGATCGATCGGTCGGCAACAGCTCTCCTCAGGATTCCGAAATGACAAGACAAAATCTTGCAAATACTGTAGATTCAGATTTTGCGTCCTCACCGTTTTCTCAAATAAATCAAGACACATTTTCTGCTTTTCAAAATGCGAGTATTGCCGGTTCAAATGCACTGCCGAAAACCACTGAGGAACATGTTTCAGACACCAGTGCACTGTTATTACAGTTAATGCAACAAATGGGACAAAGGCTACAAAAGTTAGACACAACGCTTGAACAAAATCGGAAAGAAATGGGACAAAATCTTCAAAAGTTAGACACAATGGAACAAAATCTTCAAAAGTTACACACCACACTTGAACAAACACGTGAAGATTTTACTACTGAGTTACATAACATTGAATCGAAATGTCAAAAAGTCTGTAATGACGTAAAAACACACATTTGTGAGCATTTTCAACCTATTTTTTCACGTCATGAAAATGCATTACAGAATCACGAAGCAGCCATAAAAGAACTGCAAACTATTATCCATGAAAATCATGAGACCTTGCTAGCTGAAATTGACTCAGTTGCATCTACCGATTCGGTTACGCAAGTAACACAGTTCGTCACACTGAGAATCTGTTAACATGCAACAATGTGTTGAAGTTAGCTATCCAGTCTAGAACCTAAAGAACATATTTAGACAGTATTTACGAGTGAATTGTTACATTGATGACACAGTGTTATTGTGTGTACATTCTTGCTTGTTAGTTGCACGATCACGTAACGACTATAAGGCTCACATACATAGAACATTTACCAGTACTGCTAATGAGATTTTAATGCAACATTTTGGTTTACTTGAAAATACATTCTGGATTTAAAGTACTTTCTGTGAGGTACCAGATGACACAGTGGTTAGTTTATTTGACAGCTACACGATTTTATCACGACGCTACTAATGAGTGACAATTAACAGTGTTGCTTGTGCGGTGTTTCTGTTTTATATCTGCGCCGTTTTTCTGAATTCTTCTGGAAAGGAAAACATGGTTTAGTAGTAACTTTTGTGGTATAGCTACAATGAGACAGCCTTTTCTGTAGCACAGCAATACGTTACAGCGCAGTGCTTTCTTCATCACAGCAATTAGCGTAGTAATTAAGATATCTATACGCAAACCATTTCACTTTTGTTTATTATGAGGTAAGTACATTGACTTACTGCAGAACTTAGCTTTCGGAGGACGATAACTACAACACTTCCACAGAGATTATCTTACAACAAGACGCACAGTTTAGCGCTACAGTACATGTATTTGAGTGATTAATTTTATACTTAAGACATTTATTTTTAAAGATTTTTGAATTACAATGATACAAAGGTTTTCCCTGATACATTTCATTCCATTGCTCTAATCGGTAACACCTGAGGGTATAATTACATTAATCCTCAGGGGGGTACACGTCTACTTTGTGTACCATGGGTTTGGCAAGTACAAGGAGCCCTAGCTAATATGGTATTTGCTTATACAACTTTACACATCGGTACCATATTTCTCTAACACATAAATTACACAGCTATCTGATTCTTTAACTGAGAGACAAACTTTTTTTACTACATCATTGACAGAAGTTTACGTAATTACACAGTTGGATAACTTCACACTTATGAAATTGTATTTTGTCTGTACTGTGTGAACCCTTCATATTTTTTTCGGAACCATTGTGATGCTATGAGAGCTTTGGATGATGTATTTAGTATGGGATCATGGTTTTTAAAGTACGTTTGAGGTAGATGACACTTTTGACATGACCAGAGAATTCTTTTTAGGTTTTGAAATTATTGGAGGAAGCTACGAAGATTTTGAGAGTTGACTGAGGTGTTATGATGTTATTACGATGACTATGTGTATTATGCTGCTGAGGTTTGTTTATGATCAATAAGCTGATGCTATATGAGGAATTTGATTATGCTACTTATTTATTATGATGAAATATTGAAGATGTGTCTATGAATATGTATATGTATAATAAAGCAAGGAATAATGAGTAGTGGTTAGGGACTCTGGTTTGTGAAAAAGGATGTTGGAAACCGAGAATCGTACTTTAAGTGTTATGAAATGTGGTATATGCGTGAATGTATCACTATGCTGGTGAAATTTTTTTTGACACTATTATATTTAAATGATTTTATTTCTACAGATTTTTAACGAAAACTCTTGACCTGTGAATTTTTTTATATGAGACTGCCACTGTAGCGGAAACTGGTGTCGTAAATATTTCGATAAGACAGTTAAGTGACCACCTGCAGGTAATGCGTCGTGGGCACCCAGCTGCGCGACAACCACCTGACAAAAAAAAAGCCATTAGTGTGTGCCTTTCAGAGGCACAGGTGGATAAAAAAAAGGAGGCCATTATCATCGCTATTGACATTCCTTTGTAGAAAGCACCGCAAATACGACACGCTCATTACTGAGAAAGATACTTACATCTGACACCTGATTATAACAAACGTCTTTCTACGAGAGTTGAGAGAATTCTACTAACTTATGAAATGTCACATGACTATTGAATGATATTTTTATGCTTTGTCCGTAGTTGCTTATTTCATTTGATATCTGTTTTCCAGCTGTGTTGCAGCATTAGTTTTATAAAATTAAATGCATTTGCTAATGTGAACACTTTCTGTCGACAGATCTATTAAATAATTATTTTATGATCCACATTCTTTGAAAAAGGAGCTCTTGGAATGGAAAGAGCAATAAGAAGCGACTAATAACAGTAACTGTATATATAATTTTCTTTTCAAGTACTTGGTAATTTGTTGTGGCATTAGTTTTTGTGGTGCACCACTTTAATTGCATAGACATTAAGATGTGAATTGACATTGTCCTTATCTGCATTCTTGTCTTTAGTGTAACATTTTTTCTGCTTGAGCTTTGTCATGTTTAGGTATAAGTTATAGCATTTGCTGTGGCTGTTTGCCATTCATAGTGCTACTGAATATCACTTTGTATTACTGGGTTAAGCCAATTTTATTACTGTTTTATTTTTCTTGTTTGCTGTACATTGCCTTATATTAGTTGCAATATTGCTGCCATTTTTGCCAATTTCCATTTTTTTATCATTGCTTTTTGTGTAAATTGTTTTGTGCTGCTGCATTGCCTTGTCCCTTAGTTAAGCATCTGAGCTCAGTAGATTTAAGTTAGCTTAAGAGGGGGTAGCCTATATAAGAGAATGAGTTGCGATGAATTTGAAGAAATGCACTGAGAGGTTATATGAGAAAAGTACAGAAAGCAGGTATAGATAGGACTTTTTGGAAATAATGAAGAACGAAGGGAGATCTCCAAGAAGTAAAGAAAGTTTTGTTTGCAAAATACTGCAGTAAAACAAACCCTGCCCTTTCCTTGTGTTATCCCACTATGTGTTTGTGTACCCTTGTGTATTTATGTTCTTCCTGTCTTTATATGTTTATCTGATAAGACTTATGTTGCAGAATTTTTCTAATACTAAGCTACATTCACTATGATGAGGAATACTGTTATCCTCAAATATAATTTGCCTTAATAACATGTTATTTACTTTGTAAAGATGTTTAGACATTATTTATTCTATTTTGTTCTAATGCTCATGTGTGAAGTTGATGTTTCAAAAGTTATTCTGATCTTTTATGTATGTACTTATGTCGTAATTTTTGTAACACTGATGTATTTGCTATTTCGATTCTTTTGTAAAGCCTGTACTACTGCAAATGTTATCTGTAGTGTTATGTTCTTTAAAGATGTATTTTGTACCTTTGTTATTGCATTCTTATGTTGTAAAATAGTAATTGACACCAGTTTATCAAATTAAGTAACTTGTAAATTACATTTCACTGCACACGTTTCTGTTGGTCATAGTATATGGACAATATGTGAGAAGTAGGTACTGATAGTGTTTGCACATGTGTTAATAACTCAGTAATGGACTGGATAACAGCATTGCTGGTTCTAAGGACATTTCAAAAACAATTTTTCTGAGTGCACAAGTGGTGGTTATGGACTTGTTATATTATCCGCAAGACTCTTCAATGGTGATTGTGCGCCTGCACAGTCAAACAGATGGCTGCTGGCCATCTCTACAAGGACTACAGTGGGTCTACACCTTTGATGACCCACCAATACCATTATTTCTACAAGTACTGCAATGGGTCTGCACCTCTGGTGGCCCACCAATACCATAATCTCTACCAGGACTACAGTGGGTCTGCTCTGTGATGACCTACCTACCGATAGTCTTTAACGTCGACTGACTCTGTTGTGGCCCATTACCTGTCTGCATGTCAAGAGTCAGCACTGTCTTTCGTTGGAAGGACAACACTACTTCTTCAAGACTGCATGGAAATGCCCTACTTCCGTGTGCATTTTCTTTTACTACTCAGACTTTGAGAAAAACACTGCAATTTTACTTTGATGAATGATCAGGACTGTCTTTATGGGCTGTGAGAAAATTTTAGCTTTTGACCAACATTGTATCGATAAGTGTGTACATTTCATATCTTTGTTAAAGTAATTATGAAAAATTTTATCAAATCATTATTGGCCACTGCCCAAAACAATTTGTAAAAATTTTTTGTGGGGAGCGTGGGGGCTATGTAAGTAGGCTGTTTAGGTTTTTTTATTGGTAACGCCGCCGCCACGTAGCGCTCCGTATGAAAAATCACTGGCTGTGCTGTGCGCAGTGTGTGTTTAGTTTGCATTGTTGTCTGCCACTGTAGTGTTGAACAGAGGCAGCTGGATGCTAACAGCGCGTAGCGTTGGGCAGTTGGAAGTGAGCCGCCAGCATTGGTGGACGTGGGTAGAGAGATGGCGGAGTTTTGAAATTTGTAAGAATTGGTGTCATGAACTGCTATATATATTATGACTAGTGAGGTAAATCTATTGTTTGTTCTCTATTAAAATTTTTCATTTGTTAACTTTGCCTATCAGTAGTTAGTGCCTTCAGTAGGTTGAATCTTTTATTTAGCTGGCAGTAGTGGCGCTCGCTGTATTGCAGTAGCTTGAGTAACGAAGATTTTTGTGAGGTAAGTGATTCGTGAAACGTATAGGTTAATGTTAGTCAGGGCCATTCTTTCGTAGGGATTTTTGAAAGTCAGATTGCGTTGCGCTAAAAATAAAAAAAAATACTGTCTCAGTTTAAGCACAGTCTTGTATAATTTTTCTAAGGGGACGTTTCACAGTCTCGGAGTCCCATTCCTTTGACGTACAACCAACCGCTATTCATGCTTCATCTACGTAGTGATGAAACTTCAGCCCATTTATAACAGCAGTGTGAAATGTCCAGTATTTCTTTCCTTCTCTTCGATTTATATTGTTTTCCTCTGTGATCACTTGGCATGTTCCTTGCTTACTCCTCATTCAGTTATTTTGTCTGAGATGTTTTCATGGGAACACTTGAGGCAGGTCTGTCCTCCATACTCCGTATATCCAAGTCATAAATTACTGCTGGTAGTGTGGTATTGTGTCAAAAACCTAATTTCATGTTTGCTATTCGTCGTCATCTTATATCCGACTGGCACTCCAGAACAGAGACCTTCTATAGGCTGTTCCATATAGTACGGACTTTGGGTGCAAGCATCCATGTTGCTTCAGTATGTTTTTTAACGCTGGCTGCTCATCTACCATTAGGTCATCATCTCTCAGAGCTTCCTTCCGTTCGTCTGAGTATATGTAGTGCTGATCTCCTTTCATTTTCACTATAGTCGTAACTGTATCTTCCATTAGAGTCTATCCTCTGATCAGTTTCCTCTCTTACTAACACACATATGAGTATCTTTTATTTGACCGCTGAACAATCCATAGTTTAGCATAGCTTTCAAATCAAATTACGTGTCTTACTGGCTCATGTCAGAACAGTTCATTCCTACCGATTATAAGCATTCAGTTCCACAAATATCGGAAATGTAATTTACAAAACACGGTTTAGTCTACTGAAAGCAATGCAGACCATTTTTACCCTCGTGATTGTTTCTTTCCTGTACATCTAGTAGTTATCTCCAACTATGTCAAATACAAAAAAAAACTTCAACCAGATTTATGGCTTTATTGTTAATTTCGGATATTTTCTTTCCGGTGTCACAATTAAACAGTTATTTCAATCACGAATTAAGAATGATCAATGTTCAATTCTGAAGCTACCTCTTCCTTCGGTGGATTACAATTCACTGTCATGTAGGTGACAAGATTAGTAAATATCTTGCGCAATCCGAAGAGGAAGCTGATGGCACTAACGTGGGTCCCTTTTTTGTCTCATCTGTCTTCATCCATGCAAAGTGTAACTATCACATGCTCCTGATTGGCGAATTGTCTTCCTATGCAGATATTCCGCAAATAATTAAGTAAGTTGCTTTTGTATAGCTTTCGCTTAGGCTTTAAGCATTTTTATTAAAGCACGTTAGTCTTTACGAGCCTCCCGTTTCCCTCGTAGCTTTATTCATAACTTTATTTTCATAAAGTGGTATTTATTCTAGAATATCACTTTTTTCTTTATTAACTATCTGTGCATTTGTTTCAGGTTTTGCATTATTCACACACAATGACGAAATCTTGGAATGTTTGTACTTTTGCCTTTTTTTTTTTAAGATCAGTCATCTTAACTAATGAAATGTAGCGTCCTTCATATTTTAATTTTACAATTATTTCACGTACATAATTTTCTTTGTATCTTATCACGTCCTCTCTAAGATATTTATGAAAATTCTATTTAATTCAGCACATTCTGATAAGTTCCTATCGTTGATTTTGCTTGAATCACTCGCCTTATCTTTAACAGCCACTTCGCTTCGTTGCGATTTTCTTCCCCTTTAGTTACCTACTGCGTGCAATATACACTCCTGGAAATGGAAAAAAAAAGCACATTGACACCGGTGTGTCAGACCCACCATACTTGCTCCGGACACTGCGAGAGGGCTGTACAAGCAATGATCACACGCACGGCACAGCGGACACACCAGGAACAGCGGTGTTGGCCGTCAAATGGCGCTAGCTGCGCAGCATTTGTGCACCGCCGCCGTCAGTGTCAGCCAGTTTGCCGTGGCATACGGAGCTCCATCGCAGTCTTTAACACTGGTAGCATGCCGTGACAGCGTGGACGTGAACCGTATGTGCAGTTGACGGACTTTGAGTGAGGGCGTATAGTGGGCATGCGGGAGGCCAGGTGGACGTACCGCCGAATTGCTCAACACGTGGGGCGTGAGGTATCCACAGTACATCGATGTTGTCGCCAGTGGTCGGCGGAAGGTGCACGTGCCCGTCGACCTGGAACCGGACCGCAGCGACGCACGGATGCACGCCAAGACCGTAGGATCCTACGCAGTGCCGTAGGGGACCGCACCGCCACTTCCCAGCAAATTAGGGACTCTGTTGCTCCTGGGGTATCGGCGAGGACCATTCGCAACCGTCTCCATGAAGCTGGGCTACGGTCCCGTACACCGTTAGCCCGTCTTCCGCTCACGCCACAACATCGTGCAGCCCGCCTCCAGTAGTGTCGCGACAGGCGTGAATGGAGGGACGAATGGAGACGTGTCGTCTTCAGCGATGAGAGTCGCTTCTGCCTTGGTGCCAATGATGGTCGTATGCGTGTTTGGCGCCGTGCAGGTGAGCGCCACAATCAGGACTGCATACGACTGAGGCACACAGGGCCAACACCCGGCATCATGGTGTGAGGAGCGATCTCCTACACTGGCCGTACACCTCTGGTGATCGTCGAGGGGACACTGAATAGTGCACGGTACATCCAAACCGTCATCGAACCCATCGTTCTACCATTTCTAGACCGGCAAGGGAACTTGCTGTTCCAACAGGACAATGCACGTCCGTATGTATCCCGTGCCACCCAACGTGCTCTAGAAGGTGTAAGTAAACTACCCTGGCCAGCAAGATCTCCGGATCTGTCCCCCATTGAGCATGTTTGGGACTGGATGAAGCGTCGTCTCACGCGGTCTGCACGTCCAGCATGAACGCTGGTCCAACTGAGGCGCCAGGTGGAAATGGCATGGCAAGCCGATCCACAGGACTACATCCAGCATCTCTACGATCGTCTCCATGGGAGAATAGCAGCCTGCATTGCTGCGAAAGGTGGATATACACTGTACTAGTGCCGACATTGTGCATGCTCTGTTGCCTGTGTCTATGTGCCTGTGGTTCTGTCAGTGTGATCATGTGATGTATGTGACCCCAGGAATGTGTCAATAAAGTTTCCCCTTCCTGGGACAATGAATTCGCAGTGTTCTTATTTCAATTTCCAGGAATGTATTTTGCCACTGCATAACTAATACCGTTAAATAATTGTCCCTTTCACCTATGTTGGCTAATTTTTTAAGATGTAGAAGTTTATGTTTTACATGTATTTAGCTCTTCACTGTGTTAGTCTGCTCACAGCCTGAAGCTATTGCAAGAGCTCTCTCAGTGCACCACCTCCAGCAATCTTTCAGACGGGACGGAATACTGAAGCAACAGGAACTGCCAAGTGACAGCTGGGTCCTTGACAACCCTATCACAGTAAACGCCGGCAAGGGCGCAAGAAATTTGACGAGGCGCCTAAGCAGTGATAAAACTTGGGACAGCTGTGCTTACAATAGCTTCAGCCCTGGCCTGAGTGCTTCCAGATCTGAGAACCAGGGAGCAGAACCAGTTTACATCCAATATCTGTGTGATTGCTGCCATTTAACAGCCATGCAAAGCCGACATTCTTCTAGGAAATGCTGTTGGGTCAATTTAGAGAACATAGACTATTATTAGAACACCATACGACGGTTTGCTGCCTCCATCATACATATAGCAGAGGGATCATGATAATAACATAACTGGCATGAAGGCCCATACCGAATCATATAGAATGTCGAATGAGATTTTCACTCTGCAGTGGAGTGTGCGCTGATATGAAACTCCCTGGCAGATTAAAACTGTGTGCCCGACCGAGACACAAACTCGGGACCTTTGCCTTTCGCGGGCAAGTGCTCCACCACCTCTTTTTTTTTAAAAAAAAAAATAATAAAGGGGCCCCTCGTCGGCAGACTGCTCGCCGGCTGGCGGTTGTTCAATTTGACGCGACTTGTTCGACCAGCAGCTTTTTTTCGGAATGGTATAACAATAACAAACATAAACTGCTTCTACCATTTTTTTTAAATATATAAGGCGATGACTTTATAAAATAAAAGTTTTCTGGGAAACGTAAATAAGTGGACTTTTTCTTACATTATAGTGAAAAAAAATATCCTGCTTCTGTCAGGACAAAACAACAATGGTCTACGTTCCTCTTTCAGGCGCATACCTCGCTAATCTCGTCATACCTCGCGTTGGTGTCGGGTACGTCTTCACGTGTGTTTGTGGATCCTCTCCCCTGTCCTGGTCCTTTCTTGTTCTGATACTTATATTCAATAATTACATTCTTTTACCCGGGACATGCCAACTGGGTGGAGGATCAGGCAAGGCACTCCCTAAAATATTTGCGTAGTATGTTCGATATCTCGGATGTCTCATAAGCTGTGATGTTCCTGTAGTAAGGCCCAGAGGTCAAGCACATTCTTACTGACTTCTCGAAAAAGATAACGCACAGTGAAACCTCGAATCCAAGTCTTTGTTCGGGGATAATATGCCCTATCCGGGAGAAGTAATGTGCTGGTTATACTGTTTGCGGCCCGACCCGAAGGAGGAAGGCGATCATTTTTTTGACCAAACACCATACGTCCGCCGAAGGACCGCATATCAGGCGATGCTCCTCTGTGTCTATAACATTGCACTGCGGACACAGTGGCTCGTTCGCCATATGAATTGTATGCAACCTGGAACGAGTCACGTATTTCCCATTTACCACCTGATACCACACAGCGCGCGTTCCCGTATCAAGGTGTGGGTGGTGCACCGTACACCATACAACTGACCACGTAACTCTTGGTTGGCGGCGCTCTACGGCATTATCCAGCCGTCGTCGAGTCAAGATGTGATATATATCACGTGCCGTTGCCGTCCTGGCAGTCGGTAGTTCCATATGTACATAATTGTGTTCCACAAAAAAGGTTCGCATATGGGCAAGTGATGGTGAGATGTGAGCCACCGCTACCGGAGTCGAACGAGAAGGTGGAGCGAGTTCGTCTATCAAGGTGCCCGTCAGACTTATCTGGTGTCGTGTCCACATCTTTATCATTATGGTGACATAAATAGCCACTTCTCGGTCGCGTACGTGGACTAGTCCAAGACCTCCACGACTACGAGGAAGGGTAAGGGTTTCGTATCCTACCTTAAAAAGCAGACCCGTGTTCACAAAATATCCTAGTGCCGCCAGGATTCGGCGGGCCAACACCACCGGCATAGGCAGAACTTGTGCCAGGTGGGGGATGCGAGAGGCTAGATAAGTGTTGGCAAAGGTGACCCGTTGTATCATATCCAGTGCCCTTAACCTCCGTCTTCGGAATAGCAAACATGAAATTAGGTATTTGACACAATACCACACTACCAGCAGTAATTTATGACTTGGATATACGGAGTATGGAGGACAGACCTGCCTCAAGTGTTCCCATGAAAACACCTCAGACAAAATAACTGAATGAGGAGTAAGCAAGGATCATGCCAAGTGATCACAGAGGAAAACAATACAAATCAAAGAGAAGGAAAGAAATACTGGACATTTCACACTGCTGTTATAAATGGGCTGAAGTTTCATCATTACGTAGACGAAGCATGAATAGGGGTTGGTTGTACGTCAAAGGAATGGGAGTCCGAGACTGTATATCAAATAATCGAATGAAAATGGATTAAGAATATGCTGGGGACGGGCACTGCAAACACAGCAACTGTTTGTTGATTCTTGCCAAAATAACAACTGCTTGCAGAAGATGTCTGTAACTCAGTGCCGCCGTGCGTCGAACGTCAGTAGTGAAGATAATTCCTAGGCATTTCATCTTGTTGATCGGCTGTAATGGTGCTACACTTCCTGTCGGGAGTCCTCTCCCGATGTTCATCGCTCCCGACTTTGCCATGTTCAGGCGACTTCCCGTAGCCATACAATACAAATTAATCCAATGCAAGGCCGCTCTTGCCTCGTCGCCTGACCGTGCTAAAAACACTAGGTCATCTGCGTATGTTCGGCTTATAAACTTGTTGTGCCTTATCGTCATTCCTTGGAGTCGATTCCGGAGCCCGCAGAGCAGCGGCTCGACAGCGATGGCATACAATTTCGTTGACAGCGGGCACCCTTGTCTAACCGATCGTGAGATGGTGATGGGCCCCACCAAGCGTCCATTCATGAGCACTTTGGATGCTGCTCCGTGGAGTAGCCTCATAACGACGGTGACAAAACTTTCCGGAAACTTCATTTTTGTCATCACGTCCGTGAGATAAGCGTGACTCAGCCTGCCAAATGCGCGATCGAAGTCTATCGATACCAATACACCCCGGAGACGACATGTTGATGCCAGTGCGATAACATAGTGCCGTTTGTATATTGCTGTCGCCTCCTAGCTGGGTTCGGTCTAGTGAAATCACTTGGCATATTACGCGTTTAAAGCGTGCTGCAAGTATTCTGGCGTAGATCTTGTCGTCGCAGTTACGAAGGGTCAGTGGCCGGTAGGCCTGTATCCCTGTGCCGCCAGATGGTTTGTGGACGGGGATGATCATTCCTTCCACGAAGGCGGGTGAAAGAGGCACGTTGGGATACATCAATTCGCAGTACATGGCAGTCCATCGTGGAATCATTAGATCTTTAAATGTACGATAGAACTCTTAACGGAAACCCGTCGGGCCCCGGCGATTTGTGCGACGCTCCCTTATCAATCTCTTCAATTACGTCGTCAACTGTGATTTCACCTGTTAACTCCAGGTTGGCCGACTCGTCGAGACACGCGGAGAGTGTTCGTCGGACCTCATGAAAGGCTGCCTGATCGTGTTCCGCTTCTTCATAGAGATGACCGTAGTGTTCCACGAAAGCGTTGGCAATATCTTTTTGCGGCGACCATCTGGCAGTACTACCGTCTGTATTAAGGTTCTGCGGCTACGTTGTTTTTCTCTGATAACGTGATACATCGACGGTGATTCTCCACGGACTCGTTCAAAGGCCCTTGCACGAATTGCGACCTTCTCCAGACAGCGGCGCGTTATGGAAATTATTTGGGCCTGTGCTCGTTTTATACCGGCACGGCGGTCCTGTGAAGGTACTTGTACAGAAAGTTCGCGGAGCATCGTGAAATAAAAATCCGTCGTGTGTCGCCTCCACATCATCTGCTCTTTCCGTATGCAATTAACGCTCGGCGCAATGCGGGCTTAACGCATTCCAGCCACCACTGCAACGTCGTCGGATATGTCAGGAGGCGTCGTTCACACACGCTCCAAGCGTCTTCGACTATGCGTCTGCACTCAGGTTCCCTGAGGTGTGCTGTATTCAGTTTCCAAACACTGCGACTCCTCCACACTTGTTGACGACTGAGGGAGACCGTGCATATATATGCTATGTGATCTGAAAAGGCGACAGGCCACAATTCCGCATCGAGGATCGCAGGTTCGAGACGACGTGTTACGTAAACGAGATCGAGACGACTTGCAGAGTGACTCGTGACGTAGGTGTATCCACGTCTGTCGCCATGTATCTTCTCCCATGTATCAATGAGATTCATGTCCTGTATAAGTTGTCGCAGCTCCGGGCATGAAGTATAATGCGGGTGTTGATCTTTTGGTGCGAGCACGCAGTTGAAGTCGCCTCCAAATAAGACATGTTCATACCGACCTAAGAATAGTGTTGCAATCTCCTCTGCGTAAAATCGGGATCGGTCGCGCCGTCTGTCAGACCCCGACGGTGCATAAATGTTAACGACCCGTACTCCCAGCACTGTGAGCGCCAGTCCTCGGCTGACGGCAGGTACACCACGTCCTCGGCTACTATGTCGCTAGAAGTATCGCTTTTCCGCTGCCGCCGTCGGTAGTAGGTGTAATGTACGTATCGTACTCATAGAGGTTGGGGAAGCTCTCAACACATGCTTCCTGCAGCAGAACGATGTCGACGTCTGACGCACGCAACATGTCTCGCAATAATTGCAATTTGACAGGCGCTCTGATCGTATTAATATTAATAGAGGCTGTTCGATATGCCTGCCGCTGTTCCTCTGTGCGTAAAGCGCACACGAACGTTTATGTTAATTTGTGTGCTGCTGCCCGGTGACATGCTGTCTGTGCGTCACTCTGCATCTTCTGCGCGGTTAACATCCGGTGTACGCAGCAGTCGCCATTGCGGGTGCGTCGTCGGTGTGTGGGTCAGCATCGGATTCGTCGGCCCAGTTCCTGTGCTGGAGGTCCAGCTCCCGTCATGTCTCTCCGGCCGGGCTGACCGAAGACGGTGGCGTTGCTGCGGTGGGTGGAGGGACTCCTTCCGTCGGCTTTCCGTCCGGTGTGTCTGTATTCAACCCCTGTCTAGCGCGATTCGCGTCGTACTGCTGTGTGGGGGGTAGAACCTCCCGTTGCGCATCCGGATGCACTGTATCGACGTTTCACGCAAGTCCGTCTGACGTGGACTGCAGTAAGTAGGTATACGACGGCGCTAGCCGTCGTTTCTTGTGGCGCTTCGGCGACCGTTGTTTGCGCGTGTGCGCCTCCGTATCCGAGTGCGGAAGTGACTCCCGGTGCTCAGGGACGAAAGCAGCTGTCGGCACAACCGAAGGATCAATTTCCATATCTCCTACCGATTCTTTCCGCTCGGTTAAGGGCGTCGTCGGCGCCGGAGTGGCAGAGGTGTGCGTCGTTTCGTCACTGGAGGCGGTCTCTGCTGCAGTCGGTTGCCGTAAATTGTCAGGATTCTGTAGCTGGTCATTCTTCGGGATGGGATCTGTTCGAAATGCGTCCGCATACGTTAGTGGCAGCGGCGTCAACGTGGACGGAGGTACGGGTTCGCCGTTTGGAACTTGCAGTATCCTCCGATGCATACATTCGGAACGCACGTGGCCCTCTTTCCCGCAGCCTGAGCATGTTTTGGGTTGTCCATCGTAGATGACTATAGCTCTGCATCCGCCGATGAACAAGTACGAGGGTACAAGTTGTGTCAGTCCTATTCTGATTTGACGCACCCCATTGAGAACGGGGTAAGTCGTGAAGATGGACCATTTTTCCTCAACGTGGCTAAGCACTCTTCCATATGGGCGTAAGTCGTCACCGACCAAGTCAGACGGAACCTCGAAGGGAAGTTCGAAAATTCGTATGTTTCGTAAGCCCAGTCCTGCATGACGAATAGTTACTTCTCCAACATGTCCATCAGAGTGACGAAATTTGAGTCCATGTTTAGTATCTCGGATGATTCTGTCACATACTGCATCGTTAACCAGCTTGACGTAAACGACACTGCTCACTATGGAGACGTGGATTCCGATAACTTCGTTGTAGTCAAGTTTAACTTCGTCTCATAGGAACTTTTCTATTTCGTAGGCTTTCGGTCTCGCATATACATTCGAAAAACTAATCTTGAGAGTCGACTTTCGGTATGCATGTGCCATTCTATATCGAGTCGTCTAAACGCACGAGTACTCCGAAGAGGTAAACAACTGCGCGAGCGCGAACTACTCCGGCAGGGACGTAAACAGACGTCCGTGCCGTAGCACCGCCGAAGGCAGACTGCGATCTGAGCTACCGAAGCACGACTAACGCCAGGTCCTCAAAGCTTTACTTCTGCCAGTATCTCGTCTCCTACCTTCCAAACTTTACAGAAGCTCTCCTGCGAATCATGCAGAACTAGCACTCCTGAAAGAAAGGATACTGTGGAGACATGGCTTAGCCACAGCCTGGGGGATGTTTCCCGAATGAGATTTTCACTCTGCAGCGGAGTGTGCGCTGATATGAAACTTCCTGGCAGATTAAAACTGTGTGCCCGACCGAGACTCGAATTCGGGACCTTTGCCTTTCGCGGGCAAGTGCTCTACCATCTGAGATACCGAAGCACGACTCACGGCCGGTCTTCACAGCTTTACTTCTGCTGTGGCAAAGGCCCCGAGCTCGAGTCTCGGTCGGGCACACAGTTTTAATCTGCCAGTAAGTTTCATATCAGCGCACACTCCGATGCAGAGTGAAAATCTCATTCGGGAAACATCCCCCAGGCTGTGGCTAAGCCATGTCTCCACAGTATCCTTTCTTTCAGGACTGCAAGTTCTGCATAGTTCGCAGGAGAGCTTCTCTAAAGTTTGGAAGGTAGGAGACGGGATACTGGCAGAAGTAAAGATGTGAGGACCGGGCGTGAGTCGTGCTTCGGTAGCTGAGATGGTAGATCACTTGCCCGCGAAAGACAAAGGTCCCGAGTTCGAGTCTCGGTCGGGCACACAGTTTTAATCTGCCAGGAAGTTTCATATAGAATGTCGTTTTTCCAGCGTGCTGCTATTAGTGGTTAGAAGTACCATCGCTTACACAGCACATAGAGTTGCGGAGTACATAAATACCGTAGATATCTATACATTATGAGAACCTACAATCTTAAAATGGTTAGAAGCGGCATTCAGTAACAAATATAATACACAATTGATCCACATCGCTATTCTCCGTTACCAGTAATTTTTTTTTTGTAATATCCCATCATTACCCGTTTCGTGGTATCTCCATTATCAGGTCCGTGGTATAAACGCACAATACAAGGTGTCTACTAAGCGTCGTCAGGTGCGTTTTCTCTGGTGTTTCGGAGATATCTGCAATTTTCTTCTGATACTGAGTAGCTGGAGTCAGGCCAAACAAATACCGCTCAATATCGAAGGAAAATTTGTGTTTATTTTCCATTACAAATAAAATGGTTTTTAAAGCTGAATTTTACGTGTCCATTCGATATAGCGATCCCAAATTAGACTAGTACGATATTCGTGTTAGAGGTATGTATTGAGAAGGGCAGTAAAACACTAAGAATAATCAATACTCCCTCAGCGACAGCACCACCTTGGTCCACCTTGGTCCGCACTGTCAACTACCGCCACACAGGGCGATTTTTTTCGACTGTGTACAGCTCTATAGATTGATCAATGAGAGGATACCGAACAAAAAAGGTCTAATGAACTTAAGTCCGGAAATGTGTGGTTTCCATAATAGAGACCATCAACTCAATCATGCTTTGTTACAGAGACTGCTGTCTGACACGCGTTGTACATTACAGCCATAGTTACAGTACGCTTGGTTTACTCATGGAGGATGATAGTGTTCCTCCTACGTCATGTCGTAACACCCTCTCCTTCAATAGCAACTGATAATGTTGTGTCCGATTCACTTCTGTTGCTGACTCACCTTGTAGTGGATGTGATACACCATTGTAAACAATGGTTTCGAATTACAGTCGAGAGCTTGTCGACATGGAGTTTACTTACAGAAAGGCAAATGGCAACCGACGGAGGGCAGCATGATTGTATCGGGTGACCTATCCCCGCCGACAATATGCAGAGCATTAAATTTTTGCAACAGTGTTTCACCGTTTCTTTTAGACAGGGTCGTTTCATGAAGCAGGCAATCGTGAAGGATGTATCCGAAATGTTCGGACACCAGACTTGGAAGAAAATGTGATTAGCACTGTGGAAGGCGACTGCCATGTCAATACCAGGTAGTTGGCCCGCCAGCACAGGGTAAGTCAGACGACCGACAATTGTACTAGCCTTACCTGTTACAGCGTGTCCAGGAATTACTAGCAACAGATTTTCTACATCGGCAGTAGTTTTGTCACTGGTTTCTTCAACAGGCAACCACTATTCCGGAATTTGTGTCATCCATCCTATTCTCAGATGAGGCCACCTGTACGCGGATTGGTATCTTTAACTTTCATAACAATACAACATTCACATTAGTTATTCAAAAGGGCGGTTCTCAAATTCTGCGCAGCGTGACTTCGTCGTAGAAAGCTCTGCTGTACCCGTTTGGACCTAGCCCGCCCGGTTAGCCGTGCATTGATCATTTTATATCAGACGATTTGGTGTCAAATGTACAGTGTGGTTTTAGACGTCGTTTAACAACTGAAAATGCTATATTCTCTTTTCTCTGTTAGGTACTGGATGGGTTTAACAAAAGGTTTCGAACGTTTGGCATATTTTTTGATTTAACTAAGATGCTTGACTGTGTTGCTCACAAAAATATTGCTCCAGAAGCAGGACCATTATGGAATACGGGGAGTAGCTCACAACTGGTTCACCTGTTACTTTAGCAACAGACAGCAAAAGGTCATTATTCACAATGTTGATAATGGCTGTGATGTGGGGTCTGAGTGGGGTACGGTAGGGTGCCCCATGGATCAGTGTTGGGGCCGTTCTTGTTCTTTATTTATATAAATGATATGCCCTCTAGTATTAAGGGTAACTCTAAAATATTACTGTTTGCTGCAGATATTAGCTTTGTAGTCAAGGATGTCGTGTGCAACATTGGCTCGGTTTCAAATAGCGCAGTACATGACCTACGTTCATGGGTTGTAGAAAATAAGCTAACACTAAATCATACTAAGACTCAGTTTTTACATTTTCTAACGCACAATTCAACAAAATCTGCCGTTTTAATTTCAGAGAATGGGCATATTATCAGTAAAAGTGTACAGTTCAAATTTCTAGGTGTTCAGATAGTAAGTTGTCGTGAAAGCCCACGTTGAGGATCTTGTGCAAAGACTTAATACTGCCATTTTTGCTATTCGAACGGTATCTGAAGTGAGTGATCGTTCGTCACGAAAATTAGTCTACTTTGCTTATTTACATTCGCTTATGTCGTATGCTATTATATTTTTGGGTAACTCTTCCCGTTCTAAAAGGTTATTTTTGACTCAGAAACGGGTGGTTCGAGCAATAATTGGTGTAAGTTCACGAACCTCTTGTCGACCCCTGTTCACGAGTCTGGGTATTTTGACAATATATATATATATATATATATATATATATATATATATATATATATATATATATATATATATATAAAATTTCCCCTGTTCACGAGTCTGGGTATTTTGAGTATATATATATATATACTCCTGGAAATGGAAAAAAGAACACATTGACACCGGTGTGTCAGACCCACTATACTTGCTCCGGACACTGCGAGAGGGCTGTACAAGCAATGATCACACGCACGGCACAGCGGACACACCAGGAACCACGGTGTTGGCCGTCGAATGGCGCTAGCTGCGCAGCATTTGTGCACCGCCGCCGTCAGTGTCAGCCAGTTTGCCGTGGCATACGGAGCTCCATCGCAGTCTTTAACACTGGTAGCATGCCGCGACAGCGTGGACGTGAACCGTATGTGCAGTTGACGGACTTTGAGCGAGGGCGTATAGTGGGCATGCGGGAGGCCGGGTGGACGTACCGCCGAATTGCTCAACACGTGGGGCGTGAGGTCTCCACGGTACATCGATGTTGTTGCCAGTGGTCGGCGGAAGGTGCACGTGCCCGTCGACCTGGGACCGGACCGCAGCGACGCACGGATGCACGCCAAGACCGTAGGATCCTACGCAGTGCCGTAGGGGACCGCACCGCCACTTCCAAGCAAATTAGGGACTCTGTTGCCCCTGGGGTATCGGCGAGGACCATTCGCAACCGTCTCCATGAAGCTGGGCTACGGTCCCGCACACCGTTAGCCCGTCTTCCGCTCACGCCATAACATCGTGCTGCCCGCCTCCAGTAGTGTCGCGACAGGCGTGAATGGAGGGACGAATGGAGACGTGTCGTCTTCAGCGATGAGAGTCGCTTCTGCCTTGGTGCCAATGATGGTCGTATGCGTGTTTGGCGCCGTGCAGGTGAGCGCCACAATCAGGACTGCATACGACCGAGGCACACAGGGCCAACACCCGGCATCATGGTGTGGGCAGCGATTTCCTACACTGGCCGAACACCTCTGGTGATCGTCGAGGGGACACTGAATAGTGCACGGTACATCCAAACCGTCATCGAACCCATCGTTCTACCATTCCTAGACCGGCAAGGGAACTTGCTGTTCCAACAGGACAATGCACGTCCGCATGTATCCCGTGCCACCCAACTTGCTCTAGAAGGTGTAAGTCAACTATCCTGGCCAGCAAGATCTCCGGATCTGTCCCCCATTGAGCATGTTTGGGACTGGATGAAGCGTCGTCTCACGCGGTCTGCACGTCCAGCACGAACGCTGGTCCAACTGAGGTGCCAGGTGGAAATGGCATGGCAAGCCGTTCCACAGGACTACATCCAGCATCTCTACGATCGTCTCCATGGGAGAATAGCAGCCTGCATTGCTGCGAAAGGTGGATATACACTGTACTAGTGCCGACATTGTGCATGCTCTGTTGCCTGTGTCTATGTGCCTGTGGTTCTGTCAGTGTGATCATGTGATGTATCTGACCCCAGGAATGTGTCAATGAAGTTTCCCCTTCCTGGGACAATGAATTCACGGTGTTCTTATTTCAATTTCCAGGAGTATATATATATATATATATATATATATATATATATATATATATATATATATATATATAATTTCCCCTGTTCACGAGTCTGGGTATTTTGACAATATATATATATATATATATATATATATATATATATATATAATTTCTTGTTAATAATACTAGCTTATGAGCAAGAATAAGCAGCTTTCACTCGGTTAGTACTCGGCAGAAATCAGGCCAGCATTTGGATCAGACTTCCTTAACTCTTGCGCAGAAATGTGTACTGTATAGGCTACTGCTGCATCCATTTTCAATAAGCTACCACTCTAATTCGAAAATCTTAGCAGTAATCCACGCGCTTTCGAAACGAAACTGAAGAGTTTCCTCATGGGTCAGTCCTTCTATTCTGTCACGGAGTTCCTTGAAAAATTAAGCTGATTCTTGTTGTGTTGTTGATTGCGTTTACTTAAACTTATGGACTGACTTTTTCAGGTTCATAAACATTTATTTTTTATCAGTTATTACTTTTACGTTGTAATTTCATGTCCTAACACGTTCCATAACCTTGGAGATTTGTTCCTGAATTTTGTCCTACGGAACTTGACGTGTAAATAAAATAAGTAAAATAGTATATTTCGTCGACGTGTTAACTCTTCACTTGTTTTGTATAAATTTCACATTGGTAAAATCAAGTCAGGCCACCCATGATATCTTTTTCCAGAAAAGAATTGTCCGCGTTTTTTTTGTCAGCCACGTTGCGGCAGGTGTTCACGCGTCATTTGATTTGGTTCGGGAGCCGAGGTGTGTGGGACAGACCTCGCACACATTTCTGTTTTTCATAACGTTATGGAGACTGTCTTGTGCCTTCGATATAGAGATGTTACTGCATTGTGATTTGTGACACAACACCCTTGAGACACTACGGCGGTATGTGCGTTGTTTAACGCTACTTCGTCACGAATGACTGGTCGAATGCACATCTGTTGTTCAATTGGCTCTGAGCACTATGGGACTTAACATCTGAGGTCATCAGTCCGCTAGAACTTACAACTACTTAAACCTAACTAACCTAAGAACATCACACATATCCGTGCCCAAGGCAGGATTCGAACCTGTGACCGTAGCGGTCGCGCGGTTCCAAACTGTAGAGCCTAGAACCGCTCGGCCACTGCAGTTCCACTGACTTCCCTTATAAGCCAGGAATAGGAATTTTTTGGACGGACGATGTACAGGTATGTATCATGCAACAAATTCAGTGATTATAAGGACCAATATTTTTCTCATTTTATGAAAATCGATGAGCAACTAAAGGTAACAGTAGTTTTCGTTAGAGGTTCATTCTCACTCTTCCCGCATGCAGCAGTCAAACTGTGGAAGCTTCGTCAGCGAGGAGGAAAAGGCTTCGGGTGCCGATGATGAGCGTCAGTTTTCAACAGTCACGGCTAATCATTGCCTCGTGTAGGAGCAGTATGAGCTCGTAATTTCATAAACGAGCCGAGAGTTTTTTGGCACCCACTCGACGTCTTCATTTTTAACGTCTGTTTACGCGGCGAGTTCATCAGTTTTCGCTCCTAATTAGTCTAACGAGACGTCCGCGGACGTCCCCAAATTTGTCACCGGCGTCGCTCGGCAACGGCGGCGCGCGGCTATTAGCCAGCCAGCGACGGGCCCGGCGCTCCACACGGCTCCCGCGCCGCGCCGCGCCGTCTGCGACGCACGGCCCTGCCGCCCACTATGCGACGCGCCGCGCTGTAAAAAGCGGCAGAAAATTAGGTGACCCGGCGAGTGACGGCGGCGGCCGCTGCCGCGGTCGAGGCTGCGACTGCAGGGAGAAAAAGAGCCGGCAGGAACGCGGCGCGGCCGTGTGCTTTGCTTAACGAGCCGGCTAACAGCCGCCGCAACACGGCGCCCGGCCCCGACAACGGAAATACGGCTCCTCAGCCTGGCGTCCCGTTAATTCTGTGCTCTGGGAAAGTTCCTGACTGCCCTTGCGTAGTGAAGAAATATAAACATCTAAAGGAGGAACGGTTTACCTTCATTACTGGAAGTTGGTGACGGAAGTCTTAGACCATATCACTGTAGAATAGTGTGCTACCACAGAAGAATTGTAGACCCGGGAAGTCACAGATTACACTGTGCAACAATTGCTTCCTACCAGCTAAATGCAGAAAAATGAAAGTTAATGTGGGTGAGTGGGAAAAAGAATCCCGCGATACTCCGCTACAGCCATAGTAGTTTCCTGCTTGACACAGTCACGTCGCTTAAATATCTGGGAGTAGCGTTGCAAAGCGATGGAATGAGCGTGTGAGGATTGCCGCAGTTAAGTCGAATGGTGGACTTCGGTTTACAGCGAGAATTATAAGAAAAATATGGTTCATCTGTAAAGGAAACTGCATATAGGGCGCTAGTTTGGTACTACTCGAGTGTTTTGGATCCACACCAGGTCAGTTTAGAGGAAGACTTGAAAGCAGGTCAGAGGGATGTGCTAGATTTGTTGAAGGCATGTTGGAACAACGCACAAGTGCTACGTAGCTTGTTGGGGAACTCAACTGCGAATCCACAGACACAAGGCGACGTACTTTTCGAGGAACAACACTGAGAAAATATAGAGAAACTCCATAGATGGTTTATTGAATCACCGAAACTGGTAGCTACGTAATAAATCAGATCGAAAAGACGGCTGCAGGTGTTCCATTCTATTACGTACGTAAATATTTATGTTCGGCTACTTGCAGACTGTTTGCAGCGATTCATGAAGTAGCCGAGCGGCTCTGGGCGCTACAGTCTGGAACCGCGCGACCGCTACGGTCGCAGGTTCGAATCCTGCCTCGGGCATGGATGTGTGTGATGTCCTTAGGTTAGTTAGCTTTAAGTGGTTCTAAGTTCTTGGGGACTGATGACCTCAGAAGTTAAGTCTTATAGTGCTCAGAGCCATTTTTTCGATTCATGAACTTCATGCTCGCAAACAGTGACGGATTTTCTATGAATGGCAATGCCTCATGCAACTAGTTTGAAGAACGTTTTGGACAATTGGAGTGAATGATTTGGCAGCCCAGATCGTCTCTGTAGACCCGGGAAGTCACAGACTACACCGTGCAACTATTTCGTGAAACCAGCTAAATGCAAAAAAATGGAAGTTAATAAGGATGAGTGAAAAGAAAAAACCACGATACTCTGATACAGCCTTAGTAGCTTCCTGCTTGACACAGTCATAGCGCTTAAATATCTGGGTGGAACGTTGCAAAGCGATATGAAATGGAACATGCATGTGAGAACTGTGGCAAGGAAGTCGAATGGTGGACTTCTTTATATGGATAATTATAAGAAGCTATGGTGCATCCGTAAAGGAAACTTCATGTAGGACGCTAGTTCGGCACTACTCGAGTGTTTGGGATCCCCACCAGGTCAGATTCTACATCTACATCTACATCCATACTCCGCAAGCCACCTGACGGTGTGTGGCGGAGGGTACCCTAAGTACCTCTATCGGTTCTCCCTTCTATTCCAGTCTCGTATTGTACGTGGAAAGAAGGATTGTCGGTATGCTTCTGTGTGGGCTCTAATCTCTCTGATTTTATCCTCATGGTCTCTTCGCGAGATATATGTAGGAGGGAGCAATAAACTGCTTGACTCTTCGGTGAAGGTATGTTCTCGAAACTTTAACAAAAGCCCGTACCGAGCTACTGAGAGTCTCTCCTGCAGAGTCTTCCACTGGAGTTTATCTATCATCTCCGTAACGCTTTCGCGATTACTAAATTATCCTGTAACGAAGCGCGATGCTCTCCGTTGATCTTCTCTATCTCTTCTATCAACCCTATCTGGTACGGATCCCACACTGCTGAGCAGTATTCAAGCAGTGGGCGAACAAGCGTACTGTAACCTACTTCCTTTGTTGTCGGATTGTATTTCCTTAGGATTCTTCCAATGAATCTCAGTCTGGCATCTGCTTTACCGACGATCAACTTTATATGATCATTCCATTTTAAATCACTCCTAATGCGTACTCCCAGATAATTTATGGAATTAACTGCTTCCAGTTGCTGACCTGCTATTTTGTAGCTAAATGATAAGGGACCTATCTTTCTATGTATTCGCATCACATTACACTTGCCTACACTGAGATTCAGTTGCCATTCTGTGCACCATGCGTCAATTTGCTGCAGATCCTCCTTCATTTCAGTACAATTTTCCATTGTTAAAGGAAGACTTGAAAGCAGGTCAGAGGGAGCTGCTAGATTCGTAACCGACATGTTGGAACAACACGCTAGTGTTACGGAGCTGGTTCGGGAACTCAAATGGGAATCCACAGAGGGAAGGCGATGTACTTTTCGCGGAACAACACTGAGAAAATTTAGAGAAACGCTATTTAGAGCTTACTGCAGAACCAGCCTACGGCCGCCAACATACATTTCGCGAAAGGACCACGAAGACATTATACGGGAAACCAGGGAACATACGGAGGTATATTGAAAGTCGTTTTCCCCTCGCTCTGTCTGCCAATGGAACAAAAAAAGAAATGAGTAGTTGTGCCACAGGGTGCCTTCCGCCACGAACCGGACGGTGGCTTCCGGAGTATGTATGTAAATGCTTGTAGAAGAAGTTGAATTCTTATCAGCTCCATGGTAGTGATAACGCATACCGCAGAGGAAATTGAAACTTCGTTCTAGTTTTAGTTCTACAAAGGTTTTCATCCATAAAGGAAACTACTGCTAATGAGCTTCCTTCAGATCCACAAGGTATGCCGTTCAAATGGAAAAGTTTCGTGTAAATATGAAATACTTACTTCAAAATATGAAGTATAGTGAAATGTAATCAACGATCTGTGGTAACCTTGATGCTGTTGCACTTTCATTAGACTTGTAATTAGGTTTCAGTAAACATTTCGTCTTATTTTTTTGATTTGGACAATAGGGCTTTTGCACCTTACTGTACCAAAACGAACTTGTCTACAAGAAAATCACTGCAGCCAAGTGAGAAAAACTGCCTTACATGGGCTGTTACCTCATTCTACGAATGTGTTAATTCATACATTACACATATAATTAGTTATCAAGAAATTTGTTGTAAAGAAACTGAACCAGAAAGAAAGGCGTAAAAGACAGCACAAAATTATGAGGTGCTTGTGGGTGAACTGCCAACGGCCTTTCCGCGGTGGTAACACCGGTTCCCGTTACATCACCGAAGTTAAGCGCTGTCGGGCTGGGATAGCACTTGGATGGGTGAGCATCCGGTCTACCGAGCGCTGTTGGCAAGCGGGATGCCCTCAGCCCTTGTGAGCAAACTGAGGAGCTATTTGATTGAAAAGTAGCGGCTACGGTCTCTTAAACTGACATACGGCCGAGAGAGCGGTTTGCTGAGTACATGCCCCTCCATAACAGCATCCAGTGGCGGCTGTGGGCTGAGGATGACAGGCGGCCGGTCGGTTCCATGGGCCTTCATGGTCTGTTCGGCAGAGATTTTTTTGTGGGTGAATTGCTGTCACATTAGTAAATGTTTGACTCTAACATACATATGAAAATCCACATTCTCCATGCCCACTTCTTCCCTTAAAACTATGGAGACGTTTCTGACGGACAAGGAGAGCGATTTTTATCAGAATGTTATCGTCGTGAAGTAGAAATTTGTAGAGAAATGGACTCGAGCTGTTTCGGCACAGTGCTGCTGAACTATAGCTAGAGATGCTCCAGATGTAAATTATAAGCCACAAGCCAAGGGAAACACGAAGCCAGTTTAAAAATCCTTTTGTTACTTTTCGTTTAGTCCGCAGCTCGTGGTCGTGCGGTAGCGTTCGGTTCCCGGCGGGGTCAGGGATTTTCTCTGCCACGTGATGACTGGGTGTTGTGTGTTGTCCTTAGGTTAGTTAGGTTTAAGTAGTTCTAAGTTCTAGGGGACTGATGACCATACATGTTAAGTCCCATAGTGGTGAGAGCCATTTGAACAATTTGAACTTTCCGTTTAAAGTAATATTTTTGGTGTTTGATGTTTGTTGAATTTATCAGTTGGAGTTTTAGTGTTATAACAGATTAAAATTTATCAACAAATTTCTTATACTAAATGTTTCTAGGGTCTATTGCTTTTTTGTTAGTATTGCTGCGTCACAACTAATCTGGAATACTGAACTGTAGAACTGCCTGGCACCATTGCAGGAAAACTACATCATAGTGAGTGGTATTCCCTCATTAGGTGACCACGTAATGAGAAGTAAAAAGACATATTCAGAATGCAAGAGAGCATGTTCAGTACGCCGACGCTGCAAAATATGCCCACCACCACTTCATAAAAGTGGGGTTGAGACATCTTTCGGCTATGACAGGGTAACCAGAAAAGCTGACCACATGAGAAAAGCAGACCGAGTGAAATCATGATCACTTTACAGTAACGAGCGAGCACTCCAACTTGTTTCACAAGCTGCGACATTATCGCGAATAAAACAGTGACCCGTATGTGCAATAAGTTTCCTTTACGTTACGTCTATGGTCACAAACTTTTTGTTGACCGATTACCGGTTTAGGTCTGTAATGACCATCATCAGATCCGTTTCATAAAAACGAAGTCCTAGCGTACTGCAGCCATAGTGGCATGGTTAAATGTTAAATACAGAATCAGTACAAGTATAGTAATATATATATATATATATATATATATATATATATATATATATATATATATATATATATATATATATATATATATATATAACACATATATATTTGAAGATGGTTGTGCTGATTCTATATTTAACATTTGACGATGCCGGCTACAGTACACTAGGACTTTGATTTTATGAAACAGATTTGATTATTGTCATTATAGACCGAAACCGGTAATCTGTTAACAAGACGTTTGTGACCATAGACGTAAAGTAAATGAAACCCCAACTTGTTTTGATTTCCAGGCTAAAGTGCTCGCGAGAAGAAAACATGCAGATCTCCCTGATTGGCGTGAATAGTATTTGAGCCAAATTCTCTCTCTCATTGCTTTCAGATGTTCTCAGACAGTATCCAGGTGTGACGCCGAGCTACGCAGTCAGTGCCTGCTTCTGACGCTGAGATGAAACAGTGCTTTTTTTTTGGTCATCAGTCTACTGACTGGTTTGATGCGGCCCGCCACGAATTCCTTTCCTGTGCTAACCTCTTCATCTCAGAGTAGCACTTGCAACCTACGTCCTCAGTTATTTGCTTCACGTCTTCCAATCTCTGTCTTCCTCTACAGTTTTTACCCTCTACAGCTCCCTCTAGTACCATGGAAGTCATTCCCTCATGTCAGCAGGTGTCCTATCATCCTGTCCCTACTCCTTATCAGTGTTTTCCACATATTCCTTTCCTCTCCGATTCTGCGTAGAACCTCCTTATTCCTTACCTTATCAGTCCACCTAATTTTCAATATTCGTCTATAGCACCACATCTCAAATGCTTCGATTCTCTTCTGTTCCGCTTTTCCCACAGTCCATTTTTCACTACCATACAATGCTATACTCCAGACGTACAGCCTCAGAAATTTCTTCCTCAAATTAAGGCCGGTATTTGATATTAGTAGACTTCTCTTGGCCAGAAATGCTTTTTTTTGCCATAGTGAGTCCTTCCGACAATCATATCTTTTTCGATGTCTTCACATTTTTCCTGCAGCCATTTCGTCTTAGCTTCCCTGCACTTCCTATTTATTTCATTCCTCAGCGACTTGTATTTCTGTATTCCTGATTTTCCCGGAACATGTTTGTATTTCCTCCATTCATCAATCAACTGAAGTATTTCTTCTGTTACCCATGGTTTCTTCGCAGCTACCTTCTTTGTACCTATGTTTTCCTTCCCAACTTCTGTGATGGCCCTTTTTAGAGATGTCCATTCCTCTTCAACTGTGTTGCCTACAGCGCTATTCCTTATTGCTGTATCTAATGCGTTAGAGAACTTCAAACGTATCTCGTCCTTCCTTCCGTATCCCACTTCTTAGCGTATTGATTCTTCCTGACTAATGACTTGAACTTCAGCCTACTCTTCATCACTACTATATTGTGCTCTGAGTCTATATCTGCTCCTGGGTACGCCTTACAATCCAGTATCTGATTTCGGAATCTCTGTCTGACCATGATGTAATCTAATTGAAATCTTCCCGTATCTCCCGGCCTTTTCAAAGTATACCTCCTCCTCTTGTGATTCTTGAACAGGGTATTCGTTATTACTAGCTGAAACATGTTACAGAACACAATTAGTCTTTCTCCTCTTTCATTCCTTGTCCCAAGCCCATATTCTCCTCTAACGTTTTCTTCTACTCCTTCCCCTACAACTGCATTCCAGTCGCCCATGACTATTAGATTTTCGTTCCCCTTTACATACTGCATTACCCTTTCCATATCCTCATACACTTTCTCTATCTGTTCATCTTTAGCTTGCGACGTCGGCATGTAAACCTGAACTATCGTTGTCGGTCACTGAACTGTTCACAGTAACAGACCCTCTGCCCTACCTTACTATTCATAACGAATCCTACACCTGTTATACCATTTTCTGCTGCTGTTGATATTACCCGATACTCATCTGACCAGAAATCATTGTTTTCCTTCCACTTCACTTCACTGACCGCTACTATATCTAGATTGCACCTTTGCATTTCCCTTTTCAGATTTTATACCTTGCCTACCACGTTCAAGCATCTTCTCCGCAATCCTATTCAATACTTCCTCATTAGTTATGTGATCTACACATTTAATCTTCAGCATTCTTCTGTAGCACCACATTTCGAAAGCTTCTATTCTCTTCTCGTCCAAACTAGTTATCGTCCATGTTTCACTTACATACATGGCTACACTCAATACAAATACTTTCAGGAATCACTTCCTGAATCTTAAATCTGCACTCGATGTTAACAAATTTCTCTTCTTCAGAAACGCTTTCCTCGCCATTGCCAGTCTACATTTTATATCCTCTCTACTTCGACCATCATCAGTTATTTTGCTCCCCAAATAGCAAAACTCCTTTACTACTTTAAGTGCCTCATTTCCTAATCCAATTCCCTCAGCATCACCCGACTTAATTCGAATACATTCCATTATTCTCGTTTTGCTTTTGTTGATGTTCATCTTCTATCCTCCTTTCAAGACACTATTCATTCCGTTCAACTGCTCTTCCAAGTCCTTTGCTGTCTCTGACAGAATTACGATGTCATCGGAGAACCGCAAAGATTTTATTTCTTCTCCATGGATTTTAATACCTGCTCCAAATTTTTCTTTTATTTCCTTTACTGCTTGCTCAAAATACAGATTGAATAACATCGGGGATAGACTACAACACTGTCTCACTCCCTTCCCAACCTCTGCTTCCCTTTCATGTCCCTCGACTCTCATAACTGCCATCTGGTTTCTGTACAAATTGTAAATAGCCTTTCGCTCCTTATATTTTACCCCTGCCACCTTCAGAATTTGAAAGAGAGTATTCTAGTCAACATTATCAAAAGCTTTCTCTAAGTCTACAAATGCTAGAAACGTAGGTTTGCCCTTCCCTAATCTAGCTTCTAAGATAAGTCGTACGGTCAGTATTGCCTCACGTGTTCCAACATTTCTACGGAATCCAAATTGATCTTCCCCCAGGTCGGCTTCTACTAGTTTTTCCATTCGTCTGTAAAGAATTCGTGTTAGTATTTTGCAGCTGTGACTTATTAATCTGATAGTTCGGTAATTTTCACATCTGTCAACACCTGATTTCTTTGGGATTGGGATTATTATATTCTTCTTGAAGTCTGAGGGAATTCGCCTGTCTCATACATCTTGCTCACCAGATGGTAGTTTTGCCAGGACTGGCTCTCCCAAGGCCGTCAGTAGTTCCAATGGAATGTTGTCTACTCCGGGGGCCTTGTTTCGACTCAGGTCTTTCAGTGCTCTGTCAAACTCTTTACGCAGTATCGTATCTCCTATTTCGTCTTCATCTACATCCTCTTCCATTTCCATAATATTGCCCTCAAGTAAATCGCCCTTGTATAGACCCTCTATATACTCCTTCCACCTTTCTGCTTTCCCTTCTTTGCTTAGAACTGGGTTTCCAGCAGAGGTGTGGATGTTCATACAAGTGGTTCTCTTATCTCCAAAGGTCTCTTTAATTTTCCTGTAGGCAGTATCTATCTTAACCCTAGTGAGATAAGCCTCTACATCCTTACATTTGTCCTCTAGTGCCGGCCGCGGTGGTCTCGCGGTTCTAGGCGCGCAGTCCGGAACCGTGCGACTGCTACGGTCGCAGGTTCGAATCCTGCCTCGGGCATGGATGTGTGTGATGTCCTTAGGTTAGTTAGGTTTAAGTAGTTCTAAGTTCTAGGGGACTAATGACCACAGCAGTTGAGTCCCATAGTGCTCAGAGCCATTTGAACCATTTTTTTTGTCCTCTAGCCATCCCTGCTTAGTAGTTTTGCACTTCCTGTCGATCTCATTTTTGAGACGTCTGTATTCCTTTTTGCCTGCTTCATTTACTGCATTTTTATATTTTCTCCTTTCATCAATTAAATTCAATATTTCTTCAGTTACCCAAGGATTTCTACTAGCTCTCGTCTTTTTACCTACTTGATCCTCTGCTGCCTTCGCAACTTCATCCCTAAAAGTTACCCATTCTTCTTCTACTGTATTTCTTTCCCCCATTCCTGTCAATTGCTCCCTTATGCTCTCCCTGAAACTCTGTACAACCTCTGGTTCTTTTAGTTTATCCATGTCCCATCTCCTTAAATTTCAACATTTTTGCAGTTTCTTCAGTTTTAATCTACAGGTCATAACCAACTGATTGTGGTCAGAGTCCACATCTGCCCCTGGAAATGTCTTACAATTTAAAACCTGGTTCCTAAATCTCTGACTTACCATTATATAATCTATCTGATACCTTTTAGTATCTCCAGGCTTCTTCCATGTATATAGCCTTCTTTTATGATTCTTGAACCAAGGGTTACCTATGATGAGGTTGTGCTCTGTGCAAAATTCTACCAGGCGGCTTCCTCTTTCATTTTTTTGCCCCTGTCCATATTCACCTACTACGTTTCCTTCTCTCCCTTTTCCTACTACCGAATTCCAGTCACTCATGACTATTAAATTTTCATCTACCTTCACTATCTGAATAATTTCTTTTACTTGATCATACATTTCTTCAATTTCTTTGTCATCTGCAGAGCTAGTTGGCATATAAACTTGTACTACTGTAGTAGGTGTGAGCTTCGTATCTATCTTGGCCACAATACACGTTATGTGTCTTTAATGCCTTCTGCATCCTCATGTCGTTGATCATTGCTTATTCTTCCGTCTTTAGGGGCAATTTCCCACCCCTCGGACAAGAGAGTGCCCTGAACCTCTATCCGCTCCTCCGCCGTCTTTGAAAAGGCCGTTGGCAGAATGAGGCTGACTTCTCATGCCGGAGGTCTTCGGCCGCCAATGCTGATTATTTATCAAAATTTAGTCGCTGGCGCGAATCGAACCCGGGACCAAAGACGTTTTGATTATGAATCAAAGACGCTAACCCTAGACCACGGGTATGAGCGTATACAAGCTACGTGCGCTATTCAGACTGCCGTCATCACTGGATAGCTACCTGCTGGAGGCGTCCACATCCCTGGTGGGACGTATTAGCTAGGATGGAGAGGTAGTTGCCTGGTTACCCGGTAGCTGCTCTCGCTCACCACTGCTCAAGGTGAGCACATGACTTTGATGTCGATCATACTGGGGGCTGCGGTTTGAGTCTCGTCCTTCCCTGTGCTGCATTCTACAGTCAGAATGAGCGTGCAACCTGGGTAGAGCGTGGTCTCTGCCGTCTGCTGCCGTCCTCCTGACATGAGGCGATGGTTCTGTCTACGTGCGTCGCTGCCCAGGAGATCCTGCTGACAGCGGCTCGCTCTGCTTCTGCGGCTGACTACGTCATCCTGGGACCAACAGTCTGCACTTCAGCGGGTGCCACATCTCTGTACTTAACATGAATAAAGGTCTAGCTCATTCAGGAAACTCTTAATAGCGGTCCACCGCTCGATTCCAGTACCATCACCAATCCAACCTATGTGCACACCTTCGTACAGCCTTTCCACTATGACTGTTGGGGTCACCTCGCGGCCGCAACTGCATAAAACAGACACGTATTTCTGAAGCTGGATTTAAATATTTCATTGAATGGCAATTTTTCGTCATATTATGTTTGAATAAATGTAGAAATTTAACATTTCTTTAATTTGGAAATTTACAATCAAACTTTGTTGCGCAGTGTTATGCTCATTTTTTGCACAGTTGTGATACAGACTTCGATATAAAACAAGCTGCTTTGATACGGCGTTTCTCTTAAGCGTTTCCTAAGAATAGAGATATGAATTTTTGCAAATCCCTTTACTGCCACAGGAGGGCTCAAGCCGTCGAATAGCACTGTTAGCGCAACTGGCTAAGGCGACAGATTAAAAGTCAGCCCTTACTGTATTCATATCCGTTTACTGTGTTACGCTGTCAGGAATTAGACAATACGGTCGCAGGTTCGAATCCTGCCTCGGGCATGGATGTGTGTGATGTCCTTAGGTTAGTTGGGTTTAAGTAGTTCTAAGTTCTAGGGGACTGATGACCACAGCAGTTGAGTGCCATAGTGCTCAGAGCCAATTAGACAATACATTGTAAACATTGTAGCCTTTGGGGGATACTGAATGTACTTGTATGAAAAAAAAAAAAACAACTAACGTTGTTTCGTAGCAGATCACTCACCTGCGGATCTTCTCTCCCAAGCGCCGGACTTCGTTTCTTTTGTCAAGTATTTTGTCGCCTAGTAAGGGACTGATTTTCAAAAGCGGTAGTAGTGAATCTACATACCATGAAAGCTGGGATAATCTGGACAAACATTTATTTAAAAATGAACACGTGATAGGAAGGTAGCCCTGTCACAAGTTTCCATAAATTATCACAGACAGAATATAGCGTCTGGGAGAGAATAGACTTACTGTCGGACAAGTTGAAAGCACACAAGTTCACACAATAAAACCGTCTTCAGAGTAAAGACCAGTTCCCAGAGAGAGAGCACCGAAACGAAATAACGGATTTCACTATAAGAGAAGAAACTAACCACAGGTCACGCTTATGGTAACAGCAACATGGGTCGGCCGAAACATTACCAAGCTACATGTTGATCTGCAGCGCCAGTATCTCGCGGCACAGACATAGCACTAGTAGAGTCGCAACCATTGAAATTGCGATGTGTTTAGTCACTCTAAACATCGCGTGTGGTTCGCGCACATGGCTGATCCCAAGGTTGTGGGAGGTACTAGCAACTACATGGCGGTAACTGCTGTGCCCTGAGCTTGGCGATGTTGTTGACCAGTGGCGCAGCGAACAGAACTAGAGTGCGGGGTGCCACACTTTATTGCTCCCCCCCCCCACCCCCCCCCCCACCCCCTTCTTCTCGGTGGCTGTGGTACGACATTATACTTTATTGGTCCTTTCTCCCTCCAGAAAAAACATATACTAATATAATACACAGAATTTACTCCAGCAATAGTACCCGTTTCCTACGGGTTGCGTCTTTCATTAGTAATCAAAACGTCATAGGTCCCGTGTTCGAAACCAGCCACCGCTTAAATTCTGATTAATAATCAGTATTGGCGCCGGAAGACTTCCGACATAAGAAGTCACACTTTTTGTGCCAACGACCTTGTCAAAGAGAACGGAGAAGCGGACAGAGGTACAGGGCACTTTCTTGTCCATGGTGTGGGAAACTGCCCCTAAAGCGGAAGAATCAGCAATGATCAACGGCATGAGCATGCAGAAGGCAATGGAAACCACTGCATTAATGACACAAAACATTTATCCACAGGACATGTGGCCTGTTATTGATAAAGTGTCCTGATGATCTCTCCACTGGCAGGCGATTCCGGAATAGTTCCCCATTCGGATCTCCGTGAGGGGACTGCCAAGGGGGAGGCGACTACGAAAAAAAGATTGAATAACCAACGAAAGGATAAAGTCCTACGAGTCGGGGTATGGAATTCCAGAAGTTCAAATGTGGTAGAGAAGCTAGAAAAACAGAAAACTTGAATTCAAATGCTCAGTCTAGATATAGCAGGGATCAGTGAAGTGAAGTGGAAAGGAGATAAGGATTTCTGATCAGGTGAGTATAGGATAATATCAACAGTAGCAGAAAATGGGATAGCGGGAGTTCGTTATGAATAGGGTAGGGCAGTGAGTGTGTTACTGTGAATAATTAAATCGTAGGACTTGTCTTATCAGAATCGACAGCAAACCAACACCGACAACGATAGTTCAGGTATACATAAAGACGAGGCATGATGAAGATGAAGTATGTGAGGATACTGGAAGTCTAATACCGTAAGTAAAGGGACTGGTATGCAGTTGTAGGGGAAGCAGTAGAAGAAAAAATTACAAGTGACCATGGGATTGGGACAAGGAACGAGAGAGAGGAGAAACACTAATTGAGTTTTGCAGTAAATTTCCACCAGTAATACTGAATTCTCTGCTCAAGAATCACAAGAGGAGGAGGTATACTTGGAAAACGCCGAACGGTACGAGAAGATTTCAGTTAGACTTCATCATGCTCACACAGAGATTCCGAAATCAGATGCTAGATTGTAACGCTTACACAGGAACAGATAAAAAGCCAGATCACAATGTAGTAGTGAAGAGTAGGTTGAAGTTTGAGATTATTCAGGAAGAATTAATACGCTTGAAATTTTCTTACGCTTGAAATTTTCTTACTATGGATAAAGCAATAAAGAATAGCTCAGTAGGCAGTACAGTTGAAGAGGAATGGATATATCTAAAAATGGCAAACACAAACTTTGGAAAGAAAACCATAGGTACAAAGAAAGTAACTGCGGAGAAACGATGGGTAACATAAGAAATGCTTCAGCTGATCCATGAAAGATGGACGTATAAAAAAAGAGCTCAGGGAAATTAAGGAATACCGAAATACAAGTCGCTGTAGAAGGATATAAATAAGGAGTGGTATCTGCCGTCATCTGATCAAAATCGACGTCGCCTTTCCAGGTGCACAAATGAGAGTCGTCCGGTGCATTTTCTCTGGTGCTTCTGAACAGACCTGCAACTTTGTTTTTGCAGTGTGTAGTTGGAGTCGGCCCGTATAAATTCAGGTCATCATGTTTTCCATGCGACCCCCGATGTGGACGGAAATCGTCATTTCAAAATGGTTCAAATGGCTCTGAGCACTATGCGACTTAACGTCTGAGGTCATCAGTCGCCTAGAACTTAGAACTAATTAAACCTAACTAACCTAAGGATATCACACACATCCAAGCCCGAGGCAGGATTCGAACCTGCGACCATAGCGGCCGCGCGGTCAGACTGTAGCGCCTTTAACCGCTTGGCCACCGCGGCCGGCCCGAAAGCGTCATTTGCTTCCCGTTACCAACAAAATGAATTTAAAAGCAGAATTTCACGTGCCTATTCGATGGAGCGATACCATATTAGTCTAGTCCGATATTCGTTTTACCGATATGTATTAGGAAGGACACTAAAGCAAGAAGAATAACCATACTCCACCAGAAACTGATCAGCACTGCTGCATGTCGGCAGCAGTCAGCCCTGGCCAGAATAGTCATGTCTTTGTTGTAGTAGTCGTCATTTTTCGTGTTTTATTGTCCCTGTGAATACACTGAAACACAACAAATAAAGCGCTAAACTAATTTGGGACTGCACTGTCGAAGGGACGCATAAAATTCCGCTTTGAAGATAAATTTGTTTGTAATGGGGAAAGAAATCGATACTTTCCGTCGGAATTGGCCGTCACATGAAGATGTGACAAGCGGTATAAGACAAACTACAGCCGTGCGGGGTAGCCGCGCGGTCTTGGGCACCTTGTCACGGTTCGCGCGGCTCCCCCCGTCGGAAGTTCGAGTCCTCCTTTGGGCGTGGGTGCGTGTGTTGTCCTTGGCTTAAGTTGGTTTAAGTTAGATTAAGTAGTGTGTAAACTTAGCGACCGATGACCTCAGCAGTTTGGTCCCATAGCAATTGCCACAAATTTCCAAAAAACAATCTACACACTACAAAAACAAAATCGCAAATACGTGCCTAAACACCAGAGAAAATTTGCAGTTATCCCAGTGAGTAGTTACACTTGATTCAAAATGGGCAGTAACCGTAAATACATCTAAAATTGCTCTAAATCTGTTTAATGGAAGAATAAATGACTTTCTTTTAAAGCAATATAGACCGAGTAGTCGTAGTATTGGTTCAAATGGCTCTGAGCACTATGAGACTTAACATCTGAGGTCATCGGTCCCCTATAACTTAGAACTACTTAAACCTAAGTAACCTAAGGACAGCACACAACACCCAGTCATCACGAGGCAGAGAAGTCGTAGTATTCCGTCAAAGCTTCGACTAATTATAGCGCATTTATTACATAACATGCAAGATGGACTGCATATCATTTTTCGAAATTCTAAGGTATAATAAAAAATCCTCTAACATCTACGTTTCTGTAAGCTAGATTAAACCCTCGAAGAAGTTTAAACGAGGACCAAGTAAAATATGCGATCGTCAATCAGCTTTTGAACTAAAGGAAACACTTACAAAATAGGTACTTTGGTTCCAGTGGAGTAAAATATTATAAATACAAACCTACAACCACAGAATGTTACATTTATGACACTTCAGTGTATCTCTTCAGCTGTGCTCCTTGACAACAGTTCGTTAATAATACACCTACCCCTCATACTGCTAACAGGCTGATAACAATTTCCGCTTTTTCTAAATGAAAGTGGTAAATATCTCCCGACGGTATAACCGACGGAAAACCGGTCACGTATTGTTCCAGTCTTTTATCTGCAGTCTGTCAGCACCCCACATTTTTATCATAGCCTGGCACCGTTAAAGAAAACTTAGTTATACGATAGAAGCAGATTATCCATTGTTTATATCCGGAAAGCAGGGCTAAAAGTAGAAACGTACCTTTTACCAAATCACAGGGACTAGTCTGTCTTTCTGCTATAGCTATGGTTGATTCTGATAAGGTTTTCGTTACATGCATTGCATTTCCTTCTCTATCTATTTTGTGGGCGTTATTCATGCTATGCTGCCTTAGCACGTAGCAGACTTTTGCGTTAGATTTAGCGATATCTTCCTTTTAAAAAAGGGTGCCCATCCTGGAACACAACGCCTTGAACTATTATACACGGTACGAATAGTTTTTTTTATGTCTTGATGTCTTATTTGCGGCGAATTTGTGCGTTTAAAGGGGAAAAGGCGACCGGTCTCTTCCTTTAATCGTGAGATAAACCGCCTCAAAACGACAGTCGGCTGACTGTTGTGGAATAGACGATTTTTAATTCGACGCATGGATACGATCCACATCAAGTTGTCTCTCCTATCTCGAAATCAAATCCTCCACAACTTACTGCAAGAGCATTTGTTGTTTTCCCTATCTGCAATTCTCTAATGGCTGACAGAAGCACGTCTTGTATTCCTTAAATTAATATTTAAATTTCTCATGTCCACATAAGTGCTACACCTGAGCACACGAGATAACCTCATAATGTTAAGGACAAACTTGAATGCCACTGGAACAGAATTTTAGAGCTGTGTAGCATTATGATGACATTTTGGAACAAATAAAAAGTAATTCACAAGAAACATTGAGACACACGTGTTGTAATAAAAAATGGTTCAAATGGCCCTGAGCACTATGAGACTTAATATCTGTGGTCATCAGCCCCTAGAACTTAGAACTACTTAAACCTAACTACCCTAAGGACATCACACAACATCCAGTCATCACGAGGCAGAGAAAATCCCTGACCCCGCCGGGAATCGAACCCGGGAACCCGGGCGCGGGAAGCGAGAACGCTACCGCACGAGCACGAGCTGCGGACCACGTGTTGTAATACTAAGTTGAGCAACATCAGTGCAAACGGCAACACTGTGTTCCTGATAGACATTCAGCGGATTGAATTGTTTCAGTTATTAACCGTCAGACACTGTAAAGGTCAAAAGAAAGCGATCAGTGAACAAGCCGATGAAGGATTCAGAATTAATTTCCACTCTTCAGAGTAGCGAGCGCTTCTTTTAAACATCCTGGTAGATTAAAGCTCTACGCCGGACTGGAACTCAACCTAGTACCTTTGTCTTCCTCAGGCAAGTGCTCTGCTGACTAAGCTATCCTAGCACAACATATGCGTGGTTCCTGGCTCGTGCTGGGATAGCTCAGTCAGCGTAGCCCGAGAAAGGCTAAGGTTTCAGGTTCGAGTCAGTTTTAATCTTCCGGGACGTTTCAGTTAACGAAGGATACTTGTGTCAAGTCCACGTAAAATAAATTTTGTGATAGAACCACAATCTACATTCAGTCCTGAAAAAAAGGAAACATAAATTTGCTAACAAGGAGAACAAAGAACATTTAGTGGATAACATCGAGTCAGTACAGATGAAACACATGGTACCACTCCACTGGACGACGTTGGAGCCAACGTCTTGCTGCTACTATATCAAGCAGTAACAAAATATCTTAATTACATATGATCGAATTGACAAGTAGAAACGCAGATCAGAGAGACGTTCAATAAGTGATGCAACACTTTTTTTCTGAAATCAGGTTGGTTTTATTTTGAATTCCAATAACCATATTATTCCCCACTCTTTTGGCTACAGAACCTTATTTTTCAACAGAATCTCCCTTCAATGTGACGCCGTTACGCCATCTTACTGGGAGGACCAGTATGCTCACATGTTGCCACTCTACTGGTAGACGTTGGATCCAACATACTGCTGCATGAATGACCTAACCATCTTCCTCGTACTTCTGCTTCCCCTCGAGTGCATCCTTCATGTCCTGATGGAAATCGGAAGTGGCGAGATCCGGGCAGTTGGATGGATGAGAAACAACTGTTCAATGAAGTTTTATGAGCTCCTGTCGGATGCGCAAACTTAGACATTGTCTTGAATTCTCTCAGGGTAGTACACAACTGGCCATTAAAAGTACTACCCCCCTCCCCCAAAAAAATGCAGATGATAAACGGGTATTCATTGGAAAAACATATTATACTAGAACTCACATGTGATTACATTTTCACGCAATTTGGATGCATAGATCCTGACAAATCAGTACACAGAACAACCACCTCTGGCCGTAACAACGGCCTTGATACGCCTGGGCATTGAGCCAAACAGAGCTTGGATGGAGTGTACAGGTACAGCTGCCCATGAAGCTTCAACACAATACCACAGTTCATCAACAGCACTGACTGGCGTATTGTGACGAGCCAGTTGCTCGGCCACCATTGACCAGACGTTTTCAGTAGGTGAGAGATCTGGTGAATGTGCTGGCCAGGGCAGCAGTCGAACGTTTTCTGTATCCAGATAGGCCAGTACAGGACCTGCAACAGGCGGTCGTGCATTATGCTGTTGAAATGTAGGGTTTCGCAGGGATCGAAAGAAGGGTAGAGCCACGGGTCGTAACACATCTGAAATGTAAGGTCCACTCTTCAAAGTGCCGTAAATGCGAACAAGAGATGACCGAGACGTGTAACCAGTGGTACCCCATACCATCACGCAGGGTAATACGCCAGTATGGTGATGAAAAATACACGCTTCCAATATGCGTTCACCGCGATGTCACCAAACGCGGCTGCGACTATCATGATGCTGTAAACAGAACCTGGACTCATCCGAAAAAATGGCGTTTTGCCGCTCGTGCACCCAGGTTCGTCGTTGAGTACACCATCGCAGGCGCTTCTGTCTGTGATGCAGCGTCAAGGGTAACCGCAGCTATGGTCTCCGAGCTGATAGTCCATGCTGCTGCAAACCTCGTCAAACTGTTCGTGCAGATGGTTGTTGTCTTGCAAACGCCCCCATCTGTTGACTAGGGGATCGAGACATGGCTGCACGATCCGTTACAGTCATGCGGATAAGATGCCTGTCATCTCGACTGTTAGTGATAAGAGGCCGTTGGGGTCCAGCACGGCGTTCCGTATTACCCTCCTGAACCCACCGATTCCATATTTTGCTAACGGTCATTAGATCTCGACCAACGAGACCAAAAATGTCGAGATATGATAAATCGCAATTGCGGTAGGCTAATATCCGATCTTTAACAAAGTCGGAAACGTGATGATACGCATTTCTCCTCCTTACACGAGGCATCACAACAACGTTTCACCAGGCAACGACGGTCAACTGTTGCTTGTGAAATTTCCTTATGTCATGATGTAGGAGTCGCCACCGGTGCCAACTTTGTGTGAATGCTCTGAAAAGCTAATCACTTGCATATCACAGCATCTTCTTCCTGTCGGTTAAATTTCGCGTCTGTACCACGTCATCTTCGTGCTGTAGTAATTTTAATGGCCTGTAGTGTATAATAGACTCCCGAGTTTATCATGCCATCATGAGAGAGGACAGAAAACGGTATAACTACTTCAGAGTCCCAGAAGCCCATTACCATGACTTTACGAACTGAGTGTGCAGCTTTGAGCTTTTCCTCAGTGGAGATATTGTATGGCGCCACTGTATGGATTACAGTTTTCTTTCCGATACAAGGTGATCCACCCATGTTTCATCACTTGTGAGCTTGTGACGATGTTCGACACCAAATGTCACGATCAGCCTCGTAACCTCCAAGCTATTCCACAGAAATGGTCTTTCGTTGCTGTCTATGGTCTTCTGTAACGCGGCTATACATCCAATGAGCACACACCTGGTGGGCGGGTGTGTTAGCAATATTTACAGATACATCACCTCGAATGAGAGTGTCTGCACGTTATAACATAGCAGAAGTCACTCAATGACGGTTCTCTGCTTGGAACACGGCCCTGTTACAAACTCCATTTTGAAGCCTACGTATAGCCTTGCCACCCATAGAAACTTCATGAAACCATAGGGGCTGAAGCAGGTCCAAATGGTTCAAATGGCTCTGAGCACTATGGGACTTAACTGCAGCGGTCATCAGTCCCCTAGAACTTAGAACTGCTTAAACCTAAGTAACCTAAGGACATCACACACATCCATGCCCGAGGCAGGATTCGAACCTGCGACCGTAGCGGTCGCGCGGCTCTGTACTGTAGCGCCTAGAACCGCTCAGCGCTCGGCCGGCGCTGGAGCAGTAATATTTCACGATGTCCCAAAAGAAATTCCTCATTTGTTTTTGTTGTTGTTGTTGTTGTCTTCAGTCCTGAGACTGGTTTGATGCAGCTCTCCATGCTACTCTATCCTGTGCAAGCTGCTTCATCTCCCAGTACCTACTGCAACCTACATCCTTCTGAATCTGCTTAGTGTACTCATCTCTCGGTCTCCCTCTACGATTTTTACCCTCCACGCTGCCCTCCAATGCTAAATTTGTGATCCCTTGATTCCTCATTTATTCAACCGAAATTGTCCGAAAAAAAGTTTTGCATTACCTACTGACCGCACCTCGTATAGTATAGTCAGGTGTTTTTCTTTCTAAAAATGATTTAAAAGTCGGTTTAGGGAGCTATTTCACAGGATCGGAACTGGAACTCTTCATGGCTATTTACAAATAGTCATTCGTTTTCCAGAACATTAAAAATACATCGTACACCCAAGTATAGCCCCCTCCCACCTACAAACTATCGCATGGGCGTCCTTGTCCATTTGAGCTGCTTCTTTGATATTAATACACACAATTTCCGAAGCCGGTGGTGATTGTCAGCAACTGAATCACAAGTAATAATGGACGTTTACATAGGTAGAACTGTGATCGAATAATGAAACTTCCTCCGACACGTGGTTCACAGTGGCTGATTACACCGCCCTGTCATTTACCGCGTCTCCTTGCCTTGGCAGCTATGTAATGTGCTTGGCTCACTCGCGTCGCTGTACATTTTGGTGTGAAACACGTGTAGGTGATTTGATGGCGGGTCCTGGCCAGCTCGGCAAATCGGGCAAAACCGGGCGAGGCGCCTAGCACGGCGCGCCGGCATGAATTATTCAGGTGTGATATACGCTCCGAGCAGCGACACGGCCGCCTGTTGATGTGGGTCCACGTGTTAGCGCCGTGTCTGAGTGCAAAGTGCCACGTCGCCGCAGCACTGCTCACAGCCCGCTGGCACCCCGCTCGCAGCCAGCTCGGCGGGAACGTGCCGTGAAGGCCAAGACACGCCACCTAGGAGCGCGGTCGTGCTTGCACGTTCAGTGTGCCACGCTTTACATAACATTACATTCGTCGTATTCCGTGGAGAGGGGCCTCTGGGATGTGGAAACAAGTCAAGTATGTCGTGGCGGTTACCTTTCGTAACAATGAATTTTCTCGATACACTAGCTGCTCTCACTGCATTATTCCAGAATCAGCAATCTCCTATTGGAAATGGCTTTGCTTCTTTCTTACTCTAAAGAAGAAGTAGTTATTTTTGTTGTGGTCTTCAGTCCAGAGACTGGTTTGATGCAGCTCTCCATGCTACTCTATCCTGTGCAAGCTTCTTCATCTCCCAGTACCTACTGCAACCTACATCCTTCTGAATCTGTTTAGTGTATTCATCTCTTGGTCTCCCTCTACGATTTCTACCCTCCACGCTGCCCTCCAATACTAAATTTGTGATCCCTTGGTGCCTCAGAACATATCCTACCAACTGATCCCTTCTTTTGGTCAAGTTGTGCCACAAACTCCTCTTCTCCCCAATTCTATTCAATACCTCCCCATTAGTTATGTGATCTACCCATCTAATCTTCAATAACACCACATTTCGAAATCTTCTATTCTCTTCTTGTCTAAACTATTTATCGTGCAGGATTAACTTCCATACATGGCCACGCTCCATACAAATACTTTCAGAAACGACTTCTACTTCTTGACACTTAAATCTATACTCGATGTTAAGAAGTATCTCTCTTTCACGAACGCTTTCCTTGCCATAGCCAGTCTACATTTTATATCCTCTCTGCTTCGACCATCATCAGTTATTTTGCTCCCCAAATAGCAAAACTCATTTACTGCTTTAAGTGTCTCATTTCCTAATCCAATTCACTCAGCATCACCCGATTTAATTCGGCTGCATTCCATTATCCTCGTTTTGCTTTTGTTCAAGTTCGTCTTGTATCCTCCTTTCAAGACACTGCCCATTCCATTCACCTGCTCTTGCAGATCTTTTGCTGTCTCTGACAGAAATTCAATGTCATCGGCAAACCTCAAAGTTTAAGTTTTTATTTCTTCCCTGTGGTTTTTAATTCCTACTCCGAATTTTTCTTTTGTTTCGTTTACTGCTTGCTCAATATACAGATTGAATAACATGGGGGATAGGCTGCAACTTTGTCTCACTCCATTCCCAACCACTTCTTCCCTTTCATGCCCCTCGACTCTTATAACTGCCATCTGGTTTCTGTACAAATTGTAAATAGCCTTTCGCTCCCTGTATTTTACCCCCGTCACATTCAGAATTTGAAAGAGTGTATTTCAGTCAACACTGTCAAAAGCTTTCTCTAAGTTTACAAATGCAAGAAACGTAGGTTTGCCTTTCCTTAATCTATCTTCTAAGATAAGACGTATGGTCAGTGTTGCCTCACGTGTTACAACAGTTCTACGTTATTTAAACTCTTCTTCCCCGAGATCGGCTTCTACCAGAATTCGTGTTAGTATTTTGCAGCCGTGTCTTATTAAACTGATAGTTCGGTAATTTTCACATCTTTCAACACATGCTTTCTTTGGGATTGGAATTATTATATTCTTTTTGAAGTTCGAAGGAAGAAAAATGGTTCAAATGGCTCTGAGCACTATGGGACTTAACTGCTGAGGTCATCAGTCCCCTAGAACTTAGAACTACTTAAACCTAACTAACCTAAGGACATCACACACATCCATGCCCAAGGCAGGATTCGAACCTGCGACTGTAGCGGTCGCGCACTTCTAGGCTGAAGCGCCTAGAACCGGTCGGCCACCACGGCCGGCTCTGAAAGAAGAACTAAATATTAAACCATCGAGTAACAGCTGTCCTGACATTGATCCTATTTATTATTCTTTGCTTGAGAATATGGCCACGAAAGAGAAAAATTTTCTTTTGTCCATTTCAGGACTTTATGAAAAGGGACCTAATGGAAATAAGGACGACGCAAGTTTTAATTCCAGTTTTCGTAGGTGGGAAAGCTCCAGATATCACCCCTAACTGTTGATCAGTCCGTTGTTGTCTTGTGTGGTAAGAACGCTAGAGCGAATGACTTAAAGGAGAATTGAGTCGTGGGTTGCAAATACACTGACGGAAAAAAGGCAACACCGACAAGGACTAGTGGGTGATAAGCGAAAGATAGTAGGCGTATCTGTGCATCTGAAATGTGATGTCCATTCAAATTTCGCGCCAGTCGCATGCGAGGGGCGCTAGTAACACCACTAAGGCGATGTAAATCAAGTTTGCTTTAAATACAAGCTTAGCGGTCGCGAGTGTTAGTCCAACCATGTCGTGTAATATTGCTACGAGAAGCTGGATGTTCCTTCTGCGATATTGCAGAAATACTTGGTAGACATGTAGCCACTGTACATGACTGCTAGCTATGGTTGTCACGAGAATGCACGGTCGCAAGAAGCACCTGGTTTCGGACGGCCACGTGGCTCTACCGACCGGCAAGGCCATCGTGTTCGGCGTATGCCTCTGGGGCGTTGTACCGCATCCACCTATCATAACTTAACTTAACCTGCAGCTGCAATCTGAGCAGAGTTGGCATCACAGTGACACAGTGAACTGCTACAGATTGGTTGTAGCGTGCGTTCCCTGAGCCCGCATCTCGTGGTCGTGCGGTAGCGTTCTCGCTTCCCGCGCCCGGGTTCTCGGGTTCGATTCCCGGCGGGGGTCAGGGATTTTCTCTGCCTCGTGATGACTGGGTGTTGTGTGTTAGTTAGGTTTAAGTAGTTCTAAGTTCTAGGGGACTGATGACCACAGATGTTAAGTCGCATAGTGCTCAGAGCCAACACTGCTGCGTTCCTCAAAGCACCGCTACTTGCCACTTCAGTTGTGTCAAGCGAGAGCTCACTGGAGGGCAGTGTGGAGGTCTGTTGCGTTTTCTGACGAAAGCTCGTTCTGCCTCGATGCCAGTGATGGCCGTGAGCTGGTTAGAAGAGGGCTATTAGAGGCCCTGCAGCCAAGTTTCTTTGTGTTAGACGCACTGCACCTATACTTGGGGTTATGGTTGGGCTGCGACTTCGTATGACAGCATGAGCAATCTCGTGGTTATCCCACGCATCTTGACTACAAATTTGTACGTCAGTCTTGTGCTTCTACATGTTACGCTGACATTCGTGAAAACATTTCACGGATTTCTTTGCAACTGGCTAAGCTCAAGCACATACCGCTATAATAGCCCGACATCTCTACAGAATGTCGAGATGTTGCCTTGGTCAGCTCGATCACCGTGGGAAATCATCGGACGATAACCCCAGCGTCATCTACAAACAGCATTAACCATCCCTTTATTGATCAACGAAGTGCAACAGGAATGGGACTTCATCCCATAAACTGACATCCAACACTTTTACAACACAATCCATGCACATTTGGATGCTTATATTTTGCAACCTTGTGGTGTAAATACCTACTATTATTGAACCAGAATTTCACATTTGCAAGGATTATCTCACGCTTACACTAATCTGTGATCTTGCAGTGTTAATCACTTAAATATGTTACCCAGACTGGTTCCCGGGTTCGATTCCAGTCGGGTTCAGGGATTTTCTCTGCCTCGTGATGTCTGGGTGTTGTGAGATGTCCTTAGGTTAGTTAGGTTTAAGTAGTTCTAAATTCTAGGGGACTGATGACCATAGATGTGAAGAGCCATTTGAACCATTTTGTTATCCAGACAAATGTAATCCCGAAATTTCATCACTCTACGTTAGTTATCTTTTTGGTGTTGCGATTTTTTTCTATCATTGTAGTAATCTGATCCATCGCAGTCAATACGGATTCTAAGCAAAATCTGTACTCGATTGCTACGGATATAACGGTCGTTGCAGTTTTTCTTGACGTTAAGGAAGCTGACGATCATGTTCAGATACCGATTGTCTTCGACAAGCTGACGGAATTCCGTATATTCTTCAAGGATAATACATGGTATCCGTATCTTGGTCTCCCAAAGACCAGTCTATGACAGATATAAAGGGAACATATTTAAACAGTTTCACATCTCCCAGGGCTTGCCCCTCGTTGCTATTTATGGCCCCTACTGTATACCCCGAGCACTCAGAATTTACAACGAAAACACACTCGCCCCACAAGAATTCTTATTATACGCGGACGACGTATGTGTCTTTTCAACTGCAGACTCGTATCACCAGGCCAAAACGAGAATACTACCATTCGACACATTAATGAATGGCTGTATACATATGGGCTATAGATTTCGGCTGGGATGGTGCTTGTTTACAATTTGAACTTCGTTTGCGTTGTCGTGATGCCATTTGTAGAATATATACTGCCGTATGTCCTTTTTATTGTGCCTTCGTCCCGCAAGGGCGCAGGGCCGGCATGATTATGAACGGATTTGGCATGGTTAGTTTAAGGGGTCGCCAGATGCACTTCCTGTCGCGTCCCCGTTTATCCCTCAGGGACGGAATATCTGCATCTCCTTCCACATAGAGACACCGAAAACCACTGTACGGTGCGTGGCAGAGAGTACCACATATCACTACCAGTCATTTTCTTTCCAGTGCCACTCGCAAACAGTGTGAGAAAATAAATAATATCATTCTGCAGCCGGCCTCAGATACCGGTTCTCTAAAGTTTTGCAACAGTACATGGCGAAAAGAACGTTTTCTTTCTTCCAGGGATTTCCATCTGAGGCCCTGAAGCATCTTCCTGACATTTGCGTGCTGGCTGACTCTACCGGTAACAAATCTAGCACCGTGCCTCTTACTTTTTTCGACATCTTTCTTTAATCCTACCTGGTGGGGACCCCAAACTTTCCGACAGTACTCAAGTATGTGTCGCACTAGTGTTCTGCCATTACCGAGTAATCCATTAAAACTACAGTATTCCACAACATGCCTACATGCAGCCAAAATTCAACAATTTTGTTTTCTAACTTTAGGAGTGAAAACAGTAAAAAATCGTCGCGATTACGTGATCAACACATTAGCTAGTATTACGTTTCGGACTCATCCTACTGACATTAACAAATGCTCCGTTAAATCAGCGTTCCCATATACAGACATTACTGATTTGCTTCTGATGAAATGGGTCAAATGGCTCTGAGCACTATGAGACTTAACATCTGAGGTCATCAGTCCCCTAGAACTTAGAACTACTTAAACCTAACTAATCTAAGGACGTCACACACATCCATGCCCGAGGCAGGATTTGAACCTGCGACCGTCGCGTTCGCGCGGTTCCGGACTGAAGCGCCTAGAACCGCTCGACCACACCGGCCGGCCCCTCTGCGCTTCTGGTGACGAGACAGTTATTCTGCACATCGACATAGATTTGCGCCTAGAGGTAGCCCACAATATGAATGTCAACATCATTTTTAAATAATTACAACTGCAGGTATACAGTGCACAGATTTTTAACTCATTATAGGAGCTGACTGACTGTAGAGTAAAGAGGTATGGTACTGCGTTCTGCCGTTACCAGATAAGCTATTAGAATTTCAGGCTTCCACATCGCGTAAACACAACTAAAATATAATATTTATCACTTTGTGGTAGATATCTATTTGATTAGATTAGATTAGATTAGATTAATACTTGTTCCATAGATCATGAATACGACACTTCGTAATGATGTGGAACGTGTCAGGTTAATAAAAGATGTCTGTACAAGAAATTACATTACACAAAATATTGCATGACACTAATGATTAAGGTTTCTTTTTTTACTTAGTTTATATCTAAAAATTCAGCCAATGAGTAGAAGGAGTTGTCATCTAGAAATTCTTTTAATATATTTTTAAATGTTAGTTGGCTATCTGTCAGGCTTTTGATGCTGTTTGGTAGGTGCCCAAAGACTTTTGTGGCAGCATAATTTACCCCTTTCTGTGCCAAAGTCAGATTTAACCCTGCATAGTGAAGATCATCCTTTCTCCTGGTGTTATAGGTATGCACACTGCTATTACTTTTGAATTGGGTTGGATTATTATCAACAAATTTCATAAGGGAATATATATACTGTGAGGTTACTGTGAGGATCCCTAGATCCTTAAATAGATGTCTGCAGGATGACCGTGGGTGGGCTCCAGCAATTATTCTGATTACACGTTTTTGTGCAATGAATACTTTTCTACTCAACGATGAATTACCCCAGAATATGATGCCATACGAAAGCAGTGAATGAAAGTAGGCATAGTAAGCTAATTTACTGAGATTCGTATCACCAAAATTTGCAATAACCCTAATAGCATACGTAGCTGAACTCAGACGTTTCAGCAGACCATCAATGTGTTGCTTCCAGTTTAACCTCTCATCAATGGACACACCTAAAAATTTTGAAAATTCTACCTTAGCTACAGACTTCTGTTCAAATTCTATATTTATTACTGGAGTTGTGCCATTTACTGTACGGAACTGTATATACTGTGTTTTATCAAAATTTAAAGAGAGTCCGTTTGCTGAGAACCACTTAATAATTTTGTGAAAAACATCATTTACAATTACATCACTTAGTTCTTGGTTTTTGGCTGTTATTACTATACTTGTATCATCAGCAAAAAGAACTAACTTTGCATCTTCATCAATGTGGAATGGTAAGTCATTAATGTATATCAAGAACAGTAAAGGACCTAAGACCGAACCGTGTGGGACCCCGTGCTTGATAGCACCCCAGTTTGAGGAATCAGCTGTTGTTTTAACATTACACGAACCACTTATTTCAACTTTCTGCATTCTTCCAGTTAAGTATGAATTAAACCATTTGTGCACTGCCCCCCTCAAACCATAATGATTTAGCTTATCTAAAATAATTCCATGATTTACACAATCAAAGGCCTTTGAGAGACCACAAAAATACCAATGGGTGATGTCCAGTTATTCAGACCATTTAATATTTGATCAGTGAAAGCGTATATAGCACTTTCTGTTGAAAAGCCTTTCTGAAAACCAAACTGACATTTTGTTAGTACTTTATTTTTACAAATATGGGAGGCTACTCTTGAATACATTACTTTCTCAAAAATTTTTGATAGAGCTGTCAGAAGAGAGATTGGGCGGTAGTTGTTGACATCCGACGTATCCCCCTTTTTATGCAATGGTTTTACAATGGCATATTTCAGTCTATCAGGGAAAACACCCTGCTCCAAAGAGCTATTACATATGTGGCGGAGAATCCTACTTATCTGTGGGGAATAAGCTTTAAGTACTTTGCTGGAAATGCCATCAATTCCGTAAGAGCTCTTACTTTTCAGTGAGTTTATTATTTTACTGATTTCAGAGGGAGAGGTTGGTGGAATTACAGTTGTTTCAAACTGCGCAGGTATGGCCTCTTCTATTAATAGCCTTGCCTCTTCTAGTGAAGATCTAGATCCTATTTTCTCCACAACATTTAAAAAATGATTATTCAAAATATTTTCAATTTCTGATTGTTTGTTAATGCACTTGTCATTCAGTTTTATTGCACTAAAGTCTTCCTGTGCTCTTGGTTGCCCTGTTTCCCTTTCAATAATATTCCAAATTGCTTTAATTTTATTATCAGAGTTACTGATCTCAGACATGATACACATGCTTCTGGACTTTTTAATAACTTTTCTTAGTACTGCACAATAGTTTTTATAATATTGAACAATTTTGGGGTCAGTACTCCCTCTTGCTGTTAGATACAGTTCTCTTTTACGGTTGCAAGATATTCTTATTCCTTTAGTTAGCCAAGGTTTTTTATATGTTTTCTTGGAATTATGTTTAACTATTTTCTTGGGAAAACAAGTTTCAAATACCCTTAAAAATGTATTGTGAAATAAGTTATATTTCAAGTTTGCATCGGGTTCCTTATACACTTCATCCCAGTCTAGCTGCTGTAGGCTTTCCCTAAAGTTTGCAATATTTATATTGTTAATTGAACGCACTGCTTTGAAAGTCTGATTTATTATACTGCATGGACCTATGTCATGTACTGTAACAAGCTGTGCACTATGATCTGAAAGACCATTCTCAACAGGATAAGCATTTATGTCCTTAAACTTATCTTGGTCTATAAAAAAGTTATCTATCAATGTACTGCTGTTCTTTGTTATCCGAGTAGGAAAATCAATGACGGAGCTCAAATTGAAAGAACTGAGTAATACTAAAAGGTCATTCTTCCTATTACACTCTTTCAGGAAATCAACATTGAAATCCCCACAAATGATAATTTGCTTCCCCCTGTCTGACAGATAGCACAACAAAGCATCCAAGTTTTCTAGAAATAGCTGGAAATTCCCTGAGGGGGACCTATACACTGTTACAATTATGAAAGTGCCATCATTTAGTTTAAGTTCAGTGGCACATGCTTCCATATGTTGCTCTACACAAAATTTTTTAGTTTCAAAATTTTTTGCACTGTGGAAGCTTTTGACATATATGGCAACTCCTCCTCTCATCATATTATCTCTACTTACTTGTGCAGCTAATTTGTACCCATTGATGCTAACCTTTTGCATATCAGTGACAATGTGATGCTCAGACAGGCATAGTATATCTATTACATTCTTGGTTTCTATATCTTCTAAACAAAGCAGAAGCTCATCCATTTTATTCTTCAATCCCCCAATATTTTGATGAAATATACTAACAGTATTTTTCACTTTATTTTTGTGAGTATCTTGAACTTTTTTAACATCTTTAGTACTTTTATTCTTCAATCCCCCAATATTTTGATGAAATATACTAACATTATTTTTCACTTTACTTTTGTATCTTGAACTTTTTTAACATCTGTAGTACTTGCCTGGCTGAGTTTCCCACTGGACATTGATCTTACACTAAAAAAGAGTTTCCACCATGAGATGTAGTTCCTCCCCCCTTTAAATTTCCTGCTATCAGCCCAGCCAGTTTACCCTTCCCTTTCCTGTTGAGGTGTAGGCCATGTCTAGTATAGTCCCACCTACAGAGTGAATCAACAGGAACCACACCAATGTGTGACCCTGCACCAGATCCAAGTAGCCGTTCCAACTCCAAATTAACTCTCCTGACAGAAGAGGTCAAATGAGGTCGGTCGTGGCGCTCCAGAACTGACACAAACCCAACACTGGTATGATTCGATGCCGATGCAATCTTTGCCAGCTCACACTTTATGCTGTACCCCGGATCTCTGTCAATACTGTTGCCCGGCCCACCCACAATAACCACGGTGTCTTCCTTAGTAAAACCTTTACATAGTGAACCTAAATCCTCTGTAACCTGCCCAAGTTCAGCACTAGGTTTGAAAAAACTTGTGACCTGGTAATCCAAGCCTAATTCATCCTGCAGAAGTTGGCCCACACCCCTAGCATGCGAACTACCTAGCAACAAGACTTTCTTTCTCTTTGCAGACTTCCCTACATTCTTAATCAATTTGCTGCTGAAAGCTTGTTGAGCCCTGTCTACATCTACTTCTGTGAGAGGCTCATCACTTTCTGACTGAGGCAACAGGTCAAACCTATTTTGTACATTGATAACAAAGCTGTCAGAAGAATTTCTTAGCCTGTTCCTCATGCCTGTTGCCACTTCTCACCCCTGTTTACCCTTCTCCCCCCTTAACCTGCCCAGTTCTCGCCTAGCCTCATCTAACTCAGCCTGAAGGGCAGCAATTTTCCCCTCCTGTTCCACAATCTTCCTATCTCTACTGCATAGCCTACAGAACCACTGATGAGTCTCGCTCATTTTCCCAATTCCCACGCCACTACAGTCGCCCCAATGAAAAAAGTTACTACATCCATCACACCAGACCCCGGAGCTAACGATCCTACGGCACGTCAGGCACTTTACACTCATGGTACAAATCGATTTTAGTGACAGAAAGACAATTAAGTTACCGGAAAACAATGAAAATACGTGTACGAAAAATTAGGCCCACTCGCGACTATGTAAACAGTGGTTCAGAAGTTTTTTACTGGAAATTACTTAAGAGATGACGATACTCTACAGATATAAAGGGGCAGCAAACGTATTTAGCACACTAAACTATCAGTAAATGCACTTAAGATTGCGGTATGAAGTTTAATCTGAAAACTCAAAAGTTCGGCCTGGCTGCGATATGTAAACAAAACGAACTTTACGTGATTACTGTGAAAATACGCGAGTAAGACAAAAACCTTTAATGATACGCTTGCAGAGCACTATAATTAACGTAATAAATTAGTTTAAAGTGTTAAAAAACAGTTTATTACTACTTAAATTACTTATCTTGTACAAGAGCTGTGACTCAGACGTCCGTGTAGCAGGCGCAGCATGTCTTCAGTAAGTGACGATGTGATAAGGAATACCACTCAATCCATGATAAAGAAAATTGCAGCACTGCATTGATGCTAATAGTCATCACTTCGAACGCCTTTTGTAAATGGATGTTCATTCCACCTGACAAGAAAGAAAAACCAGGGTCATATTATGGGCCCCGTTGTCCCATGCAACGTTTGTTCCACAAACTTGTCAGCTCCTCTCATACTTTCGGAGTTATTCTAGGTGGTAATAGAAGCGCAGGAAGAATTCAGCTAGGTCAAAAATCAGAGGCTGTGGAATCGTTCATTGAGACTTAACTAGTCCCAGTTTTCACGCCTCAGGGAAAACGTGTTTAGGGATTGGTTGAACATGTATTTAGACTTTGATACTATCACGTACAGTATATGCCGATCTGGTACTTCTGGTGGACTTTTTACGGTATTGCTAGTAACATGCTTTACATACAATTTTTTGTGGCTAGAGTGGTTTACCCATAGAGGAATCAAGTATTGAAGCTGTAGATAATCTGAAGTATCGGTTCAGATCTTCGGATGGGGCAATAGAATTAGCAGACGATTTTACTTTGCTTATATCATGCCCAAGCAGGTTTTTCCGTAGGACTGCTGGTCTTTTTTTTATATCAGTTAATGATGGCCATGCCTGAGGTTTGCATGTGATTTTCAGGTACGGGGGGTAGCTTGTATGCTCAGTGTACAGCAGCGTCTCTGAGATCCCTATAATGTTTTATTTCTTCAGTCAGCCAAGGCGCAGGTTTCCTTCTTACTTTTCCGGTGTTTAGGGGAGCATATTTGTCATATACTTGAGTAAGTTCGATAGTAACCCCATGAAATTTTTCATTTATGTGCGAGAGGGGAACATAAGACGGCCCCAAACTATTTCTTGCGCCTCAGTTGGAGGTACAGATAAAGTAATGCGTTCTAAATCCTGGTATGTAGTCAGTTGCGGTTTCCTTCTGCTACACTGTAGCGAGTATGTCATGCACATTATGTCATAAACACACACGCTAGTTGCAGTTATTTGAGAAGTACGAATTATTGTTGTTGTTGTTGTTGTGGTCTTCAGTCTTGAGACTGGTTTGATGCAGCTCTCCATGCTATTCTATCCTGTGCAAGCCTCTTCATCTCCCAGTACCCACTGCAACCTACATCCTTCTGAATCCGCTTAGTGTATTCGCCTCTTGCTCTCACTCTACGATTTTTACCCTACACGCTGCCCTCCAATACTAAATTGGTGATCCATTGATGCCTCAGAACATGTCCTACCAACCGATCCCTTCTTCTGGTCAAGTTGTGCCACAAACTTCTCTTCTCCCCAATCCTATTCAATACTTCCTCATTAGTTATGTGATCTACCCATCTAATCTTCAGCGTTCTTCTGTAGCATCATATTTCGAAAGCTTCTATTCTCTTCTTGTCCAAACTATTTATCGTCCATGTTTCACATCCATACATGGCTACACTCCATACAAATACTATTAGAAATGTCTTCTTGACACTTAAATCTATACTCGATGTTAACAAATTTCTCTTCTTCAAAAACTCTTTTCTTGCCATTGCCAGTCTAAATTTTATATCCTCTCTACTTCGACCATCATCAATTATTTTGCTCCCCAAATAGCAAAACTCCTTTACTACTATAAGTGTCTCACTTCCTAATCTAATACCCTCAACATCACCCGACTTAATTCGACTACATTCCATTATCCTCGTTTTGCTTTTATTGATGTTCATCTTAAATAATCCTTTCAAGATACTATCCATTCCGTTCAACTGCTCTTCCAAGTCCTTTGCTGTCTCTGACAGAATTTCAATGTCATCGGCGTACCTCAAAGTTTTTATTTCTTCTCCATGAATTTCAATACCTACTCCGAATTTTTCTTTTGTTTCCTTCACTGCTTGCTCAATATACCGATTGAATAACATCGGGGAGAGGCTACAAGCCTGTCTCACTCCCTTCCCAACCACTGCTTCCCTTTCATGTCCCTCGACTCTTATAACTGCCATCTGGTTGCCATACAAATTGTAAATAGCCTTTCGCTCCCTGTATTTTACCCCTCCCACCTTCAGAATTTGAAAGAGAGTATTCCAGTCAACATTGTCAAAAGCTTTCTCTAAGTCTTAATCTTTCTTCTAAGATAAGTCGTAGGGGCAGTATTGCCTCACGTGTTCCAGTGTTTCTACGGAATCCAAACTGATCTTACCCGAGGTTCGCCTCTACTAGTTTTTCGATTCGTCTGTAAAGAATTCGTTTTAGTATTTTGCAGCTGAGGCTTATTACACTGATAGTTCCGTAATTTTCACATCTGCCAACACCTGCTTTCTTTTGGATTGGAATTATTATACTCTTCTTGAAGTCTGAGGGTATTTCGCCTGTTTCATACATCTTGCTCACCAGATGGTAGAGTTTTGTCAGGACTGGCTCTCCCTAGGCCGTCAGTAGTTTCAATGGAATGTTGTCTACTCCCGGGGCCTTGTTTCGACTCAGGTCTTTCAGTGCTCTGTCAGACTCTTCATGCAGTATCGTATCTTCCGTTTCAACTTCATCTAAATCCTCTTCCATTTCCATAATATTGTCCTCAAGTACATCACACTTGTATAGACCCTCTATATACTCCTTCCACCTTTCTGCTTTCCCTTCTTGGCTTAGAACTGGGTTTCCATCTGAGCTCGTGATGTTCATACAAGTGGTTCTATTATTTCCAAAGGTCTCTTTAATTTTACTGTAGGCAGTATCTATCTTACCCCTAGTGAGATAAGCCTCTACATCCTTACATTTGTCCTCTAGCCATCCCTGCTTAGCTATTTTGCACTTCCTGTCGATCTCATTTTTAAGACGTCTGTATTCCTTTTTCCCTGCTTCATTTACTGCATTTTTTTATTTTCTCCTTTCATCAATTAAATTCAATATTTCTTCTGTTACCCAAGGATTTCTACTAGCCCTCGTCGTTTTACCTACTTCATCCACTGCTGCCTTCACTACTTCATACCTCAAAGCTACCCACTCTTCTTCTACTGTATTTCTTTCCCCCATCCTTGTCAGATGTTGCCTTATGCTCTCCCTGAAACTCTGTACAATCTCTGGTTCTTTTAGTTTTTCCAGGTCCCATCTCCTTAAATTCCCACCTTTTTGCAGTTTCTTCAGTTTTAATCTACAGGTCATAACCAATAGATTGTGGTCAGAGTGCACATCTGCCCCTGGAAATGTCTTACAATTTAAATCCTGGTTCCTAAATCTCGGTCTTGCCATTATATAATCTATCTGAAACCTGTCAGTACCTCCAGTTTTCTTCCATGTATACAGCCTTCCTTTATGAACCAAGTGTTACCTATGATTAAGTTGTGCTCTGTGCAAAATTCTACCAGGCGGCTTCCTCTTTCATTTGTTTGCTCCAGTCCATATTCACCTACTATGTTTCCTTCTCTCCCTTTTCCTACAACCGAATTCCAGTCACCCATAACTATTAAATTTTCGTCTCCCTTCACTATCTGAATAATTTCTGTTATTTGGTCATACATTTCATCAATTTCTTCGTCATCTGCGGAGCTAGTTGGCATATAAACTTGTACTACTGTAGTAGGTGTAGGCTTGGTATCTATTAATTAATCTATCAATTATTCTGATTAGGAATTTCGTTACAAACTGAGAGTTTGACTACTGACTGTGTGATAGATAGGAGAAAGCTGAAGTAGCGACCTATTTGAAGAAGTAAGCATCCGCTTAAAATTCGCACTGGAAGAACTGCTGTATAGAAAATTTATGTTAGTGTCACCAGCTATAATTATATGCTCGTATGTCAATTCGAGACTTGAAAGTTTCGATGCAGGGAAACCTGTGTACTTTGGAAAGTTTCTAGATGACACATAACAGGCAAGTCCTTTTAGGAGTAAATATGCGATTTTTGGCCATAGGAAGATCATTACAGGGTTTGAAATTTAGTTTGTTAGTATTCAGAAGCACTGTTGACAAGCATTTTTTTAAATTATTTATCCAAAAATACTTTTGATGAGTTGTTTCTGTAGCACTAAATAAATTATCATTTCTTCGTTCGTTTAAAGAAGTTTAAAAGTTTAAAGCGCTTCAATTTAACATACACTCCTGGAAATGGAAAAAAGAACACATTGACACCGGTGTGTCAGACCCACCATACTTGCTCCGGACACTGCGAGAGGGCTGTACAAGCAATGATCACACGCACGGCACAGCGGACACACCAGTAACCGCGGTGTTGGACGTCGAATGGCGCTAGCTGCGCAGCATTTGTGCACCGCCGCCGTCAGTGTCAGCCAGTTTGCCGTGGCATACGGAACTCCATCGCAGTCTTTAACACTGGTAGCATGCCGCGACAGCGTGGACGTGAACCGTATGTGCAGTTGACGGACTTTGAGCGAGGGCGTATAGTGGGCATGCGGGAGGCCGGGTGGACGTACCGCCGAATTGCTTAACACGTGGGGCGTGAGGTCTCCACAGTACATCGATGTTGTCGCCAGTGGTCGGCGGAAGGTGCACGTGTCCGTCGACCTGGGACCGGACCGCAGCGACGCACGGATGCACGCCAAGACCGTAGGATCCTACGCAGTTCCGTAGGGGACCGCACCGCCACTTCCCAGCAAATTAGGGACACTGTTGCTTCTGGGATATCGGCGTGGACAATTCGCAACCGTCTCCATGAAGCTGGGCTACGGTCCCGCACACCGTTAGGCCGTCTTCCGCTCACGCCCCAACATCGTGCAGCCCGCCTCCAGTGGTGTCGCGACAGGCGTGAATGGAGGGACGAATGGAGACGTGTCGTCTTCAGCAATGAGAGTCGCTTCTGCCTTGGTGCCAATGGTGGTCGTATGCGTGTTTGGCGCCGTGCAGGTGAGCGCCCCAATCATGACTGCATACGACCGAGGCACACAGGGCCAACACCCGGCATCATGGTGTGGGGACTGATCTCCTACACTGGCCGTACACCTCTGGTGATCGTCGAGGGGACACTGAATAGTGCACGGTACATCCAAACCGTCATCGAACCCATCGTTCTACCATTCCTAGACCGGCAAGGGAGCTTGCTGTTCCAACAGGACAATGCACGTCCGCATGTATCCCGTGCCACCCAAACGTGCTCTAGAAGGTGTAAGTCAACTACCCTGGCCAGCAAGATCTCCGGATCTGTCCCCCATTGAGCATGTTTGGGACCGGATGAAGCGTCGTCTCACGCGGTCTGCACGTCCAGCACGAACGCTGGTCCAACTGAGGCGCCAGGTGGAAATGTCATGGCAAGCCGTTCCACAGGACTACATCCAGCATCTCTACGATCGTCTCCATGGGAGAATAGCAGCCTGCATTGCTGCGAAAGGTGGATATACACTGTACTAGTGGCGACATTGTGCATGCTCTGTTGCCTGTGTCTATGTGCCTGTGGTTCTGTCAGTGTGATCTTGTGATGTATCTGACCCCAGGAATGTGTCAATTAAAGTTTCCCCTTCCTGGGACAATGAATTCACGGTGTTCTTATTTCAGTTTCCACGAGTGTAATCGGTTGTATTATAAACAATCCAAACTGGAAAAATGCGGACAACAGAAAGGAGAAAGTGCGTCACTGATGGGGTACAACGCAAAAACTTCGTTCTCCTACAAATTTTTTTTCCAGGAGGCGGACTGAAACCAATCGCAGGCCGATGTAGTCCAACAGTGTACCTCTCTACAAAAGAACCAGTAGACACAAGAAAGGAATATAAAAAATGAAAGTAAAATAAATCACTCTTTTTTAATTGCAAATAGATAAGTAAATTGCGCTGCCTGGAATGACTGCAGATCTCCAAACAAAATTTTGAATACGCGATACAGGTTCGCTTAAAATCTAAATGAAAGTGCAACTGCTAAATGCGTATTTGATCTTGTGAACGTGCTAAAAGTAAAGGAATTCTTCATAGATGAATAGAAAGTTACTTAATGGTCGCAAAATACCCATCTGAACTGATTATCTCAAAACAGTTGTGGTGTCCGAAAATGTTCATCGTCAACAGTTTACAAAAGAACAAATAAAGAACGTAACATTCTTGCCGCCGCACAGCTTGAGAAATGTCTTTTTGCACTTAGATCAATTAATTTCCATTCTAATGAAACAATACTCAAACGACAAACTTTTCTGTGGTGTTTGTGATAACTAAGTTCTGTATCCTGAAAATATTATTCCTGTGCAACGAGTTCTCTCATCTTTTTAACCACGTATATCAATAACTATACGTCCTGCAAATATAGCTAAACTAAGGCTCTTCATTAATTGTAATATGTAGGTTTCTAATTCAGATTGTGAACTACCTGTAATACCAAAAGGTTAACAGTTCCTAATTCTTGTATCTCATTGTTTAAAAAGACTACATTTGTAGCTTGTACAGTTTTGTGCGAAATAATAAACTGTTTCCATTCATTTAATTACAATTTAATGACAGTCAATTTGCATTTCAAAAGCATTTCTACTCTTTGCCAAGTTTTCACTATTCTCAAAACGTATTACATCTACTTACTGGACAGGATATCTGATTTTGGACGTGTGTATTTTGACACCGTGGCAGGCTGTGTAGTTATCCCACGAAAGACAAGTATTTAATTCGGATCTGAAAGAGAGTCCTTTATGTAGCATGCAATTACCACAAAAATATTTTTTTCTTTGTAGTTTTATCCACGTTCGGTAACAATAAAACACTTGATTAGAATGAAATACTTGTAGTGAAATACTTAAACAGGAATAATTTCGTAACGTATATCAGATGGCAGCATCTCCGAGAAAATTTACGTAAAACAGTAACGATGTTTATGGTGAGGAGCAATCAGTTTTAGTGAAATATAGAATGTTTGGAAATTTGTGGTAAGGTCTTATGGGACCAAAGTGCTGAGGACATCGGTCCCTAGGTTTACACACTACTTAATCTAACCTAAACTAACTTATGCTAAGGACAACACACACACCCACGCCCGAGGAAAGGACTCGAACCTCCGACGGGGGTAACCGCGTTGATCGTGACAAGGCGCCTCAGACCGCGTGGCTACCCACAGAATGTTTATTGAAAGTTATCGACAACAAGCGTTATAAACAGCCTTACACCTTAACAATACATTGCATTCATTCGATCGCATTTAGAATGGAATTTACTGTGTGACAGGTAAATAATATAGGTATGTATATTGCATCATTTGTCTTATTTTAGAACTGTTACTGTGCCTGCTGTCGAATACACATTACTGTACGCGTCTTGACAGCAGATACAACGTACACTACAAAACGGAGATGCGGAAACAATTCTGCCTTTGGTTAATGAAATATCTCGCTCAGTAGGCTGGCTTGTTAGTTGCTACAAGCTTTGCTGGAGAACTGCTGCTGTGGAGTCTGCAGCGTGGTGCTGCACCACTGACAAAACACAAATTTACGACCAATAATTACTCGCACAATGAAATGGCTCTGGCGGCAGCCGAATAGCGTTCTTCTTGTTTAAATTTCCTTGGCGGAGAAGGAGCAGGACTGCATAAAAGTAGGAATTTAATTTAAACATCGTGGAGCTTATCTGGCGAGAACAGGCGTCTCGCAGGACGCTCGCAGGGGCCGACTCGGGAAATGGGCTTCGGCTCTCTCTTAAAGAACGGAGGCGCAAATAATGAGCTCAGCAGCCGAATGGGCGATAGCAAAACATCGCAGGGAGTTGTCGCCCGCTGAGGGCATTATGGGATTACTGAGTTTTGGGGTTCAAGTTCGGCTGGCCGGAAATTATTTTCAAGAATGAAAGACGGCTAGGGAAGAATGAAGAGATGGAAGCAGAAGCTGCTTTCAGTGAGCGAGAGGGGTAACACAATGCATAAAATTTGTAAGTGCTAATAATATCACTTCTCTGCTTTTGCAGCTTTGCCATGGAACGTATTATGTTCGCTTATTAAATGTAGGAACTCTGCTGAGAATTAAATTCTTAGAATGATTTTGTATGTAAATACAGGACAGCACTACGGAAGTTATTTACTTTCTATGTTGCTCTTAAATGAGAGGAGCACGGGTGAAAATGAGATGAAACCCAGTACTCGTTGTGTCTTTTGTTAGATGGGTGGAACTGGTGATCCACAACGCAAACGTCATACACTTCCTAGACGACATTTTACTCATTTTCTCGTTATATATTAGCAGCGTCACGACAGTGAGAGTCGTAGCAAAACGATCTTGATATGTTCATCTTTATATTATACCAACAACTAACACTGAAAGATGAAAGTCATTCATTTCATCATCGCTGTCAGACTATTGGAAGTGAACCACGCAATCATGTGACACTGAACTCGAATTCGGAAGCAGCGAGTTCTTAATTCGTTCAGCCACACGGATTTGAGTTCACCATTTTTTTAAATCAGTTAAGCGAAATGATTGGATGAGTCCTTTGAAAGTGTTTCTCTGTTTGTTGTGGTTGGCAGGAGAGCCAACACCGTTACTACAGGAGGCCGAAAGGCACGCGTTTTAGCTCACGCAGGCTGGCGTGAGGTCTGGAACAGGACAAGGAAATTAGAATTTAGAAAAACGGGCGTAGCTGGTGGAATACTTAACTTTAATCCATTAATGACGAACGTCGATCTTGACATTACATGATTTACAACATCAATAGAAAATGATCATGGCGCCTTGCTAGGTCGTAGCAAATAACGTTGCTGAAGACTATGCTAACTATCGTCTCGGCAAATGAGAGAGTATTTAGTCAGTGAACCATCGCTAGCAGTGTCGGCTGTACAACTGGGACGAGTGCTAGGAAGTCTCTCTAGACCTGCCGTGTGGCGGCGGTCGGTCTGCAATCACTGATAGTGGCGACACGCGGGTCCGACGTATACTACCGGACAGCGGCCGATTTAAAGGCTACCACCTAGCAAGTGTGGTGTCTGGCGGTGACACCACACTGTTAGTACTGTCAAAGGAAACGACAGTATGGGTTGACTAACACATGTTATGAAGTCCAATTCTCCAGCAGTGTCTACACAGTTAAAGTGGACCTACGTTGTTTTCATTATAGATTAAGTAGCATGAGTGCAATATGTAATGTGCCTCGTGAACTCATGATACCATTACTATATTTTAGAGAACGCATTTTTATGCACACTCTGTTGATTCAGTAGAGATTCCGTCAATTTTTTTACGCCAGGTTGTGAACACACATATTTCTCCTTAAAGTGGCTAAGTATTGTACTTATTGTTCGGTGTATATACATCAGTAGAGATTCCGTCAATTTTTTTACGCCAAGTTGTGAACACACATATTTCTCCTTAAAGTGGCTAAGTATTGTACTTATTGTTCGGAATGTATAAACTTACTATTTACCATGGCTTCGTTTGTTTAAGGTTTGTTGTTTATCGTACTAAACTATGGTTTCACTCAGACCTAGTCCATTCTTTAATCTTCAAGTTTCTCTGCTGTGAAGATATAGAGGAGACAGGGAATTAAACTTCAACAATCATATTAAAATTGTCACCTTCTTACGACCTACTTTAAAATGAAGTTAACCTATAGTTCATACGTCACTACCGTCAAGCGCTATATTATTTACCTTCATTTACATTTTGTAAAATTTGTGAATATTTTGAAGTATGGTAGCTGTGTAAAACCATTTATCAAATGATGTAGTTCAGAAGCCCATTAAAATAAACAAGATGTGCCAGTACTAATGGGTTTGAACGTAACTGTTGGATGGACATGATGTAATTGTGAAAACGACTATATTGCAGCATGGAAAGTTAAAATTAGCAGTTTCAGAGTGCACAAAAGAAACAAGTAGATGTGTGTGCCGCAGGTGGACAGGTTGAGAAAGAGGCCTCTGGTACTAGGTATGCTACTGTGCCTTCCACGACTTGTTGTGGGAACATTGTACTAGTACTCGCACAAGGGAGTTAACTGAGACATGTGACAGACATTGTTACGGGCAGCCAGATATGTTGTTAAGCCGCCGCAGCCACAGGCCCAGAGACCGAGGGAGTCAACACAAGCCAAAAGTTCCCCTCACTTTGCTTCAACACAGGTCCCTGATCGCCAGGTGATGAGTGCGCAAATGACCAACTGATTCCGTAACACACACTTGCACGTTCCTTCAAAATACCATATAACTGGGCGTTTCTCCCTCCTAGAAAGCACCTCCCAAAACCTAAGACGATAGAAGACAGGGCGTGTAATCGGCAGATCGGTGCTAGATGAAGTACATGCCACTGATATTCTGCTAACGTCAGCAGCTGTGAATCATCGCTCCAAGACATCGGGCAACTAACACCATTCGTATACTGATGGGTAACAGACCAAGGCATAAAATTCTCAAGACTGTACCAGAAAGACTAGAATGTCTTTAATTACGTGCGCAAGTCAGATAACGTTTTCAGTGTTTTGTGGGGAAACATTTGTTAGTGTCAAGAAATTTTAGCTTGTATTTTTATATGACGTCCATTGCCATCTCATTTTTTGAGAGACATTTCTGTGGTGCACGGAATAATTAACTTCCTTGGTTTCTTAAGGTTAAAGAATGTATGTATGTAATTTTTATTTCCTATTCATTACTTCACTGCCATTGCGGAAAATTCAAACAAATCAAATTCCGTCTGATTTAACAATTTGTTCCAAGCTGATCTGTTATAGTAGACAGTTGCTCTAAGGGAGGACTGGCAACAATGGCCTCAACGTCGAAGCCAGACAGAACTACGAAATCTGTTCTGGACTGTAGTTGTTGCTTTGATCAGCAACTGTGAAAATTGCATCTAACTGAAGTGGGTGCTACGGACTGTCTATTGACATGGGGCTATCACAACTGGTTGTGTCGTCTGACGTTGCCCTACTACGGGTCTCGCACCACATAAATGAAACTTCTGGATCAAAACTGTTGAAGCGTAGGTTTCCCGAGGGCAACTTTTGATGTACATAGCCACTAAAGCTTGAAGTCTAACTTCAGAGTTGATTTGTCGGGCTAACTTTTTTGATAGTGTGAGCTACAATAAGAAATACGTCAGTCAGGAATAAATTCTTTTGAATGAATTCTGCTGTATAGCTTGGATACCGAAACGGCCTACTATAATTGTCAAAGTGTAGGTTTGGAGTAGATGATGACATAGATAAAATAAAGACCATTTCAGATAGTGGAAGCTTACTTTACAACACATCATTGCCTTAAATGTCAAACTGAATAGTCTAATGCTGCTGATAATAAATAGACACGATAACAGACAGCTACCTGTTCCTCGAAGCAATCTGATTTCATGCCTGAGGTTCATATGAAAATCCATGGTAGATTTTCACATTATGAATTCATACAAAAATACCCTAGTTCCACACACATGTAACAAAAAAGTTCATCTGCTATATAATTAATTGTTGTCACGATAACAGTGAATAATATCTCCACGAGCAACCATGACAGTTCTGATTCACTGTGAGAGTTTTGAGTGTCTAGGGAAAACCATCAACGGTCACCAGCCACAACTACACTACTGGCCATCAAAATTGCTACACTACGAAAATGACGTGCTACAGACGCGAAATTTAACCGACAGGAAGAAGATGCTGTGATATGTAAATGACTAGCTTTTCAGAGCACTCATACAAGGTTGGCGCCGGTGGTGACACCTGCAACGTGTTGAGGAAAGTTTCCAACCGATTTCTCACACACAAACAGCAGTTGACCGGCGTTACGTCGTGAAACGTTGTTGTGAGGCCTCGTGTAAGGAGGAGAAATGCGTACCACCACGTTTCCGACTTTGATAAGGCTCAGATTTTAGTCTCTCGCGATTGCGGTTTATCGTATCGCGACATTGCTGCTCGCGTTGGTCGAGATCCAATGACTGTTAGCAGAACATGGAATCGGAGGGTTCAGGAAGGTAATACGGAACGCCGTATTGGATCCCAACGGCCTCGTATCACTAGCAGTCGAGATGACAGGCATCTTATCCGCATGGCTGTAACGTATCGTGCAGCCACGTCTTGATCCCTGAGTCAACAGATGGGGACGTTTGCAAGACAACAACCATCTGCACGAACAGTTCGACGGCGTCTGCAGCAGCATGGACTATCAGCTCGGAGAACATCGCTGCGGTTACCCTTGACGCTGCATCACAGATAAGAGTGCCTGTGATGGTGTACTGAACGACGAACCTGGGTGCACGAATGGCAAAATGTCATCTTTTTTCGGATGAGTCCAAGTTCTGTTCACAGCATCATCATGGTCGCATCCGTGTTTGGCGACATCGCTGTGAACGCACATTGGAAGTGTGTATTCGTCATCGCCATACTGGTGTATGACCTGGCGTGATGGTATGGGGTGCCATTGGTTGCACGTCTCGGTCACCTCTTGTTCGCACTGACGGCACTTTGAGCAGTGGACGTTACATTTCAGATGTGTTACGACCCGTGGCTCTACCCTTCATTCGATCCCTGCGAAACCCAACACTTCAGCAGGATAATGCACGACCGCATGTTGCAGGTCTTGTACGGGCCTTTCTGGATACAGAAAGTGTTCGACCGCTGCCCTGGCCAGCACGTTCTCCAGATCTCTCACCAATTGAAAACGTCTGGTCAATAGTGGCCGAGCAACTGGCTCGTCACAATACGCCAGTCACTACTCTTGATGAACTGTGGTATCGTGTTGAAGATGCATGGGCAGGGGTACCTGTACACGCCATCCAAGCTCTATTTGACTCAATGCCCAGGCGTATCAAGGCCGTTATTACGGTCAGAGGTGGTTATTCTGGGTACTGATTTCTCAGGATCTATGCACTCAAATTGCGTGAAAATGTAATTAAATCAAATGGTTCAAATGGCTCTGAGCACTATGGGACTTAACTACTGAGGTCATCAGTCCCCTAGAACTTAGAACTACTTAAACCTAAGGACATCACACACATCCATGTCCGAGGCAGGATTCGAACCTGCGACCGCAGCGGTCGCGCGGCTCCAGACTAAAGCGCCTAGAATTGCTCGGCCAACCCGGCCGGCAAAATGTAATCACGTGTCAGTTCTAGTATAATATATTTGCCCAATGAATACCCGTTTATCATCTGCATTTCTTCTTGGTGTAGCAATTTTAATGGCCACTAGTGTACTTAAGTAGGGGGAACATACTGCTTGGTTATCGCTCCTTAAATTTGGAGCATTGTTCGGAGCAATTTCCGATATTCTCTAATGGGATACAAATCAAATGACTTTGATGCCCATCTCAGATATGTTATTGCTTTTGTTATTCATTGTGTCTTACAAATCACTGTCTTAAAGTAGGGGCGCGGTAAAACATGCTTTCCTGCAATAAAGTGATTTCTGACCCATGCTACCTGTCAGCTTAATGAAAGAATTCATGTCGGTTCTAAGAATCGTTTCCTCAGACATCACTGAATCTGTTCCAGGAGGATGCTCCAGATATTACGTGCTGCGCTTCCAAGAGACCTTCACAGGTCTCTGGTGAACATTGATCCAAGTGGCACTCTCTTGTAGGCAGAAAGCGACTGCTCTGACCAGATGACACAGCTCCATTTCTCACCTGCATAATTTTCACCTAATGTAATGGGTCATTCTAAGAGGGGAAATGAACAACGCCATTTCCCTTGTAACTCTGTCCCAGATGACTGATTGACATAGTTGTATCTGGACTGTCCAGTGGAAGGCGTTTCGCGATGGGAGAGTGTAGATTTCATCCAGAAAAACCTATAGCGAAGTTATTTTTCAGAAACAAGAGGAACACTCACCGGTTCGTCACGATCTTCTTCTTCAACAGTCCTAACATAAATTTCTCATAGACTGGCAGGTCTGCTACTGATAATAATATTATAGGGTGGTACGTTGCTGTACTCCTGCGAAACACTTTCACACTTGCTTTGCTTGATTGTAGACTGGAACTGAACACCTTCTTATGCTGCACCTGTATATGTAGCATATCATTACACACAGGATGTGAAGGGTACAAATGCAGATATTTTTACTGATGACTCAGGACAATCTACTTAACAACGCTACATTAGTGTTTACTTCATTTGTAGACAAATATATATAGGTGTTACGAGTAGTTTATATTCAGGTTGTCTAGTATCGCCTAGTACGTGTGGCATAAGCAAGCCAATAATGTTTATTTTCCCGTGGGGAGCAGGTCAGGTACTGAATTGTCAACATGTGGACGCAAAACTGTAAGTCTATACTGACAGGTATAGAACACTTCGTGGCGAAGTTACGACCATGCAGAAAACATCAGGTATAAAATTGTGTGATTTTTTTTATAGGACGACTGTTAGGCGCAGAAGAAAAACAACAAACACACTGTATGAAACATCCCCTTAGAAAAATTACACAAGACTGTGCTTAAACTGACACGCAATATTTTTAGCGCAACACAATCTGACTTTCAATAATCCCTACAAATGAATGGCCCTGACCAACATTAACCTATAACTTTCACAAATCACTTACCTCACAAAAATCTTGGTTACTCGAACTACTGCGATACAGCGAGCGCCATTACTGCCAGCTAAATAAAAGATTCAAACTACGGAAGGCAGTAACTACTGATAGGCATAGTTAGCAAATGAAAGATTTCAATAGAGAACAAACAATGTATTTACCTTAATAGTCATAATATATATAGCAGTTCATGACATCCATTCTTACAAATTTCAGAACTCCGCCATTTCTCTCCCCACATTCACCACTGCTGGCGGCTCACCTCGAACTGCGCAACGCTACGTGCTGTTAACATCCATCTGCCCAACACTACAGCGGCAGACAACAATGTAAACTAGCCACAGACTGCGCACAGCATCTACATCTACATCTACATCTACATCCATACTCCGCAAGCCACCTGACGGTGTGTGGCGGAGGGTACCCTGAGTACCTCTATCGGTTCTCCCTTCTATTCCAGTCTCGTATTGTACATGGAAAGAAGGATTGTCGGTATGCTTCTGTGTGGGCCCTAATCTCTCTGATTTTATCCTCATGGTCTCTTCGCGAGATAAACGTAGGAGGGAGTAATATACTGCTGGACTCTTCCGTGAAGGTATGGTCTCGGAACTTTAAGAAAAGCCCGTACCGAGCTACTGAGCGTCTCTCCTGCAGAGTCTTCCACTGGAGTTTATCTATCATCTCCGTAACGCATTCGCGATTACTAAATTATCCTGTAACGAAGCGCGCTGCTCTCCGTTGGATCTTCTCTATCTCTTCTATCAACCCTATCTGGTGCGGATCCCACACTGCTGAGCAGTATTCAAGCAGTGGGCGAACAAGCGTACTGTAACCTACTTCCTTTGTTGTCGGATTGCATTTCCTTAGGATTCTTCCAATGAATCTCACTCTGGCATCTGCTTTACCGACGGTCAACGTTATATGATCATTCCATTTTAAATCACTCCCAATGCGCACTCCCAGATAATTTATGGAATTAACTGCTTCCAGTTGCTGACCTGCTACTTTGTAGCTAAATGATAAGGGACCTATATTTCTATGTATTCGCATCACATTACACATGTCTACATTGAGATTCAATTGCCATTCCGTGCAACATGCGTCAATTCGCTGCAGATCCTCCTGCATTTCAGTACAATTTTCCATTGTTGCAACCTCTCGATACACCACAGCATCATCTGCAAAAAGCCTCAGTGAACTTCCGATGTCATCCACCAGGTCATTTATGTATATTGTGAATAGCAACGGTCCTATGACACTCCCCTGCGGCACACCTGAAATCACTCTTACTTCGGAAGTCTTCTCTCCATTGAGAATGACATGCTGCGTTGTGTTATCTAGGAACTCCTCAATCCAATCACACAATTGATCTGATATTCCGTATGCTCTTACTTTGTTCGTTAAACGACTGTGGGGAACTGTGTCAAACGCCTTGCGGAAGTCAAGAAACACGGCATCTACCTGTGAACCCGTGTCTAAGGCCCTCTGAGTCCCGTGGACGAATAGCGCGATCTGGGTTTCACACGACCGTCTTTTTCGAAACCCATGCTGATTCCTACAGAGTAGATTTCTAGTCTCCAGAAAAGACATTATACTCGAACATAATTCGTGTTCCAAAATTCTACATCTGATCTACGTTAGAGATATAGGTCTATAGTTCTGCACATCTGTTCGACGTCCCTTCTTGAAAACGGGGATGATCTGTGCCCTTTTCCAATCGTTTGGAACGCTTCGCTCTTCTAGAGACCTACGGTACACCGCTGCAAGAAGGGGGGGGGGGGGGGGGCAAGTTCCTTTGCGTACTCTGTGTAAAATCGAACTGGTATCCCATCAAGACCAGCGGCCTTTCCTCTTTTGAGCGATTTTAATTGTTTCTCTATCCCTCTGTCGTCTATTTCGATATCTGCCATTTTGTCAACTGTGCGACAATCTAGAGAAGGAAGCACAGTGCAGTCTTCCTCTGTGAAACAGCTTTGGAAGAAGTCATTTAGTATTTCGGCCTTTAGTCTGTCATCCTCTGTTTCAGTACCATTTTGGTCACAGAGTGTCTGGACATTTTGTTTTGATCCACCTACCGCTTTGACATAGGACCAAAATTTCTTAGGATTTTCTGCCAAGTCAGTACATAGAACTTTACTTTAGAATTCATTGAAAGCCTCTCGCATAACCCTCCTCACACTACATTTCGCTACGCGTAATTTTTGTTTGTCTGCAAGGCTTTGGCTATGTTTATGTTTGCTGTGAAGTTCCCTTTGCTTCCGCAGCAGTTTTCTAACTCGGTTGTTGTACCACGGTGGCTCTTTTCCATCTCTTACGATCTTGCTTGGCAGCACAGCCAGTGATTTTTCATACAGAGCGCTATATGGCGTTACCAATAAGAAAACCTAAACAGCCTACTTGCAACTGTAGTAGGTACATATTAAGGTACCAATAACCAAGATATCTGTAGCACATCGTTATTCACATAACATATTATTTTTGATTACCATTACAGATCAATAAATGATATATATTTATTATTAATTTTGAAGCATATTGTGTACTATAATGATATCGACCCAGACAAAAGCCTGTTCCTATATGCAGGGCATGGGCTACCACAGTCCGACGAAGCATTTTGTCATACTGACAGCTTCCTCAATAGTGGCCCAGTGCTCCAGGCAATGACGGGCCTCTAGGAAGTTTTGACGGCTCTGACGTATGCAGCAGCACTTGCCTTCTGCATTAACAAGCCCCCTTTGGCCCGATACAGTTTGTTTCCCCTAAGAGGCGTCAGGCACATTTTCTCTGGTGTTTCGGCAGATATTGGCAATTTCGTTATTTCAATGAGTAGCCGCAGTTAGCCCAAACAAATGCTGATCGTCAAGTCTTTCATACAACGCCCAACATAATGACATCTAAAGTGGAATTTTACATTTCCAGTTAACTGATCGGCCCAAATTATTCTAATGTGATGTATTTATCGGTATGTATTAACAGGGAGAGTAAAACACGAAGAATGACTGGTATTCCAGCAGAGAGTGAGCAGCGCTGCTGCAAGACCGTAGCATTCAGCGCGGTCCTAGGCAGTGCTGTGTCTGCTACAGTACTGGTTATTCTACGTAATTTACTGACCCAGTTCAAATGCACTTCAATGAAACGAATATCGCGCTAGACTGATTTGGAACTGCTCGATCGAACTGGAACATAAGACTCCTCTTTTAAAAACCACTGTACTCGTAACTGGAAACAAGCACATGCTAGCCATCGACGATAGGCATCGCATAAAAGACATGATAAGCAGTATTTGTTTCGGCTGACTCCTGCTGTACACAGGGAAAAGCAAATTGCAAATACCTGTCGAAACACCAGAGAAAATGTACCTTTTTTTCCCCCATGGGCCATCTGAGTAGGCCGTCGGCACGGATGGTCTATTCATTGACATCCATCGTATGTCTCTGCTGTGGGGTTGCCGGCACTCTTCTGATGCAGCTATCATGGATGCAGCAGGGCTGCATACCAGACTGTGCCATTTGGGTCGCCTTTACTATGAAGCCCTCTCCATGACACCACCAGCTAGAGGTCCTGCCGCCTCCAATCGGTCTGAGATGCGAACTCAGCTCCTCTCACCTCCAAGCCACTGGGTTCCGACACTGCCATATTCAGCGATCCTCCAGAGACAACATGATAGCAAAATATCCGCCCTTCCAAGTTAAAGAAATGACAGTACGTGAGACCGTGGAAGGTATGAAGGGTAAAATTACGACGTATCATATGTATACAAAGGGCACATTAGGTATCTAATAAGTGACTGTAACCAAGGGAGTATGCCACTGATATCGGTTATCGAGCACGGTAGGCTCGATAAGACGTTCAGAGCGGGAGGTGTCAGTAACTTGAGATTTTTTTACCAATATAAGACACAGGAAAACGGATTTTTGACTGTTCTCTGGTCGTTATGTCTGAGAATTGGACCACAGCAATCTTCCCAAGCTCTCCTTCCTATTACAAATAATAATCCTTAATTGTAATGACATGCAACGCATATGATTATCAGACTAAAAAGAGGAAATTGAAGTAGGCCAGTGTAAGAATACGACCTAAAGACTTCATGTCAGTGCTTGAGAGAAGTGAGGTGGAAAACGTAGTGTAAATTCAGAGAAGGAAAAGAGCACTAAAAGGTGTGGGTTACTGAAGAACGGTTACTCCTGACTCATGTAGGAGAATTCAGAGTGTAAACAATTGTAAAGGTATTAGTGCCACTCATACAGTCAATTCCTGGAGCACGAAGTTCGGTAGCCAAAGTGATTCTTAGCAGGGAAGAAATGTAGTAGTATGGGTCCAGACAGGAGCCCATTGTCGCATTAAGGATGCAGGTTGCAGCCAGTCGATGCATCATGCAGCCATACTGCCAGCATCCTCAGTAGTGGCCTAGATCTCCGCACAATGAGCAGTTTTCAGGAATTTTCACAGCACTAAAGTAAGTGTCAGTACTTGTCTTCCACATTTACAACCCCCCCTGCGTCATACACATGCCCTGGAACAGGCGGCACAGTTGGGCTATGCATCGACAGCTGACGTGTGTCAATCTCTGTCTTGGGCTCGCCGACAGCCACCTGATTCAGCTATCTTAAATGCAGGCAGTCCGAAAATTAACGACCACAGCCGAACCGCCTCGTCATCAGGTCGCCTTCACTCTGCCGCTGTCTCCACGAGATCGCCAGGTAGAGGTCCTGCGGCCGCCCCATGGTCCAAGGTACATACTGATACTCTCCCATCTCCATGCGGCTGGGTTCCGACGCTGCCAGGCGCTGCGTCCAAGCCATCAGTCCAGATTTCGCCGTCAGGACGTCACTACCATTTCCCCTTGGCCTGGCCAATGGCCATCTTCGATGTGGCACACCTAGCTGGGAGGCCATCACTCCACCCTGACAGAGCAACAGTCTGCTACTTGGAATGTGTTGGTAGCCTAGGTCACTCGCTACTAGGCTACCTCTTCAAGAAGCCCTTAGAGACCCAGTAAGCTACATCTACACCTACATCCACACTCCGCAAGCCACCCGACGGTGCGCGGCGGAGGGCACCCCGAGTACCTCTATCGGTTATTCTCGTATTGTCCGTGGAAAGAAAGATTGTCGGTATGCCTCTGTGTGGGCTCTAGTCTTTCTGATTTTATCCTCACGGTCTCTTGGCGAGATATACCTAGGAGGGAGCAATATACTGCTTGACTCCTCGGTGACGGTATCTTCTCGAACCTTGAACGAAAGCCCGTACCGAGCTACTGAGCGTCTCTCCTGCAGTCTCTTCCTCTGGATCTATCATCTCCGTAACGCTTTCGCGATTAGTAAATGATCCTGCAACGAAGCGCGCTGCTCTCCGTTGAATCTTCTCTATCTCTTCTATCAACACTATCTGGTACGGATCCCACACTGCTAAGCACTATTCAAGCAGTGGGCGAACAAGCGTACTGTAACCTACTTCCTTTGTTTTCGGATTGCATTTCCTCAGGATTCTTCCAGTGAATCTCAGTGTGGCATCTGCTTTACCGACGGTCAACTTTATATGATCATTCCGTTTTAACTCACTCCTAATGCGTACTGCCAGATAATTTATGGAATTAACTGCTTCCAGTTGCTGACCTGCTATATTGTAGGTAAATCATAAAGGATCTTTCTTTCTGTGTATTCGCCTAACATTACACTTGTCTACATAGAGATTGAATTGCCATTCCCTGTACCATGCGTCAAATCGTTGCAGGTCCTCCTGCATTTCAGTACAATTTTCCATTGTTACGACATCTCGATATACCACAGCATCATCCGCAAAAAGCCTCAGTGAACTTCCGATGTTATCCACAAGGTCATTTGTGTATATTGTGAATGGCAACGGTCCTACAACGGTCCTACAACACTCTCCTGTGGCACACCTGAAATCACTCTCACATCGGAAGACTTCTCTCCATTGAGAATGACACGCGGCTTTCTGTTATCTAGGAACTCTTCAATCCAATCAAACATGGACATATACTCTTACTTTGTTCATTAAGCGACTGTGGGGAACTGTAGTGAACGCCTTGCGGAAGTTTATGATTAACAATAAAGAACTTGCTGTTCCGCGACAAAATGTTGCCCTTGACGTGGATGAGTATTATTGAGGCGTCGACTTTATGTGCTGCAAGAATCCAGAGAAGTGGGTCGACAAGCCGAACACGTTACGCACTGTGGCACGTCGAATTAGAAGGAACTGCTGCTCTGGCACTGTGACAGTTAACTCCACATATCTGCCAAGTCAAGGAGTCACACGCCTAGAGACATCAACACAGAAGAAAGACGGAACCTCCACTGAGCGGATAACGAGATTACCTCTATTCTCAGGCCGAGGGTCTGTTGCGACTGGATGATGGTTCAAATGGCTCTAAGCACTGTGGGACTTAACATCTGAGGTCATCAATCCACTAGACTTAGAACTACTTAAACCTAACTAACCTAAGGATATCACACAACACCCATGCCCGAGGCACGATTCGAACCTGCGACCGTAGCAGCCGCGTGGTTCCGGACTGAAGCGCCTAGAACCACTCGGTCACACCGGGCTATATAAATATATATAAATACTCCTCATTTCGAGGTAGATATATCTCAGTTTGCATGCATCCAGCTACGAGTTGTGACCTATGACAATCCATAGTCTTTGCGTATAATGATCTTTGGGCTAAATTGGTCTAAACATCATCTCCTGTGGACGTAGATGCTGCTGCCCCTGACGACCAGCTCGCAGAGTATCCGAAGCTGGGGTCTTCGCGCTCCGCACCTCTTGGTAGCTTCTAGTTCATGACTAGGAGCGTGCAGCTGCTCGTCCACTCCCAACTCTATGTCTTGCTTCCTGCATCGTTCGCATAGCCGGACTCCGCCGCTGGGGGCCGCTCCTTCTGCACACAGACCACTAGAAGTGGGTCGATCACGAACGAATGAGTCCAAAGAAACATTTCACTGAATTGAACGGAAGGACCGAAGAGCGACTCCTAGCGAATAGTCATTCACCACTCACTTCAGTAGCGGCCGGTCTCATTCTTGCAGCGGTAGTAGCCAATCTCGTTCCCGAAACGATCGTGTTCGGTCTCTTTCTTTTTCGGAAAATCGCCCATTCCACCTTCCATTTCAACTTATTTTGTAATTTTGTAACTTGTATCATAATTAACAAAGATATCTACTTATCTCTTTGATGTTTCGATCAGCTGTAGGCCACATAATTATCGCAAAGCAAGTATTATTTCTGAAGATTTTTAAGGTTTCTTGTGCTTGATTTAATTGGTAAGTCTTAAGAAAACTTTTAACCATTCCTTACGCAAAACTTGCGATTTTTTCATTTCTTCCAAAACAGAACGTGACATGGAGGCTTTTATTTTTCAGGTTCGGTTGTTACCATGCGTTACCCCCTAGTTTGGTTTCTTTGCAACAAAAAATGCTTTGTTCATATTTGTGACTAAGTAGAAAAAGTGGAAGGGTTCCCTCACCATTTGAAAAATCCTAGAATGGAGTAAAATTAGATTTCGTTTTTATCTTAAGATTTATTGTCCATAATTACCAAAAAACTTTATTACTTTCAATTATTAATACTGTACTGCTGAGTTAACTTTAATAATAATGCCTATAATCACAACGAGAAAATCACATTTTCTGTTAAATATACATTCCCTTCCATACCTTTTTTTTACTCAAAAGCGTTATGTGGAGATACTCAGACACAACTTGACCTGTATACAGCTTCAATCGCTCATTATTTCTAGGTTATGCATTATAGTGCACACAAAAGTGACGCCTTTCTCAGTCGGATAGTTTACGACGTTTAGTTCAGCAACTGGGTGTGAGGCCATCTTCATGTCGCTCAAACTAAATTGTTAAATGTGCTCTTATTTGATTGGAAATGAGCAGTTCAATCCAATTAGTCATAATTTTTTAGATTTGATCACTTCCTACCTGGATCGTTATGCATCTTTGACGGTTGGTTCTACTTCACGATTCAGTGTCGTGACTATTTTAATTTTTGATTCAGAATATTAATGTGACAGAATTAAGGCGACAGAACAGGGATCCAGCAACATAAATGGTATTTCATTTCTTGATAAGCCACAACACTTTGGAGTACGTACATAGCATTAAGGGAAATACAAACAGAAAAGATTCAGTCTGTTGTGGTCAAATTTCAACTTCATCAACGAAACTAAATTCTTTCAATGCGTAAAAGTTTCTCACGATCCACCTTGTTTGATGGACCTCTTTGGAGCATGGAGAGATACTCCTTGGGGCGGTTCTTCGAAAAGAGAATTCTCAGTTAATTAAAAAACAATCAACATTCATAACTAAAACTTGCAAGTTAAATCAAAGAGATGTTTTTCCAAAATGTTTTCAGTTAAAATAGAGGCACCTCTAAGGGCACTCTTATTTTATGCCGCCATGAGAGAAACTAATGATTTACCTGAAAAGCCGTTCAGTGCGAGTTTTATGGACAACTTTCTCCTGTCCTTTTGAGTAGTAATTTAAGCGACCGAAATATGCTTAAAATGACCAGCATTGAATTAGTAATGGATTTATCTTTTCTTTTCAATACATTTGTGTATAAAATCTATCTTTGAAATGTATTAGTATTAATCGATTAATTTGTTGAATTTTATATTCGTTTCACACTCGTCTGTTACTGGCTCCCTGTACTCGCTCAAATATTCTCTTTATAAAATAACTGGTGACTGATTCCATACATGTAACCCCTTGGAGCGTTTTTCAAATACTGACTGATCCAAACCAGTTTATCTTTCTCGAATGTACAGATCTTCAAAGCAATAGCATGTGTTTTGTCTTTTTTTCACTTGTTAAGTTTCGAATATTTCTCGGCATACTTATGTAATTGTTAATACATACTTACTAATGTTAGAGTGGGGTTTCTCATATCCTTCGTCGGAAGTCGTTAATTTTCCTAAGAAACCTGCACTCCCCATAGAGAATGACACTCCGATGCGTAGTTAATTTGCACACCTGCGAACTGTAAAAGAAAATTACTAATATTGGTTTGACAGAGGATAATTTACTTCCAGTTGTTTCATGCTGGCAATGCCCATGTAAATATATAAAATTTTCTGTAAACCAACCGAAAACCAAACCATTGTACTTTCTACACCTAAGAGTTTCCTTGGAAATGGCTAAGATTGTCCGCGCTGAGTCATAAACAGGCCCCTTAATCCGTTCCTGACCTCCTCCTACCTAAGTTGTCGTCACCGGGCTGTCACATCACCCAGCTAACGTGACGCTTTCTGACAACACAGTTAGGCAAGGAAATCGAAGTTAATAACATGCCTACATTAGTTAACCAATGAATTAATCATGCAGAAGTAATTCTTGTATGTACTTTTTTCTGGAAATTTATCTAAAATACATAGAGCATTCAATTAGATAAAAAGTAATGGCGGGCGAGTAAAAATGAACGGTTCCCGAAAAGGAATGAGCAAAGTGAACTAGTTCGCAAAGATGAAAGAGTTTCCCTTCTCTGGTTGGCGCCAACCACCACGGTCTTGTGTAGTGTTCGTCGACATCCGGACCTTGACTTGCCCATCACCATCATCACCATGACGGCTGGCCAACACCTTGTGTTGCATTTCATCGCCTATGTCCCTACCAGTCAGCAGAAGAAAACCACTCGCCACTCCATTCTCCACGACACCATTACCGTAATGTAAAAACAGCACTTTATTTCTGTCAAAATGGCTTTGACTCGCTGTCGCTTTAATTCTCCACTTCCTATTTTCGGCGAGGATGCTGTAAATTTCTGATCTTAAATCTCGTAAAGGGTTTATGAGTTATAGTAAATATGTTGTAACTGCATCAGTCCTCAAACCTTAGCACCATTTGAAGACAACAGTGCTGTAATAGTTACAATACTGACACGTTAATGCTACAGAAAGAACAGTTTACCGAGGTGGAGAGGATTCAAGTCAATTTAGTATTAGAACTCAGAACTACTTAAACCTAACTAACCTAAGGACATCACACACATCCATGCCCGAGGCAGGATTCGAACCTGCGAACGTAGCAGCAGGGCGGATCCGGACTGAAGCACCTAGAACCGCTAGGTCACAGCGGCCTGCCACACAGCTAAAGATGCAGCGCCTACGCAGTACTATATACGCTGACAAAGAATAAGAGCTTGTATTTCTCCTTAGGTTAACACGGATCCATCTCCATTAATGTCATATGCAAACGCCTTGAGGTACTGTTACGTTACACGCCTCCTTGAATATATTCATTTTCGCATACTTCTGTAAATGGAAACAGTATGACTCATTGCATTTGCGGACTGTCCAAAAAAGAACGGTCTAAATAGTAATATGGTTCATGTTTCTCTTGTTTGCGACCTTCGTTGTTCGGTATTTTAGTAGTACAGTCCGTCAAACCCAAGTCTAAGAACTGTAGGTCACAGGGGATCAATTGGCATTCGACTGCCTGGTTTAGCTCTTCTCCTTCTTTGTGTTATTATAAACTTGCACGTAGTGGAAAATGTGTAAGGGCTATGTTTCTTGTATACAAATTCAAGGGAAATTGCTGTTTGTGTTGGTCACAATGGACGGGCTACACGCTTTTTCCCTGAGCAACAGTGGTGTCCTCTGGTATCCTCTTGGAGCACAGATACTACAGCGTATTCAGATGTGGATTACCTGGCTGGCTATTCCTCACCCAGTGGTGAATCGTGGGCCGTGAAGAGGCGCAGGGCTGTCCCTTACACTTTAACAACAAATAACAGGCGCCTGCCGATTCATCACAGTATATCTGTATCACAAGATGTGCTATACTGTTTGGGTAGTGACTGGCACTGCTGTAAAGTTCAGGCAAGTACTGCTAGGAGATTGGGTAATGGAGACCTGCAGGAAATAAATAATAAGTCAAGTAGGACGACAGTATATGCACTCTTCCCGAGGTGTGGAGGAGCATCTATCGGCAATGCTCAGATACCATCTCGGTTGTTTCAGTTGGCTTGGAGAGTTAGTGAAAACAGCTAGCTGACATGCCGCGTGGAACCAGATCTGTGATTTGCGGCTTTATTCCCATTCTTTTTGTCTGGAGCTGAGTTCAGGGCTAAAGCTAAGTGTTCTGGTAATTCTGAAATGATATTGGTTGCGGCTAGATTGGATAACCGTAGGGGTCGTAATAATAGGTTAGGAGCACTCTGCACACAGGAAATGGCCAACTGGGTAGTTAAATACGCGCTGCTTGAATTTGTGGACGTGTTCTAAGATTAATATAACCCTTCCATTGGTCGATGATGAATTACATGCCGTATTCGGAGAAGAGGATACAATCGTTCTGTGAGTGCAGAAAAAGCAGACGTTGTTAGTTAACAGCAGAAGCCATCATGCCAAGACGCCATAGTTAGTAAGACTCTTAGCGGAATCGTACTAAGAAAGAAAAGCTGGCCGAAATCAAAATGGAATGCCAGGGAATATGTAATTCGAATTTAATTAGATTTGCAAGGGTAGGCTGGATACAGATGCTGGCGGCTTGCTTATTGTCACAAAGAATTCTATAATATCTAGCGAGGTTATTACAGATTCTGAATACAAAATAATATGAATGAAAGTAATCGTTATAGGTGGGTCAAAAATGGTTTTGTAGACCACCTGCCTCAAGAACTACTGTGAGAAAACGCGTCGCAGGACACTTGGAGAATATCGTGCGTGAGGATGATAATGATCCAGCGACAAGAGGGCAGGCATTTAGCCTGCTAGCCTGGGAGACTTACGTGATGAAACAGGTGCCAGGCACAGGGACTCGTATATGACTGCTCTGAGCGTCATATCTGAAAACTACAGCAAGTGGTTAGAGGCGCGACTAGCGCGGCAGTGTGTCACGTCTCCTACCGACGTCAACTCCTCGAGTCAGCTGAGTCTGTTGTAGCGTCAATGACTACAGGTATCAAAATGATAACACATAAAGATAGAAAAACATGTTCTTACTAAGCAAATGTGACAAGAAACTCCGCTATGGGCATCGAGCTGGATGTCTCTTCAAACAAGTAAGGAGGAGGGTGATGTGTAACAAACTGGTAAAAAACAAGGGCTCACCAGTCCAGATTGATTAAAAGCTGTTAGGGCACCTTGCTGAGATTACACTGATGACTTAAATGGCAGTGAAGGCAAAAGAATGGATCCTGCAACGGCGGAACTAGTGGAAGAAGCAACTCGAGAAAAAATCCACATTGCGTTTGACTTGCTATAAGCAGCAAATTGATTTAGCAGACTTGCTGGAGATGTTTCCTTTGGAGCTAACAACTTCGAGTTGCGTCTTTAGGCGACTTGTTTCCCGAAATCAGCAAACAGTCATCAGTGAACATGGACTTTGTAGTAGATTTTAACCCCAGAGAACAACGAATCGTCCATTGCCAAGGAAATGAAAAGTAGGAGGGAGCCTTCAACACTATGCAACAGAAGAGCTGGATCATCATGAAACTTACCTTAAAATGCAAACCCATAAAATAAAACAGGGAAACATAAATTTCCTAATCACTTTTGATGTAATTCGAGCTCAAAAACAGGACAACTTAAAAATTATATAAATTCTCTGAAGAAAAGAATATAATAGCAACATGGCAAGAAATAATATTTACTCATGAGCATCCCTTCGATTCAAAGGGATTCAGAATATTTGAGGGAAAGCCAGGGAGAGGATTTAGGAAGAATGTACCTTAACCTGGAACCGGTTTGTTCTATATAAACACATAAGAAACTGAATAATAAAGTTTAAATTAATCACTGAAAGACTTCACGCGCCAACATATAAATTATCAAACAGTGTTTACACTGTTCTAAAGACACGTGCCTCAACAAGTGAGAAAAACAGCACACAGAAAAAGCAAACATATAATTTTTTAGGTGAAGTAAATCGGAGAAAGACGAAGGTAATGAGCAGTAGTAGAAATGAGAACAGCGAGAAACTTAACATCAGGATTGATGGTCACGAAGTCAGTGAAGTTAAGGAATTCTGCTACCTAGGCAGTAAAATAACCAATGACGGACGGAGCAAGGAAGACATCAAAAGCAGACTCGCTATGGCAAAAAAGGCATTTCTGGCCAAGGGAAGTTTACTAATATCAAATACCGGCCATAATTTGAGGAAGAAATTTCTGAGGATGTACGTCTGGAGTACAGCATTGTATGGTAGTGAAACATGGACTGTGGGAAAACCGGAACAGAAGAGAATCGAAGCATTTGAGATGTGGTGCTATAGACGAATGTTGAAAATTAGGTGGACTGATAAGGTAAGGAATGAGGAGGTTCTACGCAGAATCGGAGAGGAAAGGAATATGTGGAAAACACTGATGAGGAGAAGGGACAGGATGATAGGACATCTGCTACAACATGAGGGAATGACTTCCATGGTACTAGAGGGAGCTGTAGAGGGCAAAAACTGTAGAGGAAGACAGAGATTGGAATACGTCAAGCAAATAATTGAGGACGTAAGTTGCAAGTGCTACTCTGAGATGAAGAGGTTAGCACAGGAAAGGTATTCGTGGCGGGCCGTATCAAACCAGTCAGTAGACCGATGAAAAAAAAAAAAAAAAGCTCAAGGTGGCAAACAATATTACATAGATCCGTGGCAGGAACAATAAAAGAAGCAACGCAAACAGAAAAAGACTCTTTAAGTGGATGCAAATGAATATACATGCGACAAGAAACATGTGGGTTATCTGATCAATTATCATTCACCTTTGAGATGAAAATGAACACAGAAATGGATGAAATTCATGATTGCTGTATAGCACACAGTGGAAACATTGTGCCGAAGAATGTTGTAAAGGACGGGAATGTTATCCATAGAGCAACAGCTATGTTAAATGTTGTTGCATGAGTTTGTTCAGGGACAATACTTTTCTGTAGAGGAAAGCCACAGTGCCTGGTAATTGTAGCGAAATGAAGCAAGACCTGCGGAGGATCAACGCTATTTGAAATTAACTCTGAACATAAAGACATGTAACCCATTTCACGTAAATTAGCGGAAAGACCCATTATAATTTGATTACATGATTGGCATACAGTCACTTGAAACAGTAACAACAATAAAAGATCTGTTTCCGGAGAGCTCTCAAGTGCTAACTTCACACGGACTCCGATTCACTGGGAGAATTATAAGGAAATGTGGCTGACGCAGAAAATAAGTAGCTTACTAAACCAACTTGCGGGCTGTTATTAAGTATTGATCGTCAATCTGGAACCCTTTCACGGAGAACTGCTATCGAGAAGATTCGATACAGACCATGACCTGTTCTTAAAGATTCGTTTGGGTAATTACGTTCACCAATATCGAATGATAAACACTGCCAGAGGGCTGTTATGAATGAGGGAAAAGTTTTGTAAATCCAATCGTACGGTCCAAAAAGAATGAAACAACATGTTGCTTCGTCCCTCACACTTCTCACAAAATGACCATGATCAGGGAAATTCCACCTCATGTAGAGGTTATCAAAGTGATTGAGATGTGGCGTAACAGGAAGCAGTTGAAAATTAAGTGGACTAATGAGATTAGACATAACGAAGTTTTCTGCAGAATCGGCGAGAAACAGGGTCTGCGTTAATAATGAAAGGATGAAACAAAATTGTTAAGATAGCAGGGAATAACTTACGTGGCACTAGAGAGTGTTAGAGGGCAAACTACGTAGGGGAAGACAGAGACTGGAACGCATCCATTAAATATCTGAAGGTGATAGAGGTGTTACTCTGAGCTTAAGAGGATCGCAGAGGACTGAATGTCGTTTTGGCACACGAAACAACTCAGAAGACTGATGGATAGAAGTGACAGTTGCTCTTCCCTTTCATCATGGCCGAGTGGGAGGGGAAAGGGGGAATTATGGCGTGACCTGAAACGCCCCGTCACTCACCGTAAGGCGTCTTCTGGAACACAGATGAATTATGCTGCTTCCCATTCTTCAGAATAGTTATACATCCACTGTTACTGTTCTTTTCTTCTCATTCTACTTCATGTTTCTGATCGTTGTTAAGTGATTTCCTTTTCCTAACACTTGATTCCGATTTCCATTTCCCTCATATAATTCGTAGAACATTATCTTCACTCGTCTTCTTCTTCATGATCACTCACGGAGCAGACAATAAGAAATTCAGCCTTCAGTTGCAAGGTAATTTTTTTTGTTTAGTTTACCTAGGTTTCGATGCCAATAATGGTATCTTCTTCAGAAACTATAAATTAACCCATACGGACATATGTTAAACACTGAAATATATCATCAATTTAAAGATTTCATAATAAGGAAAATCATGGTACTTACAAAAGTTGAGTTATTCCGAGGGCCAAACGTTGGTTATGTCACAGAATAAAACCACCTTGCAACTGAATGCTGGATTTATTATTGCCTGAACAATTCACCGTTGCTGAAGCGCTGCATTATGTTAAAGATTTGTAAACTCACGGAGCAGTCTTTACGCAAGGAATATCGTTCTTGTATAGTTGCTTTGTAACTACTGCATTCGTGTACGTTGTTACGGAACCGAAGGATTAAAGGTGTACGAGATCCCTAAGCAAAATGAGCCCACAACCAAAACAGAGTGCTGCTAAATACTCTTCTCCGTCTTTCTCTGTTTCGGCCACTGGAGTGCGAAGTATTGCGGCGTCCCTCCTCGTCGGCCGCTGACAGAGGGGTTTGACTCTCCCTAGGAACACCATTCCTCGAGAATAAATAGCGCGGACGGTTGTACAGAAATCCGCTCAATGAGCTTTAAAATGCATACACATCGGCTGCCATAATAGCCGACAAAAACGCCGTTAACGCCATTAGCGAGGCCACATTTTCCGCGCAGTTAGAAACAAAAGGGCTCGCGCCTGCTCCTGGGACATTAAGGGACGGCGCACTTATTCTTTGGCGGCGGCTCCTCCTGCGGCCGCCCCCGGGGGCGGGGGTGTGGCCGGGTAATTACCCAGCCATCAGCGCCAAGCGCCTCCGGACCCCGATTTATGCTCGCGGGCGGCGGAGCGCGAGGAAGCTGACCACCGCGGCCATTGTGTAAATACGCACAATGGTCAAGAACCGGCGCTGTCAGCTAATGAGGAGGCGGCCGCCACAAAAGAGAAGCCGACAAGCCGCTGGCACGCCGACCCGGAGCGCATTATCTGCATAAGCAGCGCGCCGAAACACTTCCGTCTCCGGGAATGACCCGCGGACAGCCGCCCCCCGCCTGTCGAAAGGCTTTTTCCTCTCGGCGCCAGCAGGGGGCGGCGGCCGCCCGGTCTTGGCTGCTCATCCAAGCTTAATGCGCGCCTCTTTTCCGGAGGCGAACGCCGCTTAATATTGCATCTGGCCGGCGCGGACAGCCCGCTGGCGTCGCCGCGGCTGAATTATTCCGCACGATTACGCTTGGAAGGGCGCCAGTGCCCATAAGACGCCCGCCGCAGAGTTGCTGTGTTGCAGTCGGTCCTCGGTTTCCTAGCCGATCGCCGCCTCCTGGCTGCTGCGACGTTTTGTACAGAAAGTCAGTTTCCTTTTGTGCCGGCCCTTCACTGCACCTGTTAGAAGAACGTAGAGTGGTGTGCGAAACAAGGCGCATGAACCGATCAGCAAGCAAGGTACCACACAGTGGATCTGTGAGCGGTATGCTGCGTTAAAAAAATACGCTACCATCACGAGTAGTTAGGTAAAACCCTGATCTATTAAGCTGTACTGTATAATATGAATATTTAGTCGCCTATATAGAACTGAAAACGCAATCGCCGGCTGGGGTGGCCGAGCGGTTCTAGGCGCTACAGTCTGGAGCCGCGCGACCGCTACAGTCGCAGGTTCGAATCCTGCCTCGGACATGGATGTGTGTGATGTCCTTAAGTTAGTTAGGTTTAAGTAGTTCCAAGATCTAGTGACTGATGACCTCAGAAGTTAAGTCCCATAGTGCTCAGAGCCTTTGAACCATTTTGAAAACGCAATCTAAACACAAATCATTTAAGAAATAGTCACAGATCACACACACAGATACCGAATATATGTGCAACGGTAATCAAGGTCAACAGCTCCATTCTCGAACACTCAGTATTTGGTGATCACTCATCAAGGGCTGTCAAAAAGTTATGCAAGCCTGTTAATCTTTGAGTAACTACTGCAACCTATATCCTTCTGTATCTTCTTAGTGTATTCATCTCTTGGTCTCCGACGACTTTTACACTCCACGCTTGATGTATTGTTGTCAAAACTCTGCAGGCAGCTTACAAACACCAAAAAAATGTTCAAATGTGTGTGAAATCTCATGGGACTGAACTGCTAAGGTCATCAGTCCCTAACCTTACAAACTACTTAACCTAAATGATCCTAAGGACAAACACACACACCCATGCCCGAGGGAGGTCTCGAACCTCCTTCGGGACCAGCCGCACAGTCCACGGCTGCAGCGCCCTGCAGGCAGCGGCTGCAGGGGGTAAAAAGACCACATGGGTCTCAGTATACGTAACATGCATTGAAGTTATAGAGAAACCACACAATCACATGTTTTTGATATACAAATGGTTCAGATGGTTCTGAGCTCTATGGGACTTAACATCTGAGGTCATCAGTCCCAAAGACTGAGAACTACTTAAAGCTAACTAACCTAAGGACATCACACACACACCCATGCTCGAGGCAGGATTCGAACCTGCGACCGTAGCGGTCGCGCGTTTCCGGACTGCAGCGCCTAGAACCGCTCAGCCACAGCGGCTGGCTCTCGACATAAAATAAACCATAGACAATAAACCTTTCTTAAAGATAAGGCGGAATACATAATGATGTCGAGTGAATAGATGTTTCTCGACTCTATAAATCAGCGCCCAGCTTACTTAAAACTTCGCGTTATAATACACTGCAAGTTCTGTACGCGGGACGACTGCAAAATAAATGTGCGAATATTTTGATCACATGACTGTAATGACATACACAATGCCTATTAATCACCACGGCAAGTACAGTAATTGTAAATGTCCAACCCAAAATTGCGGACAGTGCAGAATTCCGAACCGCATCACGCTAGCCAAGCAAAAACCAGAACAACTTGTGAGATATTCAGCTCGCCGAAATCAGGAAACTGAATGCCTAGTGACCTTTAGAATGTACTCGGCCTCGTGGCTAGACAACCATGAGCATCCACCGTCGGAAGTCCGGGGCAGCGTAGCAAAATGCAACAAAGATGTAACGCAAAGAGATCGACTAATCGAAGCTGACCATAGGCTGTTCATGCAGAATATTGCAGACACGAGGAAACATCCTCATGGTGCGATATTAGCAAAAATACTGTGGACCAAAATGAAAGTGCAACCCGTCAGTTAATTTTCAGTCTGTTAATAAAGGTCAGGGAATACGGAATCCGCTTTCGATTATGTGGCTGGCTCTAACGTGTTTTAATTAGTAGAACCCACTATTATGATTGTTTCCACGGGCAACGTTTCCTGTCGTTTTCCATGTGTATAGACGATATCTCCGATAGGGTGGACAGTGCTTTGACACCGCCCTTGGTGTTGTCTCGAAAGATGTTTAACCAAAGTAATGACTCGTGGATGCCAAACGTCCACCTCCACCACCGCAAGTCACCCTCTGCGCTATGCTTCAGATCAGGCCGCCTAATGTCCTGTGTGATCATCTATGCGCGCTGTGATTTTTTCCTCATTTTTTGCTGTTACTGGCGTTTTATTAAACATGTTGCTGCTCTTGTTGTGCGTTGTGTGGTACTTAAAAATTTCAGAAGCAATTTCGTCAATCGTTAGTTGTCAGTTGTAAAAATTGCCGGTGGTCAGTCGACAGAAATGGCTTGCGCTTTAAATGTCTACTTAGAGGAAGAAAATTTTAAAGGCAAACTGCTTATTGAAACAACTTCAATGGTTCTGAATGCAAAAAAAAAAAAAAAAAACACTGTAGTGAAAATACTCAAGGACATTTTAGAAAATAAATAAGAATTTGAGGTGGTGTTGAAGCTGTTAACTTTAAGTAAAAGCAATGTATGGAAAAGTGGATTATCAAAATTGATTTATTTTCTTAGGACACGACGTGTTATCATGTTTATTGCTATGTTGCAGAGAGGAACATTCAAGAGTCAGAATTGGACAGGAAACAGGCCTTTTTCAAGGCAGTCGCCTGTCGGTATTTACACTTCCACACAGTACTCTTACTATAGGCATTTCTCAGATTTTAAGCGATTCATGGAGAGAGAAGATGTAACCACGTGTCTGATCAGAAAATATAACACGTTTGTTATAAACTTAACGATCTGTTTCTCGCAGTGAAGCCGAACGGGCAACTGCTTGTGTCTGAGATCTCTTACTGAGTTCCGGTTTCGACAAGATAAAAATAGGAGCTATTCTTAAGATTGCGTTCCAGTCATATTTCCGCATAACTTCAACACAAAAACAGCTTCCAACTTGCTGAAAATTCGATAAGGTCACCAGGAAAAGGATTTTCGCAAACTTTTAGAGAACTCATTTTAAATCTTTATTCGCGTACTAAGACTGAAATGAAATCATATCGTGCTCTTCTATGACATACTGACTCCAATTCCATATTTGTATGGTACAATAAATAATTTGTGAGTTTGAGTGACCGAGTGAAATTTAAGGTTGTAGGCGTATTTCCCGCGGGATGCGGGAGTTTTGCTGCGCTTGTGTGAATTATAAAGTAATTTTGAAAGTAATATGACTGAGGAACAGATGTCTTAACGCTTTGTCGTCCGAACAAGACACAGCCACGTAAAAAGCACCACAGGCGCAAAGATGCGAGTTGGTGCCAGTGCCATAGAGACTCGCCACTTGCAAGAGTTACACTAGCGCCACGGGTGGCGTTGATGATGAAGACATCGAATTCGCCACTGCTAATTGCCGGCCGAGTACTTTCAGTCAATGACCGGATGACAACGGAGACAAGCCTACTCGGAAACACAAGAGCACAACTAGCCCACTTCGTTATAGATCACCGTCCAGGGCTAACATAGACAGGGAACGTCGATTATTGAGCTCTTAAAAGTAAACAGACGGCTGTTGTAAATTGCATTTGCTATGTACTGCGAAGTTTACCTACGATTGTTTGCACTTACACATTGAGGACCTGTTTTGTGTTACATTGCATACAGTGTTGCAGATTTCATTATTCGACAATCACAAAGATAAGCAAATCTTTTTAATTCATTTCTGTGACTTTGTTAGTAAGTTGTTGGCGTGTGGTAGAGCCTTCGTTCTCCGATCTTGTTAGCCAACCCTGTGGCATAGCTGTGTAATGGTGTCAGGGACAAATTGTCTTTTCTCGAACGCACAGACTCGGCCTAATGTAACAACAGTGGCAACTCGGCCTTCACATCAGTAGCGACGAGGCCTTTCCAAAACTGGCGACGAGGGCTTACAAAACAAAAAAAGAAGCAGCTTGATTATACAGTTTGCTACAAATATGCCAAAGGTCTTCCCGTATTAAGGCTTGACATATAAAGTTAATTCTCACCTTCTTTATACGACTTGTTCAGTCACAATGTCCTCGAGTTTTGGTACACAAAACGTGTCAGATCGTTGTTGCAGAAGCAACGAAAAAAGCATACCAAATTTAAAATAACGCAAAATCCCCAAGATTGGCTAAGTTTTACAGAAGTTCGAAATATGGCGCGTAGTTCAATGCGAAATGCTTTTAATAAATTTCCACAACGAAATTCTGACTCGAAATCTGGCAGAAAACCCAAGGAGATTCTGATCATACATAAATCACAGCAGTGGCAAGACAAAATCAATACCTTCACTGCGCGATAACAAAAAAAAAAAGGCTCTGAGCACTATGGGACTTAACATCTGAGGTCATCAGTCCCCTAGAACTTAGAACTACTTAAACATAACTAACCTAAGGACATCACACACATCCATGCCCGAGGCAGGATTCGAACCTGCGCGATAACAACTGTTAAGTCTCTGATGACAGTGCCACTAAGGCAGAGTTATTTAACACGGTTTTCCAAAACTCCTTCACCAAAGAAGACGAAGTAAATATTCCTGAATTCCAATCAAGAACAACTGCCAAGATCAGAAACATAGAAGTAGATATCCTCGGTGTAACAAAGCTGCTTAAATCACTTAACAAAGGCAAGGCCTCCGGTCCAGATTGTATACCAGTCACGTTCCTCTCAGAGTATGCTGATAAAATTGCTCCATATTTAGCAATTATATGCAACCACTCGCTCACAGAAAAATACGTACCTAAAGACTGGAAAATTGCTTAAGTCACACCAGTACCCAAAAAGGGAAGCAGGAGTAATCCGCTGAATTACAGGCCTATATCACTAACGTCAATTTGCAGTAGGGTTTTGGAACATATACTGTATTCGAATATTATGAAGTACTTCGAACAAAACGATTTATAGTCAGCACGGATTCATAAAAATCGTTCTTGTGAAACACAACTAGCTCTTTATACTCATGAAGTAAAAAGTGCTATCGACAAGGTATCCATATGTTTGGATTTCCAGAAGGCTTTCGACACCGTTCCTGAAAAGCGTCTTCTAATCAAACTGCGTGCCTACGGAGTATCGCCTCAGTTGTGCGACTGGATTCGTGGTTTCCTGTCAGAAAGGTCACAGTTCGTAGTAATAGATGGAGAGCCATCGAGTAAAACAGAAGTAATGTCCGGCGTCCACCAAGGAAGTGTTATAGGCGCTCTATTGTTCCTGATTTATATTAACGACATAGGAGACAATCTGAGTAGCCGTCTTAGATTGTAAAGATCAGATCAGATGATCAAAAGGACTTGCAAAACGATTTAGATAAGATATCTGCATGGTGCGAAAAGTGGCAATTGACCCTAAATAAAGAAAAGTGCGAAGTTATTCACATGAGTACTAAATGAAATCAGCTAAATTTCGATTACGCGATAAGTCACACACATCTGAGGGCTATAAATTCAATTAAATACTTAGGGATTACAATTACAAATAACCTAAATTGGAACGGTCACATAGACAATGTTGTGGGTGGCCAAAGACTGCGATTCATTGGAAGAATACTTAGAAGGTGCAACAGGTCTACTAAAGAGACTGCTTACACCGCGCTTGTCCGCAGTATTCTGGTGTACTGCTGTGCGGTGTGGAATTCGCATCAGGTGGGACTGACGGATGACATCGAAAAAGTACAAAGAAGCCGGCCAGTGTTGCCGAGCGGTTCTAGGCGCTACAGTCTGGAACCGCGCGACCGCAGGTTCGAATCCTGCCCCGGGCATTAGTGTGTGTGATGTGCTTAGTTGGTTAGGTTTAAGTAGTTCTAAGTTCTAGGGGACTGATGATCTCAGAAGTTAACTCCCATAGTTCTCAGAGCCATTTTTTTGGTACAAAGAGAGGCAGCTCGTTTTGTATTATCGCGAAATAGAGGAGATAGTGTCACAGACATGATACGTGAATTGGAGTGGCAATCATTGAAACAAAGGCGTTTTTGTTGCGACGGGATCTTCTCATGAAATTTCCTCCCATTGTGAAAACATTCTGTTGGCACCCACGTACATAGGGAGAAATGATCATCACGATAAAATAAGAAAAATCAGGGCTCGCACGGAAAAATTTAAGTGCTCGTTTTTCCCGCGTGCCGTTCGAGAGTAGAACGGTAGAGAGACAGCATGAAGGTGGTTCATTGAACCTTCTGCCAGGAAATTCATTGTGAATCGCAGAGTAATCACGTAGATGTTGATGTAGAAACCGTCGCGACAGTACAAGGAAGTATTCCTCGAAGACAGCGTGATTTGTTATTGAGGCCTGCCAGAAGGAGTGAGCTAACTCTCGAAGCAGTGAGTCAACTCGCCTCGCAGACGGGTGAGAAGGTGTACAGGAGGAGAGCACACGGCTGTAGCGCGCCCCGGCTCCGCCGTGCCTTTGTCCCGTTGCGCGGAGCGTGCGTGCGGACGCCCGCGCAGTACGTATGCCGCAGGAAGTGAGAACAAATGAACACTGTTCTCCGGCCCGCCGCCGATAACTTTGGCAGATAAATGCCTCTGAATGATGCGTAATGTATTCCCCAGCTTTGTACGTGCGGGCGAACAAATTGAATTGAGACGAGCCTGCATAATGGGGCGGTGCTAGCAGCGCTTGCGCCAGCGTGCTCGCGGCACCGTGGCCCAGAGAAACCCCCCGGGCCGGCACACAGGAAAGCGCTTAATGGCACCGCCCGCGCGCTACTACCTGCCGCTCCGGAAACAATGAAATGTATCCTCCTCTGGCCTGGATTAGCATACTTTTTTTTCTTCACTCCGCTCCTCCGCAGACAATTTCTCGGAAGGTGAGTTGCTTAATGCCGGAGCACAATGTAATGTTTCCACGTCGATTATACGTTCCTATCGAGCCATGAAATGACTCAGATCCTGACGGGTCCGTTTGAAGTCGTAGCACGAGAGGAACAGTTATCTTCCTGTGTGAGGCTTGTTACTCGCCGTCAGCCGGGTCTCGGGGGCATAACGAGCCGAAACACGACGCGCTGTTGTCTTCGCCACTTCTAAACCATGTAATTATGTCCCAGTGCCTACCTTAGTGTACAACTATTGCATTTACCACATTATTTTCATTTTCGCCATAACTGCTGTAAATGCACATAGAGTTAATTTGTCGAGGTAGCTATTTGTGCTTATCAACCAGCCACCGGCCTTGTCGCGGTGGTAACATTCTTCCTGTCTGAGCATCGAAGTTAAGCGCTGTCTGGCTTGGCTAGCACTTGGATAGGTTACCGTCCAGGTCTGCCGGATGCACTCAGTCCTCTTTAGGACAACTGAAGAGCTACTTGATTGAAAAAGTAGGTGCTCCCATCACAAAAACTGACAACTGCCGGGAAACCGAAGTACGCCGACCGGTGTGGCCGTACGGTTCTAGGCGCTTCAGTTCGGAACCGCGTCACCGCTACGGTCGCAAGTTCGAATCCTGCCTCGGGCATGGATATGTATGATGTCCTTAGGTTAGTTAGGTTTAAGTACTTCTAAGTTCTAGGGGACTGATGACCACAGATGTTAAGTCCCATAGTGCTCAGAGCCAAACCGATGTTCTGACCTCATGCCCATCAACATCATCATCCAGTGATGCCTTTCGGCTTAGTATGACACGGCGGTCGGTCGCCACTGTCGGGCGTTCCGAGGCCTGTTCAGAGCGAGATCGTATGACTTATATATAATTATTAGGGTCTGATTGGTTGTATGGTGGCATGGTCTCCTGACCTTCATTTCTTACATATTCCTTCCTCACAATCGTTTTCTGCACATCAAGACGCTTCATACGAACCCAAATTCGATAAGGTAGAGTCAATTTTGTATGAATTCATGTAAGCGATATGCAAATCTAATACGTAAATCGTAAGTGTGCACCGAGGTTGAAAAAGTCGAAGCTGGATTACACATAACAGCCTCAGGAATTTTCGTTCTAAAGAGCAACCAGCCCACTGGGAGGCCCGTCCCTTCAGAGGGGTGAGTCAACACACACTTACTTCAGCCGGAGCGACCGCTCGGAGAGAGGACAGCTTTTGCCAGAGTGAAGGGATAACGACCCTTTGTTCGACTTAAAAGCAAATTCCTCTACACTGTGTGGGAGTGCACAGAAGACGCATTTTTTGATGGACCGACTGCATAATTACAGAGTTCTCTCAGGAGGACAGTATACCCCTAATGGAGAAAATACATATTTCCACATTGGTCGACTTTCCCGTTTAAAAGAGCAACGCTGATTGGGGCAATATTTCTGACGCAAAGAGGCAGCAATTTTTCCAGAAAACGGGTCCAATCAGTTATCGCTCTTGGAATGGGAACACGTAACGAGAGTGAGTGCGTTTGTACGCGTACGCAAAGAGTGAGGAACAAAGTCTCTCCTCAGTACTTCACTGGGAGAGCACCTCTGTCGTTAGTGAATCGGAGTGATACTCTATACTGAGTCACTCGCGATTAAGTGTTGTTCACTGTGTTGACCACCACACTTATTGTGTGGTGTGAACACGGACAGAGTACTAGTTAAACGCCTGCAAGCGAATATTGAGTGGCATCGCAGTGGACTGGTTATCTGACCGGTGTACCACGCCAATAGTTAGACTAGCGGTGGATAGGAGTCCTTGACTTCATCAAGGCATAGGGAGATTTTAATTGGCGAAGATCAATCCAGATAGAAAGAGATACTTGTGTTGTTTGTCAGCAGCGAGCGACGCTGGCAGCAGTCATCGCAGCTCATGGTATTGTGCGCTACAGTGTATGCGAGCCCCATCTGTCCTCCATAACAGTACACTCCATTACATTTCTCATGTGACAGCTTTGACTGTACCTAGAAAAGCTATTCAAGTTGTGTAGGTGCGGCTCTAAGCCATTCTGCACAGTAAATAACATTCTTAAAACAAAGGGAGAAAAGAATCATACTTTTTAAAATAATAGCATTCCTATCCATAAAAGGCAATCTACTGTTCTGAAAAGAACCTGGAAATTTATTAATTTAAAGGAAAAAGTTTCACTTGATTTCTTAGAATTTTTTTGCTCTAGTAATATTTTTCGTGCGTTTGATGTTTTTCTTACACTAACTAGCAATACTCCAGTACCCAAGTATTTCACTAGTTACATAAGAATATAGAACATTTTTGTGTCTTTACTTTACAGCGACGACTCCAAAAAATATTTGTTGCTGAATGTTTTTCAAGCAGTTCTTGTTGGTACATTAGGAGCGTCTGTCTGACTTCAGTAGTAGTGTGAGGTGGAAATTGTTTCTTGTAGGAGCAAAAGGGTACTTGTTGGATCAATCCATTACGCACCTTGACAAAATAAAACCCTCACACTCAGAAGGTGGAAAAAGTACACTGAAGGCCTCTATGAGGGGGACAATTTGAGTCCCCTGTAACAGCGTTGAGACCTAAAACCGTACGCTAGAGAAACGTGGGCACACACCCACATGATGATACACCCTCATGACGTCTTGTGAGCACACACCCACATGACGCGTCGGCCATCCACACACTTAGCCTTACTAAAAACAGAGGAATGGAGGCATCAAATGAGGAGCAAAGGGGTGTATAGCGTTTCCTGACAACGGAAGATGTGCTGGGAAAGGAAATTTATGTAAGGATGACACAAGTGTACGGAGAGCATGCATGTCCATTGCGAGTGTCAAGGTTTGGCACAAGTGATTCAAACGAAGGATGGACGTCATTATTCGACGACGCACGATCTGGAACGCCACACCACATTACCAGTACAATTGTCTAGCAGGTGCAGGCACTCATTATTGAAGACCGGCACCAGTTGCCCCACAGTTCGCATTGAGCATCCGAATTACAACGGACCTTCAATGCTCTCCGCACACGTATATCAGTCTTCGATGAACTTCCTTTCCCGACACTCCTTTAACAATCAGGTAACGCACTTTGCTCTTCTTCTGAAGCCTCCATTCTTTTTTGTTTTCTTTTTGTTTTCAGTGCGACTGAATGTATCGTACAGTCGTGGCGAGTACGTTCTCGACTGTCGCTCGCGAAGATTGGTGTCATTATAGTGGAAGTACGCAGTACCAGAATGAGCATTTTCTAAATATTTGCGCACGCCGATTGTCCGTCCGACTACAGCAACTTAATGATTAAACTCGATATACTGCACAGCAGGATGGCAACCATAGCCCTCCTATTCATGGGATGTTGAAGGCGAGGGAAGTGGGAGTCACGTCAGCCGGACGTATATACATATTTCATCGAATGTTTCCGTGAGAGCTTGCAAAAATTTAAGAGGAAACAGGGGGTGTTCCATTCAACGATTTGAGGTAGGGAACCTGGGGTCGGAGCGGCCAGCGTAAGGAGATAACAGAAATAGAATAACATTACTCTGTACTTTTTTACTTACATTAGCTACAGTTAACTGCTGATAACATCGTTGATAAGATGAACTTACCATCTGTACTTATCTCGGCCATCAACCTCAATGCAAGCATGAAATCGTCGAACAAGATTCTGACGCAACCTGAAAAATATCCCAGATGTGTTTCGAATCACACCACGGGCAGCTACAGTTCTTGCAAACTAATTCCATCTCCGTAGCCATTGGGATCTCATACACAATTAACTTTAGATATCCCCACAGGAAATAACCAAGGGTATTCAGATCAGGTGACCTCGCAGGCCATGCAATAGGACCTCCCCTTCCAACCCAGCGACCAGAAAAAACAGCATTGATAAGGTTGTGGACATCCACACTGAAGTGAGGTGGTACACCGTCATGTTGTATCCACATCATCTCACGAACAGCCAAGGGGACAATGTCAATACGATATAACAGAGCCACCTCATGGACAAGTAAAGTAACCAAAACTACATTATGATTTCCGAGTAGTCAAGCTCCTTCTTTCCTTGCAGGAAATAAAGAATATACACGTAAGCAAACAGCACAGCACTTGTAAACTCGTACGCATGTCAGTTGTAAATAAGCTGGAAAACAGTAATACTAGAGAAAGCGGTAGACGAGTAAACCTCCACATCTTCTTAAGTTGGCTTCTCTGATTCCAGGTTTGCTACCTCAAATTGTTCAGTGGAGCATTCTCTATGTTCTGTTACACTTTTGCATGCTCTTGCGGAAACACCTTCTATATCTCGCTGAACATAATAACTTATGACTTGATACAATACAGAATGACAGTTTCACCTCAATGTACAGTGGACTACAGACTTCAAATAGAGCTCCCTCTGCTGGATCTGAAGTAAGACGACGCTTTCGTCTTAGACGATGACTATAGAGTGGGGTCGAGCAACACTGCGCTCTGACGTAAATGCTTTCGCGAGCTGCGGTGTGGGAACCTTTTGAGGAGCTGTCTACGCCAACGACTCTCATTCGTCGCTGCGTCAGGCAACGATTGTCCGTCGTGAAGTACAAACTCTGACATGGGATCTCTATCTTCGGACGAAACCATATATATACGTGGGCATGCCTGAAAGCAAAGCCTCCGTATTTTTTATGTGAAATATTTTAAAGCTATTGAAACAAAACAAACGTTGATGACATTATACATCTTTATACTTCATAGTTACATATTCATTTCTCAATGCAGTCACCGAGGCAATGAACACGTTTCTCCCAGTGAGAGATCAGTTTAGTGATACCGTCGCTGTAGGATCCTTGTCGGCGCAGCCACAACCTCACCTCTGCTTACACCGCTTCATCACTATCAAAGTGCAGCTCTCGAAGGAGTACTCTGTGTTACGGAAAAACATGAATATGTGAAGGGGTCAAATCGTGACTAAACTTTTTAAATTTGCGGTAAGTTCCTGTAGGACCAAACTGCTGAGGTTATCGGTCCCTAGGCTTACAGACTACTTAATCTAACTTAAACTAATTTGCACTAAGGACAACACACACACACACACACACACACCCATGCCCGAGGGAGGACTCGAACGTCCTACGAGGGGGGGGGGAAGGAGGGGGGGGGGGGAAACCGTGGCAAGGCGCCCTAGACCGCACGGCTAGCACGCGTGGCCAAATCAGGACAGTATCGAGGATGGTCGATGAAAGTGAACGCAAGGTGTCGGATTGTTGCAGATACCGCAGCGCTCGTGTGTCGTCTGGCATTGTTATGCTGAAGGGGAGAGTGCTTCATGTGAGGACGAACTCTTCGAACTCTAGACTGGATTACAGCACGCTGTTTCTTACGCACTGACGTAGCTAGGTTACGCACTGTCATGTTACACGCTACAATTCGTAGCCCTCTAGAGGCAGAGGGCTGCAAATCTGTAGACGTGAAGAATGAGGACGTATAACATTAATAGCGTTGTTTAATTTAAAAAGTCTTAAGAGTCCTCTCATAAAAAATTTGGGAGCATTACTTTTCAGCACACTCTCGTGTATATATGTGTCTCTTGCACACTCGAAAAAAAAAAGCACAACAGGAATGTTAATAAATGAATAACAAATAGCACTAAGTTACTTCTTTAATAACACAATCATTTACTCTGCATTTGTGAATAACACAGAAACGTCCAAAACAAAGCGATGTTTGGCACCAGCGACAGGTTAGAAACTGCGCACTTCGACACAATGGACAAAGCAACGATCCGCGCTCAGACATAAAGCGGCTGCAGTGGAGCGTAGCGAATGACAAACAATCGGTACCTGGACGTGTTTGAAAGCTACGCTTTCAAGAGTTCGTAACTGGATACTATGAGACTTATAGACAAAATTTTTCCTGGGGCTGATATCTGCCAAGTTAGTTTTTCTCCCCTTAAAATATGAGGTCAAGTTGGTGATTCTTCCTTGTTAGTAATTAATAATAAATATTTTGAAATACAAAAATGGTTCAAATGGCTCTGAGCACTATGGGACTTAACATCTGAGGTCGTCAGTCCCCTATAACTCAGAACTACTTAAACCCAACTAACCTAAGGACATCACACACATTCATGTCCGAGGCAGGATTCGAACCTACGACAGTAGCTTTCGCGCGGTTCCAGATTGAAGCGCCTAGAACCGCTCGGCCACAGCGGGCGGCTTTCGAATTACAGTATACACCGTTGGTGATTAAAATTGCAACAGCAGAAAAGGTACCAAATAACGAAATTTATTCTACGTGTACAGCGTAGTAAGAAGAGTACGAGATGAAATTAATAGGTGATTTTGGGGTACAGGATGTGCAATACAGTATACAGAGCTGCCACTTGTGGTAGCTGTAATGGCTCTAACATGGCTGGACATCGAGGCTAACTGAGCCTTTGGCTACTGCTTCAGCAATCGTAGTGGCTGGTGAGTGCTGGCAAGCCAGTATCACGCCAACCTAAGACCATATGTTCTCAGTGGGCGAGAGGTCTGCAGAAAATGCAGCCGGTAAAGTACACCCTTTAGTGAGGCAATTCAGGGCTCATCGGGCAATATAAAATTAGTGTTCGGGCCGATATACGTCAGAGACACAACGCCTGTCGTCCAAAAAGCCGGCTATGGAAACGACAGGTGATCGTGTTGTGTACCCAGTGGCACCACCATTACAACAAATTGTGGACCCCATACGATGATGACGAATGTAGCAGTGTGACATAGCATCTTTCGTTCTCCCTGGAGCTTACGTACACTGTTATGGCCATCGCAATGCTGTGCGCAGCACAGGACTAGTCTGAAATAACGGCACAGTGCCACTGCTGAGTCTGGTACTGTCATCGGGGCACCACAATTGGTGCACCTGTGACTGCTGCTGCACCAGAGCACGTGTGTGATAGCTGTGCTCACTGTTCGTGGTACTAAAGGCGCCATCACGCTTACCGCCTACATACTTGTTTTTCTGAAAACAAGCCCATTTCCTGATTCAAGATACGTGACGTGACTCTACAAAAAAAAAAAAAATGGTTCAAATGGCTCTGAGCACTATGGGACTCAAATTCTGAGGCCATTATTACCCTAGAACTTAGAACTAGTTAAACCTAACTAAGGACATCACACATATCCAATCCCGAGGCAGGATTCGAACCTGCAACCGTAGCGGTTTCGCGGTTCCAGACTGCAGCGCCTAGAACCGCACGGCTACTTCGGCGGCACGTGACTCTACAGGCCAGCACAATCAAGTGATCAAAAGTATCCGGACAGCACCAAAAACATACGTTTTTCGTATTAGTCACATTGTGTTGCCACCTACTGCCAGGTACTCCATATCAGCGTCCTCAGTAGTCTTTAGACATCGTGAGAGAGCAGAATAGGGCGCTCTGCGGAAGTCACGGACTTCGAACGTGGTCAGGTGATTGGGTGTCATTTGTGTCGTACGTCTGTAAGCGAGATTCCCACACTCCTAAACATCCCTAGGTCCACTGTTTCCGATGTGATAGTGGAGAGGAAACGTGAAGGGACACGTGCAGCACCGAAGCGTACAGGCCGACCTCGTCTGTTGACTGAGAGAGACCGCCAACAGTTGAAAAGTATCGTAATGTGTAATAGGCAGACATCTATCCAGACCATCACACAGGAATTCTAAACTGCATCAGGATACACTGCAAGCACTACGGTAGTTGGGCGGTAGGTGAGAAAACTTGGATTTTAATGGTTTAGTGGCTAATCATAAACCACACATCAAGCCGGCAAATGCCAAACGACGCCTCGCTTAGTGTAAGGAGCGTAAACACTGGACGACTCAACAGTGGAAAAACGTTGTGTGGGCATCTGGTGACTGGGTGTGGGTACCGCGAATTCCTGGTAAACGTCATCTTCCAGCGTATGTAGTGTCAACAGTAAAATTCGGAGGCAGTGCTGTTATGGTGTGGTCGTGTTTTTCATGGAGAGGGCTAGATCCCCCCGTTGTTTTGCGTGGCGCCATCACAGCACAGGCCTACATAGGTTCCCACTGTTGAAGAGCAATTCGGGGATGGCTATTCCATCTTTCAGTACGATCGAGCACCTATTGATAATGCACTGGCCTGCTCAGAATCCTGACCTGAATCCTATATAACACCTTTGGGATGTTTTAAAACGCCGTCTTCGTGCCTCAGCGACCGACATCGACAGCTATCCTCAGTGCAGCACACCGTGAAGAATGGGCTGCCATTCCAAAAGAAACCTTCTAGCACCTGACGGAACGTATGCAGCGTGAGTGGAAGCTGGTATCAAGGCTATAGGTGGGCCAACACCAAATTCAAATGGCTCTGAGCACTATGGGACTTAACATCTGAGGTCATCAGTCCCCTAGAACTTAGAACTAATTAAACCTAACTAACCTAAGGACGTCACACACATCCATGCCCGAGGCAGGATTCGAACCTGCGACCGTAGCAGTCGCGCGGTTCCGGACTAGAACCGCTAGACCACCGCGGCCGGCCCAACACCATATTGAATTCCAGCATTACTGACGGAGGGCGCCACTAACTTGTAAGTCATTTTCAGCCAGGTGTCTGGATACTTCTAATCACATAGTTTATGTATATCCTCTCCGGCGTCAGTCGAGTACGGCCATGGAGCTCCCGCCCGGTGTTGAATATGGTTGGCTCGATACACATGGCAGTCATCGGATCCCGACCACTGTGAGGAGAAACATCGCAGAGCGTTAACCGCAGTCCCGACAAGCCACATTCTTGCCGCTGTCAAATTTTGCCATACGGTGGTAGATATTTATTTTATCACCATCATCATCATTATGTTGTTGTTGTTGTTGTTGTGGTCTTCAGTCCTGAGACTGGTTTGATGCAGCTCTCCATGCTACCCTGTCCTGTGCAAGCTTCTTCATCTCCCAGTACCTACTGCAACCTACATCCTTCTGAATCTGCTTAGTGTATTCATCTCTTGGTCTCCCTCTACGGTTTTTACCCTCCACGCTGCCCTCCAATGCTAAATTTGTGATCCCTTGATGCCTGAAAACATGTGCCGGCCGCGGTGGTCTAGCGGTTCTAGGCGCGCAGTCCGGAACCGCGCGACTGCTACGGTCGAAGGTTCGAATCCTGCCTCGGGCATGGATGTGTGTGATGTCCTTAGGTTAGTTAGGTTTAAGTAGTTCTAAGTTCTAGGGGACTGATGACCACAGTAGTTAAGTCCCATAGTGCTCAGAGCCATCAAAACATGTCCTACCAACAGATCCCTTCTTCTAGTCAAGTTGTGCCACAAACTTCTCTTCTCCCCAATCCTATTCAATACCTCCTCATTAGTTACCTGATCTATCCACCTAATCTTCAGCATTCTTCTGTAACACCACATTTCGAAATCTTCTATTCTCTTCTTGTCCAAACTATTTATTGTCCATGTTTCACTTCCATACATGGCTACACTCCATACAAATACTTTCAGAAACGACTTCCTGATACATAAATCTATACTCGATGTTAACAAATTTCTCTTCTTCAGAAACGCTTTCCTTGCCATTGCCAGTCTACATTTTATATCCTCTCTACTTCGACCATCATCAGTTATTTTACTTCCTAAGTACCAAAACTCCTTTACTACTTTAAGTGTCTCATTTTCTAATCTAATTCCCTCAGCATCACCCGATTTAATTTGACTACATTCCAATATTCTCGTTTTGCTTTTGTTGATGTTCATCTTATATCCTCCTTTCAAGACACTGTCCATTCCGTTCAACTGCTCTTCCAGGTCCTTTTCCGTCTCTGACAGAACTACAATGTCATCGGCGAACCTCAAAGTTTTTACTTCTTCTCCATGAATTTTAATACCTACACCGAATTTTTCTTTTGTTTCCTTTACAGCTTGCTCAATATACAGATTGAATAACATTGGGGAGAGGCTACAACCCTGTCTCACTCCTTTCCCAACCACTGCTTCCCTTTCATGCCCCTCGACTCTTATGACTGCCATCTGGTATCTGTACAAATTGTAAATAGCCTTTCGCTCCCTGTACTTTACCTCCTTCTACTAGTTCTTCCATTCGTCTGTAAAGAATTCGCGTTAGTATTTTGCAGCTGTGACTTATTAAGCTGATAGTTAGGTTAATTTTCACATCTGTCAGCACCTGCTTTCTTTGGGATTGGAATTATTATATTCTTCTTGAAGTCTGAGGGTATTTCGCCTGTCTCATACATTTGCTCACCAGCTGGTAGAGTTTTGTCATGACTGGCTCTCCCAAGGCCGTCAGTAGTTCCACTGGAATGTTGTCTACTCCGGGGGCCTTGTTTCGACTCAGGTCTTTCAGTGCACTGTCAAACTCTTCACGCAGTATCGTATCTCCCATTTCATCTGCATCTACATCCTCTTCCATTTCCATAATATTGTCCTCAAGTACATCGCCCTTGTATAAACCCTCTATATACTCCTTCCACCTTTCTGCTTTCCCTTCTTGGCTTAGAACTGGGTTTCCATCTGAGCTCGTGATGTTCATACAAGTGGTTCTCTTCTCTCCTAAGGTCTCTTTAATTTTCCTGTAGGCAGTATCTATCTTACCCCTAGTGAGATAAGCTTCAATATCCTTACATTTGTCCTCTAGCCATCCCTGCTTAAACATTTTGCCCTTCCTGTCGATCTCATTTTTGAGACGTTTGTATTCCTTTTTGCCTGCTTCATTTACTGCATTTTTATATTTTCTCCTTTCATCAGTTAAATTCAATATATCTTCTGTTACCCAAGGATTTCTAGCAGCCCTCGTCTTTTTACCTACTTGATCCTCTGCTGCCTTCACTACTTCATCCCTCAGAGCTACCCATTCTTCTTCTACTGTATTTCTTTCCCCCATTCTTGTCAGATGTTGCCTTATGCTCTCCCTGAAACTCTGTACAACCTCTGGTTTAGTCAGTTTATCCAGATCCCATCTCCTTAAATTGCCACCTTTTTGCATTTTCTTCAGTTTTAATCTACAGTTCATAACTAACAGATTGTGGTCAGAGTCCACATCTGCCCCTGGAAATGTCCTACAATTTAAAACCTGATTCCTAAATCTCTGTCTTACCATTGTATAATCTATCTGATGCCTTTTAGTATCTCCAGGATTCTTCCATGTGTACTACCTTCTTTTATGATTCTTGAACCAAGTGTTAGCAATGATTAAGTTATGCTCTTTGCAAAATTCTACCAGACGGCTTCCTCTTTCATTTCTTAGCCCCAATCCATATTCACCCACTATATTTCCTTCTCTCCCTTTTCCTACTGGCGAATTCCAGTCACCCATGACTATTAAATTTTCGTCTCCCTTCACTACCTGAATAATTTCTTTTATCTCATCATACATTTCATCAATTTCTTCATCATCTGCAGAGCTAGTTGGCATATGAAGTTGTACTACTGTAGTAGGCATGGGCTTTGTGTCTATCTTGGCCACAATAATGCCTTCACTATGCTGTTTGTAGTAGTTTACCCGCACTCCTATTTTTTTATTCATTATTAAACCTACTCCTGCATTACCCCTATTTGATTTTGTATTTATAACCCTGTATTCACCTGACCAGAAGTCTTGTTCCTCCCGCCACCGAACTTCACTAATTCCCACTATATCTAACTTTAACCTATCCATTTCCCTTTTTAAATTTTCTAACGTACCTGCCCGATTAAGGGATCTGACATTTCACGCTCTGATCCGTAGAATGCCAGTTTTCTTTCTCCTGATAATGACGTCCTCCTGAGTAGTCCCCGCCCGGAGATCCGAATGGGGGACTATTTTACCCCCGGAATATTTTACCCAAGAGGACGCCATCATTTAATCATACAGTAAAGCTGCATGTCCTCGGGAAAAATTACGGCTGTAGTTTCCCCTTGCTTTCAGCCGTTCGCAGCACCAGCACAGCAAGGCCGTTTTGGTTAATGTTGCAAGGCCAGATCAGTCAGTCATCCAGACTGTTGCCCCTGCAACTACTGAAAAGGCTGCTGCCCCTCTTCAGGAACCACATGTTTGTCTGGCCTCTCAACAGATACCACTCCGTTGTGGTTGCACCTACGGCACGGCCATCTGTTTCGCTGAGGCACGCAAGCCTCCCCACCAACGGCAAGGTCCATGGTTCATGGGGGGAGGATCATCATCATAATCGTTATTATCTTGGACAGTTTGCAGCCACAGGTTGGGTCTGTCTGTAATACAAGCCTCGCCGTCTAGTCCTGTTCTTGCACCATCTTATTGTATTTACTCTGGTCCAGCCCTCGCCTCTTTTTCCAACACATTCCTCCAGACTTTTCAGCCACTTATCCCTTGGTCTTCCTCTTGGTCGTTTCCTTTGCATCCCGATTTCATGCATCTTCTGGGGACTCCTTTCCCATTCTCCTTAAGTGAGATACCAATACTATCTTAGTCTTGATATGTTTATCGTGCCCTGGAAGCGTTCCTCTTACCCTACTGACATCTCTAGTAGTTAGTCGTATCCTACTTCTGAAGAACCTCATTTCTGTAATCTGCTTTGGGTCTATATCTCTTTCCTTCATTACCCATTTTTCTGGTGCATAGGTCAATACTGGGATGCAGTAATTTCTGTATATTCCTACTTTGCTTTTTTGTGGGTCGTCTTTATTCCAAATCAGTCTTCTAACGCTTCGCAGGAATGCTTCTCTCTGTCTTAAACGTTCACTGATCTGTTTCTCGTTTCTTTCATTTCCCTCTATCACACTTCGCAAGTACTACACACTTTCCCCTTCATTAGTCGTTCAACTCCACTCCTTCTTCCGCAACCCGACCTGCACTTCTTTCTAGCTGTAACCAGGTACTCACGTTTGCTTGCATTATATTAGATCCATACTGCCTCACAATTTCTTCCCAAGCATCCAGCTGTTCCTGAATCTTCTCCTCTCTGTTTCCTCAAAGCATCAAGTCATCCTGTCTTTCCCAGTTCCTTCTATCCCATTAGACATTATTTCATCCTAAACCACAATGAAGAGGAAAGTTGACGGTGCACTGTCCTATTGTACACCAATTGTTCGCTGTAACCACTATGTCCTTTAATTTACCACTTTCACACAACTCAGATTTCCACAGTACATCTCCTCCACTCTGTTAGTTGTCTCTTTTCTCCAATCCTTTCTCTTCTGTCGGCCGGTGTGGCCGTGCGGTTCTGGGAGCTTCAGTCTGGAACCGCGTGACCGCTACGGTCGCGGGTTAGAATCCTGCCTCGGGCATGGATGTGTGTGATGTCCTTAGGCCAGTTAGGTTTAAGTAGTTCTAAGTTCTAGGGGACTGATGACCACAGATGTTAAGTCCCAAAGTGCTCAGAGCCATGTGAACCAACCATTTTGAACCTTCTTTTCTAATGAATTGTAGTCGGTAAAAAAAGAAATTTTTTTTTTCTCTTTCAGAAATGACGCAGTATTGTGTGAATAATGGGCGGATGTCGCCATGTTACGATCGCAGTTTGCCCCTCAGAACATGTGCTGTGACAGCGGGTGAAGCGGAGAACAGATGAGCGTTTCTTTCGGGATTTTCTCGCACAATGGACGGGGCGCATTATGTTTACGTTTACACTGGGGAATAACGACGTGGAAAGCACATCACGGACGGGGTAATCCAGTTAGGGACGCAGCGCGGCGCACCTGACGGCTGCCGGGCAGGGCTGCGCCTGTCCCGACAGGCGAGATTACAAAGGCGGGCACCCGCGCGCGGTCGCCCTGCGCACCCCCAGCCCGCCTCGGGCTCTGCCTCCGCTCTGGCCGCAGCCTGATCCGCAGCGCAAACGCAGCCGCGTGTTGACACAGCGGCCATCACGGGCTGGCGGGCGGTGGGCGCCCATCTGCGGCCGATACATCACGCCGGGGCAAACAGAGCGTCGCGCAGCGCCGCGGCAGGCGTTCCCACGGGCATCCATCATAGCGGCGCTCAATCAGCGCACCGCGAGCAGTCGATAGGCGGCCGTGTCGCGCCGGCTAAGTCGCCGGATTAGCGAGCGCGCCTAATGGGCCCGGCCTCGCCTTCTGCGCGCGCTGCCGAATCGACGGCGAAAGCGTTCTCTGCTGAGGTGCGTTCGTGCTACTGCTACTCCGAAGTCGCCGTATGCTTCTGTTTATATTTCAGCGGTTATCTGTTACCTTTCAGGACGTCTACGAAACAGAGGTGCAGAGAAATTAGTACCATATCGACATTGCCGAGCGATTGTATACATTTTCATCACCAACATTGATTGCTTTTTCTCAGTGCGAACAGCGTTCAGTCAGTGACGGAGGTGCGTTACAAGTAGAAAGCTGTCATTTAGTCTCTTTGGCGGAAAACCAGAGCATCGCAGATATTCATAAGCGCTTGCAGAATGTCTACGGAGACCGGGCAGTGAACAAAAGCACGGTGAATCGTTGGGCTAGGCGTTTGTCATCATCGCGGCAACATAACGTAGCCTTGTCTAATGTTCCACGTGCCGGCCAACCCACGCAGCTGGTCAGTCTCACTCGAGGTGATCTAGGGAACAGAATCAAACAGATCGCTGCCCAACTGCACGTCTTTGTTGGTAGTGTTGAAATACTTGTCCACATGTTAGGGTATCCAAAAGTGTGTGCCCGCTGGGTCTCTCAAAAATGGTTCAAATGGCTCTGAGCACTACGGAACTTAACTTCTGAGGTCATCAGTCCGCTAGAACTTAGAACTACTTAAACCTAACTAACCTAAGGACATCACACACATCCATGCCCGAGGCAGGATTCGAACCTCCGACCGTAGCGGTCGCGCGGTTCCAGACTGAAGCGCCTAGAACCACTCGGCCACATACCGCCGGCCTGGGTTCCTCGCCGCCTAATGGAAGATCATATAAACAACGAAGGGCCGTCTGTGTGGAATTGCTTGCGCTTTACTATGCTGATCGTGACAATATGTAAGATAGATTCAGCATTTCAACCTGGAAACGAAACGGCAGTCCATGGTTTGCCGCCACACCACTTCTCCACCGAAGAAAGAGTTCAACGCCACCCTCTCGGCTGGTAAAGTGTCAGTGACGGTCTTCTAGGACTCTGAAGGGCTTGTTCTCTCTGATAGCCTCCGTCATGGTGTAACGTTCAACTCGGAAGTGTATTGTGCTACGCTCAGGAAACTGAAGAAACAATTTCAACGAGTCACGGTGTATCCATCCTTTCACAGATAGCTGAAGGACCTCGGTTGTTCAGTACAGAATCTCAAATCGAACAACCTTCTGTTGTCTAAGTTTCCAAATTGTTATTTTTAGGGCTGCCAGTTTCGCCGATATATGACACCATCTTCAGACCAACTTACCGACGTCTAGGGAAATTCCACATTTGGTTCTTGGCGCTTCAGTAGGGAACCGCGCTGCTGCAACGGTCGCAGTTTCGAATCCTGTCTCAGGCATAGATGTTTGTTGTAACTGTGTTTTCTCTTTTGATGCTAGTCAATTGTCAGAATGAGCATTACTGCAAAGGGCATTTGATTCTAAAGCATTATGTCAGGGCGTAAAACATTAAATAAATTACTTTTTACAGGGTGGGTTCTTCCGGTATGAGGTAGAATGAAACAGCATTTTTACATAAGATAACTTTTATTGAAAGTTTTGTACAACGGTTTTCTTACTGGATTGTTCTGGCTGGGAGAGCGGCAGTTGTGTCGTTTGCGAAGCCTTCATGCTGTGTGAGGGCGCCGTCTGGTTACGCCTGGCGGTGTGTATCTAGTGACGCCGTTTCGCCCCAGTTGACTGGAGACGCGCATTGTGCTGTGTCCCATTTAATTATTGAGCACGAAGTCGTGAAATGGATGGTGATACCTTGGATGTGGCGTCCTCGTGTTTCTCTTCTCTATGGGGCCGCGCATGTCAGTGTTGTGTGTCGGCCAGCGGATCGGCGCGGCGGGGGAAGGCCAGTGTCCCGGACTCGAAGAACGGACTCCAGCTTGCCAGTCTTCGGCTGTCAGATCTTCATCCCGAGCTCACAGTCGCCCGGGTACTTAAAAATCAGTCTTCACATACCTTCTAACTTCTGTCTTCTGGGTGTTGTGTGATGTCCTAAGGTTAGTTAGCTTTGAGTAGTTCTAAGTTCTAGGGGACTGATGACAATAGCTGTTAAGTCCCATAGTGCTCAGAGCCATTTGAACCATTTCTGTCTTCTGGCGGCGAGGCTGCTGCTTGCTATTCCATTACAGCGGCAGACTTGGTGCTTCTGTGTACGATGCAGTCTCTTCCTGAATGACGGTCTTCAGCTGCGAAACTGAACTGAAAACTACTATGGACACAGTATCGCGAAACATGAATTTTTCAGTAGCACAGGAACATGAGCAAATTGCAGAAACATCGTCTAAACCATACTCACTGATACGAGAATACATGCAATTGTCCGTGCTTGGGACACACGGCAGGCAGGACTACCACAAAAGAAAGGACTGAGCAACAAAAAGTTCTATGTATACTGGAAAATGCTGGAAACTTTTAACTGAATGAGACTTTTATAAGTCCTTCGAGTCTATTATTCGGGTGGACTAATGAAAACACGATTCTGTACCACGTGCATTGGCACTACCAGCCTGACTGAACACCGACTTTTAACAGAGGACACAAGTAAATGCGCATTAAAGGTATCGAAATGCTGAGAACAATATTACGCCAAGCAGAGCAGTGCGAATCACAACGTCACCGTACATTTGTAACACATGGCCTGCAGATGATCGAACCGACAGAAGACAGCTTGAAAGCAGAAAGGATTATTTCTCTGCGGCGGAATTTGAACAGATATGATATTTCGTGGTAGATTAAAACTGTGTGCCGGACCGAGACAGGAACTTGACACTTTGGCCTTTCGCCGGCAGTTGCTCTATTAATGTCTTTTTCTTTCTTTCTTTTTTTTTCTTCTCCAAAGGAATGCTCCTGCTGCCCAAAGGAAGGGGTGGTGAGAAAGTGGGCAGGGGTCGCAACTCGAGGCCTCAGCAAGACGAGCTACGAAGAACACCAGTAATTTTACTTTTTCTTCGATTAGAAATCAAATCGTCCTCGGTCCCGGGTTCGAAACACCCCATCACTTAAATTTTCATTAAAAATCAGCATTGGCGACCGAAGATATCCGTCATAAGAAGTATCACTGATTCTTCCTACAGCCTTGTCAAAGAGGTTCAGGGCACTCTCTTATCTTTGGGGTGGGAAACTGCCCATAAAGGAGAAAGAACCAGCAATGATTAACGGCATGAGGATTCAGACTAAAGTGGAAACAATTGCATTAAAGACACTTATCGGGTATCCAAAGGGCACGAGGCCTCTAACTGAAAAAGTGTCATGATGATCTCTCCACTGGAAAAAGATTCTGCAATAGTCAACCATTCGGATCTCTGGAAGGGGACTGCCAAGGGAGAGTTAACCATGAGAAAATGAGTGAATAACAAACGAAAAAAGATCTTTTTACGAGTCGGGGCGTAGAATGTCAGAGGCTTGAGCGTGGTAGGGAAGCCGGAAAGTCTGAAAAGGGAAATGCAAAGGCTCAATCAAGATATAATAGCGGTCACTGAAGTGACATGGAAAGAAGACAAGGATCTGTGGTCAGATGAGTATAGGGTAATACCAACAGCAGCAGAAAATGGTATAACGGGAGTAGGATTACTCATTAATAGGAAGCCATGGAATAGAGTGTGTTACAGTGAGCAGTTCAGTGATAGAGTTGTTCTTATCAGAATCGACAGCAAACAAACACCGACAACGATAGTTCAGGTATACATGCCGACGTCGGAAGCTGAAGATGAAGAGAGAGAGAGAAAGTATATGAGGATACTGGAAGGAGAATACAATACGTAGACATGGGGGACTGATACAGGAGTAGAAGAAACGGTTACAGGAGAATATGGGCTTGGGGCAACGAATGAGACGGGAGAAAATCTAATTGAGTTCTGTAATAAATTTCAGCTAGTAGTAGAGATACTCTGTTCAACAGAAACAAGAGGCGGAGGTATAACCGGAAAAGGCCAGGTGATAAGAGATGATTTCAGTTAGCTCACATCACGGTCAGACAGAGATTCCGAAATCAGATACTGGGATGTAAGGCGTACCCAGGAGCAGACTCAGAACGCAATGTAGTGAAGAGTGAGGCTGAAATTTACGAGATTAGTCAGGAAGAATAAGTGCTCAAAGAAGAGGGATATGGAAGTACTAAGGAATGAAGAGATACGCTAGAGTTCCCTAAGGATATAGATACAGCCATAAAGAATAGTTTAGTAGGCTGTAAAGTTGAAGAGGAATGGACATCTCTAAGAAGGATAATCCCACAAGCAGGAAAGAAAAACACAGGTACAAAGAAGGTATCTGTGAAGTACAAAAATATTTAGGGGAATTCAGATATATAGAAATACAAGTCGCTGAGGAATGGAAGAAATAGGAAGTGTAGGAAAGCTAAGACGAAATGGCTGCTTGAAAAATGTGAAGGTATCGAAAAAGAAATGATGGTTGGAAGGACTGACTCAGCATATAGGAAAGTCAAAATGACGTTCAGGGAAATTAAAAGCAAGGGTACTAACATAAAGAGCGCAACGGGATTTCCACTGTTAAATGCAGAGAAGAGAGCGGATAGGTGGAAAGAGTACACTGAAGGCGTCTATGAAGGAGTAAAATTGTCTGATGTGACAGAAGAAACAGGAGTCTATTTAGAGGATATAGGAAGACAAGGATTTCTGGTCAGATGAGTATCGAGTAATATCAACAGCAGCAGAAAATGGTATAACAGGTGTAGGATTCGTTATGAATAGGAAGGTAGGGCAGAGGGTATGTTACTGTGAACAGTTCAGTGACCGGGTTGTTCTAATCAGAATCGACAGCAGACCAACACAGACAACGATAGTTCAGGTATAAATGTCGACGTCACAAGCTAAAGATGAACAGATAGAGAAAGTGTATGAGGATATTGAAAGGGTAATGCAGTATGTAAAGGGGGACGAAAATCTAATAGTCATGGGCGACTAGAATGCAGTTGTAGGGGAAGGAGTAGAAGGAAAGGTTTCAGGAGAATATGGGCTTGGGACAAGGAATGAAATAGGAGAAAGACTAATTGAGTTCTGTAACAAGTTTCAGCGAGCAATAGCGAATAACCTGTTCAAGAATCACAAGAGGAGGAGGTGTACTTGGAAAAGGCCGGGAGATACGGGAAGATTTCAACTAGATTACATCATGGGCAGACAGAGATTCCGAAATCAGATGCTGGATTGTAAGGCGTACCCAGGAGCAGATATAGACTCAGATCACAATATAGTAGTGATGAAGAGTAGGCTGAAGTTCAAGACATTAATCAGGAAGAATCAATACGCTAAGAAGTGGGATACGGAAGTCCTAAGGAATGACGAGATACGTTTGAAGTTCTCTAACGCATTAGATACAGCAATAAGGAATAGCGCAGTAGGCAACACAGTTGAAGAGGAATGGACGTCTCTAAAAAGGGCCACCACAGAAATTGGGAAGGAAAGTATAGGTACAAAGGAGGTAGCTGCGAAGAAACCATGGGTAACAGAAGAAATACTTCAGCTGATTGATGAAAGGAGGAAGTACAAACATGTTCCGGGAAAATCAGGAATACAGAAATACAAGTCGCTGAGGAATGAAATAAATAGGAAGTGCAGGGAAGCTAAGACGAAATGGCTGCAAAAAAAATGTGAAGACATCGAAAAAGATATGATTGTCGGAAGGACAGACTTAGCATACAGGAAAGTCAAAACAACCTTTGGTCACATTAAAAGCAACGGTGGTAACATTAAGACTGCAACGGGAATTCCACTGTTAAATGCAGAGGAGGGAGCAGATAGGTGGAAAGAATACATTGAAAGCCTCTATGAGGGTGAAGAGTTGTCTGATGTGATAGAAGAAGAAACAAAAGTCGATTTAGAAGAGATTGGGGATCCAGTATTAGAATCGGAATTTAAAAGAGCTTTGGAGGGCTTACGGTCAAATAAGGCAGAAGAGATAGATAAAATTCCATCAGAATTTCTAAAATCATTAGGGGAAGTGGCAACAAAACGACTATTCACGCTGGTGTGTAGAATATGTGACTTTCGGAAAAGCATCATCCACACAATTCCGAAGACGGCAAGAGCTGACAAGTGCGAGAATTGTCGCGCAATCAGCCTAACAGCTCATGCATCGAAGCTGTTGACAAGAATAATATACAGAAGAATGGAAAAGAAAATTGAGAATGTGCTAGGTGACGATCACTTTGGCTTTAGGAAAAGTAAAGGCACGAGAGAGGCAATTCTGACCTTACGGCTAATAATGGAAGCAAGGCTAAAGAAAAATCAAGACACGTTCATAGGATTTGTCGACCTGGAAAAAGCTTTCGACAATATAAAATGGTGCAAGCTGTTCGAGATTCTGAAAAAAAAAGTTGGGGTAAGCTATAGGGAGAGACGGGTCATATACAATATGTACAACAACCAAGAGGGAATAACAAGAGTGGACGATCAAAAACGAAATGCTCGTATTAAGAAGGGAGTTAGACAAGGCTGTAGCCTTTCGCCCCTACTCTTCAATCTGTACATCGAGGAAGCAATGATGGAAATAAAAGAAAGGTTCAGGAGTGGAATTAAAATACAAGGTGAAAGGATATCAATGATAAGATTCGCTGATGACATTGCTATCCTGAGTGAAAGTGAAGAAGAATTAAATGATCTGCTGAACGGAATGAACAGTCTAATGAGTACACAGTATGGTTTGAGAGTAAATCGGAGAAAGACGAGGGTAATGAGAAGTATTAGAAATGAGAACAGCGAGAAACTTAACATCAGGATCGATGGTCACGAAGTCAATGAAGTTAAGGAATTCTGCTACCTAGGCAGTAAAATAAACAAAGACGGACGGAGCACGGAGGACATCAAAAGCAGACTCGCTATGACAAAAAAGGCATTTGTGGCCAAGAGAAGTCTACTAATATGAAATACCGGCCTTAATTTGAGGAAGAAATTTCTGAGGATGTACGTCTGGAGTACAGCATTGTATGGTAGTGAAACATGGACTGTGGGAAAACCGGAATAGAAGAGAATCGAAGCATTTGAGATGTGGTGCTGTAGACGAATGTTGAAAATTAGATGGACTGATAAGGTAAGGAATGAGGAGGTTCTACGCAGAATCGGAGAGGAAAGGAATATGTGGAAAACACTGATAAGGAGAAGGGACAGGATGATAGGACATCTGCTAAGACATGAGGGAATGACTTCCATGGTACTAGAGGGAACTGTAGTGGGCAAAAGCTGTAGAGGAAGACAGAGATTGGAATACGTGAAGCAAATTATTGAGGACGTAGGTTGCAAGTGCTACTATGAGATGAAGAGGTTAGCACAGGAAAGGAATTCGTGGCGGGCCGCATCAAACCAGTCAGTAGGCTGATGACCAAAAAAAAAAAATTTGGATCCAGTATTAGAGTCAGAATTTAGGAGAGCTTTGGAGGACTTAAGATCAAGGCAGAAGGGATAGATAACATTCCATCCGAATTTCTAAAATCATTGAGGAAGTGGCAAAAACCTGAGCATTCACGTTGGTGTGTATAATGTATGAATCTGACGACATACTATCTGACTTTGGCAAAAATATTATCCACACAGTTTCGAAGACTGGAAGAGCTCACACGTCCGAGAATTATCGCATAATCAGCTGAAAAGCTCATGCAGCGAAGTCGCCGATAAGATTAATATACAGAAGAATGAAAAGAAAATTAAGGGTGTGTTAGATGACGTTCAGTTTGGCTTTAGAAAAGGTAAATACACCAGGGGGGCAATCCTGACGTTGCGATTGGTAATGGAATCAAGGATAAAGAGCCGCGCGGTGTAGCCGCGTGGCCTAGGGCGTCTCATCACGGTTTTCCCTCGGCTCCTCCCGTCGGAGGTTCGAATCCTCCTTCAGGCATGGATGTGTATGTTGTCCTCAGTATAAGGTAGTTTAAGTTAGATTAAGTAGTGTGTAAGCTTAGGGACCGACGGCCGCAGCAGTTTGGTCCCGTAGGAACTTACCACCACCAAGACTAAAGAAAAATAAAGACACGTTATCAAGCTTTGTCGATCTGGGGAAAGCATTCTTCAATGTAAAATGGTGCAAGTTATTCGCAGTTCTGAGAAAAATACGGAGAGACGAGTAATATACAACGTGTACAAGAGCCTAGCGGGAATAACAAGAGTGGAAGACAAAAAAAAAATTGCACGGATTAAAAAGGGTGTAAAACAGGGATGCAGCCTATCGACCCTACTATTCAATCTGTATATCGAAGAAGCAACAATCGAAATAAAAAAGCCGGCCGCGGTGGTCTCGCGGTTCTAGGAGCTCAGTCCGGAGCCGCGCTACTGCTACGGTCGCAGGTTCGAATCCTGCCTCTGGCATGGATGTGTGTGATGTCCTTAGGTTAGTTAGGTTTAAGTAGTTCTAAGTTCTAGGGGACTGATGACCATAGATGTTAAGTCCCATAGTGCTCAGAGCCATTGGAACCATTTTTTTGAAATAAAAGAAAAGTTCAGGAGTGGAATTTAATTTCAAGGCTTAAGGATATCAATGACACGATTCGCTGATGACAGTTCTATCCTGAGTGAAAATGACGAAGAATTGCATGATCTGATGAATGGAAAAAATACTCTAATGAGCACAGAATATGGCCTGAGAGTATATTGAAGAATGGCGTAAGTAATGAGAAGTAGCAGAAATGAGAACAGCGAGAAACTTAAGTAGATAAAGTTAAGGAATTCTCCTACGTAGTCATCAAAATAACCAATGATGGCAGAGCAAGGAGGACATCAAAAGTAGACTGTCACTGGCAAGTGGGGCATTCCTCACCAAGAGACGTCTACTAGTTTCAAACATAAGCCTTAATTCGACGAAGAAATTTCTGAGAATGTACGTTTGGAGCACAACACAGTATTATAGTGAAACACCCACTGTGCGAAAAGCGTAACAGAAGAGAATGGAAGCATCTGGGATGTGATGCTACAGACGAATATTGAAAATCAGATGAAATGATAAGGAAAGGAATAAGGATGTTCTGCGCAGAATCGGAGAGAAAAGGAATGTGTGGAAAACACTGACTAGGAGAAGTGACAGGATGAAAGGACGCCTGTTAAGACATCAGGGAATGAATTCCACGGTACCAGAGGGATCTGTAGAGGGAAAAAAACTGTAGAGGAAGACAGAGATTAGTATACATCCAAAAAATAATTGAGGACATATTTGCAAGTGCTATTCTGAGATGAAGAGGTTGGCACAGGAGAGGAATTCGTGACGGGCTGCATCAAACCGGTCACAAGACTGACGAGTCAAAAAGAAAAAAAAGGCAACTACCAGACCCTTTGACACAGGCGGTAACCCACGCCAAAGGCTCCTTGACCTCAGCGCAGCTACGAAAAACGAGGACGAGATCGTCCACAAAAGCAGTACAAAGCAGAACGGCTGAATACATGGCCTCTGAGAGGCTGAAGGAGGCAGCAAAGCGACGGTTCCATGGCGAAAGCGTACTGCTTAGGAGAGAGCGGTCAGCCTTGTCTCACAAATCGACTGATCAATTTGGGTGGGGGGAGTGAGACGGCCACTGTAGAGTACACGGGTCGTCGCTCTGGGTATGAAACCAATTAAGACGTCGACGGTGATATCAGGGTATCCCATATTGCGGAGCCTACCTTCCAGGTAGTCGTGATCGACCCAGTTGAACGCCTGGTTGAAGTCAGGAACGGCCCAAAGTCCAGGTACATGATGGGCGTGAGCAAGATCGATTGTGCCTAGGTAGCGACAGAGGGCAGTACGTATTTAATGGCCCCGCCCCAAGAGATTTGTCAGGAGGAAAGCACGTTCCCAGCTGTCCCTTTAAGCCGTGCAGTCAATAGCCATGTAAAGACCTTAGTGTCGCTGTTTAGCAAAGCCAGGTGGCAGTTCTCGCTTATCCGTGATATGCCCTGAGGATTATGGGTGGGAATGAGGATAACATCTAGGAGACCGTCTGGGATCTGCACGACAGGCGACATGAAGTCCCAGCAAATGTCTGACCACACCGGCACCATTACGGAACGAAATGACCGATAAAGCTCTGATGGGAGTCCGTCACGTGTGGGCAACTTGTTCATAGAACCAACCTGGATAGCATTACGGACTTCATCCTCCGTGACGTCAGCAAGCAGATCCTTCCTTGCACATTCAGGAACCGAGCCAAAGGAGAATCGGGAGACCGCCGTAATATTGGCAGGTTGTTGACGTTTCACGGAGTACACCATAGTGTAGTGTGCATTTTGGGCAGACCCTACATCGGTTGGATATCTAAGCGCTGCTTACCATCATTCGTAAGAACATCAATCAAAGTCCTCACACGTTGGCGCCATTCAGCTGTCACGTGGTAAAGAGACGGACTCTCCGGAACTGACTAGTCGCGTGTGCGCGGCTTGACCATAGTTCCTTCAAGGTGACGTTGACAGAGGGCAGTGAAGTTGTACCACATGGCTGTGACCTGTTTTCGGCATCAATCAATGTTTGTTTGTGAACTTGCGCGCGGGGTCCATAAGGAGTGTAGGCGCAGCCGTGGTAGTAGCGGTGATCTCCGATTGGCTAGGTGCCATGGGCAAGGCTCAAACTCACTCAGCTGTGGGGAGTCTGCGCATCCTCGAACCCAGCATCCCTTGTGCTTTACTTGACGCGATTGTGTCTTGGTATAAATGAGTCATTTGTTGGATTCCGAAAGTACTTTGTCATTTTGGGACGAGATGGGACGTGGTACACTCTGCAGTATGTGGCCGCAGATGATAGAGTCGTTTGCGGAAACTTGCGCAAACTGCTGGACGCAGCGTTTGGCAAGGTGCTTTTTGCAAAAGGTGACTATCGAGTGTGTTTGACGCGTTAGATGTTCCCTTGAAAACGAATTGTTGGCCTGGCACACATTCTCCGTATCTTAAAGTACTAAGGATTCACCTTGAATACCATTTGTATATCTCATCATGGTTTCAATTATCAGTTCCTGACGGCCATTTGCTCTCTGCTTAACTTCTAAGTTTTGTTGAACACTAATCTTGCCACGAACTGTAAGATGTGGAAGTCGAATTTCTTTTTCACCTCATTGTGGACTTTTGTGCGCTATCACATGTACGTAGCTATTGGCCGTAAATAATTTATCTGCTGTGGTGCAGCAACAGTGTTACTGGCTTTGCTCTAAAGTGTAGCTTAGTTAAATTCATGAAGCTCAAGTTTTCCTGTAGGTCAGTGTTATTTAAATGTTCTTAAAGAATTCATTACCTACAGTTAAGATCGCATATCTTAAAATGTACTTGTTGCTTAGTTTTGTAAATGTGACTTGTTGAAAAGATATTTATATCTACAGCTAAACATAAAAGTTTCATTATTCCGTCTTGTCGCTCAATTGGTGAAAAGAGTCCTTAGAATTTCACCATCTACGTTATTTATGGCCGATTCTGTGTGGCCTTAAGATTTTATGTTTTGTGTCTTTTACAATACGCCCTCTCTGTGTTTTAGTTGTGCCTTGGCCAATGGGCCAATCTGGGAATGCATTCCCTGTGGGCGGAACTGCGTCTTCGTAAAATTAAATTTAGTGTTCCTCCTGTTAAGAAATGCTTGGTTTTGTAATGAAATGTCTATCTCTTTGTCTACTGATTCACTTGTGCTGCATGTATTAAATATCCTCAACGCTTAATAAAGAGACTGTTTAGTTTTGTGAAACATTTTCGTGGGTTACTCTCTTATCGCTCAGCCTAAATCCTCACTCCACCCCAAAATAAAATATTCCAGGTATAGTGCCACAACTGACATAATACAGGCCACAATCCTTAAATTTTGTAGATAATTATCTGTAAACATGCACAACACACCAATGTTCAAATAAAATAGCTCTAAGTACTATGGAATTAACGTTTGAGGTCATCAGTCCCCTAGACTTAGAACTTCTTAAACCTAACTAACCTAAGGACATCACACACATCTATGCCCGAGACAGGATTCGAACCTGCGACCGTAGCAGTAGCGCGGTTCCGGACTGAAGCGCCCAGATCCACTCGGCCACAGCGGACGGCACACAAATGTTCCTTTAGCATGAATGATTCCTTCCCCTTTTAAGCTAGCACATCCCTCTCATTGGTGTGGTTGAAAGCGAGCGTAGTGCCCGTTTGTATGGAGTATGTGTCAATCAATTAAATTTGCAAGTTGATGAATCAATTAAGATTAAACCGAATCAGTGGAAAGTTATTTTATTAAAATAAAAATATTAACACATCAAATAAAATGTTAAAAACGAAACTTCCTGGCAGATTTCATATCAGCGCAGACTCCGCTGCAGAATGAAAATCTCATTCTGAAAATGTTAAAAAACCAAATAGTCATTGACAGTGAGATGACATGAAGAAACCAGAGTGAAAAGTTGGGTGGTATACACTAAATAACGTTGTGGTCACAACTGAGAAATCATTGAATATTTATTTACCAATTAAATTACACGGCAATATAAATTAAAAATCATAATCCCAAGGACAAGCTTTAAACTCATGCCGTAAACTCACTTCATAAACCGTATCTTAGCACCTGGGAAGAGTATAAGATTAGTGAAAGGAAAGGTTTCTTCAAATTAAATACACACAAGCCGATTTGTATAAATAATTCTTAAACAGAAAGAAGAAACCATAATGATAATTCCATACACCAAACTTAGCAGGATGGATCGCCGAACAACTAGCTTCACCGGTTAAGCACGTGATCAGTAAGTCGTATCGAAATTCTCCACTTCATAGGTACGAAAATACGAAAACATTTATAAAAAAATCAAAGTGGCACACGATTTGCAATTCTGGTTGAAGAACGAACCTGAACAAATAAAAATGTACAGCTGAGGGCTCACCATGTGGCGGATTGCGCGATGCCTAATTCAGATAACAAACACAACGTAAAAACAGAATTCACAAAAGACATTCGAATAAAAGAAAACTGCACTTGCACGGAAAGTTATTAAAAGAAGGCAGAAGATGAATTAGCAGAGCTGAATCTCACTACACCACTTGAGGAGCATGTGGTTGCTCTCACTATCTCTCACGGTACAAAAACCAGAAGCTCTCGAAATGAAATGAAACTGAACCACCGGAAGAGAATTCTGCCCCAAACACACATAAAACACACAATACGTTCACACATAAAAGACTCATATTAGCTGATACGAAATAAGGATTGGTCAAAGCACTTTCCTAAAAAATGGGGTTAAAGAAATGACACTTTAATAGGAATGATCGTACTCCGGATGGCTGAAAAGAATTCTACGGTATGATTTACCTAGGGCGAGGCTGAAAGGAACGCATTGACATACCAAACTAAACCAAGTATTACACATTCTAACTTCCTAACTTACATTACTCGAGATATTCTGAACAGACACGCTCACTTACCGAAACCCCAGAGTACAGTGCCACATCACATCACTGGACCGAGGTCCATAAGTATCAACGGAAATGGGCAGAGAAGATATATCCTGGCTGCCCGTAACCACTTGAACAATATCTACTGATCCCTTTCCACGAACGTCTGTTTGATCTAGCAGAATTCTACTTAAAATCTACACAGAAGTTGGCTAAACTGCCACTAGCATTTACGGAACTCATGCCCAAGAACCAAAATATGAGGAAGTGATCTCTCTCTCTCTCTCTCTCTCACACACACACACACACACACACACCACACACACACACACTAGCAGACGAGAATAAGAGTAGGAAAGGGAACACAGAAATATAGCATGGGACTTACAAATACAGCAATAAACGTGCTTATAGGAGCACATATACATTTATTATATCTACATATGTGCGAAACGTAAAATATAAGTTTAGAAAATACTGTATCTGAATATTAAAGTGCCGCTTATGAAACACTCTGTTGTTTATCCTTCTCACCAAATTGAAAAACACAAATGCATTGATAAACTCTAGTGCTGAGGCGTATAAAAAAGGCCGGAGTCAACTCAATAGAACCAATGGAATGGCTCGCATAGAGACGTTTCAGGCTGTTTTAAGTTTTGTATCAGAAAAATAGGATACGCACGAAGTTTCGCTTGTGTCACTGAACGGCGATTACACTATATCGTAGCAGCTATTCCTGTGAAATTTATGTGGAGAGGACATCCTTGGACCTTCGCAGTCTGCACAGTTTTCTTACATATTTTATCTCTAGTGTATTTCTTTAAACAGATAATGCTAATCTCGTTCTCAGCAAGGACCAATAGCTGGTCTTCTTCCTGTACTCTCAGACTGTATAGGAATTGCTGTTTAGACGAAGTTGATGCTACTACAAACATGGAAATCGGAACTGTACACCATTAACATCTTGACTGAGCGCTGCCAAACGGATAATCCAGTATTTCTTTGCCTGTGGCGTATGTTGATTCAATTTCATCTCAATACGAGCTTAATTTCAGTACAGAAAAAAGCCATTCCTATGGCTGAAGAACGGCAGGCACACATGTTGTCAACATTGTTTAGACTTCACTGCAGAAGTTTCACGGGGAAGTCCTTTAGCATCCTCCATACAATACCGATCTCTCCCCAAGCTCTTTCGATATTTGTGGAGTCAACTGCTTCGGACAAAGGGTTCTGTTGGCAGCAGCAGACTTTTTTCCATAAAGGCACTGAGCGTCTTGTCTTCTAACACATGGGAGACTGATTCTGATCTATCTTCCTATCACAGTCGCGAAAGGACGTCCTGTGAGCGTTTTAGGAATTTGGTGTTGAACCTACGGCCTGCGAGCTAGGAAGATACCATCTCACACATGCACAATTCAGAAGAGTGCAGCAGTACAGACAGTGATGCAGTCAGACAATGATCTCAGTGTTGGTTGCACTACACCTCCTGTAAAATAAACGTTATCACTAACAGAAATTAGTAACTCTATGTCAGAAAAAAATGAAAATCTTAGATTTTCGTTATTAAGGATTATTTTTACCCCATGTATGACCTCATAACATAGTAAAGTTAGCAAAAGTACATACAGAATGGTAAAATATTGATGTTTGGTGTTCACGAGTGTGAAGCGAAGTTCTTAACTGTTATAAGGCTCTTTAATGGAAAGATGGTTGATGACCATGACTGGGGTTCGATAAAAATACAAACAAATTGTATACGATTGGGGGACAGAGATATAAATTACGCTAAAATTCAGACTGAAAATACCCAAAATTGAATGAGAGTCGGTAAAGAGCAATCAATAAGAAATACACAATTAAAACAATTCATAATTCTGCAGTGGTTGATCAATCCTTTTCGTTAGATTGGACATCTCGTGTGTCTGCTCCAGTTAAGCCCGACAATCGTGAATATGTTTTACAGGTCATGGTCAAATGTACGAAAATTAGGAGAGACAGAGATGACTGCAGTTCTGAGTGTCAATTGAATATCACTTGTTGGCGCAGCACGAGCGCGTGTGATTACCTTGTGTCGGCGGCGGCATTGGCAGCTGTCGGCCCGAGCAATGAATTTGAGAACCTATTCTAAATGTCTCTCGACTGTTAAACACCAGTCTGCACATTTCCTATGTCTTCGGTAAAGCCGAGACTCCTATTTATTCCCGAGCTAAGTTAACTGACATGGTACACGCTATTTCGCTGGAACAGCAGGTATGTCGTTGCCCTCAGATTGCTCGCAAGCTTTACCAACAGTGCTTGGTGTGATTTTCTGTACTAGCAGACCTTGCAGTTTTATTCCTTATGAGTTAAGATGAGCCTGTGAACAAGTCTTCACATAATGACTATCGCAATCGTCTCAGTGTGGTGCGAGTCACCTTACTCGAACACTCGACAATTTTCTGCAAGAAAAGAAGCCAATCACTCCATTTGCAATTTGCCTATGTCAAAGCTGGTGGGCATGCGTTTTCTTTCTGGCCAGTCAGGGTGTTCGTGATTGTTATATCTCCACCCAATGGAGGTTTTGTAGACTATCACAGGTGTCGTTTCTTTCATAGAGCAGAGTTTAACTTAGGCTACACAATACTGAGATAAACAGCTTTTTCTTTCATGCAGGTTTTAATGCAGGTGGCTACAGTGCGTTACCAATGTTTTGAGTTGGATTTCTCTGGACGTTCATCTGTGATCTCCAGACGTGTTCCTGTAGAAAAGCTTTCCGAAGGGTTATCGAAAAAAGCAGGGGCAAGGGCTGCTTTTGCTGGTAACCTAAGCAGTGGCTGCAGCGTCTCATTGTGTCTGTTAGGTGTCCTGTGGCGAGGGTTCAGCCACGCGAGATGGCGTGCTATCGCAAAAATTCTCCTTTCCCTGAGAACTGTTTCTCTAGCTTGGGTCAGGGAAATTACTTGTTTGCAATTACTAAGTGTGAGTGTTAGCGGTTTATATTCACGAAATGTCAATTTGTTAATTCATTTCACTTTGCCTATCAGTAAAATTCGTATATTTTCATGGAACAATATCGCGTGACAACCGAGTTAACTGGAATTATTGCAGGAATTCAATGTAAGGTATGTTTTTTGTTTGACACCTTACAGTCTCACAGTGGGACAAATGTGTTAACAGTTATGGTGATTACTTTCGAAATAATAAACAGTTTAGTTACTATTTTTTATCTCTCTTGTGTTCAGTTCACTGCCCCTTGTACATGATGGGTATTTGATGTATCTGATGTTACTAGTATCTTTCATGTGGAAATCGCGACACAGCTTGATACCCAGAGAACGTGATGTGCATCTTGCCATCGTATTGTCTTTGAATCAAGGCTTGAGGGATGGGAGAATCATGCCAATGCATTGTACAGACAGTTTGTAGCGTATTGGTTCCTCGCCATGACCGTCAGCTGTTGGTTGTCGCTGTGAGTGACAAGCATCGATTTTCCCGCTTCCGGAAAGGGGTCTATGCTCCAACTTGGGGATAGTGGCCGGTCTTTCTTTGATCTGTCTAAAATGTTGTGGTGCTTGCTGACCAGGTTTCCAATAGTGACTGAGTTCCGCAGAACGATCTGATTGAGTGAACTGCCTGTACGTTAAATAACTGACTTCCCTCAAAACCGAGGAGTCGGCTGGCAACCCTAGTAGGGTGCATGAGGATTGTTTTCTGGTCTCTGGGATGATGATATTGATTCAAAACTAGAAAGTTGTTAGTTATTGATGAAAACTGTGGAAAAGTTCAGAAATACGCTCTTGTGCACAAGAGTGGGAACAGTCTTAGTCATTTGTTTTTCAGGGCATGTACTGCTGTCTAGTAAGCCTGAACAGACTCTGGAAGAAGAGGCTGCCAAGCAGAAGGTGGAGCATCCAGCTAGCTGGAAGAATTGTTTGATGACAACGAGGCATATTTAGCGAGGTTTATTAGAGGACAGTAAATTCCATTTGGTTTCAGTGGAAATTTGAAGTGTGGAGTTCTTGGTGTCCAGTTCTTTGTGTCTCCTTATCCTTGTTGAGGTTAGACTGTGATCTTACGTTGTTTATAGGGGAGATGGTAACATGCAGTTGGTAACGGTGTGAGTTGTCAAATCCAATGGTGGTAATCGCGAGTCTTCTGAAACTCGTTAGACCCTTACAGGGCAATGATTTTTTGTATAGAAGGAGAAACTATTTTAAGCGTATCTCGCAGATCAAAGTGAGGGAGATAATTCGTATTTACATGCAGAATATTAATCCGCATCTGCTTACAAACGTTTCGGAGGATGCCTACGGAACAACATGTAGCGTGATTTCTCTCCCACACCGCACATCGGCAAGAGAACCGGGACCCTAGACGCAGCCACGAGTGGAACATGACTAGAAGGTAATGTAGCTTCGCGGAAAGGACGACAAGGAATGTTTCACTTGGCGACACCTACTGGAAATGGAAGCACCGCGGACACATTCATCTTCACCAGGAACAAGCATCGGCCGTCGGGTGCACAACGGAGGAAAGCAGCAAGGTAAATATTACACTACAACGCGCCACTGTTTTGAGAAATTGACTGGCGAGGATGCTCACTTTCTGTGCTTGTATTCGATTTTCCCATTTAAAGCGGCGGGCTGCTGAAATCTGTGTTCAAATGGTTCAAATGGTTCTGAGCACTATGGGGCTTAACTTCAGAGGACATCGCTCCCCTAGAACTTAGAACTACTTAAACCTATCTAACCTATCACATATCCATGCCCGAGGCAGGATTCGAACCTGCGACCGTAGCGGTCGCGTGATTCCAGACTGAAGCGCCTAGAACCTCTCGGCGATTCCGGACGGCAAATCTGTGTCAAAGGTAATGTATTCACCAGGGATTTGTTGAATAAATGGACAGGTAATTCTATTTCTGTCAATTTTGAGGAGAATGAAACAAAGGAGGAAATTAAAAGAAATTAGTAAGATCAAACTATCAAACAGAAAAAAATGTTGTTACAATTAGGGACAGATAAAAAAGAGAATGACATAAAAAGTAAATAGAAAAGTGTTAGCAGGGCACAAAATACTGCCGGAAAGGAAAGATACAGAGACGAAAAGAGCGCCGAGTGAGAGTGTTAGATCGACGGAAGTGTGGAAGAAAGAAACACGTTCAAGGTATATTGAAGCAGGAAGCATATAAAAGGGGCTAAAGAAAGGACCAGGACGTGAAGGAGAAGAAGCAGAGGACTTAAATTCTACCTCACTACAAGGGAATGTTGGTCATTACATTGACTGAAATAATCTTTCCTAGAATAATCTGGAGAAGGATAATACTTTAACCGCACAAGAAGTGAGTGAAACACTGTCTGTTGCCTGTAATATTACAGGTTTTTAAAAAACGAAGAATAGAGGGTCAGGGAAAACCAGTGCATGCATCTGATGAGAGGAGACCACTTTTTGAATCCGTTATGGCACTGTCGCGTATTGCTGGGGAGATAGGGACAGCTATTAATAATGAGCTGTCAGAAATATTTTGTCTGCAAAAGCCAGAACTGGAAGACGTATTTGAAATCTAGGATGAAAAAGAACTGTTAACCAGTTATCAAGTCTGGAACGGTTTTCTGGAAATATTCCAGACCGAATGATAACTGGGAATAAGATACGAAGAAAGTGGACGGAATGAGATTGACATTTTTCGGTAATATATGAGGAAGAGGAAAACGAAATAAAACTTTAAAAAATGGAATAGCTTCAGTGGTGCGAGGCTACCGAGAGCGTCCGACAGCACGTGCAGTCGCGGGCACCAGAGCGAATTGCTCAAATTTAGACGCGGCTGTGACGCAGGAGACACGCGAAGGCGAAATTGCAGGCGAAACCGCCGCCGAAATCAGTTGCAAAGCACAGAGCCTGGATAAACGCGGAGTTCCCATCGCCGCTTCATCGCTCGAAGAAATCTCGGTATGACGATTCAGTTCTTCCCTGTCGGTCTCTACAATCTCCAGTACACCACACGCTAAGCCCTCCAGAATCCTCCTCAGTTCTGCCAACTAGTAGATTGAATCTGCGACGAGATTACAATGATTATATTACTGAGACGTTCTATATTAAAGTAGTCTGCGAAAGTGCTGGTAGATCTCGAATCCTACGGATGCGTTCAGGTGACCTGTGGGTGCAAATGTGCCCGTGCTAGAATTCGCTTGAAGAGTGATTTTCAATAATGAGAGGTTTTCTTCTTTTTGTTATTGATAAGATTATGTGTTTCTATATTGCTTGACTGCACTAGTTGTGTTTTTATGACTACATAGGCGTGATTTTAATTAAGTTTACATTAGACACTGTACTTTATTCGATTTTTTACCTAAGTCTTTCATTTGCATTTTGTTTGGTATTATGCGGTAGACAGGCAGGTCGCTAAATTATATGCTCTGGTTGATTATGGTTTGTCTTGTATTTCTTCCCAAACGGTAAATTCCTTTTTTGTGTGTGATGCAGTTTTTAATTCAGTTTACTAAAAAATTTAAAAACTATAAACCAATTCGTTTTGCTTCTTTAGCTTGGTGACATCTGTTTAGTTTATTAAGGCGTGGATAGCTGCGTCCTTAGGTTTCTTTTCCTTTTTGTTACTTTGCATGGATTGATCCTACATTATTCTGTCTCTGGATTTAGGGAGATTCTTAGTTTCATAGTCGAAAATAAATTTTTCGCAGAATGCTAAAATTTTGGATTCATTTCATGTTAAATCTAGAAATTTTTCTTACTTTTTAATTTTCATTAATTTATTAGTAACGATTAGATAGTGGAAGAGACAGACAGCAGTGACCAATTACTGTGCAGCGATTTGCTGTCATTTTCCCCGTGTTTGTTTCCTTGCACATAGATGACTGTATTTTGTGAAGTAAAATAAAATTTCATTTCAGGTATCTTGTGTCTGTTTCCTTTGCTTAGTAATATCCGATATTTGGAACTCTACGTATAATATGATGTAGTTCTGTTTTATAACCGGTTGGCTCTGAGCACTATGAGACTTAACACCTTAGGTCATCATTCCCCTAGAACATAGAACTACTTAAACCTAACTAACCTGAGGACATTACACACATCCATGCCCGAGGCAGGATTCGAACCTATGACCGTAGCCGTCGTGCGGTTCGAGACTGAAGGGCCTAGAACCGCTCGGCCACACCGGCCGACAAAGAAAGGTTCATCTCTAGCAAGAAGCCATATGCTTGAATATTTCTGGTATCTCAACTGCAAATTTTTCTGCGCTCATTCAACTTTAGGATTCTGTATTCAATATGAACAAAAATGGACTTGTAGCACTATTGAAATATGCCCTTTATATGTGTCCTCATCAACCAGCTATCAATGCCTCCTGCATATTAGTGAAGTTTTCGGCTTCAAGGTTTTCATTGTCGTAGTTAGGTGTAAATTCATCTGTCTCCTACAGATGTGACGTCTATGTAATGTAACTGTCCCTGGTCGCTAGACTGACAAGTACTCGTCGTTATTGCGAGCCACAGCGTCGGTTTCCGACATGCGAGTACGCCTAGCACAGGGTGGACAAAGTAGATGCCAGGAAGTGTTGTTTGTTAACAACGAGGCGAGCTTTATTAGAGCATAGTGAATTCCTCTGGGTTCAGTGTGAACGCGGTATTTTATTTGATTTTTTACCTAAGTGTTTCATTTGCATTTGGTTTAGTATTATGCGGTGGACGGGCAGGTCGCTAAATTTTATGCTCTGGTTGATTTTGGTTTGCCTTGTATTTCTTCCCAAACGGTAATTTCCTTTTTTGTGTGATGCAGTTTTTAATTCAGTTTACTTAAAAAATTAAAAACTATATACAAATTCGTTTTGCTTCTTTAGCTTGGTGACATCTGTTTAGTTCGATTATCTCTGTTTAGTTAGATTATCTCTGATGAATAGACAGAAGACAACAGTTGAAATTCGTTACGTATATATACATACTGAAGTGACGAATCAAAATCAGTACCGAGGGTGGGATTCGAACCTGGGTCTCCAGCTCACCTTACCACAGTGGCTTTGCCCAACTGCACGGGCTACACTAGCACGCATTCCTCCAAGCGGTTTGTGGTGTGAATGGGAATTAGGATTGAAGAGTGTGCGAAAAAATACATTTTTGAACTATTTGATGTCTTATCGAATGTACTCATTTGTACTACTTCCTACATCTCAATTGATTGGAATCCAATATGCGTTTCGCTTTTAGTTTTGTAAGACGGCCTCGGCGGTCTATTTTCCCCGTTGATGCAATCTCATAATTATACGTCTCTTCTACTTCTATCCTATTACCCTGACCGCCGAGCTACTTACTACCTCTGATGTCTGCAACTTGCATTAGTTTTCCAACTTTTTTTTTTCAATTCATGTGCACTGTGCCTCGATCATAAGTTTCACTGTTATTCAAACATTGGAACATATCTTGATTTGTGTACTTATTGCCGATGTACACTGAGAGATCTCTTCCAGAATAATGTCCCAGAAGTGTTATTACTTTATTACATATTTTTTCAGAATAAATTTCTATTGTTGCTGCACATAATGTAAGCTTGTAAGTAGGCTTCTTAGGTTTTTATATTTGTAACGCCATGTAGCGCTCTTTATGAAAATTACTGACTGTGCTGTGTGCAGTCTGTGGCTGCTTTGCATTGTTGGAATTTGCTATTGTAGTGTTGGGCAGTTGGCTGTTAACAGCGCGTAGCGTTGCGCAGTTGGAAGTGAGCCGCCAGCAGTGGTGGATGAGGGGACAGAGACGGCGGAGTTTTGAGAGCGGATGATCTGGACGTGTGTCCATCAGAGTCAGTAAATTTGTAAGACCGGATGTCATGAAGTGATGTATATATTATGACTTTTGAACACTATTAAGGTAAATACGTTGTCTGTTCTTTATCAAAGTCTTTCATTTGCTAACTACGCCTATCAGTAGTTAGTCCCTTCAGTAGTTTGAATCTTTTATTCAGCTGGCAGTAGTGGCGCTCGCTGTATTGCAGTAGTTCGAGTAATGAAGATTTCTGTGACGTAAGTCATTCATGAAAGGTGTAGGTTATTGTCAGTCAGGGCCATTTTTTTGTAGAGATTATTGAAAGTCAGATTGCGTTGCGCTAAAAATATTGTGTGTCAGTTTAGTGTCGATCAGAATAAGTAAAGAGGGTATTGTCTGAGTACGTTCAGTTTTCCTCAGCTGTTTGAAAAGCAAATAATGTAAGGGGTTTATCAACGCAGTAATTCATAAATTTTTCTAAGGGGACGTTTCAAGCTAAGAAACCAAGTACAGCTCTAGTTTGACAGTAACGCAGAACAAACATTTTTAATTTCGAAACGACCTGTTTCGACTGAATAGAATGCTTGAAAGTCAGGCACCCTTCCAGCAGAGATCAGTTTTTTTTTATTTTTTTTTTACGCATCCACCACCTCTCGAAGATTTCCATTCCCAAAAGATAGGTGCGGGAAACGTGAAATGTTTTTCTGGGCCTCGAAAAGCTGAAACGTTTGGACACCATTTTCTCATCCGAAGGTGAAGTGGCCAGGTTGTGTAATCGTTTAAAGACGATACGTCGAAACGTATATATCCGGCATCCACTCCACTGGAGCTGTTGACTGTTGCCGTACATCTATACAGTGTTAGCACAGGGCCCATGTAAATCGTCGTCTGCCTGGCAGAAAAATTAATTCGCCATGAAGGGGAGAAGGAAATAAATGAAAATTCATGGTTTGTAAGGGTAGTGTCTTTGATTCATAATCAAAACGTCTTCGGTCCCGGGTTCGATCCCCGCCACTGCCTAAATTTTGATAAATAGTCAGCATCGGCGGCCGAAGACTTCCGGCATAAGAAGTCAGCCTCATTCTGCCAACGGCCTTGTCAAAGAGGGCGGAGGAGCGGATAGAGGTTCGGGGCACTCTCTTGTCCTAGGGGTGGGAAATTGCCCCTAAAGGAGGAAGAATCAGCAATGATCAACGACATGAGGATGCAGAAGGCAATTTAAACCACTGCATTAAAGACACGTAACGTGTATCCACAAGACATGTGGCCTGTAGTTGAAGAAGTGTCATGATGATCTCTCCATTGGCAAAAGATTCCGGAATAGTCCCCCATTCGGATCTCCGGGAGCGGACTGCCAAGGGGGAGGTTACCATGAGAAAAAGATTGAATAATCAACGAAAGAATAACGTTCTACGAGTCGGGATGTGGAATGTCAGAAGCTTGAACGTGGTAGGGAAGCAAGAAAATCTGAAAAGGGAAATGCAAAGGCTCAATCTAGATATAGTAGCGGTCAGTGAAGTGAAGTGGAAGGAAGACAAGGATTTCTGGTAAGATGAGTATCGAGTAATATCAACAGCAGCAGAAAATGGTATAACAGGTGTAGGATTCGTTATGAATAGGAAGATAGGGCAGAGGGTGTGTTACTGTGAACAGTTCAGTGACCGGGTTGTTCTAATCAGAATCGACAGCAGACCAACACCGACAACGATAGTTCAGGTATATATGCCGACGTCGCAAGCTGAAGATGAACAGATAGAGAAAGTGAATGAGGATATTGAAAGGGTAATTCAGTATGTAAAGGGGGACGAAAATCTGATAGTCATGGGCGACTGGAATGCAATTTTAGGGGAAGGAGTAGAAGAAAAGGTTACAGGAGTATATGAGCTTGGGACAAGGAATGAAACAGGAGAAAGACTAATTGAGTTCTGTAACAAGTTTCATCGAGCAATAGCGAATATCCTGTTCAAGAATCACAAGAGGAGGAGGTATACTTGGAAAAGGCCGGGAGATACGGGAAGATGTCAATTAGGTTACATCATGGAGGGACAGAGATTCCGAAATCAGATACTGGTATTGTAAGGCGTACCCAGGAGCAGATATAGACTCAGATCACAATATAGTAGTGATGAAGAGTAGGCTGAAGTTCAAGAAATTGGTCAGGAAAACGCAGTACGCAAAGAAGTGGGATACGGAGGTTCTAAGGAATGACGAGATACGTTTGAAGTTCTCTAACGCTATAGATACAGCAATAAGGAATAGCGCAGTAGGCAGTACAGTTGAAGAGGTATGGACATCTGTAAAAAGGGCCATCACAGAAGTTGGGAAGGAAAACATAGGTACAAAGAAGGTAGCTGCAAAGAAACCATGGGTAACAGAAGAAATACTTCAGTTGATTGATGAAAGGAGGAAGTAAAAACATGTTGCGGGCAAATCAGGAATACAAAAATACAAGTCGCTAAGGAATGAAATAAATAGGAAGTGCAGGGAAGCTAAGACGAAATGGCTGCAGGAAAAATGTGAAGACATCGAAAAAGATATGATTGTTGGAAGGACAGACTCAGCATACAGGAAAGTCAAAACAACCTTCGGTGACATTAAAAGCAACGGTGGTAACATTAAGACTGCAACGGGAATTCCACTGTTAAATGCAGAGGAGAGAGCAGATAGGTGGAAAGAATATATTGAAAGCCTCTATGAGGGTGAAGATTTGTCTGATGTGATAGAAGAAGAATCAGGAGTCGATTTAGAAGAGATAGGGGATCCAGTATGAGAATCTGAATTTAAAAGAGCTTTGGAGGACTTACGGTCAAATAAGGCAGAAGGAAAAACTTTCGGAAAAGCATCATCCACACAATTCCGAAGACGGCAAGAGCTGAGAAGTGCGAGAATTATCGCACAATCAGCTTAGCACCTTAAGCATCGAAGCTGCTTACAAGAATAATATACAGAAGAATGGAAAAGAAAATTGAGAGTGCGCTAGGTGACGATCAGTTTGGCTTTAGGAAAAGTAAAGGCACGAGAGAGGCAATTCTGACGTTACGGCTAATAATGGAAGCAAGGCTAAAGAAAAATCAAGACACGTTCATAGGATTTGTCGACCTGGAAAAAGCGTTCGACAATATAAAATGATGCAAGCTGTTCGAGATACTGAAAAAAGGAGGGGTAAGCTATAGGGAGAGACGGGTCATATACAATATGTACAACGACCAAGAGGGAATAATAAGAATGGACGATCAAGAACGAACTGCTCGTATTAAGAAGGGTGGGTGTAAGACAAGGCTGTATCCTTTCGCCCCTACTCTTCAATCTGTACATCGAGGAAGCAATGATGGAAATAAAAGAAAGATTCAGGAGTGGAATTAAAATACAAGGTGAAAGGATATCAATGATACGATTCGCTGATGACATTGCTATCCTGAGTGAAAGTGAAGAAGAATTAAATGATCTGCTGAACGGAATGAAAAGTCTAATGAGTGCACAGTATGGTTTGAGAGTAAATCGGAGAAAGACCAAAGTTATGAGAAGTAGTAGAAATGAGAACAGCGAGAAACTTAACATCAGGATTGATGGTCACGAAGTCAATAAAGTTAAAGAATTCTGCTACCTAGGCAGTAAAATAACCAATGAAGGACGGAACAAAGAAGACATCAAAAGCAGACTCGCTATGGCAAAAAAGGCATTTCTGGCCAAGAGAAGTCTACTAATATCAAATACCGGCCTTAATTTGAGGAAGAAATTTCTGAGGATGTACGTCTCGAGTACAGGATTGTATGGTAGTGAAACATGGACTGTGGGAAAACCAGAACAGAAGAGAATCAAATGGTTCAAATGGCTCTGAGCACTATGGGACTCAACTGCTGTGGTCATCAGTCCCCTAGAACTTAGAACTACTTAAACCTAACTAACCTAAGGACATCACACACATCCATGCCCGAGGCAGGATTCGAACCTGCGACCGTAGCAGTCGCACGGTTCCGGACTGCGCGCCTAGAACCGCGAGACCACCGCGGCCGGCAGAAGAGAATCGAAGCATTTGAGATGTGGTGCTATTGACGAATGTTGAAAATTAGGTGGACTGATAAGGTAAGGAATGAGGAGGTTCTACGCAGAATCGGAGAGGAAAGGAATATGTGGAAAACACTGATGAGGAGAAGGGACAGGATGATAGGACATCTGCTACAATGAGGGAATGACTTCCATGGTACTAGAGGGAGCTGTAGAGGGCAAAAACTGTAGAGGAAGACAGAGACTGGAATACGTGAAGCAAATAATTGAGGACGTAGGTTGCAAGTGCTACTCTGAGATGAAGAGGTTAGGATAGGAAAGGAATTCGTGGCGGGCCGCATCAAACCAGTCAGTAGACCTATGACCAAAAAATAAAAAAAAATTAAAAAAATAAAATGGGTATATTACTTATTTCAGTGATTACAAAATCGAGTCAAATTTACAAAAAGCCTGGCAGTATGAGCCGACGTTTCAACAAGACGTTGCATCCCCTATGTCCCCATGCATGCACTGACTCGGGAGCCATTGTATCGTTTACTAAGGCAGGATGGTTTACAGGTGTAGCTGGTCCTTCATATCCTGGATACAGACAGTAGGACGGAGTTGACATTCTAATACATCTCACACATGTTCTCTTGGGAACAGATCTGGTCGTCTTGATGGTCACGGGACTACCTCAACACCACGCAGACAGTTCATTGAGACACGTGCTTTGCACAGCCTGCCGAAAAATGCCTGCCCTCCCCCCCCCCCCCCTGCCCCCTTTCCCCATACAGTCAGATGAAAGGCTACACATGAACACATGAAGACGCAGGTTGTCCGTGGCGCACTTCTGTGGCATCCAGACTGCCCTCAATGACCAGCAGGCACGACCTGCATCACCCCGTGACGAGAGCAGTAACACTGCTGTGTCTTCCCAAAACATTGGAAGAATGAGACCTCTCCCCAGGTCGTCGTCACACTCGACGACCACGCCCGTCCGAAGTAAAACGCAACCGTTGAACTCAGTGGAAGCGTTGTCCATCAGCTCACGCTTCCCGCTTGCGTCACCTTCCCAAACGCATCAATTTTTTTGTGGTGTTACTGTCACGTGCGAACGCCTCACAAACCTGGATGTTGCACGATTCGATCAGCAGGTTGAAAGGAGTCCCACAACAACGCACCTTTCAAACTCTGGCAGGCGCTGGTAATGCTGTCTCACACGAGCAGCTCCGAGTCTTTCACAGTATTCGCTGTCCGCCCCCGGTAGCTGTGTGGTCAGCGCGACAGAATGTCAATCCTAAGGGCCCGGGTTCGATTCCCGGCTGCATCAGAGATTTTCTCCGCTCAGGGACTGAGCATTGTGTTGTCCTAACCATCATCATTTCATCCCCATTGACGCGCAAGTCGTCGAAGTGGCGTCAGATCGAAGGACTTACCCCCGGCGGTCTACCCGACGTGAGGCCCTAGTCACAAGACAGTGATCACTCAACGTCAGTTGCTGTTCACGCCCCTTAAATACACTGCTGCACTCTGGTGGCCGTTCTACCTGTCACAGAGAATTGCAGCTCTAATCACTTACTTACCCGCCGATGGCGTGTAAGTGTACGAAGCTACACTCAGATCCGTCAGTGGGATTTCTGGATGCTTCCGTTTTTCGTCAGTCAGAGTATGTGTCGCAAGGAGTCTATGAGTTAAACGACGTTTCTGACATTCGAATGAACCGTAGAACTCCTTCTCTCTGTTTATGGTTGTGCGACCGGACTCGTGGGAGCTCCAGCGGCAGACAGCAGGTACAGTTAGGCAGGCCAGGCCGCCAAGGGCGGCTATTGACAGCAGAGGCGCTCTGTTCCGCCACGCAGTCAGTCACGCAGGCCGGCGTCGCACGGAGCTATCGCCTCCCTTCACACCCGGCAAAACGAGCACCTCGCTTTGGTCGAGCTCTCCTTTTGAAGATGAGTTCGTATTGTCCTGCTTATCGCCGCAAAGCCGGAAGCGAACAACGATTTCTTCGCCTCGTTGGTCGTAATACTGTGCCGCTATCCCGTAAGCAGCTCGCTTTGTGTGTAAAGTGGAAGAAGGGCGTGAACTACAGCGATAATAATGGCGGAAGCAGATACGACGAAAAGTTACTGAGACTGGTCACTATCATCAACATTACCCATATTTCATCTGCAGCTTCGTAGACGTCTCTCTCTCATAATTCTCTACCATCAACGATTGCAGCTTAGGGTATCCAATTATATCCGATGCGTTTTGTAGTGTAGTCTGCCTACTAGATCATCGCATACATCGTTTCTCATCGTGAGCAATTGAGCAAAGAATTTCCTTATTCTCTCGTCAGCTCGTCTTGCCTAACACCATACTCTTCGCAATAAGTTGATAACATTCTCTATGAGTCTATGATATTTTCAAAACAATTTCTTTTAGTATATGTTTTTTCGTCCTATTTCTCTTATTTATTTAGAAAATACTTCTATTCGTTATCCACTGGATCACTAACAAAATTTACAACATTGGCATATTGAAGTCTCATGTCCCATTGCTAATGGTTGGAATTGTCAGTAGGAGGTGCCTACAAACATTAGTTTTGAGGTAAGTTCTGGATTTCGTTCATTACATAGTGTTAACTTCGTCAGTGTTCCTCTTTGTGAGTGTACCTAACGAAACGAGCGATGCAGAGGAAAGTAGATTAGGAAATGAGACAAGTAATGGGCAGATTTTGCTATTTGAGTATTGCAAGCAAGGAAGATATATGTGCCGGGTGGTTCTAGGCGCTACAGTCTGGAACCGCGCGACCACTGCGGTCGCAGGTTGGAATCCTGCCTCGGGCATGGATGTGTGATGTCCTTAGGTTAGTTGAGTTTAAGTAGTTCTAAGTTCTAGGGGACTGATGACCTCAGCAGTTGAGCCCCATAGTGCTCAGACCCATTTGAACCATTTTTGAAGATATATGCACAAGTGAAACTCTCCGTCCTGCAAGTGTAGCGCCCAAGAAGAAACCATTCAGCGTGTTTTCAGAGACTGCCCTCTGACAAACTGTCCCACTACTTTCAGTTGGCTTCTTTCATTAGATGATGAACTATGATTAAATGATTTTCGTTTAATGGTCTTCTTGTCAGAATTATTAAATTACTAATTTTCAGAATTTAAACATAGTAGCTTTGTATTTAAATCTTTAAGTGTATAATTGCCAGCCATATGAGCTTTTTAATGTTTCCTTACTTAATATTTATCATCACACAATAAATAAACCTAGTAAATCTGCACATATCTAAATGTTAACCTTCTCTCTACAGTAGCCATGTTTATAATTTTTACCATTTCCCAATCTCCCTTATTTTTTTCCTCGACCTGTAAGTGAAACGAAAGTAACAAATTTAGGACGAATAACAAAAAGTAATGTACCAATGTTCTCATTCTGTTCTGTGTTGATTGTCTCAAAGAACAAAGTTAGGATGTTCTCTCACCATAAAGGCTAGTTTAATTAACTGCTAATAGCGCGTACAGTCATGATGAAACTGAGCGATTATGATGGAGTAAATGCATTTGTCACCAGTAGGAGAGGACTAGACACAGTATTATTACCACCAGAAAGTGTGATAATTTGTCCTTTCCCTTTTTAGGAAGTTTTATGTAGCATCCAGAAGTGATGTACAGGAAAGTCTCTAAGTATATCTCTTACGATCTAGTTTCACTCTGATGTATGTAATTCAACAGATGCGAGCTGAGGGGATTGAGAAGTGGACATGTCAGCCAAATTCTTTTCTAACGCTCGTTCTCACTGTCCAGAAGTGAAACAGATCGATCTCTCCGGACGTACAAAAGCGAACGTCTTGAGCTCCTCAATTCGCCTTCACACCGAAGAATTAGCGTCTTGCCACATCTGGCAAGGAACTCTTCAATTATGAGAAAACGATGAAACAGTGGACAATCATACTCGTAGATTCTAACACACTTTTCCTCTTCAAATCATTACAACAAAGTTTCTTCCTATAGCGGGTCCTCTCTCAAAATTCGGAGTGCGATCTTTTGCATCTGCATCTACATCTACACTTATACTCTGCAAGGCACCCAACGGTGTGTGGCGGAGGGAACTTTACGTGCCACTGTCATTACTTCCCTTTCCTGTTCCAGTCACGTATGGTTCGCGGGAAGAACGACTGCCGGAAAGCCTCCGTGCGCGCTCGAATCTCTCTAATTTCACATTAGTGATCTCTTCGGGAGGTATAAGTAGGGGGAAGCAATATCTTCGATACCTCATCCAGAAACGCACCCTCTCGAAACCAGGACAGCAAGCTACACCGCGATGCAGAGCGCCTCTCCTGCAGAGTCTGCCACTTGAGTTTGCTAAACATCTCTGTATTGAGTTTGCTAAACATCTCTGTAACGCTATCACGCTTGTAAGGTGTCAGGCAAATCCAACACCTTCCATTAAACCCTGACATGATAAGCAAATCCAGTAGTATGTGGCATAGCTCCGAGTAAATCGTGACATTAAATTAACCAAAGTAATAAGAGTAAACAGTGAGCAAATGGAATACCACAGACTAACACAAGAATGCCTAAATGCATGTCATACCTTCCCACCGTGAGACAGACGCAGTTCTGAGGGGAGAAACGAGTACGGAAGCCGAGAGCAGAACCGTGTTAAGCTAGAAGGCCCTACGATAAGGGATGGACACCCATGTCGCCAGCTAACCGCTAGGACCACCCCCCAGCCTATGTTAAAAGCCAGAGCCCTCCAGAAGAACAGTATAGATCTTACGATAACACTAAAAGGGCCACACCAGCCGCAAGGTTTAGCGAGACTTTTTCGCATCTCTGTTACGTTGCAAACGTTAAAAACATTGCCCCATAACGAAAAATATAACGTTTCTCATTGAATAGACATAATTTTTGTAGGCGGAGCTTACGATTAACATTGAGACCCTGATCGGTCAGATGAAAACACAGCCAGATAGATTTTTTTAAACCAACTTCGGTAAATTGTAGTAAGGAGAAGTCAGGAGAGAGTTGCTTCCGAGACGGCGAAGGTGGAGCTGCGCCGACCGGTGCCCCCCTGAAGTTGCCTAACCAACGACAAGGTAATGAACACATGCGATGCCGCATAACAGCGCATAAAACTTCACTCAGAACTGCAGAAGTCTCATCTGTTCCATCCCATTTTTACGTAATACTAGTGTCGATGGTCAATTGAAGCTCATGGTATTCACATTTGCTACGTAAGTTAAAATGTGAAACGCGATGATTTTTCTGTTATATAATTATTGAAAAGCCACATCAGCCACTGTAATTTACGACAAGTTAGATAAGTAATTAAAGATAATTGAGGGTCACTGTAGACCATTTTGATAGTTTTCTCTTTTATGAAACTTAAATATACACTTCTGGAAATGGAAAAAAGAACACATTGACACCGGTGTGTCAGACCCACCATACTTGCTCCGGACACTGCGAGAGGGCTGTACAAGCAATGATCACACGCACGGCACAGCGGACACACCAGGAACCGCGGTGTTGGCCGTCGAATGGCGCTAGCTGCGCAGCATTTGTGCACCGCCGCCGTCAGTGTCAGCCAGTTTGCCGTGGCATACGGAGCTCCATCGCAGTCTTTAACACTGGTAGCATGCCGCGACAGCGTGGACGTGAACCGTATGTGCAGTTGACGGACTTTGAGCGAGGGCGTATAGTGGGCATGCGGGAGGCCGGGTGGACGTACCGCCGAATTGCTCAACACGTGGGGCGTGAGGTCTCCACAGTACATCGATGTTGTAGCTAGCGGTCGGCGGAAGGTGCACGTGCCCGTCGACCTGGGACCGGACCGCAGCGACGCACGGATGCACGCCAAGACCGTAGGATCCTACGCAGTGCCGTAGGGGACCGCACCGCCACTTCCCAGCAAATTAGGCACATCTACATCTACATCTACATGACTACTCTGCAATTCACATTTAAGTGCTTGGCAGAGGGTTCATCGAACCACAATCATACTATCTCTCTACTATTCCACTCCCGAACAGCGAGCGGGAAAAACGAACACCTAAACCTTTCTGTTCGAGCTCTGATTTCTCTTATTTTATTTTGATGATCATTCCTACCTATGTAGGTTGGGCTCAACAAAATATTTTCGCATTCGGAACAGAAAGTTGGTGACTGAAATTTCGTAAAAAGGACTCGCCGCGACGAAAAACGTCTATGCTGTAATGACTTCCATCCCAACTCGTGTATCATATCTGCCACACTCTCTCCCCTATAACGAGATAATACAAAACGAGCTGCCCTTTTTTGCACCCTTTCGATGTCCTCCGTCAATCCCACCTGGTAAGGATCCCACACCGCGCAGCAATATTCTAACAGAGGACGAACGAATGTAGTGTAAGCTGTCTCTTTAGTGGACTTCTTGCATCTTCTAAGTGTCCTGCCAATGAAACGCAACCTTTGACTCGCCTTCCCGACAATATTATCTATGTGGTCCTGCCAACTGAAGTTGTTCGTAATTTTAACACCCAGGTACTTAGTTGAATTGACAGCCTTGAGAATTGTACTATTTATCGAGTAATCGAATTCCAACGGATTTCTTTTGGAACTCATGTGGATCATCTCACACTTTTCGTTATTTAGCGTCAACTGCCACCTGACACACCATACAGCAATCTTTTCTAAATCGCTTTGCAGCTGATACTGGTCTTCGGATGACCTTACTAGACGGTAAATTACAGCATCATCTGCGAACAGTCTAAGAGAACTGCTCAGATTGTCACCCAGGTCATTTATATAGATCAGGAACTGTAGAGGTCCCAGGACGCTTCCCTGGGGAACACCTGATATTACTTCAGTTTTACTCGATGATTTGCCGTCTATTACTACGAACTGCGACCTTCCTGACAGGAAATCACGAATCCAGTCGAACAACTGAGACGATACCCCATAGCTCCGCAGCTTGATTAGAAGTCGCTTGTGAGGAACGGTGTCAAAAGCTTTCCGGAAATCTAGAAATACGGAATCAACTTGAGATCCCCTGTCGATAGCGGCCATTACTTCGTGCGAATAAAGAGCTAGCTGCGTTGCACAAGAGCGATGTTTTCTGAAGCCATGCTGATTACGTGTCAATAGATCGTTCCCTTCGAGGTGATTCATAATGTTTGAATACAGTATATGCTCCAAAACCCTACTGCAAACCGACGTCAATGATATAGGTCTGTAGTTAAATGGATTACTCCTACTACCCTTCTTGAACACTGGTGCGACCTGCGCAACTTTCCAATCTGTAGGTACAGATCTATCGGTGAGCGAGCGATTGTATATGAGTGCTAAGTAGGGAGCTATAGTATCAGCGTAATCTGAAAGGAACCCAATCGGTATACAATCTGGACCTGAAGACTTGCCCGTATCAAGCGATTTGAGTTGCTTCGCAACCCCTAAGGTATCTACTTCTAAGAAACTCAAGCTAGCAGATGTTCGTGTTTCAAATTCTGGAATATTCCATTCGTCTTCCCTGATGAAAGAATTTCGGAAAACTGCGTTCAATAACTCCCCTTTAGCGGCACAGTCGGCGATAACAGTACCATCGGCACTGCGCAGCGAAGGTATTGACTGCGTCTTGCCGCTTGTGTACTTTACATACGACCAGAATTTCTTCGGATTTTCTACCAAATTTCGAGACAATGTTTCGTTGTGGAACCTATTAAAGGCATCTCGCATCGAAGTACGTGCCAAATTTCGCGCGTCTGTAAATTTTAGCCCATCTTCAGGATTTCGCGTTCTTCTGAACTTCGCATGCTTTTTCCGTTGCCTCTGCAACAGCGTTCGGACCTTTTTTGTGTACCACGGGGGATCCGTTCCATCTCTTACCAACTTATGAGGTATGAATATCTCAATTGCTGTTGCTACTATATCTTTGAATTTGAGCCACATCTCATCTACATTCGCATAGTCAGTTCGGAAGGAATGGAAATTGTCTTTTAGGAAGGCTTCTAGTGGCATTTTATCCGCTTTTTTAAATAAAATTATTTTGCGTTTGTTTCTGATGGATTTGGAAGAAATGGTATTGAACCTAGCTACAATGACCTTGTGATCACTAATCCCTGTATCAGTCATGATGCTCTCTATCAGCTCTGGATTGTTTGTGGCCAAGAGGTCAAGTGTGTTTTCGCAACCATTTACAATTCGCGTGGGTTCGTGGACTAACTGCTCGAAATAATTTTCGGAGAATGCATTTAGGACAATCTCGGAAGACGTTTTCTGCCTACCACCGGTTTTGAACAAGTATTTTTGCCAACATACCGAGGGTAGGTTGAAGTCCCCACCAACTATAACCGTATTAGTGGGGTATTTATTTGTTACGGGACTCAAACTTTCTCTGAACTGTTCCGCAACTGTATCATCGGAGTCTGGGGGTCGGTAGAAGGAGCCAATTATTAACTTAATTCGGCTGTTAAGTATAACCTCCACCCATACCAATTCGCACGGAGTATCTACTTCGACTTCACTACAAGATAAACCTCTACTGACAGACACAAACACTCCACCACCAATTCTGCCTAATCTATCTTTCCTGAACACCGTCTGAGACTTCGTAAAAATTTCTGCAGAACTTATTTCAGGCTTTAGCCAGCTTTCTGTACCTATAACGAAATCAGCTTCTGTGCTTTCTATTAGCGCTTGAAGCTCAGGGACTTTTCCAGCGCAACTACAACAATTTACAACTATAATTCCAACTGTTCCTTGATCCAAGCACGTCCTGTAATTGCTAAGCACCCTTTGACATTACAGCCCATCCCGCACTTTCCCGAGGCCTTCTAACCTAAAAAACCGCCCAGTCCACGCCACACAGCCTCCGCTACCCGTGTAGCCGCCAGCTGAGTGTAGTGAACTCCTGACCTATTCAGCGGAACCCGAAACCCCACCACCCTATGGCGCAAGTCAAGGAATCTGCAGCCAATACGTTCGCAAAACCGTCTGAGCCTCTGATTCAGACCCTCCACCCGGCTCTGCACCAAAGGTCCGCAGACGGTTCTGTCAACGATGCTGCAGATGGTGAGCTCTGCCTTCATCTCGTAAGCAAGACCGGCAGCCTTCACCAAATCAGATAGCCGCTGGAATCCAGAGAGAATTTCCTCAGATCCAAAGCGACACACGTCATTAGTGCCGACATGTGCCACCACCTGCAGCTGGCTGCACCCTGTGCTCTTCATGGCATCCGGAAGGACCCTTTCCACATCAGGAATGACTCCTCCCGGAATGCACACGGAGTGCACACTGGATTTTTTCCCCTCCTTAGCCGCCGTATCCCTAAGGGGCCCCATTACGCGCCTAACATTGGAGCTCCCAACTACCAGTAAGCCCACCCTCTGCGATTGCCCGGACCTTGAAGGCTGAGAATTATCCTCTGAAACAGGGCAGGCAGCTGCATCTGGCTCAGCCAGAGACAGTGCCTGAAACCGGTTTGTCAGACGCACCGCGGAGGCTTTCTGATCAGCCTCCGGGGACGCCTTTCGCTGCCTGCCACGCCTTGGAACGACCTCCCAATCAACCACAGGTGAAGGCTCAGCCCCACTGCGGGCAGCAACCGGAGCAACCACAGCGACAGACCGATCTGGGGACAGACGGGACGAGGTTGACATCCCCGTGATACCCGAGTCCGGCTCCCCACAGTGGTGCCCATTGGCAACAGCCTGCAGCTGCGCGACCGAAGTCAGCGCCGATTGCAGCTGTGAGCGAAGGGATGCCAAGTCAGCCTTCATCCGAACACAGCAATCGCAGTCCCTGTCCATTCTAATCGATGTTTAACAACAGTTACCGAAACACGAGTCCGTGCCTAGATAACGCAAGCGGAACACGGAAAGAATGTATCAACTAACCTGTACAAATGCCTAACGACTGCGCTACAATCTGCTGAATTTACGATTACAGTAACTAAAACCCGAAATTGCACCTCCTATACGAAACTCACAAGCAATTTAAATAAGAATCTACGAAGTAAACACTAAAGCGCGATGCTACAACTGTCAAATACTATAATACGACCGAAATATATGAATTAAACACCGCAAGTACCCAAAAACACGCAAAGAAATTAATTAAACTAACCAATAAGTAAGCTAGGGTTATACGACTTGCTGCTGCAGCTGCTTACCCAACGGCGGCAGGAGCACACTATTGCTCCTGGGGTATCGGCGAGGACCATTCGCAACCGTCTCCATGAAGCTGGGCTACGGTCCCGCACACCGTTAGGCCGTCATCCGCTCACGCCCCAACATCGTGCAGCCCGCCTCCAGTGGCGTCGCGACAGGCGTGAATGGAGGGACGAAGTGTCGTCTTCAGCGATGAGAGTCGCTTCTGCCTTGGTGCCAATGATGGTCGTATGCGTGTTTGGCGCCGTGCAGGTGAGCGCCACAATCAGGACTGCATACGACCGAGGCACACAGGGCCAACACCCGCCATCATGGTGTGGGGAGCGATCTCCTACACTGGCCGTACACCTCTGGTGATCGTCGAGGGGACACTGAATAGTGCACGGTACATCCAAACCGTCATCGAACCCATCGTTTTACCATTCCTAGACCGGAAAGGGAACTTGCTGTTCCAACAGGACAATGCACGTCCGCATGTATCCCGTGCCACCCAACGTGCTCTAGAAGGTGTAAGTCAACTACCTTGGCCAGCAAGATCTCCGTATCTGTCCCCCATTGAGCATGTTTGGGACTGGATGACGCGTCGTCTCACGCGGTCTGCACGTCCAGCACGAACGCTGGTCCAACTGAGGCGCCAGGTGGAAATGGCATGGCAAGCCGTTCCACAGGACTACATCCAGCATCTCTACGATCGTCTCCATGGGAGAATAGCAGCCTGCATTGCTGCGAAAGTTGGATATACACTGTACTAGTGCCGACATTGTGCATGCTCTGTTGCCTGTATCTATGTGCCTGTGGTTCTGTCAGTGTGATCATGTGATGTATCTGACCCCAGGAATGTGTCAATAAAGTTTCCCCTTCCTGGGACAATGAATTCACGGTGTTCTTCCAGGAGTGTAGATTAGGTCATCCTTCGATCCATTGTAGAACTTGGAAACCCATTCAGGGAATATTCGTTCACATTTTTGTTGAACGCAGTTGGTTTTTATCATCCTCTATCGAAACATTACCTTTTATCAATAGTGCAATTTATAAACAATGTTTTGTGAGCAGAATAAAATTTACAATGGTAAACTTTACTGCTTTTTCGACGTTATTTTATCAGCTAACTAAAAATAGGAAAGCCTTGAACCCCTTCCACTAAATTTAGTTAGTATTAAGATTCTTTTACATGGAGTGCAGTGGACCTGACGCTGAAATCATTAAGTATTTGCTTATATCATCGCTAGTCTCACTGAACTCTTCTAAACTCTACATGTCATGTGTGGTCTGGCGTCTCCTTACCAGCAACAGGTCCCAGGTTCAAACTAGTTAATTCCCTAAAAAACACACTCAGAGCGGCGTTGCGCGAAAGTGGTAGGGAGACACGACTTAGAACAAACAGAAACCACGCAAAATGTTAGACATTTACCAAATAACACTGTGACCAAACCCGCCTCTCTTCTTTGGAGCTTCCCTGTCTCCTCCGTCAACCCGATCTGGTACGCATCCGACACTCATGAGCAATACTCAAGTATAGGTCGAACGTGTGTTTTGCAACCCACCTCCTTTGTTGATTGACTCTCCCAATGAATCTCAACCTGGTACCCGACTTACCAACAATTCATTTTATATGATCATTCCACTTAAAATCGTTCCGCACGCATACTCCCATATATTTTATAGCAGTAACTGCTACCAGTATTTGTTCCGCTATCATATAAACATACAATTAAGCATCCTTCTTTCTATGTATTCGCAATACATTTCATTTGTCTATGTTAAGGGTCAGTTGACACTCCCTGCAGCAAGTGCCTATCCGCTGCACATCTTTCTGCATTTCGCTACAATTTTCTAATGCTGCAACTTCTCTGTATACTCCAGCATCATCCGCGAAAAGCCGCATGGAACTTCCGACACTATCTACTAGGTCATTTATATATATTGTGAAAAGCAATGGTCCCATAACACTCCCTGTGGCACGCCAGAGGTTACTTTAACGTCTGCAGACGTCTCTCCATTGAGAACAACATGCTGTGTTCTGTTTGCTAAAAACTCTTCAATCCAGCCACACAGCTGGTCTGATATTCCGTAGGCTCTTAGTCTGTTTATCAGGCGACAGTGCTGAACTGTATCGAACGCCTTCCGGAAGTCAAGGAAAATAGCATATACCTGGGAGCATGTATCTAATATTTTCTCATGAACAAATAAAGCGAGTTGGTTCTCACACGATCCCTGTTTCCGGAATCCATGTTGATTCCTACACAGTAGATTCTGGGTTTCCAAAAACAACATGATAAGAAAGCAAAAAACATGTTCTAAAATTCTACAACATATAGACGTCAGAGATATGGGTCTATAGTTTTGCGCATCTTCTCGACGACCCTTCTTGAAAACTGGGACTACCTGTTCTCTTTTCCAATCATTTGGAACCTTCCCTTCCTCTAGAGACTTGCGGTACACGGCTGTTGGAAGGGGGCAAGTTCTTTCGCGTACTCTGTGTATAATCGAATTGGTATCCCGTCAGGTCCAGTGGACTTTCCTCTGTTGGGTGATTCCAGTTGCTTTTCTATTCCTTGGAAACTTATTTCGATGTCAGCCACTTTTTCGTTTGTGTGAAGATTTACAGAAGGAACTGTAGTGCGGTCTTCCTCTGTGAAACAGCTTTGGAAAAAGGTGTTTGGTATTTCAGCTTTATGCGTGTCATCCTCTGTTTTAGTGCCATCATTATCCCGGAGTGTTTGATATGCTGTTTCGAACCACTTACTGATTTAACGTAAGACCAGAACTTCCTAGGATATACTGTTAAGTCGGTACATAGAATTTTACTTTCGAATTCACTGAACGCTTCACGCATAGCCCTCCTTACGCTAATCCTTACGCTAACTTTGACATCGTTTAGCTTTTGTTTGTCTGAGAGGTTTTGGCTGCGTTTAATCTTGCAGTGAAGCTCTCTTTGCTTTCGCAGTAGTTTCCTAACTTTGTTGTTGAACCACGGTGGGTTTTTCCCGTCCCTCACAGTTTTACTCGGCACGTACCTGTCTAAAACGCATTTTACGATGGCCTTGAACTTTTTAAATAAACACTCAACATTGTCAGTGTCGGAACAGAAATTTTCGTTTTGATCTGTTAGGTAGTCTGAAATCTGCCTTCTATGACTCTTGCTAAACAGCTAAACCTTTCTCCCTTTTTTTTTATATTCCTATTTACTTCCATATTCAGGGATGCAACAGCCTTATGATCACTGATTCCCTGTTCTGTGCTTACAGAGTCGAAAAGTTCGGGTCTGTTTGTTATCAGCAGGTCCAAGATGTTGTCTCCACTGACCTATGGTTGGTGGATAATTGGTCCAAACCACTTCAATCACTTCACAATACAATACACTAATTTACGCAGAAAGAAATATTACAGGAAGTTCTAGATGGTAAGTGTATTAATTTTTAAAGTACGTTCTGTTCTCCTGTCCAAAATAACTCACAGAGATCCTCCCAAATTTGCCTAGCTAGGAACCTCTTTCCGTGCACACTTATTAGACCAACGTACCATATCAACTACAATGTAAAAAGAGTTCGATCCCGTTGATTCATAAATTTTTCTTTGATCCAAACAAGATATCACAGTAGAAATCCCTATCCAAAATTAGCACTTAGGATCCCTCCCTCTTCCAAAATCCCGAGCTCACGGGAATCCGAAACTGGAAAAACACGCGGATCACAAACAGATCACCCTACCAACTCGGGAAAGGAAAAGAATGTGTCAAAAATGTTACTTTCAGGCAAAAAAGATATATCTAAGATTGGGAGTGTCTTGTTCTACATCTTCGTTATTTATTTTTTATTAATTTATTTATTAAGTTATCTTCCATTCGGAAAGTTGATGCACTCAGTGACTGTTATGTGACTTACAAATCATAGAGCGCAGCAATCAGTCGTCCTTTTTTTAGATTTTATTACGCAAATTCAGATTTTGGCTAGTAGTAAGCCATTCTTAATGCATTGAGAGTGGCTAGTTACTAGTCGAAATCTGAATTTGAGTAGTAAAATTTGCTTCAGTAGATGTGTCATTAACTAACTGTCTTGTGGACGTGGTGATGTTATTCAGTTGTCTCATATGATACGGGATGTTATTCCAGCATCGTGTTCCTGTTACTGCTGCCCGCTCAGCTGAATACTTCAGTCCATCTTTTTCCTGATCGCCCTTCATTTCTTTTACTTGGTGGTACTGCATTACTCATCTAGGTAATTTGTCACCATGAAATCATTTCACAGTTATATGAGTTAATCCGACATTTCCTGGTTCAAATCAAGTATACTGTCGATTGGTGACTTATCAGGGTTGTCCGTTGTTCGATACTTGCATTATTAGTCAATACCGACCGCCAGTAACATTTGAAGGATCCAACTACCATGCAAATGTTCATTATTAACACTGCTTTAGAATTAAATTAAATGACCAGCTGATTATGAGGCATTTTTGAGTTAGGTTCTATTGGCTGACATCCCACCAATACAAGACACAACTTTTAAACGGCACTAGCAATGCTGTGTTTCCTAAACGAAAGGCAGAATTCTTAAACACTAATTGTGGAAGGGGACGAAAGCATAGATAAGGCTACAATTTGTGTGTCAGTACTATTGCATCGTTATGCGGACATAAAATACAATGGCTATGTCGTTACAAAAAGCGTTCATCTATTACATAACCACTTTCTTCATCCTCTGCTGATGAAGCAATAACCTTAAGCTATGGCGTAAGTCGTAAACTTTTACCAGATGTCACTTAAGACGATCACGACCTCGTTATTGTTAAGTCGATTGGTTGTAAATTACTGTTATTGTGTTATTTACAATGTTTTAATTTAGCTTAAAGCGTTGGAACTTTGTTTACGGTTGTAAGGGACAATCGTGATTGACGTCCAGCCATTTACTTTATAATTACCACCCGCTGACCCGTAATAAATGGAGGTACAGATGACAGGTGCAGAGTTACTCCGTCGGCCGAAACTTTTTTTGTTGGACACCCATTAAAGATTGGTCTGTAGGTTCTAGTTTCCAATCCATTCTCAGTTGAAATATAATTCAAAAGTTGTTCGGACGTGCTTTCTGTTGTAGTTCACGTAACTATCTGACTACGAAGAATCGTGACAGCACTCTCGTTTACAGCACAGTTCTGCGTATTAAATTATCCTGGCCTTAACCCTGATGTTCAGTGACAATATAACATGGTTGTTCAGAAAATATATAAGGACAAAAACTTAAACAATTTCTGCAGTTGTGATATTAAATAATGCGACACTATGACTCTTATAATAGGAACCAAAAGACGGGAATATAAAAGCAGACGTATAATTTTCAATGGACCAGTGATGACAGGTGTGTGAGGGAGCTATCGCTAAGCCCCAGAAACGGCCCCGCCTAACAACCTATGGTTTCCAGTCGGCAGGTGATAAAGCGCGCCGCAGACGTCGTTTTATCAGCTCTCTGACAACTGCGCTGCCAAACGAATATCCGCTAATAATATTGCGAGAGCGCCATATGTTAACACAGATTAACAGACAGCTAGCTTCTGGTGGGTTCGATATGTTAGATTATTTCACGCCTTTGCGATATTAACGTCGCAACTGCCTCGCTATGTCAGTCGGACCAATATTTTCACGGAAAGTCACACTAAGGAGATTAGCAGTTTCGCTTTTCTGTTACTTCCTGCTTTTGATGAATCAGCACCAAAACGTGTATTGTTAACGTAACGTCTAGCTCTAATTGTTTAGTTTGAACTAGATAAATGTGTCCGTTTAACGGCACTTTGTAACAACTAATACTTATCGTGTACGTAAGTAACATCCACTAGCTCATGTTATGACAGAAAGGTATTAATTGTTGTAGTGTTGAACTCTAACAAATTGGACTTGATGGTATACATAAGAAGTACATAGGGTGATAATTTTAGCATTTATTCCGTGAGTACATTCTGTTTCTTAGCGCCGTACGGGAGTCGCAAAGAAAATACAATGATATGACCACAAAGATTTTATTCCCATAAAAGTAAACTTCTCAGCTGTAGCCTTGTCTGTCTAACAAATGCCCATGCGCGAAATTATTAAATCAGCATTCTGGTATTTGTTTCATGTGGAATGTAGAAATCAAAAAGAGGGAATCCACAAATTGCTCAGTCTGCTGATTAATGGCCAATCAAATAATTTACAATGTAGTAGTAGTTATAAACACCAGAGGTTGCCTGGAGAGCGATAGGTTAATTCAATATGAAGAAAGCTTCCGATAATACCTTTTTTTTTTTAATTGGTATGGATTACCAGTATCGACAGGACCAAACTGCCATCTACAGAGCCACAGAGTAGGCCTACAGGTTGTGAAATTATACTGTGCGATGAAAGCACATTTGTTTCCGTACCATTTAAACAAACTCATAATAGGAAGAGAGCAGAAAATTAAGAAATATGGCTGTGTCCTCAAGGCAGGACAGAGTCTTACAAGTGGGGCACATGAAGAGGTGCAGCATGTGTGTGGGTTGTCCGCTGACCCCGACACATACGTTTCTTCATGTGCGACATTTGTGTGACTCTGTTCTGCCAAGAGGGCACAGCTAGAAGTTTTATTTAAAACAACCCAGAAAAAATAAAGACCATTAAAGAATTCTCTCCTTGGAAAAGTAAAAAAGGACTTAAAGTTTTTTCTGAGACTATATTGCTTTTATAAAGAGTTAGTCTCAGATCAATCAACTAATAATCATGAACTGAACAAATTGCTAAGTAAGAACAATGTTTATGTGCGGATATCAAATGTCAAGAGAGTTTTTAGAAACTCAGTGAAAGCAGGTTTCTGAATCACACTGTTCCGAACAAATCTTTTCGTACGGAAACTGACAACTGTGCATAGGAAATTCAGTCTCAAATGTTGCAGCTGACAGAGAATGAGAAGGGAGAAGAGCGCCTAACAACAGCACTAGAAAATATAACATTAAATTAGTGCAAAAAAGCTAAAGTAATTTAGAAAAGGAGGCACATTCTATAATCAGAGTGTTCAAAAGATTCTTCATTTTCTTTGGGGGGCATAAGGCAATTATTGTAACAGGTCAGTAGTCTATGAGTTTTATTATTAAATGAAAACAATGCACAGTAGATTAATACATACAGCAGTTTAATTTTGAAATTAGATAGATACAGGGGCAACAGGGGTGAGGTTACACACAAGAGTACTAAAAAGAATTCGTTAAATTTCGATTACAGAATAAATCACACAATTCTAAATATTGTCAGTTCAATCAAACATCCACGGATTACAATTACGAACAATTTAAATAGGAATGATTACACAGAAAACGTTGCGGGAAATGTGAAATAATGACTGTATTTAATTGGCAGAACACTTGGAAGATGTAGTACATCTACTAAAGAGACTGCAGGCACTACTCTTGTCCGTCCCCTCCTGGAGTACTGCTGCACAGTATGGGACTGATGGAGGACCTCGAGGAAGTTCAAAGATGAATAGCTCATTTTTGATAAATGGGATATGATTTATGAGTTGGCGTGGCACTCATTAAAACGAAGGCATTTTCCGTTGCAGCTAAATCTTTCCAAAATGTTTCATTTACCAACCCCTCCAAATGCGAAAATATTGCGTTGATGCCCACCTACACATACAGAAAAATGATCGTCATAAACCAAGGAACTCAGAGATCACAAGGAAAGATTGTTTTCAGTTTTTCCGCGTGCTGTGTGAGAGTGGAATGATAGAGAAACAGCTGGAGGGTAGTTCAATGAACCCTCTGCCAATGACTAGAATGTGAACTGCAGGACATTCATGTAAATGCATATGTAGAACGAAAATGTGGCCCCGGGCGCATTATCTAAACCGTGTGTGGGAATGAAGGACAATAATGGCCTAGCGCAGAATTTGGGTGCAGTAAAGGTTGTCTGGGGGTTATGCAAGATAGATCGTAACAAATATTTTCTTCATTAAATAGTATACCCGGTATTTCAAAATGAAAGTCGGCGTTAAAAGCTTTGTAGCATCTATTACATTCAGCTTACAATTATGAATAATACACCAAATTAAAGACAAACTCAGACAGTTTTGTTTATATACCTGAGCTCATGCAGGCTATGGTTTACGTGACAACTTTGCAACCAAAATGTTACTGCAAGGCGAGGAGATGTGTAGATCATACCGTCTTCAGTGATGAATCGACGTTTCATCAAAGTAGAACTGTGAACACACATAATGTGCAAATATATAGGCTAGAAAATCCCCACGAGGTCGTACAGTTGCAATGAAATTCACCTAGCTTCAACGTTTTATTGTGCCATATCTCATCAGAAAGTTAATGGGCTTTTATTTCATCGTGAAACCTCTGTAACTGGTGTCTCTTATCTCGATGTGCTCGAACTATGGCTCTTCCTTCAACTGGAAGAAGATGAACCACAGAACTTTATTTGTCAGCAAGATGTTGCGCCACCTGACTAGCATAAATCAGTAGGCGATTCGTTAAATGAAGTTGTTCCCCACTGCTGGGATGCTTGTAACGGGCCACACGACAGAGCTTGTTTCACATAGCCTCCAAGTTCATCCTGTCTGACACCTTGCGATTTTTACTTTTGGCGGTTCACAAAGGATCGTGTTAAGCCTCCTCTAACAGTTAGTCTACCGACTTAAGAGGAGTGAAGACGTTGTTGCAACAATTACTCCACACACACTTATCAGTTATCAACGTCTGGAAAGAACTCGCCTATCGACTCGATGTGTGTCATGTCACGAATGTTGCTCACACTGAACACTTGTTTGAAAAATTATTTGAGTTGTTCTTTCATTTGATGTGTTACATATAAGGTCAATGTAATAAATGCATTAATTATAATTATGAATTGAATGTAATAAATGCTCCAAAGCCTTAAAATCACAATACTCACTTCGTAATATCTGCTGTTACAGTCCGAGAGCACATATCAATATAAAGACTTTGCACTATGTTTCAATTACAAGGAGAAGAAGTTCAGCAATCCAGAGATACAAAAGATCAAAACATATGCCACCTCAGCAAAAATACAATAAGCTTGTCTCACAATGAGCAACAATAAAATAAAACAAAACCTAAGGTAAATACATCCAAGCATTGTATAAATACAACAATTTTGCTTCATCCCAGAATGGCTATACAAGAGGGATCCTAAATAACTGACAACTTGTTTCTGCCCTTGATTAAGTGTTACAAACGGACAGCAAACAGAAAAAAAGCTACCTTCTGCATGTTAATAACCCTAATTGCGCACAAAGAGAAACCAATAAAACCAAATGACATACTATAATTATCTACAATCTGCTACTACCAACACCTGGCCCCTTCACACAACACAATAACACAGAAGTAAAACTACTATATCGAGCACAACAAGACGAGTTAAGCAAAGACATTATAACTGAATATGGAGGGAAGCAAAAGGCACAATAGCGTGTTGTTAGTACATAGTCATCAAACAGCAGCGTCACCATATTTACAACTTAACGATCAAAAAGTTAGAGATCCTATGCCACTCTAACCCACTGTGCAAAACTCTTGACAATAGTTTTGTCAGATACACATTCCTCATTGACTAGCTGTGCTTTCATGCTACAACAAACTGAATGAAGCCCACTCAACTGACTCTGGTGCACATCATCGCACTACAATCTATTCAGACTAACTCTGACAGCTGCCATTGCTTTCCAATAGCAAATTTAGTCCACAAAAGCACATGTAACTTTGTGCTATGAACTATCATACAATGCTCAATGTCTCTACCGTCCCTCCTCAGTAACTACACTGAAGAGCCAAATAAACTAGTACACCTGCCTAATATCGTATAGGGCCCCCACGAGCATGCAGAAGTGCTGCAACACGAAGTGGCAAGGACTCAAATAATCTTTGAAGTAGTGCTCGACGGAAATTACACCATGAATCGTGCAGGGCTGTCCATAAATCCGTAAGAGTACGAGGGAGTAGAGATCTCTTCTGAAAAGCTCATTGCAAGGCACCAAATTGTTCATATCTGGGGCGGTTGGTGGCCAGTGGAAGTGTTTAAACACAGAAGAATGATCCTGGAGCCACACTGTAGTAGTTCTACACTTATGGGCTGTCGCATTGTCCTGCTGGAGTTGCCTGGGTCCGTCGGAATGCACAATGAACATGAATGGATGCAGGTGATCAGACAGGATGCATACGTAAACGTATGTGTCATCTGTCAGAGTCGTATCTAGACGTATCAGGGGTCCAATATCACTCCAACTGCACAAGCCCCCCACCGTTAAAGAGCCTCCACCAGCTTGAACAGTCCCCTGCTGAAATGCAGGGTCCATGGATTCATAAGGTTGTTTGCACGTATACGTCCATCTGCTCGATACAATTTGAAACGAGACTCGGCCACCCAGGCAACATGTTTCCAGTTATCAACAGTTCAATGTTGGGGTTGACTGCCCAGGCGAGGCGTAAAGCTTTGTGTCGTGCAGTCATCAAGGGTACATGAGTGGACCTTCGGCACCTAAAGGCCATATCGATGATGTTTCGTTGAATGGTTCGCACACTGACACTTGCTAATGGCCCAGTAAAGAAATCTGCTGCTGTTTGCGAAAGGGTGGCACTTCTGTCACATCGAACGATTCTGTTCAGTCGTCGTTGGTCCCGTTCTTGCAGGGTATATTCCCGGCCGCAGCGATGTCGGAGATTTAATATTTTACCGTACTGCTGATTTCAGGTACACTCGTGAAATGGTCGTACGGGAAGAATCCCCACTTCATCGCTACTTCGGAGGTGCTGTGTCCCATCACTCGTGCGCCGACACCGCGTTCAAACTCACTTAAATCTTGATAACCTGCCATTGCAGCAGCAGTAAGCGATCCAACAACTGCGTCAGACACTTTTCGTCTTGCATAGGCGTTACCGACCATAGCGCCATATTCTGCCTATTTACATATCTCTGTATTTGAATACACGAGCCTATACCCGTTTCTTTGGCTCTTCGGTGTATAAGGCGCCATATTCTCTTGGACAGAGACAAGAAGACTCCATTTGCTGCCCCAGCTCGCTGGTGTCCACGCTACAGTTGGTCATGCCTCACATTGACCACTGCACCATACTGATACTGTTTTCACGGTTTCACAGCACTCTTCTCGCTTGCAAGGTGGCTGTCCACAAACTCTGTGCCTCCTTTGCACACCTGCTGAGGATGGCTGCAGCCAAACCATTGGCTAGCCAGTCTCGCGCAGTCCAGGCAGCGCAGACCTTCATAACGGCCTACGACTACACCCCAGTCCTCTGGCGTTGCAGAAGCCAATGTGGCTGCGGTAGCACCTTATTGTTGACTCATGTTTTTGCTGACTCATGCTTTGCCGATGACTGTTTCCCATGGCGATTCCTTGGGCAAGCGGCGCCAACTGCAAACAGGTGTGACCAGCACTGCACCACAACATGCCAGCCGCAGTTTGCTGTGGCCTCCACTGCTGACTCAGGTCGATGTCACTGCTTTCCTCTTTGTACTGCCGAGTCCAGCCGTCATGCTTCGCTGTTAGATCAAACTTCGCCGGAGTTCTGCCTCTGCTAACTTGTCGCCATACATGTGCTCTGCAGAGCACCTGACCATCAGGGTAGTTGAGAAGACAATTATGCTACTAAATTTCAGTATGGAGGAAAAATTTAAAATATTTAATATACAGGGAATGTCTGCACACAGAGAGTTAATTTGTCTAATCAACAAAATGAATATCTGTGCCTGAAACGTGTGAAGAGAGAACTGGGAAAAATGGAGGTTAGTAAATTACGTAAGTAGTACTGTATATATAAAGGGATACTCTTTAGGTGAGGACAACAAGAATTTTCAGGTGAGTGGAAGGTCAACTGGTAAGAAAAAATTTAAAAGAGTTCCTTGACTGCGTGCATTTAACTTACTAACCTCTCTGCGGTAAAGAAATTTTCACAAAACCACTCTACCCAAATGGAATCTGGCAAAGAACATTCTGACTACAGTTCCGTTTGAATTCTACCAGCATTATTAATCGAGGGTTGCCCAGAAAGTAATGCACCACATTTTCTTCTTCAACAATTCTTTATTCATCATAATGAGAATTACACTCACGAAATAATGGTGTTTTATCTACACACCCTAGTAGTCTCCATCTCGTTCTATGGCCTTCCTCCAGCGCGAAACAAGGGAGTGTGTGCTCTGTCGGTACTAATCCTTGTCCTGGTTGCGGAGCCAGTGCCTCACTGTGTGAATCACCTCCTCACAGTCCTCAAAATGTCTTCCGCGAATGGTGTCCTTTAATGGCCCAAACAAGTGGAAGTCAGAGGGGGTTAGGCCAGGGCTTTAGGGTGGATGGGGTAACATTGTCCAACACTGTTTTGCGATGTGTTCAGCAGTCCTCAGACTTGTGTAGGGCCGACACTGTTGTGTTGCAGTAAAACATGTCCTGGGTTGCTGTGGCGCTGAAATAAAAGGAAACGCGTCTTGAGTTTTGTTAATGTGTTGACATACCCGTATGCTTCTTAATTAATGGTAGCGCCTCTTGGCATCACATCAATGAGAACAACACCTTCACAGTCCCAGAACACGGTGATCATGACCTTACCGACGGAAGCAGTTGCTTTGAATTTTTTCTTTTGTGGGACGTGCGAATGGCGCCATTTCATCGACTGTCGTGTTGTTTCGGGCTCAAAATGGTGAACCCATTTCATCACCTGTCACAATCTGGGACAAGAAGGCCTCACCCTCAGCTCCAAAACGTCGCAACGAATCAAAATAGGTTTTTTTTCTGTGCGATTTGTGATCCAGCATTACATACCGTGGGATCAATCTTCCACATACTTTTGAATATTCAAGAGTGCGGATAATTGCATGCACACTTCCATCAGCATCAGTGGACGAGTCGTTATGTGTCCGTCCTCGCGAATAACAACATTAGCTCGCTACAACATGTCAGGTATGACAGCCGTGGATGGTCTCCCCGACCGGTGCAAATCGTGGAGGACCGCCAAATTCTGGTGACCTCACCCTCCGTGGTCATCAACTAACTGTCTTTCTGTCGGCAGAAGATGATCCATAGACTGTGCAAAAGCGTTTGTGAATACTCCCCACAGTTTCTTTGTTTGCAGTGAGAAATTCAATGATGGCACATTGCTGGTAACGTACTTCACCTACAGACTCCATTTAGAAACTGTTCTGCAGCTAAGCTATCTGTTGGAAGTGAAGTGACGGAAACTTGGCGCGCTCACTCAGGAGACTTCAAATAAAACATACGTAACGTTTCGCATTAGTAGCATTGACTTTGGCCTAGAAAAAAATGCGGTGCATTACTTTCTGGGCAACCCTCGCACATAGCTCACGAGCAGCTTACCAGGAAATCTTCTGGAAGAATACTAATCTGATTTCCGGAAGAATCACAGCACAATGACTGCTCTTATAAAACTGACTGGCGAACTGAAACAAGCTGTGGACAAAATAGAGGCGACTATTCAATGGTTTTTGCATTTCAGCAAAGCTTTCGACACTATAAACTTTGATATTCTACTTGCTAAACTCATTAGTCAAAACTTCTCTTCAGTTGCTGTACAGTGGTTCCACTAATACCTTACGTACTGCCAACAGTGTGTAACGGTCAGAACAAAGAGGTCGCAATGGAATATTGTAGTATCAGGAGTCCCACAACGATTAGTATTAGGTCCATTGCTTTTCTCATCGTATTTTAATGGTGTATCGAACATTATCTCCCATTGCAAATATCATTTGTTTGCTGACGACCTCCAGTTACGCGTAAGTGCAAGCCCAATAAATCTGCACACAGCCATCCAGAATATAAATGCTGACCTACCTGCTTTATTAGAACATTTTCTGTAAAGAATTTGGAAATAATTCTGGACCATCACCTAGATTGGACTGAACGACAACTGCAGTCTGGAAGAAGTGTTTCCTTTCGAGACCAAAAAGAAACTCGTAGAGTTACTAATAATCCCCATCCTTGATTATGGTGATCCTATTCTCCAAGAACTTTCTTACGAGACCTCACGTTAGCTGAACTGGCAATGAATACTTGGTGTAATATATTTGGGATTTGCGCTGTTTCGACTATATTACTCCTGTCTCAGAACAGCTACAATGGCTACGTGCCAATAAGTGTAGAGATTATCATGCCCCGTGTTTGCTGCATTGTCTTCTCAATCCCTGCACTCCTTACGCGCTTACGCGACTGTCTTATTAACAGAGCAGAAATACTCGTTTTCAACAAAGCAATTCGATTTGGACCTGAACACTCAATTGTCAGCAAGCCTCACACAAGCAAACTGTTTCCTTACAAAGCTTACTAGGAACGTCTTTTTTCCACGTCAAACTAAATAGTTAAAACTGCAGTGAGTGCAGTTAAGTTTGCGTAACATAGCGAACTATTTGGCAGGGCTCCCAACAAATCCAGTTAACCCAGTGTTAGTTGTTGTTCTTGTAGTGGTCTTCAGTCCAGAGACTGGTTTGGTGCAGCTCTGCCTGCTACGTATCCTGCGCAAGTTTCTTCTTCTCCGAGAAACTTCCTACATCCTTCTGAATCTACTTAGTGTATTCATCCCTTGGTCTCCCGCTACAATTTTTACCCTCCACGCTCCCCTCCAATACGAAATTGATGGTCGCTTGATGCCATAGCATGTTTCCTACCAATCGATCCCTTTTTTTAGTCAGGTTGTGCCGCAAATCCCTCTTCTCCCCAATTCTATTCATTAGTTACGTGATGCACCCTTCTAATCTTCAGAATTCTTCTTTAGCACCACATTTCGAAAGCTTCTATTCTCCTCTTGTCTAAACTATTTATCGTCCATGTTTGACTTGCATACATGGCTACCCTCCCAGCAAATACCTTCAGAAAAGATTTCCTGACACTTAAATCTATACAAAAAGTTACCAAATTTCTCTTCTTCAGAAACTATTTCCTTCCACGGCCAGTCTACATTTTATATTCCCTCTACTTCGACCATCATCAGTTATTTTGCTGCCCAAATAGCAAAACTCATCTACCACTTTACGTGTCTCATTCCCTAATCTAATTCCCTCAGGATCACCTGATTTAATTCGACTACATTCCATAATCTTCGTTTTGCTTTTGATGGTGTTCATCTCATATCCTCCTTTCAAGACATTTTTCATTCCGTTCAACTGCTCTTTCAGGTCCTTAAACTGATAGTTTGCTAATTTTCACACCTGTCAACACCTGTTTTCTTTGGGATTGGAATTATTATATTCTTCTAGAATTTTGAGGGTATTTCGCCTCTCTCATACATCTTGCTCGCCAGATGGAAGAGTTTTGTCACGGCTGGCTCTCCCAAGGCTATCAGTAGTTCTAATGGAATGTTGTCTTCTCACAGGACCTTTTTTGGCTTAGGTCTTTCTGTACTGTGTCAAATTCATCATGCAGTATCATATCTTCCATTTCATCTTCATCTACGTCCTCATCCATTTCCATAATATGGCCCTCAAATAAATCGCCCTTGTATAAACCCTGTATATACTCCTTCCACCTTCCTTCTTTCCCTTCTTTGTTTACTACTCGTTTTCCATCTGAGCTCTTGACATTCATACAGGGGTTGTCTTTTCTCCAAAGGTCTCTTTAATTTTGCTATAGGCAGTATCTCTCTAACCCCAAGTAATGTACGCCTCTACATCCTTACATTTTTCCTCCATTCTTGCTTAGCCATTTAGCACTTCCTATCGATCTCGTTTTTGAGACGTTTGTAATCTTCTTTGCGTCACTTACTGCATTTTTGTATTTTCTCTTTTCATCAATTAAATTCAATATCTCTTCTGTTACCCAAAGGTTTTTAAAAGCTCTTGTCTTTTTACCTACTTGATCCCCTGCTGCCTTCACTATTCCATCTCTAAAAGCTACCCATTATTCTTCCAATGTATTTCTTTCCCCTGTATTTGTCAGTCGTTCCCTAATGCTCTCTCTGAAACTATCTAAAACCTCTAGTTCTTTCAATTTATCCAGGTGCTATCTCCTTAAATTTCTACCTTTTTGCAATTTCTTAGGTTTTAATCTGCAGTTCATAACCAATAAATTGTGGTCAGAGTCCACATCTGCCCCCGGAAATGTCTTACAATTTAAAACCTGGTTCCTAAATCTCTGTCTTACGATGATATAATCTATCTGAATTCTTACGGTGTCGCCAGGCCTCTTTCACGTATACAGCCTTCTTTGATGATTCTTGAACCAAGTGTTAGCTGTGATTAAGTTATGCTCTCCGCAGAATTCAAACAGGTGGCTTCCTCTTTCGTTCCTTGCCCCCAGTCCATGTTCACCTACTACTTTTCCTTCTCTTCCTTTTACTACTATCGAATTGCAGTCCCCCATGACTACTAAATTTTCGTCTCCCTTAACAATCTGAATAATTTCTTTTATCGCATCATACATTTCTTCAATCTCTTCATCATCTGCAGAGTTAGTTGGACGTAAACTTGCACTACTGTGGTAGGCGTGGGTTTCGTATCTATCTTGGCTTCAATAATGCGTTCACTATGCTGCTCACAGTAGCTTATCGGCGATGCTATATTTTATTTATTCTTAAACCTATTCCAGCATCACCCCAATTTGATTTTGGGTTTATAACCCTATATTCACCTGGCCAGAGGCCTTGTTCATCTTTCCACAAAACCTCGGTATTTCCCACTACATCTGACTTTAACCTATCCATTTCCGTTTTCAAATTTTCTAACCTACCTGCCCGACTGAGCGATCTGGCATTCCACCCTCCGCTCCGTAGAACGCTAGTTGTCTTTCTCCTGATAACGACGTCCTCCTGAGTAGTCCCGCCTGATGATCCTAATGGGAGACTATTTTACCTCCGGAATATTTTACCCAAGAGGATGCGATCATCATTTAACCATATAGTAAAGTTACATGCCCCATGGAAACATTAAGGCTGTAGTTTACCTTTGCTTTCAGCCGTTTTGGTTGATTTACAAGGCGAGACTGTTACCGCTGCAACTACTGGAAAGGCTGCTGCCCCTCTTCAGGAACCACACGTTTGTCTGGCCTCTCAACAGAGACGACTCCGTTGTCGTTGCACCTACGGTACGGCTATCTGTATAGCAGAGGTGTGCAAGCCTCCCCACCAAAACCAAAATCCATGATTCACTGGGGCCCAGTGTGAGAAGTATCAAATTCCACTTATCAACAAGACCATTGAGTGATGCACTACTTCAAAATGAATATACATCAAGAAATGTGTTCATTTAAAGGTTGCGTCGTATCAAAAAGGTGTGGAAAGTTCTGCTCTTCCGTTTGATGCACCCCTTTAATAGATGTTATCACCGTCGCATGTTTCTACCAACGTAAGGTATATAATATATATTTTGGAACATAAATGTCATTTATAACCAACAGTAACCACGTTTACGGGAAGTTTAAACGTACAACGCAAAACATGCTGCTATCATGCTACAAGCTTCTGTAGATTATTTATAGCTCTGGTTCACTTGACTGAATTATATTAATTCAAGTCATCGTCTCTCTGGTACCTCTTTCGTACCTAACCCAGACCCAGTCTGGCATACAAACTATCTTCATTCAGCATGTCAGTGGGTTGGAAAATCTGCTGCATTTGTATTTCTAAAACCCCTAGTATGTTGAGTTTTGTCTATGGTGGTAGCGTGGGGCAAATTGTGAGATATTTAACGATACTCAAATACGCTCTAAGGAAAAAAAGAAACGGACTCACCGCGAACGAGTTATCCGAATGGGACGAAAATCGGCAGAAGCTATTTTCATATACAGACACACGAATGACTGCAGTTTAAGAGAACTTGGAAAATTTATTCAAGAGAAAGAGCTTTACAAATTGAGCATTGGTCCGCCTATAGCTCTTTTGCAAATAGTTATTCGTTCTTTCACTTACTAGAGTTGTTGGTTCTCCTCCTGAGGGACATCGTGCAAATTCTGTCTAGTTCACGCTTTAAATAGTCAAAATTATCAGTTGGGTGGAGGGCTCCAAACGTTCCCAATTGGGTAGAGATCCGGCGATGTTGTTGGCCAAGTTACAGTTTGGCAAGCGTGTGTACAATCAGCAGAAACCCTTACAGCTTGCGAGTGAGCATTGTCTTGCTGAAATGTGAGCAAAGGATGGCTTGGTGTGAAGAGCAACGAAAGAGGACGTGGAATATCATCGACGTACCTCCATGCTGTAACGTTAGCACGGATGACAATTGAAGTTGCCCTCATATGAAATAGAAAGGCACCCCAGACCATCACTCCTGGCTGCCGGGCTGTATGGCATGCGACAGTCATGTAGATATCCCGCTACTCTCCATGGCGTCTCCAGACATTTCATTGACTGGAGTAAAATTTTCTTCAGTGAAAAGCCCCACTTGAAATTGGTCACCAATAACCAGCATAGACGTGTCTGGACACGCCCTGGTCTGCAGTATGTCGTTCTCAAATTTCCTTGAGGATCAAAACTGAGTGTTGAGTCATTTCGCGGGCTTCGCTCTCACCGATACTGCTATACAGGTATGATTCAAAGCCCATCTTCACAGTTTCACATCGGCTAATACATCTTCCCTACTGTCACAACTCACAGACACTCTTCTGTATACACTGAAACACATATTTATGTGATGTTGCCACTAGCTTTTGTCCTAATCTAACAAGCGCTTCTTACTTCCTTATGTGGTATTTGATTTGAACTACATGTACAAATGTTGAAGTACGATAAGAAACTGTATTTTATTGTAGCCTGTAGGTACCAAAAGCATAGAAAACACATGCAAAATGCATTAAAAGCTAACTTTTCAGGACCGCTATGAAACATTTAACTATCATACGTATTTATGTTGAAATATAAGTATAACTGGTTTTAGGCACAGGACACAGTGATAGTTATGGAGTACGCCGAGGCAAAATTCCCTACAATCAACTGAATATTTAGGAAAACAACAGAAACAATCGAAAAGCAGGAGGGCAAAGCGGGCATGGCCCAGTTCTGCATTGTGCCAAATTTATTCAAGATGGAGGATCCAAGATGGCAGTCATAGGCGTGGTGCAGTGACGTTATGGCTCAAGATTTAGGCAAGAAAATAGGTCAATTGGGCTACCTCTACTAACCTAACCCCACTCCATCTGCTTCCCTCCCCTCCTCCCACCCCTCCCCTCTCCAACACCCCTTCACTCCCCTTCCCTCCCCTCCACCATCTGGAAATTAGCAGGAAAAGAACTCCTTAGTCTTTGCTGGGCTCCCTGGTGGGATGGATGTAACACTTTATTTTGTATGCATTGTTTATTTAAGCAATTTTAGTTGTCATGGACAGTAGCTCCATCCAGTGTTTACACCTTGAGATTCAGAGTCTAACAGATCTAGTTCGCAATACCACCAACACAGGATGCTGTAGGCCCTACCACTCCTGTGGTGTAATCTAAGACAGTGGTCCAGGAAGTAATGATGGAAATTTGCTCAGTCTGTGTCTAGTTGATAGACTGGGAGAGTGGACGTAATTGTTTACTACATTCAATGGATGAGATGTCTGTGCTGTAGAAGAAGGAGTTTAACTGGTATAGTAGCTGTAGTCATGCAGCCGAGGACTGTGTCAATAGCGACTTGCACGATATTTGGCAAACAATTATATTTGGTGAAGACAAATAAACTTCATCAAATAATGAAGATGCAGCAGGATGGGGCTATGTTACACTTCCAAACTCAATCTAATAAACGCTCGTGCTATAACAGTAGACCTTTCGATAAAAGTTGAGTCAGTCTTCTGAAGCACAAGAGGCAAGACGTTCACTGCTGTGCCTGTGCGGTCCCTGCCCCAGAGGCCACACCTTGGGTTCAGGGCACTGCCACGCAATAGCCACAGGGGCTGACACGTACTTCCGGTGGTACTGACAATACCTGCAGTCTTCCTCCTTCCCTTCTTCGGTGATTATTAACTGCTTCGGGAGGTATTACATCTGGTGTTACAGCAGTTTATGGAATACTGTCACAAACATAACTCGAAGATGTCACATGAACTAAATGTAACGCTGCACGAACAGAGAGAGATAGAGAGAGAGAGAGATTTGCATATGAAGCAAGAATATTTAATCGATTTTCGATGAAATTATACGTTTCATTCCGAGAAACACCAGAACCACATTTGAAAATGTACTCTAAAAAGATCACAGCACACTTGTGAAACTGTTCCAGAGACACATCACATGCTTTTGTGGGAAATACCACAGCCTTCGCTTGTCTTGCACGTGGGCTGGTTCGTGAGTTACTAAATCCAACTGAATATGTCTGCAAACACACTTTCGAAAAAGATCGCTGCACTGTAGTTTGCTTCAGTTTTGCAATGCATACCGCCACAATCAAACACAGACTCCAAAAAGATCTCTGCACACTTGTGAGACCTCCCTAAGACACTTAACACCTTTATTTTGTGTGAAATAGATCCCAAAACCGAAATCAGCAGTAATATCTGATTTTACACGCAAAAACTACGATATTTGGAGAGCAAAATAAATATCTCTGTAACTCTAAAAAGGACGCTCACCAGTTTTCGAGTTTTAGCTGCTTGTTTGAAGGTACTGCCAGACGGTGAGAGAGAGAGAGAGAGAGAGAGAGAGAGAGAGAGAGAGAGATACAGAGAGAGAGAAATTTCTGAGTCATACAGTGTTGTAGTATTCAACACTTTTCTGGCTGGCTCTGAGCACTATGGGACTTAACATCTATGGTCATCAGTCACCTAGAACTTAGAACTACTTGAACCTAACTAACCTAAGGACATCACACAACAACCAGTCATCACGAGGCACAGAAAATCCCTGACCCCGCAGGGAATCGAACCCGGGAACCCGTGCGTGGAAAGCGAGAACGCTACCGCACGACCACGAGCTGCGGACAAACACTTTTCTGAAACGGTAAGCGGAAGTGATTTGCATTTTCTGTTGGAGTCAGGGACGTTATTTTCCTCACTTCTCGAAGCACGCATTGGTGTCAAAGCACATATCGGAACATCAGAACAATCTCAAGAACAGAATTAGAAGCACTGTCCTACAGACGAGAAAATTGCTGGAATTTTAGGTGAATTTTGATGTCCTGCAGCTGATGGTCTGAAGATGGTCTAAAGCCACAATGGCGGGTGAGGGACAGCATCCCGCCAGAACAGGATGGTCCGCTTGTATTTGTCTTTGAACACTTGAACAGAGAAGACATCATATGAGTCTCAGACGTCACAGAACTGTCCGTAGATAATTTGCCCCCGTCTTAGTTTGAACCAGTATATAGAGGCTCCTGTGCCCGCCACAAATGCCCACCACAAAGGATGTCTCGTGACTCTCTGACGTCATGGAACTTCTTGTGAATGGGGCATTCTGAGTGTACCCACCAAGATGTTGCTGCTGCCGGTGAGGGAGCACTGTCCACCATTTTCTGCAGACAGGTAAATGATGCGACTTTCAGTGGCAAAACAATTTTGTATAGACCGAAAAAAGAACATACAGCAATCATATTGCACAGACGATTAAACCGTACGAAAGTGCTCTAAGATCATGAAATACAGAAACTACCGCCAAAGACACTTCCGCAATTACACTGCCACGATACTGTCGAGGAAAGCCTGAGTTTTTCAGCGTGAAACCGATCTGGACTGTATAACCACACTGTATAACCACACAGCATATCAATGTCGTAAACGCACTTGCAGCTTTATGCATGTGATCATCCCAATTTAAGTCGGAACTGAGAGGAAGTCAGAGAGTGCTATAGCTACCACCTTCTGCAACCTGGTAGAAACAGGTTGAGCAAAGTTAATACGACAGGACTGTATTTTTTTTTTTTTTTTTTTTGCCACTCACTCTGTGGAAATGAGAACATGTTGTCATAGCTCCATCAACCATGTACAGTATGTAAGGCCAGCGTCAAATGAAGCTTTCTGCTGCAACTTGAGGCACCATAAAAGACAGTACATAGTTACGGGAACTGGAAGAAGGATGAGGATTTTGCTACTGCTTTTCAGTGCATCTCCAAACTACATACAGGTACTGCAATCTGAAGGACATCTTCGTCCTTTGGGGTGCATTCATGACTGTTACCCAAACATTCTCTTTGTCGTCATATCATCGAATATATCAAGAACACACAATATCTGTATGCTGACATTGGGCCTATGTGACAGTCCTATTAAATATACAGGTATTAATCCATTGGAACAGTTGACCAATCATTGAAGTGACCCACACATTGAAAAGTTTCATCACCCATACCTTAGGAGGACAAATCCCGGACTATCGGTTAGAAGATTGGTACCCTGTGTCCCTGTTTTGACGTTTGATACATTGTTTTTTTTTCTGCTGTAACACGTCCAAGCAGTGTATGACTACAGTTTTATTAATCACCATACATTTTGTTTTTTGCTCCAAGACTTCAAGATCTGTGTCATGTTCTAGGCTGACGTTAACATGTCATTGGCCCTGACTGAAAGCTGGCATCGCATGGTGTAAATCATGCTGCTGCTCCCACAATACACACACTCACTCACTCACACACACACACACACACACACACACACACACACACACATACAAACACACACATGCACACAATAATTGAAATAAAAGGTATCACAACACATGGAATCTGGAAGAGTTTTGTGGCACTATGGAGCATTTTACAAATAGCTTTCGAAAGGTGATTATGACCTCTACATTCAAACTCATCTTTCACAGTGGTGGGCTCACAGATGGCATGGTGTTTCGTTTCCACTGACTCCACATAATGCAGACATGTATGCTATCACTGTTTTGTTGCTAGTCATTTCTCCCTTCCACCAAGACCCTTCCTCTCCCTCAAACAAGTGATGTCAGCCAATCATTGTACGGTAATCAACAGAGTATCAGTGGGTAGATAGGGTGGAAAAGACACCATTGATTTCTGTAAAAAGTATCAAAGTTTATAGTTCAATCAGTTTTAGCAATTTCTTTTTCATATTTCGAACTCTGAGCAAAGGCATGGCAGCATTCTTCCCAGAGTTTCTGCATCAGCACTAAACAGCCCCTCTTCTACTTTGCAGGTACCATATACTAGACTGGAAATGTAGATAGACATGTCCCATGCATCAAGTCGTTAATTTTTAGCACTTTGATCATAGTGCATAATTTAGATTGTGATTGCTCATATTTCCCTGTATGGATGGGAACTGCAGAGCATTCTCACATTCTCAGGACAAAGTTGGAGATAGAAAGATCAGCTAGTACTGTCATTGACCAACCCTCCCTGCAACACTGTCACCAATTTAATCTGTAGGTGATCAGTTGTAGACCACTACATCCCACGCCTCATGAAGGAGCAGGAGAGCCAAGTCTGTAACTGCTGGTCCGCACCAATCTCACTCACGGCACCTATCAAAGTGCACAAAATCTCTCCAGACGTGCACATGGTGAGGAGGTTAGCACTCCTCATCGGTGTACAGTAGATATGAAAGTTTTGTGATGATATAACAGATGGTTAAGAACACATATGTGTTTTTTATGGATGATAAAGTTCCAGATGGTTGTAGTTTGAAGCATTTTATGTAAATCAAATGCACTATCAACTCTAAAGTATTGATCTAGTGTCTGGGGTCAATACCATGAAGGTATTGGTAAGATAGAAAGGCTTACAGAACATACGCATGCACTCTAATACATTACATGAATGTCCAACTTCTGACATACACACACCCTGCAAGTTTTCAATCCCATCCATTACAGTGACAAACCTTAAGAAGATAAAACTACTTCCTTAAAACATAGAGTCTTCATTAAACATGCACAATATAGCTTTCCAGAAGTGTATAACACAAACTATTCACAGCCAGTCACAGTTCAGAAATCATACTATGCTCACATCAGTCCTATAACAAAATGATCGTTAGTAACAGAGAATTCCTCTTACAAGGAAACAGAGAAACACATAGCAGCACTGTGTGGCATGTGAAATTACATGACATGCTGCCACTAACTCCGTAAACAGGACTTATGTCAAGCACATGTATACACAAGGATTGAAGTGCCACATAAACAGCTGTCAGTAATTTAGAGTCACAGCAGTCATGAAACCGAAGACTGGATTTTATGCCCAAGATGCTGCATGGGAATGGAGTATGTCACATAAATCTTTATTCGTCTAGAGGAGGGTGTTGAAACAGGATGGACTTAGTTTCAATGTCAACACACATATGTCCTCTGATGACTGAGAGGTCTGCTATTGATGATTGCAGGTAGATAATGCTCTAAGTCACACACAGAACATGCAGCTGTATATGAGTCGAACACAGGTTATCCCATACAACTGTACACCCCAACAGAACAACGGAAAAGTGGTTAAATGACCTGCAGCGACATCTCCCTCTCTCTGTAGAATACATCATCGGGCTCCTATTAAATCAGCCATATGGGGTAGCCACATGGTCTGATGCACCTGGCCACAGTTCATGCAGCTCTCCCTGTCGGAGGTGTCCTCTCTCGGGCATGGGTGTGTACATTGTCCTTAACGAAAGTTTAAGTTAGATTAAGTAGTGTGTAAGCCTAGGGCCAAATGAGCTCAGCAGTTTGGTCCCATAGGAAGTTACCACCACAAAAATCTACCATTAAATCATAACTCGTCACAACTCTGTCTCAACCCATCACCCTATTCACTTCCAGTCATCCTTTAATGCAGATAGAAGGCAGATGGTTCTCTTTTCCCAGGAAAGCATCAAAGACAGCAGTCAACTCTAGTGTATCACTATTACCTCCACAGACATATAGTAGAATTTTGCCACTGCAAAGTTGTGACAGGTGAAGAGTTCAGATAGCACATTGTAAATACTGTTTGTTAAGGTTTAAAACACGTAATCAATCTCTCACAGGGTCAAACACACAATCCATTATGTAGCTGTATGTTGCAGTCCCACAGCTGGTAACACAATGCTCTTTAGCTAAGGACACATAGTGTACACAGACCAGAGTGAAGGTCTTGCCTCTTGCTCATCGGACGACTGACTGGGCTTTTATCGAACGATCTACAGTTACAGCACATACATGTATCAGCACGAGTTAGGAAGTGTAACACAGCCACATAATGCTGCATTTTCATTGTTTGATGAAGTGTATTCACCAGATATCATTGCTTCCCACATATCGTACAATTGGCTATTGACACAGTCCTAAGCTGAATGATTACAGCTAATTTACCTGTTACACTCCTCCTTCTCCAGCACAGACATCCCATCCATTGAACACAGTAAATAATTACGTCCAACTTCCCAGTCCAGCAGCTAGACACAGACAGAGCGAATTTTCCACCATTTCCCCTGGACCGCCATCTCGGATTACGTCATGGGAGAGGAGGGGAAGGTGGGGGCAACAGCACGCTTTGATGGTGGTGACGTTTTGAACTAGGTCATTAGGACTCTGGATCTCTAGGCACACACACTGTATGGAGCTACAGTCCATGACAACTGAATCTGTTTAAACAAACAGTGATAAAAACAAAGACCTACATCCATCCTACCCAGGAGCCCAGCGAAGACTATGCCCTTTTCCCACATAGTACGAAATGGTGGAGTGGAGGTGAGGGGTGGGAATGGGAGAAGGAGAGGTGAGCAGAGGGTTAGCTTAATGGAAATAGCCCAATTGACCTATTTTCCCGCCAACATTTGAACTTCCCACCATGACATCACAGTGATGCTGTCACATCTAAGGCCACATTCTTGGATACGCAATCAATACATTTGGCAACAATGCAGGGTGAGGCCGTGCCCACTTGGACCTACCACTTTGAACAAGATGAGTCAGTAATAAGCCAGTTGGGTGGATTGCGTGACACTATGTGCGGTACTGTGTTACCAGAAGCAGAGCGTCGCCACAGCCCAGGGAATTATTCTCACAATAAATCTTTCAGGCTTTAGTGGAATGTGAGTCGTTTTGAATCTTCTTAGTAAATTAAAAGATGTGACATACTGGGAATAGAAGCCAGAACCTTTCCTTTATGAGGCCCTGTTACAGCTAGATGAATTATCCAAGCCTGCCCCAACACTACCCTGCGTTTTCTTGATTTATTTGTGGCGTTTCGTATGTTCTTATTATGTGACAAGAGCCTACCAAGTTGTAGGTTCAAGACGAATCTTTAATCTCCTGATGAGCTCGTTGGATATGGAGCAGTAGCTCGATTTAGACACTTGTGGCATTCGCCATCAGTGATTTCGAAGGATCACGAAAGCCTAAACATATCGAGACAAACAGGAATTTGAGCCCTAACCTTTCTGATTGAGAGCTCAGTGCCTTAAGCATGTCATAGTCTCAACTGGTGCCTTAAGTATTGCATAGTCTCATTAGTATGACGAAATAAAAGAAATTATTCATACAGTGAAGGGAGACGAAAATTTAATAGTCATGGGTGACTGGAATTCGGTAGTAGGAAAACGGAGGGAAGGAAACGTAGTAGGTGAATATGGATTGGGGCTAATAAATGAAAGAGGAAGCCGCCTGGCAGAATTTCGCACAGAGCACAACTTAATCATAGCTAACACTTGGTTCAAGAATCATAAAAGAAGATTGTGTACATGGAAGAAGCCTGGAGATACTGACAGATTTCAGATAGATTATGTAATGGTAAGACAGAGATTTATGAACCAGGTTTTAAATTGTAAGACATTTCCAGGGGCAGATGTCGACTCTGACCACAATCTATTGTTTATGAACTGTAGATTAAAACTGAAGAAACTGCAAAAAGGTGGGAATTTAAGGAGTTGGGACCTGGATAAACTGAAAGATCCAAAGGTTGTGCAGAGTTTCAGGAAGAGCGTAAGAGAACAAATGGCAGGAATGGGGAAAGAAATACTGTAGAAGAAGAATGGGTAGCTTTTAGGGATGAAGTAGTGAAGGCAGCAGAAGATCAAGTAGGTAAAAAGACAAGGGCTAGTAGAAATCCTTGTGTAACAGAAGAAATATCGAATTTAATTGATGAAAGGAGAAAATGTAAAAACGCAGTAAATGAAGCAGGCAAAAAGGAATACATACGACTTAAAAATGAGATCGACAGGAAGGGCAAAACGGCTAAGTAGGGATGGATAGAGGATAAATGTAAGATTGTAGAGGTTTACCTCACTAGGGGTAAGATAAATACTGCCTACAGGAAAATTAAAGAGGCCTTTGGAGAAAAGAGAACCACTTTTATGAATATTAAGAGCTCAGATGGAAACCCAGTTCTAAGCAAAGAAGGGAAAGCAGAAAGGTGGTGCCTCGTGATGGCTGGGTGTTGTGTGATGTCCTTAGGTTAGTTAGGTTTAAGTAGTTCTAAGTTCTAGCGGACTGATGACCTAAGATGTTCAGTCCCATAGTGCTCAGAGCCAGCCAGAAAGGTGGAAGGACTATATAGAGCGTCTATACAAGGGCGATGTATTGAGGACAATATTATGGAAATGGAAAACGATGTAGATGAAGATGAAATGGGAGATATGATAGTGCGTGAAGAGTTTGCAGCGCACTGAAAGACCTGAGTCGAAACAAGGCCCCGGGAGTAGACAACATTCCATTAGAACTACTGACGGCCTTGGGAGAGCCAGTCCTGACAAAACTCTACCATCTGGTGAGCAAGATGTATGAGACAGGCGAATTCCCTCAGACTTAAACAAGAATATAATAATTCCAGTCCCAAAGAAAGCAGGTGTTGACAATTGAAAATTACCGAACTATCAGTTTAATAAGTCATGGTTGCAAAATACTAACGCGAATTCTTTACAGATGAATGGAAAAACCAGTAGAACCCGACCTAGGGGAAGGTCAGTTTGGATTCCGTAGAAATACTGGAACACGTGAGGTAATACTGACCCTACGACTTATTTTAGAAGCTAGATTGAGGAAAGGCAAACCTACGTTTCTAGCATTTGTAGACTTAGAGAAAGCTTTTGACATTGTTGACTGGAATACTCTCTTTCAAATTCTGAAGGTGGCAGGGGTAAAATATAGGGAGCGAAAGGCTATTTATAACTTGTATAGAAACCAAAGTAATAAGAGTTGAGGGGCATGAAAGGAAAGCAGTAGTTGGGAAGGGAGTGAGACAGGGTTGTAGCCTCTCCCCTCGATATATCGAGCAAGCAGTGAAGGAAACAAAAAAAAAAAAAAAATCGGAGTAGGTATTAAAATCCATGGAGAAGAAATAAAAACTTTGATGTTCGCCGACGACATTGTAATTCTGTCAGGGACAGCAAAGGACTTGGAAGAGCAGTTGAACGGAATGTATAGTGTCTTGAAAAGAGGGTATAAGATGAACATCCACAATAGCAAAACGAGGATGATGGAATGTAGTCGAATTAAGTCGGGTGATGCTGAGGGTATTAGATTAGGAAATGAGACACTTAAAATAGTAAAGGAGTTTTGCTATTTGGGGAGCAAAATAACTGATGATGGTCGAAGTAGAGAGGATATAGAATGTAGACTGGCAATGGAAAGGAAAGCGTTTCTGAAGAAGAGAAATTTGTTAACATCCAGTATAGATTTAAGGGTCTGGAAATCGTTTCTGAAAGTATTTGTATGGAGGGTAGCCATGTATGGAAGTGAAACATGGGCGATAAATAGCATAGAAAAGAGGAGAATAGAAGCTTTCTAAATGTGGTGCTACAGAATAATGCTGAAGATTAGATGGGTAGATCATACAACTAACGAGGAGGTATTGAATAGAATTGAGGAGAAGAGGAGTTTGTGGCACAACTTGACAAGAAAAAGGTACCGGTTGGTAGGACATGTTCTGAGGCATCAAGGAATCAAAAATTTAGCATTTGAGGGCTGTGTGCAGGGTAAAAATCGTAGAGGGAGACCAAGAAATGAATACACTAAGCAGATTCAGAAGGACGTAAGTTGCAGTAAGTACTGGGAGATGAAGAAGCTTGCACAGGACAGAGTAGCGTGGAGAGCTGCATCAAACCAGTCTCAGGACTGAAAACCACAACAACAACAGTCTCATCAGTGCCTTAAGTATGGCGTAGTCTCATTGGGTTGCCACATTCGTCACGCAATTTTTAGCAATGTCGTCACGATAGTAGGATATCCTTGCTCTATAGCAACAGTATATATCGCTACATATCCGTACAAATGTGATGGCAGGCTTTCCTAACATGTTCCAAAATGTCGCGCATAACACAAGACTGTCTTGTGGTAATCTAAATAATAAGTAACCGCAACAAATTGATCAAATTATAACGGTATATTTTCTAGACATTTACCTAGAAGAGCCCTCTCCTCGTTTTTCTTAACCGTTATCGAGAAACACCGCAAAAACTGGTTAATTGGGCGCCAAACCAAGCCGCAGCTTCCAAGACGGCAATGCACAGCCAATGGCTGCAGGTTTTACAAGGCATTCCTATGATCCTGATCTCGAGCAGTCTTGAAAATCTGATTCATGTCTTTATCTGTTGCCAAGGTACAGAGTATCAAAGTTACCTTGTAGATGTAAAGTATGTACGTAAAATCCAATGTGCGGCGAAAAAGAAGTTTATAAAGTGATGCAAACGGAGAAATACGCTGTAAAGTGTCTCCTTTATAATCGGGGAAGCCCACGTTGTAGTATGAAAGCAGATGCAACATTTTTTTACGCATAAAATCCGGTCTGAGGGGCACCATTAGTTTCACTTTATGCCAGTTTCAAGTAAGTAAATTATTTAAATTTTACTAACCATTCCATTTCTTTTCACATGAGTTACATAGCCTGCTACAGTAGGGGAAAGAGTGGTACTAGCGGAAAAATCCTTCTATCGGAGCGCAAAAAATGCGAATAAGTTCCTGTTTCCTTAAAAGAATGAAAAGTGTAGTACCAGCTGCCTTAGTTTTCCTTCTTCAACATATTCGTGATTTTTTTTTTAAACTTTTAAGTCGCTCATACCCATTCACTTCCAGTTGTCCTTCCTCACTCATTCAGCCTAACACATTGTCATTATCTCTTTGAGTCTCTCTGTCATTGTTTCCCTCGTCACAGGCATAGTCCCCTTCGTTTTGCTATCCTGTTAAGTCTGCCCTCACTGTCACTGACTCCCTCTTGCACTGTCTTACTGCAAATATCTGTTGCTGTCTCTTCTCTCTGTAACTATCTCTGTCTTCCTCGTTCGTTGTCACTGTCATATACTTCGTCTCTCATCATTACTGGCTCTCAACCACTTCAACTATCTCTTTATTCCTCTCACCTCCCTGCCCCCCCCCCCCCTCCCCCTTGGCACTGTTTCCTTCTCATGTGACTGTCACTGCCACTGTGTCGCTCTCTTTCTCACACAATGTCACCCCCTCCTTCACTCATTCTATAACGTAACCAATGTCTACTATTTTCCAGTATTTATTATTTTCCTGTCGCTTTGCCACTGACACTGCTTTTTTCTCTCTCGGGATAAAATTCGCGGATATGTTTGCATGCCAAAATTTTTAGAAAAATTTGTAAAGGTACTGAGGAAGTTAGAATGATGCAGCTGGTACTCTACTTTTCACTCAGAATCTTTTAAATAAACAGGAACATGTTGTAACGAGACATCTTCCTCCAGTATTACTTTTCCTCAACAGTAGTTGTCGATACCAGTATTACTTTACGAATTTTGGTCAGGTCAATATTCTCTCAGTCGCTTTTGTGAAAACTTTCGTATAATTTTATGTGCAGTATGTTATATTTCAAGCTAAAATTTGTAGAAATGAATTGCTTTATAAAATGTTTTAGTCTCTATATTTTAATCGATAAGTAGTAGTTCCGATTGTGCAGTTAAAATTATTTTATTTAGAAAAATTTGAAATTACGAACTACTGGCACACTTAAAATTTCTATTACTAAATATACAATACTTTACTGGTTTCTATGTTTATTTCTGGATTCATTTAAATAATAATCGGAAGTAATAACGTAACAGAAACAAGTAAAAATTCATTTGTTAAGAAAAATCGTAAACCCTTTGGAAGGTGGTTATTTCCGCAGAGTGTGAGAGTCGTAAGCATACCTGTGATGTGATGGGACGTATTTTTTTAATTTTTGTGTGAGCAACGCAATTTCGGTTTTGTTAACGTGAAAAATCAAAAACTATATAATACGCTAAAATGTGACAAAATATATTTACGTAAAAACAAAAATTCTATAACAATGCTCTTCAAATTTATTTAGTCCAATACAAACGTGAAGAAAAAAAATTTGAGAATATCAGCTTAAAGAATCAGACCCGTATACAAGAAGAGCTGAAGCCAACTCAACATGAGAAGCTAAGTAAACTAGAAAGGTTATGGTATTCTTCGCTCCTCTCAAATTTTTCAGAAAAGACTTTGCTTATTGCGGACAGTACCTGCAATATGGAAGGAGGGGGGGGGGGGGGGAACATTACAATATTCGCATTTTTGCGCTCAGATAGGAACATTTTTTGCTGGTATCGTAATATTTCGTACGCATACCGTGAACGAGCAGACGTAAACAGTACACGAAAGAGATGCGTAGGCAGTCATGCAGCGAGCAGCGCGTGTTGCAGCAGCGGTGTACCTGCTGTGTCGTGGGAGTTGGCCTGTGGAGGTGTGAGGACGTGTCACAGTGGGGACGGCGGCTGGCAGCGCTAATGAGGCTGTAATTGCTGACCCGTCGCAGGGCCCGCCGCGGCACGACCCCCGCCGCTGTGCAAAAAGATTTACATTGAATTGCCCGCCGGCTGGACGCGCTTTCTTCATACAATGGGCTCTTTGTTTCTGGAAGTCATTTGTTAAGCTGTTTATTCAATTTAAATTACCATCAGAAGGCGGTCGGTGGCTCGTAAATCAACGGCGCCGCGTCCCGCGGGCGGGCGGGCCGCGCAGAGACTTATGAACTGCGCGATATTTTCGTAACCGGTTATTGCAAATTGCAGCGGTGACAGGCGGCCGGCGCTCTGCGAGGCAGGACCCCCCGGGCACGGAACGCGCATCAGCCGGCGGCGGCCGACACACACACACACACACACACACACACACACACACACACACACGGCCTCCGCAGCCTTCACGGCACTGGCCCGCCTGGCGGGCACCGGGTTTGGACCGCGCTTTACTGGAAATACTGCCTTTGTGGACATAGGCGAGGGTCCAGTGGGGTTGGGGCGATGGAGGATCATGATCCCCAATATTTATTTACTTTTTGTTTAATTTACGTATTTTAACCTGATCTGCTTATGGTCTTCTCTTACATCGGACCAGATTTTCACAAATACAGCACATTTTTACGTCACAGTTTCCTAAGACAATAACAATTTTAATGTGGCAAATAGTATTAAAGTGGTTTAACTGTCTGTTTCTAGAAACTTTAATACCATGCTTACAGAGCCTGATCCTAATAAATATTTAATAACAATAATATACCAATTCCTGACTGATTTCTATAGCTCTTTTATATATAATTTTAATTTGGACACTTTAATTCCATTTTTCCTGTTGCTTTGATTACTTGTTTGAATACTGAAGATTATCTTACATTGTTAACAGTATAGAAAATGTATAATATAGAATGTGTAATGCATATAATAACTGTCCAAGTAGAAAGATAATTGTTTCATCATGTTCCTGAGACTACTTCAGACTATTTTCGTTTAAAAATGTTTTATGTATACAAACTGTAGCGATGGGTGATCATGACCGCAAATATTTATTTACTTTTTCTTTTATTTATTTAACCTCATCTGATTATGGCCACCTGGCCTGCTCTTACATCGGACCAGGTGTTCACACATACGGTACTTTTTTACGTGACATTTTCCTAAGAAAATAACAATTTTAATGTGGCATATAATATTACAGTGATTTAATCGACTGAAGAGGCATTCTAAGTAAATTGTACTATGATCTAATAAGGTTAATGTTAGCAGTACAATAATAATGACAATAATAACAATAATGATGATCAAAATTTTAAACACGCCTAAGAAACAGCAACTGTTTAAATCTGAAGAGGCTGAAAAATCAGCCAAACAGTGGCAAATAAAGGTTTATTATCCTTTGACCATGATTTCGATACTTGTAAAAATATCTTCTTCATAAGTAATGGCCTTATTATATCACATGAGGGCATAATAGATTAGATGAACCTCATTCTGAAGTACGATATATGTAATCTGCTGCTATCTAAAACCATAGCTTGCAATAATTCTTGTTTTATAAATTTCGTTTATGACAAGAGTCGCTCTGGTTCATCTGGTCTACTGTGCCTTCATGTCATGTAATAAGGCAACTACTTCTGAAGAAGATATTTTTACAAATATACAAACCATGGTCAAGGACTAGTAGACATTTGTTTGCTACTCTTCAATAATGATAATGGAAAGTATAAATATAATTTGTGGGTACGGAAGAATCGATGTATTTTTATGTAGCGAGTTCTGGGAAAGGGAATTTAAGGGGACTTCACCAGGTAAGAACACTGGGAAAAGAGAAAGCAGTAGTCGGGGAGAAGGATGTACAAAGATATCGACTGCTTACAGGGACAGTACTGATCCTGCTGTAGTAGATATGTCATCAACTGTCTTCTAAAGCTGGGGGTTCTATACAGTTCTCTAATATAATAAGGGAGGCTATTCCAGAGTCGGGTGTCTGCTATTGAGAACGACTTCGAAAAAGTGACTGAACAATAGAATGGGACGTCAAGGACATTGTTCTGAGGGGAACGGGTGTTTCCGCCATGCTGTTCAAATAAGAGTGTTAAAAATGAGGATGTGGAACACTGTTCGCTGATAAGACAGGAGAGAAGACAGAGAGTGTGTACATCTCTGCGCTTGTCTGCGTGCAGCCAGTGTAGCTGTGCATATGATAGTGAAATCTAAGACTCGAACATCACATATATATGGAAGACAGGAATTCATAACCAGCTGCAAGCGCTGTGAGCATTCCCGAGAAAGGACTTGAAAAATAACATCTCTGTAACTGGAAGTGTAAAGTTTGTACGAGTTTCTTTTCCAGACAGAGAGGGAATAGTTTCTTATATTTTTGTAGGTAATGGAGAGATATTGATGTCTTGTTGCACATTGCAGTTACGTGCTTATTCAGTTTACATTTTCGTCTGTTATTATTCTTAGACTCTCTGCTGAACGAGAGAAGATAGGGGTTCCAGATATTTCGGGCTAATTAGCCTCGAATGACCAACCAGTACCGCTTGTGTTTTGGATGGGTTGAGCTTTAACCCTCTTACCTGTGCGCATTTTCATGTGTGCTCAGGACGATGTTGAGATTCTCAACAGCTCTCTTCTGGTTTTGCACTTTGATGTAACTGCAGATCAGCAGCGTACGTGTGCTACCTGCAGTAGGAGAAAACTGATGACACATCATTTAAGTACAGTGAAAGGAGTGTGGGACCAAACAGCGAACCCTGAGGAACGCCTGATACCATTTGCCTCCATCGTTCTGCCAACAATAAATCCGACACGATTCACGAACACGCTGACAGAACCGGCAAACAATGGTAAGCTGAGCTAGGGCAGACAGAAAGAGCCAGTGTTAAGAGTCGTAGTGCTTGATGGAGTGCCAGCAGCTGTCAGTGCACACTTCCATTTTATATTGCGAGAATTTAACATCGAAGTTGTAAGTACTAGCTGTTGTTACACCGGATGGTTACAATTAAAGTCCAAATCCATTGTGGGCTGTAATAGTAGTATGGCAACGAAACTTGGTAGATACGCTAACGCGTTAATGCGAAACCGATGTGTCCTGGAAAACAAATTAGTTCCAATTTTGGCCACCAGGTGCAAATCTGGCACTGTAATGTTTTCATATGACGGTATGGCGTCCACGCTGTCATTTGACAAGCCATGGCGTGAATCAAGAATATGTCTGTCAAGAAGAGAGACCATGCGCTTTTAGTAAACCAGTTTTATGTGAACGACAGCGATTATAGTGTTGCATTGAGAGAGTATCGCCGACTGAAAGGTCTCAGGAGAGGCCCGGTGTCATTATGTGGTTTAAAGAAGATGATAATGAAATCGATTACACGGGTGAGCTTGGTGTGGCGATGTGGCATCTGGAAGAGTGAGGCGTCCTATTCCGGTAGAAGTCATCAACAAGGCTGCTGTTGCTGTAACTGACCATGCAGCACGCAGCACGTGCCCAGCGTAGTGCTAGTGCTTTTACTGTGTCACGAGGAATGTCCATTCTGTTTTCAACAGTATGGGAAGTTTTGCGCTCTATTTTATCCTGATGCCCGTGTATGGTCCAGACGGTACAGCAATAGAAAGCTCGTGATCGGCGGCAACGTTCTGTATTTTCTCGTCGGCTTCTAGCACGAATCAAAGTTGATAACACGAGGTCGGTTAGTAATCTGTGAAGTGACGAGGCACATTTTACATTGCAGGCTGCAGTGAGTACACAGAACTGTAGGAATTCGGGGTATGGTTAAATGCCTTGTCGTGCACAAAGAGCCATTGCACTCGCCGTATGTGACTGTGTGGCGTATATTCAGAAGCACCTTTATTCTCGGTGCGTTCTTCTTCGACGAGAATATACCCACAGGATCTGTCAAAGGCGCCGTTATGGAGACTTCCCTGCACAGGACAAGATTTCTGCTTTGGAAGAGCTCAGCTGTGCGGAAACCACTGTTTTCGTGCGAGATGGGGCAACACGTCGTGTCGTTCGCTCAGTGAAAGACCTGCTTAATGCGGCCTTTCACGAACGTTTCATCTCTAGAAGTTCTTCAGATGTGTGGCCTACGAGGTCAATTGATCACAATCCATTTGAGATTTGGCCTTGGGATGTCTAAAACAACACCTTTACAAGAAATACGTCCGGTCTCTGCCTGATCTGAAGGTCTGTATGCAGGAACACGTTGCTCAGATTACACCGAACTGCTGCGAGTAACAACTGATCACGCCGTTTTACAGCTGCAGCATCGCATCGACGTCTCCGATTCTAATACTTAAAAAGATGTGTCAACGGCGCTTAACAATAACGTCAACATTATGATTTCTCACTTGTTTAACCTCTTCTGCCTACGTCTAGACCCACACTGATTACATACGGAAACATTTCTATACTTTTTTATTGCATTCACTGCGTCAGATTTGCACCAAATGGCCAAAACTGGAACGTTTCTTTTCAGAGCAAATCGGTTCCATATTAACGCATTAGGATATCTACCATGTTTTGGTGACACACGATAATTACAGCCCATACTGGACCTCTGTGAGTAGCTGTATTTTAGTGATAAATATTAGGTACGAGTAGTTCTTAAATCAGTTGCGTCACACGTTTAATTCTAAAACATTCGGGTGTGTGCTTTCAAACATTAAGTTGTTTTGAATTGTTGTTTCTTGGATCTTGTGCTAAAACAGTGCACTGCGCCTTTAATTTGTAATACGCTACACGTCTTCCTTCCTGCCCCGCCCAACCAGCCACGGAAAACTGGAAATTTGTGGTGAGTTCTACGCGACCAAACTGCTGAGGTCATCGGTCCCTAACCGTACACACTGCTTAGTCCAACTTAAACCAACTGATGCTAAGGACAACACACACACCCATGCCCGAGAGAGGACTCGAACCTACCAGAGGGGGGGGGGGGGGGAGGGGAGCCACGCGAACCGTGCAAGGAGCGGCTACCCTGCGCGGCAACCAGTCACGTCAGCGTTTATCACGCTACAACTTTTCTAGATATTGCGGTCGGCGGGTTTTGTTGGGGGTTGGGTTGGGTTGTTTGGGGAAGGAGACCAGACAGCGAGGTCCTCGGTCTCATCGGATTAGGGAAGGATGGAGAAGGAAGTCGGCAGTGCCCTTTCAGAGGAACCATCCCGGCATTTGCTTGGAGTGATTGAGGGAAATCACGGAAAACCTAAATCAGGATGGCCGGACGCGGGATTGAGCCGTCGTCCTCCCGAATGCGGGTTTTGTGGTGCAGCTATCACCGTTCGCTGGAGGGGAGTCAATCACTGCTCCGCTGCACAGCGTGGGCACTCCTGCAGGAAGTGAGTGACGTGACAACCGGGCAGCAGTGAGCGCCAGAGCGTAACCCAGTTGGGGGGGGGGGGGGGGGGGGGGCAGCCAAAGTTGCTTAGGAGGGCTACGCTCGCTTGGAGGCGCGGTCAGCAGAGCAGGATATGCGGCGACGAGAACACACCACTCTGCCTAAAACCGTGGCACCTGGAGCTGACGCGTTGTAGTGAGATGCCGGGCAAGTACTGGGGCATTGGCCTGATTTGGATAAGTTAGTGAAGCAGGACGAAGCTGTCACAGTGGCGACAGTTGCAGCTACGGAACAGAGATACAGAGGATGCTACTTTGGTTGATCTTTTTATTAATATCAAATGTGTCAATTTTCTACTTTCTCCACAATAATAATTACTGGAAATACGCCATCTTTTATGTTTCCCGTTGATGTTCACCTTTGGTCTGAAGTACATTATCCGAATAAGAATAATATACTTTTAACCATATCTATTTATTAAGTTTCGTCGCAAACCAAATATGTTGTTGTTGTGGTCTTCAGTCCATAGACTGGTTTGTTGCAGCTCTCCATGCTACTCTATCCTGTGCAAGCTTCTTTATCTCCCTGTACCTACTGCAACCTACATCCTTCTGAATCTATTTAGCGTATTCATCTCTTGGTCTCCCTCTACGATTTTTCCCCTCCACGCTCCCCTCCAATACTAAATTAGTGATCCGTTGATGCCTCAGAATATGTCCTACCAAGCGATCCCTTCTTCTAGTCAAGTTGTGCCACAAACTCCTCTTGTCCCCAAATCTATTCAATACCTGCTCATTAGGCATGTGATCTACCCATCTAATCTTCAGCATTCTTCTGTAGCTCCACAATTTGAAAGCTTCTATTCTCTTCTTGACCAAAATATTTACCGTCCACATCTCACTTCCACACATGGATACACTGCATACAAATACTTTCAGAAACGATTTCCTGACGGCTAATGAGAAAGCCTATCTCGAAACTTCTCGAGTCTTTTTCCGTTGTAATCGATCACTTCCTTGTGCAGTTCGTAGAAACACCACAATACTAGCATTTTTCTGCAATATTACCGCTAACGTAAATAGAAAAAATGGTCCTAAGACTATCAATTTACTTATTTTGAGACAAAGTCTAGTTGACGTCAAATATGAAGAGCATCCCGAGAAAGGCACCTCTAGTCGTTCTCAAAAATATATTTTTTTAATTTGTCTTTATTGCTCCGTGTATAGATTTCAGTGCTTTTCTACGGTTTCCGCCATCGTTGAAGGACATTTTTTTAACTGAAATCAGGTTTTTGTACTGCGTAATTGAAGAATGTTGCCACCAGCATCGGTTACCGGTGCTTTTGATATCGTCTTCCTCCTCCAATATCTGACCATAAAACATCTTCCACAAGTGAAGTAAAAGGTTTGTAGGGAGGCTGAAAAAATTATTCCCACTAAAATAACTTCGCTAAATGTCTTGCTTTTGTTTAGAGATGTTATCGCGGTCTTTGGATCTTCATTAGATTTTTGCACCTAATTACAGTCCATATCCCTACTCTTTGCTTTATGTATACAAATTTCGCAGAATTTACCATAAGCACATATCGGTATTCTACATGTACATGTACGGTGTGTGTGACGATTGTAAACGGCACAACAGAGCATATTTCCCATTGTAACATGTATCATTGTTTCTTCCCGTTTAAGTCACATATGTCTCTCGGAAAGAATCATTGCTTAAATGTCTCTGTGCGTGAAGCAATTGATCTTCCCATATTTTCATTCCGGAAACAAACATTGGACAGGATTACTGGGACAGAGAGAACATCTGTCTGAACGTTCTTCGCCTCCGAAAGAGCACGGCAGTTTCGTGACATGTTGCATTAACAACCAGACAATTGATACTGGATGAAATAAATCAGAGACGACTGAAACAGTCTTGATCACAGTGCCGCAGTGTCGCTGGTTTAAAGTAGCACTGTCTTTCTCATTAATAATTTTTAAAGCTGCAGGCGACGGTTGTGTTGCAATATTTGTAAATACATTCTTCTGGCTTTGTTTCAGATCTGTAGGAGTCCGTGATCTTTGACAGCCACCTCAGTTTCATCTAGTACGGTCGTGTACAGTACATCGATTTTCATCCGACATTAACAGTGGGAGCTACGCCATCGCCACGTGCAGCCGGAAGCTGAGTGTGGGCGGCCGCCGGGGTCACCTGTGTAAGCCGCGCTGCTTACAATGCACCGGGCCGCTCTGGCCGACACCTGTTCGCTCGCCACTGTTTTCCTTCCATTCCCGCCGACACGACATCCTGTTTACGTCCGCGTCACGGCCCTCTTGCCGAGCCTCCCCTGGGCGAAACCACACCGTCCCGGTGGGGCCGCAGCTGTGGCGGTCTCATCCACCAGCTCTTCTGGCACTCTAGAAGTTTAACATGAGATGTAGCAGAGTAGCGTCTTGATACGGTTGTCTGAAAAGCAGCCTACATATCATCCAATCTCTGTTCGTCTGTGCTGCCAACTTAGCTTCTACTGAAACATTGCTGTCTGTCAAATGTATTCGCCAGCATTCAGATCAGACGTATTTTCTGCACATGCTGCTGCTGAGTGAGATGAAAGTGAGTCAACCAGGCACTAACGCTTTCCCTGCAGGATTGCAGCCGCGGTGTCACTAATGTTTCCCTTACGTGCACAAGGTTGCATGGTGGAGCACTCAGAAAGTTAATTCAACAATCGAGATGCCCAATGAATATCTCAAGGGCTTAAGAAGAGGTCTGAACTTTTGATCGTATTCTTCCATCACTTGCTGACACTTCACTACTGTGTGCCCAACCGAGGTGGTGCAGTGCTTAAAACACTGGACTCATTTTCAGGAGGACAGGGGTTCAAATTCACACCTGGCCATCCAGATTTAGGCTTCCCGCATTTTCTCTAAATCGCTCTAAACAAATGTCGAAATGGTCCTCCAAAAGTATGCGACATATTTTTTTCCCTCCTGTGCTCCATGTTTAATGAACTCGTCTCCGACAGGCCGTTAAACTATAATTTTAATTTCTTCTTACAACCTTGTTGCAAGGTGCCTTATTTGGCTGAGACTTATCATCCATTCTAAGGAAGAAGGAATGTCCAGATTTCACATCTCGTCGACCACATGATTGTTACAGTATGGTCATCTTTCCACTTGAAGACACTGTATACATACGAACCTCCTCCTTGAAGATAAGTTCTTAATGAAACCTGTTTATAACGTGAATCAAGGACTCTTAGAGAATGCCAAGGAGCCCAGGTGATAAGCATTTGCTCACCATCTTGTTCTTGCAGTAGTGGTGGCAGAGGGGTTTGTCTCCAATGTTTCTCGCTCGACACACCGATATTATCCGTCCAATGGAGCACAAAATGTGACACTAGAGAATTATATTTGTTGACAATCTTAAACAATACAGACTGTATATGGTGGAGCCAATTCAACTATTTTTTGTCAATGTACTATTGTTTCCATTGGTCACGATATGATCCTGAGCTTTCGTTGACATGAGTCTGTTTTATATTATTTGGTCCCTAAGCTGTACATTTTCTCCATGTAAATTGGTACCTGCTCATTGGTACATTCTGAATTCACCTCGAGCACCAGTGACAGAGGTATAGAATAAGACTCGAGAATACAAAAGAATTCTAATCCAAACTACGTATATCACTATACTGATCAGTTGCCGTAGTCATTTTCTCTTTTTTATTCAAATATTCAGGAATAGATTTTAAAAACATTTCATAGTTGATGATGGCCCCAATTATATGTGTTTTATATATAATTAAAATGTAAACCTATATGTAATGATAACTGTAGGCTGACCTTATGTTTTTTTAATAATATCTTTTTAAGTGCTTTCCACTTATTAGCTGCTGGTATCGACTCCCTTGATTTTCAAATGTTTGTCAAGGAAAAGTGTTGAATCATTATTTTTTGTAATCTATGGACAGTTCGAAATTATTTTTTCATCGTGAATTTAAAATCTAAGAATGAAGTTCAAAAACAAAGCCATATCATGCTGACAGACAAGAAACCATCTGCAACATCATACTTAAACTGCAACTACAACCAGAGTTCCAGGATTAATAAACATATGGTATACTAGTTAGATTGTGCTATCCTTGTGAAAAGCGGAAACACATCAAGATATCTGAACGAAGTATGTCACGATCTTGTCTTACTTTATAGTAACATATGTTTCCGGGTGGGATAAATTCTGTCACCACATATGCTTTACAGGAAGCCTCTACTACAGCCTGTTTTACAGTTTCCAGCTGAAATCAGCCACAAAACTTTTCTGATAAGGGCAGTTACATTATGACTTACTAGAAGTTTTTGCATTACTATGTATCTATATTTTTATGTTCCACATCTGTAATTCAGACTATCAAAAACCAACTTCATTGAAGAAAGCTTTCCATCTGTCTCCTTTTCATACAACCTTTGCTTTGTCCATATTCAGCAATCAAAGTTATTAGGCAATGCAATTCTTCCACTAAGTCTACATCACTTTTAAGTTAGCTTGACAAATTCTTCTCCTCTTTCTTCTTCTTCTTCTATTTCTTCTTTGTTGTCTGTAACCAGTGTTGAACAACTTTTTGTTCAGTGAGGATATAGTTTGTTCATTGGATCAGCAATATAGTCTTTGTAAAATTAATGTTTTTGAGACTTATAATGCTGCTAATTATGTGGCAATCTACTTTCAGGTCTCATAGGAATATATTTACATAATTTAGTCTGATGCATTATAACATTTCGAATGATATCTTGTAGAGATCACTGTTTCCTTCCATCTGCTCTTTTATTCTTTCCATCCCTCAAAGTTGTACAATTATAGAATTTAAGAATTTCACCAGTCATCAATTCATTTTTGTTTCTTTTCTGTTTAGGGGAGAGTTTAGTATTTCTTTCACATTCAAACGCTTTTTTCAAAATAACTTTACAAAATCAGGTTTGAATTTATCTTCTTTGTTTATCAGTCTTTTCTTACAGTAAATTTAATTCATTGTATTTTTTTTCTTAAATTCTTAATCATTTAAATATTTATTGGTGTTGTAACAGTAAAAAAATATTTTACACATAACTTGCTTTGTATTTCAGTTTCAGATGTCTTTATTTACACTTCATGCAGATTTTTCAACTTCTGTGTGTATATTTACAAAACACCATCGTTTATGATTATTAAAATCTTATTATTAGTTAATAATGTTTGTAATGTTAAGTTTCTATAAACTTTAATGCTATGCTTAGAGAGCCTGATCCAAATAAATATTTAATAACAATAATATACCAGTTCCTGATTAATTTCGGAAGCTCTTCTATATATAACTTTAATTTGGAAACCTTAATTCCATTTTTCCTGTTGCTTTGATTACTTATTTGAATATTGAAGATTACCTTACATTATTAACAGCTTTGCAGTTTGTTCCTAAGATTACTTCAAACTATTATTTTGCAATATTTTCTTTCAAAAATGTTTTATGTATACAAGTCGTAGCAGTGAAATGTGCGACTCTTCCCCCGAGGTACAAAATTAGAAGGAACAAATCAGGTTGTTGTTGTTGTGGTCTTCAGTCCAGAGACTGGTCTGATGCAGCTCTCCATGCTACTCTATCCTGTGCAAGCTTCTTCATCTCCAAGTACTTATTGTAACCGACGTCCTACTGAATCTGCTCAGTTTATTCATCTCTTGGTCTCCCTCTACAATTTTTACCCTCCACACTGCCCTCCAATACTAAATTGGTAATCCCTTGATGCCTCAGAACAAGTCCTACCAACCAATCCCTTCTCCTAGTCAAGTTGTCCCATAAATTCCTCTTCTCCCCAGTTCTATTCAGTGCCTCCTCATTAGTTATGTGATCTACAAATCCAATCTTCAGGATTCTTCTGTAGCACCACATTTCGAAATCTTCTATTCTCTTCTTATCTAAACTATTTATCGTCCATGTTTCACTTTCATACATGGCAACACTCCATACAAATACTTTTAGAAAAGACTTCCTGACACTTGAATCTATACTCGATGTTAACAAACATCTCTTCTTCAGAAACGCTTCCCTTGCTATTGCCAGTCTATATTTTATATATTCTCTACTTCGACCATCATCAGTTATTTCGCTCCCCAAGAAGCAAAACTTATTTACTACTTTAAATGTCTCATTTCTTAATCTAATTCTCTCAGTATCACCAGATTTAATTCTAGTAGTTCAGTGGTTCTAGTAGTTCTAATAGAATGTTATCTACTCCCGGGGCCTTCTTTCGACTAAGGTCTTTCAGTTCTCTGTCAAACTCTTCACACAGTATCATATCTCTCATTTCATCTTCATCTACATCCTCTTCTATCTGTACAATATTGCCCTCAAGTACATCGCCTTTGTATAGACTCTGTACATATTCGTTCCTCTTTTCTGCTTTCCCTTCTATGCTTAGTACTGGTTTTCCATCTGAGCTCTTGATATTCAAACAAGATGTTATCTTTTCTCCAAAGATGTCTTCAATTTTCCTGTAGGCCGAATCTATCTTGCCACAAGTGATATATGCCTCTTCATCCTTACATTTAGCCTCTAGACATCCCTGCTTAACAATCTTGCACTTCCTGTCGATCTCATTTTTGAGACGTTTATATTCATTTTTGCCCACTTCATTTACTGTATTTTTATATTTTCTCCTTTCATCAGTTAGATTCAATATCTCTTCTGTTACCCAACGATTTCTACTAGCCCTCGTCTTTTGACCTAGTTGATCCTCTGTTGCCTTCGCTATTTCATCTCTCAAAGATATCCATTCTTCTTCTACTGTATTTCTTTCCCCCGTTCCTGTCAATTGTTCCCTAATGCCTCTCTGAAACACTCTACAACCTCTGGTTATTTCAGTTTATCCAGGTCCCATCTTCTTAAGTTATTGCCTTTTTCCTATTTTCTTCGTTTTAATCTACAGTTCATAACAAATAAATTGTGGCCAGTGTCCACATCTGCTCCTGGAAACGTCTTACAATTTAAAACCTAGTTTCTAAAAATGGCTCTGAGCACAATGGGACTTAACTTCTGAGGTCATCAGTCCCCTAAAACTTAGAACTACTTAAACCTAACTAACCTGAGGACATCACACGCATCCATGCCCGAGGTAGGATATGAACCTGCGACAGTAGCGGTCGCGCGGTTCCACACTGCAGCGCCTAGAACTCCGGCCGGCACCTGGTTCCTAAATCTCGGTCTTATATAATCTATCTGAAACCCTGCAGTGTCTCCAGGCCTCTTCCATATATACAACCATCTTTCATTATCCTTAAGACAAGTGTTAGCTTTGATTAATTTATGCTCTATGTAAGATTCTACCAGGTGGCTTCCTCTTTCGTTCCCTAGCCCCATTCCATATTCACCAACTACTTTTCCTTCTCTTTCTTTTCCTTCTATCGAATTCCAGTCCCCCATGGCTATTAAATTTTCGTCTCCATTCACTATCTGAATAATTTCTTTTATCTCATCATACATTTCTTCTTATCTCTTCGTCATCCGCGGAGCTAGTTGTCATATTGCTTGTACTATTGTGCTAGGCGTGGGACTTGTGTCGATCTTGATTACAATGATGCTTTCACTATACTGTTCGTAGTAGCTTACCCGCGCTCCCACTCCTGCATTACCCATATTTGATTTTGTATATATATATCTGTATTCTCCTGACCACAATTCTTGTTCCCCCTGCCACCGAATTGCACTAATTTCCACTGTATGTAACATCTATCTAGCTATTTCCCTTTTTAAATTTTCTAACCTTCCTGCCCGATTAAGGGATCTGACATCCCACGCTCTGACCCGCAGAACGCCAGTTTTGTTTTTCCCGATAACGACATCCTCCTGAGTAACACCTGGGTGGAGATCCGAATGGGGGACTATTTTACCTCCGGAGTATTTTACCCAAGATGATGCCATCATCATTTATCCACACAGTAAAGTTGCATGTCCTTAGGGAAAAATTACGGCTGTAGTTTCCCCTTGCTTTCAGCCGTGTGAAGTACCAGCACAGAAAGGTAGTTTTGGTTACTGTTACAAGGTCAGATCAGTCAATCATCTAGACTGTTGCCCTTGAAACTGCTGAAAATGCTGCCGCTTCTCTTCAGGAACGACACGTTTGTCTAGCTTCTGAACAGATAGCCCCTGTTGTGGTTGCACATACGTACCTCCCCACGAACGGCAATGTCCGTGGTTCATGGGGGAGGTATGTAACGAGAAATGTGGTAATGGAAATTTATTTCAGGATTGGGCTGCATACCAGGTTCAATTGGACAATAACTCCAACATCTGGGAAATGAAGATTACATGAATTTACAGAAGTTCTTCGACAAATGTTGAATGCCGTTATGTAAATGAGGAAGACAAATCTCTAATGAGATAAAGCGACATTTAAAGAGAAGATACTATTGCAATCAAGGATTATAAGAAAGTCGTGTAATTTAGTGAATTAAGGAGCTACTTATAAATTTCTTCCTGAGATGTGAGAGAGTACACTTTGACGGTGATAAGAAAAACAACTATAAACAACAACTCTATCAAAGAATCGCGAAACTTAAAGTGGTCAAACATCACGTCTTACAGACGGAGTGCATAGATACTCACAGGAGAAGTGAATTGTAGATGCTTTTGAAGTAGTCATAAAATTTTATGCAGTTTAAGATATAATTGGATCGTAGATACCCAATAAACAAAATAATCCTACTTTACGAGAAACAAAATTTGAGATGTATGAAGACATTTGACATATGAGGAAAGGAATTGCATCTGGAGGTAATGAAATATGACAAAATCTGGGTGAAACGCCGTAGAACAGAAATATGTGAAATTGTTTCTAATGGAGGAAGACGTTACTCCTAAATTTGGACAATGCTGGAATTTCTCACAAGAAATGTGGCAGGCACAATGCAGAAACGTATAGACCTCTCGGCCTCACATCTTAACTGCGCGAGTCAGTCACTAAAGTGCTCACAGATGACGTTAGAAAACAGTGGGTTCTAATAATAAGAAGGAACTTGCAGGATTTATCAGTGAACATAGCTGCATTTGGGAACCATGACCAACTTTGTTATAGTTTTGTAGATATTGAAAAAGAGCTTGACTGACTTTCAATGAAATCTGCGCTAACAGCGCCAGAGATACACTTGCATTGGTTCGATTTAGGTTGCAGAAATACATTTAAAATCAGTGCTACAGCTTTGCATTAAACTACAGCAAAATAGCGAGAATTTCAGAACTTAACGAGGATTCAGGGAAAAGATTTCTGACTTACGGTAACTATTCTCAGTGGCCTTGGGATATGTTTCAGATTTTTAGCCTGAGTTAAGAAAAATCTCTAGCGTCGAGCACAAACAGCATCTCAGAGGCGGTTGAGAAGTCTGGCGGAGACGCCTCGGCGGAGGTGTCCCATCGCACGCCCCCCCCCCCCCCCCCCCCCGCCGCGTTATACGGTGGGAGCGTCGCGGCGCTAATTTCCCACGAGGCGGGCAAACAGCAGCCAGCGCCTCTGTGATTATCAGCGGCTGCTGCGACTTCTGTCCTACATCCAGCTTCTTTTTGTGGCAGCGGCAAGCGATATTAACTGCAGCAACGCCGACATTCTTCTGCACATTGCAAGGGCTGTAGCGTCGGAATTGTTTCTTTTGCAACTTCCATCTAAAATGCATGAATTTATTTATTTTTCTGAGTACACATTTGCACATCAAGTCACTACGTTTTGCTAGTGAGTAGATCCCATCCCTGAAGGACCATTCAGGTAGGTATGGAAATTCAATGTGGCTAAAACTTCTTCATTTGACTTAATATTTCTGTTCATGTGAGGAGCGGTAAAAGCCAGAGAGTGTGAAATATGGGGAAAAGAGTAGATGCTTCAATAATTCGTGCTCGCATAACCTGAACATTTTTGTGAGCAGGTGCATTGTCCCGACCAAACATCATTGCTCTTTCGTGTTGCAGACTAGGCTCCCCATTTAGTATTTTTTCTCATGTGGTTGGTGCCGTGCACTTGAGAAGAACCTGCATTGGTGTTTCACCCATTACAAACTAACGGACACAAAGAAAACTACAACTCACATTTGTATTACCCATATGGATAATGTATGTATAATATGCAAACATACCTATTCTTCTCACTGTTCCATACAAAATGTTTCCTATCCTTAAGTTTTTCTGTACAGAATGTACCAGTCACAATTTATTGTACTGTATACAATCACAGTGCCTTGTCTAACATTTTATCACCACGAAATTCACACACTGAGTTTTCTACACGTATTACTAACTCACTGTCAATCTGCAACTTCTATGCCCGCGCTCTCGCATGCCAACCATGCTAGTGCCATGCCGAAATTATCTTTGATTAGAGATTGTTATTATACACAACAAAAACGCTGTCTTTGCCGACGTATCCACTACATTCCTTTACAACATCGCTTTTTAATTCTTTGCAATAAATTTGCATTTCAGTATTGCAAATAATTATTACTGACAATTAAATGACAAAATACATAGTAATTATCTGAAATTACTCTTAAATACGCGAAAAGAAAAAAATTGCAAAAACGTAAATTATTATGTTCCAGTGTTATAAGCGCTTCCAACATTTTCAAAAGAAGCCTTATCTAACCGTCTCCAGAAGCTCTAAGGCCATTAGCAAAATTGTATTCCGCTCGATAGAGAATATTTTACAAACAAAAAATATTCTGTCGGTGCAATTTTTTTTACCTAACTTTTTAGACACACCTCTTACGATGTATCTGACACAAGCAGAACATATATTTTAGTAAATAAATACATGTGGAAAAACGTATTAGAGTACAAGTATGTCAGCATTTTTCCTTTTTGGTAACTTAAACGAACTTTTGGGCACAGCACTTGGTAAGTAATTGATACAAGTAAAATCTGTACTTGAATACTTAATTGTATTTGGGATCAGATATTACAAAATAGGTAACTACATATAACTAAATGTATGAAAGAAACAAGTTGCCTTTCATTTGAAGTGACGTACGTACCACAGTTTGATAGATATGCTCCGGGCGTTTCTTTGCTTCAGTAATCTCTTAACAGAAAGTAATGAACGGCTGAGACGTCGAATCCAGGGCTCAGTAGTTACAAGTAACTGAGAGAACGAACTGCGGTTAAGTGTCGCTCCCGTGAACATTCAGAACGGATGCAATTTCCAGGCATTATGAAACGACAACTCCAAAAGTAGCTGTCCTTTCTACAGAACAGATATGACGCTACAAGTTGTAGTTTACTTGAGGAAGACCTCGAGAAACAGCTTTTGGTAGATAGCTGTGGTAAACAAGTGGCACGCCATTGTTGTAACAGTACATAATATTTGTTTTACTGAGTATTTTGCAGACGTTTCATGCAAAAGTTGTACAGTTTCCATTTGAATCCAAATAATCATGGGAAGAGTGCGACTTCAATTCTGTCGGCTTGTTGGACATTTCATTAATAGTGTCTTTTGTTACATGTTTACGCAACTGCAGTGCGGTCATAAGTTGTAAAGAGGTATACGTACTCATTAAATGTCAACGGGAGAGAAAGCTAACGTTTAGAAGATACAAATAATGAAGTGGTGTCTCATCCAAAATGAACTCTATTCTATCGCAATTAACTGTGACGCTGATCTAGAAAGAACGAATGACATTTTACTGAGCAGTTATTTTCACGACAAAATTGTACAGAAATGTGGAATATTGTAATACTAATGTCCGGAGACTCCTGTAAACCACTCAGAGCAGAAATATTACTGTAACAGGAAATTAATGTGAAGAAAATTGTTTGCTTTTATTTTGCGTACTCAGTAACAGCGAGGAACCATCGGAGCGAAATAACCGTTAATACTGTTTCCAGAAATATTAACAGTCATTTAAATATGTTACATGTAAACAGGTCAAGTATATAAATACCAATAACATTTCAAGTTTCATTTTTCGATGACATTTCAGCTCTTAAAATTAGAGACTATTATACAATTTTCACGCATAGTAACGTTTACTGTAAGAACAATTTAACATACAAATGGTTAATTTGTGTTACACGTCATCCAGTATGATATTAGTTAAGGGATCGTACTGTAGTATTGTTTGTCAATGGAATGGACCACTTCAGTTTCTAAAACTGTCATAGACGAAACAATACCAGCTATAATTTTTGAAACAGTACATGTCTTGAAACAAATGATGTGATAGAGATTGCTGAACATTTCTTTACAGTTACTGGATGAGTACGACAAACTATTGGCACTAAATATGCAGAGGTAAGTAATAGACAGACGCTTACCAGCAAATAACGACAGTTAGGCAGTATGCTCCATCTCGGCTGCCGTCATTCATATCACTTCTACTTCTCATATTTGTCGACACTGAGTCTAAGCTAATGATGAAATAAGAATAACGCAAGTTGTTCGATAGCCTCAAAAGGTAATCCTTTCTGCTCCTATCATCATAAATAAGGAGATTAGACCACTTTCTAGTGTCTTTGATACACAGTAAAAATGGCTACTGCGAAACCTTGTGAAAATTAAGGCGTCCCTTCTGACAAGTGCTTCGGTTTTATTGTTCAGAAGATACTAAAACGCACTTATTATAAACAGAAACGTGTGTTTATTTGTGTACTGTCAGTGGTCAAATCAACATTTCAACTTCCGGATATACGCTTCCCAGTCTGCAGACTCTCTTTAATATCCTATTTTATTCACAGTTTCTATTACGACTGTTTAGTTAGATGGAAAGCGTAAAGCAAAATTAAATCATTGATCAAACTTCTTACGTTGTGATTTTTCTGTCTAGATATTTTGTTAGCAACAGTTGGACTTTTTATCTTGTCGTTTCTGTAACAAACAAACAGGGTTGATAAAAATTGAATCCACTAGCGACATTCAAACGCTACAGTCAAACTGAATATCAGTCACTCATAACAAAGCACAATCTTTGATTTGTGGGCCTTTCCGAGCAATGTGACTGATTATCTCTTCGTGGTCGCTCTCTAAGTGGCATTCAGACTTGCGAATGTCTGCTCATTGTTATCGACATTTAGGAACCAAAATCAAGTATATTGCATGATCAAAGATAATTTCTGTTTATAACAGAATAGTTCAGTGTTGCTGAAGGCATGTATGCGAGAATTGTTCTACAGTATGTTTTAGCACTACAGACAATCTGATATTTAATGGTGAAAATGTTGTGGAAATGAAAAGGAATCTTATATTCGAAGGAAAATAATCATTTTGCCTTATATTCCTCGGACATATCAAAATTATACGTCAAATTTAAATTTATTTTAGGGATAAAACAAAGAGATACGTACGGAAGTTTGAATCTTGCTAATGAACATTCAACAAGTCTATTTTAACACTTTTGAGTAGCTATTCAATGATTCATTATTTGAGCGTCAGTTTCCAGTCAGTTACAGAACTTTTCCTTCATCGATCGCTTCTTTCACCTCAGGTAGTGTCCAATATAGTTCGGGGTCTACGTTAAGCTGTAGGTCAGTTCAAACGCCGGAAGAAGGCAATAGGACTATGTAGAGTAAATCAATGCCTTCGTGTAATGGAAAAAATAAAAAGTATTCAAATGAGGCGGGCTATAAATTTAACTTAACTGCACATGCAGAACAACATGGGAACCGAGCATCTGAGCAGCATTTCGGCTCTCTAACAACAGAAAAAAAAAACCATTCGCCGTTATCGAGTTACGCGGGAACAGCCGAGAAAATATGAGAAAGACTAAATATGTAAATAGAGGTCTCAATGCAAAATGGCCAAAACTAAAATATGACATACTGAAATGGATTCAAGGACATCGTCAAAATAGAATTGGAATCAATACAAAAATGAATCAGATACACGCTCGTAAGCCAGGACCACAGTGGAACTTGACAGACATTAAGAGTGGAGCTGGTTGCTGGTACAGCTTTATGAAGCGTCATGGACTTAGCATGTGAACCAAAACCAAAATATCTCAGAAAATGCCGCAAGTGTATGAGAGAAGCGTTTGTATCATTTGGATCTACTTGGCGACAGACTCAAGCACGGTGCGAACGCGTGGACTAGTGCACTGACCTTGACACGACGTAGAAATACATGGTCTTGTCCGACCGCACTAGAAAGAACCGTAAAATGAGTAGTTACATGGAGCACCTGGTAATGTGTAAGCAACAGTTTGTCAACACCATAGATTCCACTGAATTGCCCGATGATGATAAATGAAAATTAACAATAATTTTTTTTTATCCATAAACACTTGAGCCTATCATACATTTAATACACGGGATGTCAAGATGACACACGTATTTGCAACTGTAGGGATTAGGACTCAGAAGAACATATCCAGCTGCAACGACACGTTACAAATAGTCTTCCTGATGAAAGCCTCCACCCGAAACATTTTTACTTCTACATTTTATGAATAATGGCCTGTCGATTGCCTCACAATATGCTGCTACTATTTTAGGGCAATATCGTATTTTTTTCCTTTATTATTTTTTTCTAGCATTCATAGATTTTTCCCTTTTATACGTTAAAATTACTTCCATCAGATGCGACTACTTCACCACTCCATGACGATATACTTTAAATGAAACATGGAAACTCTGGTGCTGGAATTTTCGCTACAAAAAACGAATAAGGAATAAAAATCAGATTTCAGAGTCGACGGAACTTTACTCATATAAAGTAGGTATTTCATTGTCGGTTCGTGTTACGTGAACTCATTATTGTTCATTAAAAAAGATTAATGTTGTTATTTTATGATGTGGTTGTGCTCCCGGAAGAATTTTTTGACAATATGGCTTACAGTGATGGAGCTTTTTCGCATACTGGAGTCGTATTTAGGAGGAACGAGGCCGAAATTCACACGCAGTTATCAAGGTTTAGGTTTTTGTAGCTTTCCTAAATGGCTCAAGAAAAATGCTGGGTTTATTTTTTTGAACAGCCTACGGCCTGTTCTCTATCTCATCTTTTTTCTAATTCGAGCAGGTGGTTCATCTCTGATAACCCCGTAGTCGACGAGACGTTAAAATCTCCCCATTCTTCCATTCTTTAAAACTGTCTATACTTATAACTTTAAATACCTATTCCACTCAGTTGTCGTCTAGATGGAGGATTACTTATTAGACGTTAACAATAACAATAATAATAATCTTCTGCAGTTCTGGGCCTTAGGCAGTATGCCTTCTCAGACTTCACGTAATGAACTCCATGTGTTTCTCGGTCACCAAACATGTCTTCTTCCTGACGTCTTGTGACTGTTTATAATGACTGAAATTCGTACTCATTCATCCGCATGACGTGGTGTCTCTATTCATGCCTGTATTCTTCAGTCTTCTCATTTAAATTATAAACTCCCATTTCTGCCTAGAGGCTATAATAATGAGCTCGATCAAACAAGGTTATGTTTACAAAATCAGAGATATCAGGGAACTGCACTATCGTTTAGAGCACTTTACAACAGTCATATAGAAAGACGGACATCTGAAAACTCTCGTCGAGGATCTTCACCACTGTATCTCTATGGAAACCGACTTGCGCCAAGTGGAGGACAACTTCATTCACGGCAGAGATCCGTACAGAGTGCCTGTCAGAACATCACATTGTCTCCAATCACTGAACACAATATCCCGGCCCCGTAGCCGAAGGTGCAGTTTCCATTCTTTTATTTGTTTTATGACGTTCTGAGTTCACCCGTCTGTTTAGTGGTAGACGCACAAAACCTGTGTCCTTGAAATCAGGGAGGTTTGAGAGGGACACCCTGTATATATGCCCTAACGCATGCATGTCCTGTGGCGCACGACTTGGAGGTAATGTGGTCGTATCCTGTTAGTGGATAAAAGTTTCAATCACATTATGTGGCTAGTGAGTGGAGGAAAGATGGTAGCGAGGTTTCTGATCACAAATCATTTTGTCAATGACGTAGATTAAATTCCAAACCTCTCCGCCGTGTCTCAGGAAATGAGGGCGTGTCTCACTGTTGATGATGATACTTACGATGGCAGGGAATATTAGGTTCGGTGGCCCCTTTGTGGTGTTTGAGAGGGGTTCGCTATGTGTCGGCATAGGGTTTCATACTTATCGTCACCATTCAACATGAATTTTACATTACGCACACAACCATTACACTGACGTTATCTCTAGAAATACACATACACAGATACCCCCTCAGGCCGGAGGTTGGAGTCCTCCCTCGGGCATGGGTGTATGTGTTGTTCTTAGCCTAAGTTGGTTTAGATTAGTTTAAGTTGTGTGTAAGACCAGGGACCGATGACCTCAGCTCTTCTGTCCTCTAGCAATTCGGAGACATTTGAACATTTTTGACAGAAATCCGGAAGGAAACGGGCCAGTGTTCTAGGAGGAAGAACTCCCCTTCCGACAGGTGGGTGAAACCACCCCATGGGTTATCCCTGCCAACAAAACCATGCGACATTAATGTCTACATGTTGTTGTTGTTGTCTTCAGTCCTGAGACTGGTTTGATGCAGCTCTCCATGCTACTCTATCATGTGCAAGCTGCTTCATCTCCCAGTACCTACTGCAACCCACATCCTTTTGAATCTGCTTAGTGTACTCATCTCTCGGCCTCCCTCTACGATTTTTACCCTCCACGCTGCCCTCCAACGCTAAATTTGTGATCCCTTGATGCCTCAAAACATGTCCTACCAACCGATCCCTTCTTCTAGTCAAGTTGTGCCACAAACTTCTCTTCTCCCCAATCCTATTCAATACCTCCTCATTAGTTACGTGATCTATCCACCTTATCTTCAGTATTCTTCTGTAGCACCACATTTCGAAAGCTTCTATTCTCTTCTTGTCCAAACTAGTAATCGTCCATGTTTTACTTCCATACATGGCTACACTCCAAACAAATACTTTCAGAAACGACTTCCTGATACATAAATCTATATTCGATGTTAACAAATTTTTCTTCTTCAGAAACGCTTTCCTTGCCATTGCCAGTCTACATTTTATATCCTCTCTACTTCGACCATCATCAGTTATTTTACTTCCTAAGTAGCAAAACTCCTTTACTACTTGAAGTGTCTCATTTCCTAATCTAATTCCCTCAGCATCACCCGATTTAATTTGACTACATTCCATTATCCTCGTTTTGCTTTTGTTGATGTTCATCTTATATCCTCCTTTCAAGAGACTGTCCATTCCGTTCAACTGCTCTTCCAAGTCCTTTGCCGTCTCTGACAGAATGACAATGTCATCGGCGAACCTCAAAGTTTTTACTTCGTCTACATGAGCGTAAAAAAATGCATAGAGACAGGTTGAGAGAGTACAGCGCTAAGAGCAAAGCTCGTCAGAATTACGAACTACGGAGTCCAGTGTAGGCATAAACGGAATATAATAATGACAAAAAAATAGGAAATATTCCACGAAGACGTAAAACGTGCATGCTGAGGAAGCAACTGCCAGACGACTGAGGGTGCCGGTTAGGCTGACGGTCCGATTGTCGAGCACGTCCAGCTAGGAAGGGTCACTCGTCAGGGAGTCGCTGGAGTCGCGGTGAACGCTGATTGGTGGACGGTGCGCAACAAAACCGGGAGCCCCGGGGCCACGGCGGCGCCGTGTTCCCCGTTTTTGTGTCACCGGTCCGCACCTTTCAGAGCCGCTGTCCCACCCCCAATTAATGACGGCGGGCGCGTTTTTGTCGGCGGCGCCTCGTCTGTATATCGCGAGCATCCGCCCACAATTAAGGGCGGCATTCTTACAAGGGGGGACTAGGCAAAGGCGGTGCCGCGGGCCGGCGGCCTGCGGGCCGGCACATCCATTACACGCTGCGATACAGTTACACGCCTTTGTTCCAGGCCGAGCCATTTGTCCCGCCCCGCCACGCCGGTAAGACGATAGGCGCGACGCGAGGTTGCCCCGTCCTACCCCCCACCCCCTCTCCCACACCAGCCCGTATCTCATTACCTGTGGCAGGTGGCGCCGCTCGTCAGCGCGCGTCTGCGCCCGGGGAGCTGTCCGCAGCACGCATGAGTTAACGCCGGTATCAAAGTGCTTGTCTGCGTGCAACGGTACTTGAGGTCACAAATGGAAAGCTGTACGGTTAAGTCCTCCTCGACATCGGCATGTATTGAGATGTATACCGTTTGATGAAGCATGGGGAAGAAAGAGTCCCGAGTATTTTTCATGGAACTATTCCCGCATTCGACCGCTGTGATTCGGGAAACAATGTACGAGGCCTATTCGGATAGATTCGACCGATCGGTCGCGGAAAGGAAACCACAGTGAAAATTAAAAATGTTTGACTTGCAGAGGGAAGGTACACCTTCCGGCAACTTCTCTATACAACGTGAGTCACTAACTACTGCCACATAGAATAACTCTGGAAGTATGATAGTAGCTGAAAAGTTTGTGGGACGAATGTTGCATGGGACAATGGGGGCCATAATATTACGTTGCTTTTTCGTTACTAGGGGGTGGAGGGGGGGGGGGGAGGGTTGCTTCAGAGATATGAACGTCAACTTCGTTTTTTTTGTTTTTTTTTTTTTTAATGGGATGCCATAGTTTGGTACTTATTTCCTGATAGCGCCTATCGAGGCGAATCCAATGATGTGTACCAGTAAGGTCTTCGAAGGTCAACGAAGGTCAAAAAGGTCGCATGAACGTCCATTTACAGAAGATGTTCGAAGTGATGACCATTGGTGTCAATGTAGTGCTGCAATCTTCTTATCATGGACTGAGAGGTACTTCGGCACTTATCGAAGCACATGCTCTAACAATTCTCTATCATACATCGTGCAAATAGTACATATTCGCCGATTAGAGCGTATGCATCTAACGTGCCGCTGACATGTAAACACGATTTCGCAATACAACACTAATAGGATCGGTAAGACTAGTCTAGTAAATCAAGCGAATGTGAATGATGTATTACTTCGAACAACAAGTCGATATATTTCTCATTTACGCAGAATGTCAATGAAATTCAGTGAGAGCTAGAGACTTATACGCTGAAAGATATCCTCAGTGTACTGACCCTACACGTCGTACATTTAAATATGTGTATGATTTTTCGAAGATGGCTGGAAATGAGTTTCAGAGACAATTCCCAAATCTTTGGATTGGTCGCGGAGGAGATGTGTCGTGGCCGGCTCGTTCGCCAGACTTGACGCATCTGGATTTTTTGTTGTGGGGATTCGTGAAAGACATTGTTTATAAATTGTGAGAGTATGTGCTATGATAAGTGCTGATGTGATAAGGAATAGCACTCAATCCATGATAAGAAGATTGCGGCACTTCATTGATAACAATGGTCATCATTTCGAACACCTTCTGTAAATGGATTTTGATGCCACCTTTGCCGGCCGCGGTGGTCTCGCGGTTCTAGGCGCGCAGTCCGGAACCGTGCGAGTGCTACGGTCGCAGGTTCGAATCATGCCTAGGACATGGATGTGTGTGATGTCCTTAGGTTAGTTAGGTTTAAGTAGTTCTAAGTTCTAGGGGACTGATGACCACAGCAGTTGAGTCCCCTAGTGCTCAGAGCCATTTCAACCATTTGAACCATGCCACCTTTGTGACCTTCGTTGACCTTCAAACACCATACTGTGGCATACACATCATTGGATTCGTCTCGACAGCCGCTATCAGAAAATAAGTACCGAACTATAGGATCCCATTTAAAAAAACAAAGCTGACCTTGATATCTCTGAAGCGACCCCACTTGACAACAACAAAAACCAAAGTCATATTATGGCCCCCGTAGTCCCATGCACCTTGTGCCCTATAAACTTTTCAAGTCCTATCACATTTTCGGAGTTATGCTTGGTGGCAATAGTCAGTAACTCAGCCTGTATAGTCGTCGCTCCAGCATAGACATATGTCGTGCCAACCATTCAACACCCTCGTCGTAGAAGGCAGCCTCCTGTGCTTTCCGACAACTTTTTACGCTGGACAGCAACTGGTTGTCTGTGGCTCATAGGCAGCGGTTCATTTAAGCAGAGACGAGATTCATAAGGAGGCAACTCCGGGCTTACCATCAAGAACGCTTCAAGTCTCCTGTACTGTGTGGCTGAGAACTGCAATGAAGAAGGGTCTTCATGACAGGTATGTTATACAGGGTTGGATGATGTGAGGCGAAATCTCTTAGCAAACACCCATGCCTGGCGGGATATTCTATTTTCTACACTTTTCTACGCGCTCACTGTGTTCTCAGAACTGTGAAGAGCTACGTGACGCTACTGGCACACTGGACACACTGCACAACACATTTGTGCAAAGCTTAGTACAATTTTCACTGTGGTTTCGATTTCGCTATCAATATTTGCTAAGTTTCCGAACAGACCTCGTAGAACTAGAGTCGTGATGGCTACCTCGAGCGTAGAATTTCGTGTCCCTCGAACTACAGCAGTGTGCGAACGTCTATTCATGAACAAGAAATCGGAGATGTTTCTTAGGAAGGGTGCTATAAGGGTTACAGAACACGCTGTTGCTTAATAAGAGGTTTGATACGTAAGAGTTGCCAGAATATGTAATCAGAATAGTTATAAAACGAAAGCTGGAAAAGAAAAAATGAAACAAGAACTGCTCAAACTTTCTGTGATTAGCGTTGTTTCTGTTTTTTTTTTTTTTTTTTTTTTTTTTTTTTTTTTTTTTTTTTTTTTTTTGCGGTAACCCTATTCTCAATATACAGTAAAAGATATCGGATAGGATGGAGTCGTCTCTGCTGGAGATGATTGGGGGTGTAGACAGTAAAAGTGGCCAAGTTTCAAAGTTACATATTGTTAATTATAAACAGACGTACTGCAGCGCGCCTGCAGTAAGCAGGCAGCAGGTGACAGGCGCTAAACCCTGGAGCCAGGTGCACCGGCGTGGACGTACTGTTGCAAGCATTGAAACGTCCCCTTAGAAAAATTACTGTGACGATAAACCTCTTACGTTATCTGATTTTCAAACAGCTCAGCAGAACCGAACGTACTCAGACATTTCTCTCTTTACTTACTCTGATCAACACTAAACAGACACAATATTTTTAGCGCAACGCAATCTGACTTTTAATAATCCCCACAAAAGAACGGCCCTAACTAACATTAACCTATACCTTTCACGAATCACTTACCTCACAAAAATCTTCGTTACTCGAACTAATGCAATACAGCGAGCGCCACTACCGTCAGCTAAATAAAAGATTCTAACTACTGAAGGTACTAACTACTGATAGGCATAGTTAGCAAATGAAAGATTTTGATAGAGAACAAAGAATGTATTTACCTTAATAGTGTTCAAAAGTCATTATATATATGTTCATGACATCCAGTCTTACAAATTTACTGTCTCTGATGAACACACGTCCAGATCATCCTCTCTCAAAACTCCGCCATCTCTGTCCCCACATCCACCACTGCTGGCGGCTCACCTCCAACTGCGCAACGCTACGCGCTGTTCACATCCAACTACCCAACACTACAATAGCGACTATTCCAACAATGCCAGCCAGCCACAGACTTCACTCAGCACAGTCAGTGATTTTCATGTAGAGCGCTACGTGGCGTTGCCAACATAAAAACCTAAACAGACTACTTACAGCATTTCTCGGAGAGGTAGTCGGTAGCAAGTGGGCTTGCTGTCAGCACATTCACACGGTCGGCTGTCAGGATGGCATGACAACGTCCCATTTTCTGATGGCTACCTCGCTAAGATATTGATGTGCTCGCGCTATGCACCACATCTAATCGGACCCACATAGCGTGGCTTTCAGTTCAGTATGGGAAGTCGGTCAGTGCAGGTTCGTAATGAAGAAGTGGATTAGTGTGCAGAGCGTTGCGGCTGGCCAGCGCGCAACGCACTGTGGAGGCGATCATCATCTCCGTGTTCCGGAAAGAGGGACAATATTGAGGTGAATAAATCAGTGGTATGAGAGGGTGCCAGTAAAGGAAATGAAGCTTAAGGGACCTGATGTGACAATTCGAACACAGGAAAATATCCGACTAGTTCGTGAAGCTCTGCAATGAAGCCCTTAGGGTTGCACTTCAGAAAGTTCCCAACCATTCGCACGCCGATCTAGAGAATTGTGAAACATGGTTTAAACTCACAAGCTGCAAATGATTCAGCAGTTTCGCTAAATTTCTGCACAATATTACTGCACAGTATTGACCATGATGATGCATTTGTGACAAATCTAATAATGTCTGACGAGGCACGTTTTTATATTAAGAGGTCCGTCAACAATAAAAACTTCTGATATTACTCGGACACGAAGCCGCAGCTCCTTCGAGAGAAGGCCAGGATAGCCTGAAGATCGTCGTCTGGTCTGCTGCTACTGGACAGTCCACTGAAATGGTTAGGCCCTTTTTTAAATAACAATAATAAAGTAATAGTAATAAAGACGACAAAGCCCGGCCAGTGAACTTCATTTCCGAGTCGTGCGTGGCCATGTTTTACAATTTCTTCATTCCACAGCTGCAAAGACATGGCCATCTAACCGCGATATGGTTTCGGCAAGATGTGGCTTAAGCCCATACGGCCCGTAATTGAATTAGACAAAAGATTCCCTTTACACATCATTTACTCTCAGGATGCGGTCATGTCCCATGGCCAGCGACATCAACTGATCTTTCAACCTTGTTTTCTTCTGTTGCTTCATCTTAATAACAAAACTTTCTCACGACTACTCCACATACTGGTGAGATAAAAGCCGCCGTACTGGAGGAAACAGAGGCTGTTCCTGAAGAAATGATTGAGAACGTAATGACAAGCTTCCTATTTATTTCCTGAATAACTTGTATTTCTGTACTGCTGGATTTCGCTGAACATCTTTGCACTTCCTTCTTTCGTCGATCAACTGAAGTATTTCATGTGTTATCCAAGGCTTCTTCGCAGTTACCTTGCTTGTACCTACCCCTTTCCTTCTAACTTCGGCGACTACCCTTATTAGAAATGTCCAGTGTTCTTCAACTGAAATGCCTACTGAGCTATTCATTATAGGAATACCAGTAGCCCCAGAGAACTTCAAGCGTATCTGGTAATTGGTAATTCCTTACTACATCCGGATCCCACTTCTTTGCGCAATGATTCTACTGACTAATCTCTTAGACTTCAGCCTACTCTTCATCATTATTAAATATTCATCTGAGTCTGCATCTTCTTCTGAGTACGCTTTACGAGCCAGTACCTGATTTCGCAGTCGCTGCCTGATGGTGATGTAATCTAACTGAAATCTTCCCATAACTCCTGGCGTTTTCAAAGAATACCTCCTCCTCTTGTTATTCTTGAACAGTGTATTCGCTACTACTAGCATAAAAAAGGAAGGATGGAAGATTGTCTTTAACGTCCGTCGAAACAAGGTCATTAGAGACGGAGCACAAGCTCGGATTGTGTCAAGTATGGGAAAGGAAATCGGCCGTGCCTTTTCAAAGGAATTATCCAGGATTTTGCCCGCATCGATTTAAGGAAATACAGAAAACCTAAATCTCAGTGCCCAGATGAGGGTTTCAACCGTCGTTTTCACGAAAGCGAGTGCTAACCACTGTGCCACTCGATGCTATTATTAGCTGTTATTGCAGAACAAAATTAGTCTTCCTCTTTTCTCACTTCTAGTACCACACGTGTGTCCTCCCGTAATCCTTTCTTCTGTTCCTTTATCTTCAACCACATCCCAGTCGCCCATGACAATTAGATTCATATCAATTTACGTTCAGCCGTACTAGTCTTCCTGTACTTTCTCTGTCTCTTCATATTCTGCTTGCGAAGTCGTCATGTGCACCTGAAATACTGTTGTGGATGTTGGTTTGCTGTCGATTCTGATGAGGACAACCCAACGACTGAACCGTTCACAGTAACACACTCCCTGCCCTATTTCCTTATTCATAAGGAATCCTACTCACGTTATACCATTTTGTGCTGCTGTTGACATTACCCTATACTCTTCTGAACAGAAATTTGGTCTTCTTTCCATTTCAGTTCACTAACCCTCAATATGTGTATACTGAACCTTAGCATTTCCCTTTTAAGATTTTCTAGCTTCCCTACCACCTTCACTCTTGTAACATTCCACGTACCGGTTCGTAGAAAGCTATTCTTTCGTTGCGTAGTAAACTTTACCAGTAAACTGCTCTGTCCTCACAACGAAACTACCATACCGACTGAGCATTATAAGCCCCGAATTGAGCGCCTCTTCCAAGCAGTGATCACTTTTTTCTATACAGAGAGGACATTTTCTAGTCTTGGGGAAATCTTGACGGCTATTTACAGTCGCTGATCTGCCTTTCGCTTTGTTTATTCCACTTTCTGAACCGATGTTGTAGAATGCTATAGGAGTAGAGCATCTTAACAGCTGAGCAATCACGCAATGTACAGTACAACGGAAGCAGTCAGTAGGAGATTTACATTGTTACCGACGATACAAAACTGATTCAAAAAAATAAAATCTGCAGCTAAAAGGTGGAAATAGGCATACAAAAAATAATTTTAGTACTCTAATGCTTGACAGAAAATAAGGCGTCTACGTGGTTGCAAACTACAGAGGAGTGGCAGGCTGTAATCAGATTTTTAGCAGTCACAGGCGAAAGACCAAGGGACTTTCACTGAAGGACGACAAACTATTGCCTTCCTGTTGCTGAAGTAGATGTGTTAGTGGAACAGGAAGCTTAAAACAGGTGTGTTAATCCTGGTTTCTTGTCACCATCACAATACCACTGCTGAAGTCACAGCCGCTTTGATAGATACAGTGATACAGAAAGCTTCTGCGTAAATCGCCATGCTATTTGTTTCGATGTTGTAGTGGGTAGGTTTTATTCTCCAGCATGGAAGTTTAGGGGATGGCATACAGCACTGCGGTCTCATGTCCCAAAAATTTCACAGGAAAGTACACAACGCTCTACACTGATAATGCGTTTTCAATATTACTGCTCATGGTAAACAATTGTGATAGTATCAGACTGATTTGAGGTCTGTTTGATGCTACTTTCGCTCTTAACAACACCTAGAGCTGATAATGACATACTCAGGTGTTTTTGTAAGGAAACATTTAATCCAGTGACATACCGGTTACGATACTTTGTAAGCCCGATACTTCTTAAGCACACATTTAGTTTACAACACGGCAATGCCGAACTATATCGATGGCTTTCCAGAATCCATGGAATAAGGTATCAACATGGGCCATGTTTTTTTGCCATTTTCTGTATTTCGTGAACAAACAGATTTAGCTGAATATCATTCGAGCTGTTCTAAACGCTTCAGTCCAGAACCACTCCGAAAGTATGATAGGAACTGAAAGGTTTATCGGATAAAAGTTGCATGGGACAAAAGGGGTCAATTATGACGTTGTAATTTTGTTGCTAGGTGGGATCGCTTCAGAGACATGCAGCTCAATTTTGTTTTTTTGTTTTTTTAATAGGACACTATAGTTTAGTCCAGGGAGGATACAACACTCCATTAGAACTACTGACAGCCTTGGGAGAGCCAGTCCTGACAAAACTCTACCATCTGGTGAGCAAGAATATAATAATTCCAGTTCCAAAGAAAGCAGGTGTTGACAGATGTGAAAATTACCGAACTATCAGTTTAATAAGTCACGGCTGTAAAATACTAACGCGAATTCTTAACAGACGAATGGAAAAACTAGTAGAAGAGGACGTCGAGGAAGATCCGTATGGATTCCGTAGAAATGTTGGAACACGTGAGGCAATACTGACCCTACGACTTACCTTAGAAGAAAGATTAAGGAAAGGCAAACCTATGTTTGTAGCATTTGTAGACCTAGAGAAAGCTTTTGACAATGTTGACTAGAATACTCTCTTTCAAATTCTGAAGATGGCAGGGGTCAAATACAGGGAGCGGAAGGCTATTTACAATTTGTACAGAATGCAGATGGCAGTTATAAGAGCCGAGGGACATGAAAGGGAAGCAGTGGTTGGGAAGGGCGTGAAACAGGGTTGTAGCCTCTCCCCGATGTTATTCAATCTGTATATTGAGCAAGCAGTACAGGAAACAAAAGAAAAGTTCGGAGTAGGTATTAAAATCTATGGAAAAGAAATAAAAACTTTGAGGTTCGCCGATGACATTGTAATTCTGTCAGAGACAGCAAAGGACTTGGAAGAGCAGTTGAACGGAATGGACAGTGTCTTGAAAAGAGGGTATAAGATGAACATCAACAAAAGCAAAACGAGGATAATGAAATTTAGTCGAATTAAGTCGGGTGATGCTGATTAGGAAATGAAACAAAGTAGTAAAGGAGTTTTGCTATTTGAGGAGCAAAATAACTGATGATGGTCGAAGTAGAGAGGATATAAAATGTAGACTGGCAATGGCAAGGAAAGCGTTTCTGAAGAAGAAAAATTTGTTAACATCGAGTATAGATTTAAATGTCAGGAAGTCGTTTCTGAAAGTATTTGTATGGAGTGTACCCATGTATGGAAGTGAAACGTGGACGATAAATAGCTTAGACAAGAAGAGCATAGAAGCTTTCGAAATGTGGTGCTACAGAAGAATGCTGAAGATTAGATGGGTAGATCACATAACTAATGAGGAGGTATTGAATAGAATTGGGGAGAAGAGGAGTTTATGGCACAACTTGACTAGAAGAAGGGATCGGTTGGTAGGACATGTTTTGAGGCATCAAGGGATCACCAATTTACTACTGGAGGGCAGCGTGGGGGAAAAATCGTAGAGGGAGACCAAGAGATGAATACACTAAGCAGATTCAGAAGGATGTAGGCTGCAGTAGGTACTAGGAGATGAAGCTTGCACAGGACAGAGTAGCGTGGAGAGCTGCATCAAACCAGTCTCAGGACTGAAGACCACAACAACAACAACATAGTTTGCTACTTATTTTCTGATAGCGGCTATCGAGACAAAGCCAATGATGTGTAACAGTGAAGACTTTGAAGGTCAACGAAGGTCACAAAGGTGGCACGAACGTCCATTTACAGAAGTTGTTGGAAGCGATGACAATGGTAACAATACAGTGCTACACTCTTCTTATAGTGTATTGAGTGGTATTCCTTATCAGATCAGCACTTATTGCAGCACACGCTCTGATAGTTCTCTCTTGCATATCTTCTAGTGTAGTTGGAACATCTTTACAAACAATGTCTTGTAGTTGGAACATCGTTATAAACAATGTCTTTTATGAATCCCCCCAAGAAAAAATCCAGAGGCGTCAAGTCTGGCGAACGAACCGGCTACGACATGTCTTCACGTCCAATCCAACGATTTGGGAATTGCCTCTGCATTTTATTTCTATACGTGAACGAAAAATTTGCAGGGCACCCGTCGTGTTGATACTACATTCTGTTCTTTGGTCCTAAAGGTATTTATTTCTTCCAAGAACAGACCTAAAGTTTCTTGCAGGAAGTTGGTGTATTTCCTACGATGAAGATTTCTTTCGACGAAGTAGGGGCCTATAATTATGTCCTCCAGAATCCCACACCATTCATACACTAACCACGGTTGCAACTTTCCGCAGCCAACGTGGATTTTCAGTTGCCCAATACTGTATGTTAACATATCCGTGGTTCTTGAAGGTAGCCTCGTCAAAAAAAAATCTAATTCATAAATATGTCATCCCTCTGAATCTGAAGTTGAACCCGTAAGCAGAATTCAATGCGACGCATAGAATCAGTACCTGTTAATTCTTTGTGGAGACTGATATGGTAAGTATGATATTTATGGCGATGCAGAACACAAGCAACACTACTCTGGCTCATGCCAGATCCACTTGTGATTTGACGCGAACTGACCCAAGGATCTCGAACCACAATGGCAAGACTACCAATTTCCATTTTCTCGTTAGTAACATTCCTTTTCCGGATATGCTTCCAGTGCTTTAAAGATCCAGTTGTCCAACATGAAAATAAATTTACTGTGCTTATTTTCATTCGCTTATAACATACGGTGTTACATACTGGGGTAACATTCACGATGAGTCTTATTGGCCCAGAAATGGGCACAGACTATTTTACATTCGGGGTAAACTCTCCTATTCACAAAGGGTATTTTTGACTCACAAACGGGCAATTCGAGCAATATGTGGTGTAAGTTCGAGAGCTTCTCACGTCCGCTGTTCAGGAGTCTGGGAATTCTGTTGTTGACCTCTTTCATGTTGTTTGTTGTTAGCAACATGAGCTTATTCCTGAGAATCAGTAGTTGTCTTCCAGATAATACTAGGTATAAATGCAACCTGTATTTGATAGCGAGTAATTATGTCTTGCGAAAAAGAGCGTGCCCTATTCTTCTACTCTGTTGCATTCATTTTTAATGAGCTGTTACAAGAATTAAAAAATGATGGTGATATTCTTTAAACATAGAAGTCTAAATTGAAAAATTTCTTCATGAAAAGAAAAATTAATTAGATTCCTTTGTCGTATTGGTAATTATGGTAATATATCCTCAGAATCTCGTCGTTTGTTTAGCTCTGGTATAAATTTATTTTATCTGCTATTAACCTCTCTAGCGTTAATTTCCTGGACTGAATCTTTCCATGTCCATAAAGATTTGCTACTGAGTTCGGCGCCACGAAGGTAGACGAGTAAAATAAAATAAATCAAAATAAAATAATTTAGACTGTATAAATAAGAAGAATCTTTGGTATTATATACGGTCCACACCAACAATTGCTGGTTAAAAGTGAAAAAATGGTTCAAATAGCTCTGAGCAGTATGGGACTCAACTTCTGAGGTCATCAGTCCCCTAGAACTTAGAACTACTTAAACCTAACTAACCTAAGGAGATCACATACATCGATGCCCGAGGCAGGATTCGAACCTGCGACCGTAACGGTCGCGCGGTTCCAGACTGAAGCGCCTAGAACCGCTCGGCCACTCCGGCTGGCGTTAAAAGTGAAGTACTCACTTAATTTGTTATATTGTTGTTTGACTCCCGACGTTCCAAAAAATATGCTGCTCATGTAACTGATAGTTGTACCTACATCTATATCTGAACTGCATGTGCGATCATCCAGTGTGTGGTGGAAGGTGCATAATTTATATCATAATTCTTACCGTCCTATCTTGTTCCATTCTTGGCTCGTCCGTGAGAAGAAGTGTTGGTGGCCATTTCTATATGTTGCGATACGTAAGAGGAAGTAATCTATTAGTTTATTCGTATCAGAAAGTTATCCACCGGAATTTTGAGAGCAAGGCCCTTACTCAGAACACCATTCTTTCATTATGTCTCCATTTGAAGTTCGTCGAGCGTTTTTGCGACTCTCTCGTGCTGAGTTTACAAAACCAGAACGAACTGTGTAATTGTAGCCAACGGAGTTGGCGTCTCTTAGCGTTAACTGGGCCAGAGAAATGACCCCGTAAATACTGTGTAACGTCTCGTGCTGTACTCGGACTGGCGGGACGGATGTAGATGTCAGAATTTCTTGAATACCTGGTGGCGCCACATCCCTCCCTGGGGTGAGCTACGGCGCGTGGCGTTAATCTCTACTCGCAGTAACAATGGTACTGGGCGATGCTACATGCAGATAGAGCAGTGCGTCATTTTTATGTAAATGTAACTCGCTTAGTATTTATAAAGTCAGTGAGAGCTGCATGGTAACGAAGTCGCACTAGACATTCCAGTACGCATCGGAATAAGAAATGGGTCCGGGTGGAACATTTAAACCAATAAAGAAATAATGGTCGCATCCGCAGGGGAGGCGCAGCCCGGCTCTGCACCGGCAGCGGCGGGGCGGACCTCTGACCGCGCGCGACCACCTACCGCTCCTCAGGAATGTCCCCGCTCCGAGTAACACATAACTATAAACACGACCGAAATACCCGCCGCCGCCTCGTGTTATTCATTTTATGACGCGGGAAGAAATACAGTTCATGGCTTGTTCGTGCGTCGGGCTCACCTGATAGGAGTCTTTCCTCCCCACTTGTTAACAAGTGGTCGCGGAGAAATCGGTCCTCGCAATCAGGCAGCGGAGACTTATGGCCCGCGCGTGGCCATAAATTAGGGGCGAGCGGAGAGCGCAGCGCCGCGGTCCGCGGACCTCGTCGGCCGCCCGGCGATGGCGCCTCATTTGCATGGCGGACGCCGGGCGCCCTGCCTTGCCTTCACCCTGCCTTCGCTTCCAGCGCCGCGTCGCGCCGCATCCTCCCACGCCACCGAGAGCAACAAATGGCTGCGACCGGCCAGTGGCGCCGCGGATTCGCCGAAGGGTCCCAACCTCGACGGTGCGTTGTCGTAGGAGGTACTCGGAGCACTTTACTGGCTTGGGGGAGGGGAGGGTTGTACACGTACGCCATCTGATCTACAGTATCCGGACAGCTATTAGAGCATCCAGTGTGGGGTGTATCGAACATTCACTCTTATGACCGAATGAACAGCTGGGGTTCTTTCAATGTAGGGTCTCGTTGTTGATGTTAGACGCTGGGATTTGGAACGGAGTCGACGTAACTCATCCCAAAGGCGTCCCGTTCGCTTCAGGTCAGTACTCTGGGTAAGCCAGTCCATTTCAGGAATGTTATTGTCCACAAATAATTGTCTAACACGTGCTGCTGTATGGCAGGGTGCATTAACATGATACAAACTACCGTCGTCTTGAAACTGTAGCTCTTCTGTACGCAGTACACAGTGCAATACAATTTGTTCATATCCTTATACATTTAGCCTTTTCGTAAACGCAGTAACATGATTATATCCCAACCACGAAAACATCCCCATGCTTAATACCACCTCCTCCGCACTTCTAGGTTGGCACGACACATTTGATGATGATGATGTTTGGTTTGTGGGGCGCTCAACTGCGCGGTTATCAGTGCCCGTACTATTTCCCATCCGCTGCTCAGTCCAATTTCACCAGTTTCTTGAATGGTGATGAAAGGATGAGGACAACACAAACACCCAGTCATCTCGAGGCAGGTGAATATCCCTGACCCCGCCGGCAATCGAACCCGTGCTCGACACATAAGAGTAGGCAACTTTCTCCAGGTATTCGCAAAAACCAGACCCCGCCATCGAGTTACCAAAGAGTGTAGCGTGATTTATCAGTCGTTTCCAGTCATCCACTACCCAGTACCGTTGCAATTTTACACCACCTTGAACGTCACCGAGCACTGACTTCAGGAATGTGTGGCTTGTCAGGAGACGTGCGACCACTGTACCCCATTCCCTTTAACTCCCTATGCACAATCACTGTGCTAGCTAGATTACTGGCAGCACTTTGTGCCATTTTTTGCAACCTCTATTTTCAATGGTAGACGCTGTGTGTCCGTAAGCGAAATACGTATGCCTGGTCTCGGTTTGGAAGAGGCTGCTCCAGTTCACGATCGCATAGCCAACACTCGACTTGGCCAGCTTCAGAAACGTTGAAACGTCCCTGATAGATTTATTACACAGGTGACATCCAATAGTCACTCAGTTCCTGGCAGAGAGGTTCTAGGAGCTTCAGTCTTGAACCGCGCGACCGCTACTGTCGCAGGTTCGAATCCTTCCTCGGGCATGGGTGTGAGTGATGTCCTTATGTTAGTTAGGTTTAAGTAGTCCTACGTTCTAGGGGACTGATGACCTCAGATGTTAAGTTCCACAGTGCTCAGAGCCATTTGAACCATAGCCAGGGAGGTGGGTCAGCAGCTAGCTTTTGAAATATGTCCATTGGTTTGGATTCATTGGATTGGATGGATTAGCAGGCGTGAACTAATTCGATGCGATAGTACTAAATGAATGATTATATGTCCTAATGCGATTCGCATCCCCCACCTCTTTTCACTGATTTCTCCTGGCCGACCCATCTCGCTATTGCCACATCTTTGTTGACAACACAATGATCCTGACCTCCCTTTATAGGGACGGGGCACTTCTCCTGGCATGTAGTGATCAATTCCGCGTTACATAGGAATGTCTCTTCCTTATCACTAAAATACTATGGTTTGCAGAACTTAAGGACAAGCAAGATAAAGTAACATAAGACGTAAACTAAGCCGGGGAAATGAATAAAAGTGTGAGAGCGTGTTCTCAGAGATCTGCTAGTCATGCACAGTAACCTGATTAATGTCGAAAGAAAAACTCATCCAAAACAACAAAATATAACGAAATGCTCCCCTCGATTTGGTAAGACACGAAAATCCACTGCCAAAAGCACTTTCGGTTCAGTTGCTTCGGTATTTTGCACTGGTAACCTGTTGGCCTGGTTATCCACCTTCATCTTCTGCGATGCTCACACGCTCAAGTACTCTGATATAGTCTTTTCACAATTTGTGAAAGTAAATAAAACCTCTCAATTTTGCCACACATTTTCTTGGGCATACATACCCATGAATTAAATGGCAGTAATCCGTCACATCTTCCACAAAATTACCTGACACACATCCTCGAAATATTTGTATTTGTATGGATCTTCCTATACAAAAATAAAATTTTGCCAATTTATTATTTGTCCTTACTTCCAAGTTATGATTTGCTAATTTCGCTACATCATCTCCGTTTTGCATCTCCTTACATTCTTACATAGATCTATAATGTCCTTGTCTCCAGCGACTCCTTTCAAAAAATATGCCTCAGGATTTGTTTTGTATTTTTCATCTTGTCGTCACCACCCTTACTTGCTGGTACTTTGGACGATGCGTAACGATCATTCAATAACTACTTAGGAAAATATAGAGAAAGCAGTTATTTTGGGAATGTTTTCGTTTTGTTTCAGTTGTTATCCCGTTTTAACTCGGTAAACTTCTCCAAGTGTTGCTCCATCTTTTGAAGCTGTCTAAAAAGTTGTTAGCGAGATGACCTCGTTGTTCGATGTGAACAGCTGTCCACTAAGCCTCTTTTTCAAGTCCAGAAGTTAAAAAAAAATCACTGGTCGTCAAATCCGGTAAACTTCGTGCATATTGCAGGGAGTCCACCTTCAGTTCCACAATTATGGCCGTCGAAACTGTCCACGTGTTTACCCACGTATTGTCATGATGGAAAGCGATCTCTTTCTTTCTCGTCTGAGGATTTTTTCTCTGATTTCTTCGCTTAGTTCGAGCAACAGAGAAACAACGGTGAATAAAAATTTCCAGTTATTTTCTGACTCTTTCGCGTGTAACTGACATACATAATTCTGCATGTATTCAAACAAACTTTGTGTCATCGCTTGGGGCCAGCTGATTTTACCACTTCATCTTTTTCGAGCCTGCTTGTCCTCAAAAATCCACTGTTTTCATTGTTAGTGTACTCATGTTTTGTCCACAGTCACGTATCAGTGCCGAAACCCTACAGGATATCGATTGATAAGTGCAAAAAGAGCCTCAGTGCCGACAACGAGGATGCATATACACTCCACTGAGATCAAACCTGGCATTTCCTTCACACACAATTTTTCGCGAAAAACTGGAAACACTATCCCTTACATTGTGCCAGCAGTCTTAACTATTTCACGTACTTTGATTCATTAATCACCCTAAACCAATTCATGGATTTTGTCAGTTCTTTCGGGAGTAGCCAATTCCACCGCTCGTTCCTAATGCTGTTCATCTTTTGTAGCTGAATGGCCATATTTAAACTCATTTACCCAATTGTAAACTGTAGAAAAGACAGGGTCAGATGTGCTGTGAAATGTTCTAATGTGTGTGAATTTCTAAAGGATCAAACTGCTAAGATCGTCAATCTCTAAATTTACACACTACTTAAACTAACTTCGACTACCTTATCCTAAGAACACCACACACACCCATGCCCGAGGGAGGACTCGAACCTCCGGCGGGAGGGGCCGCGCAGTCCGTGACAGGGCGCTTCAAACTGCGGATTGCAGTGAACCTTATCCAACTAAACCATGATCTGTTTTAGTGTTAAGTCTTTTAAACAGAAATGTTTAGTCACCACAAGAAATTTCCTTTTTTTGTATGTAGCCAAAACAACAACAGCCCGTTGATTCATTCAACTGGGACAATAAAACCACATGATTGTTACGGCTGTAACTTTAACTGTCCTGTAGTAACAAATGATGCTTACTACCAGTAAACTATTGTTGAAAACTCTCGGCTCATCTAAGGACTTACTGAACGACATTTGTATCTTTTACCTTGTTATGAGTTCCTTTAATGTATTCGATGTCAAATAGAAAATATTGTGGGTACAGTGTCCAATGATTTAGTCTGACACGAGCCAATCTGAATTTCTTAAGGAACAATATTGCCTGATGGTCAGTGTTCACATGTCATTTGCCCAATAAGTAGTTCTAAATTTTTGAAAATCCCCGACTATGGTGAGGACATCACTCTCTCTGACACTGTAATTCTTTTAATACCTACTCTGTGTGCAAAATGCAAATGTAATTGTTCAAATATCTTCATCCTTAAAATTTTGAAAAAAGCACCCCCTCCTTCCCCCCCCCCCCCCAATCTTACTTGCTGCTGCCAGTACTCATACAGAAAGGCCTTCTCAAATCTGAATGATGTAGTATTCTATGTTCACTACTTGCTTCAATTCAAATGTTTTCTGACATTATTCACTTAATTCAAGTCTTTCCTTTGGGATAAGTAACCTATTGAAATGTGAATCATTGAATACTTCCCCAGTACAAAATGTCTATAAAAGCAACATATCTATATAAAGATCTCAGTTGTTTTCTATTCTTTAGTTTGGAGCACTTCATTGCCGTTATTTTTTCTGGTTCAGGTTTGATGCCTTCAGTTGTAAGAATTCACTCCAAAAACTTAATTTCTCCCTTCACAACCAATGATTTTTTTGTTCAACCTAAAGGTCAAGTCCCTTTTCGTTAACGGTTGAACTATTTCACCTAACTACTCACCATGCTCATTTTAGGTGGATATAGCAATTAGTAGTTCATCAACATAGACAATAATTTTTGCACTCAGCTTGGGTCCCAGTACTGGTCTAACATTCTGACAAATACAGATACAGAGATGTGGAACCCAAATGGCAATACCTTGCTTGGTAGGTCTTGCCCTCCAAAAGCAAATGCAGAATAGTTTCTGCGTTCTTTTGGTAACCCAATTTAACAATAACGAGCATTAAATCTAGGAATGTTAAATATTTCACATCCTTATATTGGAAGAGTCTCTTCTGTATTCTCAGGTCTACCCATTTCCGTTGTTTTAACTGTATTCAGCTTACTCACAGCTGCTACTACTACGTGTATCCCTCCATCCTTTTTCCCAACCACCAATAACAATTAACAGTATACTGTCATATAACACCTACTGAGGAAGACATGGCTACAAAAGTTGAAGATATTAATACAACTATGTCAAGCATACACTGTCAGCATGTACAACAAGTTAAAGAAAATTCATCTGAGGCTCCATAAGATAACACAGCACATAAAATTCAACGAATCTTGCAAAAAGAACGATTTAATTCCAAGTTATATTAATGTAAAGGTTAAAAATGTTTCCACAGGGGCATAAAAGTCGAAATAAATTGCAGAACTATATTGGCTACTGAATGAAATTTAGATGCTATATTCGAAAAAACAGTACCTAAATGTGATACACTATCGGACTCATCTAGAATTGGCCAGGACAGAGGAGACGCCACAATTCTCATGGAAATGACAGAAAAAATTAATAGAACACATACATAGCAGTGAAACGTTTACAAAACAAGCATAAACAGAAAATAATGAAACTAACAATAAAAAAGACCCAGAAAAACATTTTCATCTGCAAAGTGAAACCACAAGAACACCAACACACATTCCACGAACGTTTAGTTAACCTGACCGAGACAGAACTACATGAAACAGAAAAAAATCCTATTGTAAAAAAGGTTGAAACACTCCACCAGCAGCAAGTTAAACAACCAATACATATAAAATCACATACTGGACACAAAATATATCTTTACTAGTGAAGGACAACAAAATAATTGTGAAATAAATATAGGACTTACAAGAGAATTAATAAAAAAAATAAAAGGCATAATAAAACAGACAAAGAAACACATCACAGGAACAACCAACCAGTGGCAGCCACTATGAAAACGTTAAAACAAAAGTTAATAAACAATAATGTTGTAATAAGAAGAGCAGACAAGAGAAATGTAACAGTACTTATGGACAAAAAGCAATACATCAAAAAAATCAAGGAATACATAGATGCCGACACTATACAAAAACTGAAGCCAGACCCAATTACACGGTTTCAGGTAAGCCTGAAACGAACACTGAAAAGCATAGAATATGAACTCACAGAAAAACAGAAATACAACATAACAAAAAAAAAGCCTGCAAGCACCAACACTCTGCAGTCAGCTAAAGATGCATAAAGATGGTACACCAGTGAGAGCCATTATCAACTTCAGGAAAGCCCCAACATGCCACACTGCCAAACATCGCCAAAAGTTAATCACAAAAATTCACAAAATTGAAAATATCAAAATAGTGATAAACACAGGATACATGATAGAATGCATCTGGAACATACAGGTACCACACACAGCATCACTGATTTCATTCAACATAGGAAACATGTTTACTTCCATCCCTATCACACAATCATTAGAAATCCTAGAACAAAATCTCATGTCCCACAGCAGCCTAACTACAGAGGCAATAACAGGAAACAAATTTGCTTAGACTGGCAACCAGAAAGAACTACTTTCACTTCGAGACTGAATATTATCTGCAAAGAGATGGACTGTCCATAGGACCTGAATATCAGGAAGATTAGCAAACAATTTTGATAGGTCATTTAGAAAATCAGATATTTTAAAAGAAAACCAAAAATGAAAGATTTAAAATTGTATGTTGGTACAGATGTGTGCATGACATTATTTGCCTGGTAGATGAGCCAAATGAAAAAAAATTGATGAATTCCACTCTGAAATCAACAAAGCATATCAGGACATAAAATTCACACTTAAAAAAAGAGAAAGAAACTCTTGGAATAAAACTAATAGCAGGAAATCGTAAACATGCATTTAACATCTTCAGAAAACCAGCAGCCACACACACAATAATACATTCCACATCTAATCATCCCCACAACCAGTAGCTTGCTGCACTAAGACATATGTTATATATATTATCCCACTCAACAAGAGAAACTATGAAAAAGAAATCAGTAGAATCATGCAAATAGCCAGGACAGTGGGTATGATACACATTAGTACACAAACTCAATCAAAAACAAAAAGACAAACACAAAACAAAAACAATATTTCCAGAATACAAGATAACTCACAAGCTGCAAACTCACACACAATGACAACATCACATAGAAAAGAAGCAGATGGCACACTGTGACTTACACACATAAATTAACACACAGAGTGGCAAACTCACCAAAGGAACAGTGCTTCAAAATTAGCACATAAAACTGTGCAAATCCTCCAATCAAATTTAAGTCAACCAACAACTAAGACAGATAAATTCCACAGTCATGAAAGCTGTGATGCAATATGAATAAAAGTGACATGCCGGAATTATAAAACGTGATACAAAGAATACATCAGATGTTGGAAGTACAAAACAAATCATTCCACATCTGCCAAACACTTTAAACACCATAACCACCATCCTACAAACATGGAACAAGATATGAAGATAATGATAATTAACAACCATGACAAATACTTTACACTCATGCAAAGAAATTTCCACATCCAGAAAGCCATTGCTGAAAAGAAATAAATGAATAAACACATATCAATACAGACTCCCTACCACACTTAATAAAAGAAATAATGAGATAAAAATTATCACTCTTGCACATGCAGCCACATTAAAATAAATACATACCTCCTCTCTCTCTGTGTCTCTCTCTGTCTCTCCCCCTTCCACCTTCTGGTCATCCACACCCACACACTTCCACCCCCCACCCCACCGCACACACACATACACACACACACACACACACACACACACACAAACACACACACACACACACACACACACACACACACACACACACACACACATATATGCATACACAACCAGATCACAGAAAATAAAATAAACAAATTACACCTGAAAGTTTGATCTTTGACAGTAATATCCAACAGTCGGCAACATAAACTAAAACAAAGCATCAAAACAAGTCTTCATTTCCTAGAGCTGTGAAGTGTGAAAAAATAACCAAATGGCAATTACAAGAAAAAGAACCGCGCCAAAAACGGGACTAAAACACACGTAGAAAATTATCCATGGAATCTGTACAAAGGATTTACATATTACTTCGCCATAAGAAAACCAGCCTCCAGAACTGTTTATACAAATATATCCATTGTCCCAAAGTGTAAACCAAATAGTAAAAATATGTGTATATTCCAGGTCACTGAAAATGCCTTGGAGAGAATACAGGTGAAAAACGTATGGCACGAAAATTATGATTCATTCAGTTGTAGTTAGACCGGCAACAAGTAAAAATTAACAGTATACCGTAACCAATAAAAAAGTTTCATATTTACAAGTACCCCACAATATTATACCACAGCTGAACATACTTACAGTTTCGTGCTCTACAGCTTCCCATTTGAAATGGTATCGTATGCTGTTCTTCTACAAATGATTGCAAACGGCTCATGGGGGTCAAACACACATTCAAAAGTCTTATCACTACCTGTCTTCTCCAAAAATACTCCTCTGTTCACCTATAGCACTTTCTGCACACCTTACTTTTGACACTCACTTATATCTTTCATACAACTAATTATTCTTTACAACTCATTATTAATCTGTTTGTCACTTAACTAATGTGACCCATTCTCCATTTTTTTCCTTTTATCATTTATTCTCCTACAGGCACAGCTGATACTTTTAATGTACCTTCATTACTGCTTCAAACCCTCAGCACTCCATCAAATTGTATGTTGACACATTTGTCTTCAGTACTCAGTTTCACTACAAATTTGTCACAATCTATATTAGCTCTACAGTCCCTCAGTAAGTCCATTCCAGTAGTGAGATGTACAAACAGATTATATATTGCACAAAATTATGTTACACAAATTTCTAACTAAGACTCCATTACCATGTGTCTCTTTGGCTTAGTTTTCCTGTTGTCTCCACAACTTTCAAGCCTAATAGTGATATATCTGTTATCTGTCCTTCCTTTACCTTTCCATGAAGTGACTGTGAAGTATTACAGATCTGACTGCCTGTGTCTAGTAATCCTCTGTCGTCACGTTCACATGCTTTGAAAAGCACTAACGTTTGTTGTATGTCATCATGACCATTACTACAGTCTTATTCTATATGCCTCCTGAGTCCACTTATCTAGAGTTTCCGCGTTTTCTCTCACACTAACTCCCTCTTTTGTCCATCACCTCTGTTCTTTAATTTTTACATCACCTTTTCCTTGCTAAACGACATGTGCTGTTTGTGACATTCAACTCTCTTTTGTACAAGGTGCTCTGACCTTTACTTTCTTGCTCAGATACGTGTGTCTCAGACTTCTCACCCTCATATTCAATCTCACTACTCCTATCATCACTGTTATCACTTTCATTATATTTCCCACTGCTCCTGTCATTTCTCTCTTCCTTAATTTTATGATATACTGTTATCTGTTGCACACCTTGAAGAACACCTTCAACCCTTTACATGCCAGATTCAATTTATTAACACATTTCTCTCGTATCTTTCTCATCATCTCTAACTAGCACCATCAATTTGGTTCATGAATGTCACAAACATGCATTTTTCTTCAATATGAGATTTTTTTCATCATTCTTTTTGTAATACAGAGCTAAATATTTCTTCCTTTCATTCCAAAACCACTGACAGATTCTTTGTTATTATATATCTTGCCTTTTCAGATTGGAGGGCTCAGCATGAAAATTCTGGATGTAGCCTGTTAGTCTTCTCTCCGCCGTGACAGGCCAGACCTTCACTGTTGTGGTATATCATTTTCCATTTGAAAGTTTGATCAGCTATGGTTGTAGTTATGTACTGTAAAGTAACCATCACTTCTTCCTCCTCTTGTACCTTTCGAACTCATACGATTCACAAATTCCCTCCTTTCCTGGAAATCTTCATTATGCCTTGAATCATAATTTACTTGCCAGTTACCATTTCTCCCAATCTTCCCATAAAATCTACTTTAGTATGGTTCCTATTTTTCAACAACCCTGTCTTACCACAGGATGTTTTTCCGTTAACGCATTTATAATAATAATTTTTGTCCAAGAATGATAGAAGTGTATTTGTTTTCTGGCCAGTTCTTCACAATATTCCCTTATTGTTTCCCTGACTGACTATGACACATGGGGTCCCTTCTTACGCTTTCCATTATTCCTCCTGCTTGGCCGTGGACCAATATCTACCAAGAAAACTTTGTGTAGTAGCGTCATTATTTCAAGACTTTATGGAACATGTACATCCTAGTCCAAACTTTTGTCTTTAAGAGGGGCACTGATTCGCCTTAATTTATCCTTCTCTGACCAGCCCTTATTGAACTATTTTTTAACCCTTTATGAAAGAAACTGAGTGTAGTCATCTGTTTGGCTCAGAGCTCGTATTATCGAAACGGATCACATCTTTTTTGTGTATTACCACAGGTTTAATTGCAATAATACCTTCCTAAAATTTCTATTCTAGTAACTCCACACTCTCCTGTATTCATTAGATGGTCTCAATAGTTTGTTTCATATACTCCTAAAAAGACTGAACCGCCAAAGATTCCCATTTGCCTTGCCTAAATTTGTTGACTTACTCTTCAACAATTTTATCCAGGTCTTGCCTTTGAGTATCTAATCGGTTTTCATTTAATTTGTGTCCTCGATACCGTCTGTAGCCCCTAGTATTATTCCCATCACTTCATTTTTAAACGCTACTACCTCCTCTTTAAATCCTTACTCTGTTCCTTGAAACGTATTTTCAACCTCTTTCCTTAACTGTAATTTAAACATTCCCTGCTGTTTTTTTAACACTATCAGTTTATAACTTAATTTTTTTTATAGATTTATCTTGGACCTCCAATCCACAGTTTACTTCAAGAGTGACTTCACTTTACCTGCTTGATTGCTCATAACACAGTTTGTAACACTTCACCCACAAGTTTCTTCATATCATAAATGATGTTGCTATCTGAATCCAGCTCTGTTTCTTTACTGTTCCATTCATTGCTGCTTAATCCCCAATCACTTGGAAACGAAGTCTCATCTCTTCTTCACTGATAGCGATTTTGAATAATCAGATAATCAGTGTAAAATATAAAGAAAGAACCTCTGTAATCCACTGGAGAATATTTGACTACTCCCCTCGAACTACCGAATCACACCTATAGAATATAAAATTGTCAAGTCTTCTCACATATGCCGCTATGTACTGCGAGGTTAGGGCCCGCCTTAATTAATCTTCCTACCAGTAATAACTTTGATCGTGCAGAAAATCTAACAAAATTTAATTGATCTATTAAATAAAAGTGAAATCTGATGAATAATTTTAAAGAGAGGAGAGGAAACCTGACTGCTCATCAATGAGTGAGAAGTCACTAGCATTTAATGCTGGAATAACAAACAAAATTAAATATCGTATCCCCAAAATTTACCGTATACTACTATTACGTGTAGCAGAATAATTATAAAAACTCATAAACACATCCACTCAGGGTCTCTCAGTGGCTCTGAAATACGGCAATATGATAAGTTCTTATATATAAACAAACTGTATTAATTACCGTTCTATCCAGATTAATTCTTTCGCCCTGTCTAGATGCTATACAAGTGAAAATCTATCTACGCTGCTCTGACTGATCGAAGCAGACTGACGTAATGGGCAATAGTATTGGATGCGCATATTTTACGAAAATTTCGAATAAAATATTGCAGAATCCACTGCAAAAAACACTAAACACTCAAAAGGAAAGCAACACGTACAAACACTATTAATGTTAATTTTTAACGTTCTGAATGCTGTGACTCTGTATTTGTCGATCTACATTTTGACAATAACCATTATAGACCTGAAGATGCGCCTATACTGACATGAAACCGGTATTTGCGAACAAAGCACCTTCATAGAGTTATGCGGCTTCAACATTCCTAACTGTTTTAAATGTTATAATATTTATGTTAATTATTTAAATAGCTATTGAATATGAAGTGCTTTTCATTGTTATTCACAATGTCTCTGAGCTGCGGTTGCATCCCCAGAAATTTTGTTGTAGTTCGGAGAATGTGCTCAACACTGAAATCATTTCACTCAGAAAATCTCTCTTTGTGAGTTAACACTTTTCTCGTACTCCGCGATACAACAGTTCACGATAAGAGGCACATCGACACATTGGAACTTTAACTTGGCAACAATCCGTGTTGTCGCGAAAAGGATCCCATCACTAGCCGTACCTCTTGCTATTCCAGCCCATAGAATACCGTTTGGGAAATTAATCCACGACGCCTGGCATCTGAATACACATTGTCCTTTATTTTTACAGTCCATAATACACAAGAAATCAATCTTTATATTGGCGGTTACAAAATGTGCCGTCCATACTCTTCCACCAGCCAACATCCAACCTCTGTAACTGTCGTCCTCCCATCGTTATACCAGAACTCACTACTTATCGACTCACATCTGACTCTTATTCTCACAGAATATTATCACCATTAAATCACGATCAATGTTTCAATTAAACGTTTACTACTGATTTCAACATTATAAGAAATATTAAATAAAAACAATAAATACACAAAAATAAAATCCATTCAGTCTATGGCAGTTACTGAGGATACACGAGTCGTGATGCATACTTTATAGGTATAAGATTTAATAAGTATGTGTACACACAGATTTAAAGTGTTAAGTTCTTAAGTTTGCTCATTTACATTTACAGGAAACTTCGTTTGTTGAACAATGTTAATGATGTCCACTGCAAATCGTTCCGTAAACAAGGTGTGCAGTTCTGTATGGCATCTTCCCTCAAATCGGTAGCTTGCATGTCTATATCTCCACGTTTTATTTCCATTCCGTCGATTGGAGTGAATAGTCTACGAAGCACAGATTATATATTGAAAGTAAACAAAAGTCGGAATTTATTCTTCTGTTCTTCGATAAAACACTCTTGAATTTTTGACTCGCCTGATGCCGGACTGACTGTGCTGTAATTTTGACAGACAACTGGTTTTTCTTTCTTCGGTAACGTAATATATACAGCCGATTACAGCTTCCATGGACCTACTCATGTACTTCATTCACCAGCTTTTGTAGTCGTTATTTCGTTCTACGACCCGCTACCCATAAAAGCTCTTCTGGTATTTCATAAGTACATTTGACCCTTCCGATTTTGCGCAGAAATTATTGAATTTCAGTCATAAAGATTTAATTTGTATCATCCTCTAGCACTGCTCCACTTATCCACTTGGCGGGGAACTATAAAGCTCCTTCAGGTATTGTTTTTATCTTGTCGTCTTACGTTTTGCTTGAACCGTGCATTCACTTTTTTAGTCTGTAATCGCTGTGCTCCTTCTGCATTTCTTAGAGCTATTATTTATTAGATTAATCTACCTGCCGATAAATTATTTCACCGATTACAAAATCGAGTCTAATTTGTAAGGAACGCGACAGTATGAGACCACATATCACTATGACATTGCACTCCCTCTTGCCTAGATGCATGTGCTGATTGTTTTGGAAGTCGTCCAATCGGTTTATCATCTCTTGAAACAAACTAGCCTACTGATGTTGTGACTGGTCTTTGATATCCTATATACTGTCACGGGGGAGTTGTTGTCCAAGTTAGTTCTATCGGGGACAGATGTGGGGATCTTGCTGGGCACAAGGCACCTCAACACCATGCAGACAGTTCGTAGAGATATGTGCCATGTATAAACGACCATTGCACGGTTCAAAAACGACATCACAATAAGGTTTCTCGAGAAGTAACGCATGAGAACGCAAGATGCCCGTGATGTACCGCTATGCTGTCAAGAGTTACTTCAACAGTGCAGCAGTGGACTGAAATCACATCCAGTGGCTCCTCATGCCATGATGCCAGGAGCAAGAGATGGAGGAATGGGAGCTTTCCACAGGTCACCGACGATCATCATCTAAGGTGCTGCAGAACCGTGATTCAACGCTGAATCCAATTTCCATGCCATTCATCGGTAGCCCATTCTTCGTGTTAATAGCACCGCTCCAACGCAGGCATTTGTGCTGTGGTGTAACGGCAGCCTACACATGGGACGGTGTTTCCCTAACTCGGCCGTTGCTAATCTCTGTCCGATGGTGCAGCATAACACAGAACATTGCAGGGTGTCCATTACTTGTTCGTGGTGTCAGGAGTAGATGTGAAGCGATTACTATGTGCTTGGTGCACAATACGGCGAAACTGCCATATGGTCATCCGACGTGCTCGAACAGAAGCCTCAGGACGAGAATGGCAGCCCTTAGATTCTGGGCCACTGTTACACACGAACTTTGTTAGGTGCTGACAACCCTATCCAACACTAATATGTGTCCCTCACAGTTATCACTCCACATATGACGTTGTTCATGCTCCTTGAATAACCTAAATGGTAACAACACAAAACGCGAACAACACTTATACTCTTTGGTGCTCATTCTACCAGCCACAGGAAATTACAATTCTCTTTGGCTACACCTCTGCCAATGGTGTATTCATGTGCGATGTTACATTGACATCTCAGCATGCATTCAGGATGTTTTACTTTTTTATATCGGTGGTGTTTGTGCCACAGCTGTGTGGCATTATTTCAGTTTTGTATCTGTCCCACGGGAATGACCTATATTCTTGTTGTTAGTTTCTTTATTATCCCAGTACATCGTTTGTTGTCTCTTTCTGTTTCTTTTCTTTCTGTTTCATTTCCAGTTCCCTTTGTTGCATACCCGGTTACCTATTGATACCAGTCTTATATAGAAAAATTCTGTAGCTTTTAGACTTCAATGTGACCTCTCTCACACCTATGAATGGTAGGTACGTTTAATCCAAGGAGTTTTATTTCCAGGCGGTGAAGTGTAAATGTCATGTGTATGATTTTTGGTTGAGAGTACTCCACGCATTCTATAATTATATTTTATATGTCATTACCCTTCCCTCTCTTATCCTCATCCAAGACTGGTCGATTATAATAAATGTCAGCAATCAGCCTAGAGGTCCCAAAAATTATGTATGGGGAGCTGATGTTAGTTTATTTTGACATGGCACTATCTTTTGACTCATGCTAATATTCCGAGGGGTGGAAGGTCATCGGGGATGTTGGTAAAACAGAAAATAAAAGATCAGCCATTAATACGGAACGTTTTCGATGTTTGTTACATGTCACATGTTCTCCCACCCCAATGCTCACTCTCTGCCTTTCAATGAGTGTCCTAACCACTACATATTTTCTGTACATAGTAAACCATATATGAGCTGAGTTTACTTGAAATGTCGGCAGACGTTGCAGAATCATGCTTACATAATAATACTCTTCCTCACCTACCCCAGTTCCCACGTTTAGGAGTCCCTGGGCTATCCAGGACTCACAGCTTCTCTTTCCAACAACTAACTCGTATGTGCACCAAGTGTGGTTGAAATTAATCCAAGCGCTCCAGGGTTGTGTCCTCATGTTGCTCCTTCCCGATTGTAATCCGGAATGTCACCAGTTAACCTCCGCAGAAACCACGATAACTATGCATTCGACACAAATGTCGTTCATTTTCAGTAATACTGACATGCCACTATTTCACATTCGAACTTCCAGTTGAAGGGAACTTGAGATGCCTCAATCTAACAGTGTATTTTTCAAACAGTAATCACACATATTTCCAGTTAAGTTAAAATTTCTCCGTCCATTCCTCAGCTACGCTCACGTGTCACCACTTTCTCAGCCAACCCCACAAATAACGTTGCTAGGCGTCTTTCCCCTTGCTAATTCTGCTAATACTAACACGTATAGTAGGTTTGATGTTGCTCTACGTGTTCTACAGCTATTTTGGTTCATACAGGCAAACATCATTAGGTAATGTGGTAGTTTCTCTTTGCCTTCCATATCCTTGTGCTGTAGCAATTGTGTATTATTTACAACATCTGAAGGATCTTGTAGACTTCCTCTCACTTTAGCAAATTGCTGAGACTGCTGCCTTTTTCTAGGTTAAAGTTTCTCTGTGTGCTAACACCATCGGAGATGGCTGCAGCCTCTGCTCTTTGAGCTGTGTAGGTGATTTGTGGGGTCATTCACCTGACAGATGATTCCAGTTTTCACATTAACTCTAGTAAGAAACTCATGAAATGACTCAAAGTTTTGTTCCCTCGTGTTTCTTACGAAATCGCATGCTTTCCACCCAAGTGAAAGGTCAGTTTGGCAATTATTTTTATTATTTACGAATATTATTCTGAGTTTTTTTTCCCTTGATGTCTTTATCAATTCCTTTTAAAGATTCTTTAACCACATGGTGAATAGTGCGTACACTAAGCCGTCTCATAAATCCTAGTATTTTCTCTAATCACTGGAGCTCCCTATGTATTACGTAATCACGCATACGTGGCAACGAATCTTGCAAGCCACGGTAGGTGACTGTAGAGTCGAATGAACGTACTCAGCAATCACCTTTCAGTCTTAGTGAGAGGATTTTCTCTATACGACTGGTCACATTAGGTTAACCACCTCTCAAGAACAACAGTATTTGTTGAAGTAGTTGAATAGAGGTAGTAAAGGAAACAATATTTATTTATTTATCTGTGAGGTTCCGTGGGACCTAGCTGACAAAGGCTACTTGCTCATGGAACGAGTCACTACGCAGTTTACAGATTGCTGATTAGGAAATTTATAAACAAAAAATAGTAAAACGCTAAAATAATTGTAAGAGAGCATATGAACCAATAAAACATTAGAGAGAAAAGTGCTCAACCATTTCAAGGAATTCCTCTACAGACCAGTAAAAGTGTGGTAGAAGGCAATCTTTCAACTGAGATTTGATTACTTACGGTTTATTGGTGTCACTAATTTTTTTCAGAGCTGCTAGAAGCCTACTGAAAATGAAACTTACCGAAAAGTGCACACCTTTCTGTAGAATGGTTAAAGGAGTGCTAATCAACTGCATATCCTTTTTCCGTCTAATGTTTATTTATTACACGTTCCAATTACATTAATGTGACTAACGGCTATGTAGTATAGTCAACGTGCAATAACCAGTCACAGAAGGCAGCTACCAGGGCTAGAAGTGGTTGGTCTATAAAGCGTGCTGGGGATACGAGGAAAACAGTCAGTCGTTGTCGTAATGCGGAAACTGAGCGATTTATCTGATTACCACCAAAGGGACACGTACTGTCAGTGCAAACGGCTGGCTTGTGAAGGTTATGTTTGTGTGTGTCTTCTCCAGTCCGGAATGTATGTACAGGGATGGCAGAGATGGACAATGGCCTATACATCTACATCTGCATCTACATCTACATTCATACTCCGCAAGCCACCCAACGGTGTGTGGCGGAGGGCACTTTAAGTGCCACTGTCATTACCTCCCTTTTCTGTTCCAGTCGCGTATGGTTCGCGGGAAGAACGACTGTCTGAAAGCCTCCGTGCACCATGCGTCAATTCGCTGCAGATCCTCCTGCATTTCAGTACAATCTTCCATTGTTGCAACCTCTCGATACACCACAGCATCATCTGCAAAAAGCCTCAGTGAACTTCCGATGTCATCCACCAGGTCATTTATGTATATTGTGAATAGCAACGGTCCTATGACACTCCCCTGCGGCACACCTGAAATCACTCTTACTTCGGAAGACTTCTCTCCATTGAGAATGACATGCTGCGTTCTGTTATCTAGGAACTCTTCAATCCAATCACACAATTGATCTGATAGTCCGTATGCTCTTACTTTGTTCATTAAACGACTGTGGGGAACTGTGTCAAACGCCTTGCGTAAGTCAAGAAACACGGCATCTACCTGTGAACCCGTGTCTAAGGCCCTCTGAGTCTCTTGGACGAATAGCGCGAGCTGGGTTTCACACGACCGTCTTTTTCGAAACCCATGCTGATTCCTACAGAGTAGATTTCTAGTCTCCAGAAAAGACATTATACTCAAACATAATACGTGTTCCAAAATTCTACAACTGATCGACGTTAGAGATATAGGTCTATAGTTCTGCACATCTGTTCGACGTCCCTTCTTGAAAACGGGGATGACCTGTGCCCTTTTCCAATCCTTTGGAACGCTTCGCTCTTCTAGAGACCTACGGTACACCGCTGCAAGAAGGGGGGCAAGTTCCTTCGCGTACTCTGTGTAGAATCGAACTGGTATTCCGTCAGGTCCAGTGGACTTTCCTCTGTTGAGTGATTCCAGTTGCTTTTCTATTCCTTGGACACTTATTTCGATGTCAGCCATTTTTTCATTTGTCTGAGGATTTAGAGAAGGAACTGCAGTGCCGTCTTCCTCTGTGAAACAGCTTTGGAAAAAGGTGTTTCGTATTTCAGCTTTACGCGTGTCAGCCTCTGTTTCAAAGCCATCATCATCCCGGAGTGTCTGGGTATGCTGTTTCGAGCCACTTACTGATTTAACGTAAGACCAGAACTTCCTAGGATTTTCTGTCAAGTCGGTACATAGAATTTTACTTTCGAATTCACTGAACGCTTCATGCATAGCCCTCCTTACGCTAACTTTGACGTCGTTTAGGTTCTGTTTGTCTGAGAGGTTTTGGCTGCGTTTAAACTTGGAGTGAAGCTCTCTTTGCTTTCGCAGTAGTTTCCTAACTTTCTTGTTGAACCACGGTGGGTTTTTTTCCCGTCCCTCACAGTTTTACTCGGCACGTATCTGTCTAAAACGCATTTTACAATAGCCTTAAACTTTTTCCATAAACACTCAACATTGTGAGTGTTGGAACAGAAATTTTCGTTTTGATCTGCCTTCTATTACTCTTGCTAAACAGATAAACCTTCCTCCCTTTTTTTATATTACTATTAACTTTCATATTCAGGGATGCTGCAACGGCCTTATGATCACTGATTCCCTGTTCTGCACTTACAGAGTCGAAAAATTCGGGTCTCTTTGTTATGAGTAGGTCCAAGATGTTATCTCCACGAGTCGGGTCTCTGTTTAATTGCTCGAGATAATTTTCGGATAGTACACTCAGTACAATGTCACTCGATGCTCTGTCCCTACCACCCGTCCTAAACATCTGAGTATCCCAGTCTATATCTGGTAAATTGAAATCTCCACCTAAGACTATAATATGCAAAAAAAAAGTATGTGAAATGTATTCCAAATATTCTCGAGCTGTTTTGCCACTAATGCTGTTAAGTCGGGAGGTCGGTGAAAGGAGCCAATTATTAACCTAGCTCGGTTGTTGAGTGTAACCTCCACCCATAATATTTCGCAGGAACATTCCACTTCTACTTCACTACAGGATAATCTACTACTAACAGCGACAAACAAGCCACCACCGGTTGCATGCAATCTATCCTTTCTAAACACCGTCTGTGCCTTTGTAAAAATTTCGGCTGGATTTATCTCTGGCTTCAGCCAGCTTTCTGTACCTATAACGATTTCAGCTTCGGTGCTTTCTATCAGCGCTTGAAGTTCCGGTACTTTACCAATGCAGCTTCGACAGTTTACAATTACAATACCGATTGCTGCTTGGTCCCCGCATGTCCTGACTTTGCCCCGCATCCTTTGAAGCTATTGCCCTTTCTGTCATTGCCCGAGGCCATCTAACCTAAAAAACCGCCCAGTCCACGCCACACAGCCGCTACTACCCGTGTAGCCGCTTGCTGCGTGTAGTGGACTCCTGACCTATCCAGCGGAACCCGAAACCCCACCACCCTATGGCGCAAGTCGAGAAATCTGCAGCCCACACGGTCGCAGAACCGTCTCAGCCTCTGATTCAGACCCTCCACTCGGCTCTGTACCAAATGTCCGCAGTCAGTCCTGTCGACGATGCTGCAGATTGTGAGCTCTGCTTTCCTCCCGCTAACGAGACTGGCAGTCTTCGCCAAATCAGATAGCCGCCGGAAGCCAGAGAGGATTTCCTCCTATCCATAGCGACACACATCATTGGTGCCGACATGAGCGACCACCTGCAGATGGATGCACCCTGTATTCTTCATGGCAACCGGAAAGACCCTTTTCACATCTGGAATGACTTCCCCCCGGTATGCACACGGAGTGCACATTGGCTTTCTTCCCCTCTCTTGCTGCCATATCCCTAAGGGGCCCCATTACGCGCCTGATATTGGAGCTCCCAACTACCATTAAGCCCAGTAAGCCCAGATCTTGCAGACTGAGGGGCAACCTCTGGAACAGGACAAGCAGACATCTCCGGCCGAACATATCAGCCGGATATAGAGCCTGAAACCGGTTCGTCAGACAAACTGGAGAGGCCTTCCGTTCAGCCCTCTGGAATGTCTTTCGCCCCCTGTCACACCTCGAGACGACCTCCCACTCTACCACAGGTGAGGGATCAACCTCAATGTGGGCAGTATCCCGGGCAGCCACAGTCGTAGTCCGATCGGGGGATGCGTGGGACGAGCTGGCCGTCCCCGACAAACCCCCATCCGGACCCCCACAGTGATGCCCATTGGCAACAGCCCAAAGCTGTGTGACCGAAGCCAACACTGCCTGAGGCTGGGAACGAAGGGATGCCAACTCAGCCTGCATCCGAACACAGCACCGAGCGAGGTGGCGCAGTGGTTAGCACACTAGACTCGCATTCGGGAGGACGACGGTTCAATCCCGTCTCCGGCCATCCTGATTTAGGTTTTCCGTGATTTCCCTAAATCGCTTCAGGCAAATGCCGGGATGGTTCCTTTGAAAGGGCACGGCCGAATTCCTTCCCCATCCTGCCTTCACCCGAGCTTGCGCTCCGTCTCTAAAGACCTCGCTGTCGACGGGACGTTAAACAGTAATCTCCTCTTCCTCCTTCTCCGAACACAGCAGTTGCAGTCTCTATCCATGCTAAAAACTGTTGTGCAAAGAACGTCTGAATTAATCTACAGAGAGAACAAACAATTCGACACAAAATTTAAACGGTTATTAAAATAGAAGAGTATTTAAAATACAAATATTAAAATAACAAGAGCAGTAACGCTGCTAATTGCGCACTGCTGACACACTGCTTTGCGGCGGAAGGAGACTACGCGTTTACACTGTTCAGGTACTAAAAACGCGATGCTACAACTCTCAAGTACTATAATACGCCCGAAATTTATGAATTAAACAATGCAAGTACCAAAAACACGCAAAGAAATTAAAAATTAAACTATGTAACAAATGAGTGAGCTTGGAGTATATGACTTGCTGCTGCAGCTACTTATCCAACGGCAGCAGGGAGCACACACGAAGTTCACCGAACTATCTCCACAAATCAGGCTGACCGCCTTTTCTCTGAGCTAAGTATGTTTTCCGTAGCTGCACAGAGTTGCCCCTCCCCCCCCCCCCCCCAAAAAAAAATAAAAAATAAAACGCGCTATGAGGTATAGAGTGAAAGTAAGCAAAGTAAACATACATCCATGTTGCAGTATCAGACAAAGCGCAGGCAACTGTTGTGTTTTCTGCACAAGTTCTTGGAGGTGAGACTTCCAAAAAGTCTTCGATCTTCCCTCAGTCTTATGAATTCAAAATAGTCGACTTAACTGACTGTTTTACCAGAATCAGCTAATGAAATTTCGCTTTTTTAATAGTTCCCTGTCAGGAACTACATGCAATGCGTTTCGTTGTAGTTAAACAGTTTGTGCACTGTAAACCGAATACTAATGTTTCTGACTACACCATTAGCTGCACCATTTATATTACGTTCCATGTGTTTCATAATAACGTCTGGGCCATATGCAAAGAGAAAAATTTGTCGTCTGGCAAGATTAATGGCATATGATTGATATATAACAAGAAAAGTATTGGAAGCAGAACGAACCCTGTGACACACCCCACTTTACATCATTACAGCCACATTCAAACGTCTTCCCTGTTTACTTACGCTGCTTCCTACTTTTTAGCTATGTGAGGAACTATTCAACAGTTGGCTGTAGTAGCAATCGGTCACAACCTCTAAAGTATAAGTGCTCTGACATCAGCACTAGCGGCGTGGAGTGCTAAGTGTTGTTCTGGATATATTATAGAGCTCTTTAATTATTTACAGACAGTGTATTTCTAATACTATTGTTAAAAATATTGTGTTAATGTAATTTTCATTCTTTTAGTTTTTTCTGACTCTCAAGTTCAATGAATATCGGCATGGTGTTAACATTCTCATGTTTAAATCCACTCAAGATTGTAACTTTGCTACGCAACTCATCAGAAGGTAAGTTTTCACTGATTCTAAAATTGTTACAATTTAGGTGTGTGCTGGTGCTTTTAAGTTTACTGTAAAAGTAGCGTCGTGTGTGAGAAATGTGTCTGCTGCTGTAGTTTACTTAGTGTGGGAGAAACATGCCAGAACTGTGCGTTAGTATTTCACTGAGGTGATTACAATGGGGAAGCCCGTAAAGTATCAGATGAGGCACTCCCATAGAGCTTTAGGTTGTATAGTCGAAAGAATAGAATCGTCGATGAGTTCTTCAGGAAGTATTAGAAATGGCATTTCTTTATTTAGATAGATTGAAGTGGGAAAGAAACAATGAGAGCTGGGCAAAGGTGACGAGCAGTAAGCAAAATGAAAACAAAAAAATTCAGAAATCACAATTTAAATTCTATTTAGGAATCAGTTTGAACTGTTAACTGAAATGAAAGAAAAGTCTCAGCAGACTCGTAGGTGCAACTTTAAGGCTAGGTCGGTGGGAAAGTCAAGTAGAAAGAGAAGAGTTCTTCTGACAGGTAACAGTCACAGGAAGGGTGTAGGTGAGATGCTACAGGAAAACGTAGGTGCAGAATACCATGTCACAATCATCGTGAAACCTGGTGCCAAAAGTAGCTCGATGACAGAGAATATTGGAGCTCTGTGCAGAGATTTTGATGAAGAAGGTCAGTTACTGACAGTAAGAGGAGCAAGAAACATGGAGGAAATAAGAGCAACAACAGCAGATTTATGTGAAGGTTTTGTAGCACCGTGTCCGTCACTGGGGCAGCCGTGTCAACAAAAAGCTGAGTGAATTCCTTTTGACTGAAACAGAGTCTCATTTTTACGCTGTACTTGTTGCACCAATTGCAATGCGGGGTTATACAATCATAACCAGCATCTGGATAGAAGGGGAAGGACATATTAGCTGAAGATCTTGCACAAAGTAGGAGGGAACACAATCACAGAAGGCAAAGTCCCTGTGATTACTAGACTCAGAGGAGCACATTATAGGTTAGAGTCAGGTTATAGATAGGCTTGAAAGATATTAGAACAAAACAAGATCAAAATATATATATAACATTTTCCAAAAATGTAAATTATTTTGTTTCATCAGAAGGTCATGGAGATGAAAAACAAGGTAGAGGAGCTTCTTGTATGTCTAGAAGACATGGAAAAATCTAGTGACAAATGCTTTATGCCGCTCTGAACACCAGGCAAACAAAAGGCTTAAGTATAAGGAATTTCAGACTAGCATCGTTTTCGTTTAAAGTTAACATGGAAAAAATGAGGAGTTCCAACACATGTTAAAGTTGGACAAAGTCAAAAATATTGCCAAAAGCAGTTTTTATGTAGATCATAACCTAGAATCCTGTGCTTGTCAGTTGTTACTACACAATACTTTTTTTATAGTTGTAGAGCTAACACATACCCACCAAGAAACTTTCAGCTGTTCATGAAAAGTCTAGATGCATTGCTGAACTAAGTGCAAGACAAGAAGAAACGATTAGTAGTTTGCAGAGATTTCGAAGAAAATGTCTCAAAAGATTCTGACAGGAAAAGTGAACTGGAATCATTATTTGGCTGTTTCAACAAATTTACGTTTTGTGATGTTCGTAAAGTGCTATGGGCTACTTCCAGGATGGCTCCTCTGAAAAGATACGTTCGATTCCCTTTCCCTTCCTTGAAAAGTTCCAAGTTTGTGATCCATCCCTAATGGCCTAGTTATTGAAGAGACGCGAATCCCCCCCCCCCCATCTCCTTCCTTCGTTAGTACATCACATTTTGTTTCCAGAAGAATTTCTCGACTAAGAATGCTATTTATATTTTCACTCACCAAAAATTACGAACTTGAAATAACAAAATATTGCCAGTTAGCATTTTCTGCAATTTTTCCAAATGGTTTGATGGCAGGGATGTTGCTCTTTCAGGAAAACTTAAAATTTGGTGGGTTTCACGGGTTTTCACACAGTCAATATGAATCATAGAATATATAGAATCATATAATTGAATCAAAGAATATATAGACTGCAAACTTTTGTGCTAAATAGTTCGAACAGTGTTTTAAGGAGAGGCAGTCGTAGTATCTGAGGATAAATTACGAATAGAGTTTTACAACTTTCAACTTTGGGTCCACTCCAATACTTTATATATGTGAGTGATGTTGCACTTAACATACATCAAGAAGAATTGGTAGACGACCCTTGTGTTACAATAATTATTGTTAGAGAGAAAGCCAAGTAGGAGACCGTTAATGATTTTTCAAAGAATTCTTAAGTGGTTCTCTGAAAATGGATTCTCCTTTATTTTTGAGAAAACACAGTCTATTCATACTATATAGCAAATGGAGACATGCTAGCAATTGATGTAACACATGAACAAGAACCAGCATGCTGTTCGTGTAATTGCTAGTCTTGGAAACAAACTAATCAACATCCTGAGATACTTTGCGTAATTCCTCTCAACAATGTCTTATGTAATTATTTAATGGTGTAACTCAGAACTTAGAAATGAAGTACTGGTTGCACAAAGGCGAGCTGTAACAATGTTATGTACGCAGTATTCACCTACAGTAGTCACGTAGGCACCTTTTCAAGGATTTAGATATTTTAACTGCATAATACAATACATATATTCACTAATGAAAATCGTCATAAGTAATCCATCACATTTTAAGAGGAACAGTTATGTCCATAGTTACATCACTAAAGAAAATAATGAGCTACTGCCTATTATTAAAGCTGTCAATGGGTCACAAAGGAATTCAGTATGCAGCAACAAAAACGTTTGATCATTTGCACAATACCACAAAATGTCATGAGAATCAGAAAAGCTAATTTTAAATCTAACCTAAAATCATTTCTCCTGGACATATCTTCTATTCCATGGACGACTTTTTATTCGAAAACTGATAGCCTCTAAAAATATTTAAAATGTTAAAAGAAACTGGATATTAAGTGGCGTTGTATGATTACGACTAAAAAATTATACGCTCATTAATTTTGACAGTAATCAGGTATACATATCCTGTAAACTGAATCATTCCACACGATTTCGATAGAAGAATTGCTTGAATGATATCTGGAACATGTAACTAACGAACCATGTTGAGCATTTTCTCTATCCCATAATGTTGCAAGTAATGCTGAGTCTCGGTCCGGCACACAGCTTTAATCTGCCACGAAGTTTCATATCAGCGCACACTCCGCTGCAGAGTGAAAATCTCATTCTGGAATGCTGAATTATTGCAGAGCCCACACAATCGAAGATTTTGTTTCATGAAAGAAAATACCTACTGTCCCCAACCCGTCGTTTAATCCTAATAGACCCTCACACACAAAAAGATTAAATTGCATTTTCTGTGGATACTTCTTTCCTGAAGCCGAATTGCGATTGTGAAAGCGAATTATATGGAGATGTGTCACGATTTTCCTACACTTTGCTTTCTCAAAAACTTTTTAAAACACTGGGAGCAAGAAATCTGGCTGGTAACAGTCTACGTTCTCTCTCTCTCTCTCTCCCTCTTCGTTAACGAGTATTTCAATCTCTCGGGAAACTGACCGCACCTGAAAGACACATTGCATAGGTTTTTGAGTACAGAACTAATGTATGGTACACTGATATTAACAAGCTTACTTGAAACGGCATCATACCCATGGTAGTCTTTACTGACATAGTAACTGATGCGATTTATCTTTGTTTGTTTCCTGTAGCCGCATGTGCTGTAGTTGCCTCGGAATAACAGGTTCCAAGAGTGCTTCATATTTATCCGTACCGATAAAACTTTGATTTAGTTTGACAGCTCTTGACAGAAGTGTTTATCAAATATTTAGCGGTATGTACGTACAACGTTTCAAAAGACAACGCATCAAACTCAGGGACAATGGATGTGGCGGCGGCTGAGACGGTAATGCATCCTGCTCATGAAGATGAACCTCACGCAAAATGGCAGTCGGTCATACACGCAGCCGTGAACAGGCCGTCCTTCGACAGCAATCGCCTGTTCACGTACGTGGAACACACACGCACGCAACTGTATGCAAATTCTGGCTTAATTACATCCGCGAAGCTATTCTTTCTCACAGTCTCCGTGTCCATGCAAATAAGTCTTTGAGTAACTTCGTGTGTAGCATGTGAGATAGCCCGTCCACCAACACCTGGAGACATGAGCGGCAACGAAAGATACCTACGTGAATTAGCACACACTGCTTTCCGCCGCAGATTTCTTTTCTGCACGCAGCGTGTTCGGCACGGTGTAAAAAGTGGTTGGTTTTCGCTGACGTGCCAAAGCTAACTGTTATATTTAAACGTGTGTACTCCACGCAGAGTGAAAGCGTATTGTTCTCACAGAGATTTCGATGATTGAGCGCAACGTCTAGTTTCCTCGACGTATTGACTATTTACGCGTAGCTATTGCTGTTAGTACTCGCTCACGCCGTGATGTGGTGTGATCAGTCATTGTATTCTTTTTTTATGTACTGTCAGTTCTCTATTCTGCTGTTGCGTAATACGGCACTGGTGGCAGTCTGCGGTGCAATACTATGACCGGACTACCGGCCTCACTGCAGGTAAAATGCAAACTAAAAGTTATAAAACTTAGCTTCCGCCGTTTGCCGATAGGTGGCGACAACGGTAAGTAGCGGTCGAAAGAAACAGATCGCAGACGTCAGGCAATTACCTTGAATTCCGGTCAACATAACCTCAGTCAAACAAGAGTCGATTTGTGTCTACATCATAAAGTTGTTCTTGATTGAAAATGTCAGTTTACGAGATTAATTCTCGTCATTTGCAGGAGGTGTTACTGTTTTGTTTCAATATGAAGAAAACAGCGCCTGTGTCTCTTCGAATGCTCTCAAATACGTATGGTAAGGACACTAGTAGTGAAAGAACGTGTCGTGAGTGGTTTCAGCGCTTCAAGAACGGTGATTTTAACGTCGTAGACCGGCATAGTGGTGGAAGAGAGAATGTTTTCGAAGATGCAGAATTGGAGACATTGCTAAGTGAAGACTCGCGTCAAACTCAATAAGAATTGCCACGATTAGTGGGAGTGACACAGCAAGCCATTTCAAAACGTCTCAAGGATATGGGCATGATTGAGAAAGAAGGAACTTGGGTCCAGTGTGAGCTGAAACCAAGAGACGTTGAGCGGCGTTTGTGTGTTTGTGAACAGTTGCTTCAGAGGCAAAAACGGAAGGGATTTCTGCATCACATTGTGACCGGGGACGAAAAATGGGTTCATTACGATAACCCTAAACGCAAAAAATCGTGAGGATATCCCGGTCACGCTTCCACGTCGACGGCCAAACCTAATATTCACGGCTCCAAGACCATGCTTTGCATTTGGTGGGACCAGCTTGGCGTCGCGTACTATGAGGTGTTAAAACCCAGTGAAACAATTAATGCGTTTAAGCAGAGTATTAAAAGACAAATGGCCGCAATACAGCGAGAGGAGCGATAAAGTGATTTTGCAGCACTGCAACGATGGACCCCACGTTGTAAAAGAGGTCAAAACGTATTTGGAAACGTTAAAATGGGCAAGTCCTACCCCACCTGCCGTATTCTCGACACATTGCACCCTCTGACTATCATTTGTTTACTTCAATCGCGCATGGGCTGGCTGACCAACACTTCCGATCTCATGAAGAAGTCACAAATTGGATTGATTCGTGGATCGCTTCAAAAGATGAAGAATTTTTTGGACGCGGGATTCGTCCACTGCCCGAAAGATGGGAGAAAGTTGTGGCTGGCGATGAAAATACTTTGAATGATACATGTGTAACCAATTTTTTTCATTAAAGCCTCAAATGGAGGGGAAAAAACGGCGCAAGCAAAGTTTTACACCTTGTAGATTCTTCGCGGCACTAGGAGGGAGAGGGTTGTGGAGCGGTGCTTTTATCACCCCGGCCAACTTTCACAACTGGTATCGCCAGTAGTCATTTGCTAGCACACTGAATGGACCGGTGGCCGTTCTGGAGGGACCAGAACGAGGGAAAAATTCCCGTTCCTGTCCGAGACTGAACAGGGGTACTCAAAGCCGTAGTCTACCCACTAAACCACCACGGCCATACACTAATGGTAGTTCTGTAATGAATACATTGCTGGGTTTCATGCTGAGGTATAACATTCTGCTTTCTTCATAAATTATAGTGCATTAGATCTTTCAGCTACCTGCATAACTGTTCGTATATTTATTTTCATAACGTTTGTTTTGAGCCTCTCTTTTCAAATCGCTTTATTGAAAAGAAAGTAAAATAGGGTTATACGCCCTGTTGGTGACGAGGTCATTAAAGACGGAACTCAGGTTCGTTTGCGGTAAGAGACGGAAAGGAATCGGCGGTGTCCATTTGAAATAAGCCATCTGAGAATTTGCCCTAAAAAGTTTAGAGAAACGTAGGAAAATCTAAACCTGGACGCTCAGACGGTGACTATATCCACCGACCGATCGAAAACGAATCCGTTGTGTTACCACTGCGCCATTTCGCTTGGTAAATCGCTTTGTGGGACTTCATAGGATCACAGACTGTTGATAAGGAGGCTTCAGCCTGCACCGGACTTCAGAGCTGAAATACACGCCACATCTGCACTCCGCAAGCTGCTCTGCAGCTCATGGTGTCCGATAATATTTTCTCCCGCACCTGTCCATTTACAGATGCTATACGAAATGTAAGTTTATTAAAACACATATGCATAAATTATTTCTTTAATTTTAGCGTCGTGGCAATTACGCGAGATATATGACGGACAGAGATCAATACTTTTTATCTTGACTTATTTTGGAACGTGGGCTATTCGAATTTTGTAAATATCTCTCTTTTTTTCTTTCAGCGTATATCACAGCAGTTCGTTGAACATTTCTGTGGCACTATCACACTGACTAAATGAAACCTGTGAAGAACCATTTAGCTGTGTTTTGAATATTTTCTGTCGCTCCCATTACCACAGGTATGCTAACGGTCCCAGAGCGGCCAACGCACGAACTGTAAAAATGATGGTTTTGTAAACGATTTCCTTCGTGTGTGGGAATTACACTTCCTTAGGATTCTTAAATCTTACCAGGAAATATCACCAACTCAACCTCATATTTTAAAAGAGAAAAAAGCACAGTTGGAAGTTATTAGCACCAGCGATCGATACCCTACGAAAATTTTGTCAGTAATTCTGTAAGTATGCAGGTATGGCCATCGCATTACACAGCTTCTAAACTTCGAGCGCACCGGCCGTTTGTCGCTCCCACCGCCCCACTGCAGCCGTTTAATAGCCGAGCGCGAAGTGCTGAACAATGGAGTGAGCATGACGTTCATTTTCATAATATCGGTGAAAAAACAAGCGATAGCTTAATTCACTGAGTCAAAGTGCGCCGTTTCTAGCCTGTAGTTAGTGCCAGATATCTCTTTGCTTTGAACCATTTTACTATCTGTTTCACAACTGCGCTGTAAATTAATGACTAAAATGAGTGTGTCATTAAAGAAGTAGCATACCGCTATTTAATTATTAACTTCGCTCGCGTGCGTTATGTTCTTTGGACTGAAATAAAATGTCGTGTGGCGAGGACCTCCCGTCAGGTAGACCGTTCGCCTCGTGCAAGTCTTTAGATTTGACGCCACTTCGGCGACTTGCGCGTCGATGGGGATAAAATGATGACGATTAGGACAACACAACACTAGACCCAGCCGGGAATCGAACCCGGGCCCTTTGGATTGACAGTCTGTCGCACTGACCACTTTTTTTAATAACATTAAATACAACAAATATAACACATCCTTTTTTGGTTCTTTTTTTGTAATAATTTGTATTGAAGAAACTAAAAGTACATATATATTCACTACGCAAGATTTCTTCAAGGTAAATGACTGTTAGTTAAGCAAAAAATAAATACATACATTAAAAAGAAAAACATTAAATACAACAAAATATAACATATTCTGTCTTCTTGCTTTTTTAATTTTTTTTGATCGATGCATGGGAACGTGGATAAGGGTGTTGCATCATGTGACAGGTATGCATGGTACACCCCAGCTTTGAGGGGCTCAAGGAAGACGCTGCGGAGATAACCGGCAAAAGTTTGTCGGTAATATGGTTTTCGGGTGAGGGTGCTATGTGAGGTCACAACTTTGTACCAGAAGTCAAAGACTGTATGCGGACCATTTTGAAAAAGGAATTCTAAAGCCTGTCCTCGAAACTAGATGAGGGTATGGTGCTTAGCAAGAGGGTAGTGAAATGTCTGAAGCAACAACAGGAAATCCTGGGTTACCGTGGTTGGCGGGGCACGGAGGTAAAGGCCCACGATTCGTTGGATGAGGAGCCATACGTTTTGTTTCAGGGGGCACGTAAGACGGTGCTCGTCGGTATCTTCGAGCTGACAGTCAGGGCAGAGTGGGGAGGTGGTCAGTCCTATGCGATAAAGTCGACTATTAGTCGGGAATTTTCCATAAACTAAAACATACCAGAGTGCAGACACAGACGACGGTAAAAAGGGTGCATGCACACATCCCCAAACCGTGCGCCAGTTAATGTCAGGATGCCGTAGCACCATGGGGTCGCAAGGGTTGGACAGCATAAACAAACGATAATAATCTTTTGTACGGGGAGGACGGGTGACTGGAAGATCGGCCCGAACGTAGCTGAGTTTTATGAAACAATTGGCGACGTGGTACAATAATGGAGAAATGGGTGCCACATTGATCGGTGGATCGAGAGAAGCTGGTCGGAGGATATCTAAGAGACTGCGTGTTAAGGACGGAACCGTCCCTTGCCAGTGCCGCAACAGAGTGTGGACAAAGAGTGCAGAAGATCGTGCCCACACGTTGACAAGTCCGAGGCCACCTTTTGCAGGAGGCAATGTTAGAGTGTTGTAGCGGACTTTGAAAAGTGCCCCTGCTGACACGAAATATCCAAAGGCTGATTGGATGCGGCGGCCAAGGAGTAAGGGCATTGGGAGGATCTGAGCGACGTGTACCAGTTTAGGGGCTACATACATGTTGACATAGGACACACGTTGGAGTTGGTTTAAGTTACGGTGCACTTGACCGCGGACATGGTGCCGAATCGACTGCAAAAGCCGCCGGTATGCCAGGGCCACTGTGCGGTGTGTGGAGCTCGTAAATTCGATACCCAAGTAACGAAGGGTGGTAGTGACTGGGAGTGGGTTCGGCACCATAGCCGGGAGGCCGCGCCCAATGTGCATCATAGTCGATTTACGGACATTAAGAATGCTACCAGAAAGACGTCCATACTGGTGGATCCATTGGATGGCGTCATTGAGTTCCGTGGAGGAACAGGTGAGAAGGAGGAGATCGTCCGCATAAGCCCTACAGTGAAAGGTGTAGTCACGCAAAGTGAGGCCCTGCAGTCTAGAGGTAAGTCCAGTCATGAGAGGCTCAAGTGCAATGTCATATAGTAAAGTAGACATAGGTCATCCTTGACGTACAGAGCGGCGTATAGGAATCGGTCCTACAAGCCTCCCATTGACTTATACCATCGAGACCGCGGGAAGTAGTAACCGGCGAATGGCATCGACAAAAAGTAATGGGAACCCCATACGTGTCGCCACCATGAGGAGGAATGGGTGTCGAACTCGATCAAAGGCACTAGTGAAATCGACGGATGCCAGTGCTGCACGAAGGCGACAAACCGACGTCAGATCAATGAGGTCACGGCATTCTCCTAGGGCTGTTTGTAAGGTTGCCCCACAACCACGTGCAGTCTGCTCAGGTGAAAGGACCGTAGGTAAGACGGTGCCCATGCGCGCTGCTAAGAGGCGTGCATAGATTTTATATTCTGCATTCAGTAGTGTAAGGGGGCGACATGCAGAGACATGACACCCTCCCTTCGGTTTACGCACAGGTAGAAGAATGCCAGTGAGGAATTCAGGTGGAGTTGGGAAGGATGGAGTAAAGAGTTCCTGAATCATTTCCGTCCAGCGAGGAAGCATTAACGTGGTGAACGCCCGGTAAAACTCCACTGGGAGACCATCTGGTCCTGGTGATTTGTTCTTGGCCCCTCTGTTGATCGCATCTACAACCTATTCTGCGGTGATTGCAGACATCATGGATGTTGACTCCGCTACGGTGAGGGTCCGGTCAGGGGAAGGACAGAGATCATCAGGAATGGGCGTCGCCATCTGTTCATCATCATAAAATTGGCGATAATGTTCAGCGCCGCCTGTGTTGTATGGTGAACACCATCGGAGGTCGTGATGTTGGAGACGAAAAGTCGACGTCGACGACTATGGTCGGATGCGGCATGGATTGTGGATGGGGTTTCGTTGTGGAGGAGGTCTTGTCGCCGGGAACGCACCACGACACCATGCAGTCGTGCACGTTGAAGAGAGAGGAGACGAGCTTTAGTACGCTGTCGTTTCCTATGGGTGTCAGGTGATGGAGGGAGCGCATCGAGCTCACGGAGGACGGCGTAGTAAAAATTTGTGGTGTCTCGATGCCATGCTGCTGCTTCCTTGCCACATTGTATGAAGGCCTTTCTGATCGCAGGTTTGGCACATTTGAGCCACCTATGGAACGTGGATGTGTACTGCGGAAGGCGTCTTTCGCAAGACGCCCACGTAGTGGCAATGCATTGTCGGCAGTGTGGATCATTAAGGAGGGAGGGAGGTATTAAGCTTCCAGTAACCTCTGCTGCGCCACACTGACTGAGGTGGCAGAGCCAGGGAGCAAATGACGGCGCAGTGATCCGAAAATGCAAGGGGCCATCGTTCAGCTTGGGCGACGTCATTGCCAAGGTGGGCAGAGACATATAACCGGTCCAGTCTGCTCTGCAGAATGTGCTGTATAATGGGTGAAACCGGGGGTATTGCCATGAATTTTCTCCCAAACGTCCACTAGATGAAAATCTTCGATTAAGGTGAGAAGCGCCGGGCACGGCGAATAACCAGGCATTTGGTCCTGCGGATGGAGGACACAGTTGAAATCGCCTCCCATGATAAGGCGATCATAGCGTCCAGAAAACAGGGGCTCCACGTCATGTCCGAAGAAAGTGGACCGCTGCCGACGGTTCGTGGAGCCAGACGGAGCGTAGATATTGATGACGCGCGTGTCGAAGATGGTAACAGCCATGCCTCTTCCACAGGGAAGTATTGTTGTGTCCTTGAGTGGGATTCCTTCGCGTATGTAGAAAGCCACTCCACGCCCTGATTGATCACATGTGGACGTGTATGAGTCGTAGCCGTAGACTGGTGGTAGTGTGGCAACGCGTACTTCCTGAAGAAGGGCGACGTCGACGTCAGAGGCCCGAAGCATGTCACATAGGAGTTGCAGCTTGGGTGCAGTGCCGATCATGTTGATGTTCAGTGTGGCAAACCGGTACGTTTGTTTCAGCGGTGGTGGACGCGCATCTACCATCACCAAGGGAAGTAAGAGGAGGGCACCGACAGGAAGTCCCGTCCCATCAGCTGCAGTGCCTCGCTTTTCATGTTAACAGGCAGCCTTGTCCGGCGGAGGCAACTCATCCGGAGGAGGGGGCGTATCTTCCTCAATCTCGTCGGCCCATGCTCCTGTGCCATGGGTCCGTCCAATGTCCATGGGAATTGCGTCGTGGTGAGAGAGATCTGGAGTTGTCGGCGGGGAGACAGGTGTCTCAACCGGCGCACCGATCGTTACATTGTGCGTGGCGACCTCCATAGTGGTCCCGTCCTGCGAAATGTCTTGATCATCGTGAGAGTTGTCCGCCGACCTCTGCATGGAAATGTCGGCTGGTTGGGTGTCGTCTTCGTCGTCGCGGGTGGCGACGCTGTGAGAGCCCGTGGGTGAACGGCGACGGCGTTTGCGCCTACGTGGCGAAGTGAAGAAGTACTGTTCTCCTCAGCGTCCGGTGCGGGAGCCTGTTCGGCGGCAAGGTTGTCAGGTAGAACGTCCGCACCGTCCATAGGTGACAGGGACGGTGGGACGTGCCGATCGGAAGGACCGGGCGACGGACTGGACGAAACTGTAGACGTGGCAAGAGCCGCTGCGTAAGTGACCGATAGGGCGGTCATCGTTTGTGTGACGGACGCTTCCGACAACGGGAGCTGCGCGACACGTCGTTGAATGCATTCAGACCATAGGTGACCTTCTTTCCCGCAACCGGAACTGGTTCGAGGTTGGCCGTCGTACATTATAATGGCACGGCAGCCTCCGATACGTAGATAAGAAGGCACGTGTTTCTGCAACTGGATGCGGACCTGTCCAACACCGTTTAAAACGGGATAGGTCTGAAATTGTACCCATCGTTCGGCAACATGGTCCAGAACGTTGCCATAGGGACGGATCGCCTCGATGACGACGTCTGCAGGTAGTTCGAACGGCAGTTCGAAGATCCTTATCGTCCGTGTGCCGAGACCTGCGTGATCGACGGTAACGGGTCCGACGTTACCGTCGGAATGGCAGAAGCGCAGTCCACGTTTTTCCTCTTGAAGCACCTTGTCGCACGCCACATCGTTGATCATTTTGACGTAGACGGTACTGCTAACTATCGACAAGTGGATAACAATTAGATCCGTCAGTGGTATCTTAACTTCATCGCGAATAAATCGTTCTACCTCCAGGGCCTTGGGTCGGGCAAAGTCGGAACAAAAGTTGAAACGTAATGTCTTCTTCCGATAGTTGTGCGCCATGGTGGTCTAGAAGGGAAAACGGCACTTACAGCGGCCGAAGTAAACACAAACACACCGCGCGCGCCTCGCCCGCAGCGCTCTGGCGCGTGACCGCCTCGCAGCACTGCCGGCGGCAGACTGACCACTCAGCTACCGGGGCGGACTTCTTTGGACTGAAAAGCTGACACTGTTAAGATAAAGTAAATTTGCAGGAGTTTCGCTATTCTTCAGTGCGATTGGCATGATGAAATTGTGAATCGACAATCGTAAACATCGTTTCAGAGTAGTTATTCGGTTGCTTAGGTTTATTCATCTTCATTTTCAGGCCTGTATATATATGTGCACCAGGTGGACATGTTTGATACTCTTTTCATGTAAAATAACATGTTGTCGATCTATACTAGAAAACACGTTCGACAGAAGTGACGTTCTCCTCCTTTCTCTTCCCTTGCCGGCAGCATCTCGCGAACAGGAGGGCTCTGACTGCCACGGGCATTCAGAGGCTGTTTTGGAGCGGAGCGAGCGACAAATCACTGGTGCCCGCAAAGTTTAAGAGCTGTACATTCGTACGGTCATAACTGTGCACAATCACAATTACGGGCAAAATTTTTGCAAGGGATCGAGTACTGGGGCTGATATCTTGCAGGTGTGTTTTTCTTCCTTAAAGTATGAGTTTCAGTTGATTGTTCTTGTTAATCTGACATGTGCCTTCGCCACAGCTCCTTGTATGTGATCGCCCTAACGTGAACCACTCCTGGCAAGAATTTCTCTGTTCTTGAGTATGACTGGAAGCATTTAATTTATATACATCTTGAACAGCAACGGTTCAGTCATACTATTTGAGATATGTTACACACTAATTTTGCCTCTTCATTAAGAACGACTCATGAAGTTATTTTTGCTAGGAATTTATCAGTATAACTATGCAGAATTATTCAAAAGTATCTCCAGGGTTACAGAAGACGACTGTGCGGAAACAACAAGACATATAGAAAATAGACGCCTGTTAAGGGCAGACCATTCCTCCAAGTTTCTTACTCACATTACAGGTTCTCAACATGGGAATCCTTTGTGACGCCGTTAACGTCAATACGTGCTCGCTATACAATGAAGCTGCTGGCACGAACTACCCGGGAAAGTGGGACAGCAGCCAGCGTTTGAAATATGTTCAGTGGATTGTCTATCAGCAGGCGTGAACTAATTCGATGTGCCAGTACTAAATGAATGATTAGTATATATGTCCTGACGCGAGCTGAAGTCTTTAAACTCAGAAGAGTATTCGAGGAGCCACTCTGTAGCAATTCTGGACGTGTGGTGTGTCACATTGTCTCACTGGAACTGCCCAAGTGCGTCGTAATGCACAATGTGCACGAATGGATGCAGATGATCAAACAGGATGCTTACGTACATGTCACCTGTCAGAGTCGTATCTAGACGTATGAAGGGTCCCATATCACTCCACGTCCACACGCTCCATACCGGTATACCGGTACAGAGCCTTCAGCAGCTCCAGAAGTCCACTTCTGGCATGCAGGGTCCATGGATTCATGAGGTTATCTCCATACCCTTACATGTCCATCTGCTGCATACAATTTGTAACGAGACCCGTCCGACTACGTAACATGCTTCGAGTCAACAACAGCCAACGTCGGTGTTCACGGACCCAGGCGAGGTGTAAAGCGTTATGTCGTGCAGTCATCAAGAGTACACGAGTGGGCCTTTGGCTCTGAAAGCCGAGAAGATCTTTCGTTGAAAGGTTCGCTTGCTGATGGCCCAGCACTGAAATCTGCAACAATTTGGGGAAGGGTTACACTTCTGTCACGTTGAACGATTGTCTTCATTCGTCGCTGGTCTCGTCCTTGCAGGATCTTTTTCCGGCCGCAGCGCCTGATATTCACGGTACACTCGTGACATGGTCGTACGGGAAACCCCTCCTCCACTACCCCCTCCCCCCCACTATCGTTACCTCGGACACACTGTGTACCGTCGCTCGTGTGTCGACTATTGCACCATGTTCAAATCTTGATAATCTGCCATTGTAGCAGCAGTAATCGATCTAACAACTACGCCAGACACTTGTCTTATATAGGCGTTGCCGACCGCAGCGGCGTATTCTACCTGTTTATATATCTCTGTATTTGAATACGGATAGTATATTATGAGCCTTCGCCCTATATGACGTTGAATGATTTGAAGTAGGGATACATGCCACAGTTGTGTGAATGGGGCGGATGAGGGTATTTTCTGCGTGATAGTTCTTATAATTGGCTGGTTGGCACTTGTGCTAGATTTCATACAGCATAGAACACACAAGCATTACAAGCATGTAGAACCGGCAAGTTGGTGTCGGTCTCTAATAGAACCTGGCCACTTGCGTCTCATTTATCCTGACAAATGTAGAGAATGGCCGAGCGAAACGAGTAAGGCGTGGCAGAGGCGAGAGAGGGTTGCGCCGCCGGCTTCTCGGGCCGCACTCCGCACGTCGGCAGTGGCCGTGCCGGCACGCTGAGCGCAGAGTCGTCGCAGCGCCGCGGCCAGATTAGGCGCGGGATTACACGTTGTAGGCGCGGCCCGCGCCGTCTGCAGCCTGCAGCCCGCCCCACGCTGCCTACTAGCTCCATGCAAATTGAGTCTAACTTAGTGCGGCTAATAGTCTTAATCTTGTCGTTTTATGTTTTAACACTCCTTACAAGCGGGATAATTAGCTGGAGGCGCGACAAAGCCCGCGACTGTGTCCGCGGCCGCGCGCCCGCGCGACACCCCGCACCTACTCCGCAGTTCTAATTACGCGCGCGGCGGGCGTCGGCGAAATTAAACTTTCATCAGCGATTACCATATGAGAGCGTGCTAATTAAGCGCCGCGCCGCGCCGCGCAGCCGGCTGGCTGGCTCCTTACTTTCGGAAACAATTACGCGCCGGCGCCCGCGTCGTCGTCGCAGTAGCTGCCGACTCCTTACAAGACGCCGCAGCCGCCGTCGCCGCCTGCTGTTCCAGGAGCGGGAAGCTCCCTGGCGGGCCCTCTGCTCCGCACCACACTTCTCCCCTCCTGCCGAGGATGGCTGCCCTGGCGCCTCCGCCACTGGAACACTGGGCGCTAACACTGGGCCGGTTACGGCTCTACCGTGCTACACGCTAACGCTACGTTTGCTACCGTCACACTCCTCTTGACGAGCACTAACGAGCGTAAACTTAAAGTCTGCCACGAGTCCCACGGGAATAACAGGTGGGTACGTCACTGCCTCAGAGATAATAGCTAATTTCTGCACTAAAGTTCAGTGGTACAGTTATTGCTGCATTTATCAAAACCAATCTGATTTCTAACATACAAAGTAGTGGGGAAACGAAGCCACGACTACAGAAAACTTCTTATGGTACCGGGTAGTTGGCTTGCACGCTGGCATCAAATGTACCAACAGGGCGTTGGCTCAAATGGTTCAAATGGCTCTGAGTACTACGGGACTTAACTGCTGTGGTCATCAGTCCAGTAGAACTTAGAACTACTTAAACCTAAGCAACCTAAGGACATCACACACATCCATGCCCGAGGCAGGATTCGAACCTGCGTTCGTAGCGGTCTCGCGGTTCCAGAATGGAGCGCCTAGAACCGCACGGCCACTTCGGCCGGCACAGTGCGTTGTATCTAAAGCAAGTAATATGGGCAACACATAATGAAACAATTAATGAAAATTTATTGACACAGATGATACAGAATGGAATTCCCAGCTTTGAGTGAGGACAAGTGCCTACCTCTGTGCTAATCTAACACACCGAGAGAGAATTATCTAATGAGGAGAACAAGGCAAGCGCCATAGCTGCTCGAATCCCAAGAAACTTCGACTAGTGGAAGGGGGAGCCCGCCCAGTTGGCCGTACGGTCTAACTCATGGCTTTCCGGGCGGGAAGGAGCGCCTGGTCCCCGTCACGAATCCTCCAGGCGGATTTGTGTCGAGGTCCGGTGAACCGGCCAGTCTGTGGATGGTTTTTAGGCGGTTTTCCATCTACCTCGGCGAATGCAGGCTGGTTCCCTGTCTTCCGCCTCAGTTACACTATGTCGGTGATTGCTGCGCAAACAAGTTCTCCACGTACGCGTACACCACAATTACTCTACCACGCAAACATAGGGGTTACACCCGTCTGGTGCGAGACGTTCCCTGGGGGGTCCACCGGGGGCCGAACCGTACAATATCCCTAGGTTCGGTGTGGGGCGGCGGAGGGGTGAAGTGGACTGCGGTAGTCGTCGTGGGGTTGCGGACCACTTGAGGCTGCGGCGGGGACGGAACCTCTCCGTCGTTTCTAGGTCCCCGGTTCACATACATACATACATACAGTGGAAGGGGGAGGTGAGTAGCCCAAAATAAGGGAGCACGTGTTCCACCTTATCCGTAGTTACTCGACCATTTCTAAGGAAATGACGGCCAAAGATGGGTTCAGCGGAATTCAATGGCTCACGTCGCTACTTTACACTTTTGCACCCCGTATTCGAAACCTGACTATTAATTTTATTTTTGTTTTCCATGTATCTACCTATGTCCGTAGAAGATCGCTAGAGCAATGTTTTCCCGTGCTGAAATAACGATCTTATTGAAGGAGAAAATTATTCGAAATTGTTGTCGATGAAACACTTGTAGTGTATCTTGATTCATAATCAATTGAAAGCGCCACTTTTCGGAACAATGGTCTGTTATGTGTGGTCTGCCGAGAAATTATTGTCAGTACGTGAAATCATCAGCAATGTTAACGACGTTTGGTTCAAATGGTTCAAATGGCTCTGAGTACTATGGGACTTAACATCTGAGGTCATCAGTCCCCTAGAACATGGAACTACTTAAACCCAACTAATCTAAGGGCGCACACACATCCATGACCGAGGCCGGATTCGAACCTGCGACCGTAGCGGTGGCGCGGTTCCAGACTGAAGCGTCTAGAACCGCTCGGCCACAACGGCCGGCTAACGACGTTTCTGCCCTGAATGAGACTCATAAGAAGTTATTTCACAGTGGCGAACTTGACTTCACGCGTTGTTCCTGGTATTAGAAATATCTGTGTTTAGGATATTTCTACGATCGGTATCATCCAAGCGAATGCACCAAATCTTCCTACAGAATAAACATAAGAATGTAAATGCCGTGTGGCTAGGGCCTCCCGTCGGGTAGACCGTTCTCCTGGTGCAAGCCTTTCGAGTTGACGCTACTTCGGCGACTTCGGTGTGGGTGGGGATGAAATGATGTTGATAAGGACAACGCAACACCCAGTCCCTGAGCGGAGAAAATCTCCGACCCAGCGAGGAATCGAACCCGAACATAAAAATTAAATATAGGAATTACTGTGTTAATAGATATAAGAATTAAATATAAGAATATGAGAATTTACCTCTCTGGGGGCACCACCATGGCGAAGCACTGTCCGTGCGGGTAGAGAGGCTTGCGTATCCGCCTGAAGCTGAGAGCTATGCCGAAGGTAGAGTAGATACTGCCGGAAAGGCCTCAGCTGATGGCTCAGGTTAAGAGTGTAGCACTACGTCCCATCTTCCCTATCCACTCCTAGTCCTCATCTAATTCGCTTTTCCAATCCAAGGTGTGATGCGATCCGTGGAGAGGGGTGCGTGCCACAGGGGAAGATGCGTCGCAAACAGAGCCTCAGGTATACTTGGCGACCTCCCTTAGTAAGTAGCCTTACACCACGCGGGTATTCCTGGTGTGAACTGTGTAGATCCCCAAATCTTGTGGGACCAATATGGACACGACAAAAGAAAAGAAATTAAAATTAACTGAGGGGCAAACTGAGACCTCAGACACCCAAACATCGGGGTCACGATCGATGAAAGGCATTACCACTACTGAATCACGGTGTAGATCTGAACCAGAAGTGGGAATTCTAACCGAGAAGTTCTACCAGATCAAGATTAAAGCATTGTCTGGAGCCCAGAGTAGGAAACTACTCAGGGAACAGAGAAAAAAGTAAGGGAAAAAAATGACTTCTTAAAGACAAGTGGAGGGAACTAAAGGGGCTTGAACCTGAGATTCCCAAGAAAAAACTGTCTTAGGTTGAAGGGGATATGCAGACCCCCAAAACGTCGAAGATAGGCAGCAAGAGGATAAGGGAGGAATCTACGACTTTCTTCTCCCTCGATAAGGGAGCCAAGAAAAAACTGAGGCAAGAAATAAGGAAACAGACCTATAGCACTGCAGTCTCGGTTTTAAAGATGGATGTTATCCACGAAGGCTATCCACTGGTAGCCATCACCTCGCATCAGGAGGAACTTGTACAGATGGCCCTCTTTGAAAAGGGGGGGGGGGGGGGGGGGGACGCTGGTCCAGGACCCAACTCCAGGAGAGTCTATCTAGATCGTGGTACCCTAATTTTTTGTCTGTGAGGGGTGCACCCGGTGGAGTGGCTTAAGGACAAGGTGCCCATGATATCCCCATGGGATGATGTGAAGCTGCTGGTCAAGACGGCAGCGCAGCTTCTTAAGAGCGCAAAGGAATTAATATGGGCACGAAAGATCCTTAAGGTGGTCTCCCCTAAGACTCTGTTCGAGAAAATAGAAGCCCATAACCCAAAAGTATAGACAGAAGACTGGAGAGTCATCAATCAGAACTTTGTACCGGAAGGACGAATCCTGGTGGTGGAGGTCGGAGAGAAGTCCCGGAAGGCGATGTGAGAGCAAGACCTGAGACTGTTTTCAGGGTTATCGCAGGTGACAGTCAGGGTCATCAAAGACCTCAAAGGCAATGAATGCAGCAAGATGGAGACTTGGGGTACTGCAGATTAATCTGCAGCACAGTAAAGGGGACTCTGCTACCCTGAGCCGCTGCCTGGGGTGGCAGGAAGTGGTCGTGGCCCTGATACAAGAACCTACTAATATAAAGGGAACGTGTCGAGCTTCGGTGGCACTGGGCGTAAGCAGATTTACGCTGGAAATCTAAGAAACTCCAGAACATGCATCTCTGTAAGGAATGTAATTTCTTGCGTGCCGATGATGGATTTCTGATCCACGGACCTAGTGACCATTAGAATGCAGCGATGTCAGGAAGGTGTCACGCTGGAAGTTGTTTTGGCCTCAGCATACCCTCCTTACGAAAACAGCTCTCCTCCTCCTTTGGGCCGCGCGGAGTGGCCGCGCAGTTAGAGGCTCAATGTCACTGACTGCGCGGGCCATCCCACCGGAGGTTCGAGTCCTCCCTCGGGCATGGGTGTGTGTGTTGTTCTTAGCATAATTTAGATCAAGTTAAAGTAGTGTGTAAGTCTAACGACTGATGACCTCAGCAGTTTGGTCCCTTAGGAATCCACAGACATTTGATCTTTTTTGAACATCTTGCTTAGGAGGTGAGGAGACTGGTAGAAGCTAGCCATTGGCAAAGTGACGAACTGTTGGTGGGATGTGACGCCAATGCCCACAATCTAGTGTGGGGCAGCAAGGACACCAGCGGTAGAGGTGAGCACCTTCTTTCATTTCTTTTAGCTAACAACCTGGAGGGCCTGAATAGGGGTAATGAACCTACATTCAGGAATAGCAGAAGCGAAGAAGTAATTGACATAACCTTTGGTTCCATGATGATGGGCAGCTACGTCAAACAATGGCATGTGGCTTTAGAGCCATCCTCATTGGACCACGTGTACATTAAATTAGAGGTTGAAATGCGAATCAGACAGACCATCACCTAAAAATACCAGGAAAACAGACTGGGAGACATATAGCAGGGAACTTGACTTAGGCTTATCGGAAATTAAAGCCTCGATTAGGAATCCAGTAGGGTTCGGAAGTAGCAGAGACTGTTATCTCTGCCATAGTGACGTCATCTAAGGACAACTGCACAGTCACCAAGAAGTGCTCAATTAATAGTATGCCTAGGTGGAATAATAACGTGGAAACGCAAAGAAAACAGGTACGAAGACTGTTTAAACTTGTGAGACGTAAAGGACCATGGGCAAAATATCGTGAGGTCCTTGTCAACTACAACCTTGCAATCAGACAAGCAAAGGAGACAACCTGGAAGGCATTCTGTGAGGACAACGTCTTTGTGGAGAAACAGCGATTGCTATAAATTAACTCAGTATTAACAAAACAGTCTTAATCACGATTTGTATTTAGTTAGTGCCGACCGGTTTCAGCCCATCGCAGGAGCCATCTTCAGAGCGAACATCACGGTCAACTGATGGTGGCGTCACGTCTACCGAGGTGTGGCCACACCCCATCCGAGGTTCGAGTCCTCCCTCGGGCATGGGCGTGTGTTGTCCTTAGCGTAAGTTAAAGTTAGATTAAGTAGTATGTAAGCCTAGGGAACGATGACCTTAGCAGTTTAGGCCCATGGGAACTTACCAGGAAGTCCACCAGCACCATGCTTGCATTCAAATGGTTCAAATGGCTCTGAGCACTATGGGACTTAGCTTCTGAGGTCATCAGTCCCCTAGCACTTATAACTACTTAAAACTAACTAACCTATGGACATCACACACACCCATGCCCGAGGCAGGATTCGAACCTGCGACCGTAGCGGTCGCGCGGTTTCAGACTGTAGCGCCTAGAACCGCTCGGCCACCCCGGCCGGCGCTTGCATTCAACATTGAACTAGTTATAAATGAACCAGAATTTCACATTTGCAATGCCTTATCTCGCGCTTACATTAACTTGTGAGCTTGCAAAGATAATCACTTAAATGTGTTACCTAGACAAATATGTTCTCAAAATTACATTACTCCACTTTAATTAGGTCTGCTGTCAGGCGTTGTGATTTTTTGGTCAATGTATAAGTTTACTGGGATCGACATATGCTGCAATTGACATCCCTCTCCCTCGTTGTTCCCCCGTTTGCAGCAGCGTGGCTCAGATTTCTGTAAACTAATACTAATGATGAATGAAACCTGTCACACATCAGTGGAAAGATAACGGCTATCAACCTCCGACTGGTAAGCCAACGGCCTTGCTGCAGTATTACACCGGTTCCCGTCAGATTAACTAAGTTAGCCGGCCCTAGTGGCCGAGCGGTTTTAGGTGCTACAGGCTGGAACCGCGTGACCGCTATGGTCGCAGTTCGAATCCTGCCTCGGGCATGGATGTGTGTGTGCCCTTAGATTAGTTGGGTTTAAGTAGTTCTAAGTTCTAGGGGACTGATGACCCCAAGTGTTAAGTCCCATAGTGCTCAGAGCCATTTGAACCATTTGAAAATGAGTGACCGGAAGGTGCAGAGATCCACAGTCTATGGGTTGCGTATGTCACACTTCACAGAATGGACATCGTTGACATTCAAGAAATTTTCAAACCAAACCATTAATTTGTACGAGGTGTAAGTAGGCTTTTTAGGTTGTTGTGTTGGTAACACCACGTAGCGCTCTGTATGAAAAATCACTGACTGTGCTGTATGCCGTCTGTGGCTGGTTGGCATTGTTGCGATATTCGCTATTGTAGCGTTGCGCAGCTGGAGGTGAGCTGTCAGCAGGGGTGGATATGGGAAGAGAGATGGCAGACTTTTGAGAGCGGGCGATCTGGACGTGCATCTGTCAAAAAAACTAAATTTGTAAGACTGGATGTCATGAGCTGATATATGTTTTATGACTTTTGAACCCTTTTAAAGGAAATACATTGTTTGTTCTCCAACAAAATCTTTCATTTGCTAACTGTGCCTATCTGTAGTTAGTGCCTTCAGTAGTTAGAATCTTTTATTTAGCTGGCAGCATTGGCGCTCGCTGTATTGCAGTAGTTCGACGAACGAAGATTTTTGTGAGGTAAGTGATTCATGAAAGGTGTAGGTTATTGTTAGTTAGGGCCATTCTTTTGTGGGGATTATTGAAAGTCAGATTGTGTAGCGCTAAAAATAATGTGTGTCAGTTTATTGATGTTCAGAATAAGTAAAGAGCACGTTCAGGTTTGCTCAGCGGTTTGAAAATCAAGTAACGTAAGAGGTTTTCCAGCACTGTCGTTTATAGATTTTTCTAAGGGGATATTTCACATGAACACCGAATGAAAAATGTCACGTCACAGTGATCACAAAGATTCGCGCCATCAAGATCGAAGGGAGACTCCTTGTAGGTTAAAAAGCGTGCACGACGTTCCGCTACGAATCCAATCTTAAAGAATGCATATAGGACCATATTGGTGTAACGAGGTGATGAGAACTGGTGGAATGTGATGACATGCAACCAAATGCGAAACAGCGCATTGTGCAGCTTATCGTGAAACTGGTTTTCCTTTAAGGTGTAGCGATAATATGTTTATATGCACGGGAATAAATTAAACATCCACAGGCCGAATTTGTTCATTAGTTCCAGGTGGTATGAACTGCAATATCACACACTTTCAGGAGGGACAGTTTGCTCTGAAGGAGTCTAATTTTTATACGTGGACCAGGAAACAAGCAGAAACAAGTTATTTTGACCAATTTTTGGCCAAAAGCAGTGCTCATACCATAGTTGTAGTTCTCTTATACTAATTTTACTACTGTTGCTTGCTGTGACGTAAATAATCCCTACTGCTCTCGCAAGGTGGCGCACACGAGATAGAACAGTAGGTGGCAGTGCACCTCCAATTTCTCGCAGCACAACAAATAACTTTCCAGCCAATTTGCCGTCGAGATTAACAGCCGGCGTAATTGTAAACGAATGCATTAAGCTATTGACATTAGTTGATCTTGATACACCCAATTTCCAGGGTTCCCTTCATGACAGCTGGTCTAAGTTGAAAACCAATTCCTTACTGAGCGTTTGGATGAGTTTGTTTATCTCATCTACAAATTTTCGTTCCGATTCCGCAATTTGCTGTGGATCGTCAAGTTAACACTTTGTTTGAAATTTGGTTACCTGAACGTGTAGCACTATCTGAATTTATACAACTATTCACTGCTTCCCTTGAAAGCACTGTAATCTATGTTGTGCTCAGATTGATATGCATAACGTAGTAGGTCACTATCATGCACATCCTGGAAACAACATCGAGCAAACACCAGTTTTTTAATAAGTACTCCGTAGTTTTTTAAATGTACTACGCGGACGTGTTGCTGCGGGCTTATTCGAAATGTGTTCGTAACTATTTTTTACTGCCTAGCTAGACACCTGTTTCAGTATCACTTTCACAGACTAAGGACGTATCGTCATCATTGTACTCCTCATATACATTGTTCGTACAGTCGAGCGTATACGACACCACACATTCCAATGACTCATCGTGAACAAACGCTAGTATTTCTTTTGTCATTTCTTTCCGGCTGTGCGAAATGCCTTTGGTTCCTTTCTGGCGAAATATCAGCTTCGACAACTGTTGTTGTATATGTGATGCAATGATTGCTTTGTTTATCGTTGCCATTTGTCTGCTTTGTATCAACACTGTAGAACTGTTACTGTGTTACTCGCCAGCTACGCAGTTCAAAAATGGTTCAAATGGCTCTGAACACTATGGGGCTTAATATCTTAGGTCATCATTCCCCGAGAACTTCGAACTAGTTAAACCTAACTAATCTAAGGACATCACACACATCCATGCCCGAGGCAGGATTCGAACCTGCGACCGTAGCAGTCGCGCGGTTCCGGACTGCGCGCCTAGAACCGCGAGACCACCGCGGCCGGCAACTACGCAGTTCACCCACGCTCCGTAACCTCATGCTGTGCTACCATTGGATACCTCCAGTACCACCCCCTGTTGCCACTTGCAGCCAATGTTGTGGTTGCTTGGTAGACAATATGTGGGGCATTCAACGCCGTAAACATTATTGGCCTTTTGCGACCTCACTCTCAAAGGATCCCTAGTAACATCTATGCCGCATAATTTTCTCTTGTCGCCTATGATTTGGAACGCGATTCATAAACCTTTTGGCCACCTCAATTCATATTTTGCAACAGTAGTCATGGGTGTCCTGTTTGGGAGCTTCAAGCTATTTCAGGTCCTTAAAAAAACTCTAGATTTGGTGGTGAAGTCGTTGCAAGTGAGAAACTATACATTTATTCATAACAGCTTTAGTTTTTGCGCAGCTGCTGACATACTGTTTAGTTTATGTTTTTAGGAAAACGCAACTTTATCGATTAATGGACAAAGACAGATAACTCTTTGATTGTCATGGCAGATTACGCAAATGTCTCATACATGAACGTAGTTCTCATTATTAACTTTTCCATCCCTACATTATAATTTTCTGACAGTGGCCTTGTCAGTCAAAGTACACGTATTCTTCTGTACCGAGAAGCGTAAAATACAACCAGCTGTCCATTAAATGTAGCTGATAACCTACCAATTCAATCCACATGAGTTTTTCCATTTATCCGCTTATGGACATCAAAAAGGAATGCTATGTCTGCAATTTACTTTCGTACTTCCAATTCGTGATATTCACTCGGTTTATCGAACATAGTTTCCCTTAAAAATCATACTAAAACCATGAGCGGTAGGTGGCACCGGAACTAGTAATGGTCTGTGAAGTGCGTAAACGGGAGGATGCTGCTCAGCGTCCGCGTGTCCGGAATATTCTGGAGCTCTGCGGCACAAATTGGACAGCCGTCCTGACATTTCTCTTGTGTATTTACTTCTGGATGGAAGCGCTATCACTCAGGAAGTGAAATAAATCATTATTGCACTTCCATCAGACACATACAGTGTGACAGTTACTGAGCTCAAAAAAAATCTTAAATTAGTTACAAATTACTGCGTGCACACAGCTTCTTCAGTACGTAAACTTCACTACAAATATTCAGATTTAGGTTACGACATGTTCGATATGGCTGCCATCATTGGCGATGGGGTGGTGCAGACGAATAGCGATATTCTGCATGACCCGCTAAAGTGTCGGACGATCGACGCTGTTGATGACCTCCTGAATGACTGTTTTCTGTTCAGCAATGGTTTTGGGTTTATTGCTGTACACCTTGTCTTTAATATCACCACTCCGTCTACAGACCACAAGTGGCCTATCGGGACCATCCGACCGCCGTGTCATCCTCCGAGGAGTATACGGATAGGAGGGGCTTGGGTCAGCACACCGCTATCCCGGTCGTTATGATGGTATTCTTGACCGAAGCTGCTACTATTCGGTCGAGTAGCTCCTCAATTGGCATCACGAGTCTGAGTGCACCCCGAAAAATGGCAACAGCGCGTGGCGGCCTGGATGGTCACCCATCCATTGTCTTTAATACAGCATGAAAAAAAGGAGTCGCATGTGTTCACATCCGGAGAACATGGCAGCCAACCGAGGCCCATGCCAATGGCCTCTGGATGTCCCAGAGCAAGACTGCGATCCATAAGGTGCTCCTCTAAGACATTCCTCTCCTGGTTCGATGTGATCGAGCTCCGTCTTGTATGAACCACGGTATTGTCGAAATCAGGGTTACTTTGGATAATGGGAATGAAATCATCTTCCTAAACCTTCACGTACCGTTCGTTAGTCACCACGCCATCATGGAATATCTCACCGATTATTCCGTGACGGGACACTGCACACCACACAGTCAGCCGTTGAGGGTGAAGAGACTTGTCGATCGCAAAATGCGGAATCTCAGTACCCAAAAAGCTGACGAACCCATCCAAATGAAAGTGGGCTTCGTCGCTAAATAAAACCAAAACACGAACGTACTGATTTCAATCATGCCCCGCGCCCAACCGTGCAGTTTGATATCCTAATGCAAACCGTTCAGAAGCTATGGCGATTTTATTTCACATAGTTCAATAATAGTCACCCAGTACTTTAAGCACTCAGAAGAAAGGAAATTTTTAAAAAAGCCGGACAAGTGTGAGGACTACTTCTCTCTGAGGTTCCGTAAACACTTAATCACGTATTTAGACACGTCATCAAATATTTTACACCGTCAGAAGACCGTAGATTCTATTACTTGGCGTAAGTCTCACCTTGTTACGTTTTCCCGTTCCTGTAAAAAGGGGGTCTTAACAATCGGACATACAGGCGGACAAGAGGTGACACTATGAGGGATCAGTATCTACCGACTGAGCTACGGAACCCTAAAAAGAGGCCGACGAAGGCACCTCGAACATTGGCGTGAGTCTCTGGAGTGTACAGGATCAGATGCCTAAGAATTAAAAGCTTTCAGTTTTTGAACTACCACCGCCTACAACATGTACAGATAGCCCCGATACCTCTGTATTGAATATTCTGTTACACCTCAAGTTTCATTATCGCCATAGTAATTAAGTAAGACAGGGTGGCGTTTGGTAGTTGCTTTATTTTAGGACATTATACTGGTGGAAGCGAAACAGACGACGCAATAAAACTCCACTGATCCCGCACCAATACCTGGTATGTGGTTCAGGTGGCTCTGAGCACCATGGGACTTAACTTCTGAGGTCATCAGTCCCCTAGAACTGAGAACTACTTAAACCTAACTAACCTAAGGACATCACAAACATCCATGCCCGAGGCAGGATTCGAACCTGCGACCGTAGCGGTCGCGCGGTTCCAGACTGTAGCGCCTAGAACCGCTCGCCCACAACGGCCGGCACCTGGCATATGGACAAATTGTGATAAAGCATGGCGAATGCGTCAGATGTTTTGGCATGCTGTTTATTTCACGAGGATTTCAAGGTGTTCAGTGATGGTCGAAACAAGTCGACTGTAAAAGGAGAGTAATCTTGTATGAGAATAAAATTACTAAAAATTTAGATGACATTTGGTTTGTTAAGTCACTCCAGCTGTCTGTGAGAAAATGAAAAAAAAAGAGAAATTTTTAACAAATTCGTAGGCTCCCTTATTTGTTTAACGCTGATTGACATTCATGAGGAGGGCGTTGGTTTTAGCCCTTTGTCGTGAGGGGTAGACGCGCGGTCTAGGACGCCTTGCCACGGTTCGCGCGGCTCCCCCCGTCGGAGTTTCGAGTCCTCTCTCGGGCATGGGTGTGTGTATTTTGTTCTTAGCGTAGGTTAGTTTAAGTTACATTAAGTAGTGTGTAAGCCTAGGTACCTATGTCCTCAGCAGTTTGGTCCCATATTAACTTACCACCACCATATTGCCCTTTTGAAATCCCAGTATTTCTTAATAAGAAAGTAATCTCATTCCTCTTTGTATCATTGATATTAGATTGCTTGACAAAAAAAGAGAAAGAAACGTGAAGCACCCAGAAGGGCAGGATAAATTTAAACTTCACCGGCTGAAGCAGTATGAGATGTTATTAAAGTGATTTCGAAATCGAGACAAATATTTACAAAGCAAAAAATCATTCAACAATGGGGAGGGCATAAAATTTTCTTTTTTTAAGGTAACTGTTTCAATAGACTTAGCTGTCATCCTCAGGTCTCAAAATCATTTGTTGCGAAACATGTTCATTTTACGCTGAACCTCACGCTCAAGACGTCAAGTGGATAAAAATTGTTGTATCATAACGTATGTTTACACATGCTGGACGTATTCTATACAGTGCGAATCCACAGGACACCTAGTGCGTGAGGTTCAGCGTAAAATGAACATGTTTTACATCAAATGATTTTAAGACCTGAAGAAGAGAGTAAAGACTGTTGTCTTAAATAAATAAATATTTTATGTGATTTTTTTTTACGATTAAGACAGATCGACCTTCAAAATGAGAAAATTCTGTCAGATTTTCGAAGAACCTGACAGTATGAGCCCACTTGGCACTATGACGTTGCATCCGTTTCCGCTTGGATGTATCCATTCATTCGGTTATGAAAGAGGTGATAAAACCGTTTATCCTCTCCTGATGGGCTAAAACCAAGCTAGCCCTCAACTGTTGTAACTGGCCGTGGATGTTCTGCGTATTGGTTCTGGCATGGAATTGACGACAGAGCTGGTCCCACGCATGTTATATTTGGGGCCAAACAGTGGATCTTGCTGGCCACAGGAGTACCTCAGTACCACACACACAGCTCATAGAGACGTATACCATGTGTGGACGGGCATTATCTTGTTGAAAAATGGCACGACGATGCTGTCGTATCAGAAGCAACACAAGAGAAAGCAGGATGTCAGTGACGTAGCAGTCTCTCATCAGAGTTTCGTAAGTCACTAACAGTCATAGCCTAAAGTCATACCCGATGGCACCCCAACCAACGACGCCAATGCTAACATCGTGTTGCTTCTCCGAAACAAAGAAAGAATTGGACCTCTCCCCAGGTTGCCACATACTGGCCAACGAAGGTCACCCATCATCCAGGTTAGTACCGAACCGCACATATTTGGTGAACACAATGCGAAGCCATTCGTCAGCACTCCATGTTTTCCAGCCGCGACACCACTCCAAACTCATCCAAATCTTTTTCATGCCATTGGCCATCTGGTACATCAACTGTTACGAATTATCTGGTCACAAAAAAATATTTATTTAACCATTATTTAGCTACTAAGACTGTTTTCTTCTTGAAATCAAAAGCATTCGTTTTTTCTGGTCTGAGTGGCAGCCTAGACGAGGGATGGTAATTCTCTAGTCCCTCTGTCCACATCCAACCATGTCTTCTCGTTGCCTTACTTTTTTTTGTAGGGCAATGTATGCAGAATATTTAAGCAGAAAGAAACAGCAGGAGAGACATTCAAAGTGCTCTGAGCATCGAGGACCACGCTTCACCATGTGGACAAATCCTCTCAGGTACCTCTCGCGCGTTGCACCAAATTTGACTCATTTCTACCTCTCATCTGGTCGTTTATTCTCTATCACTATCTGAAGTGTCTATAATAACTGAACTTAATCAGTGATGTTTTCCTGGTGTTTAGAGGATGACTTCTCAGACTGAGACGTAATAAGCTTAACTACTTGAGAGAAACATTTAGCAGTGTTATGCACTTTTATGATCAATAGTAAACAAGCTGTTACGTATTGACTCCAGCGTATTTTGGTAGTGCATTTCTGTTGTGGCTTCAAGTATTCCTGCAGGAAGTTTTACTTCGAGATAACGACTCATCTCAAATAAACAGGAGTTTGGAGCATTAAAGAGATGCAGGAGCATACATAAATGTACCTTGGTAGAAAATGTATTAGTTAATGGTGATTACGTCACTTTTTTCAATAACACACTAAACTTAGTTACCGAACTTGTTTGTTCAGAGAAGTTATTTTAGATCATTACTGTTACGATTTATCCTACAATTTCTTTTGCACTGCACACTAGTAAAGTAATTCAGCATCTCATAGTGTGCTGCTTCTAGATACACTCCTGGCCATTAAAATTCCTACACCACGAAGATGACGTGCTACAGAAGCGAAATATAACCGACAGGAAAAAGATGCTGTGATATGCAAATGATTAGCTTTTTAGAGCAATCACACAAGGTTGGTGTCGGTGGCGGCACCTACAACGTGCTGACACGAGGAAAGTATCCAACCGATTTCTCATACACAAACAGCAGTTGACCAGCGTTTCCTGGTGAAACGTTGTAGTGATGCCTCGTGTAGGGAGGAGAAATGCGTACCATCACGTTTCTAACTTTGATAATGGTCGGATTGTAGCCAATCACTATTACGGTTTATCGTATCACGACATTACTGCTCGCGTTGGTCGAGATCCAATGACATTAGTAGAATATGGAGTCGGTGGGTTCAGGAGGGTAATACGGAAGGCCGTGCTGGATCCCAACAGTCTCGTATCACTAGCAGTCGAGATGACAGGCATCTTATCCGCATGGCTGTAACGGATCGTGCAGCCACATCTCGATCCCTGAGTCAACAGATGGGGACGTTTGCAAGACAACAACCATTTGTACGAACTGTTGGACGACGTTTGCAGCAGCATGGACTATCAGCTCGGAGACCATGGTTGCGGTTACCCTTAATGCTGCATCACAGACAGGAGCGCTTGCGATGGTGTACTCAACGACGAACCTGGGCGCACGAATGGCAAAACGCCATTTTTTCGGATGAATCTAGGTTCTGTTTACAGCATCATGATGGTCGCATCCGTGTTGGCGACATGGCGGTGAACGCACATTGGAAGCGTGTATTCGTCATCGCCATACTACCGTATCACCCGGCGTGATGGTATGGGGTGCCATTGGTTACACGTCTCGGTCACCTCTTGTTCGCATTGATGGCACTTTGAAGAGTGGACGTTACATTTCAGATGTGTTACGACTCGTGGCTCTACCCTTCATTCGATCCCTGCGAAACCCTACATTTCAGCAGGATAATGCACGACCGCATGTTGCACGTCCTGCATGGACCTTTCTGGATACAGAAAATGTTCGACTGTTGCGCTGGCCAGCACATTCTCCAGATCGCTCACCAACTGAAAACGTCTGGTCAATGGTGGCCGAGAAACTGGCTCGTCACAATACGCCAGTCACTACTCTTGATGAACTGTGGTATCGTGTTGAAGCTGCATGGGCAGCTGTACCTGTACACGCCATCCAAGCTGTGTTTGACTCAATGCCCAGAAGTATCAAGGCCGTTATTACGGCCAGAGGTGGTTGGTCTGGGTACTGATTTCTCAGGATCTATGCACCCAAATTGCGGAAAAGTGTAATCACATGTCAGTTCTAGTATAATATTTTTGTCCAATGAATACCCGTTTATCATATGCATTTCTTCTTGGTGTAGCAATTTTAATGTCCAGTAGTGTATACTGGTATATTTTAACAGTGGTTTTGTCTTTATTATTTGTTGAGGCCTCTCAGACCCAACACCTTGCACTTCCTTGCTTAGTTTGTTTCTTTTCATTCAGCGAATACGTAAATCATACTGCTGTGCAGTGTTATTCTTTTCAATGCCTAGCATGGAACAAAACTTAATTAAGGCTTCAGTATTTCAATACAAAATTTTAATTACTAAATATTCCTAATCTCATAATCTAAATGTCAAGTGATGAGACAGTGTCAAGGAATATACTTGGGTGGAGATTATAAATTAATAACTTCCTTGACATCAGCTACCCAACAGTGACATATGACAATCTGTGCTGCACGTGCACTCGAACCCGGATTACTCGCATATAGTGAGCTGTAGTCGTTTTTTCTCATTTTGTTTGTTATTGTTCTCTGTATCTGGTCTGGGCGGATGCCCCTCGAAGTTCATCATTGAATACTTTACTCAGTATTTTTTATTACAGAGGACAGTCATATCTCTGATCGAACACACTGAGCTACCGTGCCGGCATTTAAAGAGATGAAATAATGATGACAGCACAAACACCCGGTCCCCGACCCGTCCATAGACCGATTCAGACTTCCATATATTACATTGTCTACATTCTTACATATAGTCTACGTAACTCATGACTTACTGCTCACTAAATCACATGGATTTCGACAACAGTGATAATGAGACAACGAGGAATCGAGACCAATGTTGTTATCGTTCCCTCTAGTTTCTTGATATTTTCTATTTCACCTGCACTATCCAATGTCTCAATTTTACATTACGCCATATGCAGGATTTATTATTGATTTTTCCAGTCTTCCCGAATGCTGGAAAGGACGTTTGGATTGGCCTGCGAAACGTGCACGGATAGCCGAAGTGGCTACGGGGCCGCTCGTAATAAGTGGGAAAGCCGGGTTTGAGTCCTGGTCCGGCACAAATTGTCGTATATCACTGTTGTGTACCCCATCCGTAACTAACGCAGCTGATGTCAGCAAAGTCGCAGTAAGGGAATTAATTTTCAAAGTATTTCGTAGAGCTGTGGATAGTCAACAGTGTCTGTTCCTTCGGCCATACATGTATTATAATTCAACAAGTTTGATTAATCTCGTGAATAGTCGATACTCAGAGAGTGTTAATGCCTTAACGGATCATAATGAAACTTCTTAGACGTGAGCTTCCCGCTGTCAAGAGGTGAGCATAAGCTCCGTGCGCCATCCTAACCTGAAACTGTGGGCTCCATTCACTGAGACCGGTGACCCGAATGGCCAGAGGTCAGCGACAGATTGTCCCCTGCTACAGACCGATACTTCCGGGAGGCTCCGGCGTTTGTAAATGATGTTTGTGATCGAACGCAGATTATCTCGATGACTCGACCGAGATACCATCTGTCGAGAGCACCCCAACTGGGACACTTGACCGCTTGCGCCTCGCTTGCTCATTCATTCGACGGCTACAGATGGTCAGCTATCGGACGATGACACTAAATTATCCACTCTCGCCGTGATTTATAACTCAGTTCGACAAGCATTTGTCATTACAGACGCTAATTGAAACAGCTGACGGGATATTAATGTCTTAGCATGCCGTACTGACAGCCGCTTCCCCTTGTATCTAATCACTTCCGAGAGCAGATGGAACTGATGGTTTTCGTCTCACGGAAGTAAGCAAAACGGTTATTATCCTTGTCGGTAGGTGGTTGCAGCATTACCTGGCACGCTAGAAACGAAGCTCGGTAAATGAAATCAGAAAATCGCGTAAAATAAATATTTGTTTAACTATGAGTTTCTTCCACACTCAATGGTTTTATATCGTGTGAACAAGAGAAAATAGTCCAAAGAAAGTTAACGGCTCTGAGCGCTATCGGACTTAACATCTATGGTCATCAGTCCCCTAGAACTTAGAACTACTTATACGTAACTAAGGACAACACACAACACCCAGCCATCACGAGGCAGAGAAAATCCCTGACCCCGCCGTGAATGGAACCCGGGAACCCGGGCGCGGAAAGCGAGAACGCTACTGCACGACCACGAGATGCGGGCAGAAGAAAGTTAGAGAGCTGTTTGGTGTTACCCTGTTTCTTCAAATGGCAACACTGGTGTAAAAACTATACTATACTTCGTAAACAGAGCCAGTAGTTAGGAGCAGAATGGAAGCATAACACAAATTTTGTAACGTACGGCTGATTAATGAAAGAAAGCAGTTTTGTACTCATCAGTGTTCTCTGTAACTATTTTGCATTTCAAGTGGTACTGACCGCATAATACTGTCACTAATTCGTGGTAGGAAACTTTGTGCACGCAAATGCATACGTCTAACATAAATGGTGACTATTACGACACAGTGCTATACGGCTGATCATACGGTAGTGCCGAATGGGCTCCCTGATGAATGCTTTCGTGTTTACTTAAACGAATCATGATGATTTTTGAAATTACACCATCTGCACTTAAATTGATGGTTCCTTCTTCTTTCCTTACTTAAATCAATTATGTGTAACATTCCTAATGACCTCATTGTTAACCAGAACGTGAACCAGAACAAGGAAAGAAATTGCTTGGTGATATTGCATTATATCTGAGATAATTACCAACAATTTGGTTCGTAAGTGAGTAAATACATTGTAAGATCATTAGTGTTCTTAACTCATGAAATTATTGAAAAAATTATCGCTCAAGACTATGTCAGAAACTTGTTACGATGAGTAAGACACAAACATGTAATTGATAAAGGCACTGATGAATGTAAAAAAGCGCAATGTGATAACATTTTGGTTTATTTCTCACCACAGTATGCACTGAATCGGCCTCGAGACGTCATTCGAAAGTATTATTAGCACATTATCCCACTTACATTTTTCTTGAAACAGGTACCTGTTAAGTTCTGTAAAATTCGGTTGTTTGGCAGTTTCTGCTGGTGTTCTTCAAACACTTATTCCGATTTAAGAGAGTCTATATTTCAAAACCCGCTTAGTTATTTTTCGAGGGGACATATTTGAAGAATTTCCCTGCTACCACTTTCAAGTGCCTGTTGGCAGTGAAAATAGCTCTGTCGCCCATTAAAACCACCTTATCCAAGTTCGTCACAAACAACCACAGCTGAAATCAAAACTGCGGCTATGTTCGTCTGTATCTATAGTATGTGAATGAGACACAGTTTAACTGAATCCGCCGGCCGCGGTGGTCTCGCGGTTCTAGGCGCGCAGTCCGGAACCGTGCGACTGCTACGGTCGCAGGTTCGAATCCTGCCTCGGGCATGGATGTGTGTGATGTCCTTAGGTTAGTTATGTTTATGCAGCTCTAAGTTCTAGGGGACTGATGACCACAGCAGTTGAGTCCCATAGTGCTCAGAGCCATTTGAACCATTTTTAAAATGAATCCCTGGACAATTTTTGCTGATATTTCACTCCTTACGGCAAGTGCATATCTATTGTCTCGATAGATTTGTTGGCTGAAGCACGTGCCCATCCTTAGTCTTTTAACGGTAGCTTCCCATGGCACACAACTTGTAAAATGTACTTGTAGATACTGCTACGTATGTTCAACATATTTTAAAAGTGCCTATCTTGTACAGTATTTCCAATATCCTACATAAAGTTTGCTGTATCTCGATAATAAATGTTTCTATTCTCCGACTATCATTAGGCAGAAGGAAGGAGATGATGGCAGTCTAGTTCTTGAACCTAGTTTGCCTTTTTAGTTCACATTAGAGAACTCAGAACTTAATTGCTAGGACAAAAGAATTACCCTAAAAAAGGCAATTTGTGTCAACTCTAAGAACATTTACTTTCTTCATTGCTTATATATAATTTCGTACAATACACCCTATACACATGTACATCAGCTGCACAGTTATCTAAGGATTGTTGTCAAAATCATCGTCAGGCTGTATTTACGCCAGACTTGCAACACGAATGGAGTAGTGTATGGTCTATTTTACCGATCTACTCTAACATTCCCTAGTTTCTAGAATTTCTTAACTAATATTGCCCATAACTTTACGAGAACGTGGATGTTCATTTCTTCTAAGTTTTTTCAACGTTGTATAAAAGTATTATTGATTCAGCTAATTATATTTATTTTTCAATTCAAATTAAGGAACAAATACACGGAAACGCAAAGAAACGATTTTTGATAGAAAAGAGTCTGTTTGATGTGGATACAAATGGGTTTTCTTTCAGATACGACTGTGTTCGATCTTCGTTGCCTTCATGCGGTTTAGTATTACTAATCTCACTCTAAGTGTAATACTTTTAGTAGACGAAATCAGGTGATATAAAAGAAAATAATTGCCATTTACTTAGGCAAGTGCGAAAGGTCTAGCTAATTTTAGCACATGGTTATTATCAGTGCATATTGGTTGTCATTGGGATTTTTCTTTTTTATTTTTTTTATTTTTTATTTTTTATTTTTTTGTCGATGGTTAGCTTGGTACGAGGAAAAGGACCAAGAATAATTGTGAAAGGTACCGTAGCAGTTCTGAGAAGCACAAGAGAATTTGCCAGTCTGGCTTCTCCACCTGTAAGATGACTCTTCAACAATATCTAATGAAGTGCTCTCATTGCTGAAAACTCTCCGAAGTGAAAAGCAAGTTTTGGAGATCAGTAACTGGCTGCTGCGAACTTCTCTCCCTTCATCTAGATTTCTATGCTGCCAGTACACACACCGTCAGGATGCAAACCAGCTACCTCCGGTTCTCGCGCCTTCATGTTGCCACGATTCAGCGATTTCCGGTTGTCACGCTTTCTTTGTTCGGAAACGCCTCAGAATTTCCATGCGCGTGATTATTGTGTCAAAATACATAGACGCCGACGTTCAGTATTCAGCAAATGATATCCTGAGCCAGCGACTGACTCTGGGGGGAGTGCCTGTGGTGGTGGTGTGTTATTTTAGTGAGCCCGCCTCCCGACACCCTGATGCGGAGCGCGCCCTCAGGGTGATGGATGGCGACCTGCTTTATTTGTCAGCGCGCCGCCACGTGCGGCTTCCGGTTTGTGCAGATGCTGGAGCTGCAGGTGGCCAACCACAGAAAACCTGACCTTCCTAATAAAATAACAGCAGCTTGGTGACCCACATAATGCACTTTTTTCCTCCCCAAGTAGCAGAAAGAGCGGCTGTCCAACTCTCAGTTCGTATCAGCCAAACTGAAGCACGTGGTACCCCAGTACGAGTGTTATCATTGGTGTTGGTGAAGACGAAAATTACGTAAAGGTTACCAGTTCTTTCACTTACTCGAAAATCTGGTAACACTTCCTATCAACCTTGGTTGAGATTAGGGGGATTGCAACTACATTTACTTTTCGCAGCTCTTAAATACTCAGGAGTGACGTCTTGAAACTGCCAAAAATTGGTATCTGTTAATTTTATTATTATTATTATTATTATTATTATTATTATTATTATTATTATTGTACACATAAAAGCCGTTGGAGGACCAAGCGAAACGTCTAGTTGATATGGGAGTTTCCCAGGTGCTACGCTTCTTTCATCTTCTCACTATGCATTTTCTTCCTGTTTTCTATTTCACGACCTCTTGGCTCAGTTGTCGCTCGACTTCTTTGTGGCTGAATGTTTGTCTGTCTTGTATATCTGCGAATGTAATGCCAGTATCCCTTAGCTCTTTTCTGACTTTGGTGACCCACTTCATATTCTTAATGCTTTCTGTGTACTCCAAGATATGTTTAGTTTGCCGATCGTCCTGTATTTTCTGCACGTAAGATTACAGTTAACGTTCCATCTTGCCATGTACTGTGTTAGATATCTGTATGGTCACATGTGTACACCGCAATGTGTAACACACTATTGTCTTATTAGGCCCGAGAGCTTTTCTGATGCTACTTCTCTCTAGTTTCTTCATATTTTCTAGTGCTCCTATCTGATCCATGTATGGGAATAAAGTTTCTGGCCTGATGACAGTGCTGTAATGTCTCACTTTTACATTACGCGATATGCAGGATTTATTGTAGATGTTTCCAGTCATCCAGAATGCTCTAGTCACCTTTTGATTTCTCTGTTAGCGAGCTTTTTCTGTCCCGTTTTCCAATATTATGTCCTCAAGAAACTTGAATTTGAACCCTATTGATCTCACCATGTTTTATCGTGATCTTTTTGCTGCCTCTTTTTGGTTTGACATGAGTTCTGTTTTCTCGAAGCAGGTCTGTAGTCCGTCCTTTCCAGATCCTCGATGCACTTTCTGTGTTATCTGCGAACACTTCGAGATCATCAACGAACATCAGACAGTCAGTATCGTAGTGCTCTGGTTTTCCTTCCTACCCTGATGGATTTATAATGACCCTATACCATCAGTTTTTTCTACTATTTGACGACAACCCTCGCTAATTGTTCGTTGAGCAACAGTCGTGAAATGCCGTAGGCATGCCTTACTCCTATTCTAATCTAGAAGAACTCTGATAACTCTCCCATGAGTTTAACTTTGGATCTGGAGTTTACTACTGTGTGTGTGTGATAATTTCCACTGTTCTCTCATCGAGATTCCTCTGTTTCAGATTTTGGATCAGTGATATCTGTCTATTGGGTCGTTCTCGGAATCTGGAAAGGTGCACGTAGTCACTTTGCTTCCCATCGCTTGTTATCTCAGGACTGTCTGTACACTGAATATTTGTTCATTACAGGATCTTCTCAGTCTGAAGCCTGCTTGGTATGCTTCTGTTTTCCATCTGGAAGTGTGTCCTATCCAGCAGGCACTGAGATACAATTTGATATTTGTAAACACCGGTCCCATCCCTTTTCGTGTGTAACTACGCACTTCCAATATTCTGGTATTACTTCGGCCTGCCATTTATTATTTCTCTGATGGTGTTTGGACTAGCTGCCTTTAGTGGTTCAACCACGATTCCCTCTGTTCCTTCTGTTCTGTCGTTTCCCAATTTCGTGACTAGTGTGTCGATCTTCAATTCGTCTACGGCTTTGACTTAACATTTATCTTCGTCTTTGGCTCCATGGGAATCTCTCCGCTGGTTCAGGACAATGCAATAATTCACTAAACTACTTCACCAGTGTCTCTCTCTTCTCTTTCTTGTTCATTGCCAGTTCTCTGTCCTTTTTTCTGATAAAAATATTTTGTGGTTACTAATCTCTTATTCTGGTCTTAAACATATAATAGAAGTTTTATGTATATGTATGATTATTTGTTGGTTTTCTACAAAATTTCATTAGTCTAGAAAATGCATTTTAACCATCAGCTGTTCTATATGACCTATGTATCATGTACCAGTTTCGGTCATGGATTATCATCATCGGATGTAAGACAAAACAAATCAGTCAAGGACTGGTTATGATGGCTGTTTGTTTTAATTCTGACAACCTGGATGGCATATCCGTTTAAGAGGAAAACGAAATGTTTTTGGCTGACCTGTCTTGTCTTACATCCAGTGATGATTCTCTACGGCACAGTGCCTGAAATTCCCGTTACTAATTTCTGGGACTTGTAGACGGAAGTGAGTATATAATATTTTGAATAGTTCAGATGTTTAACTCATCCACTTCTACATGAGAAACTGAATTCGGCGTGACGCGATACAGTTATTAGGTAAGAATTCGAAAGGAAACATAACGAAACATCCATTTATCAACTTATCACTGAAGCACATATTTTACATTAACAAGCTGCCCCGAGTGGCCGTGCCGTTTGAGGCGCCATGTCACGGACTGCGCGGCCCCTCCCGCCGGAGGTTCGAGTCCTCCCTCGGGTATGTTCTTCTTAGCATAAGTTAGTTTAAGTTAGCTTAAGTAGTATGTAAGTCTAGGGACCGATGACAACAGCACTCTGGTCTCTTGGGAATTCACACACATTTGAACACTTTTTTACATTAACACTTAAGCATGAAATGTTTACATTATTGCAGAACAAAAAAGAACCCAACATATTGTACGTACAGGATAGTACTAATGCATTCAAACAGCGACCCGATGTGGCAACATCCAGTGTTGTTACAGACACTGTATCCACCTCGCATGCTCTACAAATATACTCGCCAGCCCACTTGGTGTCTCTTCTGTTTCTTGTGCTGCGGGCAGAACTCGTGCCAGTAGATCTTCCTCCATCCCTACAGAAGTTTCGTAAACTAAACTTTGCACACGACCCCACAAAAAGCAGTACACGTCATCCTGTCTACCCTATTGCATTCCAGGACAAGCAGTTGTCAAACCTTTCTCTCTCCCTCAGCAGAGGTGCACGCGTTACACATTTGAACTGATACCGTCGTAGAACGGAAACGTTACGATTTCGGACATGGGTTTCTCTTCAAAATTTCATGTACTTCTTTCCCTCTAAAAGTATTAGAAGTTTGCAATGGATCTTCCCGAACACCCAGTACAGGTCAAATTAAACAGCTGATTGTTAAAATGCTTTTGCTAAAGTACTTAACGGCTGTTGGTTCACACTTGACGCCAACATTAAAGGGTATTAGTTGGTTGCCTAGAGCTCATCCCCAAAATAGTTTACGTCTTCAATTCACTCACGCTTATTTTTTCGCTGAATCGACGATACTAACGTACCATACGTCAGGTGGTACCTGTGATTTAAAATTATGGAGTGCTCCTTTGTTCTGTGTAATATCTCTTCCTACCAGTCTAACACCTTTCACGATGTCCTCATTGCTGAGGATTACTCGTCACACCGGTACTGTAAAGTGCTTCGCCGGTGTATTACTGGATGCTAAATGTCTTTCTGACTTATCTTGGCTTACATCATGATGGTTGATCGTAATTATGACCTGTCTCACATCTGGTAACGACTTCACGATGTTCACAGTGGATTATTAATGTTGAGTACAAATTTTATGACTATTTTCGTAATGGCTCACAGTGCCTTCTTTTAGTTTCTCGCTCTGTGTAGACCACAGAAGATGGTTCATTAATGACTGGAACTGATTGTGAAATAAATTGGTTAATACATTTATGTGCAAGCAAGATGTTTCTTGTAGAATTCTCTCGTATTATAGTTCTAGTTCCCGTATTAGTTCCAGAAATTGACTTCCTTGCAGTTGATCCCTTTCATTTTTTTTAATTTTATTATTATTAACGTACTCCACTACGTACAGTCATACGTACTTAACCATGACTTTTCTTGTAGATACAAAAACCAAATTTTAAATATTTCATAATTTATCGTACCAGAATAACTGCCTGGAAATTAGGACAGCGTTTGTTTTGATACCTGTGACTGAAATTCATATGTTTGGAAATTCTGCTGAATTACAGAATTTGTAGTATTTTAAAATTACTTCTACCAGTTCTTGCTTTTTTTCAATATCCTTCTTTTATAATTACACTTGGCAATAGTATATTTCTCTGCCTGTCGAACATGCTACATTCCTGTAATATTTGGTCCAAAGTCTGATTGCCTCCAGTGCAAGGACACGTGACCTCGTTGGTCGCTCTGGATCTATGGTAGTAATCCTTCAGATGTGGTCCACACTCTGATTGCTTCCAGTGCATAGCCAAATGACCTCTTTGATTCCATGGCAATAAGCCTTCAGTTGTGGTACACTAACTGATGTTCTCCAGTGTATGGACATACAACGTCGTTAATTACTCCTAATCCATGGTAATAAAACATGGAATTTGCTCCACAGTTGAATGCACCCAGTGCACGGACACATGAACTCATTGGTCACTCTGGATCCATGGTAGAAAGCCTTCAGATGTGGTCCACAGTCTTAATGCCTGCATTGCATGGACGCATGACTCTTTGGTAATTTTGGATCCACGGTACTAAGCTTTCAGTTCTCCGTGTCCTGTTAACGTCACTGTGAAATTAGGAGAGCTCGGTAACCTGATCGCCAATCTTTGGCGCACTGTTGGAAATTATTCTCCCAGCCTTCCAGAGCAGCTTTTCGTGACACGTTTTCCGCGTAGGTTTTGAAACATTTGGTGTAGCTAACTTCCGTTTGCCATGTGGAGGCCTCATTGACCAGCTAGTCTGGAAGCTAATTTCCGTGTACGCCTGTGTGGGCTTTAATTTGTGTAGTGTCTGTAACTCAAATCTTCTTTTACTGGTTTCAATCTTATTTCCAGTTCAATTAGGCTATTGTGATAGTCTGGATTCCTCAGATAAATTGAAGTTGTTTAGCTGTTGTTCTGTATTACTGGTGTTCTTTGTAGGCCATCTAATGTGCTGAGCTTTTCGAGAGCATTTAAAACAGCACAACACTGTCCCTGAGCATTCATTTCTCAGCTTGTGTTTCTCTAGGTAAGCTGGCTTATTGTTGCTGAAAACTGATATGCCTGATCCAACACCATGTACAATTTTTCTCCCGTCAGTGAATATTTCTATCCAGTATCATATGCATGAGGCCAGTTTTTATGACAACCAGCAGTTTATAATGTTTGCTTATTATTTCGAGTTTTATTTTCATTGGATTCATCCACTATTACCTTGATTTCAATAATAATTGGTGTTAGGTGCTACAGAATACACGCCACTTCGTTTAATGCGGCTCTACAGTCTTTTAAAATCTTGATGATTACTGATCGTCTAGTTTTTCCTATCCTTATTACAATTTGCACAGCCGTATTAGGACGTTAATCCATACTGGAGACGCATACGATAACATAGGTGATATTACTCCTCTGTAGACGATTCTTAGAGTCTCAGAACCGGTTCCCCAGTTAAAACCGATTGATTTCCATAATGAGTGTATTAATATTGTAAATCGCTCTGGATGGTTCCGTATATGGAAATTTCAGTCTGACCGTATTGTCAACAGTTCTTCCAAGATATTTTAACTGGTCAGCTTACTCCAGTTGTTTATTAATCAAGAAGATGCTGACTTTTGACTTGTTCCTAATCTTTTCGTTGTTATTAATATGACTTTCAAATTTTCCTAGTTGAAACTAATCCTATTTTAGTCTGTTGTTCGTTTTTCCTCATTTTGCTGTTAGATGCGCTCACAGCTGCAGAAGCACTGCTTCCTTTCGTTGGCACTACCAAATCGTCAATAAATGCGATCGTTTGTGTCTGTGCCGCATAATTTCCGGAAAAGAAACTTCTAGCTGTATACTAGTAAGGTCATATGGTGATATGTGCTGCTGGGAATTTACTGGATTATAGCTCATTCAAATGCACTGAATGTGGACATTTATAGATGAGATCTGCATGTGCAAGAATAATAATAAAAAAAGCCAATGGGACTGCGACAGACTGCTGTATTCCTATCCTGCCTTATGAGAGCCTTGGGCGCAGTCTTTTGTTATTTTCCTCACATTCCTGATATTATCCGCGGACAAAACTGCCGTTCGTTCAGCAAATTAACTTCTAACTAAATTGTGTAATTTAGAGACTGAAACTGCTTAAAGCATTGAGAACACTAGGCAACCAGGAGGAATCTAAAGCTCCTTTACGTTCATGCTTACTTTCAACACATATTGGGCAGGCACCAAGCAGTCTTCAACAAATTTCTTTATTGCTTCTAAACTGTCCACTGAGGTTTGATGAGGAGTGAACTTGTATTGTTTGTTTTTAATTAGTGCTTTAGCGAAACAAAGTACACGGTTCTGTTTATTACCTGGTTTTCGAGCACTTTTTCCTCAGTATATATGAGACAGTACTTTTGTACTGTTCTCCTTTCTAGATTATACCATTGCTATTAATTTGCCTTCTTTTCCGAATCATTAGTAAACAGCCGCGTTGTGTATTGTTGACACGTACTCTGGGGTAAGAGATATGTGATTCGTTCAAAGTTGTTATCGTAATGCAACAGTTTTCCAAGACGTCAAGGTACCACAAAGAGGAAAGAAACCGTTTCCACCAGATACGAAATTTTTCGCAGATGTCATCGAATTGAAGTTGTGTTGATTAATAATTTCTGTCACTAAATGTTTTAGTGTTAGAAATGATAATTATTGTTTAGTTACATTATGCAGATGCCTTGGCCAGACTACAATCCAGATCAATGTGTAACTAATAATTTTTGACCTTCACCATCAACAGAGGTAAGGATATTTTAAATGGGCCAACAAATTCTGTGACCATTACGAACTGGGTGTAGAGACGCTGGGACACTTTCAATAATTCTACCTTCTGTTATGTGCTGCGGATATACAGAGCGATTCTTATTAACGTTTAAAAAACCCCGAAGGGACCTAGAAGGAGCCAAGACATGTAATTTAGTGTAAGAGACGTTGAGCCGCAAAATTCGGGAAACACTATGAAAGTGGCTGACAACTGTTAAACACGTGACCTCACCAGGTGACGTAATCCGACGCTCGAGCAGCGACTGGGTTTGTAGATCCTACCTTCGGCAGCGCTACCCGTTGCTCCTCTAGGCTACTTTGTTTTCGAGCACATTTCGTTAATGTGATCAACTGTAAACGAAAAAGTTGCAGAATTATTGTCCTCGCTGTAATCAAGCAAAAGCTGTTCTAATTTTGTTATTCTTTCTATTTCTCCCTTTTTTTCACAGTCTTTATTTAGTAGACAATGCGTAGGTCATTCACTGGTAGCGATGCAGTTCGGAAGCTTATGCTTATTTACTTGTGGCGCAAAACGGTAGGTTTTTGTTGTACTGAATTTGCAGTTAGCCAGCGGAGACCATAAAGCTGTAATTAAAATAATAAATCTCACCTCAATGTATATACAACTATCTAACGCAATGCAAAAAAAGCACTACCTCACAGAGGCAAGACTCGAACCCTGAGTCCCACCCGCTGAAGTCACACACGTACCCCCGAAACCACACCAACGTGAATATTTGACTTGGGATGTGGTGCGACAGACCTATAGCTCCACCGCAGAATGTACGGCGAACTACGTCAACTGGTGACGTCACGTGTTCAAAATTTGTCATCCACTTCTGGACTATTTCCAGACATTTGCAGCCCCATGTGTCTTGTATTAAATTACTAGACTCAGCATTATCTACGTCGCTTCGGATTTTTTTAGAACCGCCCTGTAATTGAGACAGTAACCGTCTCACGACTTTTGTAATTGGATCCCGTTATTTTTTGCTTTATGACCCATGGATTGCGATGTTTATACGAAGAGTTTGGATAACCCTTGGGATGAGACAGGGGAGAGGTGAATGTTGCTCGGAATTAGGCGTCCAAGACGCCCCAGCGCACAGCCTCCCGCAGCCGCGATCATTCTGAAGCGAGTCGCGTGTTTGGGAGAGTCGTCGCCATCACCACCGCCATGCAGATGGGCGGCGGTCTTGAGCAGCCGTCCGGCTCTTCTCGGAAGGCAGGAAGTGCCAGCGGACACTTGTGGCCACGTGTAAGAATCTTCTCGCCTACCGAACCAAAGTGCGTACCGGCGCAAGAATAATGTAACTCCCCCGAAATTTATGTGTGAGCCGATCTCAGGCGGCACTTTCAGTGGTCTCAGCTCGTCGGAAGCCAATAGTGTCCGATGGAACCAGTGGGTCCATACGCGTGCTTATATTGTAAGAGAGATTTGTGCTCCCGGATCTCTCTCTCTCTGTCCAGTTGTTAAGACGAATGTCTAATTCTCTCTCTTCCTTTGTCACTCTTTTTAAACGGATCACAAGGCAATATGTAGTCCAAGTACTTGGAGCAGTGTAAACAATGAACCGTCGGAGGATAATTTGCAGAGCGAACCCAGAGATAGAGACAGTGACTTAGGTGCTTAGGTAGCCCAGATTAGGGGAAGTTAAGAAGACATATTTTGACTTTATCAGGCTGGTCTAATCATTGAGGACTTTTGCAGCAGAATGGCGCGCAGAATTTCCCCGACTGCAAATGCTCATCCAACCATAAACGATAGTTAGCGTGCCCGAGACCACTTGATGTATGTAGGTATGTAGGTATGTACTTTTCTTACTCAAAGGTGTAATGGGTGTATGAACAAATAAACCTGACAGTTAGTATTTGACGCCTCGTGAACGGCAATGTCATTTAGAAATTTACAAATTTACAAGCTTAGACCAGATAAGAATGGGAAGTTTTACATTTTCTGGTAATTTACCATTTTGGTTCCAGAAGCTAAGCCACGCGTGGTAGCTGCGCGGTCTTAGGCGCCTTGCCACGGTTCGCGCGGCTCCCCCAGTCGATAGCTCGACTCTTTCCTCTGGTACCGTTGAGTGTGTTGTCCTTAGCGTAAGTTGTCCGCCCCCGTTAGCTGAGTGGTCAGCGGGACAGACTGTCGATCGAAAGGGCACGGTTTCGATTCCCGGCTGGGTCGGAGATTTTCTCCGCTCAGGGACTGGGTGTTGTGCTGTCCTAATCATCATCATTTCATCCCCATCGACGCGCAAGTCGCCGAAGTGGCGTCAAATTGAAAGACTTGCACCAGGCGAATGGTCTACCCGACGGGAGCCCCTCCTCACACGACATTTCATTTCATTTCAGCGTAAGTTAGTTTAAGTTAGGTTAAGTAGTCTGCAAGCCTAGGCACCGATGAACTCAGCAGTTTGGTCCCAACTTAGCGAAAATTAATTAATTAAACCAGAAACTAAACACCCCTCTGCCGTCACAAGTGCTTTAAGTGTGAATATATTTAACGGAACAACTCATTTTCACACGTATTTGTGAATTTTTCGTTACTACTTGAAGACCCTCCATCAAGATCGATGTAAATATACCAGTAGCGCTGAGTTCAACTTGCTTCATACAACTTGAAGACGTCATCTGGCTTATCACTCATTCTCATCTCCGAAAAGTTCCTATAACGTATGCCTGAATACGTCTACATTGTAATCTTTATTTTACGTCAGTATGTACAATTTATTTCACCTTAAAATCACTACTCAATTTTAATAAGATTCGGCACTATCCGAAGATAGTTACATCAAAGCATAACATTGTCACACATCCAGGAGAATATTATTAAAAGGACTGCAGTTAAAATCCTACGATCAAATACTGCTGAATTGTTGATCTAAAAAGATATTGTCAACAACACTTTTTTTAAATGAGTTTTTTTTAAGATTATCTCCATTGATTCCGTGCTTTGTTTTTCTTAATTTTCTTCATCCGCGCGTTGAACCGCTAACAATGTTAACTACTCGAAAACGTTCTAAGAAGTGATTTCGAAAGCATTCCCTAATGATACAGGATGGGGAAACAGGTAGTGTTACCCGTCACACACCGCAAGGCACTTTCAAGCTAGGTTTAGGAGCAGGTGGTCTGTTCAATCGACATCGCAATGCCACGTGCGTGCGCAGAAGTATTACCTGTAAGTGAGGGCACTTTTTTACGTCCCTTTCTTGGTCGCTTATTGCTCTGTTCCCCTATGGTAATTGCTCAATAGTAAGACACAGTGACTGTTTTACTATTCTGAAAATAGCACATCAAGAAAAATCCCAAAAAAAAAACTCGCCAACAAAACGTTTTCCGTTTTTTTCTGTTCAGTCACATCCGCCAACCTACTGTTTTGGCTGCTGTTTAGTTTCCGGGGCGTAATGGTGGATCCATGTTTCGTCTACAGTCACGTAACGACCGCAGAAATCTTTCGGTTTATGTTTTAACTTTTCCAAGCAAGATTTGGAAACTTCGTTGTAAAAGGATATGAAACAACGTATTGCGGCAGCCTGCGGAGACATTATACCACATGTACTGCGGCGTGTACGACATTCATTACGCCAGAGATTGCAATTGTGTGCAGCAAATGATGGCCACCACATTGAACATCTATTGACCTGACATGTCGGAACACACTCTATTCCACTCCGTAATTGAAAACGGAAACCACGTGTGTACGTGTACCTCACCCCTCATGGTAATGTACATGTGCGTCAGTGAAAAAGACTAATAAGAAGGTGTTAGTATGTGGACGTAATGTGCTGTTCCAGTCTCTTTTGTACCTAAGGTCCATCACCGTTCCCTTTGGATCCCTACGTAATTCGGTGCTCTCCGATACACACGATCGAACAGCGGAGGTGTGGTACTCAAGCGTCACCCTTAGGTTACAATATCTCCGGATGTAATTAACATTTTACAATGCAAACATACGGCACTGATTACGTATTTGTTTACATGTTCAGATGTGCTAACAAAAATAAAGGGGTTCCATTTAAAAAAACATAGGTTTGTGTTAAAAAAACATACTTCCGTGCATTTTTTTATGGTTTGTATTAATCAATTACACTAGCCCCTCTCCTCACGTTCTGTCTGTGGAATCGACTCGTCAGTATTTGATGTGGTTTACGAAATATATCCAGCGGTAATGTTAGGTGACTCACCCTGTATACTGTGTAAGAGTACTGACGGATAATGATGGGGTGTTTTTCTTGTTATGATTTTTTTTAGGTGGAGGAGGGAGAAGACATGATGAATGCTCGTAAGTGTGTAGTAGTGTGAAGTGTGATGGAGTGCCACTTGGGGGAGAAGATGAGAAGCAAGAAGTGAAATGAAAGGGGTGTTGGGGTGGGGGGGGAGGGAATGGCTTGGATTGGAGAGGGTTAAGGATGGAATAAGCTCTGTTTCATGTAATTTCTTCACTTATTTTATATAGTGCGTGGTTACTCTCATTTATTTGGTCTTTGAGCAACTGTTTATTTTGTGTTAATGTATGTGGAAATTTTCTTGGAAAGGGAGGAGGTTTCTTTACTGGTCCATTATTTGTGTCCTAATTTTTCTGTTTAGTTTGTTTACGACTTTTTTGTGCACATTTTTAATGCTTTTTAGTGCTGTAACATCTTCAAAGTTAACAGAAAGACAACAGCAACAGATACCACCATACACAGCTCATCCTGTCACCCCACAAAACACAAACTTGCTTCATACAGAGCACTAGTTAACAGAGCCAAAAATATAGCAATGGATACAGATGCACATCTTCATGAGCTCAGAATAATAAAATAACTAGTTTCAGCGAATGGCTATGATGAAGTATTAATTGATAACATTACGTCAAAAAGGAATAACGATAATAAACCACCTTCCATACATGAAATGAAAAAAAAACACGGTTTGCATACCTTTCGCAGGCAAACTCTCCTACAAAATAGCAAACATTCTCACACCACACAACATTAACATTGCCTTTACAACAGACAACAAACTGCAACACACACAATACATACACACAGACAGATATACACAATCAGGCGACTACAAAATAGTATGTAATACCTGCAGACCCCCCTATATAGGCCATACTGGAAGAGACCTGCAAGCAAGATATAATAAAGACATAAATGCTTGCCACTCACATAAAAGACAAAAGCCACCCATTCCATGATACTGCAAGGGATCTTCATAAATTACATAAAGAGAATAAGGGACACCAAATGAACTTATATGAAGAACGGAAAATCTTAATTCATGGCACAGCACATGGAGATTTATTATTAAATGATAAGTTTGAAAATAATAGTGTTAACGTTTTCAAAAACTTCTCCAACATTAAATGTTTATTTCATTGACAGAATAGTTTTCATTAAATATTCATGTAACATTCTCCATATTGCAAATACATCTAGATAAAAGTCCTAATCTTCACTACAGGTATATATTACTGTGTTTGAAATTGTAAGTAGTTTAGCCTAGATTTTATAACTCTCTGCAAAGATATTAACAGTCTGAATATGTATGTAGTTTATCTTAGATTTTAAAAGACTTTATAAAGATGTAAACAGATGTTTGTGGAAATACTAAGCTGTGATTTGGCTGTTACTGTGCTCTTTGTGCCAGAAAATGAAATCGCCAATAGAAATGTAAGTAAACGTATTAATATATTACCTAATCCTGCTATTCACATAATGTACACACTGTAACAGATTTATCCTCCCATAGAGGTTTATACTTCGATTTTTAACCCCAATGGTACACACAGTTGATCTACATAACCTATGAGCTGATGTATAAGTAACTGTGTAATGCGCCTGATTATGACAGCATGCTGCCGAAATGCAAACTACTAGCAAAAAGTGACTGCAGCAGTATAAATTACTCCACAAAAAATGTCAAAGATATGCTAGCAGATGGCATTTCCCGATGGAGGCTAGAAACCAAGCGGAAATCACTGTAAGCAAAAAGCCACATTTTGTAACGAACTGTTTTTCGATCTTAAAAAGAAATCAAATTGTAAATACCTTTGATTATAGACCACTGATGATGCTTACCTCAATAAAGCGAAACACGCCTGCTGAAATAACACGCATTTTCTTGTACTTGCAACGACAGAACGAAAATGCCATCAGGAATTGTACAGAAATTACGGACAATATGGCCTTACAAATGAAGCATGTAATTTAAACCATAATCTGACTTAAACTCGTCTTTACCTGAATGAACTGTATTTATTCCTTGAAAACTTTTATCTATAAGATAAATTTACTTTCAGTCCTATTCCCTGAAAAGTCCTATATCCTGAAACTAAAACCTTTGTTGTTGAATGTCTAGCCTTGGATCCCAACTCTACCTGGTGTACCGAAAAGGAACACATATTTCCTTTCACAGTTTTAGCAGACGTTTGTAATTACAAGTTTGGGGAGTCATGCGAAGAAAAATACCGAAACTAACAGTCCTAAGCGATATTGTGTAAACAACTATATTGTAAGACGAATTATAAAATGCAATTTGAACTCCGATTACAAAAAGTATACAGTATAAAAAATAAAGATGATTAAGGAAGATACTAGTCCCACGAAAGATTGTAGTTCCGCAACATAGTCCCACGTGCTTGCTACAGGTCAACAGCGATAGTAAAGTTGTATCATCAAATAACTCGGCATACATTCACTCCTTTTGTATAAGTGGTAAGCTGAACGCCATTAAAAACACGAACAAGAATAATGAATGTTTCCGTTACCAAACTCCAAACCACGTCCTTCCTGAGCTACTGTCATGAGCCAAGTGGCGCCTGCTCGCATGATGTCTTTATCTACATTTCTGACATCAGAAAAAGACGTCACATTCCCTGACTAAACTCATCGAAGTAAACAAGTTAACGCACTCGCGTGTCAGGCCAAAAGAATTTCCTGCTTCAAGTATATAGTTAGTGCAGATATCTTTGCTTCAACAGACTTTTTGTTTGCTTAATCCTGATGTGTTACTGGCAACATGATGAAAGTGAGTATGACGAAAATTTATTTCCGTACATAGTGGCATCAGTACATCCATGCTGCTGCCGACTGCAGCTAACGGCTTTTATTAAACGATGAACATCGACTGTTTGAGACAATTGTCAAGCTGTGTTCTACTCGTTGGGTCATACGTTGACTTCACTTCTCTCTAGACTCCATAAATAAATGTCATCTAAACTTAAACCTCTCTAGCTCTGTTCAGTGTCCTCTGCCAGTTTCAACATTCACGAAGCGCTCATCTTTTCTGACACAGGAGTCCACTTACCTACCTTCTATCCTCCCAAAATTTTTTCTGTTTCGCAAAAGGGTCCAAAATGAGGCCTCAGTTTGCATAATTATCGCTTATGAGACAAAAATACCTACTCTCTTCCCTATGTATAGCAAATCTTTGTAAGATATTTATTCTTCGTAATCGTCTTAGGAACATAAAATAAGAGTTACGGGCAAGAGAATCATATGCCAGTATGTACTTCCACAGAAAGTTCGGAAGATAGGTGACTTCAACAGAGGCGTGGCGCTGAACCCGTGTTTTCAATTAGTGTAATTATGTAGCCTTGTGGTATTCATAAAACATATATTTCATTAGTTGTACATTTATTTTTCTTCAAGGGCAAACAAAGTCAATAGAAAGTCTGACAAACAAAGTAAATAGAAGGTCAGAATATATAAAGAGCAAGCAAACATCTTTTTAGGGGTAAAAGTGCACAAAAGGAAAGAAATTCATATATACATGGAATGTATAAAAAGTAGTGACAACATGGTTGTCATTCATATCAGACTATATCGACAAACGTTCATCCTATTTAATGTCCTCTATGTGATCGCCCTGCACCACGATCATCTTCTCCCATACAGATGCAAAGCATCGTACTCTGTCAGTGCATCCCTCTCTGTCGATGTCTCGCAAGGTCCACCCTTTGGTACAGATGATGTCTTCTCTTATGTTGTAGAGCTTGTCTCGAATAGTTGAGTCAGCTGCTGTTGTGCTGTCTGAAAGATCTGGAGGACAGTTCAAGCGCCCTAACAGTATGCTCAGCTAACACGAACGAGTATGAGTCGAGATTGAGGTGGCATGTAGTCGAAGAACGCCATTGTGTTTCTTTCTGTCACTGCATCCCATCCGCCATTCATGTTGACGAACATGTCGTAATCGTATGGACACACATTGGGGTTAATACGGCCGATGTTCCAGAAACGACCACATCCACCTACGCAGAAACTCCTGCATGGAGTTTGGTGTGTGGCGTCGTGCATTGTCATGAATGGCGGATGGGATGCAGTGACAGAAAGAAACACAATGGCGTTCTTCGACTACATGCCACCTCAATCTCGACTCATACTCGTTCGTGTTAGCTGAGCATACTGTTAGGGCGCTTGAACTGTCCTCCAGCTCTTTCAGACAGCACAACAGCAGCTGACTCAAACACAGCCGTCATCGCTCAGTGCACTACTTTAACTGATATTGTGCTATCATCTACAGACAGTGATCATGTCTTGTGATGCACATACTTCACGTTATGGCAGTGTTGTACCACTTTTTATCCAACCCGTGTATATACGGTCCAGTCACATTAATGTCACTACCGCCTGTCTTCGACGTCAACGTGAGATAAACACTCACAGACGGCAAGTGGCAGCACTAGCAGTGGAGGGTATATAAAGCCTGTCGGGGGCGGACGGGGCGGATAGTGCTGTCCTTTACGTAAACAGGAAACGGAGCGATTTACCTGACTTCTATAGGCCACTGGAGAAACATTTCCAAAAAGGCTAAGCTTGTAACAGTACACGTGCCGCTGTGTCAAACTATACCGTGCAAGGCAAAATGTCGCTAACCAAAATCGGCGCCAAGACAACTTGTTGCACCAAGGGCCACAGATGACAGGGGTGAACGACGGATGAGGAGATGTGTACGGGCGAATAGATGTTGAGCAACTGACCATCAAAATGAGCCAAGGGGCTACCAACAGTGTCTCGTTCAGTGAACATTGCTGCGTATGGTTCCCTGTACCAGGTGTCTGGTTCACGCATCCATGCTGACGGCTGTTCATCGGCGTGGAACGCAACTGGACATCCAATGAGTGCAAACAGTGATCTTTATAGTCTCATTTTATGCTCCATCTGACAGATTGCCGTAGGCGTGTACGGCGTGACAGGTCTGAAAGCAAATACACGACAACAATCGTCGGAAGGCCCCAGGCAGGAGGACGAGCGTTGTGGTACGTGGAATGTGTTTTGTGGCCGGCCGGAGTGGCCGAGCGGTTCTAGGCGCTACAGTCCGGAATCGCGTGACTGCTACGGTTGCAGGTTCGAATCCTGCCTCGGGCATGGATGTGTGTGTTGTCCTTAGGTTAGTTAGGTTTAAGTAGTTCTAAGTTCTAGGGGACTGATGCCCTAAGATGTTAAGTCCCATAGTGCTCAGAGCCATTTGAAACATTTTTCTGTGTTTTCTGGCGCTCCCTCGGTGATTTCGTCATGGTGGGAGGCACAACGCAACAACACAACTATACATCTATTCTGGGAAACCAAGACCCCTCCCCCTTCATTCAAGTTGTTTTCCCGCGGTGTGATGGCCTCTACTAATAGGATAATTCGACTTGTCACACAGCTCGCAGTGTATCTGCGTGGTTCGACGAGATCTGGGATGAGTTTAACGTGCTTTCCTGGCCATCAGACTCCCCTGATTTATGCACAATAGGGAATCTCTGAGACCACCTCTATTGGATCGGGCTGTTTGCGCAGTGGATACTCCAGAGAAAACTTGCGTACTGCAGTCGACATGGCTCAACATCCATGTAGATATCTTCCATAATCACATTGACTTTCTTCCTGCACGTCCAACAGCGGTCCACACTGGAACATGTGATTAGTCAGGCTTCAGGTAGATGGCAACATTAATGTGACTGGACGGTGTATTTAATAATGCTGTGAAGTGAGTTGTAGTCACGCTTTTGATTTGTTGCATGTCATGGGATGAATTATATTCATGGTTAATCTGTGAGGCCGTTGAAAAAAATGGTTCAAATCGCTCTGAGCACTATGGGACTAACTGCTGAGGTCATCAGTCCCCTAGAACTTAGAACTACTTAAACCCGGCGGCCTTTGCAAATTTCTGTTCATATACGCTACTAACCTGAGTTCAGATACGAAGTCCTTACTTCCTTCTGCGATTGGATGTCAGTACTGAATTATTTCATGATAACATTCGACGATATTCGATCCTCGTCAGTGTGGAAAAGTGTTTGATGTGTAATAACAAAGTTGGGAAATCACCACAGGCTCTATCGAAAACCTAATAAAACACGGACATGATTAAACATATAAATGGTGTACGTTGCACATTTAAATATCCAGTACGAAACATTACATTACATGTTCCGCATAGTGTTTCGAGCCGTGCGGGATTAGCCGAGCGGTCTCAGGCGCTGCAGTCATGGACTGTGAGGCTGGTCTCGGCAGAAGCTCCAGTCCTCCCTCGGGCATGAATGTGTGTGTTTGTCCTTAGGATAACTTAGGTTAAGTAGTGTGTAAGCTTAGTGACTGATGACGTTAGCAGTAAGTCACATAAGATTTCACACACATTTGAACATTTAGTTATTTCGATGCTTTTTAGTATGAACGGGAATATGTCTCGCTCAAAAATTTCCAAGAATAATTTCCAAATTCTCGAGGATCTCACACAGCATTTCAAGAAATGTTGGTTTGAGAGACGCTTTCCACGCACCTAGTACTCTGTTAATGTGAGGAATTTCGGGTTAAGTGAAAATCTATGTAAAAAGAGCTTTGGTCATGCCGCGAACCGACAAACCATCGCTGTAGCGCTGTCAAATGCAGCTGTCACGCGAAACCGTCTCTCGACGCAGTTACCAGCATTGATGTGCGGCTATAAGCGGTCGCATTTTAGCTTGATAATATCGTCGAACTAATAGTCTGCCCACAAGAACAACTAGACACAGTTTCGATGGTCTTGAGGAACAGACACATTTTATTGTTTAAATTAAAAGGAAGGTCAGCGTTGGCTGTAATATTGATGGTTTATTGATAGCAAAATCGATTTTCAATCACATAGTGTTCATCTTCAGTGCTGTGGTGCACAAATTAAACCCATAGGCACTGGTATGAAATTATTATCAGTATCCAAAACTGAGAGACTACGGCCAACGCTGACCTTCCTTTTAATTCGACATATATTGTCGTTGTGCACACAGCACTCCTTGGAGTCGCTAGTCAGTTTTACTGTTTTCTATCCAATAACGCTGTTTTTGCTGTTCATCGTATTAGTGTACTACTAATCCCAGTTCTAAGCTTTGTATTCATAACTATATCCCTCATTTAAAAAATCGGCAAAGATGAAAAGAACAGTTTTCGTTACATGTCCAGTGAGTTCATAATTTATTCAGCTGCGAATAACAGCAGTATTTATTTCTGTACGGAAGATATTATTCGAAGATGGTCGGTAATAACCAAAGTTAAGAGACTATCTTACTGGTAGCACAGCGATTCCATTATTTTGTTGGTCTCTCACATGTTCGGTAGAAGTTATCGGAGCGACGAAGTATAGTGTCATTATTGGAAACTGCGAGGTGGATGTAGCCATAATGTAACGGTTAAAGATCCGCTTCATAACGAAGCTCCTTCAAGTGCCGATAACGGCAGGGAACGGTTACGAGGCGGTGTGTGTGGAAGGCGGAGCGCAGCGTTAAGTCCGCTGCTTGCCGCCGTCCGGACGGCCACTTTGCGCTCTTGCGGCGCACGTAATGAGCTGAGGGCGGCCCTTTCGCAGGCGCTGATTTAACTAAGCAAGGGCGCCGTAAAGCTGGCATAAGGAAGAGCCTGCTTCCCCGCTGACTCCGGCGCTGCTTCTCGCCAGACTGTTCCGGTCTCCGTGAGACCGCCACAGTTCCAGCTCTAAACGGTTATCGACAGATGCTGGTCCAAACAGTTTAAGGCAGTGCTCGAGTCGTCTCAAAGTCACGGCAAAAAAAAAAAAAAAAAACATATTCGTCTTAAAGTAAGAAAACCAATGATTAACCTAGGAGAAAGCGTTTGTCTTTTTTAGACGGGTGTTCAGAAAGTTATGCAACACATTTCCTTTGTAGACAAATTTAGGTTGAAAGTATACAGAATTCGTTGCAGAGTATTGTGGAATGTTCCCGCTTCAGCCCTTGTAGTTTCATGAAGTACGGATAGGTGGCGCCGCTATACATAGCCACCTGTGTAACAGAGGTGCATTCCAAGCAGTGAGCTGTCATCGAGTCTTTTTTGGCGGAAAGCTAGACCATCGATGATGTTTATAGCCATGTGTACGGAGAACGGGTAGAGAACACAAGCACGGTGAGTCGTTGGGCGTGGCGTCTGTCGTCATTGCAACAGGGACGCACAAAACTGTCCCATCTCCCGTGTGCCGGCCGGACACACGCAGCTGTCGCTCATGCAGAGTTGGGACGTCCGGACATTAGTTCGAGGTGATCGACGGATCACAATAAACACCTTGCTGCATAAGTAGACACCTCTTTTGGTAATACTAACACAGTCGTCCACCAGTTAGGGCGCTCGAAGGAGGAGTGTGCCCGCTGGGTTTCCCTCCTCATAATAACAGGCCATAAAGAACAACGAAGCATCATCTTTGCCGAATTGCTTGAACGTTACGAGTCTGATAGTGACAGTTTTTCGCGCAACATCGTCACAGGCAAGGAGACATTGGTTCATCGCTTCGAACCGAAAACAAAACGGCAGTCCATGGAGTGGCGTCACACCACTCTTCGTCAGAAAAAAATGTTCAAACCCGCGCCCTCAGCCGGTGAAGTCATGACGACTCTCTTCCGGAACTGTGAAGGGGTTGTTCTATTTGAAGTTCTGCATCATGCTGCAACGATTAACTGGGACGTGTATCTGCTACCCTCAGAAAATTGTAGAAACGACTTTGTTCGTCATCACAAAAATGAAAGCGAACTACTTCTTCTCCATGACAATGCAAGGGGCCTCACGCAAGTACCCGAGAGGAGTTGAACGAGCTTCAGTGGACCCTCCTCACCCACCCTACAGCCTGGATTTCGCACCATCCGAAAAAAATGGCTGAAATGGCTCTGAGCACTATGGGACTTAACATCTGAGGTCATCAGTCCCCTAGAACTTAGAACTACTTAAAACTAACTAACCTAAGGACATCACACACATCCATACCCAGAGGCAGGATTCGAAGCTGCGACCGTGGCGGTCGCGCGGCTCCAAACTGAAGCGCCTAGAACTTCCCGGCCACTTCGGCCGTAGCACCTTCCGACTTCCATAAATTTGATCCGATGAAGGATACACTCCAAGGGAAGTAGTACGTGGTTGGTCGGAAGGTTGATGAGGCAAGAGCTGGCACCAACGTCAACCAGTAGAGTAGTAAAATGTGGGCTTAAAGGCACTCCCAGTAAATTGACGTCAGGTTTTTGCATTGAATGGAGATTATACTGAAAGACAGATTTCTGTAGCCAAAAGAGTGTGGGATAATACGCTGTACTGGAGTTCTGAAAAAAAAACTGCTGTCATAATGAAGTGTTGCATTTCTTGTTGAACCTCCCTCGTAGTTTAAGGTAGCCCTGGAATCGTCTAAAATGACACAAAAAAACAAACATATGCGTCTCAAAGTAAACAGATCCAATGGCTGGCACAAGGGAAAAACTTCGTCTCACTTAAAGCCTTTGTATCTTTATATATATCTATATCCAAATTTCTCACACAATTTCCGTGAAAAAAAACCACGAGAACTTCGAGTTGCTAAGTGGTTAAAGATTCTATAAAATTAGAAGCTATGTTCAATAAGGACACATTTCAATTGCTAGCCCCCTGACGGAGCTTACGGCCCGCCTGAGTGCAAAGAATATGAAAGTATGGTCACTTCCAGTTTTTCAATCAGATTCCTCCGTTATCTCTAGGAAGAGTACTCGCAAAGATGTTACTGTAGGCAGCGTCGACTACAGGCAATCATGATCTTTGGAGGTTATCTATACGCTATGTTTGTGGAACCTCTGGTCACGCGTTTCCGAGTGATGAGCCAGCCAGTACCAAGGAGGCTGGAGTACACGATGAAGAGCTGCTTTCAAATACACTTGTTGCTGCAGCCTCGTAGAGACAGGAAGTTGGTGTTAGATAAGTTTTCCGCGACTTGGCAGTTTCTTGTTCTGTTTTTACGGTGCGAAAAGGACAAGGGTCATATGCGCATTCGCTGTTGCTTGGCGAGATTGTTCTATTTGTTGGGACATTCGAGGAAGTAATTCATATGGAGAGGAATACTATTAAATGATTCGTGAGTTGCTTTCATACTATAGCTAGATTTTCATTAGTTTCGTCCTGCTAAACTTGCTGTGAACCACGGAACCGAATACGTCTTTGTAAAGACAGTCGATACCAACCTGGTTACAGAATCTAGATTTTATCAGTGTACACGCATTTCAATCGTTTTTTCCACAAAATGATTTACTGTGAGTCGTGTGTAGAACTGGTGTCATGTGATGGTATTATACTCGACTTGACTGGTCGGTGTTTTGGTGATGCGAAAGGCTTTTGTGTTTCGGTGTTCTTACGATTTTGGGTCAGTTACAGAATTTAAATTCATTTACTATTTCTCATTTCTACTTTCCTGATTCCTTTGCTGAAATATGTAAGCGTGAATTGACACAACCTTTTGTACTCCTCCATTTCATGATCACGGTTTACGAGACGTAAACTTCTCCTCGGATCATTGCGGTGTTCGATGATCCTTTCTTCACTTGTCTGGTGGTACCCGCCAATTTTAGTAATAAATATCCCATTCCAACGCACGCTATTTCACATAACTATGTAGCTTCTGACGATGGATTCTGGTTCGGATGATGTTGTGGCTGATTCAAAGCTCACAAATTATTTCATGTAGATTGTTATCTCGAGTTATTTAATAGAGGTTGGCAAACGATGCATATTCAAATCTTTCGAACTGTGTCATGATTCTACCGATTTTAAGTTGTGCTGCTAGCTGTTATTCTGCGTTTCATATTTGACCGTTGTGATTGCACTACTGGGTCTACATACCAAGGCACAGTGAACAACTATAAGCTGCTCACTGCAGCACTTGATATATTACTATGAGCTGATGATTGTTTTTTCATGTTCACTTTTACTCCCAGTCTTACACTACTCCTGATATATTGCCGTTCGAATTTAATATGGAGGGGGGGGGGGGGGGGAGGGAGGGGGACTGCTGCTCGTGTATCTCTTTTCTCTTAACGCGGTCAAACTGCATTAATGTATGTCTTACTTGGGATCTTACTGAGTTGTTACGAGGCACAGTTTCTTCGTGCCAGGGCAAGAGGTAAGTATCTTTGCTTCAGAGAGCACACCGCGTAAAAACATAGGCACCCAATCACGGGCTCACTATACCTGCTGCAAAGAGCAATTCCGACAAGGTTCTTGAGTCCACTGATGGAATCGCCTGATCACAGTAAACTTCGTAAGACCAGTGAGAGGGGAAGAGATTCCTCCTCAAAGAAAGGATAATAGACTGCAAGCCTCTCTGCAAGTCTTACTGCGTTTCACTGCGGGGGCCTGGCCTTGCTACTTTCCTGTACATAGCAGCATCGCATCGGAACGCACTCACGGAATTTCCGAAGTCGTCCACTGTGTCATTTACGAATACTGTAATAGTAAAGTCCCTTTGGAGGTCCATTGGAGTAGACAAGAGATTATTCCCATCTGTCGGTTTTATCCGCTAAGTACGACTTGTTGATTTCTGTCTGCAAGGAAGTCTTGAATCAAATCACTAATCGTTCTCAATACCCGGTAAGTATTTTTTCATTTAACTACAGTGCAGAATTGTATCGAATACTTTCCTAAACTCAAGGAACGCGCCACCAACCTTGGCGCCGTCGTCTACGATGCTGTGTGTCTCATGAACGAACAGGTGACTTTCATAAGTTGCCTGTTGTTTTTTATGGACAAGAACTTTGTTCTTCAAGTGGCCATAATAGTCTAACGTCGAAGCAGTGTTACTGAAACTTAGAGTTTGTAGGAAGTGTTCAATATAATCGCCCGTCACTATAATGAATATATTTCTTTTTAATCATGAAACTGCTATTACTCATTACTATCCAGAAACACACAAACCTAATAACATCTTCCTTATCACACGTTTTATTTTTAAGAAACGTAATCCAAGGATTGACTGTTTTACTGTCCTTTATTCATCTGAAAGACAACAAATTTGTTTCCAGCTGAAGTGCCAATATGGCAGTGATAAACCTTTAATATTGAAGCTATAAGATGAATACAGATAAAAATATACATTGAGTGAATGAGTGAGTGGGAGACAGAGAGAGAGTTGAGAGTGAGGAAGAGAGAGAGAAAGAGTGGGAGTGACTAAGAAAGAGACTGATGAAGAGAGAAAGAAAGGTAGGGGAGGAAAAGGAAGGCGGGAGATAGAGTGGATGGGCGAAGAGAAGATGGTAAGCGACTCTTGATTACCAGACTGTGTGAAAATTCTTATTATGACGTTTAGAAATTAATTGATGTATGGCATACAGTTCTAAAATTTTGGATGAGACAAGTTCGCTGAACATTTTACACCTGGTGCACTAGGTCATACACTGATGGGTACGAAACGTGATTACTCCAATACAATCGAATTATTTTGAAGGAAAGTCACAGTTCTTTCCTTTGATCGCAAACGCTTCTAAGAACTGGTGAAATTGTATTTTGGCGACAGAATTTTCCGACCCTCAATCCGTTTGCGATCTTTCTGAGGTAGATAGTTGGTTCTGTATAATACAATTGGTTCAGTAAAATACAGTCACTTAACGGCGAAACTGTTAAAAGCTCTATTATTCTGCAGTTAATGTATACATGCTAATACGATAGCTAATGTTTGTTTCCACGTGAAATCCATAAAATATGTTTGTAAGAGTTCATATTGAGGAACCATTACAAAATATATTCGAATAGCCGGTCGGGGTAGCCGAGCGGTTCTAGGGGCTACAGTCTGGAACCGCGCGACCGCTACGGTCGCATGTTCGAATCCTACGTCGGGCATGGATGTGTGTGATGTCCTTAAGTTAGTTAAGTTTAAGCAGTTCTAAGTTCTAGGGGACTGATGACCTCAGAAGTTAAGTCCCATATTGCTCCGAGCCATTTGAACATATACTCGAATAACTCACAATCAACATTTAAATCCAGTATTATTCCTGTTGTTTGATGTTGACGGCAGAGCTTGAGGAAATTTTAGGGCAAATAACAATTTTAAAAAATTCAAAAATCTTAGGAATTATAACACTTCCGATTTCTGCACCAAACTTTCCCTACCTTTCTTCAAATATTTCAAATGGCCCTAAGCACTTTGGGATTTAACATCTGAGGTCATCAGTCCCCTAGACTTAAAACTACTTAAACCTAACTAACCTAAGGACATCACACACATCCATGCCCGAGGCAGGATTCGAACCTGCGACCGTAGCAGCAGCGCGGACCGGACTAAAGCGCCTAGAACCACTCGACCACAGCTGCCGGTACCTTTCTTCAAGTGACAAGATGGAATGATGCTGCTTGCAACCGCTCAGGCATTTAATATCTAAGGCCTCGATTCTCAGGCTAAATGTAAATTACTGGAATAAATTTCAAACTTTCTCTTCTGTCAGCTCGGTTCAAGATATTTCTTTAGTACCACTCCCTCTGGTAACACATATAAACCCATATTTTGGCTATGACATTTTAGCATGCGTAAAAACAGCTTCGGAAACTCCTTTTCCCTTTTGACTTATTTTGACTTTATTTTCGCCTAGAAAGACTACGCCAACTCCATGCAAGCCAACAGTAATTCTAGTTTGCTTTAATTCCGATTTTAGATTGTTTCAGGATTGTGTCGTTATGTGGGACGAGACACAACAGAGAAAATTCTGCGAATTGTTTACATGTTCAAATCTGTGTGAAATCTTATGGGACTTAACTGCTAAGGTTATCAGTCCCTAAGCTTACACACTACTTAACCTAAATTACCCTAAGGACAAACGCGCACACCCATGCCCGAAGGAGGACTCGAACCTCTGCCGGGACCAGCCCGACTGCAGCGCCCGAGACCGCTCGGCTAATGCCGCGCGGCTGTGATTTGTAAATGGGTTTTTATACGATCCATGGGACATACATAAGACAGAAGTAAAGAACACGTTAGATATAGGAAAAAAGACTTTTCCCTCTGTCATCAGTTACCATGTAGTGTTTATCTATCCTATTAACTTATAGTAACATGGGTCCGCAGTCTGTATGACTTGTTTAAATAACGTTGTTTTCCATTTACGGCAGCATAAATCTTTAATATACGAAAGAGCAACGGCAATAAAAAATTAGAGGAAATTGACTTCCTTTAAACAATTTATCTGCTCGTACACGGCACTTTTCTTCTGTGATCTTTTGCAGACGGACTTCAGATACAAGTCGAAACGACGGTGGACAACAATGGATTAAATTTTCGGTGCGAATACCCATACAATTCTCCCCAATCCTATTCAGTACCTCCTCATTAGTTACGTGATCTATCCACCTTATCTTCAGTATTCATACAATCAAATATTGAGGAACCATTACAAAATATATTCGAATAGCCGGTCCCGGTAGCCGAGCGGTTCTAGGCACTACAGTCTGGAACCGCGCGACCGCTACGGTCGCATGTTCGAATCCTACGTCGGGCATGGATGTGTGTTATGTAGAGAGGATATAAAATGTAGACTGTCAATGGCAAGGAAAGCGTTTCTGAAGAAGAGAAATTTGTTAACATCGAATATAGATTTATGTATCAGGAAGTCGTTTCTGAAAGTATTTGTTTGGAGTGTAGCCATGTATGGAAGTGAAACATGGATGATAACTAGTTTGGACAAGAAGAGAATAGAAGCTTTCGAAATGTGGTGCTACAGAAGAATACTGAAGATAAGGTGGATAGATCACGTAACTAATGAGGAGGTACTGAATAGGATTGGGGAGAAGAGAAGTTTGTGGCACAACTTGACTAGAAGAAGGGATCGGTTGGTAGGACATGTTTTGAGGCATCAAGGGATCACAAATATAGCATTGGAGGGCAGCGTGGAGGGTAAAAATCGTAGAGGGAGACCGAGAGATGAGTACACTAAGCAGATTCAGAAGGATGTAGGTTGCAGTAGGTACTGGGAGATGAAGCAGCTTGCACAGGATAGAGTAGCATGGAGAGCTGCATCAAACCAGTCTCAGGACTGAAGACAACAACAACAACAACCCATACAATGTTTGAAACGGTATTTTGAATCGAGAAATGGAGTGATGTGGCCTTGGTGGTTTAGTGGGGACAGCACTAGTCTTCGGTCCTGGATGTCCCAGGTTCAGTTCCGGATAGGGGAGAGGATTTTTTATCGATCCATTGCGTTCTGAATGGCCCCAGGTCCACTCAACCTCCTATCAAAAAAGAACCTGGGATCTTCTCAGGGGTAAAAGGCGGCCGGGATGATGAGCCCGACACCCTCCACCTCCTAGTGCCGCAGCACGAAATCGCTGCACTCTGCCTGCAGTCAGACCATTAGCCTGGTAGGCTTGTGCAACAAACAACAACAAAAAAGGAACTGATACAGGATCAGATCATATGGTGAACAGAGTGAAACGAGGAAATCGTGGTTTTATCGAAGACGTTGCTTGTAAACGGCAGTAGTCGACCACAATATTAATGCATCTTGGAGTGAGCGCGCATCGGTCAGCTTATCGCGAGTCAGGGCGCAATAAGGGCTGGTGGTAGTACATGCACAGCGTTGACAGTGCTATGCGTTTTCCTTAGTTACCACTTTGTTTACTGTGACGTCACACCGTGTTTCTGACAGCGACCAAGTGCAATAATATGGTGTGGACTAATAATTAGCGAGATACTGAAAGGGGCAGGTCGGTACGTTATACGAGGCACTGCAATAACAGCGGCGCGAGTGTCAGCAGCTGGTTCTGGGGCGGAGATGGCTGAGGCCCGGGAGCGAGTAGCGGCTGCCGTATATATTTGGTACCGGCTGTCCGACCCACTCAAAGAAAATGGCCATAATTTGTTAAGAGCCGGAGATATTTATTGCCGCGTGACAAGTGCGCCTTCACCAGAAATAAACGCCCGGTGGCTCGGCGGCGCCTTTGATGCGGTAGCGCGCTCACGCCCGGCGCGTCGCCTGGTCCGGGCTGGGAGGACTCGCAGGTGCCCAGGGCTGAGGGCTGAGGGCAACCGGCGGCGACCCTACCCGAGCCAACACTGTACTCCTCTCAAAAAGGTGCACCCGAGGCAAGTGGCGGTGTTAACTGTTTCTCGGCGAGGGGGCCGATGGGAGTAACTGTTTTGACAAATCGGACAACGGTGAGTGCTCATACACTGCCACGGTTGTAACCATACCGTTTACTTGTTAGCGTCTTCTGTTAACTGCAGTTACTGGGGCACGGATTTTAATAATAAGTCACTTTTTTCCATGAATTTTAGAATAATTTATGCCCGAATTCAGGTACTGTAGTGTAGAATAATCTATTTTCATTGTACGTACAAAGTTACATTTTCACCTTTCTTAGTAACACGTCGTATGTCTGTCAACTTTTGCCATAATAGGTCATATTTCACCCAACTTGTGCCAAAAATGCATACAGGGCGTTACAAAAATGTACGGCCAAACTTTCAGGAAACATTCGTCACACACAAAGAAAGAAAGTATGTTATGTGGACATGTGTCCGGAAACGCTTACTTTCCATGTTAGAGCTCATTTTATTACTTCTCTTCAAATCACATCAATCACGGAATGGAAACACACAGCAACAGAACGTACCAGCGTGACTTCAAACACTTTGTTACAGGAAACGTTCAAAATGTCCTCCGTTTGCGAGGATACATGCATCCACCCTCCGTCGCATGGATTCCCTGATGCGCTGATGCAGCCCTAGAGAATGGCGTATTGTATCACAGCCGTCCACAATACGAGCACAAAGAGTCTCTACATTTGGTACCGGGGTTGTGTAGACAAGTGCTTTCCAATGCCCCCATAAATGAAAGTCAAGAGGGATGAGGTCAGGAGAGCGTGGAGGCCATGGAATTGGTTTGTCTCTACCAATCCATCGGTCACCGAATCTGTTGATGAGAAGCATACGAACACTTCGACTGAAATGTGCAGGAGCTCCAACGTGCATGAACCACATGTTGTGTCGTACTTGTAAAGGCACATGCTCTAGCAGCACAGGCAGAGTATCCCGTATGAAATCATGGCGGTGAATCGACGAAGTACAGTACATACTGCCTAAACTAAAATTAGTTCTAACATGGAAATTAAGCGTTTCCGGACCCATGTCCACATAACATCTTTTCTTTATTTGTGTGTGATGAATGTTTCCTGAAAGTTTGGAGGTACCTTTTTGTAACACTCTCTATATCTGTCGTATGTTTAAGGACACAAGAATAAAAACCTGTTTCAGGAATATCAACTGTGTATGATTAAGGCCTATCTTCAACCGTGCAATCATTCTTCAAGGACTTGTGTAAGAAGATGGTGTCTTGCAACATCCAATTCGAGGAGCAGAAGAACCCACGTTTCGGACAGTTCTTGCAGAAATACGCAACACATCCAGTTCCAGATGAGTCTCCACTGAGAAAGAACTATTTCTGCTCAGCGACCAGGAGGCGCGCCACAAAGTACGAATTGGTGTTGCTGACCAGAACGTTTGGGTGTACATACACAGCATACAGACAGTAACTCAGTTGCACCTTGTTATACCTATATGTTGGTTAAGTTGACATGGTTGTTATATTTTGGGAAATACCATTTTGACTACGTGGATGATTTTGAAATGGATCCCGACTCGAAACTAGTCATCAAGTAAACAAAAGTGAAATTTGCAACTCTATCTTCCGTTGTATTGATTAATTGGAAATTTATGTATGTTCCTGTGAGACCAAACTGCTGAGGTCATCGGTCTCTAGGCTTACACACTACTTAATCTGACTTAAACTAACTAACGCTAACAACAACACACACACCCATGCCCGAGGGAGGACTCGAACCTCCGACGGGGGTAGCCTGGCGAACCGTGTCAAGGCATCCCACACCGCGCAGCTACTCCGCGCGGCTATAGATTAATATAAGTTGCTACAATGCAATTAATCTAGCGTGCTGGAAGTTCATACTTAGAGTCATGTAAGAGCAAAACAGAACACACATATTTTGATATCTTTTCGATGGAATACGACACGACTTATGAGCTTGGCTTTAGTGACATAATAAACAGATTTACTTTTCTCGAAGCAAGAAAATGCAAAGTACTGTTGCAATAAAAACATAGTTCCTGGAAATGAGGATTTTCTCGACTGTAAATTATAGCTCTTTCTGTTTTATTTCTAATTAACAGTGTTCGCAATATTAATAAAATATGAGGATCAAACAAAATTTGCTCCTTATTACACATCAGACTAACAGCAATCTACGAAACGGAAATGGTTTGGCAGACGACGACTGTGATAAGTCTTAGCAGCTCTGGACGAAGACCCGGAATATGGTTCAGTGAACACGTGCAGGATAGAACAATTACATTCGTGGAAGTCGTACCGTGATTGCCGAAGGGTTAGATTTTTTAAAGTGAGAAAACGCTACAGAAGATTATGCGTTTGAGTCTACTGCCAAACTTGAAAGCATAATGAACCTTTAGTCACAGGCAAGTCTTCAGAATGAAGCTTGATATTTCTGAATCTCGTTAAAAATGAATCGACTTTCCCTGTGGTTCGTCTTGTTGTTGCGGCTAGATCTCACCATCTTAATTTGTAGGTGAAGCCTGAAGAGGCAACAAAATCAGGCACTGGTTTTGTACCAACAGCTTTCATCTGCAGATTAGTACAAATCAGCTGGAAAAATTCCAGTCGCATGCTCATCATATCTGCTCGAAGGGGCGCTTTGTTGGGGAGGCTCCCATCTGATGAGAACGTCTCGTGATGGCTCCCGGCTGTAGACTAATTTTTTGCTATCTGATTCCTACAGGAAGGCTCGGGTCTCTACGTATTTCTTCCGCCACGCGACTCGGATTGTCTCCGAGCGCTGGATGAAATGCCTCAATGTGAGCCATGCCATTACCGCTAATGAGCTGCATTTGCACCGCTTTTAGCCATAACATCTACGGTTTCGATTCTGGGGAAAAGGATGAGCACCAGAGTGTTACGTTAGACAGCCGTAGTGGCACATTAATGTAGGCAAATATTGTCATTTCCCAATGTAGGCTTTTCATTTCATACATCTGTAGTTATGCTATGTGGATGTATTGTTCTGTGTTTCGTTTTCCCGTGGATGGTAGTGGCAGCAGTAATTTAGCAAAAATCGCAATTAGTTCGTATAAGTTCTTCGGCAACGCCTAAGTGTCGTTAACAATCCTATTTCGTTCACTCGGCGTAACTCCCTTGCTCTGAATTCACAATGTAGTTATATTGTTCACTTGCTTTTTTCTAAGCTTCAGATCACTATTTACAATCTTTACATTCGTTAAACATACATTAATAGTTAGTAAAGTTACATTAGAATTCAACACGTGTTAAATATTGAGGTGTATAATAATCTGTTTAAATATTCGCAGTATTAGCTGTCAGTCATACTGCTACACTTCCGATCCTATTCTGTGCTTCAGAACACTGACTGTCATTTAACTGTCATTAATCTTCTAATAACTTCTGCTGAGCTATACAAATAGTCATTTAAAGTTGCCTAGCAATTAGAAAGTCTTAAAGTTAAAGACTGCCGTATCAACAAATTCTCGCTACCGAGTAATCTTAACATGTCTTCTCGAAACTTATTACGTACAGATCTCTTACCAGTACGTTCTGATCTGATATATTACAAGTTCTTAATGTTGTCAGTTGGAATATCAGATACGAAGACATTTTTAGTAATTAAATTTAGTATCGACAATGTCTTCCAGGTCACTTAACCGCAACAGCGGCCGGTACACCCTCTGCAACACCCTCTGCATCGAACTCGACCATGGGTCACGGAGCAAACACGAAACAAAGATTTTCAGTACATGAACTCATATAAAACCTATAATACAAAATTATAACATAAAATCCTAGTTGCCGGGCGTTCCTCAACAGAAACTATCAGTGTTCGTTACGATATATTGCAAACACTACACACTCCCACTGCTAGCTGGGCGACTCCGGGTTTAAACTATAAAACAACTAATAATTTACCACAGATGCTCATACATCTTGTTCCTTTTTACGACCTTATTTGACTATACAGGTTCCTTTATTCGTGTAATACATTCATTTGCGCACTTTATCTCTACTGTTTTACTTTGACCAACAATAATTCATTTACTCGCACATTATACGTAAGTTAAACAACATAGCTCTCATTTCAGTGCCACAGTATCTTATTGTTCCTTTATTTGGTTCCGGTGTATTAATCGTTATTACTTTACTAACTTGAAGATATATTACTTTGCGCTATATTAGTGTTGCTTTCTGTATTATGTTTGCCATAATAAAATACAAAATTACAAAATTTGTTATTCGGTAATGATACTAATTCTATATTCATTATTGTCTCTACATTCGTGATTAAATAGCATCTACATAGAATATTGTGGGTAAGCATACAAATTTCTTGAAACTTAGGGATCTTCCCCTCGACTGACAATCCTTAAACCATCTGCCTTTTTACTGAATACATGTTGCTTAGTTGCTGAACATTCGAATTTCCTTTCAGAAAAGGTCACAATATTATAGTACTTGGTGAAACAATTGACGTGTCATATTATTAAACACATGGCCCTTTTCATGCTATTTTATGAGGCATGCATCCACAGCTTTACTTAGTTGGTTCTATAAAGTATAGTTAAACATTTGTTTTTTATTGTACATGAATAAAACGAAACGGCAATTTTTCTATTGAAACAGATTTTCTTTTTTTTTTCCCTGTCGGTGACCGCCATCCGCCATATGCTATTACATGTATCGGTGGAATCTCTCAGTCAGGACTATTACTTGTCCACAGGACAATAATATGCTTACGCCGTCCAATTTTTCCTGAGACAACATGGAAGACATTACTTTCTCTGATATGCCATGCCTTAAAATTGTGCTTCATTATTTTCTCTACATGGCATTAGTAGAGTTCTGCTTCTTGTCTGGTTCCAGGAACTTGTAAAAACAGTTCCTATCGGATGCTGTGACCCCTCTGCATGGTTTTATCAACATAGGGTAAGCACAAGGGCCCATTGACAATACTACATATATGCACGTGTCAGTCAGGGTCTGTCTATCATAAAGCCCTGGATGCTAAGTATCTTGACTTATAGACTAAAACTCGGGTAAGTTAGTAATATTATGTCACACATGGGTTAATAGGACATTTTTAAATCATTTCCTTGCGCCACTTGATTTGCTACACAGTTATTTATGGACCACTTCGTGTGCTACTAACCCAAGATTACTGATTTATTTAATTCCCTTCCTACTATCATCGAAATATACAAGCTATGATTCTTTTGTTAAAATGAAGTTCAGGTATTATTATTATACCTATATGTGTGGCGTCAACTGTACTTCGACTTATTGTTTCTCTTTAGATTTCTGCCTAATTATTTAATTGCTGTGTAGTGTCTAGTTTACCTTATTCTACCCAGGTTAATCTACTTCAAGTTCATGCAATTCTTTTCCATCATTAGTCATCATTAGCGTCAACTGCATTAAACTTGCAGTGTTTTACATTGCTCTACTACTACAGTACTGTAGTAGTATTTCCAGGCAGTTAGCTTATGTGTTTCTCTAAGATCAGCAGAGCCTATAGTACGTTGTGATACTTACTTACCTGTGAAACGTCATGTAAGCTTTTTATTATTCCGCTGTTTGGAAAGAGGTACTTGTAACAGCTCCTATGACCCTAGGAAAAGCTAAAAGAATTTCCCAACTTCTTTACGTAATTTGGAACTTCTTCTATGGGTTTGAATCATAACTTTATCTCCTGTCTTAAAACAAGACTCTAATGTTACTCATTATTATCCTTTTAATCGCCTGTAAGCACTACGTTTTGAGTTACTCTCTATCACTGCTGAAGTCACATTCACTTGGGCTTTTGTTCCCTAGGCCAAGCCAACAAGGACAACTATGGCTCTCCTAGCAACTCATAATCTACACTCCTGGAAATTGAAATAAGAACACAGTGAATTCATTGTCCCAGGAAGGGGAAACTTTATTGACACATTCCTGGGGTCAGATACATCACATGATCACACTGACATAACCACAGGCACATAGACACAGGCAACAGAGCATGCACAATGTCGGCACTAGTACAGTGTATATCCACCTTTCGCAGCAATGCAGGCTGCTATTCTCCCATGGAGACGATCGTAGAGATGCTGGATGTAGTCCTGTGGAACGGCTTGCCATGCCATTTCCACCTGGCGCCTCAGTTGGACCAGCGTCCGTGCTGGACGTGCAGACCGCGTGAGACGACGCTTCATCCAGTCCCAAACATGCTCAATGGGGGACAGATCCGGAGATCTTGCTGGACAGGGTAGTTGACTTACACCTTCTAGAGCACGTTGGGTGTCACGGGATACATGAGGACGTGCATTGTCCTGTTGGAACAGCAAGTTCCCTTGCCGGTCTAGGAATGGTAGAACGATGGGTTCGATGACGGTTTGGATGTACCGTGCACTATTCAGTGTCCCCTCGACAATCACCAGAGGTGTACGGCCAGTGTAGGAGATCGCTCCCCACACCATGATGCCGGGTGTTGGCCCTGTGTCCTCGGTCGTATGCAGTCCTGATTGTGGCGCTCACCTGCACGGCACCAAACACGCATACGACCATCATTGGCACCAAGGCAGAAGCGACTCTCATCGCTGAAGACGACACGTTTCCATTCGTCCCTCCATTCACGCCTGTCGTGACACCACTGGAGGCGGGCTGCATGATGTTGGGGCGTGAGCGGAAGACGGCCTAACGGTGTGCGGGACCGTAGCCCAGCTTCATGGAGACGGTTGCGAATGGTCCTCGCCGATACCCCAGGAGCAACAGTGTCCCTAATTCGCTGGGAAGTGGCGGTGCGGTCCCCTACGGCACTGCGTAGGATCCTACGGTCCTGGCGTGCATCCGTGCGTCGCTGCGGTCCGGTCCCAGGTCGACGGGCACGTGCACCTTCCGCCGACAACTGGCGACAACATCGATGTACTGTGGAGACCTCACGCCCCACGTGTTGAGCAATTCGGCGCTACATCCACCCGGCCTCCCGCATGCCCACTATACGCCCTCGCTCAAAGTCCGTCAACTGCACATCACGTCCACGCTGTCGCGGCATGCTACCAGTGTTAAAGACTGCGATGGAGCTTCGTATGCCACGGCAAACTGGCTGACACTGACGGCGGCGGTGCACAAATGCTGCGCAGCTAGCGCCATTCGACGGCCAACACCGCGGTTCCTGGTGTGTCCGCTGTGCCGTGCGTGTGATCATTGCTTGTACAGCCCTCTCGCAGTGTCCGGAGCAAGTATGGTGGGTCTGACACGCCGGTGTCATTGTGTTCTTTTTTCCATTTCCAGGAGTGTATAATGTCCATAGGCACTAACTCTTACTTATATGTGGTATTTCGTTTAGCAAAATCTCAAACTCAAGTCAGAGTCCACTTATCATGTATGTTGCTCTAAGCAGTAAGTCCCTACAACGTCATTCCAGCCCCCAGCAGGTAATATTTTGAAATAATTACATATTTGATGTCATTGCTTTCCAACAACTCCTTGCAGTCTTCACTTACAAACCGCATACGATTATCAGACAGAATCCGTTTGGGAGCACCTACATTTAGTAAATTATCCCCTTCCATATATCCTACCACGCCTTTCGTGATAACTATTTTTAACAGATATAACGACACAAACACAAGCATATATATATATATATATATATATATATATATATATATATATATATATATATATATATATATATATAGGCCAACATTCATTCATGGTAAAGATATATTGTAACCTCAGTTTCCTTCACTTCCTGGCAGCTTGGGCTTTTCGTAACAAGCTTTCGTAATAATTTCTCATTTCTTGAAATAATAATTCTTAATCTTCTTACGATTTAGTTGTATTTTAATGAATTTTCTGAATCCACCTTCTTAACACACAGAAATCTTCTCAACCATGAAACGTATCTGAATGTAGAACTCCCAGTTCAGAGGCTCCTAAATGCCCCATTACCCCATTCTCCTCTTATCACCTCACGATATTGGTAATGGTTTCTCTAACACGCTCAGGAAAATAATAGGATGTACATCACATTCAGGCTTAAAATTATGAAAACGACTTGCTAGATGACCTCAGCTTTCTATTTGGAACTCTTCCCATCAATCTCGAGCAGAAGTTACAGACGGCTGTTCCCTGGTAAAAATACTACTGCTACATTCTATTCTCTCCCCCCATTCGGAGTAACACCTACCGTCCTTTCCAACTCACGGAATCTACCGGTTAGCAATATATTAGGGCAAGGCAAAATTCCCTTTGATATACACAATATGTAAGAGCACGTGAACATTCATATTCGATCCAACATCTCCGGCTCCAACTAACTGCCTATCGCTTTTGTTTTTCTTGTCTAGATGTGGATGCTTCCCCGGCACCTGAACTGGTAGTGTAGCATAGGTCCTCATTTTGTTGCAACTCAGCAGTCAACCTCCCATCTAATTCTGTCTTCTTGTTTAGAGCCTCCAGTTCCTCGTGTATTTTAACTATTCCCTTCCTCAAATTAGTAAAGTTTTCTTCCTTTTCTTTTTAAGGTCTAGTTCCACTTTTTAACCGATCCAACCGGCCCTCTTGAGACTAATTCTAATTTACCGTACATAGCATTATGGATTTCCTACATATTTATGTAGTCAATGGGTAACGTAATTCTTAAATTAGATACATCGTCAGTCTATTTTTGAATTTTAATACGTAACTGGTCCTGCTCAGCCCGAGATTCAGGAATGTGACAGTAGAATTTTTTGCCGATTTCAGTCATTTGACCCGTTACCTGCTTCCTTATTTCCGGCTATCCTTATTAACTTCAGTTACATCATTATTAAGTTACCTGTTATGTTACTTAATTCTCTGCTAGTTTTCTCTACTTCTACCTTTAGATCTTTTAATATTTGGAGCGTTTCACTCTCCATCCTTAACTAACTGGATTAAAATCTATGTTATGAAGAAACATTACACGGACGTTGTAATGCATCTCCTAAATAAATCACAATTAAACACCTTCTCGCTTTCGCAATCAGTCCTATCACAATACATAAACAATCAGAACAGTCCCCTTCATGAAAATTACTCACCGTTAATAAACTTATTTTATCGTAGTCTCGCTACTGAAGACACCCGCAATCGTTGCTGCTGCACGCAGTCGAACGCACGGCTATTGCTCACTAGTACACTGCCGTAGGCCCGCGGTGGCCTAATGATCTCGAGTGGATCTCAGTCAAGTGTGCCCCCGTACACACGACGTCTGCACCAGTATACTGGAAATCCGGCTGCTTCTGCTACCAGTCTGTACCTGTACAAACTTAATGAATGCGAATGCGGGCAGCTTCTCGAACTCTTCTTACTCTCGGTCTTCCCATATCGACCAAGAGATCGGCCAAATCTTCCCCGGCTGCTTCCTGTGCTGTCTCCGGCCGGCAGCTCTGGTCTCGCGGTTCTAGGCGCTGATTCCGGAACCGCACGACTGCTACGGTTGCAGGTTCGAATCCTGCCTCGGGCATGGATGTGTGTGATGTCCTTAGGTTAGTTAGGTTTAAGAAGTTCTAAGTTCTAGGTGACTGATGACCTGAGATGTTAAGTCCCATAGTGCTCAGAGACATTTGAACCATTTATGCTGTCTCGGCACCTGGGTCGGCACTCTCCTCTCCTGACTCAACTACAGTCTACCTACGAGGAACTGATTAATAGATAAGGACTTTTATATCTCGTATACATTCTGGTGGGACACTGTGTCGTCACCCTGCAGGTACAAATCTTAGCGTAACCAGGAACCACACAAAACCACAATAATTTTCATATCCGAGATGTGTGATAAACGAAACGAGACCGACAACACTAACAGCAATTTGGCAACGCTGTGGTGTTCTGCTTGTCTAGACTGGAGTGTTCGTCCCTTCCAGATGGCGCGCAGTTTCACTTTCAGCTCCGTACAGCCGTCACGTGATTTTTGAGCGCGTCATCGGCGAAGATGTGTTTTTGTTGTGTGTTAGGAAAATGGAATAGCGGAATTTAGGGCAACGTTATGCAATCAAGTTCTGTGTTAAACGTGAGGAATCCGCGAGTGTGACCTTTGAAAAGTTGAAACAGGCCTACGGGGAACATTCCTTATCAAGAGCAAAAGCTTTTCACTGGTACAAATCATTTCTGGAAGGCCGAGAGCACGTTGAAGATGAATTTCTTTCAGGGAGACCTGAACGTGTGCGTGCTCATGTGACATAAGTCCGATGTTTAACAATAATAATGACGGGTGACCTGTTAAACTTAAAGGAAAAGAGTGAATAGAATGACACTGGACATTTCAGACAAGTGGGTGCTGCATCATGATAATGCTCCATGTCTCACGTCCACTTCCCTCACGGCTTTTTGATCTCAGAAGGCATACGTGTTGTTCCATGGCCCCTATTCACCTGATTTGAGTCCTTTCGACCTTGAAGAACATGTCTGACAAGTTAATGGACCTAAGAGTTAACGAGACAGTACTGATGTTTGAACAAAAAGGTAACTAAAAATTCGGTAGATAAAAAGTCAGTCTCATTAATTCTCCCACACACCCCGTAAGTTAAATATTCTTCTATTTTAAAACAACTCTTCTACAGCATCCCTTTTTGCTAACAGGGAGTAGACTCATGGTCAATTTGGACGTATTACACTGAATCACGTTAATGGAAAGAGTTGTTGTTGTTGCTGTGGTCCTCAGTCCTAAAACTCGTTTGATGCAGCTCTCCATGCCACTCTATCCTGTGCAAGCTTCTTCATCTCCCAGTACCTACTGCAACCTACATCCTTCTGAATCTGCTTAGTGTATTCATCTCTTGGTCTCCCTCTACGATTTTTACCCTCCACGCTGCCCTCCAATACTAAATTGGTGATCCCTTGATGCCTCAGAACATGTCCTACCAACCGATCCCTTCTTCTAGTCAAGTTGTGCCACAAACTTCTCTTCTCCCCAATCCTATTCAATACTTCCTCATTAGTTATGTGATCTACCCATCTAATCTTCAGCATTCTTCTGTAGCACCACATTTCGAATGCTTCTATTCTCTTCTTGTCCAAACTATTTATCGTCCATGTTTCACTTCCATACATGGCTACACTCTATACAAACACTTTCAGAAAAGACTGACTCTTAAATTTATACTCAATGTTAACAAATTTCTGTTCTTCAGAAACGCTTTCCTTGCCATTGCCAGTCTACATTTTATGTCCTCTCTACTTCGACCATCATCAGTTATTTTGCTCCCCAAATAGCAAAACTCCTTTACTACTTTAAGTGTCTCATTTCCTAATCTAATTCCCTCAGCATCACCCGACTTAATTCGACTACATTCCATTATCCTCGTTTTGCTTTTGTTGATGTTCATCTTATATCCTCCTTTCAAGACACTATCCATTCCGTTCAACTGCTCTTCCAAGTCCTTTGCTGTCTCCGACAGAATTACAATGTCATCGGCGAACCTCAAAGTTTTTATTCCTTCTCCATGGATTTTATTACCTACTCCGAAATTTTCTTTTGTTTCCTTTACTGCTTGCGCAAAATACAGATTGAATAACATCGCGGAGAGGCTACAACCCTGTCTTACTCCCTCCCCAATCACTGCTTCCCTTTCATGTCCCTCGACTCTTATAACTGCCATCTGGTTTCTGTACAAACTGTAAATAGCCCTTCTCTCCCTGTATTTCACCCCTGCTATCTTTAGAATTTGAAAGAGAGTATCCCAGTCAACATTGTCAAAAGCTTTCTCTAAGTCTACAAATGCTAGAAACGTAGGTTTGCCTTTCCTTAATCTTTCTTCTAAGATAAGTCGTAAGGTCAGTATTGCCTCACGTGTTCCAGTATTTCTACGGAATCCAAACTGATCTTCCCCGAGGTCGGTTTCTACTACTTTTTCCAGTCGTCTGTAAAGAATTCTTGTTAGTATTTTGCAGCCGTGACTTATTAAACTGATAGTTCGGTAATTTTCACATCTGTGAACACCTGCTTTCTTTGGGATTGGAATTCTTATATTCTTCTTGAAGTCTAAGGGTATTTCACCTGTTTCATACATCTTGCTCACCAGATGGTAGAGTTTTGTCAGGACTGGCTCTGCCAAAGCCGTGAAGAATTCCAATGGAATGTTGACTACTCCGGGGGCCTTGTTTGGACTCAGGTGTTTCAGTGCTCTGTCAAACTCTTCACACAGTATCGTATCTCCCATTTCATCTTCATCTACATCCTCTTCCATTTCCATAATATTGTCCTCAAGTACATCACCCTTGTATAGACCCTCTATATACCCCTTCCATCTTTCTGCTTTCCCTTCTTTGCTTAGAACTGGGTTTCCATCTGAGCTCTTGATATTCATATAACTGGTCTCTTTAAGGTCTCTTTAATTTTCCTGTAGGCAGTATCTGTCTTACCCCTAGTAAGATAAGCATCTACATCCTTACAGTTGTCCTCCAGCCATTCCTGCTTAGCCATTTTGCACTTCCTCTCGGTCTCATTTTTGAGACGTTTGTATTCGTTTTTGCCTGATTCATTTATTGCATTTTTATGTTTTCTCCTTTCATCAATTAAATTCAATATTTCTTCTATTACCCAAGGTTTTCTACTAGCCTTCGTCTTTTTACTAACTTGATCCTCTGCTGCCTTCACTACTTCATCCCTCAAAGCTACCCATTCTTTTTCTACTGTATTTCTTTCCCCCATTCCTGTCAATTGTTCCCTTATGCTCTCCCTGAAACTCTGTACAACCTCTGGTTCTTTTAGTTTATCCATGTCCCATCTCCTTAAATTTCCACCTTTTTGCAGTTTCTTCAGTTTTAATCTACAGGTCATAACCAATAGATTGTGGTCAGAGTCCATATCTGCCCCTGGAAACGTCTTACAATTTAAAACTTGGTTCCTAAATCTCTGTCTTACCATTACGTAATCTATCTGATACCTTTTAGTATCATCAAGCTTCTTCCATGTATACAACCTTCTCTCATGATTCTTAAACCAAGTGTTAACTATGATTAAGTTGTGGTCTGTGCAAAATTCTACCAGGTGGCTTCCTCTTTCATTTCTTAGCCCCAATCCATATCCACCTACTACGTTTCCTTCTCTCCCTTTTCCTACATTTTCATCTCCCTTCACTATCTGAATAATTTCTTTTATTTCATCATACATTTCTTCAATTTCTTCGTCATCTGCAGAGCTAGTTGGCATATAAACTTGTACTACTGTAGTAGGTATGGGCTTCGTATTTATCTTGCCACAATAATCCGTTCACTATGCTGTTTGTAGTAGCTTACCCGCATTCCTATTTTCCTATTCATTATTAAACCTACTCCTGCATTACCCCTATTTGATTTTGTGTTTATAACCCTGTAGTCACTTGACCAGAAGTCTTGTTCCTCCTGCTACCGAACTTCACTAATTCCCACTATATCTAACCTATTCATTTCCCTTTTTAAATTTTCTAACCTACTTGCCCGATCAAGGGATCTGACATTCCACGCTCCGATCCGTAGAACGCCAGTTTTCTTTCTCCTGATAACGACATCCTATTGAGTAGTCCCCCCTGGAGATCCGAATGGGGGACTAGTTTACCTCCGGAATATTTTACCCAAGAGGACGCCATCATCATTTAATCATACAGTAAAGCTGCATGCCCTCGGGAAAAATTACGGCTGTAGTTTCCCCTTGTTTTCCGCCGTTCGCAGTACCAGCACAGCAAGGCCGTTTTGGTTATTGTTACAAGGCCAGATCAGTCAATCATCCAGACTGTTGCCCTTGCAACTACTGAGAAGGCTTCTGCCCCTCTTCAGGAACCACACGTTTGTCTGGCCTCTCAACAGATACCCCTCATGTTGTGGTTGTACCTACGGTACGGCTACCTCTATCGCTGAGACACGCAAGCATCCCCACCAACGGCAAGGTCCATTATTAAATAATAGAAGATTCCATATTTCGATGTTTCAGTAATGCGATAATCTTCTGAGTCAATGTGTCTTCGATGCAGTTTTGTAATGAGAGCACTTAATAACAAGCCCTTTCTTGATTACGTAAGCTCATAATAATCACCTCAAGTGATATCATTAAATACACCTCATCAATACAGTATAAATGTCATTGTTCACGTCAGCTACAGCCACAGTCAGATACAACACGTTTGGTGATGACCGGAATAGAGAGTGTTCAAATATCATTCCGTTAGTGAAACTAACTGATTTGCAAACAACAGAAATTTAACAAAAATTATAGTTAGATCACGTAGCTTCTTCAGCAACGCCTGAGTATCTTAACAATTCTGTTGCTCCACTCAGCGTAACTCACGTGCTCTGAATCTACAATCTTAGCAATATCACTATTAAACTGATCAAACAATAACAAGAATTAAAACTTCGAAAAGCTTCATTAGAGTTAGGTATGTGTTGCATACTGAAGTGCTAAATAATCAGTCTAAAAACACTACTGGTCATTAAAATTTCTACCCCTACAAGAAATGCAGACGATAAACGGGTATTCATTGGACAAATATATTATACTAGAACTGACATGTGTTTACATTTTCACGCAATTTGGGTGCATAGATCCTGAGTAATCAGTACCCAGAACAACCACGGCCTTGATACGCCGGGGCACTGAGTCTAACAGAGTATGGATGGCGTGTACAGGTACAGCTGCCCATGCAGCTTCAACACGATACCACAGTCCATCTAGAGTAGTCACTGGCGTATTGTGACGAGACAGTTGCTCGGCCACCACTGACCAGACGTTTTGGTGAGAGATCTGGAGAATGTGCTGGCCAGGGCAGCAGTCGAACATTTTCTGTATCCAGAGAGGCCCGTACAGGACCTGCAACATGCGGTCGTACATTATCCTGCTGAAATGTAGGTTTTCGCAGGTATCGAATGAAAGGTAGAGCCACGGGTCGTAACATATCTGAAATGTAACGTCCACTGTTCAAAGTGCCGTCAATGCGAACAAGAGGTGACCCAACGTGTAACCAATGGCACCCCATACCATCACGCCGGGTGATATGCCAATATGGCGATCACGAATACAAACTTCCAATGTGCGTTCACCGCAATGTCGCCAGACATGGATGCTACCATCATGATGCTGTAAACAGAACCTAGATTCATCCGTAAAAATGACGTTTTGCCATTCGTGCACCCAGTTTCGTCGTTGAGTACACCATCGCAGGCGCTCCTGTCTGTGATGCAGCGCCAAGGGTAACCGCAGCCATGGTCTCCGAGTTGATAGTCCATGCTGCTGCAAACGTCGTCAAACTGTTCGTACAGATGGTTGTTGCCTTGCAAACGTTCCCATCTGTTGACCCAGGGATCGAGACGTGGCTGCGCGATCCTTTACAACCATGCAAATAAGATGCCTGTCATCTCGACTGCTAGTGATACAAGGCAGTTGGGATCCAGCACGGCGTTCCGTATTACCCTCCTGAAACCACCGATTTCATATTCTGCTAACAGTCATTGGATCTCGACCAACGCCAGCAGCAATGGGGCGATACGATAAACCGCAATCGCGATAGGGTACAATCCGACCTTTATCAAAGTCGGAAACGTGACGGTACGCATTTCTCCTCCTTACACGAAGCATTACAACGTGTCACCATGCAATGCCTGTCAACTGCTGTTTGTGTATGATAAATCGGTTGGAAACTCTCCTCATGTCAACACGTTGTAGCTGTCGCCACCGGCGCCGACTTTGTGTGAATGGTCTGAAAAGCTAGTCATTTGCATATCACAGCATCTTCTTCCTGTCGGCTAAATTTCGCGTCTGTAGCACGTCATCTTCGTGGTGTAACAATTTTAATTGCCAATAGTGTATTCGCATTATTGACTGTCATACTTTCGATTCTCTTCTGTGCTTATGAACACTCTTTGTCATTTACTGTCCATTAAAGCTTCTAATAACTTCCACTGAGCTATACGAATAGTCATTTAAAATTTCCTGGCTAATTTTCATGCAACTAGAAAGTTCTAAAATTAAAGACTGCCGTACAACCAGTTATCCGCAACTGAATAATCTTTAAATCGTCTCAGAACATATTGTATACAAATCAATCACTAACAAAATTAGCTCTAAGCACTATGGGACTTAACATCTGAGGTCATCAGTCCCCTAGAACTTAGAACTATTTGAACGTAACCAACCTAAGGACAGCACACACATCGATTCCCGAGGCAGGATTCGATTCTGCGACCGTAGCAGCAGCGCGGTTCCGGACTGAAGTGCCTGGAACCGCTCGGCCACAGCGACCAGTCACTAACAAATACCGATCTGATATATCACACCTTTTTAATGTAAAAAGTCGGACGTAAGTTACAGGAGTGAATAGTATTTTATGCTCATTCATTACCAAAACATTTTAATTAATTAAATTACGTCCCTACAAATTCTTCCAGGTCGTCTGCCACCTTCTGTCCGTCGGTTGGACCCAATAGCAGCCGGTTCACCCGTCGCTGCTTCATCAGAACAGCACTACAACACCTTGTCGAACTCGATCGCGGGTTATGAAACAAATACGAAACTAACATTTTCAGTATATCGACTTAAATAGAACCTATGACACAAAGTAATAAAATACGAGTTTTGGAACTTCAATAGTCGCAGCTTTCGCAACCGATACAAAATTGTTACATGTTTTCAGCTGTTGCCGTCCTTCGAAGTAGTCACCAGCGTCGTCTAGAACCCGTTTCCAGCGATGTGAAAGGCGTAGTATATCGTTAGCAGATCCTGTTCTGTTGATGGCGCGAATGGAGCGGTCTACTGCCTGTCGAATCTCTGGAACAGTACTGAAGCGAATGCCAAGAAGTGGTTCCTTCATCTTCGGAATCAAATCAGTCACAAGGACTTACGTCCGGGGAGTATGGTGGATGGTACAGTACTTCCCAGTCCCATCGACCGAACAGAGCAGCCACAGCTTGCGCTATTGGCGCCCGCGCATTGTCGCACAAAGTAATGGGTGGGTTGCTCAGAAAGTGTGGCCGCTTCTTTCGCAAAATCTGGTCGCAGGCGATGCTCCAAAAACGAACAGTAATACTGTACATTGACGGTCTGTCGTGGATGAATGCGTTAGGATAACACCATCACAGTCGTACACGAGAATCACAATAACTTTCACCTTACTGGGGCTTGACGCACTTTCGACTTTCGCGGCCACCCATAATGACGCCATTCGTTGGACTGGCGTTTAAGTTTTGGCTCCTACGATGTGGCCCGTGTCTCATCCAGTGTTACGACACGGCGTAAGAAAGCCTCTCCTTCGCACTCATAGCGCTCCAAGTGCGTCTGAACAGCGCTATAACGTATCCATTTCTGCATTTCCGTTACGTCATACGGAACCCACTGTGATACAATTTTTCGTATGCCCAGACGTCCCTTCAGGATGCGAAGCACAGTCGTATGCGCTAATCCGGTTTCGTGGGCGAGCTCATGAATCGTATGGCGTCGGTCACTGTCCACCAACGCGGCAACAGCATGCACTTCTTCTTCAGAGACGCTAGGACGACGATGCTTACAGTCTGCCGACCTTCGTTGAAGGCTTTTATCCAACGTGCCACTGTTCTGTTCCACGGACGCCTGTTGAAGACCTTGATGACACTCTCGTGCTGTACGACCTCTGGAACATTCAATCTTGATTCAACGTGACACCGTTACGTTAGACCGCTCGCTCACAAGTGACTGTGTTTTCCTCGACTGTGCCCACGCCGGTCACGTGGGACGGGCGAGTCCATTTGCTCGGAGGTAAGGTAGGTATGTCAACAACGTGTGCTATCAGCAACAATAGTAGATTCCATTGCATAGTGTCTTCACAGCAGTGTTGCCACTATTTAAGTTCCAACCTACGTATATTCATTGTTTTGTGTCGTCGCTCACCTTAAACTATCGGTGTTTGTCATAATGAATGGTAAACATTAAGTTTTGCAATCCGTCCGACTTCTAGGGTGGTTCTCTTGGAGGCGCCTGATTTAACTATTCGGGTTCTTAAAATTTTATTTGTGTTAATAAGAATCTTTTATTTTGAATCTAGGCAGGGACACAACATCCTAGTGATTCAGTGTTACATTTTTTGATTTAATTATCAGCCAACTCATAAACTTAATTTGATCGATAATTTTGTTGTGCGAATGGGCACTAGGTTCGCTTTCAATTTGACCATCCACTGAGATGTGTCGCTGAAGCAATCGCCTTTTTCATAACGGCGACCCTACTGTTTAACATGACGGTTGCAACAGGAATTTTCTGTGAAGCAGAAAGATTTCAGCATATTTTAATGTAAAGTTTCCCTTTCACAGATTCACACAGTTCCTGTATTGTGCTTGAGCAGCGTCACTATTGGCGTTGTTGATCTGTGTCGCTTTCTCTTTTTCCATTTTTGTGTGTGCATTTGTGTCTTTGGAGGTTCAAATGCTTCAGATGGCTCTGAGCACTATGGGACTTAACATCTAAGGTCATCAATCCCCTAGAAGTTCAGAACTACTTAAACCTAGCCCACCTAAGGACATCACACACATCCATGCCCGAGGCAGGATTCGAACCTGCGACCGTAGCGGTCGTGCGGATCCAGACTGAAGCGGCTAGAGCCGCTCGGCCACAGCAGCCGGTAACTATTACATGTGACGATATATTGTGTGTAAGGACATACGTGTGAAGATTATTTCGTTGTGTTAGGCTTGCGTGAGAGGAGTACTGGTTTTTGGACTGCTTAAATAAGGTGTCAGTGTATTATTTTATATATTCGACTCGTACAGGAAAATTCATCAGCATTAGAAACTCGTTCTCGTGTTTGTTTTTTAAGATGGATACAAGTGTGTCTTAGGGCCGTGAATGGACGTTGGACGATGTGGCTGAGATGATTGAAGAAATGTAAAAAGAGTTAAGGACGATGTATGCATAAAAGAAAGACACAAGGAAAAAGGTGTAAGCGGAAGATAACGACAAAATTGAACAGAAATTTTATTTGATGTGAAAAGTGTTAGGATACTGAAAGAGATAGTTGCAGAAAATGCGAGAATATGTGCCGATAGCTCCGGGAAGTACTAAATTAGCAAAAGAGGTAACTGCGGAAAATACGGAGGAGAGAGATAAATTGCAGAAGGATTTAAATGTGGTCAATAGGGAACGTACGCATGAATTGCAATAGGAGTTAGTTGTGGAAAATTCTTTGCTAAAAGTAGAGTTAATTCCCGAAATAGTAAGGTGGAAGGGCGAGTAACACAAGTGTGTGAGGTTATAGTAGAGGTACTAAGGTGGGAAAGGGAGGTATATTAAAGGGCTCGGGATGATGCGAATGGAGACTATGGCTACAAAGAAAAATAAATCAATCAAGGGGACAAGGATAATGTTTCCCCTCGAAAGAGCAGGTAAGCAGTTGTTAGCAACCCCCTTAGTCAATCAACTGATATCCTGTAGTTCCAGTATGATGGACACAGAGGGATTACGAGCAAAGTTTAAAAGGATTATAAACCGTGCTCAGGAGAAATATGTGTCCAGCAAGTGGATGAAGGACAGAAAGTACCCACCGTGGTGAAACAACGAAATACGGAAAATGCTCAGGGAGCAAAGGCTGTTGCAGTCTTGCTCAAAAGAGATGGCACAGATGACAGCAGCCTAAACGTAATAGACATTCCTGAGTCCGTGAAAAGATCGCTGTGCAAAGTATACAATTGCTACGACCCTCATATTTTGACGAGTACCCGGAAAAATTCTGGTCCTATGTGCAACCGCTGAAAAGGTAAAAGGCTTCTACCAAGTCACATGTTCACCAGTAGTCTGGTGTAGCAGTAGAAGACTCAAAAGGATAGCTGAAGTTTTAAATTTCGCGTTTAGGAAGTCATTCACTCTGGAGGGTCGTACAAACATACCGTCGTTCGACCATCGAACAGACTCCCGTGAGGAGGACATAATAATAGGCTACCCTGACGTGTAGAAGCAACTGATAGAGTTGAAAAGAAATAATTCGCCAGATCCGAAAGGGATCCCAGATAATTTGCAGCATTGGCCCCTTACTTAGCTTGAATATCCCCGCTCGGGTTCCCGGGTTCGATTCCCGGCGGGGTCAGGGATTTTCTCTGCCTCGTGATGGCTGGGTGTTGTGTGTTGTCCTTAGGTTAGTTAGGTTTAATTAGTTCTAAGTTCTAGGGGACTGATGACCACAGATGTTAAGTTCCATAGTTCTCAGAGCCATTTGAAAAATTTTTTTCAGCTTGAATATATCGCGAACCTTTCGCCCAGCACGAAGCCCCAAGCGACTAGAAAACAAGTGCATATGACACCTGTGTATAAGAATGGTAAAAGAATAGACCCGCAAAACTACAAACCAGTATCTTCAATATCAATTTGCTGCAGAATTCTTGAATATATTCTCAGTTAGAATACATTAAAATTCCTTGAGACCGAGGAGCTTAGGTCCAAGAATCACACGGTTTTAGAATGCATCTTTCGTGCGAAACTCTGCTTGCCATTTTCGCACATGATATCCTGCGAATTAGGTATGGGGGCAACAGGCAGACCCCATATTCCTAGATTTAAGAAAAGAATTTGACACTGTGCCCTATAGTAGACTATTAAAGAAGATACGAGCATACGAAATCGTTCCCTGATAGGTGAGTGAGTCGACTGCTTAAGTAGCAGAACCCAGTATTTTGTCCTTGACGGCGAGTCCTTATCAGACAATGATATCATCAGAAGTGCCCCATGGAAGTGTGACAGGACAGCTGTTTTCTGTATACTTAAATGACCTGGCGGACATTGGTGAGCAGCAGTCTGCCGCTATTTACTGATTATGCTATGGTGTAAGGGAAGGTGTAATCATTGAGTGACTATATCGGGAGACAAGATGAGTTAACAAAATTTCTAATAGGTGTGACGAATGGCAGATAGCTCTAATAGTGGAAAAATGTAAGTTAATGAAGCTAGGTAGGAAAAACAAAGCCGTAATGTTTGAATACAGCGCCAGTAGTGACACAGTCAAGTAGATCAGATATAGGCGTAGCGTACAGAACGATATGGAATGGACTGACCATGTAAGGACTATAGAAGATAAGGTGGATGGTCGACTCCTGTTTATGGGAAAACTTTGAGGAAAATGTGATTCATCTGTAAAGGGGAACGCGTATAGGACACTAGCACGACCTATACTTGAGGCCTACTCCAGTGTTTGGGGTCTACCAGGTCGGATTAGAAGAAAACAACGAAGCAATTCAGAAGCGAGCTATCTGATTTGTTACCGGCAGGTTCAAACAACGCGCAAGCACTACTGACATGATCTAGGAACTCATATGGGAATGCTTGGAGGGAAAGCGAAGTTTTTTCCGAGGAACTCTGTTGAGAAAATTTAGAGAACCATCTCTCAAACAGGCTCCTACCTGGGCACAATACTGAAGACACGTCACACGCGGGTTGGCCCACGTGATGATAATAACGAGAAGAATTCTATAGTGTTCTTGACGACGAATTCTGGCTTGGTTATAGCAACGTCGGAGGTAGTCGAGAGAGGTAAACGTTTGAGTTAATGCATGTATTTAATTGCAAGCACTCCCTCCCAGTACCAAAATTCGAAATGTTTCGGAATTCCCATAATGGAGTAGGCACTCGTGCATGTTCTGGAAAATTACAAAGTTCCCTCCAACTCGTCTGGCCAATCAGCGGTGAGACGGAACATGTGGAGCCACCTTGAAAGTGCACCAGCAACCAGAATAAGATCGGTAGGACGAACGTTTGGCGCGTTACATATTTTCTGCCATGCGAATTTTTCAGAGCACTGGCAAGAGGCTGCTCAGCACAGAGCCGAGGGTTAAATTATAAACCTGTTAAGTCAGAATCAAACTGGGTTCATAAACCGCACACGGCTCTTTGAGCGCATGCTTCAACTTAATCTCTGTACCACGCGTACTGTCCGGTTGAGCTGACACGAGCTTACCCGCACATCTTAGAGATCATTCTGGCTCGACGATGTAATGGTATTGTGGAGAGGTTCAGCTCACTACTCCAGGAGTTAGATTATGACGCTGATGAGCGAACGAGATGTAATGCGCAGGCCGCACAAAGCCATTAAGTTGTGTGGTTGCGAGATGTCAGTCTCTGGCGTAGTAAAAGGAGGCGACGCCATCGCACACGAGACGATAGGTGATGCAATAATCTTCACCAGCCGTTCCAAAACAATTGGGTAAACGGCAGCCAGTATGGAAATGGACAAGGCTGGCAGAGGAGTGATCACGTGAACTGGGATCTGGATTACGACAGACGCGAAAGACTAGTTACTCCACAAGAGTTGGAAGTCAAATGAACTAATCCATCCAACAGCCTACCGAAAAGCAAACAGCCGCCACAAGTAAGATCGATGTCGGCTAACGAACATGTTGTTCAACAACAAACCAGAACACAAAGTTACAGTGTGTGTTACATTGGCCAGCAAGATCACGCAAAGGCGTTGTTGCTGCGTCTCACTAACGATGAGATTTCGGCCTTCAGCACTGTTGTTGCGATTTCTATTAGGAATCTATCACTGTCATGCGTTCTCGACACCGATGGTCGTTTCTATGTCATCACTGAGGCTGCGTTGCGGAAATGCGAACAGGTCGAAGCTTGGTCCACCTTGCCATATAAAGGGACCAGGGTGAAGGGAGTAATTTCGGGATAGAGTGTGTAAGTCAAATGGCAGGTTCGAGTTTAAATGCCAGGGATGTGTTTTTGGAGTACTACTATTTAATTTTTCTGCTGAAGAAGGTTGTAGTGACTTTGGGATCCGATCTCATGAGTATTCAACGTGCGGCTATGGATTTAGGTGGAAGTGTAATGACTTCAAATGTCGAGGGAAACCCCGTTGAACTGGGTTACTGGTTGAAAAATGAATCGGAAACGAGCTGCTTGAGATTTCTTACTCGACCTGAGTTGGTACCGGAACCTGAGATCGTCGTCAACTGCATGCGTGCGGTAGATTTTTCAAGTGTGGAAGGCATCGCGTTTTTAGTGAGGTTAGGGAGGAGGACTTTGCTAGTGTGGATGGCGCATCAGGCATAGACCGAAAGAAATTGTATAGGAGTCCTGTATGCTTTTTTTCCGATGCACTTGGTGCAGTTAACGAGTTGACTGGTGCGGTCAGAATGCGGGAAAATCAAAGGCGGTTGTTCAACAAACCTTGCTCTATCACGATAGGGTGAGAAGCGAAGATGAGAGCTGGTGGGGAAGGGGGGAGGGGCAGAATGCTGGATTAGAGTCGGCTGGTACGGAATATTTTATAGATATGTATTCTTATATTATGATTAGCCATGTAGTTATGTAAAACTTCCGGAAGTGCACTGAGGAATTAGATCAAAGGGATGTTTTTCGTGAGAGGAGAAGCGACTAGATTGGAAACAGATAACCACTGCCTGAACGAAATAAGAGTAAATAAAAAGAGATGAAAAGAATTTAGCCTGGTAAGACAGCCAGACAAACACCTGGGCGAAAACTACGAACGAATGGAAATGAGTGGGAGATTGTGTGAGGAAGATAAGTGGTAAAGTATGTTCCCTGCGTAAAGTGTCCATTATGAGAATCAGTGTCAGGAGTATTATAATTTGTTTTCTTTAGTATTGGTTAAAATGAAATAATTTTATGATTGAAATACTGTGTACATTATAATGAAATATTTTTTATGTTTTACAGTGGTATGACTGACGTGTGTGATATCACCAACAGGCCCACTTGTCTTGTGACGCGCAGAACACGAGGAAGCAACAGAGCAACGTGAAGACACGACCTAAGAAAGAGGAGTGGCCCAGACGTATAATTTACCACTAGTAAAGTTGTTTGTGTTATTGTAAAAGTAGTTACATGTGTTTATTTGATGTGTGGTAGTAATTGGCAGAAGGACTGGGATTGTAAGATGTGTAATATTGTGATGTGTCGCATTTCTGACATATTTATAACTGTAATTAGAGTCTGTTTGTGGACGAAATCGACACCACTCTACGCTGTGAGAATGAATCGCATGATAATTTGTGAATTTCTGTGAGTATTCAATATGAAATATGAGCTCTTGATTCATTATTTATTATCATTTCATTCTCTGGTTATATTGAGTATTCTGTAAAGCTTAAATAATGATTAATTTTAACAACTTACGCTACAGCCCAATTTTTAAAGTCAAATCTTTGGGGCAAGTGATACCTGTGTTTCTTCTATTAATAGTCCATTATTGTTAGATTAGGTTGGAAACCCCAGTTTGTGAAGTTCTTCTTCAGGAAATGAATCTCTGATGTTTCTTATTTGAATGTCACGTTATTTTTATATTTTCAGGCGGTGTCCCGTTCACTGACCTCCGAACATGCCGGGAGGAGCTGTGAGATGTCGTGATCAGTGCGTAGACACGACCCATCCAACGCGCGCAGCTGTCAAACTTCACGGACAGGGCAGACGCACCTCCGCACACCGACAGCAGCTAGCAAATTTGGCGGGCAGTGCGTACTCATGACCTGCGTATCGCAGCAGTGTCAAAATATGCGCATCGCCGTCCACCAATGAGTGGTGCACTGTGGTGCTGCCGAAGAAAATACAGGGCACATCCGGGTGAGATGGCGTACAGTTTCAAAATCGCGTATCTAAAGTGTCGTGGTGCACTTTTAGTAAAACTTTATTTTGTACAACTAAAAACACCAGCCGTCTATGACACACTTGTTTTCCTTTTTCATTGGAATATTTAAACTTTTTAGTGTAATATTTAAACATAATTCTTGACTAGGAAAACATCTCCACGTTGCGGCGACTATCCCTTATTCTGTGGATGATACACCGCATGTTAAAAATTGCAAAACCACCCTGTCTTTTAAGTTAAAAGCTGTACGTGTATGTATGTGTATATGTAGATTTGGTTATAAATTTGTTGTGAGATGCAGAAAAAGGACATGAAGTGTTAACAATAGCTTTTTAACATCTTATTTATAAATCTACGTAGTTCACTGGTTCAGATAACTAGTTTACTTACTGATGGTTGAACACATTAAAGATAAGACATGTAACACATGTATCTTTAGTTATTATACTCAGTAATTCCTGCTTAAATATTAAATGAAGCCGGCCGGAGTGGCCGAGCGGTTCTAGGCGCTTCAGTCCGGAACCGCGCGACTGCTACGGCCGCAGGTTCGAATCCTGCTTCGGGCATGGATGTGTGTGAGTGTGTGATGTCCTTAGGTTGGTTAGGTTTAAGTAGTTCTAGCTTCTAGGGGACTGATGAACTCAGAAGTTGAGTCCCATAGTGCTCAGAGCAATTTTTTATTATATCAAAAACAAAAGTAAGAACAAATGTTAAAATATGTGTGAATTTCCAAGGGACCACACTGTTGAGGTCATCGGTCTCTAGACTTACAAACTGCTTAAACTAACTTATCCTAAGGACAACACTCACACACATGCCTGAGGGAGGACTCCAACCTCCGGCGAGAGGGACTATGCACAAAGGTAAGATTTACCATCTTAATTCGTTTGGTTTTCTTTGTATTTTTTCGGCCATAAGCCATATAAAACACATCAAAAATTGTGCAGTGTTCTTGTAACGAAAATTTACAAGTTGCGTAAAATAACCAATCACTGTTTTCGCTGTTTTCAGGTGTAGTTCTCCACACTCTGTACACATATCTAAGGATTTTTTCATTCATTTGTGTCATCATCCCGGTCGTCCGCTTCGGAAACGTTTTGAACGAAAATACACCAAAACAGGAATGTTTTTATGTTTTTACTTCTTTCAAATTGTTATTTGATTTCTGCAGGAAGTATCCCTAACGAAAAAAATGCGCGGCATATATAATGAATTTCATTGCGGCTTGTATCCTGATCTGTGGGAGAGAGAGCGAGCACTGTATAAAATCTTCACCAGGATGGCAAAGGTGGCCGCACTAGAATCAATGAACGCCTATTAGGATTACGGCTAATACGGCGACTCAAACATTAGGAAACATATGACTATTCAGTATACTCTACAAACTAATTGTGATGCTGGAAAAGGTTATGAAGGGATGTTTATTGTCTTATCTCAGTTATTTCTCCAAAGCTTGTGCAAAATTGCCTCAATCAAAACGTAAATACTGAGCGACTGCAGTGCCTGTGTGCCCACACTGTGTTGGTGTTTACCGAAACTACGAGGAGAGCGCAGTCTATACCGGATGCCTCTCCTGGATTTATCCCAGGTAGCAGAAGGTGAAGACTGACCTGCCAGGGTAGCCGAGAGCGCTAACGCGCTGCTTCCTGGACTCAGGTAGGCGTGCCGGCCCCGGATCGAACCAACCAAGCGGATTGTTCGACGAGGGCTGCTGTGCCGGCCAGCCTGGATGTGGTTTTTAGGCGGTTTTCCACATCCCGCTAGGTGAATAACGGGTTGGTTCCGACGTTCCGCCTCAGCTACACGCGTCGCAGAGATTTGCAACACGTCCGCACTATTACACGATTTACACTAGACGCAGACAGTTGGGGTACACTGATTCCATCCTGGGAGTATGGGGTGGCGGCAGGAAGGGCATCCGGCCATCCCCAACACTAACATTGCCAAATCCGTTGTAACCACGCCGACCCTGCGATCGCTGCGAGACTATGGCGTAAGCGAAAGAAAGAAAGAAAAGAAGAAGGTGAAGACTGGCACACCAAGGCGATGGGCCATCCGCAGCACTTGCCACTGCCCCACGACACAACGAGAGGGCCGGCCACCCCACGACAGCTCTATCAAGACGCAGGCACTGCTTACTTTTACTGAGCTGTGCGCTGCGGTTCTCGTAAGGACGAAGTTGATGGAAGAAGGAGAGTGCACCCGCAGGGGGTAATCCACAGTGTCTGTCAGTGCCACACCATTTGACAGCACTGAGCAATGGCGAGTCAGCGAAACGAGACAACATACTCACACCAACCCATCTCGCTTCTGCTTCCTGGCTCCTTGCTGGGTGTCACACAAAATGAAGAAAACGTCTCCTGAAATCCAGTGGAGTGCGACAGAAATAGAGTTCGTCTCACCCTTATTCACGTGATGTTTCCGAGTTGGGCCGTGGAGCACGTTGTGCTGCCACCCGCCATGTGCTTCCTGTACGCCCCACCGTGTACTGCGGTGTTGCAGAAAAACCAAGACATCGGCGGTCCGCACGAGACATGCTGAGCTTCTTCAGTGGAACACCACAGTCATGAAGGCCGCTGGGGTAGCGGATAAGCAGTGTTCAGTCTCTGACAACGGCAACATTGAGCCCTCCCATTATCCCCTGATTACCCTCCACAGAGGTCCACAAAATGTCACTGCCTTCAGTATTTCTGTGAAAAGTGAAGTGCTAAGTGAAATGATAGTGTAAGAAAGTCTGTGCACGTCTTTCGTACATAAAACTGATGATTTGTTTTCTATGTTTAATATCATTAATATTTAGATTACGTGTCTGAACAAATGTGGTTATTCCGACTGACTGAGGTTTTATTTGTGTGCTTGCTCATTGTTTTCACTTTTAACTTACGTTAAATTGACTTAAGTGTTCTTGGTCACTTTGTAAGAAAGATTTTGAAGTACTTACGCAGCGGGGTAATCCAAAATAAAGGACTTTGACATTGGTGCTCCCAGGCATAATAAATACTGGTGTACCACTTCATGTAAATTGTATGCTACATAATGATTATTTGATTTTGTTCAGTGATACCTTCTACATTTTTTTCGTCTTCTGGTTTTTCCACATATTACTGTCTCTATTGATTATTAACTGGTTGCATAATCTGTCGTGCTTTTTGATCACTATTTTCACGTGGCAACTAATTTCTTTAACGTTCTGTGTTACTTTAACTTTGCGTTCCGCATATGATGAATCCCTTCAGGGCAGCATACATTATGTGTAATTTCCAATACAGTGACCATGAATAGACTTCACTGGCTTTGAGAAGCCTATATTTTATATAAGAGCACTGCTAAAAATAGAATATAGATATAAAGTGTTAATTTGTAGTTAATTTGATCATGGAATGATTAGTACAAGTAATTTGTTAAATTAAGATATTCTTGCCTCCTTTTACTGAAGCGCTACCAGTTTGCCCTACGTATTTTTTGGGTTAATCGTTGTATTTTATACCGTAAACACCCGTTGTGTTACGTACCTTTGTCAGAGGAAGCACTTTCTTTATGTCTAACTTTTCCACCCAGGTTAGAAGAAATTAAACATGCAGGACCGATGCTTTTGGATCTCATACAGTGGCTAGTTTTCTCTGACATTTAACCTAGATATGGTTGTTTACTAAGAAATACAGTCATATTGGCCTGATCAGTTGGGAAGCGTAATACCATCCCTCCTAGATCCCACTGCGGAGACGTATGTTATTTAATATACCGGTATTGAAAGCATTAAGGGCAAGTTTACTATCTTTAGGTTCAAAAATCGATTTTTTAAATTGCATTTTTGAATCCATAAAAGGGTTTAGAATCCACCCCTGAAACAGTTTTTCCGAATACGGAACAGAAATGTTTGTTATTCGCTGTTGAACAAAAAAATGCACTTGCCTGAAATCGGGCTTTATCGTGCACCAGATTTTTTTCTTTGGAGGACGAGTAATTGTACCGGTGCTTGGGAGGAAAGACACAAAATTCAAATGAACATTTGAACGCGTGTGTTTGGAAGATACTCCCAAGCATTTGCATTCAGTGCGAAGACTGTGGAGATTGCTACTTCCCTGTCAGTAAGCAGCTGCAACGAAGGTATTCAGCAACTCTGAAGACCATGACAACGATGGACGTCACCCTGGCACTCTATTCGACGCAGTTCGCCAAACATTCGGACGACCACCGGATTCAAGCGGCCGAAAACCGCTTGTCACCGGCAGTACGAGCGGCTCTGGAGCAGTGCAGGATGGCCCAGATCGAGCAGAACGCCCTCTTTGAGGAAGAGTAAGGAGTAATTTACGGACCCGGAATAGCAGATTGAACGTAAGTTGCGTAATATTGCATTCATATGTTGTCAAAACTTCAAACGCGTTTTCTCGAAATGGCTTTTTTTTATCGCACGGTATGGTAACTTAAAATCTCTGGAGCCGATTGTCATGATTCTTTGTTTCTGACGAAGCTAACTAAATTGTCAAGGAGTTGTACCACTTTTATTCCGATCTATCAAGTATAAATACTTTTACTTGGCCGACGAAGTCGAAAAATCGATGCAAAAAACCCTATTTTTTCAAATGGCCGCCATTTTGTTTCCTATGGTCCAAATAAGCGAGGTACAATTCATAAAGAATCTTAAATACTTGCCTAACTTCAACTCAGTTTTGATTTTAGAAGAGCTGGCTTACCTGTGACATACCCCGCGTGGAGGTCTACATCGAAATTTTGTTTCGTACCGACTGCACTTCCGCCTTTGGTCTTCAACATTTCCGGTCGAAAAGATTTCTGTTTATAGAGGAAATATCAATAAACATTTTGACCAAATTTGACATTGATGTCTATAACAAATCGCGAGAAATTCTCAAAGAACATGCTCTCTTCGGGCCAAATATAGTAAACCTCCTCTTAATAAATACTACTCCATATCCATTTTGATAAGGAATATGCTACTTAAGGCGTCTTTTGAGAGGTGGATTTCATAATACGATTCAAATAGCATGAAATGCAGCCAATTTGTACTTTAATGGGTGGCAAGAATATTTATGACTAACCAAACCTGCCATTCTAGATGTTCTGTAACGTTTGTTAGAGATCCGAAAATGATAAGAGCCTTCCTCTGCGTTCTGTACGGTAACTGTATTTTCTGGCGCTCGTTTCTTAAATCAAACAGAAATTGATTGCGTTCAAGAACGTCACCATCGTATAATATTAGCACATCATTCACATACCCATTGCATAGAAGTAATCTACCAGCATGCTGATGAAATTTTGTCCTAAAGTCTCACTCAGAATACGCCACGAAGATGTTAACCAAGTAATATCGAAATCTATTTCTTATGGAAAATAAAAAATAAAAATAGACATCAGGAACATCGTTTTGTGTTACAATTCATCAGCGTCGTTTATAGGATCCCTTGGAATTTAGTAACTGAAGGTCGGAGTCAGATTTTACGAAATAAACTGACATGTGAAGCTGCACGAAGCGTCAAAGAAGCTAGACAGCCGTGTGCTTAGAGACAAGTGCGGGCCGGCGTGACGCGTGGGCGCCGCTGGTAGCATTCCACTCCGCGGCGAGTATTTCCAGCTGTGACGCCCGCCTGTCACCGCTGCTGCGCGATTGCGCCGCCAACAGATGTTAATGCTACCTCTTAATTTCTCCGGGAGGCAAGTTCCTCTCGGTTATCCCGTTAAATAAGCAACCCATTTCCCACTAAAATATCGGCATTCCTGTCTGTTTTTCACAAGCGATACGAATGTTGACGTAAGCAGGCTTCCATGAAAAACCTTTTTATAAATTATTTTGTACTCATTCCGCCTTAGAATAAACAAGTGTAAACTCGTTTCTTTTGAGGAAGTGTAGAACATCGTCGGCACTACATAAGCTACTCGTATCAACCCAAAGCCGGTCGCGGTGGTCTCGCGGTTCTAGGTGCGCAGTCCGGAACCGTGCGACTGCTACGGTCGCAGGTTCGAATCCTGCCTCGGGCATGGATGTGTGTGATGTCCTTAGGTTAGTTAGGTTTAAGTAGTTCTAAGTTCTAGGGGACTAAGGACCACAGCAGTTAAGTCCCATAGTGCTCAGAGCCATTTGAACCATTTTATCAACCCAATTAAAGCCTGACCAAAAGAAGTGAAGTACCCAGAAGAACTTGTCGAAGGTCAGCTTGCGTTCGCAGACGTACACACCGTCGCCGGATATGTAAATCATTAGAGTTGCAGTTATCTGTGAAAGACAGAATGACCAGAGTGCATTAGTGTCAGATATTCAATGATCACTGCAATGTGAACGAACATACCGCGTACTCATGTGAGACAGCGTTACCAGGACTTGACAGAGTCGGAAACCGACCTCATTGTGGGTTTATGTTTGTGCGGCTGTTCGAATCGTGCAATATCCAGGTATGTGGGGCATTTGGATGTGGCAGTTGCCGGATATTGGACTGCACGCAAACTTGGGGCAACCAGACTTGATGTGATGGTTCGGGTTGACCTCGTCTGATCACCACAATGGAGAATCGCCTAATTGTGTACCAAGAACATCGCAGCCCCTTCATATCTGCATCTGTGATCCGAGAACAAGTAATGAATTTGTGCCATCCTCGGCCATTAGCAGGAGACAAGTCGCAGCCGAAATAGGGAATTACCGTGTCAGGCGCACGCTGCCGTTAACATCAAGACACAAAAGGCTGCATTTGGAGTGGTGGATGGCCGGGATGCTGATGAATGACGTCACATTCTTTCAGCGATTAATTGTGACACTGCGATACTCCGAATGACTGTCGTCGGCGTGTATGGCGGCTTCCTGGAAAAATATGCGTTCTTCCAGTGTACTGGAGGGGTACGGCGTTGTCACTGACACTGAAGTGACAGAAGTCATGCGATAGCGATATGCTCCTACACAAATGGTGTTAGAGTCACGTACACAAGATATAAAAGAGCAATGCATTCGGGGAACTGACATTTGTACTAAGGCGATTCATGTGAAAATATTTCCGACGTGATTATGGTGACACAGCCGGAACTAAAAGACTTGACCACGAAATGGCAATTGGAGCTAGACGCATGAGACATTCCGTTTCGTTAATCGTTTTGGAATGCAACAATTCGAGAACGACAGTATCAAGACTGTGCCGAGAGTTCCAAATTTCAGGTATTACTTCTTACCACAAACAACGCAGTGACCCAGGGCCTTCACTTCACGATCGAGAGAAGCAATGTTGGCGTAGATTTGTCGGGCAACACTGCGTGAAATAACAGTAGGAGTTAATGCGCTACTTACGACGAACGTATACGTCAGGGTAGTGGGACGAAATTTTAAGTTAGTGGGTTAATGGGGTATGGGAGCAGACAACTAAAGGGAGTGCCTTTGCTTACTTGACGGAATCACCTGCAGCGCCTCTCCTGAGATCGCGACCATGTCAGTTGGACTCTAGACGACTAGAAAAGCGTGGCCTGGTCAGATGAGCCCGATTTCAGTTGGAAAGAGCTGCTGGGATCGAGTGGGGTACAGAATCGATGAAGCCACCGACCCAAGTTGTCAGCAAGCCACTGTGCAACCTGGTGATGTGTCTGTAATGATGTCAGCAGCGTTTACACACAATCGGCTGGATCCTCTGGTCCCACTGAACCAATTATTGACTGTAATACGGTTGTGCTCGGCTGCTTGTAGACCATTTGCAGCCATTCGTGTTCATGTACCCAAGAAACGATGGAATTTTGTTGGAGGACAATACGCCATGTCACCAGGCCACAATTGTTTGCCATCGGTTTGAAGAACATTGTAGATAATTAGAATCATGTGGCCTCCCAGACCGCCCGACATGAATCTGTCGAACATTTATTAGACATGATCTAGAGGTCAGTTCGTGGACAAAATCCTGCATTGGCAGTACTTTCACAGTTATGGATGGCTACAGTGGCAGCACTGCTCAATATCTCTGCTAGGTTCTTCCAACGACTTATTGACTCCATGCCACAACGAGTTGCTGCACTAAGCCAGGAAGAAGGTGGTCCGACGCGATATTAGAAGACATCTCGTGATTTTTGTCACCTCAGTGAGTGACATTATAGTGTGAGGAATTATCGGGAATGACTTCAAGTCAACGCTAGTAATAGCTGAGGAATCTCTGACGGCACATCGGTACTTCACGAACATCCTATGTCCTCGTGTGTGTTATCTCTCATTCAACATTATCGTAGTGCCAATTTGCAACGGGGTAATGTTGCTCTACATATGACACCTATCTCTAAGAACTGTCTGCGTGATCCTGAAGTACTCGTTTCGCTGGCGACGCCACTGGATCTGTCCGCAATAGAACATATGTGTGAGGAACTAGGATATCAACTCCGTTCTGTTAGCAGCAACAGGGATATCAAGGACCATTTGTATGAGTTACGGGCCAGTTTACCTCAGGAGAGTATACAGCGGTCTTATGACATCCTTTCCAACCGAATCAATGGATGCGTCTAGGCCAGAGGTGGTGCAACGTCAGACTGGTAAGTGGTTAGTATTATTAACTTCTTTGGAAATTTGTGTCTATTCTGTGATCACTGAAATTACCTAACATATCATAATGACTGAAATTTCTTCACATTTCCTCTTCTCCTTTTGAATGTGTCACTTTTTCCGTCGGGCTCTGTATGTTCATTCAAAGTCACGTATTACCTACAGGTATTTTTTCTTCACGAAACTGTACAGAACTTACGAATCCTCACGATGATTACGTGTTTCCTTAATACTGTAGGTGAGAGAGGGCGATGACAGTTAAAAGTCTCATGCACCTTTCAATAATTAAGTTCCTGACGATGATGATGATGTTTCCTTAAAGATGTAAGTGAGAGAGAGCAATGTAGTTGAAAGTCTCTAGAACCCCTGAATATTTAGGTTCGGGACGACCATGGTGATGGCTCTGTTGTCGTTGATGATAGGAATTGGGATACTAGACATGGCTCGATTTCATAAAAACCACACATTAGACTAAAGTAGCATAATAATAACAGGGACCTCGCACCTAAAACGCTCTGATATGTGTTTCATCGAGGCTCAAAATTAAAAGGCTCTAATAACTATGGGACTTAACATCTGAGGTCATCAGTCTCCTAGACTTAGAACTACTTAAAGCTAACTAACCTGGGCAGGATTCGAACCCGCGACCGTAGCAGCACCACGGTTCCGGACTGAAGGGCCTAGAACCGCTCGGCCACAGCGGCCGGCTCGGGGCTCAGGCAACTGAATATCTTTTATCGTGATTCCTGGCCATTTTAATGAATGTCATCATGAAGATATTGACACAACCAAGACTATGAGCAGTATGGGACGGACTTAACTACTGAGGTCATCAGTCCCCTAGAACTTAGAACTACTTAAACCTACCTAACCTAAGGACATCACACACATCCATGCCCGAGGCAGGATTCGAACCTGGTACCGTAACGGTCACGCGGCTCCAGACTGTAGCGCCTAGAACCGCCCGGCCACTCCGGTCGGCCACAACCAAAGCTGAGGGGCTGACATAACTACATGTAAAACTCCTATACCTAAACCCAAGACTAAACACACTGAAAAAATTGTAATGTTTACGTGACTCCATAAGTAAGTCAAAAATTCACCCATTCAAGGTTACTAATGTGGAAAATACTTCTGTTTAAAAATAGTTTCCCTCCCTCTTCGCTCAAATTTCTCGGTTTCATGACCTCCATCTATCTGTAATAGCAGGTACAATCTTTGCTACAGCTACATAGAACGGATAAGCTCATGCGTATGGTACTCACAATCGTAATGATAAGAAAGCCTTGACACTTTCAAGCTACGCAAGATGGATAGTTCTGATGCCCCAGAGAAAAACTTTGGAACCGCAATCTGATTGGTGATTTGAATAGAAAACAGTCCAACAGCATACACATTTCCATAAATTTAGCGCAACCTAATACTTTTATATTGCAAGTGAGTGTAATGGATAGTAAAAGCAATGGGCTTACTTGAAACATACGTTAGCTTTCCGCCACGTCCAACCGTGCCGTTCGACTGTGTCCTCTTTGTGCAAACATAGTTTTCATTTGCAAAATAAGTAGTTGGTTAACAGAGTAAGCACTTCGACTCGGATTCCCACATAATATCATAATAAGGAGTGAGACTGCATGGCGCAGTGTTTCAAAACAGCAGTCACCAAGACAGCACACGACGATCTACCGTAATCAGCACCTGAAATCCGCAGCTAGCAGAGAAGAACCATTTATCATTAATATTGCTTAGCGACAGTTCAGTCGGTGATTGCCCATCAATTACAGTAAATGTGAGTCCTGTAGTTAGCACACGTAAAGAACAAGATGACACCTAAGCAACATGGCACACTTAAGTGACTGAATCTTCTACTTCTTTTTCATGGGCCTTTCTGTAGCATCGGTGCAGGGTAGGCATGTTTATTAACGTATATGGCGTGGTTAACTAAGAGGTGGCCCGATGCCCTACCCGCTACAACCCTGTTACCACAGGGACGGAATATGTGCACCCCAACTGTTTGCGTGTAATGTATGCATGTGAAGGTGAGGAAAAATTTTCTGAATCCTTGTAAATCGCGTAACTGAGGAGAGACTTGGGCCCTAGCCCGTTATTCACTTATTGGAGTGTGGGAAACCGCCTAAAAACCGCATGCAACCTACCCGACACACCGGCCCTCGTCTCCAATCCTTACCGGAAGCGGCGCCTTCAAGCGCGCGGCTATCTGAGAGGGTACTTGAGTGAGTGAATGCACAGAATAATAAGGTTCGTGACAAAATGAAATCGAGAGAAGCGTATTAACAAGCAGTATATTTTCACTGAATACAAAAAGATAACGTTACTGTCTCGTTGGGATACTTCAGCCTACAATTCCAAGATTTTAATGTTCAAGTAGAAGAATAATTAATTTAAGTCTTTGAAAAACTGATTTATGTACTACAGGAGAGGTTAACGCCCTCGAGTGCTAAATAACGCATGTGCAATGCAATAACCAGCTTCCAGACAATTACGTATTAGTAACATACGATGTCTTACTCCACTGCAAGCAAGTACATTCCCAGTACCTTAACGCGAATGATCTTAACAAAGCAGTGCCACACTAGCCTCGCCACGATAACTAACTTCAGTCACACTGAATGAATCTAATGATTTCACCACCTTCTTCATGCGTTCTAGTATCTACATAACAGCATGAACTGCAGCGGCAAAGACATCTTTTTTCTCCACATCACAACGCAGCACATGGCCTCGGAGGCTACTTGCTGCCTAAGTATGGACAACTTCTCTTGATCTAGTACTTTCTTCGTGTAGTCTCTTGAAAGTCTGATGGACCTGCACACTCCCCTAACTCATCCTGGACGGGCAGTTTTGTTCTACAGAGTGAACGCTTTTTCGTGGTTTTCCATTCTTCACTGCTCTAAGAATGGCATTTACAGACGTCCTTCAACGCTGACTAACCCACTGAATCCAATTATCTCTCACAAGTCTTAGAATCCGATGATCGCCCATCACATGAGGCACTTCTTCCTGATCCTTAACCCACACTCTCCTCTGTCTTTAAGGGAACAGAAAAACCACCTCATCAGACTTCTTTGCAGGAGTCCAATTCTGTGCATCCATCACCGTAGACGTCCTGATGTGGAGACGGAGAGCAGAATTTCTTGCTGTAGGTCTTTATCATTGTCATACATAGCGTGACTTTGGATTTCAGTGTACTTTGCAGTCTACAGATATCATACCTCTCATGACTAGATTACCCCATTTGAGGAATAAATCACTGCATGTGTTAAGTAGAGTTTCAAGATGTCTGAATGCCTCTACGTGCGGAAGAAGCTGTACCTGAGGCAATAATGTTACGGACTGCGTGGCCCCTCCCGCTGGAGGTTCGACTCCTCCCTCGGGCATGGGTGTGTATGTGTTGTTCTTAGCATAAGGTAGTTTAACTAGGTTAAGTACTGTGTAAGTCTGGGGGCCGATGTTCAAAAATGTTCAAATGTGTGTGAAATCTTATGAGACTTAACTGCTAAGGTCATCAGTCCCTAAGCTTACACACTACTTAACCTAAATTAACGTATGGACAAACACACACACCCATGCCCGAGGGAGGACTCGAACCTCCGCCGGGACCTGCAGCACTGTCCATGACTGCAGCGCTCGGCTAATGACGCGCGGCGGGGACCGATGACCTCAGCAGTTTGGTCCCTTAGGAATTCACACACATTTGGACATTTTATCTGAGGCAACAGTGTTTTTCGTGACACTCGCGGAAAGGGGGCACCTTCCATAATTGTTAACCGCTTATCTAGGAAGTGGGCAGATCTCGCAAGAGAAATCTCTTTTAAGGAACTGTAGTAATGATGATATCCAAAAAACATAAAGTATTTTGGGTACAGAATTACAGCTCTGAATTCCCAACCTGACAAATTCTGTACTGCGTCGTTATCGTAAGAGTATTTTGCAGTGTTGCTACGAGTTGTTTAAAGAAATGAGCCAAAATATTTTTTAAATTCCTAAATTAATTTCGGTATTTTTATTCTTTATTTAGAAGTACCTACTGTCCTCGATGCTAACATCATTTTATTCCTTTTCAAAGCACTCAGATAGGTTCCTCAGTGGTTGTTATGAGGTTTATTTGTGGTCTTATCTCTAAACCTTTCATGACAGCACTTCGCTAAAATATTCTCTTCATATTTTCTATCTTTAGCTACTGCTATAGCAAAACCTCCCTCTTTAGTCGAGGTCGGATGTTAATTCGAATCTCGGGGCCGGAAGAAATTTAACCGCCAGAACGTACCTCGCAAGTGAGGGGAGTTTTTGGAAAACAGTTCCTGATGGCGATACTGTGCATTAAAGCCTCTCCGATAACATCTTATGTAACGAGGGTATATGGCGTGATTCATGGCTGCCCTTCCGTTGGATAGATATAGTTTAATTTGCTTAGTTTTAGCACATTCCGTCGATGATATTGGCGACAACTCACTATGATGTGGAACGATTCAGCGTGTTTACAAATAAGACAGGTTCTCTGTGGGAACATAACTACATGCTGTGTTTATATAACTTTTCTTTTGCCCTTTACAGCGAAGCGGTCTACGTAGCAGCGTAAGATACTTCCTCATCTTTTACCAGTCTTTTTTATTCATCAGTCAATACACCATATCCCGTGCAGTTATCACAGTCATCAACAACAAACACACCTAAAGTTATAATTATGACACTTCGATAAAGAAATAACTAGAAAACAAAATTCTGTAGTTAAGTACATCGCTGTCTCCTATCCATAAGTACAAACTGATTCCAGAATCGTGGCGAGGAGACGGGGAGGTGACCACTGACCACCGCTTCAGGCAATTCCTCAAGGCAGTATATAGACCGTATAGGAGTAAGTACGTGCTCAGCTCACGATCTCCCTGCTGTTAATGTCAGCTTCTAAAACCGGAACCACTACATCTTGAATCTTCCTGTGTTGTCCTCAGCAGGCTGTATGGACGCCATTCCAGCCCTCCCCCCACCCTTTTCACTCCTCGTACAGCCAGAACAAGGGATTAGCTGTAGCACCCAAAGAACGCTAATCCTCGACAGTATACGCAGTCTCTGTACTTGTTCAGTTATGCTAGCTCCCATTCAAAAATATCGTAAAACTTTGTTTTTAGCTACAAGAATTACACAGTACTGTATATGAACAGGGGCGCAGGACGTACAACGGAGTCATAACCGTGCTGCTGAGTTGAAGCGCTCTCTCACTCAGTTATGAAGTTATATTCTAAATATAAATTCTGAAGGTGGCAGGGGTAAAATACAGGGAGCGAAGGGCTGTTTACAATTTGTACAGAAATCAGATGGCAGTTATAAGAGTCGAGGAGCATGAAAGAGAGGCAGTGGTTGGGAAGGGAGTGAGTCAGGGTTGTAGCCTCTCCCCGATGTTATTCAATCTGTATATTGAGCAAGCAGTAAAGCAAACAAAAGAAAAATTCGGAGTAGGTATTAAAATACATGGAGAAGAAATAAAAACTTTGAGGTTCGCCGATGACATTGTAATTCTATCAGAGACAGTAAAGGACCTGAAAGAGCAGTTGAACGGAATGGACAGCGTCAAGAAAGGAGGATATAAGATGAGCATCAACAAAAGCAAAACGAGAATAATGGAATGTGGTCGAATTAAGTCGGGTGATGATGAGGAAATTAGATTAGGAAATGACACACTTAAATTAGTAAAGGAGTTTTGCTATTTGATGGTCGAAGTAGAGAAGATATAAAATGTAGTCTGGCAATGGCAAGGAAAGCGTTTCTGAAGAAGAGAAATTTGTTAACATCTAGTATAGATTTAAGTGTCAGGAAGTCGTTTCTGAAAGTATTTGTACGAAGTGTAGCCATGTATGGAAGTGAAACATGGGCGATAAATAGTTTTAACAAGAAGAGAATAGAAGCTTTCGAAATATGGTGCTACATGCTGAATATTAGATGGGTAGATCACATAACTAATGATGAAGTATTGAATAGAATTGGGGAGGAGACGAGTATGTGCCACACCTTGACAGAAAGAAGGAACCGGTTAGAAGGACATGTTCTGAGGCATCAAGGGATCACAAATTTGGCATTGGAGGGCAGTGTATAGGGTAAAAATCGTAAAGGGAGACCAAGAGATGATTACACTAAGCAGATTCAGAAGGATGTGGGTTGCACTAAGTACTGGTAGATGTAGAAGCTAGCACATGATAGGGTAGCATGGAGAGCTGCATCAAACCAGTCTCAGGACTGAAGACCACAACAACATTCTTAATATTACCAGCCATTCTCCCTCACTTACAGTTTTGCCACTGAAAATGCTTCTTTTAAATTTCAGTTAAACATATTGGATCTGTTCGTATTAGGCTTCGTCCATGGTCAATAAAAACAAAAGTGAAGTTTAACTATACACATTTTGTTACGATGTGTGTATCGTTTCCTGGCTGCAAATTTAGGTTATTTTGTTGTTCACGAGATTTAAAATTATGAGACTACGATTTATCATTTAGTATTATGTCTCCTATTACTTCTGTGTCGCCGTCAGCTCTTGCGTAAGTACTAGATGAAAACATTATAAGTTCACAACTAACTGCATATCGCAACTAGACGGTTCAGTGGACATAACCTGCGCTTGACCTTACTGCTCCATTAACTGAGGGATTACGGGAACTGTATTGGTAGATATAGTGCAGTGGGATATTTGGGTAGGGATGAACGAGTGGTGAGTTGCGTGGAAGGGTAGTTACTGATTGTATGTTCGTTGTAAGCACACAGTTACATATATTGTTTTCTTTTTCTTGATTGGCTACGTTTTGGAGAGCACAGTTCATTTATTCTGATTTAAGTTTTCCCCATTTTTCCCCAAAGCCCTTCAGGTATAGGTCAGGATGGCTTTTTTTCTTTAAAAAATGCTGTACATATTGTGGGGACGATTGGTTTAACTTTTCTTCTGCCCTTGATTGTTAGTCCTTCATTTCCGAATTCAACTTCTAGAAGTATGTGGCACAGGGTCACATTTTTGCGTAGTACAGAATGAACATTTGTCTCCAGTCATTAATTTATCCATGATTTGTGAATTTAATTACTTCTGAATCCAGGCACTTTGTCTAACTACACTTATGGCCTAAGTCGTTTATGGTTTTGACTCATCTTCAGTTTGTGTGATACTTTTATATACATCATTATTACGTTTTCATAGGCTGCGTTCTGAATGGGACAGGTTCTATGTGCAAATTGAAAATTCCTGTAGCTACCATATATCTCAAGCCAATATTTACACCAAATTTATAGCGATGTTCTCTTTTAGTCAGTACATATATATTATCACGTTTCAACAGTATATTAGTGTACATTAAAGTGCGATGGATATGTACACGAACCAGAGAGAGGGAGCTACATGATACAAAATGATAAATACGGCATCTAACAGTAAATCACACCATTTTAATATCTTATGAAATTGGTTCGCTTTATTTTATGATTGTATGATGCCCATTTTCACATAAGCGTAAGTGCTGGGCAGGACACTGTTGATTTATTACTATTTCCATAACATTCTACTGAGGCGATTGCGTTTATTCCAAAATACTTACGTTGTCAATAAATGTTTTCATAAAAGGAGTCCAGGCCTGTACCCCACCCCTCCAAAACTACCCGCTACATAAAGTACCAGGTGGTTATAATTAAAGTGCAGCTTACGCGGAGGTACAGTGTGGGCTACAATTATCGTATGGCAGCCAAACTTCGTAGATGTGCTAGTGCGTTAATGCGGAACCGACTCACGCTGGAAAAAATTAGTTCCAAGTTTGGCCACCAGGGGCAGTCTGGCGCTGTTCGCTTTTTTATGACGGTATGGCATCAGTGCTGTCATTTCATATGCCATAACGTATGTGAAAAGTAAGACTATCGAGAAGAGAGACCGTGCGCAGTTAGTGAAAATGTTTTTGTGAACGACAGCAATTACAATGCGGCTTTGAGATAGTACCGCCGACCAAAATGCCGAAGAAGGGGTCCGAAGTCATCAAATGGTTTAAAGAAGATGATAATGACATTCGAAACCGCGAGTGAGCTTGGTGTGACACATGGAAGAGGAAAACGTCCTGTCCCGGTGGAAGTTATTGCTAGTGCTGTAACTGACGATGCAGCACAATGTCTGGCTAGTGCTAGTGTTCGTATAGTGTCACGAGAATTGTCCATCCGTTGGTCAACATCATCGTCTGTTTTATACTGGTGCCCGTACAAGGTCCAGATGGTGCAGTGCCTGAAAGCTCATGACTCCAAGCAACGTTTTGAATTTGCTCTTTGGTTTCTAGCATGGTGACACGTGACCAGACAATGTTACATGGAGTGACGAGGCATATTTTACCCTACAGGATGCAATCAATTCGGGATACTGTTAAACTAGGTGTTGTGCACGAAGAGCCATTGCACTTATCGTATGTGACTTATCGTGTGGATTCACAAGCACCTTTGTTCTCGGTCCGTTCATCTACACAGAAAGGGTCTGCCCAGTGTACTGTGACGTCTGAACGTTATCGAGACCTTGTACAGTATGTGACTCCTGATTTGGAAGCGTGCAACTGTGTAGAAACCACTGTTTTTATGCGATGTGGGGCAACACCTCATGCCGTTCACCCAGTGGAAGTTCTGCATAATGGAACATTTCACGACGAGGTGGTCTCCAGAGGTTTTCCAGATGCTTAGCCTGCAAGATCACCTGATTTGAATTCATGTGACTTTTGCCTCTGGGGATATCTAAAAGAACGCGCTTACCAGGGGCACATTCGGTCGCTACCTGATCTGAAGGCTAGTATACGGGATCATGTTGCTCGGATTCCATCAGAACTGCTGCTAACAACTGTAGATCACGTCTTTTTACGAATATAGTATCCCGTCGATGTCTCTGGTGCTGCTTCGAAAGGTTCAAATGGCTCTGAGCACTATGGTACTTAACATCTATGGTCATCAGTCCCCTAGAACTTAGAACTACTTAAACCTAACTAACCTAAGGGCATCACACAACACCCAGTCATCACGAGGCAGAGAAAATCCCTGGTAGCTGAGTGGTCAGCGCGAAAGACTGTCAATGCAAAGGGCCCGGGTTCGATTCCCGGCTGGGTCGGAGATTTTCTGCACTCAGGGACTGGGTGTTGTGTTGTCCTAATCATCATCATTTCATCTCCATCGACGCGCAAGTCGCCGAAGTGGAGTCAAATCGAAAGACTTGCACCAGGCGAACGGTCTGCCCGACGGGAGGCCCTCGTCACACATTTCATTTCATTTCAGAGAAAATCCCTGACCGCGCCGGAAATCGAACCCCGGAACCCGGGCGCTCTGGGTCTGGTATTGAGGAACCTGTGTAAGTGGCGGTTAATAAAGAAATCAGTATTTTACCTACCTCACTTGGCCGGTCGGAGTGGCCGAGCGGTTCTAGGCGCTACGGTCTGGAACCGCGCGACCGCTACGGCCGCAGGTTCGAATCTTGCCTCGGGCATGGATGTGTGTGATATCCCTAGGTAAGTTAGGTTTAAGTAGTTCTGAAGTTGTAGGGGACTGATGACAGCAGAAGTTAAGACCCACAGTGCTCAGAGCCATTTGAACCTTTCTCACTTGTTTGACCTTTTTGGTCACGTCCTGTTCCTAGTCCACTATATATGGGAACATTTCTATATGCCTTTCTTGCATTCACAGCGTCATATCTGAACCCGGTAGCGAAAATTTGAACTAACTATTTTCCAGAAAAAATCGGTTCCGCATTACCGTATTAGAATATCTGCCTCGTTTCACTGCCTTACAGTAACTACAGCCCACAATGGTGCTCTGTGAGCAGCTGCACTTTAATTATAACCGGCTAATATTATCGTGCCATTTAAAAGACCATATTTGTACCAATACCCTGGTTAATACAAGAGATAAGACGATTAAGGATAGAACAAAATTACGTGTATATCAATACCCTGGTTAATTTAAGAGATAAGACGATTAAGGATAGAACAAAATTACGTGTTCCTCTGCGTGCTATCATTTAGCAGAAACTTCGTTGAAGTATATTCATCACTCCATGAAATAATAATGGCGTAACATCTCACGCTACTTTACTTTTATGACTACACTGTGCCAGCTGAACACTATGGCGGCAGAAGATGGGCAAAAACCCGAAACACATCTTCCCGTGGCTGAAGTCGTAAAAGCTACAAGCTGTATTTTTTCAAGCAATTCGCATTTAACGCTCTGTATACCAGCCTTCGTGCTTTCAGTAACTTGGTAGTCATGTGGACCAAAGCGCGCATATATTACAAACGTAGACGAAGAAGCCTACGACACCGGCGGCCAATTTGCGCTTCCCGTATGTCTCCGTTGGCTATCACGTTGTTTCGCTCCGACAATCGCCACCATGTGCGAAACACCCACGCAGAGACACGTGTTTACGCCGGCGTGCGATACGCGCGCCGCCGCCGCTATAACTGTGCCGCCATTATAGGGGGAGGATAAATTCCCGCGGCGTGTTTACGACGCGGGGCGACGCCTCCGGACGCAACTCCTGTTCACCGGCGCCGACACTAATGTGACGCGCGCCGGCGGCCAGATGAATTCTGGCTGCTCTAAAGTAAATACTCTAATGTCCCGACTCGAGATTATATTTCCAAAATATTATGACAGCACGGATGGACGCAAAGGGGAGGATTTAAGTACACGAGGAATTAACTGCCCGACGAAACGATAATTTATTCTGATATCCTTGCGTCTCCGCGTGCCTGAATTGTAAGTTACATGTGGAACATCCAAGAATACACAGTTATTAGTTCTCAGAATAAGCTGTTGCTCTGATCTCGAGTGTGCCTGTCATAATTAGAAGTCCATAAACCCAGCACGTGTTGTGACACGGTTTTCACATCTAGTGGTGTCTGAAGTGTGCCAGAATCTGCACCGCCAATTACATGCGCCCTTTCGTTTTGAATGAACACAACCACTGAATAGCAGCTATGTGTTTCGCAACGACTAAATTTATAATGTTCCGGAGAAAGCGGTTTTTCATGTTCGGAATGTTTTCGGTAAGACAGACATTTGCCATATATATTGGGACGGAGGCCAAATAACAAAAACGATCAACATTCTATTCTTAATGAGGGTGAACTTACAAAGGAACCTACGTGATTTGTGTTTTTGCGTAGAACAGTGAAGAACACATTAACTTTGTGAGACTATCGTCGTTACAGAGACTTTTTGATGCCTTTTGAAAGCTGCAATATTTTTCTTTATATCCGTCTTGTTCTAAGTTAAATCTATCTTGCCTTGAGTGGCTTTCATGTTTAGCTACATCTATCACTCGCTCAAATTAGTGAGCCAAATGTATTTTCACTACAATGAGTATCCCTTAAATTATTGCCGGCTGCTGTGGTCGAGCGGTTCTAGGCGCTTCAGTTCGGTACCATGCGACTGCTACGGCCGCAGGTTCGAATCATGCCTCGGGCATGGATGTGTGTGATGTCCTTAGGTTAGTTAGGTTTAAGTAGTTCTAAGTCTAGGGGACTGATGACCTCAGATGTTAAGTCCTAGACTGCTTAGAGCCGTTGAACCATTTGAATCTTAAATTATTAAAATGTTGTAACTAATTCTGTGATGCGGTAAAAAATTCCTCTTGATAAAACAAGAGTAATTCTCCAACTTCCGAATCTTTTTAATCTTTCACATGTTGTACAAAATGCCTTCCCTCCCCTCTTAACGTACTTCTGGTTCGAACAACGATGTCAAATTGCCATAAATGTCCATCCTTGGTATGTTGTTCAACGAGCGTTTCACATTGGTTTGAATGTCTGTTATATCGTTCAAGAGTTCACTCTTCATGTGAATTTCTGCACTTTGATGTTGTATGGTAATTTGGTATCGATAACACAATGTTTGGTCACCAATGATGATTTTTCCAGATAAGAACTGTTCGTATTTTGCATTTCACTCAAGACGTAGCTGGACTCCACAAGTTTTTGTTTGGGATTCAAGGTGAGTGGGCAAAACTTTGTATACATTTCGCTTTTCTTCGAAACATTCTGGAGAATGTCTTGAACCCCAGATTGAGAGACATTGCTCCACTGCGATTTGTGACACAGCACCGTTGACACACTGTGACCGCACGTCCACTATTTAACACTTCCTACTCACCACTGACTGGTGGAGTGCACATTAGTTGTATACATCAATTTCCTTCGTTGAAGCTGTCGCCGTAATTGCCGCACTGACTTCACTTGTATGCCAGATAGAAAGTCAATCTCGGGCCTTTTAGGGTGGACGGTGTTGGCTGAAATCCCCTGATAATATTTAGAATGAGTTTTGTCCGTCTTTAATTAGTCTCGCTATGGATTTTCCGCAGTGACACTACACTCTACGAAAGTAAACTACTGTATTCAGTTATTCAGTATCTCATTGGGGGTGGACTGCCTTTGTCTTCATCCGATGTGAAGGCTTGCTCATGTAGGCGCTTGAGGTTGGCCCTAAAAACGGTGCAACTCCGTTTTTTTCACATACACAGCGAAGTGACAGTTACGTTAACTTACCCTCTAGGTCAGGTACTCAAACCACAGTCGATCTTTAGAACTGACAGTAAGCCTCCTCCATTCTCTTTGGTCTATGTGTTATTCTCCAGCTAGTCTCATATGGGAGCTGTTAATCGAATTTTGGATCCTCGGGCTTCAAGAAATCCCAGTACGTTCTGCAGAAGGCTACCATTAGTACAGCAAAGTGACTAATTCCGAATTCAGTAGCAATGCAGTGTGACAAACATAACTGGATAATTTGTACAGTATCTCACATTAACTTTAAGTCTGGGACATGAGCTGATGTTCACTTTAGCCCATTCTTTATAGTTACGGCTGTAACTTTAGAATGAAATTACATTCAGTTGATTCAGACGAAGTTTCCAATTTCGCCATAATGTATTTCTAAACACTGTTACATCAACAGAGTGATAATGTTCAGCTAAAAGTATCTATTTAGGACTCTACACTGTAGTCGTGGTGTGTTACGGATGTCTAGCGACGGTAAGGAGTTGTAGAACTGTACTTAATCGTCTAGGATATGGAAGCTGTGAATTATATGTGTACATCTGCCTCTCTCTCTTTCTCTCTATCATATTTATGAGAATGATTGATTGATTTGCGCAGGGAGACAAAACAACAGTAGTCTTAGCCCACTACTGCCGACACCGAAACTGAGATTATTATGCAGTTTCTCTCCCTTTGATTCCAGTCAAGCCACCTAATACCTACAAAGCGTATAAGTAGGCGCTTTAGTAGCTCTGTATTAGACACAGTTTCTTTAGGAATTTGCGCCCCGAATATTCTGTGTCTTTTGACATTCAACGTTTCGCAGTGGAAGATCAAATGTGGTGCCTTTTGGTCCTCCTCACCGCCTAGTCTACATTTAAATATTTCTTTTTCTGTACGCATCGTGTTTCTTAAAGTTCCCTTGGCCAGTTATTAGATCTCCCAGCAATTTGATCCGTTTCCCGTCCAGGCACGGAATTACAGAAGTTTCTATGAAGCACAGCTTCGGCAATATCTGGGTGCCGCGTCTCGATCCAGCTATGTATTTTCGACTCCCAACAAATGGAGTCGTCGCATCCGTTCTACCAGCCTATCACCTTGCTCATCGCCACTAATTCCTGAGTGTCAATAAAATTCTTATGGGCTGTTGACCGCATTGTCAGTGTACAAAACTGTCCGATGTTTCGGTCACTATTGCAAGTGGCCTTCCTCATGGCTTTGTGCTGAGCTGACTGAATTTTATTGACAATGCCAACGGCCACGGAAACATATGCTTACATTAATCCCTGAGTGACAAATGAATCATAGCACATTTACCATGTTGCTTCCTCCTAATCTCACAAGGTCTATGTGGCATTCTGCGACGATCTTTGATCTCGTTGCAGGGGTTGATACATATTTCAGAGCTGATTAGCTTCCTGAATGAATATAGATGCCACGTCCTAGTAGCACCAACGCAGTTCTCCTCCACGCACGCTCTGAAAGTGGATGTTTTCACCTGGATTGCCTTGGCTGATGTCCTTACAGAGATTGCTGTTTCTGCTCTGGACTGTACCGTGTATGCTCCAGCCCAAACACCTACGTATGTTTCGCTCCGTTAGTAAACCACACTATCTCCTGAATGGTATCATGGTTCATACAATGAATGCTTTCACGACCGGATGTTTCATCTGCCGAGAATTCTTCCGGGCTGTATGGCCGTGGACCATGGAACTCTTCGATCCTTGCCGACTGACGAGTCGGACGTCGAAGTACGACCTAAATACCGTGGAAAGTGGACGTGGTCTGGATGTCACGTGATAGCAGAGATGAACCTAGTCATAGATAAAATATAACTATCGATCATAGTACATCAAATATAAAAACTTCTCATCGATTCTGTAGCGCCACTGTCCATACATCCACTGTGTTTTAATAGAAAAGAAGAAACTATGAAACGGTCTCCGTTCCAGCAGTGCACGTGCTGCTAATCACGCCAGTTATTGCTAAGTAGGTGAATCTCTGCACCTTACCAGGCCCTCTAGTAGCCATTTGCTATTCTGTATAGCACATGATTTCAAACCACTTCTTTACAACGGCTTTTTTACGTTAATGTCGCAGCTATAGGGGTGCACTGCACACGTCGAACACGTCCTGCATTCTCTCTGTAAACACGCACAAAAATGCACTTATAGGTAAGGCTATAACATTGAACATATTGTTCCAGAAAAGAACTAAGTTCCCGACTCCCATCTCTATCCAAGCTTTTGGGCGGTTTTGCTTAGCTGCATGGCAATTACTGGAACTTTAAGTCTTCTCCCAAACGTTCTCAATTGCCAAAGACTAAGTTTCTGGTAAAAGTACATCTGTCCCATTCATAAAATTATCTATTTGGCACAAGGGTTCAAAACCTGGGCAATTTTTTAAAATGTTTTCAAACTTTTTTTTAGGTTTTCCTGGAAATACTTCCGGCAATGAGGAGTTCACTAGAATAATTTTATTCATTAACTGAATAGATTCATTCGACGTCAAACGTTGAGTTTCAAGCTTTTTAATACTTCCAGGTATATGGGAAAAATGAGTACTAATCACAGCAATGTCTTTTTTAATCCTGGAATCATTAAAACCTTCCTTGCACTGGCAAACTGCCAAAGCCTCTGCACTATCGAAGTCGTTTACTTCCCCTCCAATGGCTTCGAAATGTTCATTGTGAAACAACACAGCTTCGACCCACGTATCCCAACGAGTTACCACTGGTTCTGGAGGTAAAGGCACATTTGGTAGTTTTTCTTTGTAGGAGCCTTGCAGGAGCCTTTAGAAACATTTTCTTTGTGGGTGAAATCAGTTTATTTACATTCACAGACGTGGAACGTAGTTCTTCAACAAGGCGATGTACTCCATGAGCAAAGCAGGTCACATGAATCTAACTGGGATAAAATACTCGGAGGGCTTTTCCTGCTGTGATAATATAGGGAGCTGCATCCGAAATAAACGCAAACACCTTTTCATCTGCAGAATATTCTGGAAATATTTTTCTAATACCCTCATTCACAAATCTGCCGATCTTAGACTGATTTACTTTTTCAAGTTACTTGCAGGCCGATAAATAGCAAGGAGAAGGCTCTTCTTTTAAAGCACCAGCAATTAAATTTGCAATGTAACTGCCACAACACGTAAATTGTCGGTATGTCATTTTAACGTAATGGAGATTTATCTTGTATATTTTGATTTAAACAATATTTGCTCTGGAAGTCTTTGAGCATAGGATACGTAACTTTGTGAAGGGGAATATAGCTTGCAATGAATGCTTCACATAGATCCATGTTAAACCAAATTATTTGGTTAGCTTTGAACAAATCCCTTCTACTGCACCTTCTGAAGTTAGCACTTGGCCGGCGCTCTTCCTCGTAACTGATATGCACGTGTTCGACTTTGAGATACACTACTGGCCAATAAAATTGCTACACCAAGAAGAAATGCAAATGATAAACGGGTATTCATTGGACAAATATATTATAATAAAACTGACATGTGATTATATTTTCACACAATTTGGGTGCATAGATCCTGAGAAATCAGTACCCAGAACAACCACCTCTGGCCGTAATAACGACCCTGATACGCTGGGGATTGAGTCAAACAGAGCTTGGATGGTGTGTACAGGTACAGCTGCCCATGCAGCTTCAACACGATACCACAGTTCATCAAGAGTAGGGACTGGTGTGTTGTGACGAGACAGTTGCTCGGCCACCATTGACCAGACGTTTTCAGTTGGTGAGAGATCTAGAGAATGTTCTGGCCAGGGCAACAGACGAACATTTTCTGTGTCCAGAAAGGCCCGTACAGGACCTGCAACATGCGATCGTGCATTGTCCTGCTGAAATGTAGGGTTTCGCAGGGATCGAATGAAGGATAGAGCCACGGGTCGTAACACATCTGAAATGTTACGTCCACTGTTCAAAGTGCCGTCAATGCGAACAGGAGGTGATCGAGACGTGTATCCAATGGCACCCCATACCATCACACCGGGTGATACGCCAGTATGGGGATGACGAATACACGTCGGAAACGTGGTGGTACGCATTTCTCCTCCGTACACGAGGCATCACAACAACGTTTCACCAGGCAACGCCGGTCAACTGCTGTTGGTGTATGAGAAATCGGTTGGAAAATTTCCTCATGTCAGCACGTTGTAGGTGTCGCCACCGGCGCTAACCTCGTGTGAATGCTCTGAAAAGCTAATCATTTGCATATCAGAGCATCTCCTTTCTGTCTCGTAAATTTCGAGTCTGTAGCACGTCATCTTCGTGGTGTAGCAATTTTAATGGCCTGTAGTGTGTAATGGAGGTACCAACTACCATGCTTTTTATAATTTGATCTCGCATTTTTCGACACTTTTCATGCATTGTTAAGCATTTTTCATACATATTTGCATGCATATTTTAAGGCGTTTATGACGCATGTAATCCGGTCTCCACTTTCAATAATCTTTGTTCCCAGTCGTCATTGGCGACTGCAACAGGAAAGGAAGGAACTGAGAGTATGCACAAAGCACCCTCTGCCGCACACCACAAGGTGGCTTGCGAAGTACAGATGCAGATGCCGGCCTGCCCGTGGGTCGAGCGCTATCGCCGTCCCTTTTAATGCCGTCAGCGCCGGCACGACGGACTGTGTAGTGAGTTGTCGGTACGTCACGAGACAAATTTGTTGGCACTGATATGGAGTTCCCGGTAGCGGCTGGACGTGCCGCTGGCGAGGAAAGGGGACACGGGCGGCGCGGGTGAGTGGCCTGTCCGGCGCAGGCAGTGGTAGGCGAGCCGCTGACTCGCTGATGAGCCGCCCGTATCTGGCTCGCGCGTCCGCTCGCTCGCCGCCGCCTGCCCAGCTGGCCGCCAGGCACGCCAGGGCGTTGCCCGGCGCGCGGCTAACCGCCTGTGGACACGAGCAGGGGGCTGCTCCCGTCCGGCAGGAGCTCCATCTAGAGGGGCACTTCACCCCAGGACTCTACAGACGACGAAAGAATTAGTTACTCCCAACAAACATCACGCTGTCTCTAGTCGTGGTAATGGCCCAAACTTCTTCAGTTACACTATATCCAGCCGAATCCACTTACAGATAATTATACAGGGTGTTACAAAAAGGTACGGCCAAACTTTCAGGAAACATTGCTCACACACAAATAAAGAAAACATGTTATGTGGACATGTGTCCGGAAACGCTTACTTTCCATGTTAGAGCTCATTTTCTTACTTCTCTCAAATCACATTAATCTTTGAATGGAAACACACAGCAACAGAACGTACCAGAGTGACTTCAAACACTTTGTTACAGGAAATGTTCAAAATGTCCTCCGTTTGCGAGGATTCATGCACCCACACTCCGTCGCATGGAATCCCTGATGCGCTGATGCAGCCCTGGAGAATGGCGTATTACATCACAGCCGCCCACAATACGGACACGAGGAGTCTCTACATTTGGTACCGGGGTTGCGTAGACAAGAGCTTTCAAATACCCCCATAAATGAAAGTCAAGAGGGTTGAGGTCAGGAGAGCGTGGAGGCCATGGAATTGGTCCGCCTCTACCAACCCATCGGTCACAGAATCTGTTGTTCAGAAGCGTACGAACACTTTGACTGAAATGTGCAGGAGCTCCACCGTGCATGAACCACATGTTGTGTCGTACTTGTAAAGGCACACGTTCTAGCAACACAGGTAGAGTATCCCGTATGAAATCATCCTAATGTGCTCCATTGGGCGTAGGTGGAAGAACATGGGGCCCAATCAAGACATCACCAACAATGCCTGCCCAAACGTTCATAGAAAATCTGTCACATGTCAACACAAGCACCGAAGGCAGCATTACCTTCCTTCAATTGATCCAACTGGCGGTGAATCGAGGAACTACAGTACATACTGACGAAACTAAAATGAGCTCTAACATGGAAACTAAGCGTTTCCGGACACATGTCCACATAACATCTTTTCTTTATTTGTGTGTCAGGAACGTTTCCTGAAAGTTTGGCCGTACCTTTTTATAACACCCTGTATACCGTACAGCTAACACATCAGTTCTCCTACACATTTCTTTCGGGATTAAGGTCAAATGATTCGGCAGGACATGCGATAACGTGACTGAGTGTTTGTGAAACCAGGAACATCTGCGTGCAGCGCCGTGACTAGAGCTGCTGCCATTTTATAACACTGGACTGCTTACAGTCTTCTGCAGTCTTCTGCATCCATGCGGATGCAGAAGAAAGGTCATTACATGGTAGAGAGAATGTAGAAATAAATATGTTAGGTCTTGAAACTTCCTGGCAGATTAAAAGTGCGTGCCGGACCGAGAATCGAACTCGGGACCATTGCCTTTCGCGGGCAAGTGCTCTACCAACTGAGATACCCAAGCACGACTCACGCCCCGTCCTCACAGCTTTGCTTCTGCCAGTACCTCGTCTCCTACCTTCCTAACTTTACAGAAGCTCTCTTGCAAACCTTGGCCGCGAAAGGCAAAGGTCCCGAGTTCGAGTCTCGGTCCGGCACACAGTTTTAATCAGCCAGGAAGTTTCAGACCAGCGCACACTCCACTGCAGAGTGAAAATCTCATTCTGGATGTTAGGTCTTGTTGACGACAACAAGAATCCGTCGTCCAAGCTATGCAACAAATGTCACCCCAAAAACGTCTCAGAGCCTCCTCTGTCGTGAACTACAACCTCCACATCTCATTAGGCCATGTGGACATTGGACACATTGTATCCTTTGGCAAAACATAAGATCGCACACACTTTACAACAGAAGGCTAGTGTCCTGTTTCTTTGTTGTTTTTCCCATAGAAGACCTGTAGCTCCTCATGCTACTGTCAGCAGTTATTTACTTTCTCTGTCAGTCGTGATTTGTATAGGTATTGAATCCGAATTTCATTGTATGGTATCACTTGTTGCCGACCGATGTTGCCGAGTGGTTCTAGGTGCTTCAGTCCGGAACCGCGCTGCTGCTAGGGTAGCAGGTTCGAATCCTGCCTCGGGCATGGATGTGTGCTATGTCCTTAGTTTGGTTAGGTTTAAGTAGTTCTTAGTCTAGGGGACTGATGACCTCAGATATTAAGTCTCATAGTGCTTGGAGCCATTTTTTTGTATGACGTGTCGATATCACGTCCTTGACCTCAGCGTTGGCAACGTAATTTGCATGTTTCTTTTAGAAGCCGATTATACCCAATGGGGTGTGCCCGCTGAGTCACACCTCCAGTGGCTCTGGACTACTAGCGCCATCTGCCACTGCGATGTAGGATGCCATACGGCAGCCACCCGCGCTCGTGCCCTTGGAGCCTCTTTGCTACGACACCATTGTGGTTTTACACTTGGAGCAATACGAGTTAAATGAGTCTTTCGTATAGTGTGGTATCTTCTGTTCTACTTACTTCTTCTCTTGTGGAGCTTTCCGACGACGAAAGTTCCCACACCGCTCTGTAGCCCATCTCCCCTTAAGCGTTGTGTACGAAGTTTTTCACAACACATTGACACGTTGTTCGTCTCTGGTATCTGTTGGTTAGGATCTTTCTTAAAGCAATTGTTCTTAGACTGTATTAGACAGCTAAGAGCTCTGCACCACTCCTTATAGGTCTGTAGACTGAGTCTCTACAGTATGTAACGAGGAATTTCTGTCAAGGCGTGATCATAGTTACGTCTAAACCCGACAGCTCCTTTCTGCCATTCTCTAACGCCTCAATGTCGGCCCATCTTACTGCACTATTTCGCACAACTGACTAACATATACACACCACTTCACAGCCATGTCCATAGTGGAGTGACTGGTACCACTTCTACACCGTCTATATCGCTCTTCATCGACCACTGTGCTCGTTTAAGATGGTGACAAAAGTTTTGTCAGTGAGCTTATTGTGGATATGCATCCATCATGGTAAAGAAAAAGCCTTAACCATCATGGCGACCGACGCATATAAGTTCTGAGTGGGATCTTGTTCTGTTCCATGCGAAGATCCAAAGTTCTGAGAGACTCTAGGGAAAGGTAAGGCTCCTCCTTTTTTCGAGCACGAAGGACGATGGAACGGTAATCTCGCTATTGAGGAATTGAGTAATGGCATCCGAAAGGTCGCTTACTGAAGCCTAGACTGATTTCAGCATTCTGAAACATAAGAATTTATTGCAAGTTCTGCTCCCAGAGAAAGTCAAAGGACAGATCCAAATCTTCCATCCATTTTCTCGTCAATCTATATTACGTAGAAAAAAAATGGCCATGTGTAAGCAGGACTAACGCACTGAGTGTTCTCTACAAACTTAATTATATATACACACAGTACATACGTTTCAGGAGTTGAGAAGTACGATGATTTTTGCCTTTTATCGACATTGATTCTGGCAAGGCATCGGTCTCAGGGGTACCAAGACTTTCGAGAACCATTTAATTTCGAGTCTGCTGTTAAATAACACAATTTTTTCGGATCTGATTACAAATTAACTGTTCTCGGACTTTTTCCCTTCCTTGCTTCATCGCAAATTTCATGATTATAGATCAACTGGAAGTATTAGGTAGGTTTTGATGACTGTGGTTGCAAGTATCAAAATATACCACGTAAGAGGATGTATCTTTTGAATCTATTGACTTAGAAGCTAACGCTTAATATATCACAAAGTTACCAAAGACACCAGTTTCAACGTGATTCCCTTCCTGAGAAAAAGGGATCCTACCTGACGGACGAACGGACAGTCTGACAAAAAATGATAGAAAACTTTTTTTTTCATCTGATATAATTACATATTAACTATCTTCGATTTTTTTTATTTTTTTTATTTATTTATTTATTTATTTATTTATTTATTATTTTTTTTTTTTTAGTGTGGTGCGTATCCTCGCTTCTTGGCAAATTTCACGATTCTATGCCAACGCTAAGTACGCTCTAGGTTTCGATGAGTGAGTTTGCAGGTTTGATAAAATGTAGTAGCTTCACTTTCTCACATCTACAAGGGATCAAAAGCCTTAATATGTGATATAAACGCCAACTTGATACAGCTACCAGTTACTTAGAAAATGGGTTATTCAGGCGGATAGAAAGCAGACGAGCAACAAAGTGATTATGTAAGGGTTTCTTTTTTCCGACTAAGGTTCGAAACCCTAAAAAAGACAACACGATTCCCAATTAATGAATTCGGTATTTAAAAATGGTAATGGTATCGCACAGTACTTTTTTTAAACAAAGTAACTGCACCGTCACGTATCTTGTTAATATGACCGGTTTCGGCCGAACTAGGCCGCCTTCTGATCTACAAGGAACATAACGCACAAATACCAAAGATGATTACTGTCCATCATCCAAATAATTTAATAGTAACACATTAAAATAATTATACTGGCGGAAGCGACATTTTACCTAACATTGCTAAATTGTGACAGCTTTCGCTGCCATGAGCTGGTGCAGGTGTTTCCAACTAAGTATCTCGTCAGTTGGTATCGGCGGAGTCGGACGGTCATCCATGCAAGTGCTGCCAAAGAACCGGTGTCACCATTGCGGCAAGGCACTTGGAAAACCATGTATGTGCTAGAAATGATAATTACATCTACCTAAGACGATAGTGTCGTCTTACTTGTGATCCAACAGAGTGAGTTGTATTAGAAGCCAGAACTGTATATCGCGAAAGTTTATAGTCAACAATCAGAAGCGACTGTCATTCTGTGCTGTATCAAGCGGTAAGTCATAGTGTTCAGCGACAGTAACAAATACACATTCTGTCCTGTGGACATAGATTGTTTTCATGTTGAATATTTCAGATTGTTCAAGTATTAATAATGTTGTTGTTGTTGTCTTCAGTCCTGAGACTGGTTTGATGCAGCTCTCCATGCTACTCTATCCTGTGCAAGCTGCTTCATCTCCCAGTACCTACTGCAACCTACATCCTTCTGAATCTGCTTAGTGTACTCATCTCTCGGTCTCCCTCTACGATTTTTACCCTCCACGCTGCCCTCCAATGCTAAATTTGTGATCCCTTGATGCCTCAAAACATGTCCTACCAACCGATCCCTTCTTCTAGTCAAGTTGTGCCACAAACTTCTCTTCTCCCCAATCCTATTCAAAACCTCCTCATTAGTTACGTGATATATCCACCTTATCTTCAGTATTCTTCTGTAGCACCACATTTCGAAAGCTTCTATTCTCTTCTTTTCAAACTATTTACTTCCTAAATAGCAAAACTCCTTTAATACTTTAAGTGTCTCATTTCCTAATCTAATTCCCTCAGCATCACCCGATTTAATTTGACTACATTCCATTATCCTCGTTTTGCTTTTGTTAATGTTCATCTTATATCCTCCTTTCAAGACACTGTCCATTCCGTTCAACTGCTCTTCCAAGTCCTTTGCTGTCTCTGACAGAATTACAATGTCATCGGCGAACCTCAAAGTTTTTATTTCTTTTCCATGGATTTTAATACCTACTCCGAACTTTTCTTTTGTTTCCTTTACTGCTTGCGCAATATACAGATTGAATAACATCGGGGAGAGGCTACAACCCTGTCTCACTCCTTTCCCAACCACTGCTTCCCTTTCATGCCCCTCGACTCTTATGACTGCCATCTGGTTTCTGTACAAATTATAAATAGCCTTTCGCTCCCTGTATTTTACCCCTGTCACCTTTAGAATTTGAAAAAGAGTATTCCAGTCAAAATTGTCAAAAGCTTTCTCTATGTCTACAAATGCTAGAAACGTAGGTTTGCCTTTTCTTAATCTTTCTTCTAAGATAAGTCGTAAGGTCAGTATTGCTTCACGTGTTCCAACATTTCGACGGAATCCAAACTGATCCTCCCCGAGGTCTGCATCTACCAGTTTTTCCATTCGTCTGTAAAGAATTCGCGTTAGTATTTTGCAGCCGTGGCTTATTAAACTGATAGTTCGGTAATTTTCACATCTGTCAGCACCTGCTTTCTTTGGGATTGGAATTATTATATTCTTCTTGAAGTCTGAGGGTATTTCGCCTGTCTCATACATCTTGCTCACCAGCTGGTAGAGTTTTGTCAGGACTGGTTCTCCCAAGGCCGTCAGTACTTCTAATGGAATGTTGTCTACTCCGGGGGCCTTGTTTTGACTCAGGTCTTTCAGTGCTCTGTCAAACTCTTCACGCAGTATCGTATCTCCCATTTCGTCTTCATCTACATCCTCTTCCACTTCCATAATACTGTCCCCAAGTACATCGCCCTTGTATAAACCTTCTATATACTCCTTCCACCTTTCTGCCTTCCCTTCCTTGCTTAAAACTGGGCTGCCATCTGAGCTCTTGATTTTCATACACATGGTTCTCTTCTCTCCAAAGGTCTCTTTAATTTTCCTGTAGGCAGTATCTATCTTACCCCTAGTGAGATAAGCTTCTACATCCTTACATTTGTCCTCTAGCCATCCCTGTTTAGCCATTTTGCACTTTCTGTCGATCTCATTTTTGAGACGTTTGTATTCCTTTTTGCCTGTTTCATTTACTGCATTTTTATATTTTCGCCTTTCATCAATTAAATTCAATATTTCTTCTGTTACCCAAGGATTTCTAGCAGCCCTCGTCTTTGTACCTACTTTATCCTGTTCTGCCTTCACTACTTCATCCCTCAGAGCTACCCATTCTTCTTCTACTGTATTTCTTTCCCCTATTCCTGTCAATTGTTCCCTTATACTCTCCCTGAAACTCTGTACAACCTCTGGTTCTTTCAGTTTATCCAGGTCCCATCTCCTTAATTTCCCACGTATTAATAATGCGATGTAATATTTTGTGTGTCTTGTAGTCCCCGCTCGACCTCCTCCAGAAGTAAACTTGTAGGACCTTCTACAGTGCCGACGTGAAATGCCTCAAGAGCATTTTTTTAAGTATATAAATAAAAGAGTGAGGACGGCTGCAAGTGTTTTATTTTCTCACAACAGTAAATGGCCGTCCTGCCAGAGACCTCCTGCCAAAAGGATGGACATACAGAAAAAGGTGTTCTTTCGTCCGGCACAAAAGACAGTTCCGCCAGCGCCATGCCTTCAAAACAGTGCGCTCTAAGGTAAGCCTCCCTCAATTATCAGCACTTTCATCGACAAGATAATGTCTCTATGAATATTAAAATACATTTTATGGTTGAATTGGCTCTGTTCGTTGAGGCTGATTTTGGTTTGTTCTTAATATTTGTGTAGATTTCAATTTTTTACAACAAGTTTAGTGGGCTGTCCTTTCGTTCGTGATGTATAATAGTTTTCTTCTTCATTCTTACAAGAGCGATTGTGTTGTATGTTGCTATGCTTCTGTGAATTCTCCATGTAGCGTATTTGAAAATTACTCTCAGTTGCTCATAATATTGATAAAAGGAACACAATCTTATTTTTTTAATCATAGCTCTGCAGCGTGAAAAGGCAAATATGCTCCGGAATATACTCCTGTTTAAATTAAAAGCCCCTCGCTGAATAGCTGTCTCAGTTTGCCTTCCTTAGCACCTTTAAATTTTCCCCAAGGCTGACGTGCTAACATGTTCGCGCTCATTTTTAACATACAACTGACCTCTCACTCGCACATGCTGCTGTTACTGTAAATCGCTCACAGCCACCAGTCCAGTGCTGGAAATCGCTGATACCCTCCCTCTGAAAGTGGCACATTCTTTTTCATTCAGTCGAACCCATTGTCATTATTTATTTGTGCCTCTCTGACTCCCACTGTCTCCTTTCTCACACCATCAGTCTCCTTCCTTCTGTCTTACTACTACTCCCTTTTCCCTGTGTCGCTCTATTTCTCTTGCTATCTTTTACTACTGTTATCTCATTTATTCCATCCCACTGCTGCTGTCTCTTCTCGATGTCATTACCTCTCTCTTCCTTATTGCTTTGTTATTGATTTTGTCTCTCGTTATCAATGGCTTTCAGCATTTGCCCTTTCCCCTTCTCTTTATTCCTATCACTGCGTCTTTCACTGTTTTCCCTAACACTGTTCTGTCACTCTCAACTACTTTCCACTGTCACTGCGTCCGCCTCTTTCTCCCACACTGCCATTGTCTCCTTTGCTCTTTCTCTACCACAAGGACGGTCTACTTATGTTCCAGTATTTACTAATTTTCCCTTTCTTTCCCATTGTAACTTTCTCCTCATCTCTCAGCATAAAAGAAGCAAGTATGTTGCCAGAAAATTTTTGGGAAAATTTTTGAACATGCTGAGAAATGTTGGATGAGGGAGGTGGTACCTCACTTTGAAGTCGGTCTTTTTAATTTCAACATCAGCTTATTTGCCTTTTTTTACGCTCCGATAGGAGCATTAGTCTGCGGGTTCTTTTTTTCCCTTTTTGCTACAGCAAGGCAAGACACTCAGGTGAAAACCACTTTGTGGGTCAGTAGAATTTATTTGGTTTACTTATATGAAACTGAAATAATCCAAAACTCATTTTAATCTTCAGACCGGATTTTACGTGCACAAAAATTTTGTATGTGCTTCAGTACTACAACATGGGGTTCCCAGAATCATTTTGGCGATGACGGAGACACTTTACGGATTATCTATCCGTGCTTCGTGACTTTATAAACTACGTTTTCGTCTCTCACCGTGTTTTTCACGCGTATTTTACGTGTACAATTAGGGTAACTTAAGACCTCTGTGCCTCGGAAACGGCTAAAGGTATTAAAAAAAATTTCAAGATTGTTCGAGATCTAAAGGATATATCGGAAAAATTGCAGTCATTCACTGTGCATAGCCGTCTTAGAATTCGCGGCTTGGTTTGGTAGCCAAAAACCGTGTTTATGGGGTGTTTCTCGATAGCGGATAAAGATTTTTGAAAACGAGAAATGGCACTTATATAGAAAGTACCGATAAAATTATAGCAGTTTGGCACGGTTAGCTATTTATATATCCACTGCTGGCTGCGAAAAAATTGTGAACAACGGCCTATTTGGGTTTTCTCAGGAACCTCCTGAAAGTTGGCAATACTCTCATAGGATTTAAAGGTTGGCTACAGCGCGCATACACAAGCTCTGGAACCTAAGACATTGTTGTCGCGCTTCGCAGCGCACGGATTAATTAGTGGCAGTTTGGAAGCCAGTGTAGGAGCCCGCCTGCTGTGGTGCCAAAGTGTGTTGGGCGAGGGATCGTCGCCGAGCTGCCGTACTGCTGTGTCCGCTAGCAGCGACACAGGATTTGGTATTGAGCTGATATTTTTTATAATTTGCAGCGCGCTTATTAATTTAAAGAAAAGGGTTTGTGTATGTGCGTAATTTTGATAATGATAGGACTTGAATTCTTAAGGGAAACCATTGTTAGGCGAGTAGATTAATTACTGATTTTTGTGATGTTATGGAACTTGTGATTGTCATGGAATTGTTTCACTATGTGTTTAATCTGGCTTTAATGCCACTGGAGGCGGGTTTAGATACGAAGCGATTGATCAAAGAGCTTCTAGCGTTTTGTTCACTCAATGAGAAAGAATCGCTTTCAGAATATAGTTTTTAAAAAAAGGAATTACTTGTTTGGGTTATCATTTATCGAGTTTAGATTTGACCAAACCCTTTCTCTTGTATAATATGTGGTTTTAGTAAGCAGCAGCAGCAGCAACAGCAGGAGCCGCCATACAGAACATGCATTGCACTGAGCATGAATAATAGGTATTTTAATGTTTTTTGTTAAATGATGGAATACAGCAGATCAAGCAGTGGCAGCAGAAATACCAAGTAAGTTATTTGTTGCGCACAGGAATAATTAAAAAAAATAAAGTTTAGGCGATCTGTTTAGTAGTAAAGTTAACAAGAGTACAAACACGTGATTTTGAGTAGAAAACACGAGATAAGAAGATAGAGCTCGCGACTTTCAGTCCCATAAATTAAACTGCGTCGCATGTGTACTGATAGATACACGTGTTGGAGGTGCATGTTCAGCCTATGCCTTTGCATTAAGCAGGCTGTCTCGGTGCACCGCTAAAAATCAGTGAGACCGCACGTGGCTAGGCTCGCAGTAGGCTGCAACGCTGGAAGGTACTTCTTTCCAGAGTTTTATGAAAGATACATAACCCACTGTCTGACACTTTTGAGTGGGTGTATTAACATTAACTAACTTTGCTATTAGTTGTACAGAAGTGGTTTATTAATACATGCACACTATCTATTAAGTAAGCAACATTCTGCAGCGGATAGGCACTTGGTGCAGCGAGTGGCAACTGACCCTTAACATAGACAAATGTAATGTACTGCGAATACAGAGAAAGAAGGATCCTTTACTGTATGATTATATTATAGCGGGACAAACACTGGTAGCAGTTACTTCTGTAAAATGTCTGGGAGTATGCGTGCGGAACCATTTTAAGTGGAATGATCATACAAAATTTATTGTTAGTAAGGTGGGAAGCAGTTTGAGACTTATTGGGAGAGTCCTTAGAAAATGTAGTCCATCAACAAAGGAGGTGGCTTACAAAACACTCGTTCGACCTATACTTGAGTATTGCTCATCAGTGTGGGATCCGTACCAGATCGGGTTGACGGAGGAGATAGAGAAGATCCAAAGAGGAGCGGCGCGTTTCGTCACAGGGTTATTTGGTAACCGTGATAGCGTTACGGAGATGTTCAGCAAACTCAAGTGGCAGACATTGCAAGAGAGGCGCTCTGCATCGCGGTGTAGCTTGCTCGCCAGCTGTGAAGAGGGTGCGTTTCTGGATGAGGTATCGAATATATTGCTTCCCTCTACTTATACCTCCTGAGGAGATCACGAATGTAAAATTAGAGAGATTAGAGCGCGCAAGGAGGCTTTCAGACAGTCGTTCTTCCCGCGAACGATACGCGACTGGAACAGAAAAGGGAGGTAATGACAGTGGCACGTAAAGTGCCCTCCGCCACACACCGTTGGGTGACTTGCGGAGTATAAATGTAGATGTAGATGTGAATGATCGGCCTCTTAGCCTCTCTGGAATCCTCCCAGAGAGTTGCCCGTCCCTAGCCACTTGGAGGCGGGCCACTACTTCTAGAAGAAACCACTCCCTCTATACTACTCTTTTATTCCCCCCACCACGATACTGAGCTAGCTACAACTACTAGCTACTACAAGTCAAAGACGTAAACAAACATAGTATTTACATATTTACAATTGCGCATTAGATCTGACGCGCTTTTACCCTCTCCCAAGGTAGGCTCGCTGGGCCTCCCTTGAGATTTTATTTACCAGTTTGCGAAATTGCTGAACAATTCGCCATTTGTCAATATTTTAAAAAAATGACTCTGAGCACTATGGAACATCTGAGGTCATAAGTCCCCTAGAACTTAGAACTACTTGAACCTAACTAACTTAAGGACACCACACACATCCATGCCCGAGGCAGGACTCGAACCTGTGACCGTAGTGGTCGGTAGGTTCCAGACGGTAGCGCCTAGAACCGCTCGGCCACTCCGGCCGGCTCAATACTTCATTTACATTCCTTGTTTGCAGAAGCTGCCTCTCAACTGAGACAGCCTGTTCGTATATTGGACACTGAAACACTGTGTGTTCTGGCGATCCTTGGCCTTTCCCTATTTTATGCAGGTACGTGGGATAGGGACCGTGACCTCTAAGGAAGTGAACTAGGCCCTGTGAGGGCTTCATTATCTTGTTCTCTAGTGTTCCCCTTACCGTGGGTAGAAAACCCGCTGGAAGGTAGCGAGCGGCAGTCACCCGCTGTCGTCGGCCAGGGCAAGGCGGGCGGGGCGGCGGTCGGACACGCGCCCACGGCCAGCCGCCGGCCGCCGGCTTGTCCGCGGCGCTTTTTGCGCTCGCCGGGCCGTTTTGATATCTTGTTTGCGGGCGCGGCGAGTCCTGGGTGGCGCGCTGCCTGCCAAATGCGATGTCGTACAATGGCCGCCGCGACAGCCATCCGTCATGCGCCGGGCGGGCATTCCGCGCCGCTCATCTCCATGAGCAGCGGGCGGACCACCGCGCGCACGCCGCACCGCAGCCAGCCGCCGCGCCGCCCGTATTAATTACCATCACTCTGCTGTCGTCCGCTGCCGGGGAAATGACTTCAGTGGATCAAACGCAGCTCTGCAGCCCCCTCACTCACTACGGTTTTCTTAATATTTCTTTATGAACCAGTGAGATTGTAGGAGCCGATATGTTTATACCCTAATGAAAACGGAAACAGTTGCACAGTGAAAACCTTGAGCGAGTGTTACTAAACTACGAGTGTCATTCAATAAGCAATGCAACACATTTTTTCTCGGCCAATTTAGGCTGAAAATGCGAAATTTGCTGTGGGACATCGTGGAATATTCCCACTTCAGCCCCTTCAGTGGAAAAAAAAAGGTTCAAATGGCTCTAAGCACTATGGGAGTTAACATACGAAGTCATCAGTCCCCCAGACTTAGAAGTACTTAAACCAAACTAACCTAAGGACATCACATACATCCATGCCAGAGGCAGGACTCGAACCTGCGACCGCAGCCGCGTGGTTCCGGACTAAAGCGCCTAGAACCGCTCGGTCACAAAGGCCGGCCCCTTCAGTATCATAAAGCTCCTCTACGTAGTGACACTGTACGTAGACTTCAAAATGACGTCTGTAACAGAGATGTTGCCGAAGCACATAGTTGCAGTCCACTTTCTTTTGGCGGAAAACGAGCCCATGACAGATATTGAAAGACGGTTGCAGGCAACGTTGACGTTAAGTTTTTTTTTCTCGGTAATTGTAAAATTTTACCATGCTTGAGAAGTGTGGCGTCTGTTCTCGTAAGTTTGTGCGTTACGGTGTGGGATTTGTTCAAAGTATTTTCATTGGGGGGGAGGGGGGCGGTGCAGAGGGGAATCCAGTGGGCATTCTAGCGAGATCCTCTCCCGGGAATGCAGAATCTGTAAATCTGTAGTAAAAATAAGTTGATAGAGGAGCAGGAGCATAAGATCTGTGCCCTTCATGTGCAGTTGCAATACGCAAAGGAGGAACTAGAAAGGTTGATGTGGGTGAAGGGTGCTGCAGAATGGGAACTGGCAGTTGGCAGGAAGGCAGATAGGAGGAGGAAGTGTTCAGACAGTTGTACTTTGCGTAAATGCAATTCATTTGACCAACTGTCAGAGTTGAGTGTAGAGGAGCTTCTTGTAGCTGTAGGTGTAGGAAACATGCAGCAGTCCTCAGCAGTTATGAGCCCTAAGTCAGCTGCAAAATCTAACAGAAGAAGAAGGTTCTGCTGTTGGTTAGTTCACACGGTAGAGATGTGGCCCAGCTGTAGAAGGAATTGAGTACCAGGTTACGAGCACTGTGAAGCCTACTGCAGGGTTGGCTCAGGGGACTGACAGCATACGGGAATTATGTAGGGATTTTACGATGGAGGATCAGTTAGTGACAGTGAGTGAGGGAGGGGACAGTCTTGATAGGGATGGGGAATATGATGTAGGTGGTGACCTGGTAAAGATAACTACTCAAACTGGTGACATTAATCTGCATTTCGTACACCTATTTCAGCGTCATGATCGGCCTCATGTTAATGTGGCTGTTAGGGGTGTTAACATGGGACTGGAGAAAGGCACTCAAGGCGGAGGGTATGGGTCGCATTGCAGTGGAGACAGTTGAGTCTGTCAGTAGATCGGGTTTCACTAGGCATGGCCTGCACTTCAGTCAGTATGGGAAGGGCAGGCTGGCAATGCTTATAGGTGACGGTGTAGCATGTGGTCGTGGGATCACTCATGGAACAATTACTGTAGTAGTTGGTGTTAGAGCTGCATTTTTTTTTTTAGACAGAAGGCATCTGATAGATATACCTGCTACAAGGAAGTCTCTCAAACTAAGGTTTCACCTTCAGAGGACGACATGTTTAAAAGGAGAGAAGGAATTAGCATATTTCGTCAAATAGGTATTAAAGTTGGTGAACTGCTTATAGATGTTGACTCTGAAATTATTGGTTTATCGGAGCACCACTTAAATAATTTGACAATTCAGAGGCTTCCTTTACCAGGAGACAGATTAGCTGGCGGTTTTTCAAATGGTCCCATACGGAGTGGGGGAGTGCCTATGTACGTAAAACACAATATTCCTTTTGAGTCTATAGACGTATCAGGGCGGAGCGCTGATCAGGTATTTTAATGTTGTGCAGGGCCAGTTGAAGTTAGTGTAACTAAACTTATAATTGTTGTTGTTTATAGGTCCCCTAACTCTGATTTCAGAGCGTTTCTGCTCGAGCTAGAGGTTTTTTTTATTCACTTCACAGGAAGTATCAGAAATTAGTTACATGTGGTGACATCAATGTTAAGTTTGTACATGATGGTGCCAGCAAAAGGATGTTGGTAAATCTAAATTCACATGATCTGATGCAGACTGTGTTTTTTTTTCAACTGAGGGCAGGGAAACATCAGCAGTCATGGACAATAATTCTATTCATTATTCATTACTAGATGGTCATTCTGTTAGTAAAAGGGTAAATGGCCCTCAGGTCATGATATACAAATTTTAACCCTAAAAGTCTTTTCAACTCAAAGAAATGTCACATAATTAGAAACTATGTAGGAAAGCTAATCCAACGGCCACAGGCCGATAACGCAGACGACAAATATAATGGTTTCCTTAACATATTTCTCATTCTCTTTGAGAGTTGCTTTCCTTTAGGACATTATAAACTGGGTACTAGCAGTAAAAGGCAGTCTGGGTGGCTGACTAGTGGGATAAGGATATCATGTAGAACAAAGAGGGAATTATTTCAAAATGTTAGAAGTAGTCACAATCAAGCTACAGTAGCGTATTACAAACAGTATTGTAAGGTGCTTAAAAATGTTATTAGGGAGGCAAACAGTATGTGATAGGCAAATAGAATAGCTAATTCGCAGGTCAGAATTAAAACCATATGGTCAAGAAAGTGTACGGTCAGAAGCACAAGATCGACGATATAAAGCCAGTTCGTAGTAAAAATATTTCTCTTACTTACGTGTCAGATACGAGATAGTGTATGTACAGTATTTAAAAATCATTTTATGAGTATTTCTGGTGAATTAAATAAAATCATACAACTCTCTTGGCAAACTCCTTTCCGAGATTGATACTCATAGGTGTGTGCCACCTGGGTACCTCGTCACCTAACAGAATACCATAAAGAGCAACGAAGAACGCTCTGTGGATAACTGCTTGCTCGTTATGTGAACCATGGGTTCGTCACTTCGAATCAAAAACAAAACGGCAATGCATGAAGAAAAAGTTCAAAGCCTCAGCCGGAATGTCATGGTGACGGTCTTTTGGGACTTCGGAGGGGCTATTCTACCTGATGCCCCGCCCTCATGGTGCAATGATCACACATACGAAGACGCTGGTGAAGTTCACGATGCAATGTTGATCGAGGTATATCAAGTTGCCTAGATGCTTGACGAATTTACTTCGTGGGCTTCTGAGAAACGTTTGATGTCCACTGTCTCTTGCGAAACTCGGTAACGTGCACCGCCAGAATGTTTCAGAACACTTCCTGTTGCCAGAAACTTCCTATACCATTCTTTAATTGTTTTCACATCAGATGGATCACATTCATACACACGACGATAATTTCTTTGCACAGTAATCGGCCATTTTTTCTGCCTCTTTCCTTTTTATTCCCAAAACCTCTCATATATTCACTATGTTTCTTCTTCCTCTCTTCTGCCCACTTCTTTCCTGTTTTCTTCTCTTTTGGCGTTCGCTGAAATTTCTTTTTTCTGATTTCTTTCTCTGCGTTTTTCCCTGCCTGATATGTCTTACGTGGAGATGTTCAGTTTCTTGAGGTCTTCCATGATATCCTTAACTCAGTTTATTTTCACTAGATAGAAGGAAGAGTTAGTGGGTCCCAAATTTTGGGCACAATTCGTCAGAAGCCTAAGCACAGATACTTCAGCTATGATCAGTCGTCACAATGATACAACAGATTCTTGAAGAATGATCGCAGTCTCTAGCGTGCATCGCAAGAAGACTGTTCGAAAACTTCTAGAAACATAAAGGCCTATATGGAGATTACAATTAATCTAAACATGATCACCAATTCCACAAGCCTTTTCATTCTCTGTGAAAAATTATTGTGAATGGTTCAGTAGTATAATATTTTTGATTGATATTATTAACATTTGTTACAATAAACTTAGTCTTTCACTGTCCTTGTCTCAAATTATCATAATTACGTAGCTCTATAACAATGTAATCGCCTCTGAGCTATTTAACACACGATATTGTGATAGCGGCTGAATTGGAATTAGCTAGTTCTGATCCTGGCAGAGGAATGAACTCTCCAGCAAGCAGAGGACAAGGAGGTGTTGTTCAGTTCCTATTTATGAAAATATGGAGTAGTGCTGGCGTAAATCCCAGGCCTCGCTTCAATATGTTAATGGAGGAGATGAATCAGACATATGTGATGGGGATGTATCTGTTGCAGTGAGAGCATTAATTCTTTAATAATTCGAATGGAGCAGATTGTGTCCCGGCACTGGGTTTGCACTTTCCCTATCTTTCATTTTATAGCAAAACGAACTGTAACTATTCTCCTCGGTGGTTTTTTTTTTCTATTGTTTAGATTGGAGTAAACAGAAGTTTCAGTGCTCGTCTTCGGCTCGGTAGCGTGGAATGCAGCGTTAAGCTTTCTCAGTGTGAGGAGTGGTTGTTGCCTTGTGCATTTCTCTCATTCTAACCAAATTTCTGCGATTTATTTTCTGTCTTTAGTGGATTTACGAGAGCAGATGAGTTAGAAAAATTTGAGTGAAACTTCTACATCTGACTGTCTTAATTACAAATTAAACAAGGCCCCATTGTTGAGTCATTGATTTTATTCGTTGGGTACATAAACGTCTTTTTTTATGTTTTGTGTACATTATAGAATCCTTGAAAATACTCAGCTGACTGTTTTGACCTACTCCAGTGTACTCCAGAAACTTTGGCAGCAGTATTTCATGTCACAAAAGGCAATTTGTGAGTACATTTATATCATTAGCCACATATCTTTTAAGAATTTTCGAGAGACAACGACTGCCACATAGATAATTTTTTTCCTATTATATTGACACTCGTGGGCAGCATTAGTGCAACATCTGTTTACATAAGAGAGTGTCAGTGTGACAGATTGCTACGCTGGGGTCCTTGGGTTCGATTCCTGGCAGGATCGGAGATTTCATACGCTCGGGGACTGGGTGTTTTGCTGTCTTCATCATCATTTCATCACTATCGAAATACACGTCGCCGAAGTGTAGTTAAAGAGAAAGACTTGTTCTAGGTGGCCGTACAACCGCAGATGAGGTCACCTTCCAGTAATGTCACTTCATTTTAGTTGTCTTGATTGCAGTGGATCAAGTGGGAGCTGCAGAAGGTGGTTATGTTTATTGAACTTCTCTGGAAAACAAGCTTGATGTACTGGTAAAAACAGGCTTAAAACAGTCACTCCCTCTATACCACTACTCAGAGCCCTGTAGCACTCTGACTACTCTCAAAAAACTTTCAGGTATGACCACTGTATTTGACAATGAACACCACAGTGAGTCTCCGTAATGTCAACAACCGGTTTTTATCATATTCTCTGTAAACCCTACAAGGCCACAGTTAAAGACGATAAGGGCACAGACAAGAACTCCATCGTCCAAATTTCCTTTGAAACAAAATGCAGTTTCTTTTCTTTTAATATCCTTTGCCGAGTCCGCTTCGTGCCAACGGCCTTGCCGCAGTAGTAGCACCGGTTCCCGTCAGATCACCGATGTTAAGCGCTGTTGGGCTGGGCTAGCAGATGGATGGGTGACCATCCGGTCTGCCGAGTGCTGTTGGCGAGCGGGGTGCCCTCATTCCTTGTGAGACAAACTGAGGAGCTACTCGATTGAGAACGCTGTTGGGCTGGGCTAGCAGATGGATGGGTGACCATCCGGTCTGCCGGGTGCTGTTGGCGAGCGGGGTGCCCTCATTCCTTGTGAGACAAACTGAGGAGCTACTCGATTGAGAAGTAGCGCCTTCGGCCTCGGAATCTGGCATACCGCGGGGAGAGCGGTGTGCTGACCACATACCCCTCCATATCTGTATCCAGTGACGCCTGTGGGCTGAGGATGACACTCCGGCCGGAGTTTAGTTTAGAGTACGTTTCGTGCGTTAGACAACGCCTCCAGTTAGCCAATAGCTCCACGTTCTCTTAGGCGGCCTCTTCCTAAACAGTCTGTGCACACTTGCTAAGCATCAGCATCCACCTCGAAAACGGACGATAGTAAGTAGTCTCACATGCGGGCGAAAGGGAACGCACTTCTCAACACTTACTGAACTTTCCACACCTAGAGAACAACCTCACTGATTCCTGACTGCATTCAGCATTAAGCCTGCACACCACCTCCGCCACGCGGTCCACACCCGCCTCTTGTACCCGCCAGTACTACCGACTGACTTCTTGATTTCGTGGGATGTGCACAGCTCCACAACATTCTTTTCATGTGCAGACGTTTCGGCCAATCAGCCTCAGAGCAGAAAGTAGGCACTGTGATAGACCATTTCCTGCTAAAGCTCATACCGCTACTGTGAAATGCCGCTCCCTGTCGACGCTCTGAAGAAACACCAGCCATTATGTGGGAAATACACTCATGGAAATGGAAAAAAGAACACATTGACACCGGTGTGTCAGACCCACCATACTTGCTCCGGACACTGCGAGAGGGCTGTACAAGCAATGATCACACCCACGGCACAGCGGACACACCAGGAACCGCGGTGTTGGCCGTCGAATGGCGCTAGCTGCGCAGCATTTGTGCACCGCCGCCGTCAGTGTCAGCCAGTTTGCCGTGGCATACGGAGCTCCATCGCAGTCTTTAACACTGGTAGCATGCCGCGACAGCGTGGACGTGAACCGTATGTGCAGTTGACGGACTTTGAGCGAGGGTGTATAGTGGGCATGCGGGAGGCCGGGTGGACGTACCGCCGAATTGCTCAACACGTGGGGCGTGAGGTCTCCACAGTACATCGATGTTGTCGCCAGTGGTCGGCGGAAGGTGCACGTGCCAGTCGACCTGGGACCGGACCGCAGCGATGCACGGTTGCGCGCCAAGACCGTAGGATCCTACGCAGTGACGTAGGGGACCGCACCGCCACTTCCCAGCAAATTAGGGACACTGTTGCTCCTGGGGTATCGGCGAGGACCATTCGCAACCGTCTCCATGAAGCTGGGCTACGGTCCCGCACACCGTTAGACCGTCTTCCGCTCACGCCCCAACATCGTGCAGCCCGCCTCCAGTGGTGTCGCGACAGGCGTGAATGGAGGGACGAATGGAGACGTGCTGTCTTCAGCGATGAGAGTCGCTTCTGCCTTGGTGCCAATGATGGTCGTATGCGTGTTTGGCGCCATGCAGGTCAGCGCCACAATCAGGACTGCATACGACCGAGGCACACAGGTCCAACACCCGGCATCATGGTGTGGGGAGCGATCTCCTACACTGGCCGTACACCTCTGGTGATCGTCGAGGGGACACTGAATTGTGCACGGTACATCCAAACCGTCATCGAACCCATCGTTCTACCATTCCTAGACCGGCAAGGGAACTTGCTGTTCCAACAGAACAATGCACGTCCGCATGTATCCCGTGCCACCCAACGTGCTCCATAAGGTGTAAGTCAACTACCCTGGCCAGCAAGATCTCCGGATCTGTCCCCCATTGAGCATGTTTGGGACTGGATGAAGCGTCGTCTCACGCGGTCTGCACGTCCAGCACGAACGCTGGTCCAACTGAGGCGCCAGGTGGAAATGGCATGGCAAGCCGTTCCACAGGACTACATCCAGCATCTCTACGATCGTCTCCATGGGAGAATAGCAGCCTGCATTGCTGCGAAAGGTGGATATACACTGTACTAGTGCCCACATTGTGCATGCTCTGTTGCCTGTGTCTATGTGCCTGTGGTTCTGTCAGTGTGATCATGTGATTTATCTGACCACAGGAATGTGTCAATAAAGTTTCCCCTTCCTGGGACAATGAATTCACGGTGTTCTTATTTCAATTTCGAGGAGTGTACATTTGCTATTGCAAACCGCGTAGCGGGGACAGACCACGCCCGTTAGTCGGTTTAGAGGAAGCCAACTCTTGTGGCTCCAGACCGGCTAATAGCAACAGCCCCACGGTGACTGGGAAGCCAGTACTGTAGATCAGCATAGTGGCCAGCAATCATGGTCCAAAACTGATATGTCCCACTATGAATATAATACCAGTGAGCCACAGTGATGTACATAAACTCATACAAATACCTAGGAGTAGCACCTAGTAGGGACGTGAAATAGAATGATCACATAGGGTAAAGCAAGTGTCAGGCATCGTCTTATTGGTAGACTAGTAGGAAAATGGAATCAGACTACAAATGAGATTGCTGATAAATCACTCATAGAACCCATCTAGGATGTTGCTCAACTGTCTGTGATCCACACCACATAGGACTAACAGGAGATATTGAACATATGCATAGAAGGGCAGTACGAATGGTCACAGGTTTATTTGACCAATGGAAGAGTGTCAGAGAGATGTTGAAGAAACAGAACTAGCAGATTCTTGTAGACAGAGAAAGCAAGCAAGAGAAAGTCTGTTAACAAAGCTTCAAGAACCGGCTTCAAATGATAACTCTAACTACAAAACCCTAAATATCGCTCTCTTAGTTATCACGATAAAAAGATTTAGATTAATTACAGCATGCACAAAGGCATTAAACAGTCTTTCCTCCCACACTCCATACGCGAATGGAATAGGAGAAAGCCCTAATAACTGGTACAATGAGACGTCACCCTGTTGTGCAAATCCGTGCACTTCGCAGTGGTTCGCAGAGTATAGATGTGGATACATACAGTGGAACGTCGTTTATATAACCCTCAATAATTTATATCTCTGATTCATCCAGTTCAGATTGTTTGTAAATACTGTAATTGTACAGAATTTAGTACTACAGCAGTAATATTAACTACAGTAAATGACGAAGTACATTAAATTAAAAAAAAACGTCGTTAGGTAAAGATTAATGCTGTTGTGTATCAAAAAAGCGTGCAGTTCTTACAGTCCCCATGTGATTATTGTTCAGGATACATTAAATAAATTCGAAATTGCGAATGAGGACAACATCAGCTGTAAAATGGAATGACAGCAATGAAAATTTGTGTCGGAACGGGAGTCGAAACCCTGATTTTCCGTTTATCACGAGCGGTCGCCTTACCATTTGACTATGTGTGCACTACTCACGGCGAGACTCAGACTTGGCGTTTGCGACCTGTACTCGTACACCCATCGTGTATATTCCCGTACAGGTCAGCCGTTACTTGAAAGGCACTTGCCCGCATAACATTATTGCACCCGGAAGAGGGAGCGCTTTGGTCGGCATATCGTGATTTTCTTTATCGTGATATGACACACTGAACCACTTTACAGTACATGCGCAACTGTCCTGAAAGCATTAACCGTGCGATGCGTTTTCCGTGGACACCACTACGCTAACGTCCCCGCGTGTTTCCGGTAATGGCTACGGGAAGCCAAGTTGCATACTATCGTGGTCGGGTCGTACGCGCTGGATGGTTCCTTAAACAACCGCAGCCATTTCCTCCTCCTCCTATCGTCACTACAGGTACACTTCTGAAGGCGCCCATATCGACCAAACATTAACTTGTAAATTACTTTTTCGTTCTTCCGCTTGTATACGTTGTGCTGAGTAAGTACCCCAAATCGGCATGTGTGGCCGAGGTCGTGAGGCCGGCACGAAATCTCAGTGTGTTCGGATAAAGTGTTGCTACCATCTGCAATAAAAAAAGAAAAAATAAAGTGAAATAAAATAAGAACTGAGCGCATGAATGAAGGATAAACTTGAATGCGTGTCATGGGACGTCCGCCCCGAACAACTGCAGTGAACAATAACGGGCAAAACGAGTCTAAAAAAAAAGAGCGCTAACGCACGCCTGTTCGGTGGCACTTTTTTTCACAGTAACATTCAAAATTTATTATCATTGAAGACTTACAACAACTCCACTGAACATCTTACATTAATTACTGTAACAAGCATCTTAAGAATTTCTCACTGTTTCTCATACAGTGAAACATCAAAATCTTCATAAAAACGTGGGTCACTTAATCCTAATACTGTTCTCTTGTAGAAGTAATAGTGAAATACTGCCAAAATTCGCTGACGCACATAAAGGGCTAGTATGCAGTTGGGGAACTCAAGACTCCACATATGCTGCCAGCGAAACCAGACGACTAAAATATGGTATGATACCGTAAGTGTAACGTAAGTAGCGCATATAAAAACTGTAGCACGAAACTGGCGGAATAAGGATCCCAGAAAGCCAGCGTGGAAGACAAATGTGGAAAACAGACTCAAGAAGAACGCAATAGCGCCAAATATTAGAAGAATGTCCTGGATTATGAACAATATCAACAAGGTTACTGCATCATTGTACGCAAAGTCTGGAAAGGTATTGATACAAAGATGTATCGCTTGAAGGAAGAGTTGTATAAACACCATAAAACAATAGCGACTTAAAGTTATCATCTCAGTACTGATTTTCTATTTGCAATAACTGTCGCATATTAATAGTTCTTAAAATAAAAATCAATAGAGAACATTGCAATTCTCTTCCAATTCCATGCATTTCGCTGCCACTACAGTTCATGGCAGCCACGACGCGTTGCCATGACAACACTTAGGTGGCGCTCGACCTGCACCAATGTCCTGGATTCAGTTACAAACCTCTCCGCAGTCTCATGAAGTGAGTGATCCGTCCGTCAGGTGGGTATGTTAAGCTCGGCGGACTCCTTTGTGTTCTTGCGGAGGAGTAGGGTATTTTCGGCGCCTGGTTTCACCGTCTCCCTTCTCTCATCATCTCCAAACCGAACATGACACTACACTACACTACAAACACACACACACACACACACACACACACACACACACACACACATACATACACACACACACACACACTTACTCATAACAAATACATTTGCCACACAATTCTCGTACTTCGCGAAGAAAACGTGCCTATGGGCGGCTCAACCTGCCCTTCGGTGTCCCTCAGCCATTCAAGCCAGACGACTTTACTCTGCTAGATACCCCATCACACTGTGCTGAAATATTTTGGGCGATATTAATCTGTCTTAGGACCTACTTTTAAACTTATTGGTAAAAAACTCTTTTCTGAATTCGTTTTTATACTTTCATTCACAAGAGTAAAAGAAATTGAACTTACGAACGCTTTCATGAAACTGGTTTCTAACGATATCTGTGGTATAATGAGCGTACAGTTAACGTAGAAAAATGCGTAAGCCTACTTTCTCTTGGTCTTCCCACTGAATTGTCGCTATATCTCGGTGACACAGGAGAAAATACACTTTGGTAACGGAAGAATTATATTGCACATTTGTAACACGACGAAATCTTCGGATTTCTCAGATACCGAGAAGTGGAAAACACACGCCGGTCAAGATATACGGCGATGCGCCAGTTGATATACGTTCATCCGCCGGCGCGGGCAGAGGTCGCGGCCGGCAGCGGGCTCTGCCGAGAACGCATGTAAATAATGTTGTACGGATGAACAATAACAGATTGAGCTTCGTGAGACACGAGCGCTGGCGGCGACCGAGGACCCCTGGCGGAAAAAAAAGGAAACACCGAAAGGCCCCCGTTCTTTTGCTAAGCGGCGGCTGTCGTTCCGAATTATAGCCGCGACCCAAACAGATGGCAGGACCACATACGAAGATTATAAAGTGAGTCAGCGCGCGGTCGACTCTCCAAAGTTTGGGCTTGTTCGGAGTATTCTGCCAAGGAGGATATACTGTACAGTGAGCAGGGTCTGCCTACAGCTACTGACAGTGAAACTAATGTAGATGAACCAGCAGTTGTAATGAAATTGTTTGCTAATCCGGAAATACGACGTATTTCGTACTATGAAAAGCTGTCTCTGGCATCGGGCAGATACCAGGGAGTCCGGCTGTGATGGCCGCGTACGGTCCGATTCACTATTTATGCACTATTAAGGAGCGGCGTTGAAAAGAATGTGAAAATCGTTGTATCATTTTGCTTCTCAGACTGGGGCGTCGGCGTTATGTCGTCCAAAAGCTGTTCAGATTCTCAGGCTGAAACTTTAAAATGCTACGACAGTGCATCAACTGACCAATTCACATTATGTTGCCAGACATCATTACTCCAACTACCTATCGCAGTCTGTACATGATGCAAAGGTTCATCCATAAATGCTCTCTTTTTCTGATGAAGCAAGGCTGCATTTATTGGTCGTCTCTAGAGATCTCTTTGTCGATAAGACGTTAAACCATGATTTTCCTTTCCTCCTGTTACCTTTATAGGGGCCTGTGAATTCAGTCAACAGCATCTTCATCTCGTGAAAACACGAAAGTTATTGAAACGTCAATTACTGGATCGAGATTTTTCTGCTACAGCATAAAATCTACACTAGGCACTACAGTATGGAACCGCGCGACCGCTACGATCGCAGGTTCCAAACCTGCCTCGGGCATGGATGTGTGTGATGTCCTTTGGTTAGCTAGGTTTAAGTAGTTCTAAGTTCTAGGGGACTGATGACCTTAGAAGTTAAGTCCTATAGTGCTCAGAACCATTTGAACCAAGAATACACGATCTCATCAAAAGTATCCAGACACCTCTGTAATGTAGGATTGACCACAAGATGTCACGAGAGTCATACACGCCAGTTGAAAGGAGGCGGGGAGGTATGTCTTCTCACTACAGAGACAGTAAAAGCGGAATATGTTTATCAGCAGAATTCAAAGACTTTAAACATGGACTAGCCATTGGATGTCCCGAGAGTGAAAATCCATCAGAGACATTTCAGCCCTTCTAAAGCTGCCCAGATCCACTGATGGTGATGTGACTGTGAAGTAGAAACGCAAAGTAACAACGAATGATGACTAGGAAATTCTCATGTAATGACGGACAGAGACTGTCAAGCGTAGAGGAAGATGGTTGTAAGAAATCGTGTGACACCTCTGGGAGGAACCACTCGCGAGTTCCAAAGTGCTAAGAGCAGTCCATGTAGCACAATGACTCTGCGTGGCAAGTAAACAAGAATGGGTTAGAATGTTCGAAGCAGATTCTCATAAGCCAAACATTTTTGTATTCATTGCTAAGCTACGCTCGAGGTGGCATAAAGAGCGAGGCTACTGGACAGTATATGACTGTAAATGAGTGGTTTGGAGTGGTGAATCGCGCTGTACCCTGTGGCAATCCGATGGAAGGGTTTGGGGTTTGGCAAATGCCCAGGCAGCGTTACCTCCCATCACGTGTAGTGGCAACAGTGAAATATGGACGAGAGCTATTATGGTATGGGGGTGTTTTTCGTTGTTAGATTGTGACCCCTTACTACGCTTGAGAAAACACTAAACGCAGAAGGATATCGATATATTCTTCAGCACTGCGTACAGCATACGATGATTGCTTGTACCAGCATGTCAGGAGGCAGTATCTGTAAGCCGATGGTCCGTGAAAAGTAAGATGCATGAAATGAACTGACCTCCCCAGAATCCCGACCTGAACCCACTGGGACACCTCTGACATGAGGAAGAATGTCGACTTCGGTCCAGACCCCGGTGCCCGTCATCACTACCTTCTTTGGTTTCTGCTTTCCAGGATGAGTGGGCTGCCATTCCTATACGGACATTCAGACACATCACTGAAAGTGTGTCCACAGATTTCAAGCCGCCGTAAAGGCGAAGGTTGGGCACACCCCACTTTAAGGTCCACTCACAGGTTTTCAAATAATTATGATCAGACGGTGTATATTGAAACCTTGTTTCAGAGCACTAACAACTAATGAAAACACCTGCAGTTATTTCATACAAGGATGTGTAAGAAGACACCCCACAGTGATCCCATGAGACTTTTACGAGGTGCTTTTTTTTTTTTTTTTTTTTTTTTTTTTTTTGTAGAATGAAAACTACTGATAAATCGGAGGCACTGAATGGCGTGTCGTGGCGATTTTCTCGGACTCCTTTCCTTTCCAAAGCTGCTCGTAACTTGTCAAGTCGACTGTAGCCGATATACCACCTACCAAAGTCTGAGAAACAGCCCAGTGCTGCTTTCCACATAACGCACGAATGAGAGCTTGCGTCCTGCACCTCAGTATAAGCTAATTTCGTTACAGATACCTTCTTATGTGGTTAATATAACCATAAGCGACAACCACTCAGAACTCATATATAAACTGAGAGAGAGAGACAGCGATTTTTCTGGCCTGTTATTCCGAAAGTCTACCCTGCAGAGATTGGAAGCACAGCTTTTAGACACTGTCGTTTAGAATGTTTCTGCGAACAAGAAATTCTGCAGACGTCTTCATTACCTCCAACGACTTCTTCATTACCTCCGTCGACTCCATTGTTTCTGTAACCACAAGGGGACGAGAAGACGAAACTACACGGGTGGGAGGGTACAATATGATCTTTCACTCAATACAGAATTGAATCAAATTTCCAAGTTGTGAGGTAGCTTACTTCGGGACGGATACAAGTGCTTCATGATAATCTTCCCAACGGCATCAGTGCACTCATCCAGGCTATAAGAGGTGCATTATGAATCCACTTACCAGTATGACGTTGCATCCCTTATGGCCTGGATTCGTGCTCTGATACCGTTGGTAAGACTATCATGAAGCACTTGTACCCCTGCCGAGGCACGCTGCCTCATACCTGTTGTAGCTGGTCCTTCAAATGTTGTATAATGGCACTGGAACAGAATATATTCCATGCTGATCCCACACATGTGGAGATCTTGATGGCCACGGGAGTACCCCAACATCGCAGTCCATAGAGCACGTGCCAAGTGTTTATGAGCATTGTCCTGTTGGAAAATTGCTCCACTGCACTGCCGCGTGAGAGATACCGAGGTGCCGTCACCGTTCCCTTAATCACTACTAGCCGTGACCTGAAGTCATGCTAGATGGCTCCATATCATGACGACCGGAATGACACTGTTGTGCCTTTCCAAAACATTTGGAAGAATGGGAGATCTTCCCTGGTCGCCGTACTCGCCGACAGTGGTTACTGGCATAGTGCAAAATGCGATTCATCGCTAAACACAATCCTCCCCTGTCACGGTACCACTCCAAGGCAGCCATTTGTGTTGTTGTGTTAACGGCGGCCCACGCATTTCCTTCCCCGGCAGCCGCTGGTGTCCTCCCAGCTATAACACTCGAACTTGCAGGAAGTTCATTCCTTGTTCTCGGCTGTAAGCGTTACAATATTGTTGGTGCACAGTACGGCGATCCTCCCTAGTGACGTCAGATGTCGTCAACCGAAACCTTGACGACGCATATGCCTGGCATTACTATCCCATACAGTCCAATTTAGACTCCCATGCGCAACAAATTTAGATAGCACACGTTTCGACCGCCTGGCCAAATGGAAACCTACAGTGATGCCTCTTTCAAACACTCTCAGGTGTTGGTAACGCTGTCTCGCACGAGGGTGCCACATCGTCGTATTCTTCACAGTGATCTCTCATCTGACACTGTTCAAGACCCATATACAGTGTAGTCACAAATTCTTTTTACAGACTTACCGGACTTGGAGAAGGGAGTGAGTACACAATATTTTGAACTAGAGCCGCGCGGGATTAGCCGAGCGGTCTGAGGGGCTACAGTCATGGACTGAGCAGCTGGTCCCACCGGAGGTTCGAGTCCTCCCTCGGGCATGGGTGTGTGTGTTTGTCCTTAGGATAATTTACGTTAAGTAGTGTGTAAGCTTAAGGACTGATGACCTTAGCAGTTAAGTCCCATAAGATTTCACACACATTTGAACATTTTTGAACTAGAACTCAGTCTGGGAACTTACCGTTCCCTTGCTGCAGCTGTTTGAAACATGTTTGCTAGGAAGGTATGCAACAGGGTACTCATGGTAGTGGTTGATTACGTCGGATCGTCTGATATCTTTTGACGTTTATCCTACATCTCTGTCCTGGTTCGAATCTCATGGTAACAACATTGTTTGTGCAAACTGAGTGACGTATTGGGTTTCGCCTAATAAATTGCTTGGAAAAGTGGTCGCGTTACCAACATGTTTTCAAATGGTTATAGCACAGAAGCTGTATGTTTCCGGACATAGGCTTCAGTTCAAAATATTATCTACTCAGTCCCCTCTTCTGGTCGTAGAAATTTGTAATGGGAATTTTAGAGCACCCCTAACATTCCATTAGGCCTGTTAACAACACTAAAGACGAACAAAATTAATGTCTCTGGTCGCCGTTTTGCGTGTTACAGAAAATTGCAACTCTTAATCATTTACATGCTCGACAATGGTTGACGTGCTACTATGTCTGCTGTCAGCCTCAATTTTTTGTCTGGCGGTGTAAGTTTATTGGATTACAGCAGAGATCGGCAAATCGTATGTCTTATATCCTTATTGGACGCTTCGTTCTTTCTCCTAGAACCAGTTTCGTTAACTTCAATGTTTCACTACGTACCTGAGCTACGACTAGCCAGAAAGATCAGACACATTTTTCAGTTAGTTTGTTACTACTCGTTCCTACATTGGTGGTCATGTTTAGGTACGTAGAGCAGATGAGACAATTCAAGCTTAAAACAGAGATTGACACAGTCGAAGAGCCCTATCCTTTCCAAAAGTGATCTCCTGATATCTTATTTTGACATCACAGGTGAGAAAACGATGGAGAAGCGCTTCGTGTTCTATCGCCGAGCGATGGTGCAGTGCTGGAAACACTGGATATTTTTCAACAGTGACGGGTCTCCAAGGTCTCTCGGATCATACTCATGTAGGTCTTCAGTGATTTCACTAAATCATATCGGACTAATGCTGATGTGGCCCCCAATCTCTGTAATGAATTCTGTTATTTACGAGATGCTGAATTGAACTTTTTTATCCTTTGTTTGCTTATCACAGTCATTACGTCTTCTATTTTTAATTTCTTTTCTCGTGTCTCTGATCATGAAGTAATTCCCCGCAGAACGTACCTAGAAAGCGCAAAGAAGTCGGAGTTCAATGGGCTGTTTGTTCGTTTTCGCGTAAATCCGTGTGTAGTAGTCACACAGAAATGTGCTGATCGCAACTGATTATTAAATCAATGTTTAGGAAAAATCTTCGTTTCCCTCCTTGTTTTAATCTTTAACTTACTCAACATCTAAGCATTTTAAAATTAGACATCCTTTCCTCAGCTTTAGTTTCCTTACACAGGTAATGAATTTTAGTTTGCGTCTGCACCTGTGTAATCGAAAATATATGAGAAACCGTTTCTCCTCACAATTGGCTTTGTGTGATTTGCTAGAGTATAATCCGTTTCAGAATATACATCTCCATTATCAGATTCTTTCAATGACGTTCAACGCTCCTAATCTCGTCATGGCCCAGCAGATAAAACAAAAAAGAAGGTATTTTCCATACATCCAACACTTTCAATCGTACTGCCCTGTCGCACGTAACGTCTTTACACCATATGACTAACTGTCCTTAATCATTGATGATCTTATTGTTCATTTTTCTGTCTTGCACCATCTGTCATTAGATCCTGATAGGAAAAACGCGTTCTAACATAGCAGTCACGCATGCCGGTAACAGTATTCGGATCGTGCCAAGGTAGGTGTCTGTAGCGGTTTTTCTAAACCCTGTCAAGGCGAACCTTAAGATTATTCTCTGTGGCAGATGACGGTTCTTTTCTTCATTTGCCTACATTAAATCCATGCAAGTTCTCTTCACTGATCAGGCTAGAAACAGAATGTAGCAAATTTGTGAAAAATCATTGCATTAGAAACGATTTGTATAGAACAGTGTAGTCCGACGAAATTCACCGCAGAACGCATTATGTTTTGCCATTGGCCTGCTTGAGTCGTTCTGAAGCATGTAAGTATATCCAAATAACATATCTAGTACTACCCTGCAAAGAAGCATAGTATCGATGCCCAGACTGTACGATATGTGTGTAACAGATGCACCCGTATGTTAGTTCAGCTGTGAGCAGTGGTAAATATTTTCAATAGTTGGTGACCAACAGCTTTCACATACTGTCGAAAACCATGTTGCACTATCAGCTTTGATTGTTACTAATCACCATTAGGAAATTATGGCTGCTGATGAGCAGTAACAAACCAAAAGAGTGAAAATGTTCTTAGCAGACCAAAAACAAAAAAATAAGAACGACACGCCACTGAGGAATTACCCAAATGGGACAGAAATCGATAGATTTGGGGTAAACGACCACAATCCCAAAAAATTCGACGATATATTCAAGAGAACAGCTCCACAAATTGAACAAGTCAATAACGCGTTGATTCATCTCTGCCCATTCTGCAAGCAGTTATTCGGTTTGACATTGACTGGCAGAGTTGTTGGTTGTCCTAATGAAGAATATCGTACCTTATTCTGTCCAACAGGCGCGTTAAAGCGCCTAAATCACCCGCTGGTTGGAGAGCCCTGGCCACAACGCTTCAAACATCAACTGCTGGGGAGACATCCGGGGCTGTGAGCGCCCCCCAGACGATGGCTCGGTTCTCACGTTCCGTTTGGTCACCGATTCCTTCCTGAAATTGTGCTCGGCCGTGGTCCACCTGTTACAGCCAACACCGCCGAATAGTGACACTGCTCCTACTCAGATGTCGAGCGATTCGCCGTATACTCTAACCGGCTTCTCTGAGCCCAACTACACGTCCTCTCTCGAATGGTGAAACCTGCATTTATTGTACACGTGCCTGTCTGCGACCGACAGTTACTGTCCAGATAAGTACACGAAATGTAATTCTGGAATACTTTATGCCCTGGTATCGATATATCTCCTGTTTTCTATCTACACTACTGGCCATTAAAATTACAAGACCAAGGAGAAATGCAGATGATAAAATGGTATTCATTGGACCCGTAATAACGGCCTTCATACGCCTGGGCATTGAGTCAAACAGAGCTTGGATGGCGTGTACAGGTACAGATGCCCATGCAACTTCAACTCGATACCACAGTTCATCAAAATTACTGACTGGCGTATTGTGACGAGACAGATGCTCAGCCATCATTGACCAGACCTTTTCAGTTGGTGAGCGATCTGGAGAATGTGCTGGCCAGCGCAACAGTCGAACATTTTCTGTATCCAGAAAGGTCCGTGCAGGACCTGCAACATGCGGTCGTGCATTATCCTGCTGAAATATAGGGTTTCGCAGGGATCGAATGAAGGGTTGAGCCACGGGTCGTAACACATCTGGAATGTAACGTCCACTGTTCAAAGTGCCGTCATTGCGAAAAAGAGGTGATCGAGACGTGTAACCAATGGCACCCCATACCATCACACCGTGTGATACGCCAGTATGGCGATGACGAATACACGCTTCCAAGGTACGTTCACCGCGATGTCGCCAAACACGGATGCGAACATCATGATCCTGTAAACAGAACCTGGGTTTTTGCCATTCGTGTAACCAGGTTCGTCGTTGAGTGCACCATCGCAGGTGCTCCTGTCTGTGATGCAGCGTCACGGGTAACCGCAGCCATGGTCTCCGAGCTGATGGTCCATGCTGCTGCAAACGTCGTCGAACTGTTCGTGCAGACGGTTGTGGTCTTGCAGACGTCCTCATCTGTTGACTCAGGGATCGAGACGTGACTGCACGATCCGTTACAGCCATGCGAATAAGATGCCTGTCATCTCGACTGCTAGTGATACGAGGCCGTTGGGATCCAGCACGGCGTTCCGTATTACCCTCCTGAACCCACCGATTCCATATTCTGCTAACAGTCATTGGATCTCGACCAACGCGAGCAGCAAAGTCGCGATACGATAAACCGCAATCGCGATAGGCTACAATCCGACCTTTATCAAAGACGAAAACGCGTTGGTACGCATTTCTCGTCCGTACACGACGCATCACAACAACGTTTCACCAGGCAACGGCGGTCAGCTGCTGTTTGTGTAAGAGAAATCGGTTGGAAACTTCTCTGATGTCAGCACGTTGTAGGTGTCGCCACCGGCGCCAACCTTGTGTGAATGCTCTGAAAAGCTAATCATTTGCATATCACAGCATCTTCTTCCTGTCTGTTAAATTTCGCGTCTGTAGCATGTCATCTTCGTAGTGTAGCAATTTTAATGGCCAGTAGTGTATGTCGTCTGCGTGGATTGCGCTGCAACGTTACACATCCATCGGCCGCTATTTGTGGCCACTTTCCATAACTTCTTCGAGGGACGAATTTTTTTTAATTTTTTGTCTTAGAGTGTCCACCGGGAATCCTAACAGGAGCATGGATTTTATTACTTTGCCCGTGATGCTATAGTAATACAAGTGTGACACTCTTCACCGCTTGTTCCATGTCCGACGTGCTGCGACACCCAGAAATGTCCGAGAAACAACAGTAGGTGACTGCCGAAAGAAATGGAACCGGTGTCTATGAAGAGGAGAGGCCGGCCAGCCGTGCTACGCGCTACCAGAAGAAGACATTCTCCAGAGGCCGGCGCGACGCGGCGGGCTGCCTCTGTATGTTAATGCGGAGTTCCTTCCCAAAACTGTCGGGACCCCTGCTGCTCTGCGACATCCCACGCTGGCAGCTACGGGATAAGGAAAGGTGCATTATGTCTTCTGTTCTAAAGGAATCTCGGTTGTTGCAACGGTCCTACACTGTACTATTCTGGAAGAGGAGTTGTATCTACTAAGTTTTTCATGTATCGGCAGATTTGATCACTCCTCCCTTGTTATTTATAAAAATCGCGGAAGAACATCTGCGTTGCTGTTCAAGCGCTGCGTGTTTTTGTTACCTCCATCAGACTACCGTACGTCACTTAACAACGCCCCCGTCGGCGAATGAACTGTTAATCGATTACTGGTTAGTATTCACTGCTATAAAACTGAAACTGCTTTTGCTTATAATCCGCGGCTTTGTCTTAACCTGCGAGACGTGAACCCTGCCTGACATTACCGGCCACGGACCTGTAGCAATGAAACTGAAATTCGAGAAATCTCAAGACCCGACCAATGGGCGTGTGAAATACATTGCTGACAGTCCATTTTTAATCTCGATCGTCCCAAATCTCCTGTACTGAGTTCACCTTGAATTGAGAACTTTCTCAGGTGACACGTTGTGCTCTGATCTCGAAAAAACCCTCTCCATCTTTCATAAAACCCGCATTGTCTACCAAAAGACCCAGAGACAGTTATGCACATCCCGGTAATCATTAATATCTCTTGTACCACATACCATCATCATCAACAACAGGTAATTATCGTTTCCTTCGCTATGTAGAACTTTCCCAAGACTTCTCCACGCTTCGCACTGTTCAACTTTCGGTAGTATGTACTCAGAGTCTTGGTTTTCTTTTCTCCATTTGCTTGTTTTTATCATTCTTGTTAAGTCCAACATGCATATTTCCATTGCACATTGGGCAAACTTTCATTTTTGGACAGTTTGTGGATTCAGAACCAACGTTTCGCTTCTGCAAGTTATAAGTACACTCCGCTGTTGACTTTTCACTTAAGGCACATTAGCAATTTACCTCTGAATACATTATTCAGTTTCTCCAATTAATTCAAGCAGTTTTACCCTTATTTTTATTCCTTAAGTGTCCACAATTAATATTTACTGTTTTCTATCGGCATATTGATATTACATTATTTTCTTCTCTCTATAATTAATCTGCAGGTTTACTGTCATACTTGCTTAGTTTAGTTCCGCCATCCTCTGATGAAGTTCTGCTGTATCCGAAATTCGACTTGAGCAAGTATTCTTCTGACAAACCTTCACTACCGAGTTTGAAAATAAACGTAACAAGTAATGTGTTTTAACGTTTCATAATGTTGTTGTCCACTTTTAAAATGATATTTCCTGACATGGGTTGATACTGTGGAGATCTTAATCCAATTGATATTGTTTTCATTCAGACAATGGCCAAACCATCAGCTTTTTGTTTCAGTTTTCTCTCAAAAGATGGAATATCACACTGCGCAACAAAATTAACTACCACTTTTTCGAAACTCCGTAATTGTCTTCCATTGCGACACACAAGATTCAAATTTGTCTCAAAGGTGCCTACAATCGCCCTCCATAATGATGCAAAAGCATATCGCCCTAAGACTTCTCCCTCCGCCTCGACAACGCTTCATGCAGCAGGGTGTCGAGACATGCGAAGAAAAGGCCACAGCTCAAAAGTCCAAGTGAGTTGTGACGTGGGTTAATGATGTCACACTGTTATCAAACTTCGCAATAGTTCTGTCCAACGCCACGTGGACGTGTCACACAAAGAGAAGGTCGTCACAACTCCTCTTACCCACGTTTCACCCCTTCTTCTGACAACTCCGTGATGGAGGTCAGAACCATGACACCAGGTGTTGGAATCACCCGATTTTCTTATGGGTGGCCGAGGAAAACAGTTCAGAAATTTCATGAAAACTCCAAAGCGGGTGGTATAAATGGCGTCAAAGAAACCACCCCTTCTCGTGCGCCGTTGATTCCCAAACATTTCGCTGCCGGAAACGAGAGTTCGCTGTCCGATGAGCAAGGAGAACATGTTCTTGACAACCTTGGAGACTTGCTGACACAGTCCAAGTTTCAAACTTTCTCTAATGATACGTGGAGCTGCATCCCCATTGAACGTGATCGCACTCCTTTGGCGTACAACACGACAGCAAATTTTGCTTTTGTGTACAGGCTGGAGCCATTAGGGACCGTTCCAAACCATTCGGCCAAATTTGGAAGTGATCGGAAGCATCAAAGCGTACTCACGGTTTTGTAACCATCCTGTTTTCCGCCCTCCTCTGACGTGATTACACAGCACTGCAACATTAATAAAAATAAATGAATTAATGAATAAAACGGCAAAGCGTCCCCCCAAGACCCCCACGTTCAACAACACCCCCGGTGTCACCCACAAAACTGTACTGAGCACTTTGCATATGTACCTGTCAGGAACCTCGTCACTAATTTAGCCTGCGGCTGCTTTAGCCTCTGAAGGTAGGCAAACCACGTCAACGGGGTGTCGAAGGGGTTGTCTTAGCTTCAGGCATTAGAGCAATTGCTGATTTGGCGTAGAAATTCCTGAAAATACGTTTGTGATCTGCTCATCAAAGATGTGTGGGTGGAATCCAGCTTTTTGCCCGAATAAGGAGTTCGTACAGGGACCCTATGCCGTTTTATTCACGAACATGTTAATGTTGTACTGCGGCATGATCATGCCACAAACGGGCGGAAATAGGTGGGTTGAGAAAGCATATCTACCCTTTTATGTTCGGATCACGTTCAGATTTCGTTGAATGGATTTGAACGGTCCCTAATGGTTCCAGTCTTTACACAAAATCAAAATTTGTGATCGCATTGTACTCCAAAGCAGTGCGATCACATTCGATGGGGATTGCGAGCTAACAACCCAAGGATGTTCAGGTTCACATGCGGTTCCTCTTCGTCGATATGCCTTGGCTCAAACTCGTCTAGGGGTTGTACCGTACGTGTCTCGTTACACGCTCTAAATTAGACACATGTGTCCCTTTGGTTAAATTGTCTGGCTGATGGCAAGGGTGCGAAATACAAAGTTAATATAACATGCAATAACAGTAATAATAATATAGACTGATGACCTCAGAAGTTAAGTTGCATAGTTCTCAGAGCCAATAGTAATATCGGGAACTAAATTAATGACCCATAAATGATGTAGGCCACACAGTTGCGATTTGTTTAGAATAATGTTTATTCAGAAAGCTAACTAATAGCAAAAGTGCTCGTATTTAGAGTTAGAGTTACAATCGAGCGCATATACATTTCACACAGTTCGATCATTCACAATCTCATCGCGAAATACAAGTTCGATACTCCACCTTCGTAAATACGCGAAGAGTTTGAGTTCACACTAGGCGCGCGGCTTCTCACCTCTCAGAGACTAAGTCCCTTGATACCACACAACGCGAAATTTTCTAAGTCGTTTCACTTCCTAGCTACCTAAAGACCCACTGTCCGCTTTCGCGTCTCCACCAGCGCTGTGCACTTTGGTGTCTCCAGCCGAACTGTGCTGTCCTCTTTCGCGTCTGCCCGTCCCCGGCCGTGTTTCCAGCGCGCCGAATATCGCTCAACTGACTAGGGCAGTTCCCTTTCTTGAAGCCGTCCATCTGATTGGCTGCAGCGTATTCTACATTATTTTACATTTTAACATATTTAAGTAATCAAAGCTTGACCACTTTCACGTTCTAAGTAAAGTAACAATAGTATCCATTACATAATAGACGTTAACTTCTTTTACATAAAACAAATACAATTTCCTTCTTACCTTTGAATGTCATGGCCAGTAGCCTTGCACCAATGTGCTTTCTGACAAATAAATAAAGAATAGAAGTCACTATTGTACACTAAGCTTTACAACAAATATTCTATTACCTAATGATTCAATAAGGTGTCATGCTGTCATCGTTAAATGTATTTTCTATGGAGGAAATGATGATCTGATGCTTAACTGTAAATAATGATAATTTAAATTTACTATATCGTTTAAACAAATAACTTTACAGAGTTGGTATTTACAAAGTTTGTCATTTTGATGATCCGCTTCTACGATATGAAATATCGATCGTTAAGGTCGACCAAAGCGCTCTAATTTTAGCATTCAGGTCTTTATTACAAAACTTGTTAATTTCACTTTAACAGTAAATTCTAAACTATTAGAGATATGACCAACATTCAAGTTTTATTGGGATCATCATGAAAATTTATGGAGGATGGAAGATTAAAATTACTGTGCTTTGATTCCCTGCACTACTACGGAATTAAATAGTTTTCATAAATGTTTCCATTTATAGCCAATCTTAGGACCGGCATATTTAACGCTGCTACGTCTCCTTGGCTACAAAAACCTTCTACTGGGTTTCCTTATGAAGTAGGTTCTCTTCTGTCTCACTCGCACACTACAGCGCTTAGGCCTCAATAAACAATAGACGCCTGTGAGTTTCCCCACATCGTGGTGAATCTGAGCCCTTTGTGGCATCCGATCCTGGACGTCAGGGTTCGTTTCCTAAAGTCTGACTCTTTCGGCCATATACTTAAATGAGAACAGAATACTCGTTAGCTCACATGATGCAGCGCCACATATCCTTATAGAATGTTTAAAACGTCCGAGGGTGTCAGAAGTGTCAAAAGCTTTCAAAAATATCTTTCTTTTACTCATCGCAACGCGAACTATCGTTTTCGACAGCGAAATGTGTGGGAATCGACGTCACAAGGGAAGGGGTGGTCTCATTGATACCCTTCGTCCCACACCCTTAGTTAGGCTTTGTCGTGTCGATTCTGGGCGACGGTGGGACTGAAATGTTTTCCTCAGCCACTCATAAGAGAACTGCCTGATTTCCACGCTGGCTGTCGCGACTCCGATCCCCATCGCAGAAACGTCAAAGTAAGGAGCGAAATGAGAGTAATAGGAGATGTGAAGACCTTCTCATCGCGTAACATGCCCACGGTGCCTTTGGGCAGAAATTTGGTGGCCATGTGACATCATAAAACCGCCTCACAACTCACATGAACTTTTGAGCTTTGGCCTCTTTTTTCACATGGCAACCTGATGTTTGAAACGTCGCTGATCCCGCCACAGGAAGACACGCTTTGCAGAATTACAAAGAAAGAGCGTAGGCCATTTCAGACATACTTGAAATGTGTGCGCCGCAGTGGGAGGCTGTTACGGGGTTCCGAGAAAGTGATCTTACAATTGTGTTGCGCATTGTAGATTACATTTCGCAGTACCGACCCAACTTCAGACACGTAATTTGTCACTATGAACCGTAATATCCTCCTTCTATCAGACCAGTAGTATGGTTCGAAAACCATTCCGGGATTAACTGGCTAGATTCAGCTGCATTTTCTTGGTGAATTTGCTGAAAGCTGTTCTCGATGTTTGTTTCGAAACGTTTCAGTAGAGCGTTCATGTGCTTCCTCTATGTGTGAAACATAACTTTATTGCAATTATTATATTATCAAAAAGATTGTGACAGCTATTTCAGTTTAGTTAAACATTTTCTGTGCTAGACTACGGAAATTAGTTTGTGACCACGTCTAAGTATGCCTTCTGAAGGTTCGAATTGTTCTAGTGTCTTCATAGAAAAGCTAAGAAAACGCTGTTAGTTTATAACGGCTCGTCGGTGTCTAGTGCATTAAACAAGGAGCGGTTCTTTATTTGTACAAGGATGGAGAAAGGCAGCTGTAGTAGCTGGCTTTAGAAATCGTCGTTGCAGTTATCTGAAGCCGTATATTGAAACCAAGGAAATCCTAGATGTGGAGGGCCGGACGTGTATTCTAGCCACACTCTTGCCGAATACGAAACTAGTGCTGCAACCACAGGTCCGTATCATACGATCTTCAGAAATGCTGCACATCCACAAATATGATTCCATACGATTCCACCATTTGAACGTTCATGCTCCACAATTCCATTGAAAGGCCGACTGGATTGTGGTTGTTCCCGATTAAACTTCTTACTGACGCACATCTGATTAAGGTTCAGTTCAGAAAGACACTCTGCTGGTGCTGACTGCAAAGGTACGTCTGACTATATCTGTTTGTTGAATGAAATGTAACGAATGTCAAATATGCAAGCGCAGCAGATTGATAATCAATATGCGTCTGACCATAAGGAATAATTAAGGGCAAAGGAATTTACTGTTATTTAAACTAAAATTGACACAGAGAACGTATTGTTCTCTATATAACGAAGCTTTAAGCATGCTAGCAGTCTTGAAATGGAATTATCGGACGAGGGAGACTTACTTGTGATGTCAGATCAAAAAAGGTTCAAATGGCTCTGAGCACTATGGGACTTAACATCTATGGTCATCAGTCCCCTAGAACTTAGAACTACTTAAACGTAACTAACCTAAGGACAGCACACAACACCCAGCCATCACGAGGCAGAGAAAATCCCTGACCCCGCCGGGAATCGAACCCGGGAACCCGGGTGTGATGTCAGTCACCACACGCTTCATAATGCATCAGAAAGCTGAAAGAAAGCGATCTGTATTACACCTTGTAACAAGTGATCGTGCAATGGACTTACTTGGTTCTGACCACGTGGTCACCACAACTCTTGCATCTTCTATAGCACATCATATTGCACTAACTATTTACACATAATGGCTTGATATTAACAAAGATAGGGTGTTGTAATAAAAAAGGGATCAAAGCTGTGGATATAGGAGGCATGTGAGGAACAAGTGAGAAACGTACAGAAAAGGTTAATGGAACACAAGAGCAAAATACGAGTGCATAATTCACTATCATTGTTGTTGTTTTTAAGGCGTATGGGTACTCAACGGGCATAATTCGCATGAAGAAAAAGTGATAGGCTACTCGAAATAGGCTAACTTTACATTCATATCACACGTGTTCATCACAACTCACACTGTTCTCTCCAGGACAAATTGTTTAGGACCAACGTAAATCTCTAACCAAAAATCATGGTCTGATTCCACTTCGACTGAATACACAAAATATCGATTTAATAACTAAAATTACACGATAAACAATGTACAGATAATACTTACTATAAAGCAAACCTTCAGACTCTGTCACATTCTACACACATGTGCCACAAAGGCCTCGTTTTCCCACAGTTAAAATAAAAATAAAAGCATCTCGAAGCTGACTGAAATTCCGATACCATATGAACTATCTCTCTTATCTCGTAAAAGCCACACGGACTTGGTCGTCATTAACTACCTGATTAGGCAAAGGACTTAGTACTCGTTAGTCGCGACGTGGTACGCCAAATCCCGAATATCCCAAGAACAGTTATGAAACACCCAGCCGAGATGCGACCACAGCTCACACAAACGAAACTCCAGCCAACGTCTTGGCACGGTAATTTACTACACATTACACGTACCGAAATACATGAAACATTCCAAGGCAAAGCATTTATGAAGTAAACTAACAAGGTAATACTAAAAGAGAGGGCGCATGAACTTTGAGCAGTCTCACTCTAAAAAATTACTCTTCAGATATCATGAATTACATTATAGAATAGATTCCAATAATTAAACGGGGAATAAATGTGCAATAGCATGAGTGAATATTAAGTTAATACTACCTCTCATGTGCAAGAAGCATATCAACCAGATACTCGAACAAAGACGGCGGCGACCAACTCCATCAGAAGCAGCGTCTGCAGCTCAAATGCCCCCCCCCGAGACTGTGACTCCTCTTGTACACTACTGGCCATCAAAATTGCTACACCACGAAGATGACGTGCCACAGACGCGAAATTTAGCTGACAGGAAGAAGATGCTCTGATATGCTAATGATTACCTTTTCAGAACATTCCCACAAGATTGGCGCCGGTGGCGACACCTACAACGTGCTGACATCAGATTAAGTTTCCAACCGATTTCTCATACACAAACAGCAGTTGACCGGTGTTGCCTGGTAAAACGTTGTTGTGCTGCCTCGTGTAAGGAGCAGAAAAGCGTACCATCACGTTTCCGATTTTGACAAAGGTCGGATTGTAGCCTATCGCGATTGCGGTTTATCGTATCGCGACATTGCTGCTCGCGTTGGTCGAGATCCAATGACTGTTAGCAGAATATGGATCCGTGGGTTCAGGAGGGCAATACGGAACGCCGTGCTGGATCCCAGCGGCATCTTATCCGCATGGCTGTAACGAATCGTGCAGCCACGTCTCGATCCCTGAGTCAACAGATGGGGACGTTTGCAAGACCACAACCGTCTGCACGAACAGTTCGACGACGTTTGCAGCAGCATGGACCATCAGCTCGGAGACCATGGCTGCGGTTACCCTTGGCGCTGCAGCACAGACAGGAGCACCTGCGATGGTGTACTCAACGACGAACCTGCGTGCACGAATGGCAAAACGTCGTTTTTTCGGACGAGTCTAGGTTGTGTTTTCAGCATCATGATAGTCGCCTTCGTGTTTGGCGACATCCCTGTGAACGCACATTGGAAGCGCGTATTCGTAGCGCCATACTGGCGTATCACCCCGTGTGATGGTATGGGATGCCATTGGTTACACGTCTCGGTCACCTCTTGTTCGCAACAGTGGACGTTACATTTCAGATGTGTTACGATCCGTGGCTCTACCCTTCATTCGATCCCTACGAAACCATAGATATCAGTAGGATAATGCGCGACCGCATGTTACAGGTCCTGTATAGGCCTTTCTGGATACAGTAAATGTTCGACTGCTGCGCTGGCCAGCACATTCGCCAGATCTCTCACCAACTGGATACGTCTGGTCAATGGTGGCCGAGCAACTGGGTCGTCACAATACGCCAGTCACTACTCTTGATGAACTGTGGTATCGTGTCGAAGCACCTGTACACGCTATCCAAGCTGTGTTTGACTCAATGCCCAGGCCTATCGAGGCCGTTATTACGGCCAGAGGCGGTTGTTCTGGGTACTGATTTCTCAGGGTCTATGCTCCCAAATTGAGTGGAAATGTAATCATATGTCAGTTCTAGCATAATATATTTGTCCAATGAATAGCAATTTTAATGGCCAGTAGTGTATATTCTCCTTACCGCACGCGCAAAACGTCACCAAATGGCTTTCAATCTCACAACTGGTTGCGTCCATAATGCTTTTGCTCAGCAGTCTATTCCTTGTCAAATTTCGTTTGAAAAAATGTGGGATTTGTTGTGGGACACCGTGTAATATTCCCGCTTCAGCATCTACAGTTTCAGGAAGTTGAGATAGGTAGCGGCGCTACACGTAGCTTTCAAAGTGGCGTCGGTAACGAAGTTGCGATCGAAGCAGAGAGCTGTCACTGGGTTCTTTTGGTGGCAAACCAGAGCATCGCAGATATTGATAAGAGCTTGCAGAATGCCTACGGAGACCTGGCAGTGAACAAAAGCACGGTGAGTCGTTGGGCGAGGGTCTGTCACATCGAAACACGGTCTCGCACACCTATCCGATTTTCTGAGTGCCAGCCTGCTGCCCACAGCCTCCGGAAATTGAATAAATGATTTGAGTGTGTACGTCTCCACAAAAATGTAAACGAACTTCTCTTTCTCAATGACAACACAACGCCTCATACAAGTATGCGAATATTAGACGATCTCACAAAAATTCATCCTACAGCCCGGATCTCGCACCTTCCAACTTTCATCTGTTTGGCCAAATAAAGAATGCATTCCACGGGGAATAGTACGTGAATGACGGAGAGGTAATTTATGCAGCAAGACGTTGACTCCGACGTCAGCTAGTAGAGGGTCGGGCCCTTCCAGTAGACAGTGCGAGGTCGTCGCATGGAATGGTTTTGTAGCCAAAAGAGTGTGGAATAGTATGGTGTATTGGAATCCTAAATAAAACCAACTTGCTTTCAGAAAGAAATGTTTACATTAGTTATTGAACACTCCTGGTAGACAGGTAAATTACACTCATAAGTATGTAATTTCCGGAACTAAGAAATATTGTTAAAATATTGTGAACAACACTATAATGACTAGCAAAATATAAAGTAGCAGAGTAAATGGTTTCTGCTCGTGGATCTAATATAATAACCCAAATTACGAATCGTTTATTTCTTCGACTGGTTAAAGGTCTCTTCAAAAATTCTGTTCTTAGTAGATGGTTCAAATGAAATGTTCCAGTCTACAGAGCACACGGGAAAACAGTGTATGGGATTTCACAATGACTGATATTCTTTATGACTGCCAGCGTTCTCTGATTTCTGAGCTGGGCAAGTATGTTGGATGACTTGTGAGTTCTTATTGTGGAGCAGTGAATGTTATGTTTGCTCGTGTGTCTTGAAAGCAATCTCTGAATGAGTGTATATTGCCGATAGACTTCTGATCCCTGCTGTCAGGTCTCTCGTCACGGATCGCGCCCCTGAAAAACGTTCCCCCGATGACTCGTCGTTCTTTTGTGGTTGCAGTGAAAAGCATTCCCACCCGTCACGGAAGAATTTTCTGAGTTAACAGACGCCACCAAGTCCTTTAGTCAGCTTAAGAGCATGAGGAACGATGCCAAATCATGGATAGCGTTGCCACTGTGATTTTTGTTTTCTTACGACGCAAATACTTTGTTGATGTTGTCTGCAAGCAGTCGGATTCGAGGTATTTTCCAAATACAAGGACTGTGTGCGGTACAGATAATCATTGCAGTAATCACCAATGACTTACGTCAGCCTTCTGATACTGATTTATCCAACTGAATTTTGCTTTTGCGAAAATGGGAAGAAACGACTAGTGTAAACTGTCATCAAACCATTAATGCAAGTTCTCTGTAAAGACATAAGAATTTATAGGCAGTAATAAGCATTTCTCGAATCGTATCTCATCCCACGCAAAAAAAAAAATATAGAAGCAACACTTCCGTAGTGTACAGGAGATACTACAAGCTTTGTTCTCTTGTTGTGTTGAAGCACTACATTAACCTATACAATACCGACTAAAACCCACTGCTTGGAAATTTATTCTCTGTTTTGTGCATACTTGTAGCCCTTGCTGTGATCTTTACTCCAGACTGGTTTGAAACACCTCTCAACGCTAGTCTATATTGTGCGTGCCTATTAGTATCACCGCAAATACTGCAACTTTCTTGGATTTGGGTTTGCTTATTGTAATAGAACATTGGTCTCCCTCACAACTCCCACTTGTAGGTCCCTTCTCACATTTCGATACTTTGATGCTTTAGGAAGAGTCCGAGCAATCTATCCCTTCTTCTAATCGAGTTCTTTACTTTCCAGTTCCATTCAGTGACTTTACATTTGGCATTCGAACTACTCATCTGATCTTCAGCATTCTTTTGTAGCATCATATTTCATAGCTAAGTTTTTCTTGCCTGTACTTATCGTCTACATTCTACATCAGTGCAAAGCAATGCTTCAAACAATTAGTTTTAGAAAAACCTTCCTAACACTTCCGCTTATGTTTGATGTTAACAGGGTTTTTTTTTCTAGGAAATCTTTTCTCGCTTTTGCCCGTCTGCATTATATCATCTTTATTTCTGTTGTCATCTCTTATTTTTAAAACCAAATAGTAAAATACGTCTGCTGCTTTCAGCGTGTCCTCCTAATCTAACTTCTAATGCATTTCATTATCCTAGTTCAATTTATGTTCGCTTATATACTCTCTTCAAGACATTATCTACTTCGTTCAACTGGTCCTCCAAGCCCTTCCTTGCTTTTTATACAATTACCATGGCACCGGCAATCCATGAAGCTTTCATTTTTTTCCTAGTCTTTAAATCCTGTCCAGATTTCATTTTGGTTTCCTTTACTGCTGGCTTGATGTACCGTACGTACTGAATAGCATGAAGGTAGACCATAATCGTGTGTCACTCCTTCTCGGTTACTGTCTCTCTATATAAATTATTTGTGTCCGTGACATAGTTGTATAAACACTTCAGTATACGTGTGATTCCATTTACCTCGGTCTGTGGTTGCTATTCGAGGGTGTATTACTCCGTTCTCGGTTGAGATATTACACGTCACGCATATTACTCGGTGGACTTTCCAGCTTGACGCAAGTTGCAATCCTTTCTGCTAGAGGGCTCCTGAAATTGTAGATTTAACAGCAGTGTAACACATCACCATATCGGTGTCTGGAAAACATGCTGCAATCGAGTTTCGAATTCGAAGAGTTTATCCACACAGGGAGCAACATCTCCTTCAATACAGACCGCACACGAGCGTCGCGACATCTGCAACAATCCGACTCCTTCGGTTCACTGTCATCAATCATCCTCCATACAATTCCGAGTTGGCCCCATCGGATTTTCATAGGTTTCCAAAACTTAAAGATTGTCTACGGGAACTTCAAAAATGGTTCAGATGGCTCTGAGCACTATGGGACTTAAGATCTGCGGTCATTAGTCCCCTAGAACTTAGAACTACTTAAACCTAACTACCCTAAGTACATCACACACATCCATGCCCGAGGCAGGATTCGAATCTGCGACCGTAGCGGTCACGCGGTTCCAGACTGTAGCGCCTAGAACCGCACGGCCACACCGACCGGCCGGGGACTTCACTTTGATAGTGATGAAGCGGCCCAAGCAGAGGTGAGACTGTGGTTCCTTCAACAAAGTGGAACATTCTACAGTGGCGCTATCAACAGATTGGTGTTTCAGTGGGAGAACTGTCTTCTTCGCCAGAAAATATTGAGAAAGAAATAGGCAGATATGAAGAATAAAGATTTAGAGTGTTAATAAAGTTTGTTTTCCTTAAAAACTTGAAGACTTTTCAGTGCGCCCTCGTACATTTGCATCTATACCCCTCTTGTCACGGCACGTCACACGGTGAAAAAAATCTATACTATCATCAGCTGTTTCCCGTCCTGTTTCATTTGAGTATGAACACAATAATGGCGGTCTCCCCTCAGGCGCCGGAATCTCTTTTCTTGTTTTCACTTAACATACCCAAGATGTACGATGGATGAGGGCAGGAGAAATTTTGCAAAATCTGCCTCTAATTTCAGTTCACTGACAAAGTTTCGTGACCAGGAAGTCAGTTCTAGATCTAATTCTGCGCTGCAATTACTTCTCCTGAAGTAACAGTATCCAGATTTCTGAAAAAGCTCTGTAATATCTGCAACAGCTGCATACATTTTCCTTAATCAACTTGAGGAAAAGTAATGCATCATTGTAACATATGCTTTCAAAACGTCTTAAGCTTCCATTGGTATGTTGAAGACATCATGAACTTCGTTAGGACAAAGGATTGAAAATTTTCTAAAGAAATTTTGAAGACGTTGAACACCATGTATCACAATATTAAAATCAGTTGTGAACTTGAACGTTACGTTTGTATAGCTTTCCTGAAGATACATATTTCAAGAGTAGAGAGCGATCAAAAAGTTAGCATCCATAGAAAGCACTCTGAAACAGACAATAACACTGTCAATGTCACCTATCGGCACACAGGTTTTCAGCCTACATATATGTGCTGCACAGAGAATTCAAACTGCCTTTGTAGGACAAAACTGAAAGACGTCATTAGGCATACAGCAGTAGCAAGTGAGTACCATCCACCTCTGATAAGCAAATTATAATAAACTGAACAAAGAACGATGCAATAATAACAACATCAAATATACCACGAGTAAACGCTCAATTTCACCTAGTATATTTCAGACATCTGTCACAAAAAAGTTAACTATGTGAAATAAAACGACATGCAAGAAACAAGAAACAACTACGATCGCCAAGTAACACTGGCCTAGACAATGAAAATTAGTCACTGATTTTTAAGCCCTCTCGTTCAGACTGGTGGAAAGTGCTAGAAAACAACCTCTCTTTAACAAACTGTTTTTTGCTGAACAGGCATCATGATCTACAAGTTTAAAAAATAAAGCATTAACATATATTCTATGTAAAATTTATAATCAAAAACGACTGAGTTCATAATTAAATTGTAATACGACAGGTTGCACGTTGAAGAAGCAACAAAGGAAAGAAAAGAAAGTTTCTCTAGAGAAACAGATGCAAATGGAGCACACAGATGCCAGCTCTGACGGCATCACACTTCTGGTAGGTGTGACCAAGACTTCGAAGACGTGTTGAATGAAAGAACACACTTAGCTTAATGATAAACGGAGCAAAGTCGAACATAAAACTTGAAAACGACACAGGAGTGTAGGAAGTGGTAGAATTGTCTTATCGGTCATACGTTTGAGCGGAGCGAAAACAAGACTCCCTAGAAGTTTCACTGTGGATCCTTGTCCGAATTTTCATATTCAGATGAAGAACAAGAAACAAGATATTGGCGTATCAAATTCACCAACATGAGGTGTAGTTTTGCAGGAAAAAGGTTTAATTACTTGAAAGTAAAAATGGTAATTAAGTAGAACTTCGTGATTTCAGAGAAAATCGAAATATTTCACGAACAGCTGCTGCTAGTTATATGATTGAAATGTCAAACATTTATCACTTCAACGACTCCTACTGTACCAACGAAGCGTTCTTTATCCACGATAGTACTGAACATGAAGGCCGACCATCTCAAGAGCTGAACATATTGTCAGAATTCCACTTTTCGTCACAGTAATTGAGGAATTATTTTTCTCATGTTGAAAAAAAAAACAGAAATAAATACAAAATCTCACCATAAAATGAAACTTCTCTTGATATATGTTCTCTTAATAATAACAGTCATAAACATTTACCAACATTTATGCATATTATATTTCATGTTTTCTGAACGGAACTGGGAAATAATAAACCAAAACAAAAAAACTTTGGAACAACTATGAAACGTTTTGTAAATCCATTTTCCTAGAAGTAAGAAATAAAATAGATAAAAGAAACATATGACGTGCCTTTACATGATGTTCGAAATCATACTCAGCAAGTGTGGTCCGATTCAGACTTTAAAACTCAAAGGAACATCCACCTCAGATTTGGTGGTAAGAGGGCCCAGTGGACAGCCCGTCGGAAACTGAATACATAACAGGCACGGAAACAGGAAAAAGATGTAGTGGACTGTGAAAAAAAAGCAAAATAGGAACAGTGAACGGTACAAGGAGAAAAACTGCAATTTGCAGGGTGAGCACAAAGTCTTGCCCTGATTACAATAATTTATTACAGAATAACCGTTTGACATAATAATTTACATTTGATGCCGTTACATAGGTTAGTGTTACTATTTTTTTAAGAGCACTTACGTTAGTAAACCTCAACGTGTGCTCCCTTGGTAGATCGGAGAATGTCGAGGTGTATTCCAGTTCCTGTCAAGTCAAGGGGCGCGAGGTCTGGAGAGCGGGGTGGCCAGGGTGTTGGACCGTTCCTTCCAATCCACCGATCCGGAAATGTTTTATCCAGGATATAACGCACTATCAAAGGCCACGGAGGGGGGGGGGGGGGGCGGTGCTCTATCTTGCTGGAAAACTATGCCATGGTCGATATTTTTCTAACTGTAGGGCGATGAACTGTTGCAAAACGACTAAGTAAATGCTAGCGGTAATTTTCAAACAAGGTTTGCTTGAAGATGGTTGAGAGTTGCTTCTTCCGGCTTGCATATTTTTAAAGTCCTAGCCGTGTCCTACACACCCCATCAAAATTAATCAAATCGACGAGAGGAATTTCGTATGGTCTCCTTCTTAGTATGGTAATTAATACAGTTACCTAGTTCTGTACACACGGGTCAAGAAATGTTGTTTTTGTACTTTAATGTTGTTTGTACAGTTCTTCGCTTAAAAACTCCGTACTTGCATTTTGGAGCGATTTACAACATAGGGAAACCTCCAAGCTAGTTTTCGTAATAATATCTCCTCTGCCACTCCTCCTCCTCTCAACTCCGTTTCAGAGTCGCTCGCCAGGAGATGAGTACCTGTGAGAAGCGACGCAGCAGAATAGGGCTACAACGGAGCGAAGCTGACGTCATAACAGGGACAGGTTGAGTGCGCGGCTCGGCTGCGCGGGGCGCGGCCGTTAGGCGCAGCTGCGGACAATTATTGCCGACACGGCGGGCCACGGGGGCGGAACGGCCACTCAGGCGCCTCTCCTAAAAATGGGCATAAATTGCTCTCGCTCGCCACCGCAGGAATAAAACACGCCTACGAGCAGCGAACACGCGCCCGCCGCGTTTTACGGGCACTCGCTTTTAACGTTACGCGCCGCCCGACTTGTAGGCTGCCGCTCCATTATCAGTCCGTGAATGCGAGTTACACCTAGGCGCCACGGGCGAATCACGGCGCCGCGCTGCAGTATGTCTCTCTCTGTACGACCCAGTAGCTCGTCCAAACTGCACCGTGGCTGCTGGTGTTCCGATCAGCAGAGAGATAAATTACGACATGATAGAGATTTTACGTGGACTCATGCTCTGCTGCTAACGAGGAGTTTTGACTGCGTTTTTTTAATATCCTCTATCTCTGCTACCGATAACAGTACAGAAAGAGGAAAAGAGAGCGAGGTGGTGGGAGAGAGAGATGAGGGGTGTAGAAGAGGTAATTGTTTTAAGAGCTCCAATATCTGGACTCTAGGAAGTAACGAGAAATCTACGAGGGGCGTTCTTTAAGTAATGTAACACATTTTTTGTATGAAAGTAGATTTGTTTTATTTAGGATTTCAGTATAACATATTATCCCACTCTCATCTGGCTACAAAACCCTGTTTTCCAACATAATCTCCGTTCAGTGTGACCGCCTTATATCACCTTACGTGGAGGGCCTGTATGCCCGCATGATACGACTCTATTGGTTGGCGTCGGAGCCAACGTCTTGCAACCTCAATAAGCCCCCCATCATGCACCTATTACTTCCCGTGGAGTGCATCCATCGTTGAACCAAACAGATGGTAGTCGGAAGGTGCGGTATGGGCCTCTAGGATGCGGGGGCAAGAACGGTACAATGAAGTTTTGTGAGCAGCTCTCGGCTGCGTGGACTTGTGTAAGGCCTTTTCTTGTCATGGAGAAGTAGAAGTTAGTTTGCATTTTTGTGGCGACGAACACTCTGAAGTCGCTTCTTCAGCTTCCTGAGGGTAGCACAGTACACTTCAGAGTTGATCGTTGCACCGTGAGGGAGGACATAAAACAGAGAGGCTCAGAAGATGGTCGCCATGACTTTACCGGCTGCAGCTGCGGCTGTCAACTTTTTCGTCCGGGGAGAGGTGGTGTGAGCCTCTCCATGGATTGCCGTTTTGTTTCCGGTTCAAACTGATGAACCCATGTTTCACCACCTGTGACGATGATTAACAAAAAATTGTCACGGTCAGCCTCGAAACTCGTAAGCAACTCCTCAAAGATGATCCTCCGTTGGTATTTATGGTCTTCTGTTAGACAGCAAGGAATCCAGCGGGTAGACACCTATGAGTACCCCAGTTCCGTATACCGACAGAGACGTTCAGTTGTGCAGCAACGTGTTTGATTGTGATCTGTCGATCATCTGGAATGAGAGTGTCCGCACGTTCCAACATTGCAGGAGTCATAGCTGTGTGCGGCCAGCCAGCATGCGGAAAATCGAACAAGTTTATGTGACCTTATGAAAATGACAGATGCCGCGCCCAACGACTCGCCGTGTTCTTGTTCACTGCCAAGTCATCGTAGACATTCTGCAACCGGTCTGAGTGTCTCTGATGCTCTGATTTTCCGCGAAAAGGAACTCATGATGGCTTTCTTCTTGGGAGGCAGCTCCGTCACAGACGCCATTCTGAAGGCTACATATAGCACCGCCCCTATCAGAACCTCATGAAACTATAGGAGCCGAAGTGGGAATATTCCACGATTCCACGATGTCCCACATCAAATTCTGCATTTTTTCGACCGAAATTGGCCGGGGAATAATGCATTTACTGAACGATTTTAGGGCAAAATCTACATACGTTTTTTCTGAAGCAATTTTTTCGTTTCACCCCAAGTGGCCCTGTGATTGGAGGAATAGATACGGGTACAGAATCGTAACTTACGACATGCTACAAATAACCGCCCGGGAATTACAACGTGATTGCGGTGTGTACGTAGGTAGTACTGTCACAATACTGCTTCGTCATAAGTATCATCCATACCACGTGCCAGTGCTTCAAGAACCTCATGATGCCGATTTCATAACTTGGTAGTGTTTTCTGAATGGGCACGTCAACAAATGCAAAGAACTCATACGTTCTTTGGAGATAATCCCCACTGATTGCGGCAAGTTGACGGTTAAAATATGGTGTGTCATCATGTGGAACACACTCCTTGTTTTATCGGGGGCACAGGAATTACCTGTACTATTGCAGGATGTTGCCCTAGACGGTCGACAACGTATATGGTTTCATCAAGACGGTTGTCCAGCTCATTACGCAATAGTAGCACTGGAGGTGTTACACTGTGTTTACCCCTTTCGGTGATTCGCCAGGCCCGCTAGGTCACCGGACAATACGTCATCGGATTTCTTCCTGTGGCGAGTTTTTAAAAGATAACGTGTACCACCAAGTGCCAACAGGCTGTGAAGACATGACCGACCGCATCAGAAGCGCCTATGCTGACATTCCCGCTCCTGCCGGTGTGGCCGAGCGGTTCTAGGCGCCACAGTCTGGAACCGCGCTACCGCTACGGTCAAAGGTTCGAATCCTGCCTTGGGCATGGATGTGTGTGATGTCCTTAGCTTAGGTTTAAGTAGTTCTAAGTTCTAGGGGACTGATGACCTCAGATGTTAAATCCCATAGCACTCAGAGTCATATGAACCATTTTGACATTCCCACAGATAAGCTTCTGTCCTGTGTATGGCCATTTGAAAAGCGGATCGGTAAGTGTATTAAAGTTGGCGGTACTACGTTTGAGCACGTAATCTAATCGGAAAAGTAGAATAGCATTTGCCTCGAGCCTTGGTTGGAGTAATGCCTCGAGTAGTCCTCTGTTCCATATGTCGGAGGAATAAAACGTTGCCAGTGGGATTTACAATTAGAAGCTATGAGATACTGACCGGTCTTACCTTCACAGCATGAATGTGGGGTCCCACATACCATTGTATATTCAAGGGCCACTGAGTAGCATGTCGTAAATTACGACTGTGTGCCCATTTCTACTTCTCTGATTACAGCGCCATCTGGGCGGGGGAAATGAAGAAAATGCTTCAGACAAAACGTATGTAGATTTTGCCGTAGAGTCGTAATCTACGATCAAAACTGGTGTTCCCTTCAAAGATTTCGAAGTTGCCCCCCTCGCCACCTACGCACGAAATGGGATAAGGGGTCGAGTGTGGGATTTTCGGATGTTCTCGTGCGAGACAAACAAATTAGAATTATAACTTTTTTGATCCGACACGTAGTTTTTTAGATATTCCAATGTCTTCAATTAAAATGAACTCCGTGTACACATACAATAATCATTCAAGCATCCCTGCGTACACTGTCTCATGTAGTTGAGTGCAGCCATATCTAGACTATCTCACCACACTAAAACCATTTCTGTACATAGGTCGCGAGGCAACTATACGAAAAGTTAACGACGCTGCTAGGGATACATGTATCCGTAGAAATTTGGATATTTACACTTTGAAGGGGAAAGGGACAAAATGCGATTGCGAACAGAGGCGTGTACCTGGTCCCCAGACTGCACTAATCCCATGGCTTCAGATTAATAGTACTGTGCTATGTCTCAGATTATGACATGTTCCGCACGGCGGCCTTTACGCTATTTGAGGGGTGAAGTCAAACCTTCGCCAAGTTCCTTGCCTCTCCAACAACACCGAACACGGAAAGAAGTGCAAGAGGTAGCAGCGAATGGAAGGGTCGATGCGTGCCTGGATGCCCAAGTCGGTAAGAGCATTGGCCTCTGAGAGCCAAGAATCCGGGTAGCATTCCCGGTCTTGTAAACAGTGTTGATCTGTCATCACAACTCAGCGGGTTACGAGTTCTCGTTACAGTTATCCATACTACCGTGCTCGCAACACTAATGGTACAACATTTATTCGCCGCGAAGTGAAGGTGCCTAAGTTTGCGAGTTGAGAAAAAGTCTGTAACTTGGCGGATGGATCTATCTTCAGAAATTTACCATCGAACGCTGTCATATGACCAACATCCGCTGTAAGCAGTGTTTCCCGTTATACTGTTTTACAACTTGTTCTTAACTGCTGCTGCGCCTGTCTCCTTGCAGCGCTGTTGAGGGTTTATGGATTCTGCATAACTTAAAATACGGTCTGACATAAGTTACATACTGTTCGTAGACACTGAATGAGTGGTTTGTTACGGTCTTTTTATTTTTTTACATTTCACTCTAAACAGTCACATGAATGTTTCACAATACTGCCAGCCGTTTTGACCAGCCAGTGGTCATCTTCAGTTTGTCAACAGACAAAAAGAGGAGTAGCGGATGTTTATAGAGCCTATAATTTCTGTCAATTAATTATGTGCCTACTCATGATAAAGAATAAAAGTTTACCTGAAGATCACATGTAGTAAGTGATGTTGTAATTGTTCCTCATTTGTTATAGACAAAATTAAAGGCTACTGTCGGTAGATGGAGAGGTTTTGTAAGTGAAGTGAAATCCTACTCATACACTGAGGAAAAGTATCGAGACATCACTGCGCAATGCGAAATTTACCACCAGATGTTACGAAAGCCAAACCCCCCAATGAAATGAACCACGTAGAAAGAATACGCCAGGTTTTTTGTCCCTGGGAACATGTGATAGTCCAAATGAAACATCATGTCGATGGTGGTGTGTCTCGTTCTGGTAATTAAAGACACTTTCTTATTGGTCCATGACCAAATTGAATTTTAATTTCAACAAATGAATCTATGTGCGAGCGTATCTTGTAAGTGACACTTCCTGAAGAGGGGATTTGGTATTAGATTGATGTTGTGCAAGTTCACTCCCAAAGATTTTATCCAACAAAGTGGATTTGACATCAGTCGGTAGGAATTTTTGATGAACATTTCGCCAAACTCTGCTCCTGTCTGTCGGTGGGTAACTCCTGCAAAGTAGATTTACTGCTGGATGCTGAAGCGCTTGTTGGTATAAAATAAACTGTGGAATCGTGGAGGCATTCCTCCCCTACGTAACTTGCCATAATGAGAAATGACTGCACATTGGTCGATGACACGTCGACTGGACCGCAAGACCACGAGCTGTTGATACATATCAATAGTTTTGTTTTGATGAAAGATTGTGATAACACTAATATAAAATGTGGTGTATCTAAAATTATTGAAGGGCGCTAAACGCAAGAAGAAAGAAACTACATAATTTGTAGTTCGGTGCGTTGCCAATCTTATAACATTTGTAGATGTAGTAACGTCATCTTGTCTCATATCTCTGCCTGTTACCTGCAGATGCACTAGCATATCTTAATCAAACGCAGCCTTATTAAAACCCTACAACGTTCTATACCTGAAAGCACGGCGTCCTTCTGTTCATAGCACAACATTTAAATGTCGCCATCGTTGTCACCCTTGAAGCGTCTTTGAAGCTACACTCCTGGAAATGGAAAAAAGAACACATTGACACCGGTGTGTTAGACCCACCATACTTGCTCCGGACACTGCGAGAGGGCTATACAAGCAATGATCACACGCACGGCTCAGCGGACACACTAGGAACCGCGGTGTTGGCCGTCGAATAGCGCTAGCTGCGCAGCATTTGTGCACCGCCGCCGTCAGTGTCAGCCAGTTTGCCGTGGCATACGGAGCTCCATCGCAGTCTTTAACACTGGTAGCATGCCGCGACAGCGTGGACGTGAACCGTATGTGCAGTTGACGGACTTTGAGCGAGGGCGTATAGTGGGCATGCGGGAGGCCGGGTGGATGTACCGCCGAATTGCTCAACACGTGGGGCGTGAGGTCTCCACAGTACATCGATGTTGTCGCCAGTTGTCGGCGGAAGGTGCACGTGCCCGTCGACCTGGGACCGGACCGCAGCGACGCACGGATGCACGCCAAGACCGTAGGATCCTACGCAGTGCCGTAGAGGACAGCACCGCCACTTCCCAGCAAATTAGGGACACTGTTGCTCCTGGGGTATCGGCGAGGACCATCGGAACCGTCTCCATGAAGCTGGGCTACGGTCCCGCACACCGTTAGGCCGTCTTCCGCTCACGCCCCAACATCGTGCAGCCCGCCTCCAGTGGTGTCGCGACAGGCGTGAATGGAGGGACGAATGGAGACGTGTCTTCAGCGATGAGAGTCGCTTCTGCCTTGGTGCCAATGATGGTCGTATGCGTGTTTGGCGCCGTGCAGGTGAGCGCCACAATCAGGACTGCATACGACCGAGGTACACAGGGCCAACACCCGGCATCATGGTGTGGGGAGCGATCTCCTACACTGGCCGTACACCTCTGGTGATCGTCGAGGGGACACTGAATAGTGCACGGTACATCCAAACCGTCATCGAACCCATCGTTCTACCATTCCTAGACCGGCAAGGGAACTTGCTGTTGCAACAGGACAATGCACGTCCGCATGTATCCCGTGCCACCCAACGTGCTCTAGAAGGTGTAAGTCAACTACCCTGGCCAGCAAGATCTCCGGATCTGTCCCCCATTGAGCATGTTTGGGAGTGAATGAAGCGTCGTCTCACGCGGTCTGCACGTCCAGCACGAACGCTGGTCCAACTGAGGCGCCAGGTGGAAATGGCATGGCAAGCCGTTCCACAGGACTACATCCAGCATCTCTACGATCGTCTCCATGGGAGAATAACAGCCTGCATTGCTGCGAAAGGTGGATATACACTGTACTAGTGCCGACATTGTGCATGCTCTGTTGCCTGTGTCTATGTGCCTGTGGTTCTGTCAGTGTGATCATGTGATGTATCTGACCTTAGGAATGTGTCAATAAAGTTTCCCCTTCCTGGAACAATGAATTCACGGTGTTATTATTTCAATTTCCAGGAGTGTATAAGAGTCGCGTTGATGCACAGAGGTTAAAATCCGACGGGCTTGAAACTGATGTTAGTATGGAATTATGAATTAAGTACGTTGATCACTGGATAAGCGTTGCATTTATCACGTTGAATCGTATTATGTAGAACATTTTCACAAATATGATAAAGTAGAAAAGTCGAAGAGCAACGAACTTTCTCAAAGAGCTATTATGCCCCCACATTTCGAGTTATATTCTTCAGATCAATAAAAATCTTATACTACACACTTTTCAAAGTAGCCTATGTTATTCCTCAACATTCATGCTATGTAAATACCAAATTTCATCAAAATCGGTTTAGTAGTTTAGTCGCGAAAGCATAACAGACAGAGTCACTTTCGTATTTATGGTATTGGTATGGATTTTCTGATCACAGAAGGCAAGTTTGCATCAAGAGTTCCAGGTCAACAGCTGTTTCGTCCATCGTTACCATACTAAATGACAACGTTGCATTACAACATAATCTATAGTAGATGATCCTACATGCCAAAAAAAATTTTCCGTTGCGTGACGTATGTCTGTAATAAACTGTTCTTGCGATAGTCAGACCGGGAAATAATATTATTTCCTTTAGGCTTTATTCACTTGTAAGAAGGGCATGTTTAATCAGGACAATTTAAAGTAGAGCTTTAATGTCCACTACTGCTAGCGAAGTCATCACGTCCAGTTTAGCAGACAACGTACAACGTGTCTCTGTTGTTCCTTCTCGGCAGCTGAGTCGGGCAGCCGCCATGTGCCTCTCCACGGCCGTGCGGCCATGTTTTTAGCGAGGCTGATTTACGGCGCGCGGTCATTCATCCGTCAACATTCCTAGCGGGCAGCGCGGGCGCGCGCCTGATGATGATGTCAAACCAGCTGTCAGCCTTATACGGCCGCGGCCACCGGGGCTCAAACTGGGACCACCCGCGCGCTGCTAATGAAGCACGGAGCATGCCTCGCAGACCCTGCCCGTGCACCAGCACGGGGCCGCCCGCAGCATCTGGCTCCGATAACATCTCTGGACAACAGAAAAGGCCCGCGGAGCGATCGAGTCTCTCCTGGCGTCTGTTTGTCAAGTGTTACTGGGTCACGGCGTATGATTCTTCAAGTTCCCCCTGCGTACAGACTATTCCATCATATTTGGGGCCACCATTCTCTTGCAATATTCAGGCTGCGAACTTTACAGCAATCTTCAAAGCGAGTTTGTGGCCAAACTCTGAGTGTCCGGGCATGCCTGTTAGAAGTAGGACAAACACAGCGTTGCTCCACGCTGCATTGTTGCCAAATTTATTCAAGATGGTGGATCGAAGATAGCAGCGATAGATGTGGCAACGTCGCACTGAAGTCATGGCGGGAAGTTCAAATTTTGGATGGAAAATAGGTCAACTGGGCTATCTCCACAAACTCACTCCCCTTCTTCTCCTCTCCTCCTCCCTCCCCTAACCTCCTTTATCCTGCCCTCAACTGCCCCATCTGTAAATTGGCAGGAAAAGGATTCAGCCTATTCAAGGCTGCCAAATCGGATGGACGTAAATCTTTATTCTGTATGCATTTTCGTATATTGTTTATTTAAACAATTGGAGTTGTCACAGACAGTATCTCCATTCACTGTGTTTATCTTGATATCTGCAGTCCAGATGTCATAGTTTGCTACACCACCACCACAGGGCGCTGTTGGCCCTCCCAACTTCCCTCCTGTGACGTGATCCAAGATTGCGGCCAGGGAAAAATATGGCAGGAAATTCACTCAGTCTGTTCTGATCATCCCAGCAAGATCGACATAAATGTTGGTTGTGTACTATGCGTTCAACGGATCTGTTGTCTGTGCTGGAGGAGGAGGAGTTTGATGAGTATATTAGCTGTAATCATGCAGCTTAGGATTGTGTTCATAGCCCCCTCCACAATGCTTGGAAAGCTACAATATTTGGTCAATGTGTGAAAAAGACAAATATGCTTCATCGAATAGTGAAGATGCAACAGGATGGATTTACACTGCGCAAGTCATGCTGATAAGCACACATGTTGTAACTGAAGCTCATGCAATTGAAGTCCAGTCTGTCCTCTGAGGCAAAATGTTCACCCACTCCAGCATGTGCACTGTGTGCAACAGATTCTCCACATCCACTGGAAGAGGTCACGTGCTGGACCTGCAGAGATGGCACATAGTAGCAGTAGGGCGACCACACACAAAGTACTTCCTGTCGCTCTGGAAATTCCTCAGCCTTCTTTGTGGCACGAGGATATCCCTTGTGATTGAACACGAACTGCTTCATGAGTTACTAGAGCTGTTGTTTAAGCAATGTGCGGATTATTGTCACATACATATCTTGTAGGTGTCACAGTAAGTAAATTCACCACTGCATATAGACAGAAAGAGAGATAGTGTTTTGCAGATGCAAGAATATTTAAACAATTAGCAGTGTAATTACGCATGTTATTCTGAGGAATGCCATCACCACAGTTGAACATCAACTCTAAAGAAAGATTGCAGCACACATGTGAACCATCCGTGAGACACTTTGTGCTCTTTTGTGGGAAATACCACATCCTTCCCTTGTGTTTGAGAGCTAGCTGCTTTAGGAGTTATTAAATTCAATTGAATATATTTCTAAATACACTTTCAAAAAGATCGCTGCACAATAGTTTGCTTGAATTTTTCAGTGTATACTGCCACCCTTGAACACAGACTCTAAAGGATTGCGGCACACTTGTGGAATCTCTGAGTCTTAGTCCACTGCTCGGGAATATTTGCGTGCATAAACAAATTGGGTACAATGTATAACAACTCAATACATTTGTAAATGTTGCTTTAAACAATTAGTTTCAAATACACTCACGTACAAAACTCTGCACTCTATTCCCGGGAGCACATGTAACGGAAATACATTACAGCAAATTCAGCCTAGAATAAAAAATGTCTCTGAGCACTATGGGACTTAACATCTGAGGTCATTAGTCCCCTAGAACGTATAACTACTTTAACCTAACTAACCTAAGGACATCACACACATCCATGTGCGAGGTAGGATTCGAACCTGCGAGCGTAGCGGTCGCTCGGTTCCAGAGAGAAGCGCCTAGAACCGCTCGTCCACACCGGCCGGCTTCAGCCTACAATACATTGCATGGGATTATTGCGCATAAATTGAAACCAAAATAAATGATGGCAAATACACTGCGTCTAAACTGTGAATACGATACTACATCACGCAAAAAATATTGTTAAATACTCCATCACAGTAGTTTGCTACACAAGGTACAGTCATAACTCAGGACCGGCGAAGCGGCGGCGCATCTGTCAGAGGCCCCAGCTCGCCAGAGTGAATAGGCGACTGGAAGCAGGGGCACTCCACCACCAAGAATGGATCAGCACAACAAATTGGTGTTTCTGGAACCCCACATCCAAAAATGTGAGAAATCTGTGGGTGCCAGCCCCGCACCAAATTGTCCTGTGTGCTCAGACCAGCATTCATAGGAACGTTGGGTGGAACGCTGAAAATACTATTTGGGACCTTCCATCAGTCACCCTTCCTGATTTGTTGCCGCCAAATCAGTTTGTCTGCATAAACCATACCTCTGCCATTCCCGCTCTCATTCTGCCAGCATTAATTCGTCAGTGTGGTTGTTCTTTTTAGTTGTGTGTGCATCAATTTGTTGTTGAAAATGAAGCGTTCGGCGATGTCAAACACAAAAATGTGTCTGAGCACTATGTGACTTCTGAGGTCATCAGTCACCTAGAACTTAGAACTATTTAAAACCTAACTAACCTAAGGACATCACACACATCCATGCCCGAGGCAAGATTCGAACCTGCGACCGTAGCGGTCGCTCGGTTCCAGAATGTAAAGCCTAGAACCGCACGGCCACTCCGGCCAGCTGTCAAACATATTCAGCGTTAGCGGCAAACGACATAGAATTGTAGAAGAAAAACAATATGAACTGCCTCGTAAGTGTATAATTTGGTTTTGTAAGTGTGGGATCAAGGTGATGAAACGAGAAAAAATTTAATGTGTTAAAAGAAAAGAGAATTCTCATAGGTAATTGAATTTCTCTTCCTTGCTTTACGGCGCAAGTCCATGGTTCTATCCTGGACTGCGAGGACATATGGGAGGAGGAGGGGGGAGGAGCAGGAGAAGGAGGAGGGCGAGGCTGGACCACAGTGAACTATCCCTGCCGAGGTCCAGCCTCCTGCGTTGAGCCTGCAAATGGAGCTGCCAGAAGAGTATTAAAAGTGTAATTTGTTTTTACATCATTGGTATATTTCCTATTTCACACTCACGTGGTAAAAATGCAGCTCGAACTGTAGGCGATGCTATTCACCAACTGCAGCAGCCGTCTCTGGTACCTAGTGAGACAGCAGAGCAGTCCTATAAGTGAAAAAAATTCTATATTTTGTTTGCTTGTGTCTGCAGTATAGAACGTTTTTCTATAGACAATAAGGTGTTTAGGCCCACAGTCACGCTTTTGCATGTATCGAAGGAGAACGATAACGATTACTTCTTCTTCTTCTACCCATTCTGTATGGGCTGCTCTAGAGCGAAGACGTATTTTGCTCGTGTGGCATATGGTGTGGTACCGAGCGTGGTTGCATTAACATAACGAGAGAGGATACTTGGGGACTCCGGATTTCTTTGAGGAGCGGATCTCGTCCACGGGGCTCGAGAGTCTGGCAGGAGGGTACCGCGACCCTGTCGGCTCTCTAAGAGTCTTCCTGTCGTGGAATCAGAGCTCCTCAAAGAAGTCAATGACCCACAGTATCCCACCATTAAATGCAGTGCGGTGGGCTGTATCGAGCTATCTTACCCCGCCCCCCCTCCCTCGCCCCCCCCCCCCTAAAGTGACCTCTGGCATTGAAGAGACAAGCCTGCATTATCTTTGAGGGGGGAAATGGCGAGATAATGCGGAGCACATAAATCGCCAAGTGGTTTCGTGAATCCGTCTTGAGTGCTATTCTGTCCCAGTTTTCTGAGATGGAAGTGAGAGTGTCAGATACAGGTTTCAGCCATATACTACTTCTACATAACCATACACATGTCTATGGTCCAGCAAATAGAGGGTCCAGCTATATCAATCTCCCTAAGAATACAGATAATAAGAGGGCATGCATTAATGACGAAAACAGAAAGCATCAGGTTTGCTTTGGATGGTCAATCCTGACTTGCAAGAGAAATTACGACCGTAAGGATCATACTGAGCATCTTGGTACATACTGTGTAGGCGAGAACATTCGTGGGTGTTATGACTTTGATGGTATCGAGTTCTCCGTTAGGATATTGGACGCACCTAAATTTGAGGTGCAGAATACTCGAATATAGTTTTATGTTTATGGCTTGGAGAAGAAAAGCAAGCCTGATCAGCAGGACAAACAATACTTGTCAGTCCCCTTCATTTCCCAAAATTTGCTGATGAGTGTGAAATGCATGTAAACATGCTACTCTTCTCTGAAGGCGATAATTATTATTATGTTTGGATCAAAGACATGTCCCGACTCCTTTTTTGCCTAACTGAGTATACATGAGGATAAATGGCATATTTGTTTAAGGTGACTCAGTGCCTTTTCCTCAGACAGGTTATTAGCAGAGCTTCTAGTAGGTTGCACTTACAAGGACTCGGTACATGTTATTATGCCCACAGAAGGAAACAAATTCTTAAAATTTAAAAATGATCACCTTCAGGAACGATACCTATTTGTAGTGTACACCGACTTTGAATGCCTCCTCTCTCCTCTGACTCGCTGTGAACGCGAACCCACGACCTCACAAATCACGTTTACAGAAAAATACGCGCAATATGCGGCAGCACACCAAATTGTATCGTCCTATGATTCAAATCGTAACTGCTAAAAATCTGATGTTGGAGATAATCCGGCTGTTCAAAATGTTCAAATGTGTGTGAAATTTTATGGGACTTAACTGCTAAGGTCATTATACCCTAAGCTTACATACTACTTAACCTAAATTATCCTAAGAACAAACACACACACCCATGCCTGAGGGAGGACCCGAACCTCCGCCGAGATGAGCTGCACAGTCCATGACGGCAGCGCCTTAGATTGCTCGGCTAATCCCGTGCAGCTAATCCGGCTGTTGTCTGCTCACTGAGCTCGAAAAACTTTCATAGGAAATTGACAAGTTTCACAGCGTCAACGTTCTCATGACCAAATCGAAGGAAAATTAAGATTTGTACAATAATGTGGTTGACTGTCATATTTGTAGGCTACCGTTAGACAGAAAAGCGGAAACTCCTAGCAGGGACCACTGTCATCTTAAGAGGAAGTTCCATGGCGCAGCTCACAATACATGCAATTTGAAGTACTAGCCACCAAGGCATATACCAGTTTTCTTCCGTGATTTAAGTGGGTATGATGCTCACTTTCTAGTTGACCACTTGGGTGATTTCGTCATGGGGAAAGACCTGGTCAGTATCCTATTGTCAAGAGTCGGGAATACATTTCATTCTGCAAATGAATGAGGCCAAGAATTACGCTCTGTTTCCTTGATGCACTATTTCCTACGTAGGTGCCACTCCAGCAGCTCATTGAAATTCTATTTTGGGGGGATATGCATATCACTCGAGTGGCATTTACCGACGAGAAGAAGTTTCAATTAGTGAATAGGAAAGGGGTTTTCCCATATGAGTATGTGGACAGTGTGGCAAAACTCAACGAAACCGGGCTACTCAACATAACTGCATTCTCCAGCAATCTTACAGGCGATACCACAACAGAGGCAGAGTATGAGCATGCCGTGAATTTCTGGTAAGAATTCAACGCTTCCACTTTAGGGGAGTATGCACGGATTTACATGGACACAGACGTGCGTTTGCTTGTGGACGTTTTTGAGAAATTCCGGAGTCTTCTGATGATCGCATACTGTCTGGATTCCGCCTAATATTACACCTGGGTTGTCTTGGGGCACAGTGCTCAAGAAAACGAAGTGCAGCATCGAATTATTGACTGATTCTTACATGCTTCTTATTTTCTTTGAGTGAGGGATCTGTGGGGGACTTTGCCAATGTGTCCGTAGGCATGCAAAGACAAATAATCTATGAATGGGTGACAGGTTCAACATACCCCTGATTCAAGTCACATAATATACTTGGATGTAAATAACTTATACGGACACGCCATGCAGCAATCACTGCCAATTGGTGAGTTTTGGTGGGTGCCCAAAGACAAATGCAAGGGGAATAGGTGGAAAAATCATGGGGGGGGGGGGGGAGGGGGAGGGGAGGGCAGCTGATTCTAATGTAGGGTGTGTGGTGGAGACAGAACTCATATCCTATTAGTTTACACGATGCATACGACGATTTGCTAATGTGTCCAGACCAACTAGTTCCATAAGGAGGCTCCATGCCAAAACCAATGACAACGCTGGGGGATAAGTAGAGATACATTATTCAGTATCGTAGTCTCTGCAGTGTCTCAGCTTGGGAATGGAGCTGGTTAGAAGCACCCAGGCTATCTCCTTCAAACAGTCCCCCTCGTTGAAGGATTATATTGGTTTGAACAGGAGACAGAGAGCTCCTGCGACTTGTGATTTTGAGAAAGATCTGTGTAGATTAATGAATAATTCATTTTTTGGCAAAACAATGGAAAACGTGAAATTTAGATTAGAGCAGAATGCGATCGGTTTTATGGCGTGAAAAAAAGGCGTTTCCAGACTAAATTTTAAGATCACCATTTGCAATAATAACTTTGTTGTTGTGGAGATTGTGAAGGTTGCTGTAGAGTTTACAAAACCTTTTTATTTGGGGATGTACATACTAGACCTATAAAAACTCCACATGCACCGCTTTCATTATGAGTCAGTAAAAACTCATTTCACAAATCCTAAATTACTTTATATGGATACAGACAGCTTCATCTACCAAGTGAAAGACTGTGATCCATATGACGTATTGAGGTATCACAGTAACGAATTCGACGCATCTTCATACGTAGTAGATAATCCTTTTGGTATTGTTCCACAGAACAAGAAGGGTGTTGGCCTTGTTAAAGACGAATTGAATGGATTGCCAATTGTGGAGTTTGTAGGTCTGTGGTCAAAAATGTATGCATATCCCACATAGGAAAGTGCAATCCAGAGGCGGGCTAAGGGTGTGCGTCGTATGGCATCTAGAGCCCTCTCTATCGAAGACTATTTGTGGTGCCTGTGCAGTGGTGTTCGCGGTACTGCACCGCATATGGTACGGCAGACCAGTATTCGATCGTGAGGACACGAGCTGTACACTGTGCTGCAGTCTAAAATCGGCCTGCCACCTCATTATGATAAAAGGGTCATTTGTGAAGACGTGACTGAATATCTCCTGTACTCACAATACTCGCTTGTAGAGAGAGAGGGGGTGGGGGACTCTGCTTCAGTGACAGTGAGAGACTGAGTTAGTGTGAGAGAGAGATAGATAGATAGATAGATAGAGAGAGAGAGAGAGAGAGAGAGAGAGAGAGACAGAGACAGAGAGAGAGACAGAGAGAGAGAGTATCTCCAGAGTAGTAGTGGGACCCTTTTATTGTAGTGTAAGTAATTTTGTGTAGGTGTGTGTTGTTGTGTGTGTGTGTGTGTGTGTGTGTGTGTGTGTGTGTGTGTGTGTGTGTGTGTGGCTCGGTGGGTGGGTGGGTGGGTGGGTGCGTGTGTGTGTGGGTGGGTTGGTGGGTTTGCGTGTCTGTGTTTGTTGTGTAAATATTTATTCATTTATGTGTAGCATGTATACATGTATATACACACACCACGTGTGATAAAGAATAAAAAACATATATAATGCGTGTGAAAAATTTATAAATAAGCATAAACAATAAAGTATATTTATATTTACTAAAAAGAAACTGAAACGAATTATATATTTATTTATTCATTATTCATATGCAACGAATGTGTATCCAGAAAATAAATATATCTACACACCGTGTGTGTCTTGTAGGTAGATTAGTTTTTCAGTTTTCACCTGCCACTAGCCATCCAAGTCAGGTTAGTCACAGTCAATCAGGATTATTGTAACATTTATGCTACTGGAACTGTGGAATTTAGTAGTATTAAGAAAAAAAGTATCTCAACATTAGTCTTTAGCGTAGATTTGTATACCTTGAAAAACTGATAACATTCTTATCTAGCGCTCATGGAAAATAATTTTAAAAATGATATTCTCAAGCAATGTCACTGTTGTAGCATGTAATTTAAAAGCATCTCTGCATTACAATAGCAGAGTCAAACTGTGCCTCAAAAACACCTCAAGAACTGAATTGCAATCACAAGAACTGAATTGTAATCTCAGGAACTGTATTGTTTTTATGCGAACAGAATAAAGAAAAATATTCGTCACCGTACACGTTTGTTGTTATTATTTACACAAAACCTATCATCTATTGTATTACATACAGGGTGGTCCATCTCACGAAATAAGAGTCAAACGAAAAAACTACAAAGAACGAAACTATGGCACTACCATAGCTCAAACGAATATCAACTGCGTTTTTTTTAAATAGGAACCCCCATTTCTATTACATATTCGTGTAGTACGTAAAGAAATATGAATGTTTTAGTTGGGCCACTTTTTTCGCTTTATGATAGACGGCTCTGTAATGGTCACAAACGTATAAGTACGTGGATCACTAAGTACCGACTTCAGAAAGGTTGAACACAGTGAAACGCCACCTCTGCCTCAGAGGACAGACTTTAAGAGTCTCCGCAGATGCCGAAAAACACCTCCTGCCATGGGGAAGCCACTGGTGCTTGAGGTCCCTAGAAATCTCCGAAACAACCCACTGTAGGCAGGTAATGGAAAGACTCACTCATCAGTTCGATGCCCCAGCTCCAAATCAGCCTGATGCCACTCCACGCTTTGCTAGCAGACAAAGGGACGACTCCATTCTGCATGTCCCGGAGTGTTCTTTTACAAACTAAAGTTCCAAACATGCTAGCAGTTTCCGAAAAATGGCGACCGCTGGACATCTGCAGGTATGAACTATCTGATCTAAAGTATCCGGACTCCTACTAGTGTGTCCATGGAAACTTGAACTCTGCCGAGGACTATTTCAGTGAGGTGACTGACTGTCTGTGGTGGAATATAGCTCATTCTTCTGCACGAGCGGAAGCTAGGGAACGTTGCGATGTTCGAAGCTGGGGTCTGGAAAGCTCTAACTCATCATGAAGGTGTTTCACTCGATTCCGTTCAGGACTCTGGGTAAGCCAGTCCATTTCAGTACAGCGAAAGCTAGTCCAAAGCTGCCAATTACACATTTTTAATTCTCTCGAAAAACGTAAAATTTTCAACTTTGGACTGGTTTTTCGTTGTACTGATTAACAGAAGTAACTGACCCACAGCTATTCCAGCATTCTGGAAGTTCATTTCAGGAATGTTACTTTCCATAGACCACTGCTTCACATGTGTTGCTTTATGACGCGGTGCACGGTCATGCCGGCACAAACACTGCTTCTGTGCTGACAATGCAATATCTCTGCCTCCTTTCACACTGACTGCTCCGCCTTTCGCGACATCTAGCGCTCAGTTTCGCACTATATAGGGGTGTCCTGACACTTTGAATCAGGTAGTGTAAGTCAGCACGAGTAGCCTAGTCTTACAGTTCACGACTTAGAAACCGATCCTCCTTACGTCGAATCCGTCCCTCACAAACCGGTAACACCCTTTCTTTACCGCATCAACTTAAGCCTTGTATTTGCATCAATGGTGCTGACATGCCGCAGAACTTTCAGCACACAAAGCTCTTTGTGGTAACAGTAATGTGCAATGAACGCCTGTTGCAGTGCTGGAGTATCGGATCTTAAGTTATTGCAAAATAAAAAAAAAGCAGTTCACATGCAGGACTTTGCACAGAGAAGCAGCACAGGCTTAAAGTTAGCTAAATATAGTCTTAGGGGATATCAGTTTCGCACAGAGGTCATTTTCGTGAGACGACAATACGCCGCACACAGCAGAATCATAACGGCCATCGCGTGCTGTGTTAGGTTCTAAACAGTTAGCGACGCTGCGGATGGTATCCACTCCAGAAAATTGGCTGTCGTCAGACTGGTAGTATTCGGCGTATTCTCGACTAACCTCATTGTACTGCTTAATGCATGTGTCTGGATTGAACACCCAACGACCATTATGGCAGCAATATATCAAGACCTCTTTACGAATAGGAAGAGAACAAATGGACCTCTCCTAACCGTACCTTCGATCCTCTTACTCTTAACTTCTCTGCAGGGCAAACATAATTCCAATTTTCTCATTCTGTCGTTGAAATAACTATTATACGACTAAAAGAAAATAAAAGTCACCCTGATTCACATAGCCAAAGTGTCACGTCATCAAATTTCTCGGTTCAAGGAATGAGTTGAAGGAACGTGGTGAGACAACTGTACTGTTTTCTCTATGCTGGCACTCTTAATCAGTCCCCCCTCCCTCCCCATGCATCCAGAGGCCTCATAATGTCATGTCAAATACACTGGCAATATTCGCATTCATTTATAGCGTTTGATACACCAATCGTCTTTATAATAGTCGTTGACGATAACCATGAAACACGGTTCTAGGAGCTTCAGTCTGGAACTGCGTGACCGCTACGGTCGCAGGTTCGAATCCTGCCTCGGTATGGATCTCTTTAATGTCCTTAGGTTAGTTAGGTTTAAGTAGTTCTAAGTTCTAGGGGACTGATGACCACAGATGTTAAGTCCCATAGTGCTCAGAGCCATTTGAACCATTTTCTGAACCATGAAACATTCGTTGTCAAACACTGCGCTATCCATAATCTATCAACTACTGTATTCCACTCAGGATCAGTAAATTTTCTTGGTATTTTTCGTGGCCGTCGTAATATTTATTGTTGTAATCGAGCGCGCTAATGCAGTAAAGCAATCAAAGGGTCTTGCGTCAAAGACACAGGCAGTCGGTTCTCATAAAGCTAGGAAAAACTGCGATAATGAATACCAGAGTGGACACCTCAGTTCGATGGAAATGGACATCCCTAGAAACGGCAGTCACGGAAGCAGTAGAAACTAGTAGGTATAATAAACGCAACTGCAGGGAAAATGAGGGGTAACAAAAGGTATACATTTTGACGGATAGACGAGAGACGGAAATACAAATATGTTCACCAGAACAAGGAAGAACAACAATACAAATCGCTTAATAATGAAATTGACAGGAAATACAGAGAAGTTAAAGCTAAAGAGATGCAGAAAACAGGAAAACTGTAGAGAAGTCAAAAGAGAAGTGGCTATCGGAATTACAGATTCACCATATGGAAAAGCATAGTACAGTGAACGTCTGCACGAGGAGTGGGCGAGGCTCTTTGCTGGTGTGATATTTGGAAAAATGACTAGTGATATGGGAATCATGGGGGATCGAATATTAGAGTATAGAATGACGAGGTATTGGATAACTTGAGATAAAAAAAGACGGAGGGCACGAAAGGAATTCCATCGGAATTACAAAAATCATTGAGTGAAGTGGCAACGAAACGAACATTCAAGTTGGTGTATGGGATCCATGAGACTGAGGATATATCATCGGCAGTTCTAAAGCATGTCGTTCACGCAGTCCCGAAGATAACGACGGTCGCTAACTACGATTAATATCGCACTGACGGCTTAACAGGTCGTGCTTCACAATAGCTGATCAGGACAATGGAAAAAATTGAAAAAAAAATTAAAAGATCTGTTAGATCTAAGAAATAAAAAGCACAAGAAAGTCCAATCTTATATTTCTCTTGATAGCAGAAGCAAGACCTCGGGTAAGATGGGCCGCCAGTACGTACCAACACATGATCAAACAAGAGGGGTTGTGTCGCCAGCTCTCCAGACTTGGGGATTACACAGAGTATTTCAGTCTCTAGTAACAGAACACATGCTGGTGGCCAGAATGTGTTTCTTATAGTTAAACGAAAAGAGGGTAGCTCTGAGGAAGTTCTACTTTCTACATACAAATAGGTTTAGAGGGCGCCACAGGTACTTTAAAATCTGTCGAGCGCGTGAGAAACAGAACCCAACGAGCGAAGGACATCCAGAACGCTCAAAGCCTCGGGGAATAAGCAATTGAAAGTGAACTGCACAACACCTTGGACTAGATAAGAAGTGTTGTAACTTGCAGGGACCTCGTTGACATCCCCTGACAATAACTCAAAGTTGAGTGGTCCCAGGAAGGAATTGTTGGCGAGAAAAACACAATGAAAAGGGTGGATGCCGATCTTGTGAAATCAGACTCGTTTATACCGACTTTCAGCAGCACGGATCTTCCAGAGTACATTAAGATATGTCTCATTGGGCCCAATGTGTGATCTTATTTTCCCAGTCCTATGCACTGTTTTACTTGTCAGTGCTTTGGGCGCACCACCTTAAAATGTAAGGGAGAAACCACATGCGACAAATGTGGTAAGGCCTCCCACGAACGACTTGGTTCTTCATCTCCTCTGAACTGTATAAACTGCTCTGTGAACCACCTTGTTCGGAATAGGGGACATCAGTGTCTTCCATGAAGAAGGAAAGGTTCAGGAGATCAAAACAACTAAGTGTATCTGAGATAATGAGGCCAAAAACATCTATAAGGCCATGCAGCCCCCGAAGTTTGCTTTCTCTTTGCATATGTTCTTAAACAGCCAGCTGAGATGGCCAATGCAGCTACACAAACGAAGTTTACTAGTCTTACAACTAGGACCTGTGTTTGTCAATACACTTGTGCTACTGCAGTTATTTCAAAGCCTGTACCTCCTCCCAAATCTCAGACAAGGCTTTGGCTCCCAAGGTTGCGGAGCTCCCTGCTCCTCCACAGGTTCAGACTAGTCCACCATCCGGTGCTGCCACTACCATTACTGCAGCTGTGGTTTCAAAACCTTTCCAGCAAGAAAACTGAAGGCTTAAGCAAATAGTCAGCTGGCAATGGAAATGGGAAGCAAGCAGTCTGATTATGTCGGGATCCCTATCTATGACATCTCTCATTACTCATCTACATAGCCGATGGATCTTTATGATGGTCTGCACCACACATCTCGCCCAAATACTAAACCTTCACCCACTATGGGCTCACATACACAGTGGGAAGACAGGCTGAAAGTGCAGTCACATGATAAATGGCTCCCACATTACAGTGGAACATTAATGGGTTCAGGACACATGTGGAGGGACTGAAAATGTTAACACACGAAGCACCAGCTGCTTGTGTTTACAAGAAATGCATTTTAAAGCATCCGGTGACCTTGTACTATGGGGATATACATTCTATCACAAGGATAGCCTGACTGGGGAAAGCCCGCCGCGGTGGCTGTGCGGTTCTAAGCGCTTCAGTCCGTAACCGCGTGACTGCTACGGTCGGCCGGCCGCGGTGGTCTCGCGGTTCTAGGCGCGCAGTCCGGAACCGTGCGACTGCTACGGTCGCAGGTTCGAATCCTGCCTCGGGCATGGATGTGTGTGATGTCCTTAGGTTAGTTAGGTTTAAGTAGTTCTAAGTTCTAGGGGACTGATGACCACAGCAGTTGAGTCCCATAGTGCTCAGAGCTATTTGAACCATTTTTTGCTACGGTCGCAGGTTCGAATCCTGCCTCGGGCATGGATGTGTGTGATGTCCTTAGGTTAGTTAGGTTTAAGTAGTTCTAATTTCTAGGGGACTGATGACCTCAGATGTTTAGACTCATAGTGCTCCGAGCCATTTGAACCATTTGAACTGACTAGGGAAAGAGCCAAGGAGGTGACACTTTGTTGATAGTGACCACCACTCCTAGGCTATTCCCTAGCTACTGACCTACAACCAGTGGCAGCTGAAGTTCATGCATGTCCAACGATTATTGTTTGTACACTGTATTTACCTCCAAATGATGTGATTAACTCTGAGGGTCTAACAGATCTTACAGAACGATCCCTCAACCATTTCTCCTACTGCGAGACTTCAGTGCCCGTAGAGTATTATGGGGATTGAGCTATACTTGCCATAGATGTCGAGTCTTGGAGAACCTCATGATGTCTCAAGAGCTGCACACCCAAAATACAGGCAGTCCCACACCCTTCTTAGCTGCTACTAGCTGGTCCTCAGGCTCTTCCAGCCTTGAAGACTCAGCATAGTGGGAAACAGTTGATGACTGTCACTCCAGTGACCACTTCCAACTGTGTACCAACCTACTGCATGGAGGATTGCTCGAACAGAAGCCATCCAAATGGATTATCATCAGTGCTAACTGCACACTGTTCAGCCAGCTGGCTGTGTTTGAACACTGTGACAACGTCCAGGAATGGGTGAACCACGTGACACGAGTGATCCATCATCCCAAATTCTTCAGATCACATCGAAAAGCAACCTATACCTTGGTGGACTGATGAATACCTTTCTGCAATTCGGGACAGGTGTGGAGCACTTTGACAGTCTAAATGCCGCCCAGAAGCAGACAACCTCATGGCCTTTAGAATTGCGAGAACCAGAACTCAGTATGTAATTAAGGAGAGCCAGAGAAGGTCATGGCAAGCGTTAGGGACTCCATCAACTGTTCTGCTTGTTCTACAAGAGAATGGGGAGGCATTAAGAGGATTTCCAGTAAACACAATCGTTTAACACTAGCAGCAGTGCTGAAACAGGGGTGTCTCCAAACAACGCCTTCAGACATCGCTAAGACGATGGCAGAGCTGTTTGCAAGACTAGTGCCAGTACTAGACAGGATCCAGCGATTCGCCGCTACCGTGTGACAGTAGAGAGGGGCGAGTTGGGCTTCAGATCCTACAGTTCTGAGACCTACAACTCCCCTTTCTCCACTTGGGGACTGGAATCAGCACTATCTGACATTCGTATACTGTATCCACTCACGAAAAAATTCGGTACTGAATGCGTCAACAATTGCAGCAGCGTCGAAGAAAATCGTCCTTGCATGTTTTAATTTGATATGGCGGACAAGTCACTTTCCACATTCTTGGAGAGAGGCAATTTTGATCCCCCTTCTCACACTAGGAAAGGACCACACATGTCTCAGCAGTTACCAGATATCGCCTTAATGAACTGTGTCGAAAAGACCCTTGAGCGAATGCTTATCCAAAGACTGGTCTGTTTGTTAGAGTCGAGGCAACTTCTTAGCCGCTCTCAGCAAAAGGATTCCAGAAACTTCGGTCCACTGCCGACAACCTGACCCTGCTAGAAACGGCTATTCAGCAGGCTTTCCTTCTTAAACATCAGTATGTCAGCATTTTCTTTGACATCAGTAAGGCGCACGACACTATATGGAGACACAGTATTCTGGCACACCTTCATCAGTGGTGCTTTCGTGGCACCCCCCCCCCCTCCCCCCCATCTTCATAAGGTCTTTCCTGTCCAAGCGATTTTTAGATCCCACGTTGGTGACAGACTTTCAGATCGTTTTAAGCAAGATAAATGTGTCGCTCAGGACAGTGGTTTAAGCGTAACCATCTTTTCCATAGCAATAAACAGTATCACGCCTATGGTATGGAATTCCTTACAGTGTTCCTTATTTGTGAACGATTTGCTGTTTTCTATTCCGCCTCCAGTGTTGCTACAGTGACTCGCCAATCGCAACTTACAGTGCAGAGATTAGAGTAGTCGACTGCAAAGACGGGTTTTCAGTTTTCCACAGATACGCGTGTGTGTGTCCACTTTAACAGCTCTCGTCATATTTTTAATTTACCCGACTTGCATATGACGAGCACCATTCTACTTTAAGATGCAGTGAGGTTTGTGGGCCTCATTTTTTTACTCCAAATTGTCGTCGTGGTTATCACACCTGAGAGACTGGAAAGCCAGAGCCCTGAAGGCACTGGATATCACCAGATGCCTTAGCCATAGGTCTTGGAGAGCAGACAGGGCGCGTATACTCTAATTTTATAGGGCTTTCGTGCGTTCGCGGCTTGACTACGGGTGCAAAGTGCATGGATCGAAGAGGTCTTCTTGTCTGAAGAACACTGACGCTATCCACGTGAGGGGATTATGTTGGTACGGGTGCTTTTAGGACCAGCCCCATAACCAGTCTGTTCGAGGCTAGTGAACCGCCACTTACAATCCAACGGTAATTCTCACGGAGCATCACGCATGTATGTTCCTCGTTGCTCCGAATTTGCTTGCATGCTAAACTGCCCGCCTCTGGGGCGCCTCTTTCCAGTCGTTCACGAGCATCAAGTGCACTTGGGATCCATGTGCGGCATATGCTGGAGTCCCTTGGTTTGGAGCAAGTACAACACCAGTTCTATGGTTTTAACCATCTGCCATCCCGGTTACTAAGGGACCCAGAATAATTTTAGATTTAGCGCAGTGCAGGAGAAGTTCCACTCTTGCATATGTTTTAGGAACGTTGTAACTGAGCGCCGCACTTTTACAACTGTCTTTATGGATGGGTCGAAACAGAGGGACTTTGATGATTGCCCTGCTGTTTTCCTTGATCTTGTTCGCAAGGTCTGACTGCCTTAAGACTTTACGGTCTTCGATGCGAAGCGATCTTGCGGGCACTGGAGAGGATGAGATGTGATTCCAGTACTAAATTCTTTGTCTGTTCCAATTTTCTGAGTGTCCTTCACTCTCTACAACACTTGCACCCAGAAGCCAAAGTATTCCAGAAGAGCGGTTCTAGCCGCTGCAGTATGGAACCGCGCGACCACTACGGTCGCAGGTTCGAATCCTGCCTCGGGCATGGATGTGTGTGTTCTCCTTAGGTTAGTTAGGTTTAAGTAGTTCTACGTTCTAGGGGACTAATGGCCTCAGAAGTTAAGTCTCATAGTGCTCAGAGCCATTTGAACCATTTTAATCCAGAAGAACATCCAGGACGCTCTCCACCAACAACAACAGCTCGGGAAGGAGGTGTCTTCCTGCTGGCTACCAGGGCACACAGGTATTGCGGGGAACGAAAGAGCAGATGTAACAACCAAGGAGGCGTGTCGCGATCCTCAGTTAGCTCAGTGTGCCAAACCCTCCGCATGCTATAGCGTCGCTGTTGAGATACAGAGTCTTGTGTCAAAGGGAGGATAAGTGGCTGGCAGTGACAGATTGTACGCTGCGTCTTGTAAAAACACAACGCGGCTGTGGCGTACTTACTTCCAGCCTCGTCGACAGGACGATATCCTTCCTACTCGTCTTCGCATAGGGCTTAGCCCTATGACGCATGGCTTCTTGGTTTCTGGCTCTGGGGAGGGGACAACCCCCCCCTTCCCAACGTGCGGTGCTTATGGTGTACAGATCACTGTGCGCCACGTTTTGTTAGACTGTGTTTTAATTTCCGACCAGCGGAAAGCGGGGCATTTGCCTATAGATCTGCCCTCTATTTTAGGTAACGTTCCGACGAATGCCGTGAGAGTTTTAAGGTTTTGTGATATATCCTGCACGTTTCCGAAAATTTTAACGCGCTGTTTTTAGTGTGACAACAGGATGACCGGCTTACCTATGTTTTTGTAAGCGGTCAGCCAGTCACATTTCCCATTGGCTTTCTATTAGGTCTTCTGTTGTTTCGTTTCCGTTTTAATTCCATGTACGGCATCTTTCTCGCTTTCTCCGTTGTCTTCGCACGTGTGAGATAGATGATTACGTGATCAATGTGAGTGAGGTGGAAGTAAATTCATGAGTGTCATTTCATGGGTTTTCTCCTATTTGTATGATAGAGTTTTCGTAATTTTATCGACATTTGTTTCTTTTAATTTGCGTCAGAACGCTGATAAACTTGCCCTTGAGCGCCCGTATGTTCCAAAAACAGACACTGACACACACACACACACACACACACACACACACACACACACATACATACATACATACATACATACATACGCTTGTACAAAGAAGAAGTAATGAAAATAAAAGTTTAGGTATTAGAATAAAGTTCAGGGTGAATGGACGTCAATGATAAGGTTCGCATACGACATTTGTTAATTCTCAATGAAAGTGTGAAAGAGACAGGTCATGCTGACTGGAATGGACAGTCCAGTGAGACTTGCTGACTCGAATGAGTAATCCAGTGACCACAAAATATGAATTAAGTGAATTAAGACTAAATCAGAGATATTCGATAGTAATGAGGAATAGCCGAAATGAGATTAACGATACATTTAATATCAAAGAGATGAGTGTAAGAATTCTACTACGAAGGAAGGAAAAATAACGCACGACTGACAAAGCAAGGTGTACATAAGAAGCGTACTAGGGGAAGCGGCTGAGGTATTCCTCTTTAAAACCATTGTGCTATTATCTAAGATATGCGTTACTTTCAGGAAGAAATTTCTGAGAATGTACGTCCTGCATTGTGTGGAAACAAATCATGATTGAGGAAAACCTGAAAAAAAGGGAAATCGAAGCATTTAAGATGTGGGACTATGAATCGATACTGAAAATCAAGTGAGCTGATAAAGAAGTGAGGAGATTCTCCGCAGGATTTGCAAGAAATGGAATATGTGAATAATATTGACTATAAGCAGGTGCAGAATGACAGTCATGTGGTAAGATATCAGGGAATAACTTCCATGACGCGAGAGGTAGTTGTAGAGGGCGAAACTGCAGTAAAAGATAGAGACTGAGGTATAGCGAACTAACCATTGAGGATGATGGGTCGAAGTAATACTCTGAGGTGAAGAAGCGGACACATGAGATGAAGTTTTTGCGGGCCGCAACAGGCTAGTGAGAAGAAAGATGGTTTTTTTTTTTTTAAAAATGACATGGAGCGAAATTCCACTGTGACAAGATACAGACTTCATTCGTCATCTAACACACTTCAAGTGCACGTCAAGATGTTCTCAGTCGGACTATATGTGTATCCGCCCCGATGAGCTGTCTTCGATCGATAATGACCTCGATACGTCCTTCGTTTAGAGTTCACTTTCTTGTTTGGTGACCATGCTTCGTTTTCTTAGTAGATTTTATGATCACAAAACATAGGACCCCAGTTCTATTTCCTAAAGCAAAACTGTAGGAAGAAATAACACTGGCTGTTGATGATCACGGTGATCTTGCAGAGAGTCTTTGGTTCTGCAAGAAACTGACTGTAGTAATACATACACTCCTGGAAATTGAAATAAGAACACCGTGAATTCATTGTCCCAGAAAGGGGAAACTTTATTGACACATTCCTGGGGTCAGATACATCACATGATCACACTGACAGAACCACAGGCACATAGACACAGGCAACAGAGCATGCACAATGTCGGCACTAGTACAGTGTATATCCACCTTCCGCACCAATGCAGGCTGCTATTCTCCCATGGAGACGATCGTAGAGATGCTGGATGTAGTCCTGTGGAACGGCTTGCCATGCCATTTCCACCTGGCGCCTCAGTTGGACCAGCGTTCGTGGTGGACGTGCAGACCGCGTGAGACGACGCTTCATCCAGTCCCAAACATGCTCAATGGGGGACAGATCCGGAGATCTTGCTGGCCAGGGTAGTTGACTTACACCTTCTAGAGCACGTTTGGGTGGCACGGGATACATGCTGACGTGCATTGTCCTGTTGGAACAGCAAGTTCCCTTGCCGGTCTAGGAATGGTAGAACGATGGGTTCGATGACGTTTTGGATGTACCGTGCACTATTCAGTGTCCCCTCGACGATCACCAGAGGTGTACGGCCAGTGTAGGAGATCGCTCCCCACACCATAATGCCGGGTGTTGGTCCTGTGTGCCTCGGTCGTATGCAGTCCTGATTGTGGCGCTCACCTGCACGGCATCAAACACGCATACGACCATCATTGGCACCAAGGCAGAAGCGACTCTCATCGCTGAAGACGACACTCCATTCGTCCCTCCATTCACGATTGTCGCGACACCACTGGAGGCGTTCTGCATGATGTTGGGGCGTGAGCGGAAGACGGCCTAACGGTTTGCGGGACCGTAGCCCAGCTTCATGGAGACGGTTGCGAATGGTCCTCGCCGATACCCCAGGAGCAGCAGTGTCCCTAATTTGCTGGGAAGTGGCGGTGCGGTCCCCTACGGCACTGCGTAGGATCCTACGGTCTTGGCGTGCATCCGTGCGTCGCTGCGGTCCGGTCCCAGGTCGACTGGCACGTGCACCTTCCGCCGACCACTGGCGACAACATCGATGTACTGTGGAGACCTCACGCCCCACGTGTTGAGCAATTCGGCGGTACGTCCACCCGGCCTCCCGCATGCCCACTATACGCCCTCGCTCAAAGTCCGCAACTGCACATACGGTTCACGTCCACGCTGTCGCGGCATGCTACCAGTGTTAAAGACTGCGATGGAGCTCCGTATGCCACGGCAAACTGGCTGACACAGACGGCGGCGGTGCACAAATGCTGCGCAGCTAGCGCCATTCGACGGACAACACCGCAGTTCCTGGTGTGTCCGCTGTGCCGTGCGTGTGATCATTGCTTGTGCAGCCCTCTCGCGGTGTCCGGAGCAAGTATGGTGGGTCTGACACACCGGTGTCAATGTGTTCTTTTTTCCATTTCCAGGAGTGTATTTTACTGATTTGTAAGTATAGCTTAGGACGGTGCACAGTAGCTTGCCAGATGGGCAGGTGATGTATGTCCACATCAAATCTGAGGTCCGCACTCGCAACTGTTCGTCTATTACACTTATCAACTCAAGTCTGGAGATGAACTTATGTGGTGTGCCACAGTTTTCTAGGCAAATTCCAGATTGGTTTCCCGGATTGGTTTAAATAGGTATAAATACTGTACAAAAATTGCACTATTCAGAGAGCTGTGGGGTACAAACTCGTACTTTCGTCTCTTACGGTAACTGACGTTTCTGATGTAAGTGACGTTTACGACGACAGGAATGGCTGCCGGAAAAGTGAAATAAAAACAAAGTAGTTACATGTCAGACGGGATAATTTCTAAAGAAGTGGAAGGTGAACTTTTGGAAGACGTTTGCGACCAGTAAATGGATCGGTGGCAAATAGTGCTTTCTCCTGGTATTTTTATTTCGCTTCTACTGTTTTTCACGTAATGTAATTTTGATTATCTGTTTGTTAATACTCAAAAGAAACTTGCTCGTTATGCTTAATCCTCAACGCGTCACCATGCGACGTCTGCAGGTATTTGTGACCCGTTGCTCTGGTTAACCAGCCACATTTCCTATGTTTTAGAAGTGTTCAATGCTCGTCCCCAGCAACTGCACCAGAAAATGCGACACGCAAACAGTTAATACACGGAAACAATAGAACAAAATTAATACGATTGACAGACTGCTGTTGTACACAACTTCCCTCCATTGCTTTAACTGACGACTCGTTACCAAGAGGGCAGCAGCCACAAAGTTAAAAGAAATATGGCGAACTATGAAAACTGCGGTATTACTACCACAGGATAAACGCTAGGAAAGAGAGAGAATGTAAACACTTGGCGTACACTGAGGTGATGAAAGTCGTTAGAAATCGATATGCAAACATACGGATGGCGGTAGTAACGCGTACACAATGTGTAAGAGAGCAGTGCATTAGCGGTATTGTCATTTGAACTCAGATGATTCATGTGAAAAGGTATACGGAGTAAGTATGGCCGCACGACGGGCAGTGGCCAGCAGCATTCACTTGCCAATCGAGAGCAGCGGCTTTCGCTTAGAGTTGTCAGTGCTAACAGACAAACAACTCTACTTGAAATAACCGCAAAAATCAGTGTGGAACGTACGACTAACATATCCGTTAGGACAGTGCAACGAAATGTGGCGTTAATGAACTATGGTAGCAGACGACCGATGCCAGTGCCTTTACTAACATAACAGCAGGACATCAACTGGGGCGCCTTTCCTGAGCTTGAGACGATATCAGTTGAACCATCAATTACCGGAAAACCGTGGTCTTGTCAGATGAGTCACGATATCGGTTGGTAAGAGCTAATGGTAGGGTTTGAGTGTGGCGCAGACCACACGAAACCATGAACCCAAGTTATCAAAAATGTTCAAATGTGTGTGAAATCCTATGGGACTCAAGTGCTAAGGTCATCAGTCCCTAAGCTTACACAGTACATAAATTATCCTAAGGACAAACACACACCATTCGGGGGAACGACGGTCAAATCCCGCGTCCGGCCATCTTGATTTAGGTTTTCCGTGATTTCCCTAAATCACTCCAGGCAAATGCCGGTATGGTTCCTCTGAAAGGGCACAGCCGACTTCCTTCCCTAATCCGATGAGACCGATGACTACGCTGTCTGGTCTCCTTCCCCAATACAACCAACCAACCAAATACACACGTCCATGCCCGAGGGAGGACTCGAACCTCCGACGGGATCAGCCGCACAGTCCATGACTGCAGCGCCCTAGACCGCTCGGCTAATGCCGCTCGACCCAAGTTATCAGCAAGGCACTACACTAGCTGTTGGTGGCTATGTTTACGTGGAATGGACTGGGTCCTCTGCATGTTCATCTACTTGTAGACTATTTGCCACCGTTCGTGAACGTCTCGTTCCCAAATAACGATGTAATTTTTACGGATGACAATGTGCCATAACACGGTGTCACAATTAATCGCAATTGGTAGGAAGAACGTTCTGGACGTATCGAGCAAATGGTTTGATCACCCAGATCACCCGTCATGGATCCCAGCGAACATTTACGGGACATAATCGAGAGGTCAGTTCGTGCACAAAATCCTGCAGCGACAATAGTTTGACAATTATGGACATCTATAGACCCACCATGGAAGGAACTTCCAACGACTTGTTGAGTACATGCCACGTCGACTTTCTATATTATGCCGGGCAAAAGGAGGTCCGACGTTATATTGGGAGGTCTGCCATGACTTTCGCCACCTCTGTGTGTATTATGAAAGAGACAAGTGAAACACCTATAATATTTGGATTTAATTGTAAATCCGGGCCGGCCGCGGTGGCTGTGCAGTTCTAGGCGGTTCAGTCCGGAACCGCGTGACTGCTCCGGTCGCAGGTTCGAATCCTGCCTCGGGCATGGATGATTGTGATGTGCTTAGGTTAGTTAGGTTTAAGTAGTTCTAAGGGACTGATGACCTAAGGTGTTAAGTCCCATAGTGCTCACAATCATTTTTACCACTTTTTGCAAATCCGGAGAATATTTTTTCTCCTCTCTGTCGGAACGAATGCTTTCAATGCAAGGAAAGTTAGAATTTAGCTCTGTGCACAGTTTTCAACGCAGTAAGTACGACCTTGTTTTTCATGTTCGCTATTAGAATGTGAAAAACGGGGGCAGAGACATGACATACCTGCACACGGTGACACGCTTTAGCTCCCCGGTGACAGGATCAAAGCGCTGTTATAATCACACAATAAAGAGCAACATTTCCTAAATTTCTCGGTCTCATGCACGAACACCCTACCACTGAGTTTCCACAGCTCCGTGCCTCATTTTAAGCTCGCGTCATAATCAACGCCGCGGGAATTTTAAAACAGCGCTCGTCGGCCCGCACCGTACGCAGGACGCGGTGTCAGGCTTACAGAGCAGGACCAGTCGAAAGAGTGCGCCGGCACCCAGCGGGGCGGGAGGGAGAAGCAGGGGGGGGGGGGGGGGGCGGACGCGACATCGCTGAAAATGTTTAACCGCTGGCGCGGCCGTGCATTATGGAGGAGGGCTCGCTGCGGTATCGTGTTCGACGCTTGCCGCCGGCTGTTTTACCGGATATCGCGCGGAATAATTCGCCAGCACATGTTACTTTTACGTGTGCCGCGGGGCGCTCACAATTTCCGTGGAAGTTTTATGCGGCGTGGCGGGGAGGGAGTCGATTAGCGCGCCTGCAGCGGCAGCGGCGGTCTGCGACCCTCTGTAAAAATAATGCGGCGCGCAATTTTAGCAGCGGCCGCGCGTGTCGCACCGAGCAGGGCTGCGCGGCGCTCGCAGCCACGGCTCCCGCGTGCTGCGCTTTTCCCGCATGCGGTGAGCGGCCGCTACATACTGCACGCTCGCTCTACCACTTGTAAAAATGTACCCCAATTTGGCCGGAATGCAAATGCGGTCGCGTTTATCTTACCCTCCGGCCGCAATTGGCCACTTGCTGTTTAGTTATCCGGCATGGCCCAATATTAGGGGACGTGTTCGCATGTCGCAACGCAGCTACACTGTGCGGCTGACCGCCACCGGACAGCCGTTCTGCTCGCTCGAAAGATGCCGCATCTCGAACTAACAGCTTACGATGGCTGTTCAGTAAGTAACATTTTTCTCTCGGTCAATTTCAGTTGGAAAAATGCGGGATTTGTTATGGAACATCGTGGAATGCTCTCGCTTCAGCCCTTGTGCTTTCATTAAGTTCCAGATGGCGGCGCCATATGCATCCTTCAGAAAGCCGTCTGTAACGAAGGTGCATTTCAACCAGAGAGTTCTCACTGCCTTTGTTTGGGCGAAAAAACAGAGCATCGAGGATATAAACAGGCGCTTGCAGAATGTTTACGGAGATCTGGCAATGAACAAAGGCATGGCTAGATTTACAGGTGAGATGTCTATCATCAACGCAAAACGGTCGCGCAAACCTGTCCGACATCTTCAGGAACTTGGAGAAGCGAATTTAGTGTCTTCATCGCCATGGATTTGTAAACGAATTTCTGTTTCTCCATGACAGTGCAAGCCTCACACAAGTCTGCGCATCCGAGAGGAGCCCACAAAGCTTCATTTGACTGTTCTTCGTCATCCACATTGCAGCCCGGATTTCACACCTTCCAGTTTCTGTTTGTTTAGTACAATGAAGGATGCACTCCGAGCGAAGCAGTATGTCGATTATGGGAAGGATATTGTTGCACCATGACGTTGGCTCTGACGTCAACTACTAGACTGGTGCCAAGCAGGTATAGAGGAACTCCCAGTTAGGTGACGGAAGGAAATTGCATTGAAGGGAGATTGTGTTTTGTAGGCAAAAGAGTGGGGAATAATATGATGTATTGGAATCCTGAATAAAACGAACCTGCTTTCAATAAAAAAAAGTGTTGTATTACTCATTGATCGCCCCTCGTGTAAAGCCTCGTTTTTCTGCTGTTACAGCAGCACACTTTGGGGAGGGTGGGAGACATTCCACTGTCTTGGAAAACTGAAGGCTCTACACAGTAATCACTTTGGCGAGCTGTCATGAACTTCAATCGGTGCCCTAGTTCATCTCAAAGACTTAGATTGGAGCGGATAAGAGTTCAACACACGAAAACCAATATTATACCGTGACACTGGCACCAACTTATTTTGTCGTTGCCGCAACTTCACCTGCATTAATTCTCTTTACCTCTTGACGGCAAGGACCGTCAACGACAACCAGCTATCCACGTCTGCACCCCTTTTGGGCATTGGCCTCCACGAGAATCAGCAATCCACGTCTGTTGTTGGCATTTCCGTCAATTCTGACCAGGCCTTGATGACTCACATTGTGTCCCCTTTTACTGTCTTCCTCGGTGTCTCTCCCATCCACCTCCACTTACTCTCACATACCTGCTCTTCTATACGTATCTGCTTTCATATGCCCAGGGTACTTGGTATTTGGTGCGTGGCGGTTTTACGATGGATCTGCGAATAGAAAAAGGCGTGTATATCAAATTCTGTGTGAATTTCGGGATAAGTGCTACGGAGACCCTTGCTACGATTCAACAAGTGTTTGGGGATAGTGCATGAGCCGTACGCTTGTGTTTGAGTGGCATACTCGGTTCAGGGCAGTCCGTACAGAAGCCGAAGATGATGCCTCACACTGGAAGTCCCGTTAGCCGCACAACGCCTGACATTGTTGCCAAATTTCAGCAAGTGTTCGTGCGGGTCGACGTCGAACCATTCAAGACCTTGCGGTTGAAGTAGGTATTGTTTACGGGACTTGTCAACGAATGTTGTGTGATGAATTGGGCATTCATCGTGTCGCCGCAAAACTTGTGCCAAGGATCTTGACTGTCGATCAGAAGGCACAATGTGTTGAAGTGTGCTTGAACCTTCGTCAGACCGCATCTGATGATCCAACCTACTTGTCACGGGTTATCACCGGCGACGAGAGCTGGATTTATGGTTATGACCCAGAGACAAAGCAACAATCATCCCAGTGGAAGAGTCCAGTCTCTCCAAGACCCAAAAACGCGAGGCAGGTGAAGAGCCAAGTGAAGAGCATGATCACCGTTTTCTTTGATACCAAGAATTCGTCCCACCCAACCAAACACTTAATTCCGCCTACTACTGTGACGTTTTGCGAGGGCTCCGTGAAAACGTGCCGCGACGACGGCCCGAACTTTGGCGTCAAGGGAACTGGCTGCTGCGTCACGACAACGGGTCCTGTCACACGTCCTTCCTCACCAGGACCTTTTTGACAAAAAAAACAACACGGCGGTTGTACCCCACCCACCGTACCAGATATGGCACCTTGCGACTCCGCGCTATTTCCAAAACTGAATCTCAAGTTGAAAGGCCGTCGGTTCGACACTCTAGAGTGGATTCAAGAAGCATCGCTGGCCTTGATAAACACCCTCAAAGAACAGGACTTCCAGAAAACGTTTGACCAGTGGCAGAAGCGCTGGGACTTGTGTGGAAGTGCCGATGTGAACTACTTCGAGGGTGATGGTGACCATTAGCCCAAAGGTAAGGTTTTCAACAAATGGCAGCACCAGTCCAGAATATTTTGGGTAACACCTCGTATTCTTGTGTAGTTACTGACTGCCGCTGGCGTGCAGGCTTCACGTTTGCAGTAAAAATACAAATTATTATTTTACATGTGGTGTGTCTGTTTCTCCACATCGGAATAAACTTTACAAATTCAGCAGTTTCCCCTCTTTATGAAGTTCCTCATATGTTCTCCGCCTCTACCATCTTCTGTCGCCACACTATCTAAAGCCAAAGAGCTGCAATTACTGCTCCAACACCAACAGGGTCTCTTCCATGATCCCAGAATTTCCTCTCATTTCCTCTCTTTTTACTTATACTTATGTGAAGCCGGCAAATTCCACTTCTTTTTTCAGACACTTTAATTTATCTTTCATACCTAGCAGCCTTTGAGCTAGCAAAACTATGTCTTGGGGGTGAAGTCCAAATCCACCGTTCATGGATTTTCCATTGGATTCCTCCTCTCCTGCCGCCTGTGACGCTTCTCGTAACTGAGTCGACGACGAGTATCAATAGTGTTGACGACAAAATCCGTGCCGCACTCAGGTTGTTGCTTCTATTGGCTCTGTGACATTTCCCTTGTGGAACAAACAACGTATGTAGCCATCATAGAGATCCTTAAGTATGTACAGAATTTTCTGTGATACACCATAATTCCGCAACACTTGACACAGCACTTGATGCTTCACGGAGTCAAAGACCTTTTCAAAAGGAATGAATGCCAGGTACACGGTTCTCTGAAAAATAATAATAATAATTATTATTATTATTATTATGCCCAAAAACCGACCTGGTCCGTACGCAGTCCATTTTGACATGAATTATTAATCCTGTTTAAGGTAATAGATGGTGAAGACGTTACTGAGCACTGACAGCATTGTAATACCACGCCAATTGTTACAGTCTAACTAATTATTGCAACATGCAACGTAAATGGCCATCACAAGGCGTCTCTCTACCAGATCAGAAGACACATACTTAAGGAGTACATTTTGTACTGTCACGTACTGCTTAAAACAGTGGTAGGCAAACTCGTTAGTTAAAATAGCCAAATACCAATAGCATAATTGCTGAAATTTCTTTTAAGAATCAGCTTGTTTAAACTGTATTGGTAGGTGCATTATTATTAACTTAATACTCTTAAGCTGGCCTTTGCTAAAAACTTCCATAGTCTGGTTGAGATACATTTGCTGAGATCAACGCTTTCCAACTCTCCCATCTAAAGTTCTGTTGATTACTTGTTTCGCATGTCTCCTTTTTTTCGCCTTTATATACCTTTCTCAATTCTCGACACCACATCTCCTTTCACTCCACACAGCTCCCTAAAATTAACTTAACAAAATTTACTTACAGTTTTAAGTATTAGTTAAACTGCAGATACGTTGAATAGACTTAATACCACATTACTCAGTAGCCAGAATATTTACTGATGACATTAAATCTTAAGGTATCCATAAAAATTGATCACGAGAATGAATGACAAACACTAAGATGAAAAATGGCCTTGCATTTCCTTGGAAGCCAAGTTTTGTGTTATAGTTTTCTATTTCAGGCACAATCCCAGATTTTCATCAATAAGACGGCTTCTCAATTCACCCTTGATACGATTCATGCACAACGCTAGCTTTTTCAGCTGATTATATCAGTCAGGAATACTGTTCCAGTTGTTAAAAAATCACTCTAACATACCTGAGTAAGCATAAAGACATTCAAACATCGAACTCCTCAGTTCTCTGTTTTCTTAAGTCAGCGAATTGCATTTCATATATGTCACTGTCAACATTAAAAGGGAAAAAACTTTTACTCTAGTATTAGGACGATCCTTAAGAAAAGGCAACGACGTTCCGCTTTTTATGAATTCCTGAAACCTGTTTGCGAAAGCTACCTCCATGCTTGAAAGTGTTGTTTTGAAACAGCAAATGTTAATATCAGGATTACTTTATTGTTGATGCTTCAGCAGGCTTGCAAAGTGAATCAGTTTCTCCTTCAAAAATTTGAACAAAAAGAGACAATTTGCTTTCGAATGAAATAACTTCTTAGAACACTGAAAAAATAGTATTTCCTTTCCCCTGCAGTTTTAGATGAGACGTACGGCCTACCATGCTGTAAATTTTTTATTTCCACTGGTCGTACATTACTACTGGACTCTGAACGCCGTTCGAAAGGAGAAATCCATTAATTTCAGTTAATAAGGATTCAAAACATTTCAAACTATTACCTCTTGTTGTGAACGTACCTAGTTACGAAGCAGAAGAGTTGCATATTCACTATTTCAACTAGACAATCATTAAAATGGCAATATTAAGAGCTGTAGATATAATGTTGACATACATAACCACCAATTCCATAATGCAATGATGCAATGGTAAGAAACTCGCGACGATTTAAAACAAAACAAAAAAAAAAAAAAACAGCAAACCCATTTCTTACTCCAGCCATACTTTTCAGTTGAAACTGACACGATTTTATCTAGTGGAATATGATGTTTTTCAATGCATTCAATTGCAGCCTTTGCTGTATTGTCTTTGAGTGCAGTAATCCCAAAATTTCTTCTTTAGGACATGAAATAAATCGTACAAAGGAAACAGTATCATGGTCACAACATTCTTCAACTGCTACTGGTAAAGCTGAAAGCAGTTCCAGGTCTTTGACTTGCCTGCACGTGACACTTTGTGCAAGAGCCACACTCACAGGGACCTAAGTGCTGCACGTAGTTCCCGAGCCGCGGTTTGCCTATGATTGGCTTACAACACCGTTATCTGCAGCCTGTATAATGCCGTTTATACAGGTCTGATCCTACTCAGGATGAACCCGAACACAGCTAATATAACTACGGATGTTGCAGGAAAATGGCACTCTTTTGTAACATCAATTTTTATCGCGGAACCTATTCACTTTTACCTTGGAATCCCTGGCGCGTTTCTTATAGTATGCTTGGACTGAAAAGCTTTTTGTCTTTTTGTATCTGTACTGCATTGAAAATTTCTGCCCAACAATGCAAATGTCAGCGATATTCGTTTTGCATCTTGTTTGGAAACAAACTTGTTCCATTCACCGACGGTACTTGGTGTTGATAACACTAATGTCTCACGAATGAGTTCAGTAGATTTCGATTCTAGCTAGGGTTCGTTTTTCTGGCGATGTTAGTTGAACGTTAACAGCGAAAAGACACCAGTATGTATAGGTTCAGTTGTGAAGAGTTAGCTGGTATGCACCTCGTGTGGGAGTTCTTCGAATGCATAGGGAGATCGGTCAGCGAGGCTATGCAAAGCTGTTTAATCCTAGATTGCTACTGGTAATCTATTCGACGAACACATTCCCCTTCAGTAACCCCCCCCCCCCCCTATTGTTGTGGATGGGATGGGCGCGCCGTCCTCTCAGCATTGGGAGGGTTTTAATTCTACTATTGCATCGCTTTTTGGTAACAATGTTAAACTTCGACTTCTATTTAAGAAAAGGGATATTTTTTATGTTTACTTTTTCTGATGTTATATATATTAATAATTTTTGTCCTAAAAATTATGTTGGTTCTATTTTAGACAACGCTGTAATATATTAAGGTTTTCGTACCCTTCATGAGGATTTTTTTGGTAAAACTGCCACGAGAGAACACATTATAATGATGTTTGGTACTAGCCTTCCAAAGCAAGAATACTCTTGGCTCATTTTATTCTCTTTAGGAAGAGAGTAATGAAAGGGATCGATCACATGTCTTTCACATACATTGTTCTGTTAACGAGTTGTTCAAAATTAATGTCTGCCTGTTTTCGACTGTAGCTAGACTAAAGGATGAAAAATAATCTTTTTCTTTATTTTTACCACTCTATAGAGAATACCATCATTATCTTTCTACCTTAATACCATGTGTAAAACTGAATGCATGATAAATTTTAATAAAATGTGGATTGAGTGATGAGAATTGATAGTCTGCTAGTCCAGGTTTGCCAGTCTATTGGATGTAGCGGATAGGCAGAGAAGTTCAGCTGTGCAAACATGACGGATTGCTCTGATCAAGCGTGGCCCGTTTAAGTTGGTGAGGGTGCACAGATCCTCGTGGGTCACCTTCATCCATCACAACTTTAAATCGTAGACCACTGGCTATTACTCTTTCTTGGGTACTAGCTAAGGCAGATGCGTTTACAATTCGCTCTGCAATGATATGATGAAGGTACTGGAATGCTATTTAAGTAAGTTAATGTTCTGATCACCGATTTCTTTCTTCAGTGTTAGAGTGTTAGTAGAGACTTCAGTAGTCAGATCGAGTTCAGTTATGTATGTGCATTAATTAATGCAACTTCGTGCGGAGGACGTGTTTTGACCATGACCTCCAGTAGTACAAGAGAACCAAGCGTATTTTAAATTACTCTCTAAGTAACTTAGCTATCATTGCACTAAGGAACATTAAAGAAGGTAAATGCACTTAACAAGCGACTGAAAATCATAATACTTTCGTATGTTAGGGAACTTCGAAGATTTTGCATCTGTGTCACCTGAGCAGTGTTAGAAATCATGCTGTATGTTCTTAAATCTGTAAGAAATCGTCGTATTTTTTGTATCTGCCAACTAAACGTATAGGTTTCCATTTTTAACGCAAGATTGTGGTGAAATAATTAGCTCTTTTGTTCCACAGTTTGCTCATCGTGAACCACCGTGCATTATACTATGTGTGGGTTCCTATACTACGATTAAATGAGTAGAAATCAGCTTTATGAGTCTATCTAATACGTGCATGTATAGTCAATTTTTATTCAGTTTTGAGATTTGAAATTAACGGTTTTTCTGCAGTTCGGTTGTGCGCAATCTCATGTCCATCACACTATCCAGATTCTTATAAATTGTGATAGCCTATTGACCGAGAGGTGGGTCGAAACAGAAACAATTTTACATGACCAATCACTAACTCTTCCAGTGTAAGTACTCAATAATCACTTAATACGCAGGGATGTCTAAAATCCTTTGTGCAAGCCGTGCATTTGACCGCCAGGCTGACGTCACAGTCGAGCACGAATACCTTGAGAAGAACCCGTATTATAAATTTGGGCTACGATGTTATGAAAAACGTTGCGTAAAAAATCCGGCAGCCATCATATCAGATTCAAACACAAGTGATTTTAATAGCGATACCAGTTACTGTTCAAGGAGAAAAAAACAAAGTTCACTACGTCGCACTTGAATTACACACAACAAAAAGCGTTTGCATCACCCCTGTTTCCTTTTACTGTTTGGAAATGTCACTAAACCCGCCCAAAGATATAAACAACCATAGATGAGCACCGTCTATTAGACGGGGAAGGTCCGACAGCCTATCATTTTCAGTTATTCCACCAGATATTGTCTGTGGTTGAACCATTCCTAGACGGTCGATACCGCGATTCGATCACGTCCGTATTGTTACTTTGTGCCAGGAAGGGCTCACAACAGGGGAAATGTACAGGCTTCTCGGAGTGAACCAAAGCGATGTTGTTCGGACATAGAGGAGACAGAGAGAGAAGGGAACTGTCGATGACATGCCTCGCTCAGGCCGCCCAACGGCCACTACTGCAGTGGATGACCGTTACCTACGGATTATGGCTCGGAAGAGCCCTGTAAGCAACTTCACCATGTTGAATAATGCTTTGTGCAGCCACAGGACGTCGTGTTACAACTCAAACTGTGCGCAATAGGTTGCATGATGCGCAACTTCACTCCAGACAACCATGGCGACGTCCATCGTTGCAACCACACCGTGGAGCGCGGTACAGATGTGCACAACAACATGCCCAATGGACCGCTCAGGATTGGCATCACGTTCTCTTCACCGATGAGTGTGGCATATGCCTTCAAGCAGACAATAGTCGGAGACGTGTTTGGAGGCAAACCGGTCAGGCTGAACGCCATACACACACCGTCCAGCGAGTGCAGCAGGGTGGATGTTTCCTGCTGTTTTGGGGTGGCACTATTTGGTGCCGACGTACGCCGCTGGTGGTCATGGAGGGCGCTGTAAAGGCTGTACGATACGAGAATGCCATCCTCCGACCGACAGTGCAACCATATCGGCAGCATATTCGCGAGGCATTCGTCTTCATGAACGACAACTCGCGCCCCCACCTTGCACGTCTTGTGAATGACTTCCTTCAGGATAATGACATCGCTCGACTTGCTAGCATGTTCTCCAGGCATGAACCCTATCGAACATGCCTGGGATAAAAAACTTGGTGGCAGATTAAAACTGTGTGCCCGACCGAGACTCGAACTCGGGACCTTTGCCTTTCGCGGGCAAGTGCTCCACCAACTGAGCTACCGAAGCACGACTCACGCCCGGTACTCACAGCTTTACTTCTGCCAGTATCTCGTCTCCTACCTTCCAAACTTTGCAGAAGCTCTCCTGCGAACCTTGCAGGACTAGCACTCCTGAAAGAAAGGATACTGCGGAGACATGGCTTAGCCATAGCCTGTGGGATGTTTCCAGAATGAGATTTTCACTCTGCAGCGGAGTGTGTGCTGATATGAGGTCCCGATTTCGAGTCTCGGTCGGGCACACAGTTTTAATCTGCCAGGAAGTTTCGTATCAGCGCAAACTCCGCTGCAGAGTGAAAATCTCATTATGCCTGGGAAATATTGAAAAGGGCTGTTTATGGATGACGTGACCCACTGACCACTCTCAGGGATCCACGCCGAATCGCCGATGAGGAGTGGGACAATGTGGACCAACAGTGCCTTGGTGAACATGTGGATAGTAAGCCACGACGAATACAGGCATGCATCAGTGCAAGAGGACGTGCTACTGTGTGTTAGAGGTACCGGTGTGTGCAGCAATCTGAACCACAACCTCTGAAGGTCTCGCTGTGTGGTAGTGCAGCACGCAATTTGTGGTTTTCATTAGCAATAAGACGGGCGGAAATGATGTTTATGTTGATCTATATTCCAATTTTCTGTACAGGTTCCAGAACTCTCGGAACAGAGGTGATGCAAAACTTTTTTTTGATGTGTGTATTTTCATTAAGATTTATAACAAAACGCTCTTCTCTCCCCTGTACAATGCAGTCTAATTTACACATTAGAGTTTCAAATTTTTCCATCACATGGAGCACACATTTGTTCCGCACTTCTGCAGTCCCTAGTCTTACTGCTTATTCTAACCATTCTTTAACATCATGCATTTAGTATTTTCTGTTGTTTTTTTTTCAGCAACGTAGCCCTTCATTATGGTCCAAACTAACACGATGACGTTTAATTCGCACTGGTCTGGAGGAATTCGAAGAACAGTTTTCCTTTCATTCTAGTCATTTCATCTACTACATGTTCGTTGTGCGCTATCGTGTTTTTTAACGACGTCTAGTAGTTCTTTTTTCAACACACAATCTTCAGTAGCGATATTTTAAATTTTTACTATTCAGATATATCTTCTTTACTGGAGTTTGCATAAGTAACTTTTTCTTCTCTATGAGAATGGTACAACGCGTTATCAACAGCAATAACTGCGTTTTCCTGAAGTTAAGGAAGAACATCTTGAAAACACTTCTTGAACGTTTCGGCACTCGTCTTCTCGTGATAATCTCCACCATTTTTGGATTCAAAATCCCACAAACAGACTTAGGGGAAACCTGCTTTGTTACCAATGTGCGTGACAATCAGACGTTTCAATTTACCCCCTGAGCCGTAGTTTTCAGTGGATAATCGGGCAAGAAACTCGTTTTTGAGGATTCTGTGGCGTTATCTACCTATACATTACTTCGGATATGTCCTGCATTCGACCATGCCTCGTCCAAATAGTAAATGGACCTTCCTTTACCTCCCAACAGTTTAATGATTCTCCAAAAATTGTCATTCCTGTCTGCTAACTTGCCTTCGTATCGCATTTTTATCGAAGCTATTAACACTTTCTGAAAGCTCCTGTTATGATTTTTATTTCTTGAGAGACTTCAAAGAGTGTGTGGCAATGCATTCGTATATTACACTATACAAAAAAGAACGATCGGTAGCTGGAGATGCAGCTGTTTTCAAAACAATATCGATCATGGACCGTACATGATACTGGTGAAAAAAAAAGAAACATAATAAACCATGGGATACTATTGGATGGGGACAAAAACAGTGAATGCTGAATGTAATTACAACACTGATACGCTATTAATCATCAACAACTGGTCTTCCAAACGTCTTTTAGGATGATATTTACAATCTTATTCTTACATCGCCGCTGTATAACAACACACACTAACGGACTTATACCCGCAACGGATGCTGCCACACTGAGTAATCACCCAATGCCTTGTTCACCCCTCCCACGACAGCGTTGTGATCACACACCTTATTGTGCTTGCACGCCATTTCCGTATTTTGCTGAAGGAGTTTTAATGGATATTACACCACGTTGTGAGTCTGACTGATAACTGTACGGATAGTCGATTTGTATTCTGTTCCAAGATTTGAAATTAATATTGTTTTCACAATTTGTTCATTCCAGCCACAAGTCCATCAGAGTGTTTGAAGGTTCCTGCAGTGTTACTGAATGGATGGAACTCAAAAATGGCTCTAAGTACTGTGGGACTTAACATCTGAGGCCATCAGACCCCTAGACTTAAAACTACTTAAACCTAACTAACCTAAGGACATCATACACATGCATGCCCGAGACAGGATTCGAACCTGGGACCGTAGCAGCAGCGCGGTTCCAGACTAAAGCGCCTAGAACCGCTCGGCCACAGGGGCCGGTGAATGGATAGAACTCAACTTTCTGAACATGTTTAATACTTGTACCTATAATCAATTCTCATTCTATTCCGAGATACGAAATTAATTAATTTTTTTCAGTTTGGTCATGTCCAACCACATGCCCGTGTGCTAAATCAGTGGCACCTGTCCAGAAACGGGGTCTAGCTTCTCTATTGAGGATTCCTTAACCCTGATTAGTAGAAGAGAACAATTCTTTTTAGAACATTGTTTGCTAAATATGCAAACATAAGATTGCATTCCTTTTATGCTCTGGCAATATATACTATCACATGCCTATTGTAAGCTCCCTGATGCAATATGGCACTCTAAATAGCTATGCACACTTAGGAAGATGCTTTCCTCGTGCACTACTGCACACTGGTCATGTCATCGCATGTGAAGGCCAATGTAATTTGTGCGAGTACATGTGCTTTATGTTGACAATATCTAATATTTTGCTGTTTAATCCTGTATGGAATTGCTCAGTAGTCTGTGGCTATTATTTTAATGAAATTCTAACCAGCTCCATTTTAAATTTACAAATTTCTTCTCTAAAATAATGCTCTTCTAAAATAACATCAGTTCAGTGGATATCGATTAGTCAGTGTCAGAAAGGAAAGTTTGAGGACTCTCCCCTGTCTGTAAGAGATATCACGTCAATCGGTGTTCATTGCCAGAATGAAATTGATGAAACATATTCCTCATTTACTAAACTAGGGTGTCGTTTTTCTCATGCCAGTGAACTTGCCTCCTGTCCACCACAGGCAGCCCATTTTGTGAAGTTGACCCTGACAGTATCTTTTGATAGGCACGTTGTTGTTGTTGTTATGGTCTTCAGTCCTGAGAATGGTTTGATGCAGCTCTCCATGCTACTCTATCCTGTGCAAGCTTCTTCATCTCCCAGTACCTACTGCAGCCTACATCCTTCTGAATCTGCTTAGTGTATTCATCTCTTGGTCTCCCTCTACGATTTTTACCCTCCACGCTGCCCTCCAATACTAAATTGGTCGTCCCTCGATGTCTCAGAACATGTCCTACCACCTGCTCTCTTCTTCTTGTCAAGTTGTGCCACAAACACCTCTTCTCCCCAATTCTGTTCAATACCTCCTCATTAGTTATGTGATCTACCCATCTAATCTTCAGCATTCTCCTGTAGCACCATATTTCGAAAGCTTCTATGCTCTTCTTGTCTAATATATTTATCGTGCACGTTTCACTTCCATACATGGCTGCACTCCATAGAAATACTTTCAGAAACGACTTCCTGACATTTAAATCTATACTCGATGTTAACAAATTTTTCTTCTTCAGAAACGCTTTCCTTGCCATTGCCAGACTACATTTCATATCCTCTCTACTTCGACCATCATCAGTTATTTTGCTCCCCAAATAGCAAAACTCCTTTACTTCTTTAAGTGTCTCATTTCCTAATCTAATTCCCTCAGCATCACCCGACTTAATTCAGCTACATTCCATTATCCTCGTTTTGCTTTTGCTGATGTTCATCTTATACCCTCCTTTCAAGACACTGTCCATTCCGTTCAACTGCTCTTCCAAGTCCTTGGCTGTCTCTGACAGAATTACGTCATCGGCGAACCTCAAAGTTACTCCACTTTTAATGATCGGGGTCCATTATATCCTAGTCGCTGCCTGCAGAAACAGGAGAGTGAACGCAGTTCAAATGCATCGAAGCTTTAAACCAACAACAGTACGTATATTCAAAACGCAAACAGCCAGCAACCATTATAACGACGGTGGCCTCTTGGTGGCAGGTCAAACGATTCACGACACTGTAGTGTTTGAAATACAAAGCGAAGGCATTATGTGGGTGTGAGGACGTGCCTAAAAAAGCTGTGTTTTGTTGTCGCATCTGACAATTGAGGCCTTCACTCCTCGAGTTACGAAACAACTATTTCTCAAGAGAAAACACACCCATATTGAGGTGGCGGCGGAATGTAAACACTGGAGTCACCGTTGACCGATGTACTAAACTCTACTTCATCTGGAACATTTCTCTGATCGATGCAATGTTCAGGATGAAGTTCCTCCTACTTTTTTGTTCTGGTGCACGGTGGCGCCATTGGACAACACTAGTCGCATCTTAGATGTTAGTTGGTAACTTGAAAGCATCATTTACAGCTTTAAATTCCACTGAACATGCCTTTGACAATTTTGGATATTGCAGAGATTTAAAGAGCACTAACAAACTTATTTATCTCATCTATATAGGTGCAAAGTAGTAAACAGCTATTTTAGAATTGATCATCTCTTCGATATCGACATCATTCGAGGTGTGCGAAATAAGAGCTTTTCCTGGCTAGTCTCTTAAAATTCCGCATGTTCTTCATCATTACTGAAATGTGATCTGAGCCTATATCTACTCCTGGGTACCCCTTAAAATCGAATATCTGATTTCGGAATCTCTGCCTGACCATGATGTAATGTAACTGAAATCTTCCCGTGTCTCCTGGCCGTTTCCAAACGTACACGGGATAGGCAAAATAATGTGAACAAAAGTAGTAATGTGGTGGTTGAGTCTGAAGATCAACAAAGCTAGTAAGACACGTGTTTCGTTGGACTGTACATGTTCTGTACGGACTGGGCATCACTGCAGATTGTTTACGAGTAGCGCTCACTTCGTATTTGATCCAGAGGCCTAGGTCGACGTGCAACGGCACACCTAACACAGATCCAAAGAGGGCAGATTGTGTGGGGCACATTAGCTGGATCATCAGCAACCAAGACAGCCAAGTTATTGAATGTTCCTAGAGCAACTGTTTCAACAGTCATGACAGCCTACATAAAACATGGAAAGACGTCATCGTGTAAATGTAATAGTGGCCGCAAATCAAAACTAAATGTCCGAGATCGTCGTACACTAACAAGAATTGTGTCAAAACAACACTACTGTGAGTAAAGTGACTGCAGAGCTCAATAGCCACCTTCGAGACCCCGAATCTATCGAAATTATCCGACCAGAAATCCATAATGCGAATATTTATGGACGAGCTGCTATACCGAAACCATTAGTGACGACAACCAACGCAAAGAAGCGTAAAACATGGTGTCAGGAGCATAAAGCCCGGACGGCTGATTAGTGGAAACACGCATATGGTTCGACGAGTGAACGTTTCCACTTGATTCCAACGGTTAAGCATGGAGGTGGACGTGTGATGGTGTGGGCAACCATATCATGGTATCCTGCTAGTCCCATCTTTACTCTCAAAGGCCGTGTTACAGCCAGTGATTAAGTGAACATTTTAGGTAATCAGGTACACCCGATGATTCCAATGTTGTTCCCCAACAATTACGCCGTATTTCAGGACTATAATGCACATATTCACACAGCCAGGACAGGCAATTGTGGTATGAATAGCTTCCAACTGAAATGCAGCGTCGTCCCTGGTCAGCACGGTCCCCCGACTTGAACATTATCGAACTCTACGATATTGCAGTGCCTGTATTATTCTGATTACGATGCAATCTTCTTTTGGACATGCGTGCATTCCATTCTACAGCTGGTGGTAGACGTTATTCGCAATTGCGAATCCATTTGTAGTTATCGAACTCTTGTGGGAGGTATCAGAGTGCTGACTCCGGAGCGGACTTCCGTCTCCCTCGTCACTACAGGGGTTAGAAGAGGTCCTGATCGAAGAGAAAGTGGCATAACACTCCACTGGAGACTATACAATTATTATATGCCTGTATTCAAAGAAGAACCGCAGCTGCTTTACGTGCAAACCCCGTATTAATAAACCATTCCCAAGTAAGTACAGGTGTTCACATTATTTTGCCTATCCCCTGTGCTTCCTTCTCTTGTGATTCTTGAACAGAATATTCGCTATTACTAATTGATATTTATTGCAGAACTCAATTATTCTTTCTCCTCTCTCGTTTCTACTACCAATCCCACATTCCCCCGTATCCCTTTCTTTTATTCCCTCCCCTACAATCGCATTCCAATCCACCATGACTATTATTCATCTACAAGTACGTACTGAATTCAAAATGTTCAAATGTGCGTGCAATTTTATGGAACTTAACTGCTAAGGTCATCAGTCCCTAAGCATACACACTACTTAACCTAAATTATCCCAAGGACAAACACACGCACCCATGCCCGAGGGAGGGCTCGAACCTCCGCCAGGACCAGCCGCACAGTCCATGGTTGCAGCGTCTTAAGAGCGCTCAGGTAATCCCGCGCGGCCGTACTGAATTACCTGCACAATATCCTCATATACTTTCTCTTTCTTATCAACTTCTGCTAGCGACGTCGGCATCTATACCTGAACAGCCGTTGTCGGTGTTGATTAGCTGCCGATTTTGATAAGAACAACCCTATAACTGAAATGTTCACAGTAACACTCTGTCTGCCCTACCTTTCTACTCATAGCGAATCGTACTCACATCATTTTGTGCTGCTATTGTTATTACTCTATACTCATGTGAGTAGAAATCCCTGTCTTCCCTCCATTTCACTTCACCAGCCCGCATTAGCCTTAGCATCCCCTTTTCAGATTTTATAGCTTTCCTAGCACGTTCAAACTACTGACATTCCCCGTGCCGACTCGTAGAATGCCGCATTACAATTAAGATATACGTGTATGCATCATGGTCAGACGGAAACTTCCAAATGCCGTCAACCATGTGTCTACAACGTGCGGCCGCACATCAGTTACGTATATAACCGTACATTTTATGATATTTCTGAAAAACACAAGCGCTGAAATATCGTAATATTTAAGATTGACCAAACACATTTCGGCGGGGCACACTCGAAGTTATTTCGACATTGTCGATGACTTCCGTCCAAAATAACTTGCTGCGTCCACCCTACCAAAAAATTCTCAATCTGATCACAAATTTCGCGTGATACCCAATACAATCGTTCTTTTGATAATAAGTGTAGATGTGGTACTGAGTCAAATGCTTTTCGAAAATCGAGGAATACTGAATCTGCCCGGGTGGCTTGATCCATGGCTCTCTGAGGGTTTCGTGAGTAAAGTGCGAGTTCACGTGATTGGTCTTGTCGGAATCCGTGATGGTTGGTATGGAGGAGGTCATTCCGTTCGAAATACTTCATTATGTTTAAGCTCGGAATATGTTCTAAGATTATCCAATAAGTGGATGTCAAGGTTGTTGGACGGTAGGTTTAGGAACTTTATAAGTTCCTGACTTGACCAGTTTCTCAGATGGTTGTGACATGTCATACCCCACTTTCTTCCTTTAATTTATTGGCCGTAACGAAAGTGATGCTGATATCCGTGTTTTTAAACAGCTTAGCTGCTTTGATCTATAAATTTAGTGCTATTATATACTATGGCTTTTGTTTGGTGTTGTGGATGGTGGTTATTTCAGTCTCTTTGCTTTTGTTTCTTGTTCCTTGTTGTGAAAGTCCACCTATTCCATGTTTATAATAGCCACTGTTCCGTAAAACGGATCTGAGTTTGTTAATTTCTATCTCATAACCAACAGAACTAAGAGCGAATTTCTGTCCTCTGCATAAGAAATCCTCTGAATTCAGCTTGTTTCTGTGAGTTGGGATGTTTGGAGGACTTAACGAATAACAATGTCTGTGTTTGTTGGTTTTCTGTTCGGGGTATGCACCTCCCACGTCAGTTTATATTTCATGACTGTCATTATAATTCCTCCAATGCCTGACTTTGCTCGTAATGACTATCCCAATGTCTGTTGTTCTCCCTTTTTTCTTTTATTCATCTTCTCCTTCATTTTTCGTTACTTCTTACTTCCTTTCGCGCAACTAAATTAGTAACTTTCAACTTTTGAGTACATATTCCCTTCTTTGTATTACACTTGCACTTTTTTGTTCGATGTCTCTCATGTATAAGTAATAGAAATCTCGATTTTGCGCTGCCTGTTCCCAAAAAATTGGAGATCTGATGCAGCCACTTTTGGCGGGACGCTTTAGAACAACATGCAGAACATAAACGTGGACCCTGAGATTTGTTTCAAATGGCTCTGATCACTATGGGACTTAACATCTGAGGTTTTATCAGTCCCCTATAACTTAGAACTACTTAAACCTAACTAACCTAAGGACATCACACACATCCATGGCCGAGGCAGGATTCGAACCTGCGACCGTAGCAATCACGCGGTTCTGGACTGAAGCGCCTAGAACCGCTCGGCCACAACAGCCGGCCCCTGAGATTTGACACTGACGTATAGTTATCTGCCACTGGCGATATCTAGGAATGACTCAGTGTCGGAGACTCTCTCTCTGCCAATACATTGCCCCATGTTCAGTAATCGGTGAAAGTAGGACAGACGTAAAAACTTACTGGCTGGCTAACAAGAAATCACTAGAGAGCGAGGTCGCAAAAGGGCAATAATATTTATAATGTTTACGGCATTCGACGTCCCACACATAGTCTGCCATGCAACAATATTGGCTTCTAATGGCAACAGGGGCCGGGACGGGAGGTATCCAACGGTGAGCACAACATGAGCCTACGGAGCGTAGTTGAACTGCTTTGTCGACGAGTAACAACAGAGCTACAGAGCTAGTGGTGTTGATACAGAGCAGATTAATGGCCACGATAAACAAAGCAATCATTGCATTATGTCTACAACAACCGTTGCCGGAACTGATATACCGTCAGAAAGGAACTCAAGGAATTTCGAAGAGTGAGGAAGAAGTGACAGATGAAATAGCGTTTCTGCAGGATTAGTCAGTGGAATTTGTGGTGTCGTATACTCTCGACAATGCGGTCGATGTAAATGAGGAGTACAATGATGACGATAAGTGCTTAACAAGGGAAAACGAGACTGAAACAGGCGTCAAGCCATGTAGTTCATGATTCTTGTCGAACAGGGAGCCACAAACTCCGTCTCCAACGAAACGTAGTAAAGGACAATCGTTGTTCAACGAACCCGTATGAAACATAATTATATACATGCATGATCACCCGCAGCATAGTGAAAAAAAAGGAACAGATTCGAATAAGATCGCAGCACGCATAATAAAAACTACGGATATTCAAGAGAGAATAAGGCGCACTTGTTACAAAAATTAGTGTTAGTGCGTTTTAAAGAATCTCGATGCAATTTACTGGATGTTCATGACAATGCCCTTCTACTTTACGCACATCAAATTGCGCTCGACTTGGATTACAGTTCTTTCAAGGCAAACGGTGGATGGTTGCATAACATCTAACAGTACCACAGAAGTGGGAGACGTAAGATTACGACATTTCAAACAAAGCGTCAACTTGATGATGCCAGCAAACTGCGGGATCGGCACGAAAACTAGTAGATGAGCTAAACAAACTTATCCCATTGTTCAGTAAACAATTCGTTTTCAAGTCCAACTAATCGGAATTCGAAGAGGAAACGCGTATGAAACAAATCCTGGAGATTAGAGGTACCAAGAGAGTTGCATCAAGATCAACTCGCATTAATGGCTTCACGCATTCGTATACAATCACGGCGTCTATTAATCTGGGTGATAAATTGGCTGGAAAGTCATTTATTGTGCTGCGAGGAGTTGAAGGTGCTCTGCCCCTACAATTCTTTCTCGTGTGTGTGATCTTGTAAGAGCAGTAGGGATAGTTACGTCACAGCAAGCAAGAGTGGGAAAATGGGCTTAAGAGAACTACAACCATGGTAGGAGTATTGCTTTAGGCCAATAGCTGGTCAAAATAATTTGCCTTTGCTTGATTCGTGGACTGCGTATAAAAAACATGCACATCTAGAGCAAACTATCCCTCCTGAAAAATGTGCGACGTTGCAATTCGTATCATGACCCTCTCAGCGTTCTTTTTCCCCGTGCCTATAAAACAAATCATCGCACTATCTGCAGCTACGTCTTAAAGGATATCCAGTTTCATGACAGACTGTTTTGTAATCGGTTGCATGCCATCACATTCCATCAGTTCTCTTCACCCCGTTACGCCAGTATGATTCTACACGCATTCGTTAAGATTGGATACCTAGCTGAATGTCCTGCAGGGTTTGTAACTCACAAGGAGTTTGCCTTCGATCTCGACGGTGCGAAACTTTGTGATCACTGTGGCGCGCCATTTATCATTTGGTGTACATGGTGAAAGTTAATGGTTTGTTTTGAACATATCATGAATGTCGACGATGTCCACTTATTCTCTGTCGCCTTCCTGATGCATATGGTGAGCCATTAGAAGCTGTATTTTTCTATCAAAATTCTTAACACAACTCTTCCAATTGTGCCTTACTAGACGTTGAACTTGCGACCTAGCACTCAAGCGATTCTGTGTGAGACTTGAGATAATTCTTGAGAGTCGCCCTTAATGTTCAGATGTCCTAAAAAGGTAAGTTTCAGTGACAGAATAGCCACCACAGTGGCCATAGTCATTGATACTCGGTGACCAAAATGTGTACAATTCGAGTATAGACATTGGAGAACTTAAGTATTAAATGTATAGGACTGACAAGGAAACAGATATGTGAGAAAAGTTACACCGCCAAAATTATTTTGTTTTATTTGTTTCTATTTTTACACATGGCCTACACTCTAGAACTAACAGCAGGTCGTCTTTCACAGTTATTATTATTATTGTTATAATCAACATTACATTAACAAAACTGTCTCCTCCTTTTGTAAACAGGTCAGTGTACAGTCCCAAAACATATCACATCATCACACTGCTGAACTTTTTAAAAAGAAGATGAAGAGTTAATCAATGGACCGAATAGGAAACGATTGGAAAGAAGGAGGAGAGACAGCTTGGGAGAAGGTAACGAAATTGAAAAAATAAAGATACTGTGTAACAGGAAACATAGGTCTCTCTCTGTTGGTGTATCACCGCCGATTGTATAACATGTCTACAATTGATAGTCTACCACCCGCACTCATGCAACGTGGCGCAGAAGCGGCAGTTTCTTAAGCTGTAGAGCTGGAGACAACTGAAACGACCAGTAGGTTTCAAACCTGACAGGAATTGCTTCCACCATTGAACGCAGGTTTTCTGGAGAGCACAGTGAAGAAAGCAACATGAAACGGACATTTGAAGTCGGGTACCTTGAGAAAGAGAATTTCTGACAGTGGTACATAAAGACTCACGTCACCCAGCTGCCAAATAATAGAAAACTTGGACAGTAATTGCCTGGAGACGAACAGTGTGGTCAGGAAAGTCCCCATTTTCTCGGTTTTCAAACGCTACAAGGCGTCGGGTACACCGACGGCCCAATGAGTGGTTTGTTACGCATGTTAGGCCGGGGGAGGGGGGGGGGGGGGGGAGTTCAGACAGGAGGTGGTTCTGTGATGTTTTTGAGGTGTTTTTTGTACCGTGTCTTGGCCCAGTCAATCAAGTTTCCGCGAACATAAACCAGGATATTAATTTTAACATTTTAGGAGACCAAGAATTGCCTTTTCTTGCACTTTAGCATGATAAGTTTGCTGTGGACACTCCCGTCTCGTAAGTTGTCAACAGCCGTATTCGCATTACTGGTTTGACAAATAGTCAGGCATGTTTAGGACTGTCCGGGACAGCAGGTGACACGTAGTAAGCGACATCCCTGCAATTTAGTAGCTCTATGGAATCTAATAATTAATGCGTGCTTCAAATGGATATGGCATACCCGAAGAAACATGTGGACTCTCTTTTCGATGAATTTAGGGCGCTATCGAGGCCTGAGGGGGTATATTATGCTACATTTGCGTCATGTCTGCTTCTGGGCCGGGGGATCCGTTTTCTGTACATGTGCTTAGTTACTGTTAAGGAGTGCCGAGAAGGTTGGAAAATTTCTACCTTAAACAAAGTGAAATGGATTTTTTTTCAGAAACTATTTGGAAATTTGTGGTAAGGTCTTATGGAACAAAACTGCTGAGGTCATAGGTCCCTAAGCTTACGCACTACTTAATCTAACTTACACTAAGGACAACACACACACCCATGCCCGAGGGAGGATGCGAACCTCCGACGGGGGGAGCCGCCCGGACCGCGACAAGATGCCCTACACCGCACTGTTACCCCGCGAGGCTCAGAAATTATTGGAAATAAAAATTTGAAAGACATAGGACTGGTATGTTCTACATTTCTAAACAATTTAAAGGAGGAAGTCCTAAAAGTATTAATTGGTTTTTAGATAGTAATTATTTTTGTAACAAGTCGACATAAAAATGGTCTACCCTTTTCATTGTAATACTCTAACAAACTTCTTTCAGATTTAAAAAATAAGAAAACAGTGTTAAAATACTCCATTGCGTATACCCGGTAATTTTGAACAAAGTCTGGCTAGTAGAAGCTGAGAAAAAGTACACTTTATTCGTAAAAAAACACAACTCATGAAACAGCATAAAAGTTGTCAATGCATCCGACTCCATATGATGGGTCGTCTGCATCCTCTTGCATCTCATCTTACAATTTTCTTTTGCATGCTCGTCTGCGCTGTCTTGCCCTTGTTCCAAGGTCTCTGACGGCTCTCTATGATGCCCTTAGTCATTCTTTTTCTAAATTTAATATTTGTTCCACAGCGAAACAACTAACAGTTTGTAGCAGGCCTTTCAGTCTTTCACACGTTGCAACATTTCCTTCATTGGACGTTGCCAATGCCTCAAAGACACTAAGATGCAATATACTAATTGATACAAACACTGGAATTCTGGCCTAGATTATGCTGCTGATGGACTCGTTAGGATTCTGAGTAGGCCCTGAAGACATTTCGCCAATAATCTTATATCTGACAAATCTTTGAGAGTTGCTTTCAAGACATCGACTATGGCATAAGCTATAAATTTCTCACCATTTTTCTGTGCACTGTCGTATATGTACCATGAATCAACTGCTGGAACGTAAAAGCCACGAATGGATTTATCGTCTGTTGAAGAGAGGTGAAAAAAAAAATTGCTTATACAGATTTGTTCGTATCTTTTACACTACTAACATTCTGCCTGATGGTAGTGCAACAGTAGTTTTCAGTTTTATCTATGACATTTCCGTGAATCGATTCTTACCATCTAATTATCAGTCATCATTCAATTTCTTTTCCTTTTATGCAGTTTTCAGTCATCGCAGCTCCTACTCATCCGCTTTTGTACATCACCTATGCACTCCAGATTAGTGATATTTACAGGGTGGAGCACCAAATTTGTTACCATTTTGTTTTTGAATATAAACTTTATTGTCAAGACAATCTGAAAGGAACATATACTACAATGAAGAGCTGTCCATGGAGATTTGTTCTAACTCAGCACATGCTCAATATGTCCACCATTTCGTTTCCTAACTTCCTTCAAACGAACACTGAAGTTAGTGATTACCCTAAGGCACATGTCTTCCGTAATTTCACTGCAAGCTTGAAGAATAAGTCATCTGGGCTCCATTAAATCATGTGGTCGTTCCGGGAATTTTTTTTTCCTTTAGGTACCCCCAAAGAAAACAGTCACATGGATTGAGGTCTGGACTATTGCGGGGTGTGGGGGGGGGGGGGGGGGGGGGAGCAATTTTGTCAGTCATTGAAGCAACCTGGAAACCTGAGTGAAATGATCCGCATGTCGAAATGCTCGCGTAAAAGCTCTAACACAGTGTTTGTAGTATGTGGCCTTGCTCCATCTTGCATGAACCACGGCAAGGCAGTAGCAAGAAGCTGTGGAATGAAGCTATTGCGAAGAATGCTCAAATAACGCTCGCTGTTTACAGTTTCTTCAAAGAAAAAGGGTCCAATAAGTCCGTGACTGGAAATTGCTGCCCACGCTGTAATCCTCGGAGCAAAATGTTGTCGTTCATGAAGCACTTGTGGGTTTTCAGTGGCCCAAAAGAGTACATTTTGTTTGTTAACCACACCGTCTAAATGAAAATGCACCTCGTCTGAAAACCAAACGTTGTTGAAAGTTTCTTCCCTATCCTCCGCCCACTGAGTAAACAGTAGTCTGCTGCTTGTGTTCTTCAGTGAGCTTCTGTGCACAGGTCATCTTGTATGGGTACATTTGGAGGTCGCTTTTAAGGATGCGTTGAACGGAGCGTCTGGATATTCCCAGCTGCACTGCTATCTTTCTATACGATTTCCCGGGACTTCTCTGTACAGCAGCTCGTACCGCTTCAATATTCTCCTGTGAACGAACAGGCTTAGGCCGAGGTCGTTTCGTTTCCAATACTGTTCCTTCCTGTACAAATTTATCATACAACCTGCGGATGATCTTCTTGCAAGAGACCCACCGTGTGTTACACTGTTGTCGAAAAAGCCTCTTAGTCACAACAAGGCTTTTCGTTTCATGAAAAAGTAACACAATTGCCGATCGTTGCTCTGTCGTCAGTCTTCCATTGTCAGCCATTGATGCTTACTAGTCTCCTAGCGGCAGTATCGTGAATTACACGTCGTTTCGTTACTCATTTGTTTTTCCATGCTCTGCTGGTACTGCTGTAGAGATTTCAGCGGGATATCTAACGTGCGGTGTAAATTGTCAAAGAAACAATTGGTAACACATTTCGTGCGCCACCCTGTATTTTATTTATTGCAAACTTAAAGACCTGTTACTTGATGTCTTAAAACAGATCGTGCATCTTAGAGCTTTCGTTTGTCATCCTTTTAGTTGTTTTTTGTTTGTTTAGTTTTCATCCACAACATTTAACAAACAATAAAGCTTTTGTAAAATACAAATAATTTGAGGTTGAAATATAAATAAAATTTTGTTATTTCAAGAAGAATTTAAAAAGATAATAGAATAGAGGATAGATTTGTTACTGGTATCGCCGATTTTACTGGTGATGAATAACTTGGAATGGTTTTTCGAGCTATTGACCGCCAGTCACAACAAAGAGTTTGGTTGGTAGTAGAGAAATAGTATTGCTAATCCTATGCGTTATCATTAGGTGCTCTTCAGTGTACAACATTTGGTGGTTTCTTAGTTAGATCACCTGCATCTTACACTCATTGGCTGATACATCTCGTCTTTGTCATTCTCCTACTCCTCTTCAGGTCACTGTTTTCGCTGTAACTGTGAGTGTCGCTATCTACCCTCTGGAGACTGATTTTACGTTGCATGTTGGCATGTCTGTTATGTCGTGTCCGCAGGTACTCTTTATGTGTTGTTTTTGAATCACTGTTTATCAGTACATTTAGCTGTGCCCATTGGTATTTATCTCTTATTGCTCTGTATATATGTATTTCTCTTTCTGTGTAGTCTAAGTGTAGCGCATGTCTATTGCTCGCGTATTGCCCGCAGAAGAAGACAGTGTTTCTGGGGAATGTCCTTCAAATGTGTGTTAATTCCTAAGGGACCAAACTGCGGAAGTCATCGATCCCTAGAATTACACACTACTTAAACTAACTTATATTACGAACAACACACACACACACTCATGCCCGAGTGACGTAGCGCCTCAAACCGTTCGGTCACTCCCGCGCGACGGAAACTCCTTCCCCGCATGTGCAAGTAGGTGTCTGTTTCAGACTGTGGCAGTTAAGTGCGTGGGATAAGGTTCGTGCCCCGTTAAGATATGTACCACTCCGCTGCTGAGATCGATGTATTTCATTCTTAACCGTTCACTTACGTCAGGGATGGAGTCGTGCAGTTTACGTCCTTCATCAACGCAAACGTTAATTTTTAAGGTGACGTGTCGTGTGTGTCGGTACACCAGTTATTTTGTGTACCTTATCTAGTCTCCCCATCTTTAACCAGTATCTTGCAGCTCTCCACTCGTCATCGCGCGTGCCTTCATCCTGGCTTAGCGTTCCAGGAACTAGTAGAGATTTTATATTCTCTGTCAGTATTTTTACGGTTCCCCCATATATTTTGTTCCCTTTGTTTAGTGACAATTACATTTGCTCCATATGGCTTCTCTTCCTCTGCTTTTAGAGATTTTGAATCCCCATACCCTAAATAACTGCCGTCGGACGCTGGTGATTCAAAATATCAAATTTCAGTCTGAGAACTGTCAAGTGGGTCACGCCCTCGCAGTGTTTTCTTTAAATGAATGAATAAAGCAGAACGTAGCCAGTTGAGTTCACGTGTTATATATCACTGGAAACGTGCCGCAGTTTAAGGTGAAGAAAGAAACAAAAATTGAAAATCTCAAAATTTCAACCAGTCTGGGTCCCCTTAAGATGAGCGACATGCGTGCCGTACGAAGTTCTTTCCATTTGGAGAGAAAAGCACTGCCTCGATCTCGTAGATAGCAGTGCCAATCGAATCTACACCTGTCAGTGTTAGACTCTGTAAGGAAGGTGAGCAGATGAGGTACTTTTTTTTATTCTGAAGGTTAACAAAATATGAGGCCACTGGGGGCTGACAGCCGTGGTTTCTTCTGCACCAATGGGGTCAATTTGACTCGCAATAACAGGAAAAAGACGGGTCAAGACGTCGGCGACAACGGGGAGCGGTAGCGGGCGATGGGCGTGCGAGAGCACCTTGCAGTCGGTCGGACGCAGCGGCACAGCAGGCCGGCGGCGCGTCGTCGTTAATATGTCACGTGGGCCGGCACGTACTGCGCTACATGTGCAATCGAAAAACACGGTGGCGGCGCTGGGCGCGGCTCCGCCGGGCTCCATCAAATTACGCCGCAACGGCGGAAAAACAGCGCGGGCTGGTGCCGCCCCCGCCACTGCGCCTGCGCCGCCGCCCGCCGCCCGCCGCCCCCACCGCCCCCGCCGCCTCCGGCGCGCCCGTTGCTTTTTCACGAGATTTTACCGCTGACGCGCGCGGCCGTGGCGCTGTTCTGGCGCGTGTTTTTGCGCGGAACCGGCGCGCAGCCGTGTCGGCAGGCTGCGCCGCGCCTCCATAATGCACCAGCCGGGGGACAGAAGTATGCCCTGAAAAGTTGATCGCCCGCTCTTGGGTCCGCGGGAGTTTGTCGCCGTGTCCACGGCCTGCGCTCATCAACCAGCAATGGCTTACTCAATCATGCAAGCCACCCGCGCGCGCACCCGCCATTTTTTTTCTTTTTTCGGTCTTCTTCGTTTTTTCCCCCCGAGAAGCTACGCATTGCTGACGCTCGCCCGACATTACTCGTTAATTCGCGTCGGCGGAGGGTGCCCGTATGACGGACAGCCCGCCGCCGGTCGGTGCCTCCGCGGTAAGCCTGGCGCCCCGGCTCTGACACGACAAGCGAAACTCTTTTGTCCCGGCGCAGCCGCTAAAGAATTGATTGCTGGCACCCGCCAATCAGTGGTCGAGCTGTCGCCCTCTGCAGGGGAAGCTTATATTTTCTCCCTCATCTTTCATTAAGCTTCGTCTAGACGCACGCATGTTGTCGTCTGCCAGAGGGAATCAAACGGAATGTCGGTAGCCGCGACTTTACACACTCACTCAGTTTCCTTCTGCCGATCCGGTCACTTACCACTGTTGTTCCTGCCGCCCGAGGCCCTCAACTACGGGAAATTGAATGTATACCCAATCCACTGAGGTTTGTTTCCGTCAGCTACGTTTAACTGTAAGTTTTTCAGTGCGTACCGGGCCACAACGGGATGAATGAGCGTATGGCATTGGTGGCCGAGAGTCCCCTCGCAGGGCGGTTCGGCCGCCGCTCCACAAGTTCTTTAACGCCACTACAGCTACTTGCTAGTGAATGAGAATGAAATGATGATGAAAAACACACAACACCCAGTCATCTCGAGGCAGAGAAAATCCCTGACCCCGCCGGGTATCGAACCCGGGACCCCGTGCGCGGGAATCGAGAACATTATCGCAAGATGATGCAAATATAGTCTTTCTAACATGAGGAATACAAAATTCAATATACAGATCCCCCTGTTCCTCTCTTTTGCCCTCTTTTCCTTCCACACTTCTGTTACCTTCTGAACTAAACCCCTCCCGCCTTCTCCCCACACAAAACTCTGTGGATAGCAAATATTACTGTACAGACCACAGTAGTTCAATTCTCGATTATAGTGGCGTTAAGTTGTACGGAATGGCACATTCGACGTAGCTGGTGAAGTGTACCATTAATGACGTTCTTTTGAGCAGCATTTGCACCGTTTTCGGACACATGTCGTCATACTACGTGATATTAATATAAACGTCGTGCGACTAGGGCCTCCCGTCGGGTAGACCGTTCCCTGGGAGCAAGTCTTTCAATTTGACGCCACTTCGGCGACTTGTGCGTCGATGGGGAGGAAATGATGATGATTAGGACAACACAAGACCCAATCCCTGAGCGGAGGAAATCTCCGACCCAGACGGTAATCGGACCCGGGTCCTTAGGATTGACATTCTGTCGCGCTGACCACTCAGCTACCGGGGGCAGACATACTACGCGATAATAATCACAGATATACTCTCTGTGTATTTCATTATGTATTTCATTTTTTGCTAGTCTTCGACCTAAATAGTTATTTGTGTCCGTCTAATAATAAATACTTCTTCCCCCCTTCCGCTCCATAACACAGCAATCTTTTCTAAAATTGCGATTTTGAAAACGTAAGTAAGAAAATTTCAAAACATACAGATCCTAGCAAATTTAGAACAATTTTAAAGGCCTCAATAGCGTATCAAACCTTTCCATAAATAATCTACAGCTTAATCTGTTTCCTCTCATACCAAAGAATCATTCACTGCAACAGCCTAGTCTCTCTTCCAGCAGACACTATTACTGTCGTTTCTGTCTTTTCTCAGATGTCCGCTTTTTACGTTAAAATGCTGTTGGCAACCTGCAGATTTTTTAACATAATAAAATCATCGTTACATTCTTTTTTATTGTTTTTTTTTCTTTCCTTTTTTATGAACAATTTATTCAGATCTCCTATTAGTCCATCTACTTCTACTTCCTCAATGATTTTTGAAACTATCCAACCACTATTCAGCATTCTTCTGTAGCACATTTAGAAGCTTCCATCCCGTTCTTGTCTCAACTGCTTATCATCTACGTTTCATACCTTACAAAGCAACTTTGCACAAGTACCTTCAGAGAAGACATCTTAACATTTAAATTTTTATTAGATTTTAACGAATTCTTCTTTTTCTATAAAGCTTTTCTTGCCATTGCCAGACTGTATTTTACAGCCTCTCAAATTAGGCCATCATCAGTTCTTTTCCTGCCCAAATGGCAGAACTCACCTGCTACTTTTAATCTCGTTTTCTAATATGATTCCCTGTTCTTTGCCTAATTAACTCCGGCTACACTCCATTACCCTCGTTTTACTTTCGTTGATGTTCGTCCTATAACCCACTTTCAAGGCACTATGCAGTCCCAACTGGTCCTGCAAGTCGCTTGCTGACCCTGACGGAATTATACAGTCATCGGCATACCTCCAAGTTTTAATTTCTCTTCCTGATCTTAATTCCTTCTCAAAATATTTCTTTGGTTACCTATACTGCTTGGTCAAAGTACACATCTGATAACACAGAGCCTAGGTTACAGTTATGTCTCACTCCCTTCTTAACCACTGCTTCCCTCTCAAGTACTTCGACTCTTATAACATCAGTCTGGTTTTTTGCACAACTTGTGAATAAATCGTTTCTCTTTATCTTTGCTGTCTTCAAAATTTCAAAGTCAACTTTGTCAAAAGCTTTCTCCCAGTCTACAAAAGCCGTAAACGTAGGTTCGCCGTTTTCAACATATCTTCTAAGATACGTTGTAGGGTCAGTACCGCCTCACGTGTTCGTACATTTTCAAGGACCCCAAACTGATCTTCCTGGAGATCGGCTTTTATTAGGTTTTCGCATTCCTTTGTCTATAACTCGTGTTAGTATTTTGCAATCATGACCTATTAATGACGCGGTGGGATTCACAGCTGTGAGCGCCTGCTTTCATTGGAACTGGAATAATTGCACTGTTGCTGAAGTCTGAGGGTACTACTCCTGTCTATATATTTTGTTTACTACATAGAATAGTTTCGTCTTGGCTGGCGCTCCCATGGATCTCAATAATTCTGACGGAGTGTCATTTACTCTTGAGACTTTGTTTCCAGTTTGGCCCTTCAGTGCTCTACCAAATGCTTATCACTGTTGCGGTTGGCAGGAGAGCCAACCGTGTCAGTAAAGGAGGCCGAAATGCACGCGTTTTAGCTCACGCAGGCTGGCGTGAGGTCTGGAACATGACAAGGGAATTACAATTGAGAAAAACGGACGTAGCTGGTGGAATACTTAACTTTAATCCATTAATGACGAACGTCGCTCTTTATGGTACATGGTTTACAATATCAATAGTACTGACTATGGCGTCTTGCTAGGTCGTAGCAAATAACTTAGCTGAGGGCTATGCTAACTATCGTCTCGGAAAATGAGAGCGTAGAAGTCAGTGAACAATCGCTAGCAAAGTCGGCTGTACAACTGAGGCGAGTGCTAGGAAGTCTCTCTAGACCTGCCGTGTGGCGGCGCTCGGTCTGCAATCACTGATAGTGGCGACACGTGGGTCCGACGTATACTACCGGACCGCGGCCGATTAATGGCTACCACCTAGCAAGTGTGGTGTCTGGCGGTGACACCACAATCACAGTACCACATCTCAGTCTGATCTTCATTTACTTCCTCATCGCTTTCTATCATATTGTAATCTGGATCAGTTTTTCCTTGTATAGTCTTCTGTATATTCCTTTCCCCTCTCAGTTTTCCCTTATTTGCACACTAAACTCTATCTCAACGGGGATCTAAAATCTTACTATATCATATAACGTGCACAGAACACTGAAATCAGAGAACTAGACGTAGAGTGAGCCCAGGACAGCTGGACCACTAAATGAGACGGACCAATTGCGTATTCTGTAATTGCGCCGCTATAGAGAAACTCCCACTGTTTGCGAGGAGGTTGGAAGTGCTCCCTTTAAGATGTATTGGAAATGTTCGTTGATGATATTCGTGCTCCGACCAACTAGCGGTAATATTGTCTAACGAGGAACACTACATGAAAAAATCTGTCCTGCCGAACTGTATTCACGCCGAGTGCGTTTCAATGATACCGACCAGTTCAAAGAATTATATGCTTCCTGACGTGTACGAGCACAGCTACCCGTAGTTGCACACCAATGGCTATCCTTGTACTAATTATGGCTACAGCCCATGTACGGCAATAGTTTCTCCCCTGAAGTTTTCATTTTACGTACGCTTAATAGTTCGAGTCGGTGCAATAACTGCTAACGCAGCGAAGAATATTTATGCATGCTGCGCTCTGTTATTAATCTACACTCCTGGAAATTGAAATAAGAACACCGTGAATTCATTGTCCCAGGAAGGGGAAACTTTATTGACACATTCCTGGGGTCAGATACATCACATGATCACACTGACAGAACCACAGGCACATAGACACAGGCAACAGAGCATGCACAATGTCGGCACTAGTACAGTGTATATCCACCTTTCGCAGCAATGCAGGCTGCTATTCTCCCATGGAGACGATCGTAGAGATGTTGGATGTAGTCCTGTGGAACGGCTTGCCATGCCATTTCCACCTGGCGCCTCAGTTGGACCAGCGTTCGTGCTGGACGTGCAGACCGCGTGAGACGACGCTTCATCCAGTCCCAAACATGCTCAATGGGGGACAGATCTTGCTGGCCAGGGTAGTTGACTTACACCTTCTAGAGCACGTTGGGTGGCACGGGATACATGCGGACGTGCATTGTCCTGTTGGAACAGCAAGTTCCCTTGCCGGTCTAGGAATGGTAGAACGATGAGTTCGATAACGGTTTGGATGTACCGTGCACTATTCAGTGTCCCCTCGACGATCACCAGAGGTGTACGGCCAGTGTAGGAGATCGCTCCCCACACCATGATGCCGGGTGTTGGCCCTGTGTGCCTCAGTCGTATGCAGTCCTGATTGTGGCGCTCACCTGCACGGCGCCAAACACGCATACGACCATCATTGGCACCAAGGCAGAAGCGACTCTCATCGCTGAAGACGACACGTCTCCATTCGTCCCTCCATTCACGCCTGTCGCGACACCACTGGAGGCGGGCTGCACGATGTTGGGGCGTGAGCGGAAGACGGCCTAACGGTGTGAGGGACCGTAGCCCAGCTTCATGGACACGGTTGCGAATGGTCCTCGCCGATACCCCAGGAGCAACAGTGTCCCTAATTTGCTGGGAAGTGGCGGTGCGCTCCCCTACGGCACTGCGTAGGATCTTACGGTCTTGGCGTGCATCCGTGCGTCGCTGCGGTCCGGTCTCAGGTCGACGGGCACGTGCATCTTCCGCCGACCACTGGCGACAACATCGATGTACTGTGGAGACCTCACGCCCCACGTGTTGAGCAATTCGGCGGTACGTCCACCCGGCCTCCCGCATGCCCACTATACACCCTCGCTCAAAGTCCGTCAACTACACATACGGTTCACGTCCACGCTGTCGCGGCATGCTACCAGTGTTAAAGACTGCGATGGAGCTCCGTATGCCACGGCAAACTGGCTGACACTGACGGCGGCGGTGCACAAATGCTGCGCAGCTAGGGCCATTCGACGGCCAACACCGCGGTTCTTGGTGTGTCCGCTGTGCCGTGCGTGTGATCATTGCTTGTACAGCCCTCTCGCAGTGTCCGGAGCAAGTATGGTGGGTCTGACACACCGGTGTCAATGTGTTCTTTTTTCCATTTCCAGGAGTGTATGTCGTCGCACAGTTAAATATTTCACAAACACACTATATGAAATGGGTTGAAAGAAATGCCACACAGTAAATCGACTTTATGCTGGTTTATTCTATACTATTCACGTCCTGTTATTGTATTAAGGAAGTAACTTTTCCCTAAGTTGGATGGAATTAGTTACGTTTCCGTCAAAGAGTTTGTAACAAGATCCAGATTTCATTTGCTGCTTTAACGAAACTTCAGTACTTTATCATAATTCAATACGAATGTTCACTTCATATGTCGGTAAATTGCTAACAATGTTTTACTTTGTGGTAAAGTTCACTCTTCCCTGTATGATAATCAATTTAAGACAAGTTCGGATCATTTCCTCCTTTGGCTTTACGTAATGATATATTCAGGGTTGCTGATCTACCTATTTCAAGTTTAATGATTCCTAGCAGATTGCAAAATTTCCAAAAATGCACAAAAACAATATGGTCGCGTCTACATACAAGAGCATACGTTGAGAGAGTACTGAGCCAACAAGCGCTAACAGCACATTAACAATGTATGACTTTTTTCTTCTGTATTACGCAGTGTCCTCAAAGAGTACTCACAAGGAATATTCTTTAAGTTCACTCGTTTTATTTCGTAATCTACAAGTACACTACTTTACGATCTACTATTATTTTAATTTGAAACTAATGGATTCTGTTTCTTTCCTTTCCCTTTTTAAAACATTAAGTCACGTTATACTGTAGGCCTATTTCTTTTCTATATATACCTGCTACTATTCAAGTGATGCTATTCCAGTGGGACTTGAAATTTGGATCTTGGATTCTGGAACTTTTATTGGGTGCCGGGTACTGTTTTATATTTTCAATTTTGCGTCCAAAGGAAGCGGCGTTGCAAGGTTCTTTTGTGAACAAACGTGACGCAAAAGTCTTGCTGCCATTTTCATGTCAGTTCTGGAGAAAAATCGCATTCTCTGTTCTGACAAGACAAAACTTTTTACGGTGTAGTTACGTAATTTTAATATTTAGGCCTAATCTGCACATTACAGATGCAGTTTCTTTTCTGTGAGCTTGACGAACGTGTAGGCATGAAACTTAAAAAGTCCACTGAGTTTGCTACCTGCAGATAAAAGTCGAGCGTTATTTGGGAGAGATGGGCTACTTGATTTAATGTGACCTGGATGGAGCACAATCAAATTTAGCTTCAAAGCATGTGGAATACCACTGAACATGGCTTCAGTCCCAGACTAAGCTTATCTGTAGGAAGATACGTCTGTGCCAACAAATGGACGAGCGGAATCTCATAATCCGGCAAACCAACCATCACAAAGCTCGTCAAAAGAGCAGAATTATTTGCACAAGTCAAAACCCTTCACGGACACAACTTCGGACTTCACTTCTACTAAACGTAAAGATTATCAGCTCAAAAGTGACTACTCCTAAGCCAACACAGACAAAACTTCTAAAGGAAGTCTCACCTCTTCCTTCTCTTGATATAACCACGAATTTTAAGAGGTAGACAGGAGTTGTACACAAAGGGCTAAACTCTGTTGAAACTATGGAAACTGTAAATAAAGAGAGGGATAATAAACGGAACGTAAACGGAAAAGGGGCACAAAACTATCCCCAAAGTGAAATACAAGCGAAGAGAAAAACAGGCTGAAGAAGCTAGAAAAGAAAAATACTGCAAATACCAGAATTTGTTCATCAGATTCACGCTTCCTAGAAGATTACGGAAATGGGATGAAGATGAATGTGCTGGGTATGGTGAAATCTATTACGAAAATAATAAAAACGACAGCTGGGTACAGTGTGTTACCTCTTCACGATGGTCACATGAACATTGTTCAATATCTAATAGTAAGTGTCGTTGCTGTGGTGAGAGATGGACAGGACAGTGCTTGAACAAGCCAACAGTTCATTACAAACCCCAATGTTCAATCAAGTTTTACAATAGGCAGATAAAACCGTTTCGGACTAAAAACTAAATATCATAATTCTTTATTTATTGCAACATATTTCAAATAAATATATGTAATTTAATTAAGTCTTTTCTTTATGTATAGCCCTTTATTTATCGTCCATCTCTCCCAGTGCACCGATCCGTCTCACCCGTACACCTATGGATGACGTGGACCACTCATGCATATTTTCATTTTATCGCATCTCCTGGATTTTACGTGGCAGTGCCTGTTATAGGCTACTTAGGTATACATTACAGTTTATAAGAACACGCCGCCAGAAGTCAAAAAAAGGGTGGGAAAATACACAAATTTCATGAAGAAAGAAAGTTATCCAACTCTCCCGCAAATACCCATATAAACTGGCCTTTCACAATATAATGGAGAGAATAATTTTACCTGCGTATTGCGCGCATATTGTGAGATGGCAGGCACTACTAATGCAAGCAAGGTTGTCAGAAGGCACAAATCGGGAGGCAAGTGGGCAAGGCTCCCGCCAAGGTCGCCTGTTAGAGCTGTCTGATTTCAGTGGACGGCAACAAAGGCAGCATTTAACCAGGCAGGGCCATACCTTTCATTGACTAAATAAAATTTCAATAATGAGCCAGAATGTTGATTCCAGTGATTCCGAAACTAGTTTAAGTAAATTTTATATGGATAAAAATTAGTATAACGGTCATACGTGGTCAGATATTGCATAGCAAATTACAGATGTAAAACTTGTCTTCCGTTTAAATAGTTAATTAAGAATAATGCTGATGTTCACTGATTAATCGTAGTAATATTCCAGACAAAAAGCAGCGACACGGAAGCTAGTGAAATTATTACGCAGATTTTTACATTATTTTGCAGATTTATGCGTTTGCGGTAGCAATAAGTTTTAGTACAATTTTTATTTATTAAAAAGTTCACCGGCGTTGGACGAAGTTGCATCCAAGATTTCCCAGTTAGTCTCTAAGAAATTGCCACGTGTAACATCTCAGAGTAACGAATACGTAAGTGCGAATTGTCTGATTTATGTCTACAGTGTATAGTTTGAGTAGTAGTTTATACGATAAAAATAATTTTGTTATTTTGCCAAGGACGCATTGGCGGCTATGACACGACGGTTGCGGACATATTGATCAGGTATTTGTTGCTTGCTCTAGACGCGACAGAACCTGTGGCAGTCAGCGGAACTTAATGAATTTAGGACGTGTGAGCTGCTTCTAAAATATTCAAAAAGTGAGTTCGCGTATGCTCGCCTTCTTTTCTGTTGTATGATTTGCACGTTCTAGTTCTGAACAACAGAATGGATTACAGGACTTGCCAAATCACATGGTTCAAATGGCTCTAAGTACTATGGGACTTAACATCTGAGGTCATCAACCCCCTACACTTAGAACTACTTAAACCTAACTAACCTAAGGACAGCACACACATCCATGCCCGAGGCATGATTCGAAGCTCCGACCGTAGCAGCAGCTCGGTTCCGGACTGTAGCGCGCTGAACCTCTCGGCCACAGCGGCTTGCTTGCCAGATATGTGCATTAGTTCGAAGGCTCATAGCATTTTCCGTGTTTGCTTTAACGGAATTTGATTATTTCGTGGTACTCCGTGAGTGATCAGAACTTACGGTCAACGAATAGCAATTACAACTCAAGCACTGAACTGTTGATAACAAGAAAAGCTTGCCAATCTGGTATTGCACTCCCAGGTCGAGCAAACGAGTGAAACAAGATTACACTATAGCAACAACGCATCGAGGGTGATTATTTTCTTCCACATGTGTACTGCCCGGAATTGGATCAATATCTGGGAAGTTTGGAAGAGTAAGCCTACGATCCGACCAGTGTGTGGCCGTTCCATAGATGCAAACCAAGCCAACGACCTGTAATACCGGCCTTACGTTTTCTTCCGTCCATTCAGAATACACCTATACGGTACTGGTAATTGTTCAGTCAAAGACTGTATAGACCGCGTTTTATTTGCGCTCACCAACTGTAAATGACGAATTTTTCACCGGGTTGCCAACACAGATTACAAGAAAAAAGAAATAATAAATTCAGAATATATCGGCAAATATTGTACTTAGTGGTACTACGTACAGCTGCCAGCTTAACCAATCGCTAATATCTTTAAAACTGTAGTGATAATTGGTACGCCGTATCGTATACTGAACACACATATAAATTTTGACGTGGATCAGTGGTATCTAGCCCTTCTGTCTGTTTAATTTAGGTTACTATGTATGAGAGAAGCTTCGTTGTTGAGACGAACAGAATTGTCGTATTTGCGGAAATACGTAACACTCATCCGATTAGTTTACGTGGCTCAGTTTCTCCAGTTGTTACGTTTAGTAGATCCTTTGCTGCCACAAAATCCATGCTGGTTTGTTTTTCAAACCAGTTCAGGATAGAATTAATGATGGTTCTGAACTGTTTACGAGCCAAAACGTAACACGATTTATTACTTCCTTGGACATCGATGTTACTCTTTGTTACCCAAGCAGGTCAAAAACCGAGAGAGCGTCGATAACTCCTATACTCATATAAAAAGAAGACAGGGGAAAAAGGAAAGCTAAATTGCTGATGAAACAACAATTCCAACGAGCGAGGCTGTGAGAAGGCGTGTTGTAAGATATATCCCCGTATTTTCAGAAGACTGTGTACTAGCAAATTCGGGAAACTACAGCAAGTTTACATTGAAGTAGTCTTAAACACTTTAGCTTTTATATCATTCAGGAATGACACAGTTAAAGAAGCAGAAGCTGCTGTATCAACAACTTTTGTTGTGAAAAGTTCCAGTCGCAGTTTACCATCAGGGCGACGTAGTATTACACACATCAAAAAAGTTTTGCATCACCTCGGTTCCGACAACATAAACGTCATTGCCGCCCGCTTTATTACTCATGAAAACATAGTGCTCAGAGTCATTTGAACCATTCATTCTGGAAACATACCTCAGGCTGTGGCTAAGCCGTGTCTCCGCAATATCCTTTCTTTCAGAAGTGCTAGTCCTGCAAGATTCGCAGAAAAGCTTCTGTAAAGTTTGGCAGGTAGGAGACGAAATACTGGCAGAAGTAAGGTTGTGAGGACGGGCCGTGAGTCTTGCTTGGGTATGCCGGCACGTTAGCTCAGCGTCTTCGGTCACAGAGCCGGTTGGCTTCTGTAATAAAAAAACTGAGTGGAACGATCAACCACCGAACTTGAATAGGGTGTCTTAGCGACGTCCGCAACGACCAAACACAACGATCTATAACGAACAAAAAAAAAAAAAGGTAGAGCACTTGCCCGCAGAAGACAAAGGTCCCGAGCTCGTGTCTCGGTCCGGCACACAGTTTTAATCTGCCAGGAAGTTTCACATCAGCGCACACTCCACTACAGAGTGAAAATCTCATTCTGGATGCATTTACTTAGTTTTACTCTTATGAAAAACATTGGTTACAAGCATTTTTAAAAAAAAAAACTGAACAAATGTTGAACCAACGCTGACAATCTGCTTTTCGCAGAATCGGACTTTGCACTTACATTGCGCAAACATTATACAAACAGTGACAATGTAAGAAATGATCAACTGACCTTCGAATTAGCTAAATCAGCTGGATGAGATTTACGCCGAGCGAGGGTCCTACACGGAAGGAAGAATGGAGGGAAGTTCGCTGAAGCAGCTCGCTGAAGCAGCTCGCTGACGCAAGATTGAAGAAATTAAATTCCAACTGGAGTGAAGGCAGCAACTTTCATTGTACATTCAAACATATCGTAACCGATCTTTTCAGATTTCGGATTGTACTGATACGGACTGCGAAACCTCAACTCTGCTCGAAGACAGCAATATGCTGCAAGCAACCATAGCGTCTATCACTCTCGATCCACGTTGGCGGCACTAAACCTTTGGTCCTCGTCTTGTGAAAATAATCCTCCTTTCATACATCACACATGGAGTGGCCAGCTCTTTGCTATTGCCGAAATGAGGGCCGAGGAATGTCACAAAATTTTCTAAAAATCATGGAAAAGACAACTTTAGATCGAAACAGGGGTGCCGCTACAATGGTCTTGTCGGCAGAGTTTCAGTCCCAAGACGCCAGCAAGAAGCAGCCTAATTGTCATACTCACTTGTCTCCAGGGGTGGTGCAGGATACGATGACTGCTGATCCTTTGGCGGGGCGTTCAGGCTGACGCAAAAACTCGGTCACCCTCCATGAGAATGTGAATGAGACATTGAGATTTACTGATGGGATAGTCAGTCTCTGCAAAAGGACACTTAGCGAAAGCGAAGCCTTCCTCTTACACACACACACACACACACACACACACACACACACACGCAACAGACCACCAGCGAAAAAATGGCAAAAATATACTGGCCCTAATTGAGTCTTAATCGTATGGCGATATGTAATGGACATATCACAATTTGTAGTAACGTCCATTATATTTTTTCTTCACAGTTATGTACATTAATATATATGGTGACTATTTTTCTTTTAGTACACTAGCATTGTCATTCCTACATTATCATGATTCTTAAACTCCAGCAGTTCTCGTGTTTTACCTAACAACTTCAACAGCATACTCATAACAGTATGTGTTTCTATTTACTTGCCATGATTTTAAAAAAGTGCTACTCAAATAACTTATGTAGGAAAACACAGATACAAATTTAAATTAGAGTTTTTATATTTTGCTTATATTTTGTTGGCGTGTATGTTTCGTTTGTGTACGCTTATATCTTGTCCTATGTGTCAGGTTTTTACGAAATATTACTCAAATAACTCACATATGTAATACAGAAATATAATTAATACAGAATTTTTTTATTTTTGTTTTGTGAATACTGCCTATAGAACACAATTGGGGAGAGTTTGCATACCTTTTGCTTAATGCAATTACATCAATTTATGGGCAGATTTCTCTGTGTAATGGATAATTATTTGCAGAATTTTAAAAGGGCCAATGCGATACAATTTCGTGGTTGACTACTGATTGTTAAAGCTAAATCTGTCAGAACCACTACCAACAAAGTATTTAACCCTAACCTAAAGTGATATCACATATATACTATTTTGTATGTATAAGAACACCATTACATTGCTGATTACTTGTTAATTTCACAGATGCCACAGAGTTATTCCCAAATGGTATTTTACGATTCATGTAAGTGGTCCATTTAATTTTAACACCCCAAATTTTACTGCCATGACCTGCAGATCCATAGTGACTAAATATCAGAATAGGACAGCAGGTTTCATAGCGAGCTTATTCATTTAAATAATTACAAAATTGTGTGAAGTATCAATGAAAGAATTTATGACACAATATCAAAATACAATTAAATGTCTGTTTTCATAAGTAGCATTCACTTAACTGATACTAGAGAACAAACACATACAACAGCAACCTATGTCAGCTTAATTAACGTTAATAAAATAATAATCATAGTATTAAAGTCTCCATAACTTTGGAGAGATTATAGACCGAAAAACGTAATTCTAGTTTTGGAATCAACACAAAATTTAGAGATTTAACACATCATTTCACTGTGATTTTAAATATCGAAAAAACTACTCATTTTATTTTATTTTGGTAGGATGGTTGAAGCAATAGTCAACTCAAACATTGTTGATAGCATATTACCATAAATCATGATTAATTCCATGTAAAAAGGATAAATACATTTATGTAGAAGCTAAAACAAATTAAAACAGTGGCAGTCATATAGCAGAATAATTCTTCCTTTTTGTGACCTCAGAGCCCTTAAACAGGAGGGGAGGAGTATATCTGTATATTGATGCAGTTCTGTGTGATGTGACACTGAATAGGTTGTTAAACCTCCCATGCCCATATTTTCATGATTTCCAATCAAAGTTAGTTTAGCATCACTGGAAAAAAGGTGGCCCACATACGTAGATTGTGATTTGTGTATATGAAATGTGATTACATAATAAATGTTATTTATGGAGGTATGTTTTGACTTATTACTTGATACATTGCACTCGGCACTATTAGCATAAGTGAAACCTGGAAACTGTTTGTTGACATGATCCACAAAGATGGATTCTTGGTTCAGAGTTTATTTGTTTGTTGATCTCAAGTTTGAAACATGCAAGACCTGGGGGTCTAGTCCAGGATTGTTTATGCTGTGGTTATTCCAAAAATAAATGCTCTTCAAGAAAGTCACAAGAAATAATCAAGAAAATGTACTGCTTGATGGCACACAAAGCCATTCTATGTGGATGGCACATTTGCAGTTGATGTTAGTTACAGCAACAGCTCACCACAAGTTCATCCAGAAGACAAACAGTGATGACAACTTTGGAAGGAAGTCAACTGCAGCTACAGCTCGCCACAAGTTCAAACCTTTGTGATTTAACAAGATGAGTAATTTGTTTACTTTTCTTTTTCTTTTGAAAGTGAAATGTTTATTCAGGAAAGTGCCGCAATGGACAATATTGACATTAACACCCATAGAGCAAGTAACGGAGAGCAGGAAGAGGGTGATATTAGTTTAGGTGAACAAAGTTCTACTGTTCATGCACCTCCTGCAAACCTTTCTTATTTCTTACATCGTATTATGGCATCTTTCAATTACTTAAAAATTGGTAATAAAGATTTGTCCAATACTGTGATAGACACTTGTATCTTCGAAAAGATTGATGCTGTTAAAGACGAAATTGTTGTTTCTGATACAACTTGAGGGTAGAGGTTTTGTGAGAAAGTTGGCACTCTAGCAACTAAAATGGAGAAGTTAGTGAACAGGATTGTTGGGCTAGAGACCTGTTTAAAAGTTGATATTGTTGTTATAAGGCAGGAATACTTTTATACACAGTCCAATAGGGAGAAAAAATTCAAAGAGGTTCACGATCTTCTTATGTCAAAAGACCAAAAAGTTAAACCTGAGATTTCAGCAGTTGGGTCAGATTTAGACATTCACTTAGTGCAAGGCAGTAGCAGCACTCATGCACAACTGGGCAGAGTACTTCGTAATACAGAATGTTCGTAAATTGGAAAAAAAGACTAGGAACTGAAACCAACAAATGCATGACATATGTTGATGTTAGATTAAATGTTAGATGGCTGAAGGATTAGTCAATACAAATATCACTCCTACCATATTAATACGAAATATTATTAATTATTAATTCCAAACTATTCATACTCTGTTATCACATCAAATATCCTAATCAATTAATAAGATGAAAGGGAGCTTCTTGCTTGTTTACACTGAATAAATATCAGTCAAATAATTTAGAGAATAATGAGTAAGTAATTCAGTAATCGTGCAAAATTCTCCGTCTGATTAACATTTTATCAAAGTCAGAGTAGTCATTCTTGTCTATAGAATAAGATATTAAAGTCAAGTAGTTGGTATTGACGGGGCTGATAAGCAAATGGGCTCTGAGGAAATCCAGATCGGAAATTTGAGAGGGTTGCATGGAATAACGTTACGATCACAATTTAAAAATTACTGAACATTATATTTCGGATAAATTGTTCAAAACCCAAAGTTTATCAAATGGAGATCATAATCACATAGAAATCTTGGTGCCTGACACTCGTTACACAATACCACACTCACGCCATTCCTCAACATCTGGTAAGTATGCAGAATAACTAAAACTAAGACTTCATGAAGCATATGTACACGTTCAGTTTGGATTCTGCAGAAGTCTTGGAACACGTGAGGCAATACTGACCCTACGACTTATCTTAGAAGAAAGATTAACGGAAGGGAAACCAACGTTTTTAGCATTTGTAGATTAGAGAAAGCTTTTGACAATGTTGAATACTCTCTTTCAAATTCTGAAGGTGGTAGGGGTAAAATACAGGGAGCGAAAGCCTATTTACAATTTGTACAGAAACCAGATGTCAGTTGTAAGAGTCAAGGGGCATGACAGGGAAGCAGTGGTTGGGAAGGGAGTGAGACAGGGTTGTAGACTATCCCCGATGTTATTAAATCTGTATATTAAGCAAGCAGTAAAGGAAACAAAACAAAAGTTCGGAGTAGGAATTAAAATCCACGGAGAAGAAATGAAAACTTTCAGGTTCGCCGATGACATTGTAATTCTGTCAGAGACAGCAAAGGACCTGGAAGGGCAGCTGAACGGAGTGGCCAGTGTCTTGAAACGAGGATATAAGATGAACATCAACAAAAGCAAAACGAGGATAACGGAATGTGGTCGAATTAAGTCGGGTGATGCTGAGGAAATTAGATTAGGAAATGACACACTTAAAGTAGTAAAGGAGTTTTGCTATTTGGGGAGCAAAATAACTGATGATGGTCGAAGTAGAGAAGATATAAAATGTAGACTGGCAATGGCAAGGAAAACTTTTCTGAAGAAGAGAAATTTGTTAACATCTAGTATAGATTTAAGTGTCAGGAAGTCGTTTCTGAAAGTATTTGTATGGACTGTAGCCATGTATGGAAGTGAAACGTGGACGATAAATAGTTTGGACAAGAAGAGAATAGAAGCTTTCGAAATGTGGTGCTACAAAAGAATGCTGAAGATTAGATGGGTGGATCACATAACTAATGAGAAGGTATTGAATAGAATTGGAGAGAAAAGAATTTTGTGGCGCAACTTGTCTAGAAGAAGGGACCGGTTGGTAGGGCATATTCTGAGGCAGCAAGGGATCACAGATTTAGTGTTGGAGGGCAGCGTGGAGGGTAAAAATCGTGGAGGGATACCAAGAGATGAATACACTAAACAGATTCAGAAGGATGTAGGTTGCAGTAGGTACTGGGAGATGAAGAAACTTGCACATGATAGAGTAGCATGGAGAGTCGCATCTGGCCTGAAGACCACAGCAACAACAACAACAACATGTACACGTACATTCATACTAATAGTGCACACAGAGTGAAGAACTGAATCTGTAACGATATTTCCATAAATCATATTTAGTGTATTTGGCCAGAGAGTAACTAGTTTTACCATGTAAATGCCAAAACTCAACAGACATGTAGAGTTTAGATTGATCAATGAAACTGAACACTCCAACAACCATATAATTCGGCAATGAATAACGTTTCATTTCAATAGATGTGCGTATAAACCACTGAGCTGTCCATAACTATCACCAGAAAGGAACACACTTATCAAGATAAGGAATTTAGTATTAGGCAAGCAAGAAATGATGTTTCGAAATCTCACTATGGTTCGAGAAGACACCTGGACTATTTCAGATAAGATACAGTGGAATGATATGGACTTGTGAAAGATATTCGTGTTAAATGAAATCAGCTCACATGGAAGATTATTACAAAGACTACAGCAACAGAAGATGGAACCAGAGCTGAAGGGCAGCACATCACATGAAAAACATGTGGGTTCAATCTCATGTGCAACAAAATACACGAAATTCTCGAAATGAGTAGAAATAGAACAACAGACAACGAATTCTAGAACGGACATGTAGAAAACACGCAATAAATCCACACATAAGGGAACCTAACTAACTGGATTTAGACACAGATTGGCTAAAACACTCTCTCACCGCTAAGCTGTGATAGGACAAAGTATCAAGTTAAGAAAAAAGGAATATAATTCAAAATGCTACCATTCCCTAACTAAAATGAATGATACAGCATGATTTACAATGGCTATAACTGAAAGAAACGGATAATACTCGACAAACTAAACTAAGTCTTAGACATTCCTGCTTCCTAATTAACACTACTAGAGATTAAGAACTTCCTCATTCAACTAAGCCCATAAGCACAGCGGCCCCAGGCTACAGGACCGAGGCCCTTGGGTAGCATCTGAAACGGTCAGAAAAATACGTGCAAGCTACCTGTTTCAACATATACAATAGCTGCCGACTAGTGGCCACTAACACCTCTCTGGCCCAGGATAGCTCTACCCACACTCTACAAAAACGTTGTCTAAACTCCAACTAATACCCACGTTACCAGGCCCATACACCAAAGCATTTTGAAGTGTCACGCAGAAACACTAATGCACACTTCCCAACAGAAGAGAGAAGGAGTATGAAAATGAACATAGAAATATAGCTTGGCTACGCAGGAAACATGTTATAGGAATATATACAAATTTAACAGACATTTAAGTGAGTGAAAAATAAAGAATAAATCAAAAATCACAAAATAAGAATATTTAAATACCACTGTGACCGGCAAATGAAGCACTCTAATGTTCATCTTACTGCCCAGTTCCAAGTACAGTAACACTGGTACGTTCTTAAAGTGGAAAATTTACCAACGTAAGTTCCTCGCCCCTTTCGCAAACTCTATCCATATATTCCACCACGTCGTCTCGGGGGCCCACTGCCCAACGTCAGTTTTTTCTAACATCTGGTCATGTCTGCATCTTCATTCGGTGGTGCGACCTTCCTGCTGCAAGCCACTACACGTGGCTGTTTCCGGTTCTCACCATGTTTGCAGAACTGGTGAGTCATTATACCTTCACTTTAGCGTCAGTTTATTTCTCCATTTCCTTAGCTTTCTTCCGCTATGTCCGTTTTTAGGTCTATAAATGCGACTTGCTGTGTTTAGTTACTCAGCTTCCTCCTTAACTGGTAATTCTAAAGGCAAGCGCCATCTGAACTTCGGTAGACCGCACTACTTAAATTGCCTAATGTTAAATAAGCTATGTAAGTACACTCCTGGAAATTGAAATAAGAACACCGTGAATTCATTGTCCCAGGAAGGGGAAACTTTATTGACACATTCCTGGGGTCAGATACATCACATGATCACACCGACAGAACCACAGGCACATAGATACAGGCAACAGAGCATGCACAATGTCGGCACTAGTACAGTGTATATCCACCTTTCGCAGCAATGCAGGCTGCTATTCTCCCATGGAGACGATCGTAGAGATGTTGGATGTAGTCCTGTGGAACGGCTTGCCATGCCATTTCCACCTGGCGCCTCAGTTGGACCAGCGTTCGTGCTGGACGTGCAGACCGCGTGAGACGACGCTTCATCCAGTCCCAAACAAGCTCAATGGGGGACAGATCCGGAGATCTTGCTGGCCAGGGTAGCTGACTTACACCTTCTAGAGCACGTTGGGTGGCACGGGATACATGCGGACGTGCATTGTCCTGTTGGAACAGCAAGTTCCCTTGCCGGTCTAGGAATGGTACAACGATGGGTTCCATGACAGTTTGGATGTACCGTGCACTATTCAGTGTCCCCTCGACGATCACCAGAGGTGTACGGCCAGTGTAGGAGATCGCTCCCCACACCAAGATGCCGGGTGTTGGCCCTGTGTGCTTCGGTCGTATGCAGTCCTGATTGTGGCGCTCACCTGCACGGCGCCAAACACGCATACGACCATCTTTGGCACAAAGGCAGAAGCGACTCTCATCGCTGAAGACGACACGTCTCCATTCGTCCCTCCATTCACGCCTGTCGCGACACCACTGGAGGCAGGCTGCACGATGTTGGGGCGTGAGCGGAAGACGGCCTAACGGTGTGAGGGACCGTAGCCCAGCTTCATGGAGACGGTTGCGAATGGTCCTCGCCGATACTCCAGGAGCAACAGTGTCCCTAATTTGCTGGGAAGTGGCGGTGCGCTCCCCTACGGCACTGCGTAGGATCCTACGGTCTTGGCGTGCATCCGGGCGTCGCTGCGGTCCGGTCCCAGGTCGACGGGCACGTGCACCTTTCGCCGACCACTGGCGACAACATCGATGTACTGTGAAGACCTCACGCCCCACGTGTTGAGCAATTAGGCGGTACGTCCACCTGGCCTCCCGCGTGCCCACTATAAGCCCTCGCTCAAAGTCCGTCAACTGCACATACGGTTCACGTCCACGCTGTCGCGGCATGCTACCAGTGTTAAAGACTGCGATGGAGCTCCGTATGCCACGGCAAACTGGCTGACACTGACGGCGGCGGTGCACAAATGCTGCGCAGCTAGCGCCATTCGACGGCCAACACCGCGGTTCCTGGTGTGTCCACTGTGCCGTGCGTGTGATCATTGCTTGTACAGCCCTCTCGCAGTTCCGGAGCAAGTATGGTGGGTCTGACACACCGGTGTCAATGTGTTCTTTTTTCCATTTCCAGGAGTGTATTTCACTCCCTCTTTTGCTGGTTTGAATACCTCACATTTTTGGTATTATTACTTTTTTCCTAATTCACATTGTAGGTTTGTGTAGAATTTTTCAACCCAAGATGTGACGGTCGTGTAAAACCTTGGGATAAAGGATCTTCCGCAGATAAACCGTTCCATACGTTTTTTAGAAGACTATAATCAAAAATTTTAAAGAAAATAATTTTTACAGGTTAAAAATATTTAGTTTGTTCACTAACGACCAACAGAATTTGGCCTTCTTGAGCAGTGGTAAACTTCAACATTAGAGATCCTCTAATCAAACCCTGTATAAAACGGGTCCCGCATATTGTGTACCCAGTATATTTAATTTTCCTGTTCTAAACTATGTACTTGTTCCTGTAAGGTAGAAACATTATCGTCTAGTTAGCCCCTTTGCACATTCTTATATTGTCTGGTAAATCTCTACTCAATTATTTTTTACTTGTCACATTTCTTGTCATGTCTCTTCACACTAACCTCTTCACACTAACCTCCAGTTCCTCACTCTTTTCATGTCATTAGGTATATATTCCTTAAATTTTCTCAATAATTCCAATAATAAACCACACACGTCATCATCTTACATGTCTCCTAATGATGCAGGATGATAATGGGATTCATCCTGATCTTGACAAGGAGTAGAGAATGGATCACCTGCGGAACCTCTGTAACCACCAGCAGACTCGTGTGTCTAATCCAAACCTGAAATAACCGTACTTTCACCCTTGTCACTGCTACTCATTTCCTGACTTCCGTTATTAACATCACAGACTCCTACACTGCCAGATACGATAATTTAATCATTGTTAAGTTCTGGGTGGTTATAATTAAACTTTCGCTACTTCAGAGGGCCCCCATCATATACGAGTAGTCGCAGGTCAATAGAACTTTGTGGGAACATTTGTACGGGCATCGGAAGTGAAATGACGAATAAAACCATCGAAAGAAACACATTTTAATTTCCACATGAAAGGGTAACATTTGTCAACTGCGTACCATGTTTACGTTTCAGGTTGCAAACGTTGCTCAGTGTGACGACCATCTGCATCCACGACAGCCTGGAAGTTTATACGAATATCATTTCACAATTGTTCGCTGCAGTTTTCTAACCGTGGAACGCGGATGTTCAGGAGTCGTGACGCACCTTTTGCACTCCTTGAACATCGCACATTGCGTCCAGAATTCTGGGTCATGGGAACAGTAACTTCTTCTGCAACTTGTGCTCTCCCATGAGCAATACCCAAATCGTGAGTTAATTCAAACTTCCGAATCATGTTTTTCAACTTCCGTGCGGGAAGAAGACCTCTCCGTACTCCTTTAATGTGCCGATACTCACAAAGGGCAGCAGCAGCAATGCTGTCGTTTTGGGACAAAAACTTTATGGTTAAAGCGATGCTCACCTTCTACAGACCCACGCTGACTGTCTGTAATGCACACTGATGCTTGTGTTTCAACCTTATGTCGCCGTACCAGTGCCGAAGCCCAACGGCAAGTCGTAACACTAACACTACTAAGCAAATCCTGCAGCGCACAGTCTGAAAACCACGCCTATAAAGTTGAATACCTGTGCTGTAAATAGTTTTCCGTCTACACTGGAACAAATAGACGAAGTTATAACCACCATGTACGTTAATACTTCCATAAGTAGCAGGTCCAAACTCTGTGTCGCAAAATTTCGATTTTCCAAGCAAATTATTCTCCAGTTTACTTCGTAACACTATCAATCTCTGAATTAGGCCAATCGAATGGTATATGCCTCCCTTTGAGAATATCTCTCTCATGAAACTAAGTGAAGTACACAGCAATTTTTAATTCGCCTCCAGCCATCAACATATAAGTGTAATGCACCAGCCAAATGCGTGAAAATACTCGCTCCATGTTACCCATTACAGATGAAAGCAATTAAAATTAATAATTATATGGGCAAATCAGAAAGTCTTTGCTCCTATTTGCTCCTATTATTTTGCCAAATTACTGCCGTAAATGCGAAGTCAACCTATCCATTCCGAGCGTTGGACCTTTCATGGCTTGTGCCAGCCTCATCTACGGGTAGCTCCACCGCAAAGCGTTGAAGTCAGTTGTTAAAGATGGCGGTCGCGCTTCACACGTCCACGGCGTTAGAGCAACAAAGTGTGATTCGTTTCCTATGGAGCAAGGGACAAACGTCCATTGAGATCTACAGGGAAATGCAGCCCACATATGGGGCAAATTGTCTGGCTTTGAGGACTGTGAGGTAATGGCGTTGTGAGTTCGACAAAGGACGTGACGTCTTGAATGACAATGAGTGCTCGGGGAGGCTGCGTTCGCCGCTGACAGACATTTCCCGTGCGGATGCAATTGTGAAACAGATCGACGTGTTCCCATGACGGGATCTTGGCATATCATACGGGAGTGCTTACGACATCGGTCACGGGTCCTTAGGGTACCGGAAGATTTCATGTCAGTGAGCGCGTAAGCAGTAGGATGGCATGATGAAAGGCAAGCGAATGATTTGTTCACTGAATGACCTTGAACGGTGCACCAAGCAGGGTGAAGGTTTCCTGACCTGCATTGTTACGAAGAAACGTGGATACTGCATTTCAGGCCTAAATCCAAGCAGCAGAGCATGGCGTGGAAACATCCGTGTTCGCCTGTGACAAATAAAATCCGTTCAGCGTCATCTGTTGGGAAAGTGTTGTTAACGGCCTTCTGGGATAGCCGTGGAATGCTACTGCTGGATTTTATGCCACAAGGTGCGCCTAGCAATGCCGACAACTATTGTTCCATAATGTCACATCCGAGGGCTGCCATCAGGAGAAGTAGCCGATGTGAACAACGCGATTCTTCTCCACGACAATGCTAAACCACATGTGATGGCAATCGGAACTGCCAAAAAGCTCCGGTTATTTCACTGGGAGATTCTGGACAACCCACCAAACAGTCCACATCTCGCCCATACTGATCTCTACGTTTTCGGAGCGCTGAAGAAGTTCCTGGCGGGACTGTGAGCCACAAGGATCAAGCCACGGCAGCATTCCGACGGTGGTTCCATAGTCAGCCAGACGACTTCTACCGCAGAGGCATCTGAAATTTAGTGTTGCGATGAGACAAATATGTGAGCCACTCTGACAACTATGTGGAAAAATATTGTAAGGTACATAGAATAGAATGTATATTTGTCATTACCTGTTTATACGTTACTTTGGTTAATAAAAAATAGGGGCAAAGACTTTTTGATTGTCCCTCGTAAGAAAGAAAGCCTACCTCGGCAATACAAAATTAATGTTTTTCCTGATCACAGAACAAATTTAGTATCAGACTAAGAAAGTTCAGTCAAAAATAATCACTTTACTCCATAATTCGCAAATAATAATCTAATATCCTCATTACTTCGAAAATGAAACATAATTTTCCACTGTATATTTCTAAGCCACAAGTTACAACCGCAACCTAGTGTCACCAAATTCCACTAACATTCTCCGCTGTATCTGTTAAGTGCTACACTGCACCAATAACACATCAATAATAACCTGCATCCTCTATTAAAACCAAACACAAAGATCGGAATGCATGAATGGTATAGATATCGTCCCATTGCTCATGCGCCGTAGTATCTGCAAAACGGCACGGATGCGGATCTCCACCAGAAGAGATATCCTACCGCTCAGCATCAGAATACGATAAAGAGCCCTTTCGACTTCTCTACACAGAGTCGGGACACTGACTGTGAAGGTAATGTAATGGCGTATTCGTTCAAACGAGCAGATCTGCATGGCCAACACCTGCAGACAAATTATATTGGGTGACAACAAAACAGATACCAAGCAAAGAGGTTGCTATAGAGGTCGTATCGATTAATCGAAACTGGTTAGAGCAGACTCGAAAAAGTATAATAAATACAAATATCGGAGTCCACAAAAATCAAGATGCTTTGTGAGGAAAATGAAAGTGCTAAGTAAACACGCATCTTTCAGGGTGAAAGAAGCGATAAAGTTACAGAAAAAGTCCAACTATTAACTGCGGACTGAACCCTGGGTTTTCGGAATTGCACTTTGATACTTGAGCTTCTAAGCTACTACAACGTGCCCTCCTGCCCTGTCCACTGAGCGATGTCTCTGTCCTCTGGTTTGGTTCAATACGGTCAGAAGATTACCAAACTGTGACAGTGGTAAGCATTTAGAGTATAATCTGATCTATTTCACAGCACTAGTATATACGTAGTGGGACATTGCAATAGCTCTGAGATGGGACAAGCTGAGGATTGTGAAATACCTTTTCTTTTAAGCGAGTCTGTACTTTCAGTGTTAGTCAGGCTATGTCATTCGTACCACACGAGACACTTTCGAATCACAAGTATTACTCAATGTCGAATTGATCTAAATAATCTGACGCGAGAGAAACTTGCTAGCAATTTTTAACAAGCAGTATTCACGACAATATCTAACCGTTGTTATTGTCTCTGTATCTTGCCTCCAACGAATTATCGCACTGCAGATACGAGAGAAACCTTCATGATAATCCACTGTAATCATATAAAGATTAGCGTACTTTTGAGTTTCACGGTTGTCACGCCGTTAATTATCGATAATTCTCCGTTTCGCTGTTAATTATCGATTATGTCAGCAATGTTATTGGCGAAGCTCAATACTTGTAATGTTGTATCAGTAATATTTGCAAAAGCTGAATTCGATTCTAAAATAAATTACGTAAAGTCCTATTCTGAGTTAATTACTATCATAGGGCTGTACTTCATATTTTTATAATCTTTAATTTCATTTACAGTTAAGTCTGTTAGTCGTAAATAAGGAAGAATTTCAACTTTTTTTCCATGCAGTACTTTAAGACGAACGTACTTGTACAAATCTTTTCGTTTCTTTGTTTTTCTCTTTTCTTCAAATACTATTTGCAGCCCCCAGTGGAAATGGGTCGTAAGGTCGGAGACAATTTAGCTACAAAGAATGTCTCTCATTAACAACCGTGCGATACGAAAAACGTCTAACTATTTAGTACCCTCTCAGCCTCTAACATTCATGGAATACACACAGCGAATCTAATCACAAAATCAGGAATCATGTTATGTAGGTTTTTTTGTTTCAATCAGGCCGTATGCTTTTTCTTGGGAGGAGGGGGGGTAGGGGGCTTCATTGACTATTCGTGAGCGATTCATTCAATTCTTTCTACGAATGTATCGGAGAACCAGGAAATAAAACTAATTCCTATTGTCGGAATAGGATTACACAACAAAAACAAAACAAAAAGCCACAGTGTCACCGCCACTTTTCAGTTACAAATGTATAATTCACATCAAAAGTCAGCCTCTTCAAGGCAATAAACCCTCTAACAAAATCTAATTTAATTATGGTTACTCCACACACAGTGCACTTGAAAATTGCAAACACCCACACGTCGACTTTCGTCATAGCATTTTGGAGATTTACAAAACCACATCATTCTTGGAATGATTTATTATATTTAATGCTATAATAAAATGTCACATAATGGTTTATCGACTGTTAGTGCCGTCATATAAGTGTGTTCTCTTATATGAAGTCATTACATTAATTGTGATTTACAAATTAATAATGAGTCACACTTGTTTTATACTTATTTCAGTGTAACGGAACTTTGAAACTTTATCACCAACACATCACCACAGTCATTAAGTGTCGCTTAATAACGCATCAACGGTACAAGCCTTCAAGATGGAACATGGTATTCAAGATCAGAGCTCAATGTCAAACGGTTTAAGTGCAACCGTAATGAAAAACATCGTGGTGTCTGGAGTCGAAAGTTGATAGTTCCCTGCATTTTACATGCATTTCTTTTTCATTATAGCATTGTTAATACGTTCTGTTACTTTCCTGTGAGAGTATTCCATGTATGTTATGCAATATTTGATGTTATTTACATTCTTTCGCATCTGAGAAAAAAGCATAAAATAAATATTAAGCGATTTCCGAGTATGTTGTTAGCCAGGAACCTAAGAGAAAATATTGAATTGACTGTAACGAGCTACAACAAAATTCATATTCTTCCTTCTCAAAGAGATTTGGTTCTTTATGGGCCAATATATGCCGCCTTTGGAGTGTGTGGTTAGATAGGAACCTAAGAGGACAGTTCAAATTGCTGGGACAAACGAACAGCAATAAAATTCGCAATGCCCCTTTTCATTTTATTTCCGAAAATGTGGTGAGTTCCGAGTGTGTGGTTAGGCTGCAACCTAAGATTACAGCTTTTAATGCTGCAATTAAAACGAACTGCACTAAAATTTGTATTTTTACTTCGCACAAATAAATGTCTCTTTATTTCCAAATACGAATCAACTTCCGAGTGTGTGATACGCTAGAACCTAAGTGGATAGCTTTAATTGCTGCGAGTCATTTGATGAGCAATAACATCCCTATTCTTCCTTGTCATAAAGTCAGTAACTGATCATGCTGTCATCGATATTGTGCATGACGTCAAAATGACAGCACGTTTGGGGGAATTCTTGTGAAACGAGCATTACACACTGTAGCCGCCGCACTCGCTCTGTTTAGCTGCGTTGCATAGACGTTAAGGCTAAGCTATCCTTGTACTGTTTTTCTACAGCAAAGTTACATGTGAATGCTCTAACAACCACTAAAAAATATTTTACATGAATCCCTTTAGTTATTTGGGTCTCTTCACGTGACTTTGCGAAAAGTGAAGGCGTCAAGTCAGCCACTTTCGCACAGCAAAATCTTTTGGCGAAGTGCGCTACACATGTTGACTAATTGATATTATGAGTGACGGAAAAGGGGCGTCAGACTTGCATGCGATTGCTAAGTTGAAGCAACTGACAATCCTCGTAGCTCTTACATTAAAAGTAAAATAATTATTGCTGGAATTATCGTAGAATAAGTATCACTTCCCGTTACGTCGGCGATAGCAGATTATGGCACGAGGAGCACGTTAACTTCCATAAGGACCAACACGAATATTGTAAGAAATCAAGTGCGAACGGAAATTTGTTTGAAATTTAGTAAAACCTCGGCCGTGTGTGAGAGAAAGGAATCTGGATTAATAAAATACGGGGTCGACGATTTAAGCTGTCTGAAATCTGATAAAGGATCTTCAAGATATAATGGACTTCTCCATCAGCTGAATGAGTGGATATTTTGGAATGATACTCACATCCGTCAGCTAAATCAGTAAATTTTTTGGAAAGTAATGATAGTCACCGACTATCGAGGAGTAGTGATTGATAAACAGAGGTTTCCAGTATACCTAAATCTGCTAATACTGCACGAGCCTTTGGACCAGGGAAATATCTCAACGTGAGGAACACAGACTAGACCGGATAAGAGGCGCAGACCTTGAAGAAAAAATATACTGAAAATCTGCTCTGTGCTACTGCCGAAGACGATAGCTGTCGATATGTAATCTGGTTGAAAGATTGTCGCCGACTGTGATAAAATAAATCATTACCGGTGGCAATGTTTGTCTTAATGCATAGTATTCTGAACAAATTATCTTCTGATATGTGAACATCTTGATCCATCTGTGGTACTTATGCTGTACTATCCCTCATTGCGAATATGAATTTACAATCTTAGAAACAGTCGCTATTAACAGTAAGAGTGATATTTTGTATCATTAATAACGACGGTAAACATACTAGTACAACGGTTAGCGAAATTTTTGTGAAAGACTCCGCTCCTGTCTCTAAGGATCATGGATCACACTGGATGGTAAAGATTTATCACCGAAGAAAATGTTTCAAAAACGCTGACTCTGAAGTGCTTGCAAGTCACTGACAGATACTAGTTTCCTTTAGAATTGTATCTACCGCAGACGTAATGATTACAAGGTTTTTGGAAGTAGATCACATAGCCCAACTGTGTTAACTTTTCAAGTCAAGAGTTATCAAAGGAGCTAACTAACGAAAGAAGCACACTCCTGCGCTTAAAGCTGTGCTTTCACAAAACTTCAGTATTCCGACACCACACTGACAAAGTAATATCATTTTTTCCGAGTCACTAAAATCTGTGGCTGTGGAATACTGTCTCAAAGTTGACGTCGCTGTAGTCGTTGCTCTGAGTTAATACGCTGGCAAAATTTAAAGGAATTTGTTACAATATGTTATTAAAGTTAGTCAGTTCATTAGTGTCACATATTGTACTTCCCAGAAACAAACCTTCTCTTTGTGGTGAGGTGTACACATTACGAAGCATCTGCATAAATAAACCGGCAACTCTGACACTTGCGAGCAACTGTCTTGCCACCTCAAGAGTCCGAACACTCCTCACGGCCCGACTAAATTCTTCTACGCCACACTAACATTGTCGTACATTTGAAAATTCTACCGAGATTCTACCGGATAATCTACTTGACTAGTAATTCTGAATATACAATAAGTTGGAGAATTGTGTGAGAGCCACATAAGGTTTCTCTAAAACCCACAAAGACACGGGTCTGGATTCGACGTATGATCTGCCCTAAATTTTACGAGTAACTCGTATCTTTGTGCGAAGTTTGACAGATGATGCCAGAGTAAGACAATTTGGCGCATTAGAAGACGAGCACAAGCTCACATACAAATGTATATCTCCAAGGTTTCCTCTTTGCGATTGATTAACGATCTACTTGTTTGTTCCATTTTATGCCACCCAGATACCACGAAGAAGCACATGGAGACCCCTAGTTTTAAACGAACTATTTAGTTTCAGTGATTCGTCTTTGATCACGAGGAGTGCTGTCAATTTTCCGTGGAGACCATTTGTTACTACTATATTACAACATAAAATGTTCATTGAAGCTACTCAAAATTTTTGTTTCTCCGTAAGAAAAAGAAAAATTAAGACGTATATCAAAAACCTTGAATCTACGTCAGTTTCACAAAAGAGTTAAACAATAATCAGAGCAAGCGCTTACAAGGACCTGTAAATGAGAAATATTCGCGAGTAAATAACCCTAAAAGTACCTGCAGTGGCGTAATTATAGCGAAGAACTTTATGCATTTTCAAACGATATACTCTTACAAGTGCACAAACGTCCTAAGGAGGCACAATATCTCATGTAGCACGTCGGTAAGAAACTACAACTCTAGAAGTATAAGTAAACGTAGTATGGCTCAGTAATGTAACTGCATTAATATACAACCTAAAATAAAAGCTCTGCGTACAGCTTCCAGAATCAATGTAGGCAGTCTGCATTTAGACAGATACTCTGCAGGGTTTAAGCACAGATCAGCAACAAGGAAACACGTGGTGGGTGAATCCTCCATATTCATGGTAAACGCTGCTGTTCTTTTTTACTGAAGAACCAATGACAGTAGACATACAGAAGAACTCTTGAATGCAGGATCTCAAAGTAGGGTAGGTATACAAGTCTCATTCTGTACGTACAAGCATATAATCATTGGATTACAGTCTTCCGTTTATCTTAGTATACGCAGATGGTCCCTCCATTGAGATACAGGTGTTTGGCTGACCGGGAATACACAGTGCATCTATGTATTCATTGGATACTACTGAGGTCGTCATTTTAGTCGTGATGGTCGAGAACTTCTGTCACAGAAACCAGTATTTTTTGTTGTTTTTTTTCACTGAAATAGCGGTTGCAGTTTTCTGATAGATTGAAAGAATCAATTGGACGTGAGGAGAGAACACGTGCATTGGCTCCGGGTGATTTAAGCCTTCTGTCACTTCACTGACGGAAAATGATAGAAAAAACAGGAAAAGACGTTTTCACTTTGCTGTGGTTATTTCTTTTGCGTATTGGTGTTTATGTATGCCTGCTGTCTAATAATTTACCGCACAGAAAATGTGAAATTGCGCAAGAAGTTAATCACTTCTGGTTCATGAAATGGGAATACAATGCCTGTAAGCACGGCCCCTACCTCTACCGAAATTAATGAGAATTTCATTCAGTGCCCAAAACATTAAAAAAATATGACGATACAAATATTACCTATTAGATTTTGATGTGACGCGTAATACAAACATAAGACGGCGTGGCAACGTTAATTTTATACAGATCTGGTTCCAATGCCGTCCCCTTTCTCGAAGAGTGGATCTTCTCGTGCACTGCCATACATCGTTGATTAGCATCTGATGAAAGTATCTTGCATATTTTCTTGGGAATAACACACCGCAGGTTATAACTTGAGGGGTAGAAAGTGCTGAAAATCTTTTACATTGACATGAGATGAATCTAAGGGAAGACGAAGGAACATAACTATAACTGTGATACAGATATTTTTGACAAGCGCATCGTAATAATACTCTTTGTAATGTTTTCACGTCGTTTGTTGCAGCTGGAAATGGCACAACAAAACCTTGGGGATGAGGCTTTGACGTCAACTAGCATATTTTGCTTATTATAATAGCATTACTGGTTGAATATTCCGACTGTTCCATTGCTTGCCATCCTACAAATGCATATTTCCTGCTAACGCAAACCTTCTCTTGAGGCGTGATTAAAATGACAGCCGCACCGTAGTGTTACCAGAATGCTTCACCGAACTCACATTTAAGATCACCTATCGCAGACAGTCATCTGACGTTTATGTGTCATTTATGTAACTTAAAGGTCCGAGTGAGAAAGTGAAATGAAGTCCAGCTTTTAGTAGGCGATATTATACAGCAGATACAAGGTGCGACGAGTCAGCTGTCGTATTAGACTTGAGAAGGTATAAACTACTAACTCGTTGACGATTTGAATATCTCTTGTGTTAAGTATCACTGCACACTAGTACGTAACTACGACAGTGAAAACGTATTACTAGGTATCAAAAAGAGATGGTAAGAACCGCCAACAACTCTATTTCCTTTTCTGCAGAATGAAATAAGTGTGAGCTACGTAATCATATTTTCACCAAAGTACTTGATCAGAAAGCCGAGAAACCTTACAGTCTACCGAGAAACCTGAATCAGTGTGTAACTTGACATTTTTCACATACTTACAAAGCATTCCTAGACTTGAACGTGACACTTTTTACACCCAAAAAATGGCTGAGATACTTTAAATCAGAATTTGCTACTCAGCCAACAACAGCAAAATTATATTTTTTTTCTTAAGGCAGAAGAATATTTTCCTACCCAGGAAAATTTAGAACAGAGGTTGTTTGTGGACAATAATAGTTTTAATTGCTGTTTTAGAATAGAGATATCCTTCAGGAGATGGTTACTGTGACTTCTCGTTTGTTCCTATTGTTTCAACGATCAATTTTTATATTGACTGTGCCGATACCGCCAAACAGATATTTGACTAAATTAACTCAATTATCATATTCTATCACCTAACACTACGTCCTTTACGGCAGTGAATAAACGGACACCATTTTTGTTTATTTTTTGTAAGTTTGTCCTTAAGATTTCAAAGAAAAGTACCAGCTGAATATATTGCTCTTGATACCATCTTATTACATGACGTTGTATATACACGTCAGTGGCTTGAATGGTGCACCACATACAGACAACTATAGATGTTCGTTTTCTCTCGGTTCTGGAACTTTTCTGAGAAAATAAAATACTATTTACGTGGGAGAAGTTAGTGAATCAAGACCTGTGTTTTCGTCCAAGCAGCCTGAGAAACGTTGATATCAGTCCCAGTATATGTATCACGTATGTGGGGCCTACTAAAACTATTCCGTAAATAATGACACTGCCCACATTCTCATCTCTATTGAAAATGTGTCCGTATCCAGAACCAAAGATTTTACGCCAGCCAAAATATTTAAGAAATAATGGATCTCTTACGGAGTTTCATTGTTGTCATTCATAATTTTTTAAGCTCCCAAACTGTTCCTGCTAAGCAAGTTTGCATGAAATGTATGGGAAAAGGTATTGTTGTTGCCTTGCTCCTGTCAGATTTCACCCACTTTCATTTCTCACATAGATTATATGAAAAATGCTTGTTCACCTCAATCTGTTTGTGGGGTAATTAAACGAGTTTCTACAAAACGTTAACAACACATTATCAGTGGACAATCTGCAAGCATTTTCCAGCTACCCAAGTACCGCATAATGGTGTTCGTAGAGATAAGATTCCGTTAATTACTGCACGATCACTGTTTAACGGAATGTGGGAAACAGGAAAAATTCTCACGAATTTCGCACTGAAAATGAGTCAAGACGTTTGGTTCTGCAGATTTCGGAAAGATAACCCGAATTTCCCAAGTGCCTGCCTGTATACCTCACGCAGAGTTCTCGTAAGCTTCAGTTTCTCATATAAGAACCACGCTCAGATGTTTCTCTTTTCCATTTGCTTAGTAGGAGCAGTCAGGCACCAACGATGATGCACTCTTGGGTGATAGATGACTCATTTATGACTTGAGTTCACTGTCTAATGTTCTGTTATTATCTGAAGTTTCTCATTTTCACGGTCTGCAATTAACTTTGAGTTCATGGCCACCTCCCAGCATAATTAAACGAAATACTGTGCGATGTACTCACGCGGTTACCCAGTTCCTAAGTTATGCAAAGTGATAGTGTCTGTTATTTCAGAACATGCAAGTTTGAGGTATTTGCATCATGTGTTCCATTAACCAATATAGACTAACGGAATTACTGCCGCGAAAAAACAAAACAGATAAGAAATAATACGACAAGCTCGCATTCTCTGTTACTCATTGCCTGCACGAAGAGAAAGAACGTATACGTTAAAAACCAGTAAATACATTAACTGTTTAACTGCATAAGCTTTGATGTATCCACTCTTCCTTCTTTTCATCTATATGAGTTGCTGTTGTGGTCTTCAGTCCGAAGACTGGTTTGATGCACCTCTCCTTAGTACTGTATCCTGTACAAGCCTTTTCATCTCCGAGAAATTACTGCCACCTACATCCTTCTAAATCTGTTTACTGTATTCATCTCTTGGTCTCCCGCAACGATTTTTACCCCAAAATTTCCCTCCAATACTAAATTGGTGATGACTTGATCTCACAGAATGTGTCCCATCAACCGATCCCTACTTTTCGTCAGGTTGTGCCACAAATCTCTTGTCTCTCCAATTCTGTTCATTAGTAATGTGATCTAACCATCGATCTTCAGCATTCTACTGTAGCACCTCGTTATTAGAGATGAGTCGTTTTTCGACCTGACACAGGGATAGCGCTGTAACCAATGAAATGTTTTTTGGTGCACGGTTAGCACTAAATAATAAGGTAAAAACTAAAATATGAATTTGATATCTGCTATGACTCTGTTTATACGGATTGTATACTTTTGGTTTATGAGTATAAATTTGAATGGTCTTTCGCACTTACATTATTTGTTTTGAACTTTGTATCGGCAAAGAAAATTCTTGCAAAGTGGGTGACCGTTAATAAGGGGATTGTTTTTCACTTTCATTCTTTCCTCGAAGACAATTAACTTTAAACGTCTCCCAGTACCGAAATCAATGAAGAAATTGTTGAGAAAATGAACAATACGTAAGGCATCGGCAGACTGCGTATGAAAGGTGTCATTGTATTAGAACTATAGTGTACATGGTGGATGGGAACAACCTGATAGCAATATACTAATGCATGGTCTCGCGGCGATACATACTGATAAAATTTTTCTGGGCTTCCAGCCACGCTAAGTTTCTATAGATCGGCTGCCGCAAATATTTGACAGTATTGTTGTGGGTTTGTGTAGGAACACTCAAACGTCAACGTATTTTTTGTGTTGTAGAGTATATTTTAATCAGACAAACAGTGTCGTGATGGGAAGCTCATTAGCTACAGTTACAGCCAACCTGTTGATGAAGTAATTTGAGCACATCACCTTGGATACCGCTCCTACAAAGCCTATTTGCTTGTATGGTTACGTCGATGTCTGGTCTCATGGACTTGAAAAGCTGGTTCTTCGACCACATGAGTAATAACCTTCCTAAAGAACAGAGACAGTTAAGGAAAATTTTCAAAGATAACGTCTACAACAACCAGTAAATTCCTCAATATATTAGATTGGTGCATAACTTCATAGCGTTTAATTACGCATGTTGGCATTCCGGATACTACGGGTCATTCGTAATACCTGTTGCTATTTGAGTTTAAATACCGTCATTTTGACGTTTGGAGGTAGTGTGTCTTGTGGACTCTAGAAAACGGAGACACATGTAGAGAAATCGCCGTTGAGTTTAATAGAGGGATGAGACAACGAATGAAGCCAGGAATATTTGCGACGTGTGTCGGGATAATGCCACCGAACAGAGCACGACAAGAAAATGTTTTATCGTTTTAAGGAATATCATTTTGACATTAGTGACGCTCCACGTTCAGGATTCCTGAAACACATTAATTCAGAATGAACCACTTCAGTATAGTGGAGAACTGTCAAATGTGATCAACTGTGATTATTGCATCAGTGGGGGAAGTTCAAAAATCGGGAATGTGGGTACCGCATGCTCTAAGCCAAACTCACAAAAATCTGCCGGTGGCCATATGTGCATCTCTGCTTGTTCGTCATCAATTGGCTCCTGATGAATAGCAACTTTTCCTGTCCTGTATCGTTACTGGTGACGAGAAATTGTGTATTTATGCTAACGTAAGGAAAAGAAAGGAATGATTGAGACCAAACAAAGCAGCAACTCCCCATACAAAGACCTACGCACATCCACGAAAGATAATGTTTGCATCTAATGGAGCAGCGACGGTGTGGAGTACAACGACTTGCTTCACCGAGTTGTGACAAAGTGACTGCTGACATTTACTGTCAACGACTGAGACATCTTGCAGGCGAAGTCCAAGACCAACGACCAGGAAGTGATGCTACGCCACGATAACGCCCGCCCGCATTCTGCTACTCCGACAAAAAACGCTATACGCGGGTAGGATTAGGAAGTCATTACGCACCCACCTCCTTCACCTGACCTTGCTCCTTCAGATTTTCCCCTTTTCCGCTCTCTATCAAACAACCTTTGAGGATTTCCTTTCCAGATGAAAACGCGCTCCGAACATGTCTAGAAGGGTTCTTCGCCATAGGATCACGTGAATTCTACAGTCGCCGAATCAAAAAGTTATGCCAGTGTTCGCAGATTGTTGCAAACGTTCATTAAATGTGTGTAAAAGTGCTAAGAGCTTATGCACTGCCCAGTATTTCAACAAAGACTTGTAAGCCAGAACTCCAGAAGACCATTGTACGGGACACGAAGAAGCTTACATTTTTGTCGTGCAGTGGCTCAGTAAGAGGAACGATTAGCCAGCAACTAAGGAGGCTTAAGATCGATTCAGTCTCCAGGCCTGCAGAAAAATTTCGACAACCGATGAGGCCTAGGAACGCGATGAGTATACAGAATACCGTGTGGGTGTGCATAATCGTACGTTGGACTAACTGTGCGCAGCGTCGTCCCTACAGCATTCTGAGATGTCAACAGTAGCAAATCATACTATGGAACGCGGACACCGAATTGCATCCAGCGAATCTTCTACTATTAGACGGACTAATTGTTTCTGGGATAGCACCATAAAAGAAGCGATCGAGATTTAAAAAACTTCAGAAAACATCCTCAATAAAGACGGCATTCTGCAGCTGAGGACAGTTTGGGACCCGGCCAGAGGAAGGCTGAAGCGGGGGCGGCGGTCTAGCATACAAAACATTACGTTTTATGGCACTAGACAGGCTATCATTCAAGTCACAGGTGGTAATGCCGCTACCCAACGACTGTAGCGGCAACTACACAACAGTCACCACTTGACATTGACCATTGAGTAGACGGTGGAAAGCTCGTAAATTTTAAGGCACTTGACACGTCTCCGAGATTACACATCAGCCTGACTATTAGGTCAGAATGGGGTTGGGGACATCGAATCGTATTTGACCCAGACAGTACCTTTTACTAATTAAATCAGTAGAAAACACTAACTTCAGATGAACAGTCAAATTTTCCTAGAACCTAAATCCATATCGTAATTAGTTACGGTACGTTAACTGCGTATTTTCTATGATGTCTGTTGGGCAATGTTGAATCAGTTACGGTAAAAATACTATACTACCAATTATTAGTTACAATAGTAAACTCTGCTGTAAGGTGCAATGTTACTAATAATGATATCAGAAGACCACTTGTTTCAATTTTTGCTGATGCGCAGAGAGCATGAGTGATCATTTCTTGTACCAATTGCAGTTGATCAGTAAGAGTATGACACTGGTGAAAAAGAAAACGAAAATTAAATTTCAAGCGCTATTTTCCTCAAACAACTTTATTACAATAAATGTTCGAATTTTCTGCCTCCAACATCTACGTCGCCCATGTCATGACACATCGGCAGCTTTGTAAGGCAGATCTAAACTGCTATGTTACAGTAGGGTAAATAAAACTTTCAGATACACTAATCATCCAACATCCATAACCGTTTTGTTAATTATAATTTAGCTATGTTGTTTTTATTTAAAAAATCGTGTGCAGTCGTAGTCTCTGTGCTGTTGTGCTCTGATTGTCGCGCCGTTAATAGGTACTGTGAAAATGGTTGACGCTGCTTTCTGCTCTCTACGGAAACACTAGCGTGGAACACCGTTAAATATTGTCGAAAAAAGGTTATTATTAATGTTTTTCCCAAGTTCACAGAAAGTTTCGGGTTCAGACTTTACTGGGTCACTATATTTACGAAAGCTAAGGGATGTTTGTAAATGGGACGTATAGCGGAATCGGTAACTTTGTTTAATGGTAATCCGGTACAATTCATGGCTCAATGCTTCAAATGTCGCTTTCGTGTTCCTTTTTTTGCTGTGTTTGGAATACCAACGTCTTTTAAATGGAAAATTCATCAAATATATGCTAATTAACTCATAGCTAATCATCATTCTAATGAAAAATGCGTGTCTTCAGGTTTATAATTGCAACTGCACATAAAATTCCAATTTTCATTGCAATATGAATTCTTAATTATATGTATTTTATAAACGATTGTTAAAGGCTGTTTAAACTGAGAAAACCGAGCGAGGTTGCCTAGTGGTTAGCACACTGTACTCGCATTCGGGAGGACGATGGTCCAAAACCGCTTCCGGCCATCTTTATTTAGGTTTTCCGTTATTTCCCTAAATCGCTTCAGGTGAATACCGGGATGGTGCCTTTGAAAGGACAGTACACTTTTGTGTCAGACATATCTCGCGTAGGAAAATTACTCTGTATTTAAGTTAGGAATTTTATTACTCTTGTTTTTAATTACAATATTATATTAGCTAAGAAGGATAGCATATTACTCTTTTGTTCTGGTCTCCTATGCTGGAATTCTGCTGAATATTATTTCATTCGAAGCTAAATTGTTTCTCTGCTCGTCGCTTCTTACGCCGTAACTGCAACTGCTCACATTTAGGTGGACCATGTGCATGGCCACTGCTATTCAGGTTAAACGCGCCGGTAAATCTGTTGTGCAGTATTAACGCTCGGTTGATGTGCACGTAATGCACAGCGTAAAATGTATCCTTGTTATCGCATCTGACTGTAATCGAAACAGTTTGCTTTCTTCTCCAAGTGAAACGGATGCAGTGAGATTCCAGGAAACGCGGAAGAATAAATAGTGTAATATTTACATCAGGTTTATTCTTATGATGTACACAGAATAATCACGACCAAACGCGTTCGCTTTCCGTGCAACATTCACCTCGCTCGTTTTTGATTGGCTGTCACTATATGGTCACAGCTCAAAAGCCTGTGTGTAGCGTGAGGAAGTAGCAATGAGAAACATGTTTCCTTGCCATCATCCGCAGCACACAAATGTTCTTTTTGCAAATAAAAACCACCTTTTCCTAGTGCAATGTATTTTATCTTTCCAAACGCATTTCGCCTTTTACTCAACTTTAACACATGTTCCGTGGAATCTAGAATGGTCCGGTTTTGCTCTGATATGCGATATTTGTATATTATGAAACAGTTAACGTCTTGCTTTTTTACGTAAATAAGTGCGTACTTACAGTCACTCGCATTTTTGGTTGGCATCTGCGTTTCCTTCAACATGTGAGCAGATGAGAGGAAGAGCAGATGCCAACCAAAAACGCGTATTACTATAAGTAAACACTTATTTTCGTAAAAAAGACGTGAACTGTTCTATAATCTACAAGTATCGCATATCAGAGCAAAACTGTCTCATTCTAGATGCCACTGAAGATGCCTTGAAGTACAAGGCGAAATGCGTCTGGAACAAATAAAATACATTGCAGCAACAATAGGTGTTTTCATTTACAAAACGGGTAATGAGAAACGTTCGGCCATGATAGGGGCCGCGTCTCGTGAACGTTGTTCGAAAGAAAACGCGATAGCAAATTTCTCAACAATGTTTGAAACGTTTTCAGAGAATCCGTCTCATTTTGTGAATAGATTTACTGCCGTCGAGGACCACGTGCCCACGACGGCTCTTTTGGACTGAAGCCGTGAGTAGAAACCAGTAGTTCTGCAACAAGTATACTTCATCTAATGGTTATAGACAGTTTTTTCTGGAATTGTGAAAGGAATTTTTCTTCATTACTTTGCAAAAGATATAGAAATATCAGGCGATTGCATGAAAAAAAAAAAAAACACTGCTGGTTCAATTGAGTGGGTGAAAGAGGTTAAGGAAAAATCGAGACATTGAGCGTGATTTGCTGTTGATAAAATTGAGTGATTAGAAGTACAAATCCAAAGTGTCCTCCAGGTTTGGCACCGTTATTATCTATTTCTGAAAAAAATTCGTGGTTAGCAACCGTCTGAGTCCAATGAAGGTGTTACGTTAGAAGCAGATAGCTGTTATTCATACTTTTCAGAGCACGTCACATGCGCTCCTATGTACTGCAAACACGTTTCACACTCAGGTGACGTAAGTGGGATTGCGATAAGCACATATGCACATGACGGTAGTATTGCATTCACAAGGTACAGAAGAGTAATGCATTGGCAGAGCTGCCCTTTGTACTCAGGTGATTGATGTGAAAAGGTTACCGAAGTGATTATCATCACACAACAACAACCGACAGACTTTGAACGCGGATTGGTAGTTGTAGCTAGACGCATGGGACATTCACCCATCACTACGAACAACTCACTAGCCGATGGTCTTACTTAACGATCGAGAGCAGCAACGTTTGCGTAGAGTCAGTGCTAACAGACTAGGAACACCGCGTGATATGACTTCGAAAATGAACGTGAGACATACGACTAACGTATCGGTTACGAGAGTTGAAACGTCCCCTTAGACACACAATATTTTTAGCGCAACGCAATCTGACTTTCACAGATGCCTACAAAAGAATGGCCCTGACTAACATTAACCTATACCTTGCACAAATTACTTACCTCACCAAAAATCTTCGTTACTCGAATTACTCCAATACAGTGAGCGCCACTACTGCCAGTTAAACAAAATATTCAAACTACTGAAGGCACTAACTACTGATAGGCATAGTTAGAAAATGAAAGATTTTGATAGAGAACAAACAATGTATTTACCTTACTAGTGCTCAAAAGTCATAATATATACAGCAGTTGGTGACATCCAGTATTACAAATTTCAAAACTCCGCCATTTCTCTCCCCACATCCACTGCGCAACGCTACGCGCTGTTAACATCTAGTTGCCCAACACTACAATGGCAGACAACAATGCAAACTGGCCGCAGACTGCACACAGCACAGCCAGTGATTTTCACACAGAGCGCTACGTGGGGTTACCAATAAGAAAACCTAAACAGCATACTTACATGGCCCCCATGCTCCCCACAAAAAAATTTACAAATTGTTTTGGGCACTGGCCAATACATATTTGTTAAAAATTTTTCACAATTACAGTAACAGAGAAATCAAATGCACACACTTATTGATACAACGGTGGTCAAAAGCTAAAATTTTCTCACAGTCCATAAAGACAGTCCTGATCGTTCATCACAGTAAAATAGCAGTGTTTTTCTCAAAGTCTGAGCAGTAAAAGAAAATGCACAAGGAAGTAGTGGATTTCCATGCAGTCTTGAAGAAGTAGTCTTGTCCTTCCAACTGAAAGACAGTGCTGACTCTTGACATGCAGACAGGTAATGGGCCACAACAGAGCAAACCCACCGCAGAGTCAGTCGAAGTTTTGAAGAAAATTGGTAAGTAGGTCATCACAGAGTAGACCCACTGTAGTCCTGGTAGAGATTACGGTATTGGTGGGCCATCTAAGATGCAGCCCACTATATTCCTTGTAGAGATAATGGTATTGGTGGGCCATCGAACGTGCAGACCCACTGTAGTCCTTGTAGAAATAATGGTATTGGTGGGCCATCAAAGATGCAGACCCACTGTAGTCCTTGTAGAGACGGCCAGCAGCCATCTGTTGCGACTGTGCAGGTACACAATCATCATCGAAGAGTCTTGCGGGCAATATAGCAAGTCCATGAACCATCATTTGTGCACTCACCAAAAATTTTTTTGAAATGTTCTTAGAACCAGCAATGCTGTTATCCAGTACCTTGCTGAATTATTAACACACGTGCAAACCCTAACAGTCCTCCTTTTTTTCACATATTGTGCATATACTACGACCAACAGAAACGTATTCAGTGAAATATAACCTCCTAGTTACGTAATTTGATGAGCTGGTGTCAATTACAATTTTATAACATAAGAATACAATTACAAAGGTACAAAATACATCATTAAAGAACATAACAATACAGATAACATTTTTAGTAAAACAGGCTTTACAAAAGAATAGAAACAAACATGTACATCAGTGTTATAAGAATTGTGACATATGTACATACATAAAAGATGAGAATAACTTTTGAAACATCAACTTCACACATGAGCATTAAAACAAAACTAAATAAATAATGTCTAAATATATTTACAAAGAAAATAACATATTATTAATGCAAATAATGTTTGAGGATAACAGTATTCCTCATCATAGTGAATGTAGCTTAGTATTAGAGAAAAATTCTATGAAACAGTGCACAGAGACAGGAAGAAAACAAATACACAAGGGTACACAAACACATAGTGGGATAACACAAAAGGAAAGTACAGGGTTTGTTTTCAGTGTAACATTTGGTACTGCAGTCCAACCCAAAACTTCATTCCATAGATCTTTCGTCTTATTTCAACATTTGTTTCCACCAAAAAAATCCTATCCAAGCACGCTTTCTGTATTTATATGTTCACATATTTCTTACCTCATTATTTATTTTGCACTATCTTACCTCATAATTTATTTCCAAGAAAATCTTACCTAAACCTGTTGTCCCTAAACCCTACTGCTCTGTTCATATCCTCTTTCAAAATACTTTTTTGGCCAAACCATTTTCTTATAGGTTTTAAATGCATTTCTTCCAATTCATCACAACTCGTTCTCTTCTATAGCCCACTCCATCTTAAGCTAACTTAAATCTACTGAGCTCAGATGCTAAACTAAGGGAGGAGGTAATGCAGCAGCGCAAAAGAATTAACACAAACAGCAATGATAAAAAATGCAAATTGACAAAGCAAGCTGCATAAATTACCAAAGCAAATGCAATATTACAACTAATATATGGCAATGCGCAGCAAACAATAAAAATAAAGCATTAGTAAAACTGGCTTAACAGAATAATACAAAGTCAAATTCAGTAATACTATGCCTGGCAAGCAGCAGCAGCAAATGCAATAACTTACAACTAAACATGACAAAGCTCAAGCAGAAAAAAATATTACATTAAAGACAACAATGCAGATAAGGGAAATGTCTATTCACATATTAATGACTATGTCATTAAAGTGGTGCACCACAAAGTATTCTACAAATGAAATTACCAAGTAATTGAAAAGAAAATTGTGTATACAGTTACTGTTATTAATCCCTTCTTATTGTTCTTTCCATTCCAAGTGCTCGTTTTTCGAAGAATGTGGATCATAAAATTATTATTTAATAGATCTTTTCGCAAAAAGTGTTCACATTAGTAAATTCATTTTATTTTATTTTATGAAACCGATGCTACAACACAGCTGGAGACCAGATATCAAATGAAATAAGCAATCATTCAATAGTCATGTGGCATTTCATAAGTTAGTAGAAATTCTCTCAACTCTCGTAGAAAGACGCTTGTCATAATCAGGTGTGCAGATGTAAGTATCTTTCTAAGTAATGAGCGTGTCGTATTTGCGATGCTTTCTAGAAAGGAATGTCAATAGCGAGGATAATGGTACCTTTTTTTCACCTTTGACTCTGAAAGGCGCACACTAATGGCTTGTTTCCATGTGGCTGTCGTGCAGCTGGGTACCCACGAGGCATTACGTGCAGGTGGTCACTTAACTTTCTTACCGAAATATTTACGACACCAGTTTGCACTATAGTGACAGTCTCATATAAAAATTTCACAGGTCGAGAATTTGCATTTCAAATCTGTAGAAACAAAATCCTGTAAATATAACAGTGTCCAAAAAGTTTCGCCAGCATAGTGATACATTCACGCTTGTACACACATTTCATAACTCTTAAAGTACGATTCTCGGTTTCCAACATCCTTTTTCACAACCAGAGTCCCTAACCACTACTCATTATTCCTTACTTTATTACACATATACATATTCGTAGACACTTCTTCAATATTTCATCATAATAAATACATAGCATAATCAAATTCCTCATACAGCATCAGCTTATTGATCATAAACATACCTCAACAGCATAATACACATAGTCATCGTAATAATAACATCATAACATCTCAGCCATTTCTCAAAATCGTCGTAGCTTTCTCCAATAATTTCAAAACCTAAAAAAATTCTCCGCTCATGTCAAAAGTATCATCTACCTCAAACGTACTTTAAAAATCATGATCCCATACCAAATACATCATTCAAAGCTCTCGTAGTATCACAATGGTTCAAAAAAAAAAATGAACAGTTCACAAAGTACAGACAAAATACTGTTTCATAAGTGTGAAGTTATTCAACTGCGTAATTACGTAAACATCTGTCACTGATGTAGTAAAATAAATATTTGTCTCTCTCAGTTAAATGATCAGATAACTGTGTAATTCTGTGTTAGAGAAATATGGTACCGATGTGTAAAGTTGTATAAGCAAATACCATATGAGCTAAGGCTCCTTGTGTTTGCCAAACACATGGTACACAAAGTAAGCGTGTACCCCCCTGAGGATTAACATAATTTTACCCTCAGGTGTTACAGATTACAGAAATGGAATGAAATGTAACACAAAAAACTTTCTTTGTAATTCAAAAATCTTGAAAAATAAATGGTTTAAGTACAAAATTAATCACTCAAATGTGTGTCCTGTAGCGCTGAATGTCCGTTTTGCTGTAAGATAATTCTGTGGAACTGTCGTAGTTATCGTCCTCTGTAAACAAAGTTCTACTGAAGTCAATGTACTTACCTCATCATAAACGAAAGTGAAATGATTTTCGTATAGATATCGTAGTTATTACGTATCTTATCGTGATCAAGAAAGTACTATAATGTAACGTATTTTTGTGCTACGAAAAAGGCTGTCTCATTGTGGCTATACCACAAAAGTTACTACTAAAACATGTTTTACTTTCCAGAATAATACAGAAAAGCTGTGCAGATATAAAACAGATACACCCCAAAAGCAACAATGTAAATCGTGTCACATATTAGTAGCGTCGTGATATAATCGTGTAGCTGTCAAAGAAACCAAATACTAAGTCACCGTTTACCTCACATAAAGTACTTTAAATAAAGAATGTCTTTTCAAGTAAACCAAAATGCTGCATTAAAATCTCATTGGCAGTATATGTTCTAAGTGTGTAAGCCTGATAGTCGTTACGTAATCGTGCAACTAACAAGCAAGAATGTGCACACGCAATAACACTGTGTCGTCTGTTCACTATAACAATGCATTCGTAATTTTTGTTTAAATAAGTTCTCTTGGTTCTTTACTGGATATTTAACTTCAAACATTGTTGCATGTCAACAGATTCTAACTCTGACAAAGCATACTAGTAATGTAAAGTGAAAACTTTTATAGCAAAGACTAAGTTAAAAAGCAGATTATCTCTCAATAAACGGTTTTACATGGGAATAGTGGTGCTATCTTTTACTCTTCCTAGTACGCAGAGTTTCAGTTTCAACGCAATTATCATGTGGTTACGTCGGTAAGGAACACAGGAATTTTTCTCAAGGTTAGCTTATTTTATTTTTCTCAAGCCCAGCCGGCGCAACTTGCTGCCTGCCGGTGCGAGTCATTGTCTGTTTCTTTGTTGGCGCGCGTCGTTATTGGGATTTGGAGACCTAACGTCTACAAATTGACCTTCTCGAGAGGGCCCTGTCCTGTTAGAATCCCGCCAGTTCTGATGCCATTCAGGTCTGTCGTTACGATCATATCGTCTGTCGTCATGTCGGTAGATTCCATAGTTTCTTTCTTGTCGGTCGCATGGTGGAGAATTTCTCCCTGAATCGTAACTGCGCGCTGGACCGTTGCGTCTAAAGTAATTCTGTCTCCCTTGATAATAATTATTTTGGTTCCTATAATTTCTGTTTCTCTGATGGTCTCTGTGATAGTCACTACCGCGGAGAGGTGATATTTCCCTGTAATCATTACTACTCTGCCAACGGTTGTCATACGGGTGGTGTCTGTTTTGGTCACGATTTGTGTTGTGAGAATAGCCTTGTCGTGTCCAGTTATTATTTCTTTCATCGCGGAACTGCGACGAATGTGACCTGTAAGTGTTGTGTTCCTGTTTTCGCGTTCCGCGATTGTCAGTGTCAATTTCTAATTCTTGTAAGAGTCCCTGGAAAGCTTCAATGTCGTCTTTGCAACGTTCTGCCAAAATAATATGTCGCAAATGTTAAGGTAATTTCATTAAGCAAATGCGGATTAGTTCTGAGGGGCTGTATGGGTTTGACAGGTACTGATTCTTGTGCAACATGTCTTCAAAATATTTCACAAGACTGGAAAATTCAGATTGTTCGAAATGTTTCATCATTATGATGCTATGTTTCACTCGGTCTTGTGTAGCTTGAGACCCATATGCTAAGAGGAAGACATGATAAAATTCTCCTTCACTGTGGCAATCGTGAATGACCGATCGCATTCTTACAGCTGGTTCATTCTCTAAATAGCCACACTTAAATTCTAATCTGTGCTCTAATGACCAGTTGGGGGGGAAACAATGAGAGAATTGATGAAGCCACGCTTGTGGATGGTCGTTGCCAGAATTGTTAAATGTTTTGAATTTGCGTGTAGTAATGAACAGCTTATAGTCAAAATCATCGTGTCGGCGAGTCGTATGTCGGTTATTGTTACGTCGTTTCGGCGGTTCCATTTCAAAATTCAGTGCACCTTGCCAAGTTCTTTCATAATTTCCGAAATGCGCTGTGTTATTATTTTGCGGCTTTTCCGTATTTCTAAGTCCCTCTTCCCGTGTTGAAGCGCGAGTGTACTCTGAAATACGTAATTCTTGTATTACCTGTGTCAGCTGATCTTGTACTTCCCGGATTTCTCTTTGGTGTTGTGTATTAATTTGATTCTGATTTTGTCTGAATTTCCTAATTTGTTCGTACTCTTCTGTGTCGTTAAAGACTACTGGTCTTGCGCCATTCAGATTATCATCTACCTTCGTAGATAAATTATTTAGCTGATCCGAAAGTTCGACTACTTTCTCTGATAGTGAACTAATTTCCTCCATGTGACTTTCTGAACCAATGCCTGTCAAGAGCATTTCTTAACTATGAGCTGCGCCAGCGGCGGACAGGTCGTAACTGGCGCACCGACCTCCCACTGCACCATTGGCTGTCAAGTTCCCCCCATTTCACGGTTCGTATTTTTCAAGTGGGTTTTGTGAAAGGCTGCATGTGTCTCCACTTTCCAGTACATACAATGCACTTGATTATCATTATTATTAGAAATATTCACCAGAATAGCTGCTTATAATAATTTATTTTCATTAGCTATAGTCTGTATTTTCATTTCTCGCCATTGTCGAATACCTCTGAAAAAAACTGTGGTAAGACCGTGTATAAATGTGGATGTTATTTGTGTTAAAGTGCCTATACTGTACACACGTCTAGAATGACGTGATGTCCTCATTACGTCCCTTGTGAGCTGTCTTATAACAGTCAAAGCTTTGATAGATGGTCAGTGATGTAAATATATTGAAATAGTTCATTAATTATGGTTCATAGTAGTTTGACAGTTCTACTATTACGACGTTATTTATTTACAAAGATTCAAAAGTTGTAACGTCGTAAGAGTTCGACTGACGACGATGGTAAACATACAGAATTTTTCCGTAACAAAAATGTAACAGGACATAAGAGTATGCTCCGCTGAACAATTTTATGTAGGGAACCTGGGGTCGGGGAAAACAGCTTAAGGAGACATGGAAGTAAACTTGTCTATCGCTTCGTCTAGCATTACCGTTTCTCAACTTATTTACAACTAACATGCGTACAAGTTTACCCGTACTGTACTGCTTATTTACATGTACATGCTTTATTTCCTGCAAGGAAACAAGGAGAATGTGCCTGGGCCGGCATCATAGGCGACAATCTCATTGGCTCACATCTTCTACCTGCCCGTCTGAATGGCTATGTGTACTTGAGATTAGTGCAAAGAGTTTACCTGAGTTGGAGAACGTACCCTTGGCTGTTAGTGAGAGGATGTGGATACAACGTGACGGTGTACCGCCTCACTTCAGTGTGGATGGCCTTAACCGTCTCAATGCCGTATTTCCTGGTCGCTGGATAGGAAGGGGTGCGAATGTTCCATGGCCTACTAGGTCACCTGATCTGAATACCCTTGATTATTTCCAACGGGAATATCCATAGTTGCTGTGTATGAGATCCCAGTAGATAAGGAGATGGAATTACTTGCCAGAATTGTATCTACCTGTGACGTGATCCGAAACAGACCAGCGATATTTGCCAGGGTGCGTCTGAATCTTTCTCGCCGATTTCATGCTTGCATTGAGGCTGAAGGCCCTTAGTTTCAGTACATTTTGTGAGATATAGTACAAGTGGTACGTTCATTGCGTCAGTGTTGGTATTTGCAGTTGACTGTAAATAATGTAAATAAAAAGTACACAATAATTGATTTTATTCCTATTATCTCCTCATGCTGGCTTCTCCGATCCCAGGCTCCCTACTTCAAATAGTTCAGTGGAGCATCCTCTATGTCCTGTTACATTGTTCCACATTCTTAGGGAAACTCCCTTATAACGTCGGGAAGAATAGAACTGTCAAACTACTACCAAATCATAATTAACTTATTATTTCAGTATATTTACATTTACGATCTAATCGAAGCATTTACAGTTATAAGACAATTCATTAGCGATGTAATATGGAACTCACATCATTCTAGAAGCGAGTAAAATGTCGTCGCTTTGCCGGCCGGGGTAGCCGAGCGGTTCTAGGCGCTAGAGTCTTGAACCACGCGACCGCTACGATCGCAGGTTCGAATCCTGCCTCAGGCATGGTTGAATGTGATGTCCTTAGGTTAGTTAGGTTTAATTAGTTCTAAGTTCTAGGGTACTGATGACCTTAGAAGTTAAGTCCCATAGTGCTCAGAGCCATTTTGTCGTCGCTTTAATGTAAATGACATTCACATTTATACACGCTCTCACCACAGTTTTGCTGTCAGGTTTTTGTTAAAGGCGTCTGTCATTAACAAAGATTAACTATTGTAAGCAGCTATTCTTGTGCATCTTTCTAACAATAATATATTATGTTGCTGGCCCTAAAGAAGCAAACAAGAAGTTTGATTATCGTCTGGATTTTCTTCGCGCATCTGGTGGAGGGCAAATTGCACAGCCGTGAATCTTAAATGAAAACTTCAATCATACCTGTAACTGAAGAAAAAAAGGGTACACACGTCAAAAGTTTACCGTTTTAAAATTGGATGGTTATTTCGTAAATTAAAACTTTGTAATCCTACGCTTAAATTGAATGTCGTTGTCAATTTCTGTACTCATTCATGTGGGAGTCACACAGATGACAGAAACATTATTACCCTCAGCTTAACGGCGCGTTGGTACAAATGTCGGACGCTATACGGCACCGATTCCATGTGGTAAGGATTCTACAAGCCCTTAGAAAATTTCCCCAGGAACGTCATATCATATTGCCTACGCACTGGTGACGCAATTCCCATAAATAATAAGTTGGCATTTTGTGGGTCAGAAGCTGGTGCCTGATGTCCAAGTTGCGTCCGAACCGGTTCATACCAGCGTAATTTGGTAGGCAAGGCAACAGCGTGAGTTTGCTATGGTGCTATTCAAACAGCGGTAGAAGATCGTGTGAATGGAAAGAGTGATGCCCACTAGGCAAGAAGCCGCGCTCAGAGGAATAATATAATCTCTCGGATCATTGTCTTCAAACTGCGACGACGTTGTGACACGACACTTATCCTGATAGAAGATTCGAACGGCCTCAGGGAAGACATAAAGCATGATGCAGATGGCCCTCAATAATGTTGACATAGTCCACCGCTTCCTTCATTTGCTACCATAGGTCTGCAGAAGCCCAAATGAATGTCTCTCTTAGCACAGTACTGCCACAACTGGCCTGCACCCGTGCCGCGATATACGTGTCAAGCAGCTGTTCGCCTGTATTATTTCGTGTCTGGACACGATTGTCAACCTCGTGTGGCAAGAACCATGATTCATCCAACCAGGCGATACGTTTGCATTGCTCCACGGTCCAGCGTCGACGATCTAGTGCCCTCTGGAATTGTGACAACGCGCACTGAGTGGTGTGCTCCGAGACACCTGTGTCTGCACCAGAATTGTACTCTGTCATCAGCTCTGCCACGGATCGGCGTCTATTTTGAGTTACATATCGGGCAAGCCTTCGAGCTCCAGGTTCTGTAATGAGACGTTGATGTCCAACAGCTCGTCTCCTAATCCTGGTTTCACCGTCCTTCAACCAGTTTCCTCAGATACTCAAGAAAGTACCATGCGAAAAGCCGGCCAATTTCTCCAAGATGGTCGTGACTAGGTGCCGGGCCATAATAATCTGCCTTATGTTAAAGTCGCTTACGTCAGTGGATTTCTGAATTTTCGGTCCGTATCGTCGTTGGAATTATTCCCCATTCGTTCCTTGTCCGATTGTATATTTTTCTTACGGCGTCACGTGCCTGCAACATTATGAGGCGACATTCAATCTCGCAGTGGGCAGTGGTCATAACGCTTTTTCCTTAGCAGTATACCACCAAGTGGAAAAGGATGAACCCCTTAAAACAGCATGAATATAAAATGCACATTCAAGTCGTATGAAGCATTGTGGTGAGTGTTTGTTCAGTGTTGTGTTGTGTTGTGTTTACGTAGTTGTTGCGGGCTATTATAGAGGTAACGGGAAAAGAATGAGTGAAATCCTTTCTTCTGACCTAAGTCTCTCTGATATCAACAAAATAGATTTGGATCTTAACTACCTCTGTAGGACATCTACAGTGTAGCAAGCGAGCACACCAAGTGACAATGCAGAGATGGAGACTGTAACCCATGTCATTAGCGCGCATTGTGCAGACTAGGAGCTCTACAGCACAACGTATCTCCCGTGTACGGATAAATATCGGTGATTTTCTCCACAGGAATTTGACGTTGATTCCAGCGGTTCGAGAACACACCCCTAATGTTCCTTTGCGACCTCGTCCACCGATACAGGTCACTGCTGTTAAGTAACAAGATGTAATTTGTGCAGAAATGCAGAAGTAATTGACGACCGACGTAACAACTCGGAATAGTTTACGAACACAGTAACATTGTTTCCAGAAAACTGAACAGTGAACCAGCGCTACTATCAAAGATTCTTCAATGACTGGTCCACTAAATAGCCGAATCTATTGCTATACTCAGAAAAATTCTTGTCATGCTTTTACCAAGTCGGGGTCGTAAATTTTACCTCACTGCTCGTATCCTCTGGGCTCCCTTTAATGTGACTAAGGACTTCATTGTTCTGAAAATCATTTTGTCTTCCCACATCCCAAACGCTAGACACACGAAGACTTCATTACGTCCATTCATTTGCGAAATATCGCACGAGTTTTGCAATATGGATAAGAGAAGAGACGAATTCTTTCTCTGAAAGTGACTAATTCTTTTTTCGCCTGACTACAATACGTATATCACCACGTTACCTCAGGAACGTAGCTAAAATGCAAATTAGGCGATTGGTAATGGATCCTAATGCCTTCATTTATAGTCAGGGCGTTTTGTCTGAGCGTTTTATCTCAATTAAGCCAGGAGAACGTCGGATAGAGAGGCGTTGGACAGTTTCCAGCACGATTTTCCGTTCAGAATGCTAATAATCGGGACAGTGGGAACCAGAGTTCTCGTAACGGCAGAGGTGTCACAGGAACTCTTGCGAAGTCATAGGCTGCAACAAGTAGCTTGTAATCGAAAGTCTTTGCTTTGCAGTATCTTTCTTATCTGCTAATGAACGGACGCCGAAATGTACGTTCACAATTTACATTCATCTATACGTTCACAATTCACATTCATCTGTGTATTCTAGAGCCCTCCCGAGAAATTATGTAATAGGTCCACTGACACAAACATCGATGTTCCTTGTGGGTACCTAAAGCAAAGTGTTAAAAGCTCGTGCAGAGACTTGTGCTGTAATTTTTAATTAAATTACACAACACATACAGAGTCTGAAACTAATTAAAAATGTTTTACATAGATGTTGATGAGACAACTGTCGTTCTCATTATTTTCATGCAACAACTTTTAGATACACTTGTGAGCAATTAATCCTGTTTTATTGATCTAAATTTTGCTCTTTGCTTCCGAGCAGTAAATGCGATTGTTGTAGTACGTCCATGGAAGACATGTTAGAAAACCGGCTTAAAATAAAGCGATTAATACTTACCAACTTTCCTTTTAGAAAAACTAAACTCTGCAAACGACTGCATGTGGTATGGAAAAGTATCAACTATAGAATAGTTTCTTTCGATTAGTCGTCTGAAAACAGCTGACAATCTGCTTTCTAAAATATATCAAGCCTTGGATGAAAAGGCGTTTTATATCAACAATAAATTCCTCGGAAGTTAGTTGAGTAGATGGAACTTGTCTAAGACTTTAGTTTTAATACGTGAGGGAATGAAGATCGAACTACATGACGAAAGAACGAATGAAAAAATCAGAAAAACTGCTTGCTGTATACTCTGTTTAGTATTTCTCCATGCTCCCCAGCTATCCGGCTATTTAGCTAACTACATTGTTATTTACAATGTTTACTCCCAGTTTTACTACTGGCTTATGGAATTTGATTGATGACTAGCGTATCGGGAACTAGATGATTTAGATGTGCCATTTCTGAGGGATAATTTTCACAATATGCAGACTTCAAGAGTGGGCGCCCTTACTGGCCAGTTTACAAACCATATCGAGTAAATCGAAAGCATGATGCTCAGGAATTTTCCAGCCGATCTCAGATGGAACGAAGGCAAATATGACCGTGATGAAGTACCACCGGAAATAATCTCGAGGCCCATTGTCTTCGAACTGCGACCATGTTTCACTAGAGGTAGTTACGATAATTCTCATCTTCTCTGATTTTTCTTAAGGTTAAGCACTGCATATTCTTTTTAACGAGGTACATAACATTATCTTTTCTGTGGCTGAAGCATCTCTTGAAGAACATTAAATCTTTCATAGGTACATTCATCATAATTACGATTTTTCTCGCGATACCAACGGCTTGACGCAAATGCGTGATTTCTCACGACAAGTGCCTACTCACTGGCAGACTGTGCCCACGTGGCTTGCGAGATAATTTGTGAAGGACGATCGGGGAAGTACAGCTACATTCCGATTGGTGTATTCTTCCAGAGATGTTCTCGTGATACGTTGAACTTTATACAACTTTTATTTTATGACTGAAGAAAACAGCGGTCTGGAAGGACATTGTCGAATGGTGCAGTTCTTAGGAATGAGACTCACTGGTGCTACAGCAGCTCCGCTCCCTCTCTCTCTCTCTCTCTCTCTCTCTCTCTCTCTCTCTCTCTCTCTTTGTTTTCTGTTTTTCTGTCTGTCTCTCTCTCTCTTTCTCTATCTCTCTATACATAACTCTCTGTCTGTTTCTCTTTCTTTCTCTTATTTATCTTCCTCCGTTTCTCTTTCTGGCTCCCTCTCACTCTATCTAGAAGAAAGAGAATTAGCTTTCTATTCTTCCTAAGCATCAATCTTTCTGCGCAACTCCACATTTTGAAAAAAAAGTAGTCAAGGGAAACGCAAAAAGAAACTCTGAAATTCTGAATATTGCAGTAATTTTACATTGGTTCAGTTTGCGGAAGAAAATTATATTAAAAAAAATGAAGAACGTAAAAAGGGGATAAATACTAGGTGAAAGAAAAATATCAAACTTATAAAAGTAAATCGGCCGAAAGATAGAAGGCTGGCGAGGAGGGTTACTAAAATTTAGCACGGCTGTTATAATTGTTCAAATGTTCAAATGTGTGAAATCTTATGGGGCTTAACTACTAAGGTCATCAGCCCCTAAGCTTATACACTACCGAACCTAAATTATCCTAAGGACAAACGCACACACCCATGCCCGACGGAGGACTCGAACTTCCGCCGGGATCAGCCTCACACTCCATAACTGCAGCGCCTTACACCAGTAGACTGAATTAAGAACAGATGATCGATATTTCAGATTAGGGAAACATTTCTTGCGGTGATGAATCTTGCTGTCAGTATTCAGTATAAAAACGGAAAAAAACATTTTCAGCAGCCTCTTATCAGTACCACACTCTTAATTGTACAGAGGGATAGGCGTAATTTTCTTCGAGGGGAATTTATAAAAGCTGCTTAAGAATAAATCATTATAATGAGACCTTATTTAGTGAGTCAGTGAATCATTAAAAACAGTAACGGACGATCAATTCTATACCACAGTGTCGTTATTTTTATGAAGAACCAAGGAAGCTATATCACCTACGACGTTATAGTGAATATAATGAGTAAAATGTTTTTCTGCCCTGCAGGTTTGTACTGTGCGACTCACTGTACATCTGTACCGTAGGATACGTAGTATCTCCTGTCCTCCATATTTTCTTTGGTTGTTGTTGTTGTTGTCTTCAGTCCTGAGACTGGTTTGATGCAGCTCTCCATGCTACTCTATCCTGTGCAAGCTGCTTCATCTCCCAGTACCTACTGCAACCTACATCCTTCTGAATCTGCTTAGTGTAGTCATCTCTTGGTCTCCCTCTACGATTTTTACCCTCCACGCTGCCCTCCAATGCTAAATTTGTGATCCCTTGATGCCTCAAAACATGTCCTACCAACCGATCCCTTCTTCTAGTCAAGTTGTGCCACAAACTTCTCTTCTCCCCAATCCTATTCAATACCTCCTCATTAGTTACGTGATCTATCCACCTTATCTTCAGTATTCTTCTGTAGCACCACATTTCGAAAGCTTCTATTCTCTTCTTGTCCAAACTAGTTATCGTCCATGTTTCACTTCCATACATGGCTACACTCCAAACAAATACTTTCAGAAACGACTTCCTAATACATAAATCTATATTCGATGTTAACAAATTTCTCTTCTTCAGAAACGCTTTCCTTGCCATTGCCAGTCTACATTTTATATCCTCTCTACTTCGACCATCATCAGTTATTTTACTTCCTAAATAGCAAAACTCCTTTACTACTTTAAGTGTCTCATTTCCTAATCTAATTCCCTTAGCATCACCCGATTTAATTTGACTACATTCCATTATCCTCGTTTTGCTTTTGTTAATGTTCATCTTATATCCTCCTTTCAAGACACTGTCCATTCCGTTCAACTGCTCTTCCAAGTCCTTTGCCGTCTCTGACAGAATTACAATGTCATCGGCGAACCTCAAAGTTTTTACTTCGTCTCCATGAATTTTAATACCTACTCCGAATTTTTCTTTTGTTTCCTTTACTGCTTGCTCAATATACAGATTGAATAACATCGGGGAGAGGCTACAACCCTGTCTCACTCCTTTCCCAACCACTGCTTCCCTTTCATGCCCCTCGACTCTTATTACTGCCATCTGGTTTCTGTACAAATTATAAATAGCCTTTCGCTCCCTGTATTTTACCCCTGCCACCTTTAGAATTTGAAAAAGAGTATTCCAGTCAACATTGTCAAAAGCTTTCTCTAAGTCTACAAATGCTAGAAACGTAGGTTTGCCTTTTCTTAATCTTTCTTCTAAGATAAGTCGTAAGGTCAGTATTGCCTCACGTGTTCCAACATTTCGACGGAATCCAAACTGATCCTCCCCGAGGTCTGCATCTACCAGTTTTTCCATTCGTCTGTAAAGAATTCGCGTTAGTATTTTGCAGCCGTGGCTTATTAAACTGATAGTTCGGTAATTTTCACATCTGTCAGCACCTGTTTTCTTTGGGATTGGAATTATTATATTCTTCTTGAAGTCTGAGGGTATTTCGCCTGTCTCATACATCTTGCTCACCAGCTGGTAGAGTTTTGTCATGACTGGCTCTCCCAAGGCCGTCAGTAGTTCTAATGGAATGTTGTCTACTCCGGGGGCCTTGTTTCGACTCAGCTCTTTCAGTGCTCTGTCAAACTCTTCACGCAGTATCGTATCTCCCATTTCGTCTTCATCTACATCCTCTTCTATTTCCATAATATTGTCCTCAAGTACATCGCCCTTGTATAAGCCTTCTATATACTCCTTCCACCTTTCTGCCTTCCCTTCTTTGCTTAGAACTGGGCTGCCATCTGAGCTCTTGATATTCATACACGTGGTTCTCTTCTCTCCAAAGGTCTCTTTAATTTTCCTGTAGGCAGTATCTATCTTACCCCTAGTGAGATAAGCTTCTACATCCTTACATTTGTCCTCTAGCCATCTCTGTTTAGCCATTTTGCACTTCCTGTCGATCTCATTTTTGAGACGTCTGTATTCCTTTTTGCCTGCTTCATTTACTGCATTTTTATATTTTCTCCTTTCATCAATTAAATTCAATATTTCTTCTGTTACCCAAGGATTTCTAGCAGCCCTCGTCTTTGTACCTACTTTATCCTCTGCTGCCTTCACTACTACATCCCTCAGAGCTACCCATTCTTCTTCTACTGTATTTCTTTCCCCTATTCCTGTCAATTGTTCCCTTATGCTCTCCCTGAAACTCTGTACAACCTCTGGTTCTTTCAGTTTATCCAAGTCCCATCTCCTTAATTTCTCACATTTTTGCAGTTTCTTCAGTTTTAATCTACAGGTCATAACCAATAGATTGTGGTCAGAGTCCACATCTGCCCCTGGAAATGCCTTACAACTTAAAACCTGGTTCCTAAATCTCTGTCTTACCATTATATAATCTATCTGATACCTTTTAGTATCTCCAGGGTTCTTCCACGTATACAACCTTCTTTCATGATTCTTAAACCAAGTGTTAGCTATGATTAAGTTGTGCTCTGTGCAAAATTCTACTAGGCGGCTTCCTCTTTCATTTCTTAGCCCCAATCCATATTCACCTACTATGTTTCCTTCTCTCCCTTTTCCTACACTCGAATTCCAGTCACCCATTACTATTAAATTTTCGTCTCCCTTCACTATCTGAATAATTTCTTTTATTTCATCGTACATTTCTTCAATTTCTTCATCATCTGCAGAGCTAGTTGGCATATAAACTTGTACTACTGTAGTAGGTGTGGGCTTCGTATCTATCTTGGCCACAATAATGCGTTCACTATGCTGTTTGTAGTAGCTTACCCGCATTCCTATTTTCCTATTCATTATTAAACCTACTCCTGCATTACCCCTATTTGATTTTGTGTTTATAACCCTGTAGTCACCTGACCAGAAGTCTTGTTCCTCCTGCCACCGAACCTCACTAATTCCCACTATATCTAACTTTAACCTATCCATTTCCCTTTTTAAATTTTCTAACCTACCTGCCCGATTAAGGGATCTGACATTCCACGCTTCTTTGGTATAGCACTATAATGGAATGGAATAATAGCACTATAGCCTTGTGCAGCTACATTATACGTTGACTCGCCCAGGGAGATTAAATAATACGTTGACTCACAAAGGAAGTTAGTTCTCAGAATTTTAAGAAGATTAACGAGATTCCTTTCGTTACGGACACCGTTCTCATTTTAGCGTCTTCTTCTGGAACTCCCAGAGCGTAGATCTAAATCGTGTCATCCTTAATAAACAAAACCATGATAATTTAACTTTTTAAAGTGATAACTTACTGTTTGTATTACCACAAGAACGTGATCGTGTGAACTGGTCTTTTTGATCCGTTGTTTCATCTCCTGAGCTGAAATACTACTTTAATTTTGAAACTTTGATAAAGACTTTCATGTGCGTGTTTGTGATTCTTGCATGTCATATGGAAAAAATGCTTCCGATGATCCTTATATCTTAATTTAGTAGTACCAATGTGCGTTTATACCGTCAGCGGAAAAACTTTCCATGTAAGACAAGAAGGAAATATTGTCCCTTGCTCTTAAAAGCTGATAACTTTGATTTCAACGATGCATATATCACGACGATCATAAAGTTTCGCCAAACCTTGTGACCTCTTATCATCATTCGATGATTCACAGAATCCGCAGCAAAAATGACTAAACAAGATCAAAAGCACCCAGCCAACTTTCATACAACATTTGAATTCCTTGGACAATGTTCTTTCAGTGGACGTTCGCTACCCGAAGTAAGTGAGAACTACGAAAATTTACCCATCTGTGGTATTTTTTACTGATAAGAGAGAGAGAGAGAGAGAGAGAGAGAGAGAGGGAGAAAGCGGGAAGAGGGGAGAGGGGGTGGGAGGGAGGGACGCGAAAAATTTATGTCCTTTGCGAAGAGATGATGTTAAGTGTCTCTTGAAAGAAGGAAGCGGTCGACCCCAATGCTTTCCAGAGTCTTACTGACGTACATCGTAAACAATCAAATACCCTGTGGCCTTAACTGAGAGAACTAAACAGTTCGAAACCATTGGTCCTAGTTCTGCAATACCGCACGGCGCTTACATGAGGAATTAGAAGCATTATTCTTTCATGCTCCAATCTTAAACCGAACTCCTTCAATAACGATTTTTTTAAATTCTTAGGAGCGGGTACGTGAGTTTCAGGCACTTTCCTCGTGCTTGGGAGGGGCGTGTTTCAGACCTAGTCGTATCGCACTGAGATACATTGCCTTTGAATTTCCTTAGCCCCTTGCGTCGAATGGCAGAAAGGTCCATTGAGCAATGCCAAGGCTAATATCACTCCCGTAATCGTCCATTCTTCCATTCTGAAACTTAAGTCGATAATTATCTTCATTCTAAACATACGCTTTCTTCTGATACGGACTCGGAGAAGTACATTAGAGCTGGTACGAAGGGAAATTGCGGATAAATGACTCGTGAACGACAAGGAACACGAGCTTTTCACAGGTGAAGTCGGGATATTCACTTTATCGATTCAGGAAAATTTCGGAACATCTGAATACGGATGGCCGACCACCGATTTAAACGCCACTTCTTCCAAATGTTTTAACCACTGAGCCACATCGTTCAGTATTAGTCATGTGGAACGTACTGTTCGTTTTTGGTGTCATAATCACCAGAGTACAAATTAAGACTAAGAAAAGTAAAGGAATAATAGTCACGACAACATATCACAGAAGTACACTTACAGCCGATGACAGAAAGAAGGGCAAGTAAATACACTACCGGCCATTGAAATTGCTACACCACGAAGATGACGTGCTATAGACGCGAAATTTAACCGACAGGAAAAAGATGCTGTGATATGCAGATGATTAGCTTTTCATAGCATTCACACAAGGTGGCGACACCTACAACGTGCTGACATGAGGAAAGTTTCCAATCAATTTCTCATACACAAATAGCAGCTGACCAGCATTGCCCGGTGAAACGTTGTTGTGATGCATCGTATAAGGAGGAGAAATACGTACCATCACTTTTCCGACTTTGATAAAGATCGGATTGTAGCCTATCGCGATTGCGGTTCATCGTATCGCGACAATGCTGCTTGCGTCGGTCGAGATCCAATGACTATTAGCAGAATACGTAATCGATGGGTTCAGGAATGTAATACGGTACGCCGTGCTGGATGCCAACGGCCTCGTATCACTTGCAGTCGAGATGACAGGCATCTTATCCGCCCGGCTGTAACGGATCGTGCAGCCACGTCTCGATCCCTGAATCAACAGAGGGGGATGTTTGCAAGACAACAACCATCTGCACGAACAGTTCGACGGCGTTTGCAGTAGCATGGACTGTCAGCTCGGAGACCATGGTTGCGGTTACCCTTGACGCTGCATCACAGACAGGAGCGCCTGCGATGGTGTGCTCAACGACGACCCTGGGTCGACGAATGGCAAAACGTCATTTTTTCAGATGAATCCAGGTTCTGTTTACAGCATCATGATGGTCGCATCCGTGTTTGTCAACATCGCGGTGAACGCACATTGGAAGCGTGTATTTGCCATCGGCATACTGGCGTATCACCCGGCGTTATGGTATGGGGTGCCATCGGTTACACGTTTGGATTACCTCTTGTTCGCATTGATGGCACTTTGAACAGTGGACGTTACATTTCAGATGTGTTATGACCCGTGGCTCTACCCTTCATTCGATCCCTGCGAAACCCTACATTTAAGCAAGATAATGCACGACCGGATGTTGCAGGTCCTGTACGGACCTTTCTGGATACAGAAAATGTTCGACTGCTGTCCTGGCCAGCACATTCTCCAGATCTCTCACCAATTGTAAACGTCTGGTCACTGGTGGCCGAGCAACTGGCTCGTCACAATACGCCAGTCACTACTCTTGATAAACTGTGGTATAGTGTTGAAGCTGCATGCGCAGGTGTACCTGTACACACCATCCAAGCTCTGCTTCACTCAATGCCCAGGCTTATCAAGGCCGTTATTACGGGTTGTTCTGGGTACTGATTTCTCAGGATCTATGCACCCAAATTGCGTGAAAATGTAATCACATGGCAGTTCTAGTATAATATATTTGTCCAATGAATACCAGTTTATCATCTTCATTTCTTTTTCGTGTAGCAATTTTAATGGCCAGTAGTGTATGTCCATAAGGCAGCATTCTTGACATTGTTCGTAACACAAGGAGAAAAATGCTCCTGTACGATCAATACGCGTAAGAAAAATTTCTACTCCTCGGCTGACAAGCTGACTGCGTGAAACGATGAACAACACTGATGCTGCTCACAAACGTCGTAAGTCAAATTCGAAACCTGAACGCTACGAAGAATGTGAAAAGTTGCGAAACGGGATAAAAACAAAAAAACACATTCAAAACATAAGGGTGATCAAGAAGTTTCCGTCAGAAGGTCTTACAGTCTAAAACTGATGCGCCAATTAGGCGAAATCACCGTGAGCATTGAGGCAATCATCTCATCGACGCATCAGATTGAAGAAACCCATTTGGTAAAACACTTTGTACTGCTGCGTGAGAAATTTCGCAACTGCCTTCTGCACATCCTCGTCCGATCGGAACTATCGGTAGTTCAATGCCATCTTTAAGGGACCGAAGGCGTGATAACCGCACGGGGGGAGATCAGGACAGCAGGAACATTGCGCACCTGTCTCCGACTTGAGGAGGTGTAACTCCTGCATCATCAAATTTTCGATAGGAGGGCGTCAAACGTCGAACCGTGACCATCACGGAACTAGGCGCTCCATTCCACAACGGTGGTCTTTGACAGATATGCTGTCCCGTTGACGTTCTTCATTCTCCGATGAATGTGTACCGCTGATTGTCCTCTGGCAGCCAAGAAAAGAATACCAGAAAGTTGGACCTTTGTGGACCATAGTTAATGTTTCTACATTTACCACACACACATCGGAAAGATACTAATACCACACTAATCCCTTGCGTATATATCGGTGGTTATATACCAGCATCGGAGTCTCACTGCTTTGCATAAACTCTGCAGCAACGTCACCAAGCGTAACTTTTTGACCGTCCCTTATACCAAAATGAGGCATGTTCTATGCGTTGTGTACAATGATACAAGCCTTGAGATTATATGGAAGATGCTGTGCAGCTGGGTTGTCGGTAAGGCGAAACCAGAAACTATTTTTAAGGTCTTATCTGCCCAACTGAAATAATACTATCAGCATCATTGAGACCCCACGCTGCAAAGAACTATCACCTGCAATGATCCTCAGACAACTACCAGTATATCAAATTCAGACACTTCCCATCTAAGCCGCGCTGCAATAAAAGTATCAGCAAAGCACTGCTGAGAATCGCATTTGAAGCAATAACCAATGAGGACGATATCTTCATTAGCATGTTCAAGAATCTTACAGGTGGTTTAGTAACAGTTCTGACACAAATATTTTCTCCTCTGTGAATGGGATATGGCCAACGTAATGGAAAATAAGGATCGTTCGGCCTTTTCCTAAGAATGAAAATCTGCTATCACTCATTACCATATTGCCTGCTACCAGTTCAAAGAAATATATTGCTCGTTGACCAAATTAATGAATACTCAGGTAAATTCGACTTCCGTGACAAATATCAGTGCGTTTTCGTAAACAGAATACCACATGCGTCGCTAATTGGTCACCAATGGCTTTAAGTAATCCATAGCCAACGGTGAGACTACAATTTTCACACTAATAGACTCCAGCTAAGTATTTAATATGGTCAGTTTTGACATGCTACTTACATAAATACGGTAGCCAAAATTTATAGATAGTGAGCTCGATTGGTGTGTAGGTTATCTGAAAATCTGGCAGCAGCATGTTGTCCTTAAGGATGATAAGACTTCCTGAAATATCTTCACTCAAACGTGTCTCAGGGGTCAATCCTAGGCCCACTATTGCTGTTCTTGTGTGTCTATGGTATCTCGTCAGTTCTGTCCTCGTGCAAATATCGTTTCTAAGCCGATGACCTATAGATATCAATACCGCCCTCGTGAAGATGAATGACAGTCTCTCTCCAGTGGTGAGATGGAAGCTTGACGTATAGCTAACTGTACCTCGTTACTCCACCAGCCTCATTATGGGGTGTGGCGGTGGTTGTTCGTGTATCATTGTCACTTACCTTTCCCATTCCAGTACGGATGGTCCGCAGGACGAAATATTTTTGGTGAGTCAAAAATCTAATTTTACCTCGGTAGACTTCTCGCGAGATGCATAGATGAGAGAGGTATATTTACTGGCACGTCTACGAATGTATGCCGTTCAAATTGTAACAGCAAACCGATTTTGGTGGAGAACACCTCTCTTGCAGCTTCTGCCACCGTCGTAGATGAGCAGACGTTTCCGCCGTTGCTGAAGGAAAATGTAACAAGAAGTGCTGCTCTTCTTTGGATCCTCTCTATTTTCTCTTTCGATAAAAGCCGGTATGGATAAGTGAAAAGCAAATTCAAATACTTGTCGAACGACGGTTTTGTAAGTTACTTTCCCTGGGGCAGGACTACACTTCCTGAGGATTCTTCTTGTGAATCTAAGATCCAACATTTGCGCAACCTTAGGTTATTTCTATGTGGTCGTTCCATTTTATATTGCTCAGTGAACATACTCCCAGATAGTAGTGCACGTGACTGCTTCCAGTGTTAGACCTGCTGTTGTGTGATCATACAGTATTGAAACTTTCTCTCTGTTTACTAGTATGCGGAATATGTTTCTATACGATGAGGGTCAACCGCCAGTCCCTATACCAAGCGTCGCTCTTGCATTTCGCTACAGTTTTCTAGCTTTACCGCTTCTCCGTATGTTCCACGAGAAATCGCATGGGACTTCTGGCGTTATCCACTGGGTCATTTACACATATATTGTGAACTGTAATGGTCATGTAACACTCCCTAGCAGTGCGCCCGAAGGACTTCAAGCAAATGTAAGGAACTCACAAGTGATTTTAACATTATATCAAAAATTATTTACTTCTGAATTTCACAAAAAATTGTCTATCGTTCATCTCGACGGTATTTCAGTACCATCACCTTAACTGCGCATAAAATACTACCGTCACGGGCAGAGACATCCGCTGGTCTCTACACCCTCCACGAACTCCGGAAAGTACGCTCGTACAATCACTCGTTCTGCCGAACCTCCACTATTGTGATGTAATCCAACATAGCACAAGTAGTATAACTCTACACGATTAGAATGTTTGTGTTAGTTGCACCTGAAACATCCTTCTATTTGGTCATGCCAGTGCCTCATTCTAGCGGTTATGGTGGTTGCGTCCTGTCAAATTACGCAACTACAACACGCTGTGCCTGTTTCATTCTCTCTTTAGCGCAAATGCAGCTCAGTATCTCATATCCTGTCACTTCACAAGCGCAACACAAGGCCTCAGTTATCTGTACAAAGCAAGCTGTGCTCATTAAAAGAAATTTCAAACTCCACTGTTTCGACAGACCGCCTATAGAAGAAGCTACCCTGCAATCTGCGCACAGTTCAATACCATGTTGCATTTAACAACAAGCTCAGCAACTCCTATTGTCAACGTAAATTTTCTATAAAAATTAACACGGACAGCCCGCGTTCTCTCTATGAAACAGTAAGGTAAATGGCTCACTTTTCTCCCATTTACGCGTCTTTCTCTCTTCTTTTCTGAGCCATCCACGCAATTTTCTTCTCCTCTCTGTTCGTTACTTGTGTTTCTGACATTGGCCTTATTTGTAGGGATGGATAGTTCGCAAACGAACGGGTGCAAAGGAACGTTTTACCAAGATGAACAGAAGGGTCGAGGAACGAATTCCAAGGAACGATTGGTTCATAGTTCACTTCGGTCGCGGCGGTCTACTTATAGTTCCCGGGAACGAGGAACAATTGGTTCATAGTTCACTAGTTCACTTCAGTCGCGGTGGTCACTTCGGCAGATCTCGTTCCAGCCTCGGCCGCGTGCTCGTCTCAGTCTCGGTCTCCCTCGGCCGCACTCTTCGTTCTTCGCATGACCACCTGTCTCAGTTCCACTGCCGACTGCTCCTAGTTAGTTCAGTATCCAGTTGTTCGTTTCGTTCACTGCGCTCGCCCATTTTACATGTGTTTCAAACTGTTCTTGCACTTGGTTCTGGCTATTCAGCGTCCACGACCGGTAATCAAAAAGTATTTTATAGTTACGTAAATTACGTAAAAATTAGGTTGTATCTAATAGGTACGTCTTTTCAGGTAACAAAAGGGTATATCAGCTCACTTCATTATATCGATGAACAGCCGAAGACATACTTCTAACAAGGCAAGTTTTTTTGTTATTCATATATTTTTTGGTTTCATACACTTGGTTTAGCAAATAACTTTCAATAATTTGCTTAATTTTTAGTGTAATAAAATTCATATAATACGATTTTTGTGTATCTTTCATATACAAAACATTACAATTGGGAAGGCCCTAATTATTTTTGAGTTTGGTTGTTTCCAATTTGCATTACCTGCTAGTTTGGTTTCTTTGAAAAAAAAAAAAAGAATGTTGGTTGTGGGTCATTTTGGTTCAGTAGGAAAAGCGGTGACTCTCCATTTGAAAAGACATAGATTCCCATAAAATCGTATTTACTTATTATCTCAAAAACATTTGTTCATAAGGATCTTTCAAACCAAAAACTTTATGACTGCGAACTTTATTATTATTATTATTATTATTATTATTATTATTGCTGCATTAACTTTAATAGTGCAACATAAAAACCTAATTTTTACTAAGCGTGTGACGCAAGTATGAAGCACTCCGTCTACAGGCCACAAGTGGCCCATCGGGTCTAACCGACCGCCGTGTCATCCTCAGCTGAGGATGCGGATAGGAGGAGCGTGTGGCCAGCACACCGCCAAGTATGATGAGAAAACCACATTTTATTTTATGCTTCCATAAAGTCTCTACTTCGCCTACGAACTCAGAGACAACGTGAAGTACATATAGGGTGTAAACGACTATTGTTTACAACGTAGCACAGATATGTGGTGGAAGTCGAAACGAAGAATTTTATACAACACACTTGTGGTCTGTTAAGTTGGGAAACAGCCGCCAACAGGTTTACAAGACTACATGAGCAATAGCCCATGCGCGTCGCATGAGATTTTCATGTTCTCTTCCCCAGCTCTCTACATATCGTCATCGATTGTTTCGCAATTGTTGCTTGCATTAGCTTGTTATTTCTTCACTGTCTAATTATTACATGTTTGTCTGTTTGTTGTATCTGCTCGTAACGGGCAATACATCGTCCGTAATTGGCGAGCAGTCTGTACTCAGGGCCGGTTTCCCGTGCGCCACCCTATATTATTCCCCTGCGATCAGTCACACAACGCTACAGTTGGTTAAACGAGAGGTTCTGCGGAATCGCAGAAATTACTTCTAAAAGTGTGTAAGAATTCTGAAATGACTAAAAAATCTATAATCCAGGAGGGGGGGGGGGGGGGGGCAAATGCCCATGTCTTGGTGCCCTCCATCCTTCAGTCACCTACATTATTAGTTTTCAGTTTTTCATAAGTACCATATACCAAGCACAAATGAACGGTGAACGAGTAAAACCGAACGGTTCCCAAAAAAGAACGATCAGCAGTGAACTAGTTCCCAAGGATGAACGAGTTTACCCATCTCTAATTTGTACCCTTCACCCACCCCGTCTATCACATCCATTACTGTCAGTGCTCTCAATTCAGATCAGTGTTAGTCAAACTGATCCCCACCGCCCAGTAGTGGGTGTGACAACTTTCAAATTGTGTGGTAGGCAGTATGGATTTTAAAAATGTTTTCATTAGGTTTTCATAAAATTGTGTAACAAAGTGTTTGATAAGTGATTGTTGTTATATGCTTTAACTAACTGCAACTCCGGTTTATAAATGTCAGAAAGTAAAGAGACTTCCCTACGTTGTAAATCACCATTACTATTGAAACGGTGGGCTGTAAGAAAATTGTGCTACTAACAGAGATACAAAAGTGGGCTGTAGGTAAAAATGGTTATCTACCCGTGGTTTGGATTTAGGTGGGTGCCTTTTTTGTTCTGCTGGTCTCGAACTAATTGCAGACTCTGTTATTCTCCTACAATAGCTACTACTGCTTTCTGTTAATGTTACAGCAACTTCAAAAAACTGTCTTATTCCATAGTAACAGTAAGTCTTTTTATAACATAGATCATGTTATGTGAATATGATATGAATATGTAGATTGCCTGGTTAGAAGTAAGAGTGGACTTGATGGCCCTAATCTTGCCATCACAAATAAATGAATTTAACGCAATATTTTAGTGATTAATTTCTGTGTCTCCAGCTATAGTTCCGTGGAATGAGTGAATTACTTTTCCATAACTAGTTTCAGAGCTAATCCAATATGCAGATGTATGTGCTGTCATCTGCTTAACAATTGTGGAACTCATATTTCATCGTGAATAAAATGATGTAATTTACTTGTCGCTTTCGTCTGAAGGAAAGACTTCTATCACAGTTACGAAAATTTTATTCACATATACGAGGGCTATCCAGTGCAGACGTTTTGGTCTACTACGGCGGTGCGTGGGGCTGCAGCCTCCATCTTAGTGCCATAGTGTTCAAACACTCAGTACGCCTCCGGCGGTGGTAGCGTGTGGTCTGTGTCTCTCTTTGCTTTCTGTGACGTATTAAAATATCGTGCTGCAAGTCCCGTCACATGTGAGGTGTGTTCTGTGAGTAGGTTTCTGTGGGCAAAAACTGCAGGCTGCAAGTCCCGTCACATGTGAGGTGTGTTCTGTGAGTAGGTTTCTGTGGGCAAAAACTGCAGGCGAATTGAAATTTATCGCTATGTTTGTCATATGAGTGGAAAAAGGATATTGAGTGAAAGCCGGGTGATGCAATGGCGCACTGATTTTACAAATGACCATGCCAATGTTCAGCATGAACTCCGCAGTGGTAGTCCTAATCTTGTGACTGATCAACTAGTGATGAAATTCAGCGACAAAATTCGTGAAAACCGTTTCTTCACCATTACGGACCTTTGTTAACATTTTACCCAAATTTCACGGAGATTGGTGCGTCAAATTGCGGCGGAGAAGCTTGGTTAGTACAGATTTTGTGCTAGATATATTCCCAAAATCCAAACGGAAGACTACAGAAAACAGAAACTGTCTGCAGCACTGATATTTCTCTAAGACTGCGAGAAAAACTGCAACGAAGTTATCAGTCGTATCGTAACTGGCGACGACACTTGTGCGAAGCGTGACAGTTGTGGAAAAAAAAGGCAGTCGATTGAATGGGGGCACACAAATTCTCCCAATAAATCAAGGATGTTTTTGCAAACGCTGTCAGTAAGAAAGATCTTGGCTACTGCGTTATTGGACCCTGAGGATGCGATTCCCGTTAATTTCCTTGAACTTGGCCCAAAAGCTTCTTTTCTTTGTTTTCACGCCAACGCACGTCCACATACAGCCAATCTTACACAAGAACTCCTGTGAGTTTTTGGATGGGAGGTGTCTGATCATCTACCTTACAATCTGGATTTGGCGCCGAGTGACTACCACCTCTTTCCAATAATGAACACAAGGGCTCTCTACACAACACTGATACTGACCCCAAACTGCATGCCGGTATACATCAGTGGTGCACTCACAGGTAGCAGATTTCCATGGAAGCGGTATTGCAATACTTGGGCGACGGTAAGACAAATGCCCCAATTTTTACTACCGATTATGTAGAAAAATAGCTTAAGAGTGTACCTTTAAATGTATATAATAAATTTTGGTTTTCCCTTATTGTTAATTTTTTATTTCAAAGCGTGTGTTACTTTCTGGAAGACCCTCGTACATCAACCCAGTTCTGAGTATACCAAGGAGTTTCTACTGGACTTAATTGTCTGTAGCTCTCGGCTGATGTCAGGCAATGGACGCCTTTCAAAAGTTTCATTTTTTCCTCTCTATGTGACATTTCGTTTTCGTTCGTTTACAGTAACACAGTTTTGCGATAGCACCACGGAAATCAGATACGTTTAAATGACAAATAACCAGCCGCGAACACTCTGTCCGTTCTGCACCGAAAACAACCGCGAGCAATTGTAACTGGAATTAATGAAAACATTTTTGTTAGCTTTAGCGGAGATGTTTAATGAGGCAGATATCACAGGCGGGAAAAGGGCGGCGAGCCGGAAGGACGGCAGGACGGGCCTGCGGCTGATACGCCAACCGCCAATTACTGATTTATTAGGCGTCTTTTGTCGGCGGATCCCCCATTGTCGTGGCGGCCGCCGCGAGGCTCTTTGTTTATTTGGACTCGCGGAGGGGAGGGGGGGGGGGCGAACCCACGAATATATTGCCGATTAGCTGCACGGCGCTCGCGTTTTTTGTGTCGCTTTTAATGAGCCTAACAAACACTCGATCAGCTTTCTCCTGCAGAATGCAGCCCTGCCTCCCTTCCCTTCCCTTTGCGCTCTGATGTAAAATGCATGTTCGGCGGTGAGCATCCGCTAAGAGCCCCGGGCCTTAGTGTACAGTCGCCGTAAAGCTAACAGCGTCATCGTCGAGTACAGCTTCCGTACAGCGTGTGTGCCGTGCAAATATTAACTGCCGTGCTCTTTCTACGACTAAATCGGTCTCCAGTTGCTTGCGAATGCGCTGTCCGCCTGCGAAGTCACGATTCTGCAGCCAGAAAAATGTCCGCAATTTCTAATCCACTCGTCAAGGTACCAGTTCTATAAAAAAAATGTATTTAACCCCTTCAATCCAGATGTTTTATTTTTCTTCGGAGGCTTACGCAGCTGAACCTTCTCTGGTCAGTGGTCTCATGTACGATACACATCGCACTAGCACAGCTTACTTGTTCATTCTTCTGACGAGCACCACGAGGTGTCAGCATTGGCTGTAAAATTCACGTTATGTAACTGCAAAGCATGTCTCAGCGAAATAAAGACATCTTTTTCTAATTAAAAGTATTTTCACTTCCTTTAATAACTGTTTAAAGCTTTACAGACTTCCCTCAGTTAATGCGTAACTATTATTTAATATTGTAACGGATTAAGCTTTAAACTTTTGGGTACCATGTATGACACATTGGGACTCAATGCTAACTTCGTTTACGTCAGCAGAAGTGGGCTTATATTTTTTTTAGCTTAACTACCAGACTTGAATGCCATGTTCAGAACAAGTTAGAAAAGCAGGCCATAAGACTGCAGATGCATTCCCCTTGTACGATGTGAAGAGAGCAAAGAGTTTCTTTGTTTCATTGCTGACAGGAATTGCTTTGTACATTCCACGATAAACAAAATTAAATTTGAACAAATAATGTTAATACCGATCCTTGTTGTGGAGTCTGGAAAAGCAAAACCACTTCGAAAAATTTTCCTTGATAATTTACTTTAAGTGTTTCGAATTGTTTACTTACAATTTTTGAAAGTTTTCACACCAAGTGTGGTTTTGTTCTATCTTGAAATCTGCGCCAAATATAATGATTTTTGTTTTTCAACAAGAAGTTGCAAAGCTGTGCGTGTAATTGTCCTGCTTTATCTCTTGAGTTATCGTGTATGATACCGTCTATAAAAATTCGCTATGATCTCAAAAAATTTGTATCATTTGTAAGTAGACTGTTTCGGTTTTTATGTTGGTAACGACACGTAGCGCTCTGTATGAAAACCACAGACTGCGCTGCGTGCAGTCTGTGACTGGTTTGCATTGTTGGAACTTTTCCTATTGTAGTGGTGGGCAGTTGGATGTGAACAGCGCGTAGCGTTGCGCAGTTGGAGGTGAACTGCCAGCAGTGGTGGATGTTGGGAGAGAGATGACAGAGTTTTGAGAGAGGGGCGATCTGGACAGGTGTCAGTCAGAAAGAGTAAATTTGTAAGACTGGATGTCATGATATATATATATATATATATATATATATATATATATATATATATATATAATGACTTTTGAACGCTGTTTAGGTAAATACATTGTTTGTTCTCTATCAAAATCTTTCATTTGCTAAGTATGCCTATCAGTAGTTAGTGCCTTCAGTAGTTAGAATCCTTTATTTAGCTGGTAGTATTGTCGCTCGCTGTACTGCAGTAGTTCGAGTAACGAAGCTTTTTGTGAGGTAAGTGATTCATGAAAGGTGTAGGTTATTGTTAGTCAGGGCCATTCTTTTGTAGGTATTATTGAAAGTCAGATTGTGTTGCGCTAAAAACATTGAGTGTCAGTTTAGTGAAGACCAGAATAAGTAAAGAGAGAAATGTATGAGTACGTTCAGTTTTGCACAGCTGTTTGAAATCAAATAACGTAAGGGATTTACCAGCACAGTACTCCATTAATTTTTCTAAGGGGATGTTTCACATTCATTGTTAATTAGCATAAACACAAAGCAGTTGACACAATAGTGGCCCAATTTTGCTTGCATTATGTGCTCGGTACTGAAGGGTTAACCCTCGAACTGCTTACGACCCATATACGAAGTGATTCGGTAATGATGTTACAAACTTTCAAGGATCGTGGACAAAGGAAAATATATAAATTTGAGCTAAGTCATCCTGGTCTGGAATCGACCGAGTCGCAAGTTGCAAGCGAAAATCGATCGCATACCTCTGACGGTGGATCTCTTCTAATGCAGCCTCTTTTGTATTCCTTATTTTTGGAGGAGGTAGTATGGAACAAAATAAGAGACAATGTAAACATGGGCTGTACCGTAAGAGCTATGAGCACTTCTTCGTCGTTGCTACTCTGAAACTCATCTCTTCTACTCAACGGGTGCCCATAGCTCTTAACGTATGCATTTTAAAGCCCACATTTGAGAGACAACTTTTCCTAGTTTTGGTCCACACAATACGGAAAGCAAAGAGCTTGCATTAGAAGACATCCACTGCTAGAGATATCAGAACGATTTTTGCTTGTAGCTTTCGAATCGGACGCTTCCGGATCGGCGTCCCTTACCTCAGATTGGTACATTTACCCTCCTCTATCATACCTCAAAATCTGTAACATCGTCAGAGAACCACTCTGTATATCCGATGCGAACACGTTTGTCCCATTTATCTTGACCACTATAGATAATATTTTGTACAGAAGCTAAATAAAAAATGTATCAACAAATGTTTAACTACAACAGGAACATCAATCAGAATTATTGCCCTTCTTGTACCTTTGTTCGTAACTAAGATATGAACGTCTTTTTTTAAAGCAGTATACTTTATTTTGATGCTGTTTTCTACGTCCTCTTCTAAAGACCTGATCAAAAACGAAAAACTGCATGGCATTTACGTAAATGTGAAAATCACCGAACTGTCAGTTTAATAAGTCACAGCTACAAAATACTAACGCGAATTCTTTACAGACAAATGGAAAAACTGGTACAAGCCGACCTCGGGGAAGATCAATTTGGATTCCGCAGAAATGTTGGAACACGTGAGACAATACTGACCCTACGATTTATCTTAGGAAATAGATTTAAGAAAGGCAAACCTACGTTTCTATCATTTGTTGACTTAGAGAAAGCTTTCGACAATGTTGACTGGAATACTCTTTTTCAAATTCTAAAGGTGGCAGGAGTAAAATACAGGGAGCGAAAGGCTATTTACAATTTGTACAGAAATCAGATTGCAGTTACAAGAGTCGAGGGGAATGAAAGGGAAGCAGCGGTTGGGAAGGGAGTGAGACAGGGTTGTAGCCTATCCCCGATGTTATTCAATCTGTATATTGAGCAAGCAGTAAAGGAAACAAAAGGAAAGTTCGGAGTAGGTATTAAAATTCATGGAGAAGAAATAAAAACTTTGAGGTTCGCCGATGACATTGTAATTCCGTCGGAGATAGCAAAGGACTTGGAGGAGCAGTTGAACGGAATGGACAGTGTCTTGAAAGGAGGATATAAGATGAACATCAACAAAAGCAAAACGAGGATAATGGAATGTAGTCGAATTAAGTCGGGTGATGCTGACGGAATTAGATTAGGAAATGAGACACTTAAAGTAGTAAAGGAGTTTTGCTATTTGGGGAGCAAAATAACTGACGATGGAGGAAGTAGAGAGGATATAAAATGTAGAGTGGCAATGACAAGGAAAGCGTTTCTGAAGAAGAAAAATTTGTTACCATCGACTATAGATTTACATGTCAGGAAGTCGTTTCTGAAATTATTTGTTTGGAGTGTAGCCATGTATGGAAGTGAAACATGGACGATAAATAGTTTGGATAAGAAGAGAATAGAACCTTTCGACATGTGGTGCTACAGAAGAATGCTGAAGATTAGATGGGTGGATCACATAACTAATGAGGAGGTATTGAATAGAATTTGGGAGAAGAGGAGTTTGTGGCACAACTTGACAACAAGAAGGGACCGGTTGGTAGGACATGTTCTGAGGCATGAAGGAGTCACAAATTTAGCATTGGAGGGTAAAAATCGTATAGGGACACCAAGAGATGAATACACTAAGCAGATTCAGAAGGATGTAGGTTGCAATAAGTAATGGGAGATGAAGAAGCTTGCACAGGATAGAGTAGCATGGAGAGCTGGAGCAAACCAGTCTCAGGACTGAAGACAACAACAACAACAACGTTGTTTTAAACGTAAGGCAAGACAGACTTTGATCCCCTGTTCTAGCATATAGAGCAGGTACCAGGTGTAATGTAACTCACTCCTTGCTGGAGTTGACGGTAAAAGAAAGAAAGCACACGAGAATGCACATGGGTCATTCAGCCAACAGTCATTAACTGAAAGCTTGTGAGTTCGATGCAGGTTTCATCGACAGCCACAAAATCCAACAATGAAGTATAATAGCCGCCAGTTATGTTTCTGCCTTTTCCCAAGTAACCTATAAAGATTATTCCTTGGGAATTCGAAGAAACAGCGGAATTACATTACCAGCTGATGAAGTGCTCTCTGCTTCTTCTATGCACTATCAAATTTTGATTACCGTTTGACTCTTATGGGTAATCGTGGATCCAAGTTTCAGCAACAGGCGCAGATCGGAGCAAAGACTGTTGCGAGTTTCGGTTACACATCGGCAGACATCCTATTAAAATGTCGTGGCGGATGCTCTTTTCGTCGACTGTGAGCAGTTGTAGCACCCATCACACAACAGTTTCTTCATAGCCAATTCTCCGTGCAGGAATAAACCACTCGCTCATTTGAAATGCCTACAGTCTCAGTAATCCCACGAATTTTTAATCAGCGGTATTGCGTTGCCATATCACAGATTTTGTCAATGCTTTCCTTTGTGGTGACCTCAGTCGGACGTTCGAAGCTCAATTCTTCTTTCGTATTTGTCCGGCAACGTTTAAAGTCTAATCACAAAGTAAATGGACTTCAATGATGGTGCATAGACCGCATGAACTTCATTCAGTTCGGTTTTGATCTAACGTTTAAAGTCTAATCACAAAGTAAATGGACTTCAATGATGGTGCATAGACCGCATGAACTTCATTCAGTTCGGTTTTGATCTGTGTGGCAGTACAACCCTTCAAAGGAAAAATAATAACAGCTCCATTTTCAACCGTAGTCGACGCACTTACCAATTCAGACGGCTGTCAGCAATTAACTGTACGCTGTACACTGTTGAATTTCTTTATACAATTCTTCGAATAATCAAGCTAACCAGCCATGAAGGCGCAACAGACTTATCAAACCACCTTGGTACAACGTACACCAATGAAGAAAAGTGCAATACTAATGGTAACTTCCAGTGCACTTGAAATTATGAATAGTTACTGCACACAACATATTGCCGAAAAATACTCTACTTCTACATGTACTCGTATTGTAAATAAGAACTCTTTATTGCAGTTACTGTTCTGCTAAGCTGTTGACTGTAAGACCGGCGTGCGTTTTCCTCGTATTTCCCTTTGTTTACTGTCAACTCCAGCCTGTGGACGAGTTACGTTATACTCGGTGCCTGCACTATGTACTATTACAGGAGAGTCGAAGTGAGTTTTGTGTTACGTTTCTTAATATTGCCATGTTTACGTGAGCGGTACACTGTGAGGTTTGCCGATGAAATTGGGTTTCTGTCAGGTACAGCAAAGGACTTGGAAGAGCAGCTGAACGGAATGGACAGTGTCTTGGAAAGATGATGTAAGGCAAACATCAAGAAAAAAAAAAAAATAAGGATAATTGAATGTAGTCGAATTAAATCAGGTGTGCTGGGAAAATAAGAGTAGGAAGCGAGACACTTAAAATAATAAATGAGTTTCGTTAATTGGGCAGCAAAATAACTGATGATGGCTGAAGTAGTGATGGGTATTACATGCAGTCTGTCAACGGCAAGGAAAGCGTTTCTGAAGAAGATAAATTCGTTAACATCAAATATAAATTTAAATGTTAGGAAGTATTTTCTGAAGGTATTTGTCTCTAGTATAGCCACATATGGTAAGATCTTATAGAACCAAACTGCTGAGGTCATCGGTCCCTAAGCTTACGAACTACTTAATCGAACGTAAACTAACTTACGCTAAGGACAACACACACACCCATGCCCGTTGGAGGACTCGAACCTCCGACGGGGGCAGCAGCGTTGACCGTGACAAGGAACCTTAGACCATATATAGATGGGAGATGTTGACGGTAAACAGTTCAAACAAGAACAGAATAGAAGCTTTTGTAATGTGGTGTTAGAGAAGAATGCTAAAGGTTAGTCGGGTAGACCATGTAACTGATGAGGTAATGAATAGAAACTTGTGACACAACTTGACTAAGAGAAGGGATCGGTTGGCAGGACACATTCTGGGACATCAAGCGATCACCAGTTTAACTTTGGGGGGAAGTTCGTGTGTGTGTGTGTGTGTGTGTGTGTGGGTGTGTGTGTGTGTGTGTGTGTGTGTGTGTGTGTGGGCGTGTGTGTGAGTGTGTGTGTGTGTGTGAATGTCATTGTGCATTTGGAGGGTGAGTGAGTGTGTTGAGGAGAGAATAAAAATCGTAGAGGAGAACCAAGAGATGAACACAGTAAACACATTCAGAAGGATTCAGAAGAGGCTTGCACAGGATAGAGTAGCATGAAGAGCTGCATCGAACCAGTCGTCTGTCTGAAACCACAACAACAGTTCACAAGTTTCGTAAGCTACAAACTTTACTGCATCGATTTCATTATTGGTCGCTACGGTCTTCGGCCAAAATAATTTATTAATTTACATCTTAAAAACGCTACTGACTACTAAGAACGTAGTTTTAGCTACCCTAGTCACTTAGTTTACCACATTTTGTAGCCTTTGAATGAAAAAAAATGAAAACTCAGAAGAACGTAGAGCAAAACTTCCTGAATGATTTTATTAGCGGTTCACCAGTTACTCGTGACAGAAAAATCAACTTTTCTAAATGACATACACACTGTGATCAAAAGTATCCGGACACCTGGCTCAAAATGACTTTCAATTTCGTGGTGCCCTCCATGGGTAATGCTGGAATTCAATATGGTGTTGGCCTACCCAGCCTTGATGACAGCTTCCACTTCCGCAGGCCTACGTTCAATCAGGAGCTGGAAGGTTTCTTGGAGAATGGGAGCCTATTCTACACGGAATGCTGCTCTGAGGAGAGGCATCGATGTCGGTCGGTGAGGCCTGGCACGAAGTCGGCGTTCCAGAACATCACAAAGGTGTTCTATAGGTTTCTGGTGAGGACTCTGTGCAGGCCAGTCCATTACATGGATATTATTGTCGTGCAACCACTCCGTCACAGGCCGTGCATTACGAACAGGTGCACGATCGTGTTGAAAGATGCAATCGCCATCCCCGAATTGCTCTTCAACAGTGGGAAGCAAGAAGGTGCTTAAAACATCAATGTAATGATAACTGTGATAGTGCCTCGCAAAACAACAAGGAGTGCAAGCCCCTTCCGTGAAAAACGCGACTACACCGTAACACCACCGCCTCCGAGTTTTACTGTTGGCATCACACACGCTGGCAGATGACGTTCACCGTCCATTCGCCATACTCACACCCTGCCATCCGAGCGCCACATTGTGTACCGTGATTCGTCACTCCACGCAACGTTTTTCCAGTATTCAATCGTCCAATGTTTACTCTCCTTACACCAGGCGAAGCGTCGTTTAGCATATACCGGCGTGATGTGTGGCTTATGAGCAGCCGCTCGACCATGCTATCTATGTTTTCTCACCTCCCGCCTAAATTTCATAGTACTTACAATGGGTCCTGATGCAGTTTGAAATTCTTGTGTGACGGTCTGGATAAATGTCAGCCTATTACACATTACGATCGTTTTCAACCGTCGGCGGTCTCTGTCAGTTAACAGACTAGGTCGGTCTGCACGCTTTGGGGCTGTACGTGTCCCTTCACGTTTCAACTTTACTATCACATAGAGAACAGTGGACCTAGGGATGTTTAGGAGTGTGGAAATTTCTCGTACATATGTATAACACTAGTGACACACGATCACCTGACCACGTTCGAAGTCCGTGAGTTCCGTGAAGCGCCCCATTCTGCTCTCCCACGATGTTTAGTGATACTGAGGTCGCTGATATGGAGTACCTGGCAGCAGATGGCAGCACAATGCACCTATTGTGAAAAACGTAAGTTTTTGGGGCTGTCCGGATACTGTTGATCACATAGTGTTTGAGCCATAATGTACACATAATACAGCTACATCTTAATAAGCTAAGAAGGTGACAGTTTTAATTCTTCGTTGTTATTCTGACGTCACTGTGTGCTTACGTAAGTGAATATACCTTTTTTGTGCTGTTCCTTCTGTGATGTAGCTTATCCAGCAAACCACTGGTACTGTACCGTATTTTACAGGGTTAAATACCTTCTTTTCATTCAAAACAACAGTGGTGAGCCCGACAGCTTCACATTCCTGGTTAGCAGCAGAACGTCTTACATTCTACTAAGAAGGAGTAGATATCGGGTAGGCCTACCTTTTCTTTAGATCTTGTAGTTGCCTATGGGTTGTTTACATTAAGACACACTCCTTAATGGTATATTTTAGCTGAGAACACGCTTAACTGTAACTACAGTAGATGCATATGTCTTTGTGTGTGTGATTGTGTGTGTGTCTCGGCTCACGTTTTGTAAGAGCAACACTTCTAAAATATTGTTTGTTGTTAGGGTGAAAGTTGGGTAACTCCTCTACATAAAGCACGACTCATTTGCTTCCCAATCGTCATCTTTCTAAGCCTGTGCACCTTTCCGAAAGACATCGGCCTCTATGGGGCGTTAAACTCTGTCCTTCGTTTACGGATGCCAAGTACTTATACTCACATAAAGATTCTGTAGAATAAATACTGAAATTCAGTTGAAATGTATGGTACGTCTGATCTATTTTCGTCTCTTCTGTATCATTGTTTATGCACTCTTGCGGTGTCGTCAATTTCCCAGCTTGTTATAAAATTTTCATACGTACTCGTATATTCAGACCTCATATAGTTTAAGTCGAAATGAGAGATACGATACTGCGTGAAGAGTTTGACAGAGCACTGAAAGACCTGAGTCGAAACAAGGCCCCTGGAGTAGACAACATTCCATTGGAACTACTTACGGCCTTGGGAGAGCCAGTCCTGACAAAACTCTACCATCTGGTGAGCAAGATGTATGAGACAGGCGAAATACCCTCAGACTTCACGAAGAATATAATAATTCCAATCCCAAAGAAAGCAGGTGTTGACAGATGTGAAAATTACCCAACTATCAGTTTAATAAGTCACAGCTGCAAAATACTAACGCGAGTTCTTTACAGACGAATGGAAAAACTAGTAGAAGCTGACCTCGGGGAAGATCAGTTTGGATTCCTTAGAAATGTTGGAACACGTGAGGCAATACTGACCCTACGACTTATCTTAGAAGCTAGATTAAGGAAGGGCAAACCAACGTTTCTAGCATTTTTAGACTTAGAGAAAGCTTTTGACTATGTTGACTGGAATACTGTCTTTCAAATTCTGAAGGTGGCAGGGGTAAAATACAGGGAGCGAAAGGCTATTTACAATTTGTACAGAAACCAGATGGCAGTTATAAGAGTCGAGGGACATGAAAGGGAAGCAGTGGTTGGGAAGGGAGTGAGACAGGGCTGTAGTCTATCCCCGATGTTATTCAATCTGTATATTGAGCAAGCAGTAAAGGAAACAAAAGAAAAATTCGGAGTAGGTATTAAAGTCCATGGAGAAGAAATAAAAACTTTGAGGTTGGCCGATGACATCGTAATTGTGTCAGAGACAGCAAAGGACTTGGAAGAGCAGTTGAATGGAATGGACAGTGTCTTGAGAGGAGTATATAAGACGAACATGAACAAAAGCAAAACGAGAATAATGGAATGTTTACGAATTAAGTCGGGTGATGCTGAGGAAATTAGATTAGGAAATGAGACACTTAAAGTAGCAAAGGAGTTTTGCTATTTGGGGAGCAAAATAACTGATGATGGTCGAAGTAGAGAGGATATAAAATGTAGACTGGCAATGGCAAGGAAAGCTTTTCTGAAGAAGAGAAGTATGTTAACATCGAGTATAGATTTAAGTGTCAGGAAGTCATTTCTGAAAGTATTTGTATGGAGTGTAGCCATGTATGGAAGTGAATCATGGACGATAAATATTTTGGACAAGAAGAGAATAGAAGCTTTCGAAATGGGGTGCTACAGAAGAATGCTGAAGATTAGATGGGTAGATCACATAACTAATGAGGAAGTATTGAATCGGATTGGGGAGAAGAGAAGTTTATGCCACAACTTGACCACAAGAAGGGATCGGTTGGTAGGACATGTTCTGAGGCATCAAGGGATCGCCAATTTAGTATTGGAGGGCAGTGTGGAGGGTAAAAATCGTAGAGGGAGACCAAGAGATGAGTACACTAAGCAGATTCAGAAGGATGTAGGTTGCAGTAGGTACTGGGAGATGAAGAAGCTTGCACAGGATAGAGTAGCATGGAGAGCTGCATAAAACCAGTTTCAGGACTGAAGACCACAACAACAACAACATAGTTTAAGTCATCGTCTGATAAGGCCATACTGTTAATGACATCTTTGTCAAAGTTGGACTCTGAACACGTTTGCCATTGTTCCTTTCGCGCTGTTGCCATCAACAATCTGATTCACATCACTGATGTAAAGAGTAGAAGACCCTAATTCAAACATTACCGTACAAATTGTTCTGTAATCAGAGGGATAAATCTATACTTCCTCTCCCAAAATTGCCATTTGATTCGTAGCTACTGTTTGTATTGGCTGATCAACTAATGAGGCTGCATATTTCACATCACTGCAGGTAAGCTACGGACTTTAATGGACAGAGCAAATTTACTTGACCATGTGTCTCTGTAGAGCGTAAGTTATCTGAGAGAGGTACTTGAGAAAGAATGGCCAGGATTCAAGAATATTGTATGACTTTTGGTGACCGGTACTTTTCTAATAGATGAGCCAATGGCATTTCCCCTAAGGTAGAATGAAAAGGTAAAGAAGTATTTTGGATTTTTTATTAAGGCAGCTGAATGTTTATTTTGCTTCCAGAGAAACATGTTTCACCTATTAATGTCAGCCATCATCAGTGTTTGGTCTTCATTATTCTATTATTGTTATGAATCTAGCGGGTCTTCTTTGGCACTAGATACTCACAGTACAGGTTTCCATTTGATTGCAGGCCACTTTTATACAATTCACTTGCCGAAGAGCCAGTGCAGTGCGCATCAGCAAGGATTATGTGGTAGTGAATCGTGTAAAAGCGATCTTCTGTCAATCGGAAATCTGTACCGTGTGCATCGAGTGCTTATAGAAGAACCCGTGGATAGAAAAATAAAATTCGGTGATGGTGTCTAGTATGAATAGGCGAGACACGGTTGGTTAGAAACAAAATAAAAATTTACTGGCAAAAGACGGACTTTTTCTTATCTGCATGATAAGCATACTTGAATTACTAACTAGGGAACAATGTGTGCAAATTATGACACTATTGTCTTAGATTAGCTCTTCATATGTTCCTTGTAATATTTTGCATCTGTTTGAGAAAGAAGTCGGTAAGACGGGTACGTTTACGCTTTCTGAAATAGAGAAAAAAATTAAAATATTTCCAACGGTATCGATGTCATTCTCCGTGGAACAAAAGGAAATCAGATTAATTAAAAAGATACATAAACTCAGTTTCGAGTTCTCCATATACCCTAACATGCCTGTTACAGGATAGTGAATCGTGGTCGTATAGCCTGAGAACATTATGCTTGTGCCATTCAACGACTAATGCAACAAATTTTCATTCTCCGCCGATTTCGCTTGAAAAAATGTGAAATTTGTTGTGGACTTCGTGGAACATTCTCGCTTCCGCTCCTATAACTTCATTAAGTTTCCACACCTCACGGCACTATGAGTAGCCTTCAAAATGGCTGACTCTTAAACAGAAGAGTACAGCAACCAGACACTTTTTTGCGATGCTATCTATTTCAACAGCGCCGTTACCGGATTCTAACAGACAGTTGCATCTTCAGACGGCTAGCTCACTTTCTACATTACATTGCGTGTCTTGTTTCCCCAACTGACGAAACTTATTTGGGGTGGTGATGCCCTACAACCAAAACAAGATGTGAGAAAACGTCTGAAGCAGAAATTTCAATTGTAGTTGTGCCTCAGACTTTGTCTCACGTCTTGTTTTTGTTGTAGGGCATCGCCACCCCAAGGAAATTTCGTCAGGTGGGGAAACAAGACACGAAATGTAATGTAGAACGTGTACTAGCCGTCTGAAGATGTACCTATCGATTCGAAACCGGTAACGGCGCTATTTAAATAAACAAATAGCATTGTAAAAAGTGGCTGGTTGCTGTGATCTTCTGTGTAAGAGTCAACCTCTATTTTGTGCATAGCCACAGGCTCCAAATGTCAGTTTTTCACAAAATAGCTTCAAAATGGCGTTTATAACGGAGGTGCGTTCCAAGCATAGAACTGTCATTGAGTGCCTTTTGGCGGAAAACCAGAGCATCTTAGATATTCTTTGGAGCCTGAAGAATGTTTACAGAGACCCAACAGTGATCAAAAACACGGTGAGTCGTTGTGAGAGGTGTCTATCCTCGTCGCAACGAACCTGTCCAATATCGCGCGAGCCGGCCGGCTGCACACAGCTGCGTCTCCTGCAGTTTTGCAACGTGCGGACTCTCATCCGAGGTGATCGACGAATCAGGATCAAACAACTCGCTGCACAATTGGACGTCCATATTGGTATTGCCGACGCAGTACACCACCAGTCGGGGTGCTCAAATTCGTGTGTCCACTGGGTACCTCACCGCCTAACAGAAGACCATAAAGAGCAACGAAGGAGTTACATGGGCGTTACGTTCTTGTAGAACATCGCCACAGGCGATGAACCATTCGTTCATTTCTACCAACCGGAAACAAAACGGCAATCAATGGACTGACGCCATACCAACACTCCTCCAAAGAAAGAGTTCAAACACCCAGCCGATAAAGTCATGGGGACGTTCTTCTGTGAATCTGAACCGGTTATTCTATTTGATGTCCTTCCTCATGGTGCAACGATCTGTTTTAAAATGTTCTGTGCTATTCTCAAGATAGATAAGAAATGGCTTCATGTTCGTCGCCACAAAAATGACAACGAACTTCTCCTTCTCCGTGACATGCAAGGCCTCATACAAGTCTACGCACCCGAAAGGAGCTCACAGAACTTCATTGGATTGTTCTTCCTCATCCGGCCTACAGCCCGGATCTCGCACCTTCTAACTTCCATCTGTTTGATCCAGTGAAGGATGTAATCCACGGGAAGCAGCGCGTGGATTATGGGGAGTTATTGATGCAGCAAGACTTTGGGTCCGATGGCGACCAGTAAAGTTGCTGCATGCCGGCATACAAGCCCTTCTAGTAAGGTGGTGTAAGGTCGTCGCACGGAACGAAGATTACGTTGAAAAATTGGGGTTCTGTAGCCAAAAGAATGTGGAATAGTACAGTGTATCGGAATATCGAATAAAACCAACGTGCTTTCAGAAAAGAATGTTGTTTTTCTTATTGAACTCCCCCGTATGTCCATTATCTGAACGTCACTCTACGCATTACTTACATAGTGAGATACTGCCAGAGTAGTGACACCACCCACTTTTACATAGTGAGATACTGCCAGAGTAGTGACAACACCCACTTTTACGTAGTGAGATACTGCCAGAGTAGTGACACAAGCCGCTTTTACATAGTGAGATACTGCCAGAGTAGTTACGCAACCCGCTTTTACATAGTGAGTTACTGCCAGAGTAGTGACACAAGCCGCTTTTACATAGTGAGATACTGCCAGAGTAGTGACACAAGCCGCTTTTACATAGTGAGATACTGCCAGAGTAGTGACGCAACCCGCTTTTACATAGTGAGATACTGCCAGGGTAGTGACGCAACCCGCTTTTACATAGTGAGATACTGCCAGAGTAGTGACACAAGCCGCTTTTACATAGTGAGATACTGCCAGAGTAGTGACGCAACCCGCTTTTACATAGTGAGATACTGCCAGAGTAGTGACACAAGCCGCTTTTACATAGTGAGATACTGCCAGAGTAGTGACACAAGCCGCTTTTACATAGTGAGATACTGCCAGAGTAGTGACACCACCCGCTTTTACATAGTGAGATACTGCCAGAGTAGTGACGCAACCCGCTTTTACATAGTGAGATACTGCCAGAGTAGTGACACAAGCCGCTTTTACATAGTGAGATACTGCCAGAGTAGTGACGCAACCCGCTTTTACATAGTGAGATACTTCCAGAGTAGTGACACAAGCCGCTTTTACATAGTGAGATACTGCCAGAGTAGTGACACAAGCCGCTTTTACATAGTCAGATACTGCCAGAGTAGTGACACAACCCGCTTTTACATAGCCCTGCAGTATTCAAGCAGAGAACGCCGATCAGTAATAATACCGCCGGACATGTATTTGTAGGTTTATTCAGGTGTCGATGTTGCCTTAGCAGAAAACTCGCGACCTTATTCTGCAACGGATTTCTCGGTCCCTCCGCGGTCCCCCCTGTTGTCTTCGGTGGGCTCATTACGGCGCCGGACCCTCCTGCGGGGTCCAGGGTAATCGGGCTGGCTTTCCGCTCCTTAATTACCTTAAGAGTTTTATTGGCTCCCTTTGCCTTTGCCGGCATCTCAGAAGAAGGGGCAAGGATCCTGTAAGCCACGGCAGCGCTTACGGCACGATCTTCGCCAGGGAAACGAAAATTCCTGCAACTAATTAGTCTTTCGAATTTGCCTTAGGACGCCCTGTTTTCTTTCCTTCATCAGTCACTTGGTTCGCAGTTTCAATTTCATGCGGTAGATTTAGAAGTCGTACTTTGTTTTAAATGTTAAACTAAATTCACTGACGCTACGAAGATAGTCGTGGTCTGTCGTAGGTGCTCGTTACATTTAACTACCGATTGCCACAAGTTGAAAGTTACGAGCATTTAGCGGGATTTCATGGTGGACTCCGTAGATCGAAAAGTCAAAATTTATTTTGTGAAATATACGCCATGAACAGACAAAGAAGCCAACATGATAACGCATACATTCGTTACCTCTCATCATAGCACAGTACAGGAAAACGACCATATACCCACCATGCGCCAGTTGATGAAAACCAACTGCCCTGCTGCTGACAAAGGTAGCAACAGTTGTCACGTTTTATGCTTTTTAATCTCCCATATGCTATGATCCAAGAGTCTTCCAACGATTATAGTCGACTGCCTCGCGACGTGCTGCATCTTCGCTTTCTACAAAACACTGTTGTGACGTCGTATCCACAATCGCGCCACTTGCAGCAACTAGCTGTAGCATTCAGACGTCATACACGGCACAAGATTTAGAAAATAGAAATTAATGTAGATTGTAGAGAGCTTTGGAGGACTTAAGATAGAATAAGGCAGAAGGGATACATAACATTCCATCAGAATTTCTAAAATCGTTGGGGGAAGTGGCAACGAAAAAGACTATTCACGTTGGTGAGTAGAATATATGCGTCTGGCGAAATACCATCTGACTGCAAGAATATCATCCACTCAATAACGAAGAATGCAAGAGCGGACAAGTCCATACACCCAAGCTGCTGACAAGAATAAATACAGAACAATGGAAAAGAAAACTGAGAATATGTTACATGACGATCAGTTTGGCTTTAGGAAAGGTAAAGGCGCCAGAGAGGCAATTCTGATGTTGCGGTTGATAATGCAAACAAGACTAAAAAAAATCAAGACACGTACATTGGATCCGTCGACCTGGAAAATGCAAAATGTTCAAATGTGTATGAAAACTTATGGGACTTAACTGCTAAGGTCATCAGTCCCTAAGCTTACACAGTACTTAACCTAAATTATCCTAAGGACAAACACATACACCCATGCTTGAGGGAGGACTCGAACCTCCGCCGGGACCAGCTACAAAGTCCATGACTGCAGCGCCTTAGACTGGGAAAATGCATTCGACATTGTAAAATGGTGCAAAATTTTCAAAATTCTGAGAAAAAAGAAGAAAACTATAGGGAGAGACGGGTAATATACAATATGTACAGGAGCCAAGAGGAAATAATGAGGGTGGACAAGCAAGAAAGAAGTGCTCGGATTAAAGAGGGTGTAAGGCAAAGACGTAGTCTTTGGGCCCTGCTGTTCAATCTGTATATCGAAGAAGCAATGATGCAAATAAAAGAAAGGGTCACGAGTGGAATTAAAATTCAAGGCGAAAGCATATCAATGATACGATTCGCTGATAACAATGCTATCCGGAGAGAACGTGAAGAATAATTACATGATCTGTTTAATGGAATGAACAGCACAGAATATGGACTGAGAGAAAATCGAAGAAAGACGAAAGTAATGAGAAGTAGCAGAAATGAGAACAGCGAGAAACTTAACGTCAGGATTGATCGTCACAAAGTATATGAAGTTAGGAAAATCTACTCCCTAGGTAGTACAATAACCAATGACGGGCGGAGCAATGAGGACGTCAAAAGCAGGCTAATACTGGCAAAAAGGGCACTCCTAGGCACGAAAAGTCTACAAGTATCAAACATGGGCCTTAATTTGAGGAAGAAATTTCTGGGAATGTACGTTTCGAGCACAGTATCGTATGGTGGTGAAACATGGACTGTGGGAAAACCGGAACACAAGAGAATCGAAGCGTTTGAGATGTGCTGCTAAATACGAATGTTAAAAATTAAGTGGACTGATAAGGTAAGGAATGAGGAGATTCCGCGCAGAACGGGAGAGGATAGGAATATGTGGAAAACACGGACAAGGAGAAGAGACAGGTTCATAGGACATCTGTTAAGACATCAGGGAATGACTTCCATGTATTAGAGGGAGCTGTAGAGGGCAAAAACTGTAGAGGAAGATAGAGACTGGATTACATCCAGCAAATGGCTGAGGACGTAGACTGCAAGCGCCACTCTGATATGAAGAGTTTGGAGCAGGAGAGGAATCTATGGCGGGCTGCATCAAACCAGTCAGAAAAGTGGTTAAGTTTCACTGCTCGTATTAGACCTAAAGTCTTCCAGAATAGATTCCGGCAACATCTCAAGAGAATATCCTTGCGTTATCGTTTAAGAAACGAAGGAATCACTGTACGATGAAGCAGTGGTTGTATTGGTCTGGGCCGTTACGAAACGTACTAGATGAAGGCATTGAGTAATGCGATATCCGGACAAGAAATCAAAGGAACGATAGGGGGGGGGGGGGGGGAATGTGGATCAAGTTCGATAATTAATCCTTGAGAAAACGAAGCATGTCACCCTAAACTGAAAGTCTATTGCTGGTTACAGTAGCACCCTGTCTGAGTGGTCAACCCTAACATTCCTCGAATAACTAAGCATAAAAAAAGAAGCATACAACAACGAGCCACGGCAGCTATGTGAATATCTGTGACAGACGCGCCTCTACAGCCCGCTGTAAATGTGACTGGTGTTACACTGTGTATACCTCCACTTGGCTGAATAGTTTTTGGCTGAAAACAAATAAAACTTCGAGAAGGCAGCATTTGTACGATAAACTGAGATGGTGCGATGCTAGAAGAATGGCAACTTTCAAAGAAACACTTGCATAGAACATGACCAAATGTTTTATTGCAGTATGTGATGCTATACAAAGTAATTATTGGGTACGACAGTGAGTACTGAGGACTCATGATGACTGACACACCTGGGTGTCTGCTCACAGATACTGACCCGCCACATCGGCATTATTATGTAAAAACAGTGTCTCTTCCCTAACTTAAAAATAATTGTATCTGAGATGGTGGTGTAATACCTGTAGGTGAACTACTGCTTTCGCTTGACTTGTTAACAGTGAGTAACGCGTCACAAAAAATGGCAGTAAAGTGTTCTCTGAGGTAAGTCGTTTCTGGAAGGCGCCTCATCAGAAACACTGATCCGCGAAGAAGTACTGAGACGGGTGTGCCTTGGTGACACTTACATGATGCTTTGTCAGTTTCACATTTGAAGCCTCTCTGCTGGCAGAAAAGGGAGATAACGTCATTGATCGTAGTGTAAATTTGCTTGCACATCAATGAAGGAAAGAAATCGCTTACGAAGACGTCCTTTTCCGAAGAACGGCATGACAAGCAAGATTTCGAAATCCTTGATTCTTGATAGTTGTCGTTAATATTGGTCTACTAAAGGAAGGAGTACGAGCGTTTAAGTTACCATTGCTGATAATGCCGCTAGAGACGGAGTTGCAGCTCAGACATTGGAAGCATAAGAAGGAAATTGGTAGTGCCCTTTTTAAGGAGCTATCCAGCTATTTGCCTTGCGCGATTTACGCGACCCAGGAATAGCTGAATCGCAGGACAACATACTGAATCTAGTACTCGCTAATGCGGAGTCGGTGTCTTCTCACCCCATGACCTCACGTTGTCGACTGGTACCTAACAAGCATATCGCTTCTGCAGTACCTGTTCACTTCTTTTTTCCGAATATTGCTTTACAAGATAGTATAAACTAACAGCCAATGTCGACGGATCAACAGCGTGGCCACCATCCCAATGCTGACTCGCATTTAAAAATTCAGCTCTTGAAGTCTACTACTGCCTTATGGGCTTCCAAATCGTTCGTGCTGTTCTCGTCACTGTCGGTTTCTTTACATTAAGAAACACGCACTTACAAATTGTTTGCTGGGGAGCGCCGTCTGCAACAAAACGCGACGATCGGTTTTCACAAATCTACTTGTATTTTCGGAAAAAGCGTACTTGTGCCGTCAGCTGTACAATTTTATGTTTATTCTCTACCGCCCTCAGTTGTTACGATCATCTTAAAGGTGAAAACATTGTACTTCAATTGATCAACCAAACATTTCCGTCATACATGAGCCATGCAAATGTAGAATATACATAGTTGGCATAACAGTCTGTCTAAACACTGTCCATATAATCATTCTGTGTCTTGGCACTGTTAACAATAGTGCACATTCGGTGATAACTCTATACTTACTTACTCATGTGCATTACTGTAATAGTACCAAGCCACAGAGTGATTTTATGGACAGCAATAAGACAGGTTATTTTGACAATTATATATGTTCCACGTTTGTATGGCTCATTTATAATGGAAATGCATGTTTGATCCATTGACGTAGAATGTTTATGGTCTTGAAGATGATTGCAACAAGCGAAACTGGTAGAGAATAAACATAAAGCTGCACAAATTTTTCAAATTATTTAACAACTGTAGACAATCACCTACGAAAAGCTCTACTTATATTTTCCACAGATCTGCACTCCTTTGTCTGTCGTAGCCCAGATTTGCGTATATTCTGCCTTGTAGATAGGATGACCCTCTTCTTTCAAGTTTCTTAGATGAATCACGAACATGAAATGTCTCATTAATCAGAAGCGATTCCGTCGTTCTTTCCCATAAAAACTAAGGGTCATGAAACCGCTATTTATCATCGGTCGCAGCTGTAGAGTCTATCACAGTCTTTTCTTTGTCACATGTGGTTAAACCAGGACTTGTATCCTTAGTCAGCATATGATGTTACCTAAATGATTTTTCTACAGGTCCACACCCTATTTTAAACAGTTTCTACTCGGTCACTCAACTCTGTGTTGCTCCGTTCGACGGCAGATGAACTGACGGAGTTGGCGGGACGGTGACTGTATTAATTAAATGTTTGGTCTTTTCTGAATAATACTTACGACATCCCGGGAAATATTTTGTTAATAAAAGCTCCATTTCTTGAACATAGTGGGTGCTACTTAATTTACATTTCGTCATGTCAGTGCTTTCTAACTTTGACAGATCGTGACGCATGGCCATAATGCATGGCATTAGGAGGCTTACATAGACTACACTGCTGATGAAACATAACAGCCACATTAGTTACTTTTGCAGACGGCGAGTAATCCCAGTTTAATGAGTCTACCACTGATGTAATTTCGCGTAGCCGTGAGAAACAAATAAATGGCGTGAGACACGTTGGCGACCCGTCGCGGGAGAAAGAGTCTTCCTTTTTTATTTTTTATGAATTCCTGATTGTAAAATTTCCCTCTGATTGTGGCAGCTTCTAAGTAATATCAATGAAAATAATGCGTCACCTGCGGAACGTTTCGATGAATTTCTGTATAATATACTTACGTTCGGGGCTTCTAACAATTTACCATTTTTCACCACAATGGTTTCTTTTTCTTAAAAAATAACATGAAGCTGGTAACATGCCAGTGTGGAAATAATGTCTTAGACTAGGCACTCCGTCTACATAAAAGTTCGAAATATCGTGTATCTCTAAGTCAGGTTATTTTTGTATTTTATTTGTTAGGAACAATTCATTTCGAAACTTTGACTCCAACATTTGTTTTACTTCGATATAAATATGTATTTGTAATTGTCCATGTAATATATAGCTAATTCCCCAATCTGCACATGGTGAAACCATAGGCTCCGAAAATGTTAGTGCGTCTGAAAGTGGACTTCTTAACCATAACGTCACGGTGAAAGATTCTACAATGAGGTATTAAAATTATTGTCTTTCTGCATAATCTCCTTTTTCTCGCGTTACGGCCTCTGTAGGACCGCAAGTAGCCCCTAAATGGACTGCATTTTCCTTTCCTCCTCCCAGAACCTTTTCATCAATTCTCTTCTACTCTCCCGCATTTCTTCAATGATCTTCAGTATTCTGGTGACGTCCTGTCTTTTCCCTGAATCGTTATCTGTTGTCGATCTGATCTCCGGTATATTGGTCGAGTTGTACTTGCTTCTTCCCTATTCCTTTCCTTCCACCTTTATCCACAATTCCGACCACACCTTCCGGTGTTAACAACCTACTTGTTCCTATCTTTCCTCTAAACTTCCCTGTTGTTTCACATATTCTTTTCATTATTATATCTAAATTCATCCTTATTACATGTCGGGCATTACATTTTCAATCTAATATCTCCTGATACTGTCCTCATACTCCGGTATAGTTCTTGCTAGGCCTTTACATCTACATATCACCATCCCCCTTAGGGCCCAGTATTTCCCTTAGTACTTCTGTCTCTTCTTTCTCTAGCTGTTCTCCGCCTTTTCTTCCTATTGCCATCACTTCAGCAGCATGTACCAACGCATTCCACACCGTTGCCTTGTAGTGCCTGAGAATTGCGTCAGTAGATATCATTTTTATGCATACTTCTCTGGTCATACAGGAGGCTGACTTCATCTTCTTTATCCTCCCCGTTATTCCCTCTTTGCTCCTGTTTATTTATATTGTATATTCTCCCAGGTGTTTAAATTTCTCCGCCTTTTGCACGGTGCCTTCTGGTATTTTCAAATACTCAGTGGTATTCGAATCTTCGTTTTGTTGTAGGCGATCCTCACTACTTATCCTTCTCGCTATCTTGCTTAGATTGTCGAGCTGTGTCTTTACGTCTTCTTCCGTCTCACTTACTATCACTATGCCGTCCGCAAAGGCTAGGCTGTCAACTTGAGCCCTATTGTCCATTTTGTACCCCACACACGTCTTTGGCATGCCCATTTTCTCGTTCATTGCATCCCGCTACCTGCTCACTTCGTCTACTGCTATGTTGAACAAACCTGGAGACCATGCATCTCCCTGTTTGACACTGGTCTTGATTTTAAACTCTCTTCATAGTTTTTTTTAATTAGGTTAGCAATTGAAAACTGTTGAAATCAAGATCGCACATGAAATCTTCTTTATTTGCATGGATTACTAGTTTCCGCTAGCAATCTAGCCATCTTCAAATCTAATATATAAAACATTTTTTTCTCTTCTTAACAACATAAACCACCTTACAGAACTGCGTATAATATTGCAGCAGGTTCAAGAGTATATACACAGGTTAATTAAAGAATACATGCCATAAACCATTCTTGATCAATCTTGGTGGCTTTACACATTGCTAAAATCTTTCTTAAAATGACAATATTCATTTATGACATAGTTAAAAACATCTTTTCATCGTTCGTGGCCAGTATAATTGAATGAAGGTCATAAAACTGCACATATACATTAATATATACAAGAGCCAGCGGAAATAAAGGAATAATATTTGCATAAGAAACTATATACTAAAATGACTAAATGTAAAAAGTATCGTCTTACCAAAGAGTTTATGCCGTTAAAACTTAGTACCTGACACAATCAGTACTTACATCACCTCATAATAGATATCATCATCATATGTATGTTTCTGTAACGTGGTTCATGTGAATAGTATGGCAGCTTATACCTGTTACAGCCTTCAAAGAAACGGCAACAAACGTCAATAAACTTGATAAGCGTGCCACGTCAGATAGCTTCTGATTGCGCTCCTCTGCATCTTCTTGCCTTTGTGCCTGCCACAACTTCCATTACTAGTTCATTTGTAGTCCCCTTTAGTCTTCTGTTCTAAAGGACATTTCCAAGAGTCTGTCTGTCAATGGAGACCAACTAGGTTGCTACGATCTTTATGTAGTTTATCTTAAATCTTGCTTCATAGTCAAAGGGTATGCTCTGAAACGCATACCCGTAAGAGCTATGACCACCTGCTTATCTTTGATGTTATGAAACGCATCTCTTCTGTTGCAACCTCTTTGCATTCCATGTTTTAGAAGGAGGTAGTACGGACAAAAACAAGGAAAAAATGTCCAGTAAACATGGGCTCTGAAATGTGTGCCTTACGACATATGAGCACTTCCTCAGTAGAAGGTATGTGTTTCACAGTAACTAAGATTAACCAGTGTTCATAGCTCATTTTAGAGTCAGTGTTGAAGGAACCTGTCACTCAAAGTTTGTAGAAGCATTTTTGGAACATTCTGTATATTATTATGGCTTTACTATGTACTTAGATTCGAATCTGACAATTCTCTTTGCAGCGCGTGGATGGTTGACTTCTATGCTCTTCTGTTACTAACCTGAATTATTTAATTCTATGCAAGCTGAAGAATTTGGCAAAAATTGGGTTTCCGTAGTGGCTGTATAGTTTCCTCACAGTGGGCGATATGAATCCCAGCTGTTTCGTAGATACAGTTTAATGGGAACGATTCACTAAAGTGCTCCTCCCTTAAAGCCGAGTAAGATGAATAGTTTCTTTGTTGGTAGCTTCATAAAATCTGTCTACTCTATGGTAATGAAAAACTGAAACGAAGTGAAAAAAGAAAGAAAACTGATGTGACACTTCAGGCAACCAGGTGTCTCCAAACGAGCTGCCAGGGTGAAAACAAAGAAGGTAAAGCAAACAAGATATGCAGAATCTTTAATTAGAAATATTTTGCAAACCGACATTACACTAGGACGTAGACTTTGTTTATTGTAGCATTATCCTTGAAATTCGTAGGGTAGAGACTGATTTGCTTATACGTCACAATTTCGTGACAATCACTCGGTATAAATAGTAGTTTATACCTTGTGTGAATGCACGGTACAGCGGCGATACGAATTAATAACATCTGCTCCAGCTTTAAGCCGCGTCAAGAATCCCGCTAGCTTTCGACCGAGATCTCGGTAAAAGACCACTTGACAATGATCGATGAGGCCTCAGTCGAAAGTTCGTGATATCTTAACCACCAGACGCAGCTAGAATCCAGAGAAGATTTTATTAATTTATGGTCTATTTTATATTACAGCTGAAAAATTCTGGAAGTATTGGGTTCTACATCTACATTCATACTCCGCAAGCCACCCAACGGTGTGTGGCGGAGGTGCATTTGCATGATGACGTCGGATGCTGCCCATTCGTACTCGAAACATCTACCGCCTGACCGTCTGTCAAAGACCGATTTAAGCAGCTAATTTTTCTTCATGTGTGAAACATTTGGCTGCGCTCACCATTCTTACATAGCTCGTTGGCTTTTGCTTCACAGAGAAAAATATCAGTTTCAGTCACTGTTTTCCAAGCACTGTCGGAACTCTCTGGTCAGTTCGACCATCAAAAATTAGAGTCTCCATCAGGGGCAATCATGCAACAGTCAATTGATAGAACAAGAGAGTGCTGCATCACTTACCTTCTTAGCAACCTACCGCACTTCACGAGTGCGCTGCATCTCAGCCACAACTTACCTTTAGCTAAAAACATTTGATAGTCCGAAGACTTTTTTTGAGGAAGGCGCTCGCCAGCTATCGCTTTCTGGTTCTGTACATCCTGGTACTTCATCGAGAACAACTGCAAATTCCATAGAGCGGTAACTGCCTCTACATGAACGTAGAGGCAACAGGAAGTGATAACGTTTCGTAACGTTATCAGACGAATTCACATTCTCTCATCGGCATCCTTCATTAGATATTCTATTTCAGGACCCTTTCTTTGTTTTTAACTCATATCCATCTCATATCTACGAAGACTGTTCCTTACAATTCATGTGCTAATGTGTCTTTAAGACACAACATCTAATTTCTTTAGTAAGCTTGCTACAAAAGCTCATTGTGAAAGTTGTACATCAAACAATGAAGTTAGAAAACAAAAACTGTGAAGAAGCATCACGTTTCTTCTGCCATACGACAAGTCTCCTGTGGTGTAATGACAAACAGGGAACATAAAATGTATTGTTCTTAATACATACACTCCTGGAAATGGAAAAAAGAACACATTGACACCGGTGTGTCAGATCCACCATACTTGCTCCGGACACTGCGAGAGGGCTGTACAAGCAATGATCACACGCACGGCACAGCGGACACACCAGGAACCGCGGTGTTGACCGTCGAATGGCGCTAGCTGCGCAGCATTTGTGCACCGCCGCCGTCAGTGTCAGCCAGTTGGCAGTGGCATACGGAGCTCCATCGCAGTCTTTAACACTGGTAGCATGCCACGACAGCGTGGACGTGAACCGTATGTGCAGTTGACGGACTTTGAGCGAGGGCGTATAGTGGGCATGCGGGAGGCCGGGTGGACGTACCGCCGAATTGCTCAACACGTGGGGCGTGAGGTCTCCACAGTACATCGATGTTGTCGCCAGTGGTCGGCGGAAGGTGCACGTGCCCGTCGACCTGGGACCGGACCGCAGCGACGCACGGATGCACGCCAAGACCGTAGGATCCTACGCAGTGCCGTAGGGGACCGCACCGCCACTTTCCAGCAAATTAGGGACACTGTTGCTCCTGGGGTATCGGCGAGGATCATTCGCAACCGTCTCCATGAAGCTGGGCTGTCCCGCACACCGTTAGGCCGTCTTCCGCTCACGCCACAGCATCGTGCAGCCCGCCTCCAGTGGTGTCGCGACAGGCATGAATGGAGGGACGAATGGAGACGTGTCGTCTTCAGCGATGAGAGTCGCTTCTGCCTTGGTGCCAATGATGGTCGTATGCGTGTTTGGCGCCGAGCAGGTGAGCGCCACAACCTGGACTGCATACGACCGAGGCACACAGGGCCAACACCCGGCATCATGGTGTGGGGAGCGATCTCCTACACTGGCCGTACACCTCTGGTGATCGTCGAGGGGACACTGAATAGTGCACGGTACATCCAAACCGTCATCGAACCCATCGTTCTACCATTCCTAGACCGGCAAGGGAACTTTGCTGTTCCAACAGGACAATGCACGTCCGCACGTATCCCGTGCCACCCAACGTGCTCTAGAAGGTGTAAGTCAACTACCCTGGCCAGCAAGATCTCCGGATCTGTCCCCCATTGAGCATGTTTGGGACTGGATGAAGCGTCGTCTCACGTGGTCTGCACGTCCAGCACGAACGCTGGTCCAACTGAGGCGCCAGGTGGAAATGGCATGGCAAGCCGTTCCACAGGACTACGTCCAGCATCTCTACGATCGTCTCCATGGGAGAATAGCAGCCTGCATTGCTGCGAAAGGTGGATATACACTGTACTAGTGCCGACATTGTGCATGCTCTGTTGCCTGTGTCTATGTGCCTGTGGTTCTGTCAGTGTGATCATGTGATGTATCTGACCCCAGGAATGTGTCAATAAAGTTTCCCCTTCCTGGGACAATGAATTCACGGTGTTCTTATTTCAATTTCCAGGAGTGTATCTTTTGTTAATATTACTCGTGACACGCTGAATGTGCTCTATTTAAGATCACACTGTCCATTGTTTGCGCTGGGTTCAACACTATAGACAAGAACAGGTATTCAGTGGAAATTATGAATATGTCATTGCAGTCGAACATCCACGTACGTTTGAAACATGTTTAACAGACAAAAATTTCTAACTTTCGTTACGTATTTACGTGTTTGAGGGAATACAGATTTTTCTGTGAGTGAGCAATCGTTAAAATGCCTTCTGTCATTCTGGGAACTTCATATAGTGAAACACATTTTTTGCTCGATGAGAATTCAGAAAGGTGTGTGATATAAAGGATCTATTGACCACAATGGTGCCATATGAACGCAGTAATAGAAACTGACTCTGATTTAATTTATTTATTTCGAAATCTCATTATCAATATATTACGAGAAATCTTCCCTCTTTGGCTAGGATGTTGTTGAGGTATTGCTATATCTAACCATTCAAATTCTCCATTGCTTAGTGAACTTAGAGCGCTTTTCGTATTTATTGTTCTAGGACATAATTTAACTTTAGTTTCCGCTGTTATATCAAATTTAAAATCGCTTTTACTACTTGCTCTTACATGTAGATTCACATCATGTATTCGCAAAGGAAATTATGATAAAAAGAATTTATTTTTAGAAAACCAAGGGCAGTTATAAGTGCTACTTGTGATCTCCGTTTAATCTGAGAAGTATGTACATTAAATATATTACTTTCAGGCTTCACATAAATAAATATTGCTTACGTAACATACTGAAAGTTGTTTTATTGTGTTGGATATCAGAGTAAACCACTACATTTTAATATTTGGCAATTTTTCTGGATCAGTTGGTCTATTATTCATCGTTATCTCAACAAGGATTTCTTTTAACTTTAGATATTTGAAAGTGTGGGTAAAACGAAGGCTATAACAAACTATTTGAAAATGGAAGGAAATAACAGACATATAGAATTTGAAAAGTTGTAATTGTATAATTTAATTTATGTCATATACATATTCATTTTTACATAAGACGTATTTTTAACAAAAAGAAAAACAATTGTATTTTAGCGAGAGGACAATCGTAAAAGGATTATGCACGCTGTGCGCCTGGCGCGGCACACGCTGCTGCCAACTTGATGACCTGACGCCTGCGTTAGGGATATACACATTACTCACCTCTCAGCGCCCTTGACTCAGTTTTGAACAGACTCGTCGTACTTACTTCCTTAAAAGACGTGAGCAGTAAGTAGATTTTTCGATCGGAGAAGCTCTCTATGTAAAAGGCAAGTCGAAGACGACGAAGGTACGTTTTGAAGGGCTGCCTATTACCTACACATGACTATACATACATACTGTTTTTTTTTTTTTTTGCTTAATCCACTGAGGTTTCCATTTTTTGAATTGAAAAACTCGGACAGTCACCATGTAAAGATAATTTGTAACTGGCTTAAGTTAATCTAACAAAAGACGTACAATAAAAGGAACATCGCACATACAAACGTATCGTCCTAAAGAAATACTTATGGTTTTTCCTGAAACATCAAACGACCCCCACGCATTCAAGCAATTCAACGAGCGTCCAAAATATCCGCATCACGACGTTGGAAACGATGAAGCGTATAACTGCTGTAGCTGCGGCTCTACAGCCCGTTAAAATTTTGATTAATTAAATTAACTGCTACTGATACGTATTCGTCCAAACGATCTGCGGCAAATGTCTGTTAGTGGCATAACAAATCAACGACACTGCATAATTTAGACAATGTTCGTTTTTTTTCTGCGACGGTCTTCGTCGCAGCATTGAATATGTTTCACATTGTACTGTTTTTGATGCTTCTACACAGCGTCGGAGGATACGAGATGTTTGAATCACGCCGAAGGGAGTGGGACCCTGTACTGTTCTGGAAGAGTTTATTGCAGTAGCTCGGCACTCCCTTCCAGATTTAGAGCTGACGATCTCGGGGAGCGTAGTATTCCTCTCGGGAAAAGGGCGCTGGGCGCTCCTCTCGACGCCAGAGGTGCCAGCAATGTCGAAATATCTAGAGTGCACGAAAAACTGCAAGGCAGTCACGGACAGTTCCCAGTTCGTGTCCTCGTCGTCGTACGAATACCCTCAGTGTGCGGCTGTTTGCACAGATGTGTCGGCAGAGTGGCCTCAGGGGCGGATGGCGGCGGGCACCACCAGCAGGCCGGCGGCGAGCGGCCGCGGGGGCGGGTGCGGGGGCGGGGGCGGCGCTGGCCGGCGGCGTCAGTTCTTCTCCGGCGGGTCGGCGCCCGACGCCGACGAGCTGGACGACGAGGACGAGGAGGCGGGCGCGGGCGCCACCGTCAGGCCCTGCGCCGCGTGCGCGTGCGCGTGAGCGTGAACGTGAGCGTGAACGTGCGCCTGCGCCTGCGCCTGCGCCTGCGCCGCCGCCAGCGACGCCGCCTTGGACAGCCGCGAGTAGGCGTCGTGGTGGCCCGCCGCCGCCGCCGCCGCGTAGAAGCCGCGGTACAGCTCCGGGTGCGGCCGCGGGTACCTGCAACACCCAGCCGCCGCTCTCACATGTGCTCCAGCGGAACATAGAAGCTAGTGGGTGCAGAACGTGAACGATGGTCTTCCTCGAGGATCAGTTCTGCCTCCCACACTACACCGACAGAAACGAAAACTGTTAAATCGTGAACAAACTTGACGGAACACTACCAAACAGATACACCGATACTTCCAGGTGTGATACGTTGTTCAAAATTTCATACGTGAGCTTATTTTCAGTACAAGATATATGGGAAGAGGGCTAAGAAAATGCATTCTGAGATTAAAAAAAGTTAAAGAAAGACGCAACGCAAAGGAATTATCCGAATGCGGTGGAAATCAGGAGATTTGATGTACTGTACATAGAAATTCTTCCAGTCCACATGTGGCATAACAGCAAACCAGTGCTTAACAGTATTGGTTAAAAACAGTCTTGGTTGCAATTTTAGTATTTTTTTATATTTCAACGACGCGTTTCGCCTTATTTAGGCATCTTCAGGTTATCTTTTCTAGATGGACGCGAGAGGCACCAAGATCTGTATAACGCATTCCCGTTCACAGGAGCGTCCATCTAGAAAAGATAACCTGAAGATTCCTAAATAAGGCGAAACGTGTCGTTGAAAAATAAAAAATAATAAAAATACAACCAAGACTGTTTTTAAACAATACTGTACTGTACATGTTCAGACAAACATATGATTACAAATTCAGAAAAATTGGACGGTTCATTGAAGGAACAAAGCTTCAAATTGACGAAGTCAATAATGCGATGGTTCACCGCCGCCCCTTTCATAAACAGTTTTCCGGCTTGGCATTGAACGAGTTGGTGGATGTCCTCCTGAGCGATGCGACGCCAAATTCTGGACAACTGGCGCTTATCATCGTCAAAAATCTTGTGATGTCTGGAGAGTCCTGCTCATAATGCTCCCAAAACTTCTCGATTGGGAAGAGACCCGACAACCTTTCTGACCAAGGCACCGTTGGGCAAGCACGAAGACAAGTACTACAAAACCTCGCCGTCTGCGGGTGGCCATCACCTTGCTGGAATGTAAGCCCAGGATGGCTTGCGTGAAGGCCAACAAATCGGGGCATAGAATCTCGTCAACGTGCTTCTATGGCGTTATAGTGTCGCGGATGACAACCAAAGGAGATGTGCTATGAAAATAAATTGCACCGAAGGCAATAACTCCTGAGCGATGTCGTGCCAAACCCTAGAAAACTGGCACGTTAGATCGACAAAATCCTGTGCTGCCTGGCGAGCCCTGCTCATAATGCTCCAAAAATTCTCGATTGGGAAGAGACCCGACAACCTTTCTGACCAAGGCAGCCTTTCGCAAGCACGAAGACAAGCATTACAAACTCTCGTCGTCTGCGGGTGGCCATCACCTTGTTGGAATGTAATCCCAAGATGGCTTGCGTGAAGGCCAACAAAACGGGGCATAGAATCTCGTCGACGTGCTGCTATGGTGTAATAGTGTCGCGAATGACAACCAAAGGAGATGTGCTACGAAAAGAAATTTGCAGCGAAGACCATCATCCCTGGTTGTCGGGCTTCATGGCAGGCGACACTCAAGTTGTTTTTTCATCGCTGTCTGGGGCTTCGTAAATACACGTCTTCAGTCTGGAATCTCATTGACTATGATAGACTTGTCTTCAGTGATGAGACTCTGTTCAAGCTGAGTCCCGATGACCAGCAAAGGTATTTCCCCAGCAGCAACCAGGACAACGAGGAGTGATGGTCTGGGACACCATTTCATTTCACAGCAGAACCCCTTTGGTTGTCACCCGCAGCACCCTTACAACACAGCGATTCATGGACAATATTCCTTGCTAGATTCGTTGCCCTTCGTGGCAAGCTATCCCCGGCTTAGGCGAGAGTTGCTACTGCTAGCCCTTGTGCTTATCAAACTTTTCCTTGGCCACCAGGGTCGGCGGATCTCTCCGCGACTGAGAGCTTTTGGAACATAATGGGCAGGGTTTTTCAACCACCTTGGCATTTTTACTATCTAAGACGCCAGTCGGACAGATTATGGCACGAGATCCCTCAGCAACAGATCCAACAAATCTGCCAGTCAATGTCCAGCCGAATGACTGCTTGCGGAAGGGGCCAGAGGTGGACCAACGCATTATTGACTGACTCAATTTGTGAAGTTCTTTCTTTTCAATAAATCATTCATTTATTTTTAGAAATAATAATCATTTGTTTATCTGTACGTTTATATCATAACTACCGATTTCCGTCTCATTTGGATAATTCCTTCGTAGTGTATCGTATTTTCCTTTATAATGTAAAAAGAAAGTATAAGCAAGAGGCATGGGAAACAGTGTGTGGGGAAACAGTGGATTCGCTTCAATATAGGAGGTTGGCGGACGAGTGGCGGATGATAAGGAAGATGTAAATGGCTAGCAATTCTGCACCACAATACAACCTATGTGTGTTGAAGAGTGGAAAAACCACTTTGAAGAACTTCTGGTAGAAAAAAGAAGAGGCCAGGTTATAGAAGTCTACAGCAGAGGCAGTAAACTAGGTATACAGAATCTATACTACGGGCAGAAACAAAACATGTACACCGAAAAAGGCAAGTACTGGATAGACAAGTGGGTCAGGAGAAGAAATATGGACCTTCTCAAGTAAACTTTTCCTATTTGGGACCAGGAGGGGGGTGGGGGGGGGGGGAGCGGGGGTTGGTAGCACTAAGAGACTGGTGTGTATCATATTCATCTGATATCTATATAAAAAAAAGCGAGAAGCACCCAGGCAATTATTATAGGATTAGTGTTATGGTGTCCATCAGAATACGTTTTAGGTTGGAGCATGAGACTGGAAGAAATATGTGAGAGGACCAGGCAGGTTTTATGGTTGGACGATCTTGAATGGATCATATCTTCAGCCTTACACAAGTAAGTGAGAAGCCGTGTTGTAAGGGCCATGAAGTACACCTGATATGCATGGATTCACAAAAAGCGTGTACTCGTAATTCTATGTCCATCAACGCATTATGGGAAGCGACAGAGTATATAAGTACAGAAACACAGAAAATAGAGTGTACTCCTAATTTAGAGAATATACTAACAGTCGTACGCAGTAGCTAAAATAAGGAGAAAGTTAAGTAAGCCATCCCAAACGTGGAGAGCTTGCATCTGCAGCTTCTCGCCATCATTCGTACTCCGAGAACAGTGGAATCATTGGTATGAGAGATCAAATCAACAGATCGCTCAGAAGGTTGACTGTGGAATGAAGGCGAAACGAGTTGTGATGAGATGGCCTCAGAACTACACTACGGCAATGAAAGTAAGCACGGATCCTTTCTGATGGGTTACACCACGAGAAGATCGGAGAGCTGTTCGACTGGGTGTAATGAGTGCATGGATGTCAACGACTGCATACTGGTCACAGTAACAGGCAGTGTCATGACGAACAACACGGAACAGAGTACCAAAAGCTATACTCACAGTCCCTGTTCCCATTCATCGTTTACTGCTGACACTTCGCCACAGACAGCAGACACTTATTTGCACGCGTGTGGAGCCAGAGTCAATTGGGACAATGAGTGGCATATTGTGGTGGCTGTTGGTGAGTTTCACGTCTGTTTATGACGGTCATGTCGAAGTCATTGCAAAAAATGTTCAAATGTGTGTGACATCTTATGGGACTTTACTGCTAAGGTCAGCAGTCCCTAAGCTTACACACTACTTAACCTAAATTATCCTAAGGACAAACACAGACACCCATGCCCGAGAGAGGACTCGAACCTCCGCCGGGAGCAGCCGCACAGTCCATGACTGCAGCGCCTTTGACCGCTCGGCTAATCAGGATCGGCGTAGTCATTGCATCTGTAGAGGAAATGGTGTTGGTAGCCATTAGATATGACAATAGGATCTCTTTGGTAATTGTTAAAGGAAGGCTAGGAAGGCTGAATGCTCTTCAGTAAATGGCAAGAATGATAAAATCTGGCTGGCGTCATACCCTTTGTGACCGGTATCAACGATGAGGTCGTAAGAGACTCAGCACAAACAAAGAATAGAGAAGGGACCATCTTGACATTTGTCGTAAGACATCAGGGGAAATCCCGCGGAACCTAAATCTTGCTGACGGGACGGGGATCTGAAACGCCACCCTACCGAATTCGATTCCAGTGTCCTACCTCTGAGACATCTTGGCTAGATACTTTTAAGGGCGTACATTCCGAGCAGGCACTTCACGCTCTACTAAAGTGAGAAAGCAGCTCTAGTAGCTGATAAACGACATCTCACCAGTCAACGCACGTATCGCAATGGGATAACGCTGTCGACATATGTCTCTAAGCCATGATGGTGTCTACCGAATTACTACTGGGTCTTTTTAACTTATATTGTGATGTAGTATGTGAAAGCCTTTACGTATGTTGAGTTATGTGCCCTTTTCCAGACACACTTACTCAGTTGGTTTTATCGCCACAGTAGTCATAAAAGCACTGCTTCTCAATCTGAATAGAGAGAGAGTGTAGTCACAGAGATATTATCCGTGAAATGCGTCGCCAGCACTATAGCAACCAACCATACATAGACTGTTTAGCCGCTTAGTTACTCAGATTGTAAGAAATGCGATTTGACAGCTTACTTTTCAATATTATATCCGACGTGAGAACATGGTTAACGACTTAGCCAGAATGATGTATCTGCACTAACAAAGCATTCACTTCCCTTTAGAGGCTCAAATTGATTCGGATGGGAATATGTAGTGTCCATTGGGTGTATTCTTTTGTTATCCCACACAGAAGCAGCTAAGGAACAGGGATAAAAACTGATACGTGTTAACGATATTTTCCTGTGCACTGAAATTGAAAATTCTGGAGAACAGCCATTTTACTGGTACTTCTTACCGTTTGAATACGTGTAACAGATAAATGGAAATATTTGTTTCAGAGCTCTGTAGTAGGTAAAGCAATTGCTCAAGTCCGAAGCACAAGGAGACGAACGTGTGATCTATAAGTGTGTTTATATTACTGCGCACAGACTAGCCAATTAGAAACTCCCCAGGGTAGCCGAGAGTTGGGTAGGCGCACGGGCCCCAGATCGAATCCGCCCGGCGGATTAACGACGAGGGCCGGTGTACTACTGGCCAGCCTGGATGTGGTTTTTAGGTGGTTTTCCACATCATACTAGGTGAATACCTTGCTGGTCCCCACGTTCCGCCTCAGTTACACGCGTCGCAGACATTTGAAACACGTCCGCACTATTTCACTATTTACAGTGGATGCAGGCATCTGGGGTACACTGATTCCATCCCTGAGGGTACAGGGTGGCGACAGCAAGGGCATCCGGTCACCCCTAAAACTAACCTTGCCAAATCCGTTGTAACTGCGCCGACCCTGCGATCGCTGCGGGACTATGGCGTAAGCGAAAGAAAGAAAGAAGAAAGACTAGCCAATGAGAAAGGGGTTACAAAACAGATTACCCGCAACTCTAGAACTTATACAGTGAACAGCTGCGACCACTCATTTGCTGATGTGTCGTATGTTATCGGGCAAAGTGTAGTGTAGTGTAGTGTAGCGCAGTGTTGTCAATACTCACAGCAGGTGGTGGCGGTGCGCAGGTGCGGCAAGCGGGGCGACGAGCTTGCCCGAGTAATAGGCGGCGGCGGCCGCGGCGGAGGCGGAGGCGGCGGACGGCGCGAGGGGCCCCGGCGCCGGCTGTGGGTGGGAGGCGGTGGGGGCGGCGACGGCGGGGGCGGGCTGGTGCTGGTGCTGCGGGGCGGCCGGCGGCGACGGGTCGCGGTCCTTGCTGGCCATGTCTGCCAGCGACCAGATGCGCGGCTTGCTGGGCCCCGCGGGCGCCGACTGCTGCGAGCTGAGCGGCGCACCCGCCCCCGCTCCCGCCCCCGCTGGCCGCGTGTACAGCAGATGCGGGGGCGGCGGCAGGCAGTCGGCCGGCGACTCGGGCCGCGAGCCGCCCCACTCGCTGCTGCGCGGCCGGTCGCCGTCCTCGCTGGACCCCGTCCCAGAGTCTTTGCAGTCTGCAACGCAAACAGACACTCAGCAACTCTCCGCGTATGTGGCTATACAAGGATAAAAATTATTCACCCATTAGAGGTACATATCGTGCTTCATATTCACGATAACCTGAATGAATATACCCAGTTCACGGAACGAAAAACACTCCTAAAGCATCACAGAACCACTGCTAGCCTCAATTACAGGTTCCACAACCTGAGAGGTAAGCGTTTCATTGACCCTCAGTGCAGTCTGTAAGGGAGCCACGATTCCTTACTCATATATAACCACATTTCTGCTCGCACAGGTCGATGGCAGGTAATAAAATAGATTGTCAAGTGCCGAGAGCGCCAAGTAAGGAAGTGTGATTGTTGGCAGGCAATGTGTGTGGCTTGATTGCTGTAAATGCGTAACGGGACGAGGCAGTCCTACCGACGCGGTAGATCATCATTGCCTTTGGTTGACCCTAAGTAAAACATAAGAATTATTCCGAATGGTGAAAAAGTGTTTCTACCAAAAGGTGATTACAAATACCGAGTGCCGATATTACGCGTTCTCGTCGACCGCGCCGGCTAATGTATTGCTGCGAAGGTATCGTGTGCGGATTTTTGTAACAGCGTATTTCACCTGAGTTGAGATTTAACATGAATTGATATGTATAATAATAGCAGTCGTTGTCTCCAGTTGCGTTTAACGAGAATATATACAAGGTGCAAACTCTCGCTGATTAATGCAAAACCTCATTTTTCTTAGTATAGCATTAATGAGCAACAAAATTCCGACTGAAACAACTCTCGTAGCGCTTAAGACCTGTCAACGCTATCCATTACGTCACGGTCGTTGAAACAAAAGGTTAAGCTGCTACATTATTAGATCACTAACAATAGAAAATTTAATAGGGGTCTTTTAAATTCGTCCTTACATCATTTGAAAAGAATCAAACCCGCTGTTCATCGGACCACACTAGACAGCTTCCGGGTAGTTCTTTGTTGTTGGCTCATTGGAGACATGCAGCTTCCAATGTCACTTTGAGCAATGGCTTTTTACAGGGTACTCTGTACAACGATGCCTCGGAAGACCCAATGGTACTTACGACCGCCATGTCATCCTCAATCGACAGACTTCATGCGGATATGGAGAGGGGGTCTGGTAGGTCGTTATCAGTTTTCGTGGACAGAAGAGCTACTTGTCAATCAAGTAGCAACTCAATTGGCCTCGCAAGGGCTGAGTGCACCCCGCTTGCTAACAGTGCTCGGGAGACCCGAATGGTCACCTATCAAAGCGTTAGCCAAGCCCGACAGCGCTTAACTTCGGTGATCTGACGGGAACAGTTGTCGCCATTGCTACAAGACCATTGGCGTTTGCAAGGTACCCGACTCCAGATGTTCTTTGCGCACAGTTCCCTTCGCTATGTTCGCTCGAAAAATTGTTGACACCGATCTGCAAGCACGGACAACGATAACTTCTGTAGACGTTGAAACCGGTTGCCATTGACAAGGCGTCAATGGTCTCTGTCGGTTACGGTCACTGTTCTTACGCCGGGTTACCTGGTTGCTAGTGGTAAACCATTCCATGTAGACAACTTGGACAGTCTGCGATGATGCACCAACAAATCGGGCAACTTCATTTAAGACCTGGTTATGGGGTCGTCGAAACACGACAGCTCCTTTCTGTTCTTCGGTAATTTTTCCACATCAACCCATCTTACGGCCCAAAAAAATGACATATACTGGCTGGGAGCAGGCATTGATTGAACTCGGATGGGAATATGAAAATTTGTGCCAGAGCTGAATTCGAACCCGGGTCTCCCACTTAATAGGCAGGTCTCTGTCCACTGAGCCATCCAGACCCATCGGTTAAAGCAACTGCTCTGACTACCCTAGCACGCCTCCAGTCGGACCAAAATTTCCAACTAATCCACACACTACTAATTTTATGTCCTTTGCTCATTAACCTAATTATTCGCGGCAATTCGCCGATTCCCGTAAGAGTTCGAGCCCGGTGTGCATATTCAGTAAAGAAATCACTGGCCGTCACACTTTTATACGAGTACATTAGCAGGATGCTAATTATAGGCATATACATACCAGTTCATTACCAGAACTTACGTCAGTGACCGCATGGTACCGTTTCTACACCATCTACCATGCTCCAAAGCGATCAGTGTGTTCTTTTGACAAGGGTCAGTAATATTTTGTCAGGTGGCCGTTTAAATGTGTTTGTGTCCTCTATGCGAGTCTAAAGATCGGTAGTGATCTTGTTTATTGGTTAAGCAGTAATTTCTGTGGAAACTTGCGGCACCTTTTGAGTAAGTTGTCCTGTATAGCTGGTTGTTTGCGGCTGTTGGCAGAAAGCTGTCGACAAGCCGACTGTTGCGTGATGCGGTGAGCTTTTTGCTCGCAGCTGCCTGTTGTGCTCGGGGAACGAAGTAGAAGACTCAGAGAGGGCGTCGGAGAGGCGTGCCGCCCATCTTGTGTGTGGCTGCACAACACCACGCACCAAATAGTACACAGTATACCCCCCCCCCCCCCCTTCCCGGCCGCCGCCAGCTCTTGCCGCGCCGCTGCCCTCGAATACAACCCCACCAGAAGCTGGGGCTGCAGCCATTCATCAAACGTCGCCCGCAAACGTCTCCAAAAGCGTGCTTGGTGACATTTCAAGAGAGGACCAGCAGTGTGAGAGATTTCCTCTGAGTGTCGCAGACTGGTATCTCCACATCTCTTCCCAGAGGCCCTTCTTACGCTCCTAACCAGTAACAGAAGATTGCTTTCTCGGTCAGTGAGCAGTGATAATGATTATTTACCTGACTTATTTCGAGACGCAACAGATCTGCAGTACAAAGACTACTGCTGTCGCCTGGGGTCAATAGTGTTTTTGATATGAAATCTGATAAATCTGAGAGTTTTAATTACCAGTAGGACCACTATAAGAACGCAACTTCATTAGTGGCATTCAGTGTCGCGGTAGGCAGTGGTCATATTGTTTTGGCTTTTCAGTGTTAATACGAAAGCTATATGTGAATTTAGGATGAAGTTCAGCGATGAAATTTTCTTGCGTTGTTTGCTGTGTAACAGAGTTCATAGAGCTTCAACTGCTGTGGAAACGGTCATTAAGAAAACTGTTGCATTCCTCCACTATGACGCTCTTACTTGTCCTCTCTCTTAATTGGCTATTACACTAGCTAGTACAAAACGTGAAGTACCCAGAAATATGTGAGGCTATTTCAGTGACTGCAATATTGAGTCTAATTCACAAAGATCTTGGCAGTATGAGCCCAGTTATCAGTATGACATTGCCCATCCTCTGGTCTAGATGTATGCAGTGATTCGGTTGGACAGGGTGTCATAAAGCTGTCACATTTTCTTCTGAGTCAAGCTGGCGCAGATTATAGCTGGTCCTTGACTTCCTTGATACCGGAATTGGGGTAGTTGACGGCATCGCCAATTGATCTGCCAGTTCTGAAGCCGAATTGATGTTGGCTCATATCCCTGAGAGCTCTGTGTGTTTGCAGGCACTTAAACAGTAGCTTTTCCTGAAACTTTGTTAGGGTATTTAGTAGGCATATTGGCCTGTAAGTCTCTGGATCTGAAGGATCCCTGTCCTCTGATTTCTTAATAATGACTGCTTTGGAGGTTTTCCATATTGTAGGTACGCTGCCCATTAGTAAGGTATCGTTCAGTAACGTTGTTAGGAACGAGGTGGTCTGCGGCGCTAGTTTTTTCAGTGTTTCCGAGTCGATACAATCTGGTCCAGGTGCTTTCTTGCTTTTGAGTACTCCACGTAACGGCGTGTGAATCAAAACACACATGTCGTGGTTACCGCCATCTCCAAGCAGACCTCCCGACGGTGAGTACCTAGTTCTCCAGCGGGTGACAAAACCGCCGCATCAGAATGTCACCGACTTCCACTCGGACTTGAGGAGCGTCCTCGGCAGCCGTGAGTCTGCTACTGGATTGAGCGGATTTTTCCAGTTGGGGAGAGGGCGGCATCTACAAGGCTATTCAAGAAGACAGCCCAAACGTCCCAGCCCCTAATGAGATGATAGCACACTTTGCTGTCGGTAAAGTAGTAACGGTGTGACAGCAGTGCTGACTTCCTTGCACTTGGCGGACGCTGCCAGCGCCGTGCGTGGGCGTGTGTGGGGTGGCGCAGCCCCGGCTACGGCCCCGCGCACCCTCGCGGAAGCGCGGCTCACCGACCAGGCGAGGGCGGCTCTTATCGTGACTCCTAATCTCGTTATCAGGACCGAGTCAAATTAAATCGCAGTTGGCTATTTATGGGCTATTGAGCGCTGGGGTCTGGCGACATATGGAGAGGGCGCGAGCCCCCGCCTGGGGATTCCATTTACTGCAGTCATCTCAAGACATTATCAATAACTCGCGGCCCGGCACCCACTCGCACTCGGGATTAAAATATCTGCCACGACAGCTGCGAAGGGGACGTCACGGTCGGGGGAGCGGCCGACTTCCACACTCGCAAGTGGCGAGCAGGCGGGCTGAAAGCCACCCCCACACTCCTGTGCGCTAAGGAGAGTTGGCCTAAAGCACGCACGTGACAAAAAGCGCTCCCCCATTTCCCCACACTGTTTGTAGCTAACAAAGATCTCATTTTACATCTGTTGAAGTCCACATATTGTAAAAATGTATTTAATGTGTGTGTGTGTGTGTGTGTGTGTGTGTGTGTGTGTGTGTGTGTGTGTGTGTGTGTGTCCTCCTAAACCAATGGACCGATTTCAGTCAATCTTGGTATACATATCCCCTACAGACAAGCATAAATCGCTGTGGAGGTAAGAGACACCCACCTATTGTAGTTCAAGAGATACAACTTAATAATCAATGAGATACTTGAAAAAATACCGCATCATGCATGAAGTTTTAATACACTTATTCTTTGCTACTAAGACACTCCTATGGTTGATACAACATAAGGACGTCCCTGGCACCTGGCAGCGTCTTTGGCAACTTTCACATGCGAAGCGAAAATATCTGTGGGCTAAACAATAACCCTGAAGAGGCTTTTCCAAGGAGACGTTTCCGTTTCCAAAATCGCGTTGTAGACACGCGAAGCAGCTGCGCCCAGTGTATAGAAATTCTACAGGCTACTGTACTTACATATTTGTACATTACAAATATTTCTTTGTAGGACTGTTCCAAAAATTCAAAGGTGTTTCCACAAATAGATGAAAACGAAATTTCTTAGATATTACACAACAAACATAGTTCATTTTTTTCTTTAGTTTCTAACAGAAAATCGGCACAATGAATACGCGGGGCATGTTGGATTGTGTATACACACCTCGCTCGAAAACGGCGTTGAAACAAAACCGGACACGTCCCCGTCTGGTCAATCTGATTTAGGTTTCTCGCGGATTCTCGTAACTATTCCAGTCATTCCCGTTTATAAGAAGCGTGTCAGAACAGACGTTCAAAACTATTCGCCAGTAGCTATGACATTGGTCTTAAGCGGAATTTTGGAACACGTTTTATGCCTGTAGTATTATGACATTTCTGGAGACCGAAAATCTCTGTAGGAATTAACTTGTGTTCCGAAATCGGTGATCGTGAGAAATTCAGCTCGCTCATAAAGCAGTAGATCCCGGCGCCCAGGTTGATGCCGCGTTCCTTGACTTCCGCAAGACGTTCGATGCAGTTCCGCACTGCCACCTAAGGAACAAAATACGATCATACGGAATATCAGACTGACTGTCTGACTGGACCGAAGAGTATGTTAATTCTTAATGGAGAGAAATCTTCGGCGGATAACGCCGAAGTTCCATGGTGATGCTGAAGCATACAGCGAAGTTGCAGCGCTATAAAATTGTAGAAAAATGCAGGAAGAGCAGCAGATGATCGACACTCCGTGCAGGAACTGGCAGTTAGCAGCTGCACTCTGCGCATAAAAAGGCAGACAAACCAGGTTCATTGGAACACTCCTCAGGAAATGTAATCCGTCAACAAAGGAGGTAAGGTACAAAACCATCGTTCGAACGATATGCTTGTCGGTATGGTATCCGTGCCATATAGGAACAATAGAGGAAATAGAGAAGATACAAAGAAGAGCAGCACGTTTCTTTACAGGTCCATTTAGTAGGCGCGGAAGCGTCACGGAGATGCTCAGCCAGCTCCAGTGGCAGACGATGCAAGGGAGGCGTTCTACATCGCGGTGTGGCCGACTGTTAAAATTCCGAGAAGCACATTCCTAGAAGAATTGACCAACATAACTGCATCCTGGTACGTATATCCCACGAGAAGGATGATAAAATTAGAAAGATTCGAGCTCACAGACGCTTAGCAGCAATCGTTTTGCCCGCGAAACATTCGCGACTGCAACAGGAAAAGGGGGGTAGTGACACTGATACACGAAGTATCCTCTGCCACACTCCGTAATGTGGCTTCTGGAGTGCAGACGTAGATGTAAACACTTGACTGAATCCTCAAGCAAAGCCTTTATTTCCTAGGTCATTTTTTCCTGATCTTACGATCAGTTTTAACGAAAGCCTGATATTCAATTGCTATCTTCGTTCGAAAGGTGTAAGAGGGTAATTCGAAAAGCCCAAACAAGTGTTTCATCAGAACACTAAGGCGTTGACGCGTATATAGAATAAATATGCACGCAGTTCCCAAGGCTGCATGGGGTCCATAGCAAACAGATACTCCACAATACGAGAAAACAGAAACTACGGTGACCTTACTGCAGACGGCTGTTATCACCACTTAGAAATTGTATCTTCTATTCGAATATTTCAATCTACAGTATGAATTTTCATTCTGCCGCGAAGAGTACGAGAATTTGAAACGTTTTTGCAGCTTAAAAGTGTCATGTTTGGACGGTAGGAAAGAGGCACTGGTGAAAGTAAATCTGCGAACAGGTGTCTAGAGGCGCGCCTGGATTTTTTCAGTCGGTAGAGCAACATTCCTGAGGAAGTCACAGGTTTAGGCTAAGTGTCCCGATACGGTTCAAATGGCTCTGAGCACTATGGGACTTAACATCTTAGGTCATCAGTCCCTTACAACTACTTAAACCTAACTAACCTAAGGACATCACACACATCAATGCCAGAGGCAGGATTCGAACCTGCGACCGTAGCAGACCCACGGTTCCGGACTGCAGCGCCTAGAACCGCACAGCCACCACGGCTGGCAGTTCCGATACGGCACACAGATTTCATCAGCAGAGAAGTTTCACTTCCGTCTATTTGGCTTACTGAAGAATCATTTAGGTTAAAGGTAAATGAAAAGTACGGACGTTCACGTCAACGGGACATGGTTTTAAAGGCTTCTACTAGCTACAGCTGTGGGTGAATTGTTTATGAGACCATAGTCGAGTATTATTGAGTACCAGCAGCCAAACAAATACATTGTCGGTATTAACTTACTCCCGTATGACAAAGAGTGAAGAAAGTAGTTATAGATTAATACAAACAATAAAGATGCAGGTAATCGCGTTGCGAGAAATTTAGAGAGACAACAGGAGAAGCAGATGCTAACCCAAAAGGTTTCTTGCAGAAAATTCCTGCGGTGGAAACTGCTGTGACTTGAGATCGAATGATGACATAAATGGAGATACAGTTTGTATCAATGTGCAGGATGCCGTGTTTGGAGATGATAATTACTCTGTAGCTATCATACGCTTCGAATTTGATAAGCAGGTGATGAACCAGTCTATCGTCTTGTTGAGTCCGTTGAATAGTATTACATGTACCTTAAGTAACGTAGATATTTCATTTTCGATTATAAAAGTTAGACACTTTTATGTCGTTAAGAAAACCATTGTTTCTGTAGTAACACAGGTTTTTATTTAGCAGTCTGGATTGGAACTTAGAGTCATGAAATGGATTCAAGCACATGTAGTTAAAGAGAGGTGCATCTGTTGTGATTGGCACTATCTAATAATCTATCCACACGTTTTTAAATCGGTAGAACTAATCCAAACAACGCCCAACGACGAAAAGAAAGTCACATCCCCCTGTGAATATTTGTGTTTAGCTTGATTGTGGACACGCTAGAGTATTTTTGTGTTTTTCACATCATATTGGGAGACGGTTCTATCTGACATTTTAAACAGTAATTTCTAGTAATAGCCAACTGAAATTTATGGACAAGCATAAATATTCTAAATTTATACTGTCCTTGAGAATACGTCAACGTGTCCATAGCTCACACAGAAGGTAGAAAGAAGTAAATGTACCTACAAACTTTGTCGAGAGATACTCTTAAAATGCGTGGCTTCATAAGTAAACTACACGTTTGCATGTCCTTATTCAACCTCCATTTATATAGGGACGCAAACTTACGTAATACTAACCAGGAAGTGTATATGAAAAAAATTATTTTGAAGGATCTACATAGTTGATTGTCTTAAACTTTTAAATGAAATTGTTAAACTATCGCATAGCGCTGTTCAGATATTATGCACACGCAAACACTACAAGAGCTGAAATTATTTGTAAATTTCGAAATGTCGGCCATGTGGCATATAACAGAGTGTCTTTTGATGCACGGAGTAAGATTCATACTTGTCAAGGAATAGGCACTTCGTTGAATGGCATAGGAATAACTGTACTCCGACGTAATCCGCACTTGTGGCTGAGAATGTTATGCACTGGCGGATGAAATAGCGTTCAGCATGAACTGTGGAGGGTGAATCCTGGTGACGGCAATATAAAAGTTATTACCGCAGCTGGGGATGGGTTGATTTGGGGGAAAGAGACAAAACAGCAAGGTCGTCGGTTTCGGATGCGGGAAGTCAGTCGGCAGTGCCCTGTCAAAGGAACCATCCTAGCATTCACCTGAAGCGATTTAGGGAAATCACGGAAAACCTAAATCAGGATGCCCGGACGCGGGATTGAACCGTCGTTCTCCTGAATGCGAGTCCAGTGTGCTAGCCACTGCGCCATATGGCTGGGTACCGCCGCTGAGGCCGTAAGCGGAAATGACCGTTTCTTGAACAGACAAATAACCCTTCTGCTGTGCGCCCGGTAGTCCACTACGTCTTTGCGAGTGAGGCAGAGAGACACCCTAACAACTATCAGGCGGCGGTCAAAAACATTAGGAGACTCGCCGATTATAGTACGTCTGTGAGATAAATTCGTTAAGTTCGATACTTCCCTTCCTGCTTTATCATCATAATTATTTATTGTTTTGTATACTTATCATTTCACGTTAGAGTATGTAAAGATAAATCTCTAGGAAGCTAACGTTCAGTATCGAAGAGCTCAAAAAGCGCACGAAAAGCGTGGAACATATGATTCTGTACAATCGTATCTATGTAATGTGTAAACTACGTAATTACAACAATCAAAATAATCGAATTTACGGCGTACTCGACGATGGACACCCAGTAATAACAGACATCTCCTTGGGGTAATTAAAAAATGGTTCAGATAGCTCTGAGCACTATGGGACTTAACTTCTGAGGTCATCAGTCCCCTAGAACGTAGAACTACTTAAACCTAGCTAACCTAAGGACATCACACACATCCATGCCAGAGGCAGGATTCGAACCTGCGACCGTAGCGGTCGCGCGGTTCTAGGCGCTACAGCCTAGAACCGCGCGACCGCTACGGTCGCAGGTCCGAATCCTGCCTCTGGCAAGGATGTGTGTGATGTCCTTAGGTTAGTTTACAGCCTACAACCGCGCGACCGCTACGGTCGCAGGCTCGAATCCTGCCTCTGGCATGGATGTGTGTGATGTCCTTAGGTTAGTTAGGTTTAAGTAGTTCTACGTTCTAGGGGACTGATGACCTCAGAAGTTAAGTCCCATAGTGCTCAGAGCCATTTGAACCATTTTTAATTACCCCAAGGAGATGTCTGTTATTACAGGGTGTCCATCGTGGAGTACGCCGTAAATTCGATTATTTTGATTGTTGTAATTACGTAGTTTACACATTACACATTACATAGATACGATTGTACGGCACTTCGGCCGGCGGAGTAATTACACGTAGAACAAAACATCGGTTTCATTCGTCAGGAGAGAAGCCAAGCGTTCGCTATAACAGTACCTTTCCAGTTTCATGGTTGAACAACCATTTGTATTTTAGTAGATAGTGCAAGACAAACTTCAGTTTCTTCTGTAACTTAAATATACTGAAAGGAAAGTGCCATATTAGTCAAAAAGCTAACCCCGAATTTATAACGAACCAGCCATATTTATTTGACTCGTGTTTCACAATCCGAAACTTGTCCAGCGACTATAAGCAGAAAACACTGTTCTCTGCGAGCGGAGGGAAAGAACAGAGCGTTTCGCCGTATCAGAAATTCGCGCCGACAGCTCCACCCTCGATATTCACAAGGCGACGGCTGCTTTTCCACCCCTCGGCTTTGTTGCTCAAGTCGGCACTCCCTTAAAAACTTGTTCCAACCCCTTGACTCACTTAATTATTTCCTTCCAGATCCGTGATTAATGCCCGGGGGCGTCATAAAGCGGACTGCGTGATTTAAACTCCGCCACGCCGCCTACAGCTGGCAGACAATTTGCACAGTACGGTGCGCCGCTGCCCGCGTGCTGTGCGCTGCGTGGTGCGTGGCGCGTGTGCGTGGAGGCAGCGGCGCGGACGCGATCGCCGCCAGAGCCGGCCGCCGCCCAAAACACCCGCATTAATACTCCAAAGGCCGGCCGCGTCCATCAATTTCAGAGTCCGGCGGGCGCCGCTGGTCCGCTTTTCGCAATTTCAGACCTCGCTGCCTCTGTTTCGGCCGATTTACCGAATGCCACCCCTCTCTCTTTCTGCCATCGGCTTTTATTTGGCGCATTGCCTCGGCGTACACGCCCTTGTGCTACGCGCGGAGCCGCCACCGTTGTGGCTGTCGAGCCGTTTTTATCCTCCCTGCCGCAGTGTCCTTTCAGGCAGATATTCCGCTCCCCGTTTTTTTTTTTATTCACCTTGCATCTCTATTTACTGATCATGCCCTTGTGCACATGTAATTTCGTTTCTGCTCAGTTGGCTGTAGTGTGAATAAAATGCAGACTAGCTATAGCACGAAAGAATTTCTGAAAAAGATGAATTTATCCACATAGAATATAAATTTGAGTAAGTTATTTTTGAAGGTATCTGTGTGCAGTGTAGTGTTGTACGGAAGTGAAACCTGGATCATAAGCAGTTCAGACAAGATGATAATAGAAGCTTTCAAATACGGTGATACAGAAGAATGGTGAAGATTACGTGGCTAGATCGAGTGACAAATGACGAGCAACTGAATCGAGTAGAGGAAAGTATAAATTTGTCGCAACAACTGACTAATATAAAAGGACGCTTTCAATGGCATTCAGGAATTATCAGATAGGTAATGGAGGGAAGCGTGTATGAGAGGAGAGTGGTGCCGCGATAAAAATATTGTAGAGGGAAACGAAGGAACGAATACAGTAAGCATGTTCAAATTGTCGTAGGCTCCAACAGTTATTCGAGACGAAGAGGCTTGCACAGGAGGGAGTAGCAGGGACAGCTGAATTAAACCACAACAACAACGGCGTTAGTCGTCATCTGGATGAAACTGTTCAAAGATGTGTTTCTCCAGTTTTCGCTACTACATAATATTAAGTACATTATCTCTTGCTAGCTACAGTCATCTTTATGATTTGAAGAAATTCTTAAAACCATACGTGTCTGGACTGGCGCACGAAGAGGTTAGTTTCATTCGTTTGACTTCAAAAAGTTCGTGAGTGGAGATTTGATGTCAAGCTGGGTCCGTGACAGGAAAGATTCAGAGAAGAGCCACAGCTTTGTTTGATTATTGTGAGGGACTCACGGAAATGCTCAAGCGACTGCTATACGAAACTAAAAGAAAAATGTGTTACAGATCACGGAAACCTGACGCTAAAGTTCACTGGAGCTGTCGTTACAAGAAGAGAGAGTCACTTTACTTCCTTAAATGTACACTGACCGAAGTGAAACAGTGTTTGAAGCACTGGACTCCCAGTTGAGAGAACTGGAAATCAAATCTCTTTCATTACAGGGTATTGATAATATCGTCTTCTGTCTTTACTCTCCAGGTGCGTTCCGTGTAATGATACTAAAGATAAAATTAAAGAACTTCAGAGTTATATGGAGGCCTGCTCACCATCGTTATTACCATGCAACATTAGCGGGTTAGATATGCAGGAGGTTATTAAAATGTGTTCATTACATACGCTAATTTACTTATAGGAAGATTCCTTCAGTAGCTACTCGACGAATTGATTTCCACATTAAATCTTACTGCGCTACTACTCCGCCACGAATGTTGCTGTCAGCTGCAACCTAAACACCCTTATGAAATATCTAAATCAAGCTACTGACTCTACGATCTTTAGAGGGATTCTCCATAAATCTTTCTAAACAATGACAAGATGCAGTTATCGGACAGATACTTATTTTGCTTGTAGTAACTACATAATGAAATACTCAAATGTACTGCTAAAAATAAGCAACGAGTGGTCAGTGTCACAGTTGGTAATGTGACCATCTAGCCGATAAATCCAAGTTTTAACATTCTCCTCAGATTAAACTTCAGTACCCGAGGAAGACTGTAAACCACACATATTTTATTCTACGAGAAACACTTTCCCATTTCACCCTCTGTACCATCCGAATGTGCCTCAGAGAATAACTCAAAGATTCTAGTTACCACTGTTCTCCTCCTGTAAGGAAAACTCACGAACGTTCTCGTATAGAATTCATTACACTGGTGGAATGAATAAATACATTTCTACACATTTCTACATCTCTTCTCTAAATATCACTGTGAAACCCATGTCGTAGAGTATTTACCATTGTACTGCTTACACAGGGTGGTGTGGTGTACTGCTAGAGTCTTCATTTAATGCAGCTTCTTGAGGCTTGGTAAGTAGGGTTTCGCGTATCAGTAGGTGCGTATCTTCATGCGTTTTGTTATCATGTCTGTGGCTCTCTTCCAAGTGTCAAGTACACCGTGACCATTCGTGCTCCCCTTCTTTGAGCGCGTTATACGAGTATATCCTACTTAATTCCTCTTAGGTACTGGTCCTACGAACTAGAGCAATACTCTTTGGGTGGTAATACTACTGTTTTGTAAGCCATCTTCTTTGGAGACTGACTGCATTTTCCCAGTATCCTAGCAATGATTTGAATCTGCCTCTTTCATTAACGTCGGCCGTGCCAATGTGATCATTCGATTTCATATGCCTAAGAATTTTTTACACCCAGATATTTGTGTATCAGTTGACTGATACCACTAGTGACTCACTAATATTGTAGTTATAGGATACTTTGTTTTAATTTTTTAATTTTCTAAACAAAGCAAGCTGCCAATGTTAACACAACCTGGAAATCTTATAGACAAAGTTTGGAGAAGTCAGAGTGATATCGCACGTTAACAGCCTGAGGTCTGAACAATACAAAGAGCTATGAGGCGAAAATGGCTACACGTTCGATACGTAGGTCGAAATTTCTTATGTTAGAAATAGCGTCCAGTTGGGATCGCTAATAACTACGAGCCTAATAATGCGTAAACAAAGGCCGAGGCCAAGAACGGATAAATCGTCTCAGTAATTGTTTTGTACCAGTGCAAGAGCAAGCGCGTTAATATTCCGCATTAGCTTCATGTAAAGTTGTAATTTTGTGTACCGTCGAAACGCGTTTAGGTAGCACAGTGATTCTGGTGTCATTCGTAGGAATATATGTGAAAATCCGTACCGAATTGAAAATTACAAAATAATGAAAGATACCATCTCGTATGACTCGTAACGTGCCGGGAATTTTAGAAAAATGTAAGTCAGAGGAAAGTTCGCGTCGCAAGGAATAGACAAAGCCTGGAAAGACCAGTGTCGAGAGAATGCAAAAGCTAAGGTAGCGTTGGAAAGAAAATAAAAAAAGAAACACGGAGAAATGAGATTATATGCCTGGCGCAACGGGAATTTTGCATTCTGCGGCTAGCGACAGACCTAACTTCTACGGATCATATACAGGCGTCGTTGGCACGGGAAACAGAAGGCGGTGACGTTAGACACTGAAATGACAAAAGCCATGGGACACCTCCTAATATCGCCTCGATCCTCCTTTTTCCTGTTGTAGTGCAGCAACTCGACGTACTACGGACTCAACAAGTCGTTGGAGGCTCCCTGCAGAAATATTGAGCCATGCAGCCTCTATAACCGTCGATAATTGCGGAAATGTTGCCCGGTTATGTCCCATATATGTTCGATGGGATTCATATCGGGCGATCTGGGCGGCCAAATAATTCGCTCGAACTGTCCAGAATGTTCTTCAAACCAATCGTGCAGTCTGGAACCGCGCGACCGCTACGTCGCTGGTTCGAATCCTGCCTCGGGCATGGGTGTGTGAAAGCCTTCGGTTAGTTAGGTTTAAGTAGTTCTAAGTTCTAGGGCACTGATGACCTCAGCAGTTAAGTCCCATAGTGGCCAGAGCCATTTGAACCAATCGCGAACATGGCTCGTCGTCGTGCACAAAAATTACATCGTTGTTTGGGAACATGGAGTCCACGAGCGGCTGCAGTTGGACTACTCCAGTCAACGATCGGTCCAATTGGAAGAGAGGAACCAGTCCATTCCACCAGCTTGCACACTGCCTTGTTGAGAACTTTGGTCCATGGCTTTCGTGGGGTCTCCGCCACACGCGAACCCTACCATCAGCTGCCACCAACAGAAATCTGGACTCATCTGACCAGACCACGGTTTCCCAGTCGTTTAAGGTCCAGTCGGCAGGGTCACGTTCACAGGAGAGTCGCTGCAGGTGATGTCGTACTGTTAGCAAAGCTACTAGCGTCGTTCGACTGCTGCCATAACCCTTTAGCGCCGGATTTCGCCACGCTGTCCTAACAGATACGTCCGTCGTACGCCCCACATTGATTTCTGCGGTTATTCCACGCGGGGTTGCTTGTGTGTTAACACTGACAATTTTGCGCAAACCCCGCTGCTCGTAGTCATTAAGTAAAGGTTCAAAAAGTGGCTCTGAGCACTATGGGACTCAACTGCTGAGTTCATAAGTCCCCTAGAACTTAGAACAACTTAAACCTAACTAACCTAAGGACATCACACACATCCATGCCCGAGGCAGGATTCGAACCTGCGACAGTAGCGGTCGCGCGGTTCCAGACTGTAGCGCCTAGAACCGCTCGGCCACTCTGGCCGGCATTAAGTAAAGGCCGACGACCTCTGAGTTGCCCGTGGTGAGAGACAACCTCCGAAATCTGGTATTCTCGGGTACACTCTTGACACTGTAGATCTCGAAATATTGAATCCCCTAACCGTTTCCGAAATGGAATGTCCCATGCGTCTAGCTCTATTTACCACTCCGCGTTCAAAGGGTGTTAATTCCCGTCTTGCGGCTATAATCACGTAGAAAACCGTTTCATATGAGTCACCCGAGTACAAATAATAGCTGCACCAGTGCAGTGCCCTTTCATACCCTGTGAACGAGATACCACCGCCATCAGTATATGTGGATATCGCTATCGCATTACTTCTGTCACCTGAGTGTTGACATATGTGGCAACACGACAAAAAATCGCTCTGAGCACTATGGGACTTCACACCTGAGGTCATGAGTCGCCTAGATCCATGCCAGAGGCAGGATTCGAACCTGCGACAGTAGCAGTCACGCGGTTCCAGGCTAAAGCGCCTAGAACCGCTCGGCTACACCGACCGGCGCAACATGACAGCGCCAGACGATTATGTATCGTGATCACCAAATAACACTTATTGCCAATCGACGCATAAACATTGGAGATCAATGCACGCACACCGACGGAGGGTGCTACGGTAGACTGATGTTACTGATAATAAAATTAGATTTTAATACGGAACATTTGCTATGGTTGAAACCCCTCGTTTCCAGGAAAATCTATGACGCGGAGCTGAACTACTCCCAAAGACTTTTCTTCCGAGGTGTGGCAGACACACCAAACCTGAACGTGCCAGAAAGGTCGATTGGATGCACAGTGGAAGCTTCATTGCAAACATCTCGCTTTTCTGGTATGTACGAAGGCGAGAGTGTGGCTGGGCGTAAGAGACCCAAGTAATAGTCGCAGAGCACGAGGCGACGGTAGGAGCAAAGAGTAGGTGACAGCCAGAGATCGTTAACAAGTGACGCAAGCCCGTCGCGTCGCTGCCACCGTGCCTAGCTGACTCAGTCGCCGGTCAGGCTGGGTATTAATAGAGCGGAGCGGTGATATTGCGCCACCCTGATATTTGCACGCTTTTACGAGCCCTCACACGTGCCGTCGCGGGACCGTGAGTCGCGTCGCGTCGCGTCGCCGGGGATTTTCATCTCGGCCTGGGGACACGCCGCCGCTCGTCTTTCTTTAAATATCTATTTGGACAGCTAACACAAACAAGCGGATGAAAGTGGACGGCGTAATTTAGTACCGCGGGTGCACAGTTACCCTGATAGAAGCATAGGTCGCCAATCGTCGGGCTGACTCAATAACTCTTCCGTCAAAGGCGGCCGGCGGCCGCGCGCCGCTTTGAGCCAAGGAAGGCCTGTCAACACGGCCGCTTGGAAGTTCCGGTGTCGGTAATATGCTGATGGGAAGCGAGCGGGCTTCTTTTTTTTTTATTTTAAGTCAGTCGAAAGTTGGCGCGCGCGGGCATGTGTGTGTGTGTGTGTATGTGTGTGTGTGTGTGTGTGTGTGCGCGCGATGCAGTGCTCAGCGCTGTAAAAGAGCACCTAAATTAAACCTCTTCTCTGAATAATGCATAAGATGGCTCACAAGGCGGGCAAGATGAAACAACATCGTTTGAAAATTCATCAGACTCGCGGGGGGACGGACTCTGAAGCGTGTGAGCAGCTATGCGTACGGCGTGAACAAAGGGCGTATAGTTACACGCATTTTTCGGTGAGCTCTCCTTTCGCAACGTAGAGTGCCCTGTTGGGTAATGTTTATAGAGAAAGCCATGGATAAAGCCTTTACTAGAATTTCAGGTTTCTTTCACAATTATCAAGTAGCTTTTGTCTTTCGTATTAATTTTGTTCCACGAGTACACGGAGAAACCTGAAATTAACCAAGTTCATTCATTGCGTACGACATATAGGTAACTCAGCCACACTACAATAAACTAAAGTCTTAAGGAGCAAGGCGCAACCGAACCAGCGACTCGTCTGTTTTCCACCTATAACGGACCTGGTCCTAATGCTGACTCAGCGTATTTGTAAGTGCTAAACGTATCGTCGAAATTTTGAGCAGGGAGAAGTGTTTCTTGTCTTTCACTTCCCGTCAACAGTATTTTGTGAGTTTATAATAAAAAACGAGAACCCGTAAACAACTACCCCAATAATGACCTGTTTTAATTTGCGAGCAAGGCTGCTGAGGCGATAAGAGCTGAATATCACAATAAAACAAGTAACAAAAGCAGAGAAAATCGTCATCGCTGGACACGGAATAACGCTTCTCAGTCCATTCTGGACACACTCCATCTTGCGGTAAACGATAGACACTGAGAGAGATTGCTTTGCAGTCGAACCACTGCATAAGTATTTGGAGAAATCTGGCTACAGCGCATGTTCTGGAATACCGACGTGTTTTCTGTGATTTCTCTACTTCAGGTGAATACCTGCAGGATATCTTTGGAACGCCTACGTCATTTACTTCTTTGATACTTTGTCAGCAGAACTAACGACCGCCACTAATCATCAATCTGTCTACGACACGTTACATTCTAACCTTATTCCATTCCAGTTCTACGTCCTGATGGGATCACGAAGACAGTGCTTGTTGTATTGGGTACGGCTTTCATCGCACTGTCGAACATTTAGCAAGCAGTAACTAGACAGACTTGTTAACCGTTCCGTACGTGGTAGAGAAGACTCAGTGAAACGTGAGCGTTTGATTCATGAGTCCTCTCTGCAACTGGTTTGCTCTATCTTATTAACAATGTTGTGTAAGTGCGACTGTCACTCGGACAGGCTGACAGGTTCGTTAGCGCTGGATTACGGTAACAGCAGTTCCTGAGACCCTGACCGCTCGCAGGTGCTGTACTTCTGTGACCAGTACAATAACTGTCAACCACCACGAAATCATCTCAAACAGCACCTAAAACGTTCGTCATACTTCTCACAGTTACACTTACATTTACACTTCAAAATGAGGAGAGGGAGAACAATTTTTTGTAGAAAACGTTACACAGTAACCATTGTACGTGACAAGCTATACATAGAGAACGCGCACATCTTACCCGTGAGGGAGGAAGCCACACAAACGCCCTAGTGGAAACGGAAATGCCGTGTGGCTAGGGCTCCCGTCAGGTAAACCGTTCGCCTGGTGCAAGTCTTTCGCGCTGTCGCCACTTCGACGATTGGCGTGTCGATGGGGGTGAAATGACGATGATAAGGACAAGACAACACCCAGTCCCTGAGCGGAGAAAATCAACCACCCAGCCGAAAATCGGATCCGGGCCGTTAGATATTCCGTCGCGCTGACCACTCAGGTACCAATAACGCCCTAGTGAGGAATATACATATAAATTATCGTTTTGGTGAAGATAAAAGCGTATGGAAACAATAACAAAGTAACTAAGTTCCGCTCAGTTTGATTACTGTTGTTGGCACTATGGTTGCCAGATATACCGTTTTGGATGGTATTTTTGCAGTTGCTGTTTAAAACCTCATTCCCAATTAAACAGTTTCAGGACACTTAAAAATTGCTATTAGAGGAAAATGGACAGTATTTGACGTAATACAGTTCGTTCATTAAGCTCACGTTTAACCTTTTAGTCCGATGAGAGGTAAATGGACATATCTGCAATCAACAGGCGTCAAACCGAGCTTACTCGTACTCAGTAGCGATACGGATTCTTTGGAAAGATTTGGGTGTTTTTACAGTCAGTTTTACCTTTCGTGATGCCTTTCTACAGATGGATTCTTCGTCAGGCAGCGAAACTAATGAAGCGCAAGTGCCCATAGAAAGCAAAAACTGAAATTGTAAAGTAAGTAATAAATGAAGTAATGTTTACTCAGGGCTTAACAAGGGTAAAGATTGTAATGCTTTTTGCACTGTGTGCCCCTGGTGATTTGCACTCGGGTGACAAAAGTCATAAGATAGCGATATCCACATATACAGATGGCGGAAGTATAGAGTACACAAGGTATAGAGGGGCAATGCACTGGCGAAGCTGTCGTTGAATCATATGAAAAGATTTCAGCAATGATTACGGCCGCAAGACGGGAGTAAACGGACTTTGAACGCAGAATGGTAGTTGGAGCTAGACGCATGGCACAATCCATTTCAGATACAGGGAATTCACTATTCCAGGATGGACAGTGTCGAGAGTCTGTCGAGATTAGCGAAATTCAGGCGTTACCTCTCACCCAAAAAGGCAGTGCCCGACGGGGTTCGCTTAACGACCGAGAGCAGCGGCGTTTGCGTAGGTGACAGTGCTAACAGACAAGCAACACTGAGTGAAATAATTCCAGAAAGCACGATCGCCTGCAGCGCCTCTCGGGTGCTCGTGACCGTATCACTTGGACTTCTGACGTCTGGAAAACCGTGGCCTGGTTGGATGAATTGATAGTACGCTTCGAATGTGGAGCAGACCCCACGAAGCCATGGACTAAAGTTGTGAACAAAGCACTGTACAAGCTGGTGGTGGCTCCATAACGGCATGGACTGTGTTTACATGGAATAGAGTGGGTCCTCTGGTCAAACTGAACCTATCATAGACTGGACATGGTTATGCTCGGCTGTTTGAAGATCATTTTCAACCATTCAACGATGAGATTCTTGTGGATGGCTGTGCAACATATCACCGGGCCACAATTGTTCCCGCTGGGTATGAATAACATCCTGGACAATTCGAGCGAACGATCTGGCCGCCAAGGCGGTCGCCTTATGCGAATCCCATTGAATGTCTATGGGGCATAATCGAGAGACCAGTTCGTGCACAAAACCCTGCACCGGCAACGCTTTCGCAATAATGAACGGTTATAGAGACAGCATGGCTCAATGTTTCTGCAGGGGACTTCCAACGACTTCTTGAGTCCATGCCAGATCGAGTTGCTGCACTATACCGGGCAAAAGGATATGCGGCACGATATTAGAGGAAGCATCCCATGACTTTCGTCACGGTAGTGTAGTGTTTCTAAAGGAGGTGAGAATGAAGTAAAAAACGTGACAGACTACAAGGTAAGTTGGGAAGTGTCGCGTTGATGGAAGCTGGCACTGGTGCGCGGCACTCACCGGGGTCCTTGTGGTGGTCGGCGCTCTTGCGGCCGCTCTCCTCCTCGTTGTTGTTGTCTTCGTCGTCGACGCGATTGCGCGGCTCCCACGTCATCTTGTTCTCCTTCTTGAGGCGGCGGCGCGCGTTCGCGAACCACGTGGACACCTGCGTCAGCGTCATCTTGGTGATGATGGCCAGCATGATCTTCTCGCCCTTGGTGGGGTACGGGTTCTTCTTGTGCTCGTTGAGCCACGCCTTGAGCGTGCTCGTCGTTTCTCGGGTCGCATTCTTCCGTCGCGCGCCGTTCAGGTCCATTCCGTACCTGAAAATGTACAGCCGTTACATTGGTATCTTCACTATTAGCACTATTTCAGTTCTGCCGTGAAGCATTATCAGAGGAAACTTGTTATGACATCGTCTTTCTACTACAATTTTCATTTCGTCTAATGACGAGATTAACTGCCAAAGCGTAGCTTGGACGGGAACGAGATATGTACAAAAACATCTTTACTACATATGGCAATAACATGCTTTTGCTCTTAAAATTATGAAGAGTAATTGCTTTACAGAACGGAAAAGGAAACTCTGTTGGTAGGCAAGCACCCCAAGCGAATGAGTGTATTGGAGATATCTAAGGATTTCGATTTCCACGTGGATAATTTAGTCGAAGTATTACGAATCGGAAAGTGGACTTTTATGGGAATGAATATCGTAAGACAGTGAAAAAAACTTGAAGAATGATATAAATGAACAAGGTAAGGTTACACATGATTGTGGAATGAAACTGGAAGAGGCAAATAGTTGAAGAGCGACTGTAGGCTACTAACGACATTACGACGGTATAACGGTTGTTAATAAATGTACTTTAGACAAGAAGAGAATAGAAGCTTTCGAAATGTGATGCTACAGAAGAATGCTGAAGATTAGGTGGGTAGATTACGTAACTAATGAGCAGGTGCTGAATAGAAATTGAGAGAAGAGGAGTTTGTGGCACAACTTGACTAGAAGGAAGGATCAGTTGTTAGGACATGTTCTGAGGCACCAAGGGATCCCAAAAAAATGTGTGTGAAATCTTATGGGATTTAACTGCTAAGGTCATCAGTCCCTAAGCTTCACACTATTTAACGTAAATTATCCTAAGGACAAACACACACACCCATGCCCGAGGGAGGACTCGAACCTCCGCCAGGACCAAGGCATCACAAATTTAGCATTCGACGGCAGCGTGGAGAGTAAAAATCGTAGAGGAAGACCAAGAGATGAATACAGTAAGCAAATTCAGAAGGATGTAGGTTGCAGTAGGTCCTTGGAGATGAATAAGCTTGCACAGGATACATCAGCATGGAGAGCTGCATTAAACTAGTTTCTGGACTGAAGGCCACAACAGTAATAACAATAAATAAGAACAAGCATGAGGTGGTATACGAGAGTGAATAACTGTGTAGGCCCTACAAAATGCTTACCTGAACATCGCACAAGCGAGTCGCGTGTGCCGTAAACAACTCTGGAGTAGTTAAATCGACAGTGAACTGACGAAATGAAGTGCAGCATTAGTCTCTGTACTACACAATATCGCACAATTTTAATACAGCAAGGGTAAGTTCTGAAGAGACGTAGGAAGGGTAGAGTAAAAAACTTAAAAAAAAAAACGTCGACACAGGCCTCAGAAGGTCCTGCAAAACCGACAAGCTGCCATGTTATCGATAGCCGGTAGAGGTGATTGGATGCGCAAGTGGAGGGGCATGTTGTAAGAAAAATTTAATAGTAATTATGTCAGATGCTCTACAGAGGTTGAGCAGGAGAGATGGCACGGTGGTTCCCTATTATTAATGCTAACTAGCACATGATTTGTGCGCATCAAATTTAGGGATTAAATAAATTCAAATCACTTCACATTGATCCTGGAGTGAAATCTCGGTGCTGATAAATCCTTCTAATCTAGAAATGTTGCCCTTAGATTCCTTTATTTAAGCCGAAAACAATAAGCTGCCCTATTTCCTGCATAAAATTGTTTAAACGCTTCCATGCAACATCTGTTTTATTACTGATGTCCCTTAGCTGATGACCACTTTGATATTTACAATGCTTTTCATCGCCTGCAGGAAACAAGTTATAGCAAACTAATAAAAAGCTTTTCCAAAGTACTCGAAATTGTGGCCGGCTGCGGATTCTTTTAAGTGTAAAAACACGGCCTCGGAGCTCTCAGAGATCAATATCACTTTCATGTATAAGAACTAAAAAACACTGCAGTATTCTGCTGATTATAGTTGTGAAAGTCGCGTACAAGATTGAATTCGAATCGTGGTACGGCATTGCTGTGCGATTACTCTGTTGGCGATAAACCACTGCAAACAGTAACAACAGTAAGATACCTGGGAGTAACTGTCGAGGCCGACTTAAAGATGAATGACCATATAAAACAAATGTTAGGAAAAGAAGATGCCAGGCAGAGATACAGTGGAAGAATATTAATAAAATGTAACTAATCCACGAAAATCCGGCCGCTTCAGTCCGAAACCACACTGCCGCTACGGTCGCAGGATCGAATCCTGCCACGGGCATGGATGTGTGTGATGTCCTTAGGTTTGTTAGGTTTAAGTAGTTCTAAGTCTAGGGGACTGATGACCTCAGATGTTAAGTCCCATAGTGCTCAGAATCATCTGAACCATCTGAATCCACGAAAGAAGTGGGTCACATAACACAACACTTCTACAGCCGACTCTTGAGTGCAGCTCACCAATAAGGGCCCTTGCCAGTTTGGATCAATGGAAAACACAGGGAACATCCAATGGAAAGCGATGCGTTTCGTCATGGGATTATTTAGTAAATCGAAGAACGTTACGGAGATGCTCATAAAAAAAGAAAAATGTTCAGATGTGTGCGAATTCCTAAGGCAACAAACTGCTGAAGTCTCCCGCCCCTAGACTTACACACTATTTAAACGAACTTATGCTAAGAACAACACACACACCCAAGCCCAAGTGAGGATTCGAACCCATGCGGGAGGGGCCGCGCAGTCCGTGACATGATGCCTAAAACCGCGCGGCCACGCAGGAAATTTCAGTGGTAGATGCTACAACAAAGGCTTCACGCGTCATTGTTACCTGTTACCGTTCGCTGTTGAAATTCCAGGAGCATAGGTACCAAGAAGACTCTTGGAAAATATTACTTCCATATACTTCAACCGGTAAGGTGACTATTACAAAATCATAGCAATAGGGCTCATATGGCGGTCTATCGACAGCCTTTCTAACCACGCACCGTTCGCGAAGTGAACGGGAAGGAGGTGTGGAGGTGTGAGATGACTGTAATGATACCAGACGCAGTAACCCGTGCCAAACACATTAAAATGACTTCCGGAATACAGATGTAGATTAGATTGGACATGTAGACGGAGGAAGTGTAAGTCAGCTTCTCTATTATCACTAACGCGATGTAGAGATTCAGGGCATCTACTTCGTCGCCACACTGCCACCTCCCGGTGTTCATAGATAATAAATTAACTTCAGAATACTGTAACTCCTTTGCAAGTGCGTCAGCGGTGACAAAATACGTCGCTGACGTCGACAAATATTTCAGATTTGCGCTGAGGACGCCACGATAGGCTGCTGTCAACCGGGGCCGGCGCGTTTGTCATCAGGCTCGTGAATTAGCAACGGCAAATCCCACTCGCGGGGCTCTCCAAAACGCGCGTAGAAAACGCTCAGTTTTCAGGGGCGCCTTTTATAAATTCGTGATGTGGCGGCTGAATAAAACAGCGCGCCGCGCGGTCTGCAGCGTTAATTAAGGAAAACAAAAACAGCGCGCTGCCGGGGGCGGCCGCGTATCAATTATGGAATGTTTATTCGCACGTCGCGCGGAGCGGCGCCGGGCGGTTGCCGCGACGGAGGCGGCCGGCGCAGACGCGCCTCATTACGCATTGAACGCAGCCGTTTGTTTTTGCACGAACGACGAGAAGACTTTGACAGGCGGCGCGTCGCGCGTCGACGGCTGCATTATGCACGCCGCGCCTCGCCTCGCCTCGCCTCGCCTGCGCTCCTCTTCGACTCCTCCCGCCTCTCAGCGCCCGCTGACACTGAATTCTGCGCTGCGTTGTCCACTTTTAATATTCACATGCGCTGTCTACCTGATGAAATGGCTGCGCCGAGCCGAGCCGCTCCCCTGCCCCTGTCGTCGCCCGGCGAAGAATTCCCGCCAGCCATCTGCAACGACGCTTGCGATTCCAAGTGCAAGCAGTGCTGGCATGTGAGGCCGTCAACAAAAGGTAAGGCGTCCCACTTATTCTAGAGAATCAGTGTGCCGCCGTCAGCGTGATTTTGGTGTGATTCATCTTCATGGGTGTAATCTTAGGAGCGTATTTTACTAATACACTCTCACCAGCTTAGCGCCCACTGCTCTGCTCGTGTGGACCGTCTCGTCGGAACACTTTTTTTTTCTTCACTCGAACTTTTATGGTCTTCACAAAATGGCCACGAGAACTTTTCCGAATTTACTCCTGGCCAAAAAGTTAATCTGATAGATGAAGTCCAAGTTTTTTGTTAATCATGCCTTTTGCGATCTTGTGGTGATATTTCCATAGAAACTTTTATTTCCTTTATCTGTATCCTTTTTTAATTTCTTTATCTTAACCTAGACGTGAAATACCAATTTTCATAGATTTAGCTTTCAAACTTTTTTAACATAACGAAAAACTTTGTTAATAATTTTCATATCCTATTTTCTCCCCTTTTGCAAAAACAGTGAGATACATATTTTTCATTTCTAAGCAACAAGCCAAATCCATTTTTTTAAAAAATAGCTTTAAATATTATGCTTTCATAACGAAATATTTCCATAAAACATTTCATACCGTATTTCATTACCTTAGAGGTCGAATTTCCAAAAACACTGAAAAGAAGGTGTTTTTCACCCAAGAAGTAAAATACCACTTTTCGTAGCTGTAGCTTTAAAAATATTTCGTTGTTTTTAAAAATGATTTATTTTTTAAAAAATCTTTCACCAGCCATTTCGCTCCCACAGGGCGACCGACAAACCAAATACTGATTTTCGTACAAGTAGCAACATATTTTCAAAAAACTTTTCGTTTCATATTTCAGTGCCTTTCATATTTCGAAAAATCCCATTTTAAACGACGCCTACAGTGCGAGATCAATACCCTCTCCAATTCTCAGCTTTCTTTCATTCGCGGCCTGGGCTAGGTACTGATGAGTCATTCAGTCAGGACATTGCCTTTCACATATACATACATTGGATAATACATTCGGCGGAGCGGTTCTATGCGCTTCAGTCCGGAACCGCGCTGCCGCTAAAGTGGCAGGTTCGAATCCTGCCTCGTTCGTGGATGTGTGTGATGTCCTTAGGTTTGTTAGGTTTAAGTAGTTCTAAGTTCTAGGCGACTGCTGACCTCAGATGCTAAGTTCTAATGGTTCAAATGGCTTTGAGCCTAAGGACATCACGTACATCCATGCCCGAGGGAGGATTCGAACCTTCGACCGTAGCGGTCGCGCGGTTCCAGACTCAAGCGTCTAGAACTGCTCGGCCACCAGCGTCCGGCAGATGTTAAGTCCCATAATGCTTGGAACCATTTGAACCATTTTTGATATTACATTCAGTTGTTTAATGATTATATTTAATTCACGAGATCGATTTGGAAATTATAAACATTTATCTTGAAACGGGCTTTAACTGTTCAACACAGACAATACATTGACGTATTTAACGTTATTTTAATTATGATTATGTTCTGAACTGCAACAAGTATGTCCAAAGATGAAATTCTGTGACTCAGAAATCGAGCATGCAAATTAAATACGAGGACTACGTTTTTCAACCACCTAATAGCGATGAAATTAAAACCACATTGAAAATTCGGTGAACCTTTCAGCAGATGTGTTGCGTATGGTCTCTAAAATGCCAGTCTATAGCGTCACGTCGTTTTCTAGAGTTCCGAGCGCGCAGACAGTACGTAAAGATGCCTGCAAGATAGTCATTTCAGACTGCGGGCAACCCTACGATTTCCACAAGTCGAATTAAATGACTCGCATTGGCTGTACAAGACTTTTTATTTGAAGTCATGATCGGTTTCGCATCAATCGAAGACGCATTCTCAGGTTCTTCTCCGCTCCTTCACAGAGCATGGCAGAGGATCCATCGATGGGATGGCTGGTGTGTAGCGTAAAGGAAACGTAAAGCAAACATTTATGTTCAGTATGTGCGAGGGGAGAAGGGACTTTGATAAGCAGGAAAATAGGTTGTACCCTGCCTTCATAGCGCAGCCGCAGCTGTTTTCGTTTGAAAAAGTAGGAGTGGTAATACGACGTGTCCGTTTCGTTACTTCGGAAAGTTGCCGTTTACTGGAACGCGCTCCGTGTAGTGGTTAAGAGAGCTGAGTATCCTTTTTCCGCCCTTTTCCCTTTTCCGCGCCCCTTGTTTGGAGCGCCGTCTTTACTCAGTGCCTCGTGCCGTAATGCGATTTGCTTGTTATCGGGCCGGCTCCAGAGGCGCGCCTGCACAAAGGCGCCGGCCGCCCTCGCCGCCGTGTCGGCGCGCTGCCGCTCCTGGGCCGTCGGCCGATCGGAATTTTCACCTCTTAATCGCGACAGGCTACGCGTCCCGGCGCCGCACGCGGGCTGTACCAGCGCAAGGCGCCCAATCAGATGCTCCCCCCTCTCCCCTGCCCCCTCCCTCCTTCCCATAAAACTCTCGCCACCTCCCGTCCCATTACAGCAGGCGACTTAAGCCCTTATCAAAGATTAAAGTTCCCCCGCACCGGCAGCAACTGCTGAATCAACGAGATCGAAATTAAATTTCCCTCCCATTCCGCTGCGTTTTCCTCGGACGTGGAGAGAAAGAGGAGACTTAAATATGGTGCGGAGAGGCGCTTGGAAAAACGCCTGTCCTACGGCTTAACGGCGAACTGCACCCAGCGCGGAGACACCGATAGCGCCGTCTCAGGTGCTCTCTGGGGCGTCGCGGAATTGTCGTCAACTTAAATTTTTATTAATTTCCCTCATTCTTCGTGTGCATTACTCTAAGGTGTGTCCGTGATCTGTAACAGTACGTCAGATCAATACCGCCTCCTGAACCTGGACCTGGACCCGAGTCCCAATTTACACGGGAAACGCTACCCAAGTAACGTCACCGGCAAAATCAGTCTAACGATAACTCACAACGCTTAGGTTCCCGAAACATGTCACGAAATTCTCCCTGTATTTATTGTCTATTACATGAACACTTAACGTAAGGGCAAACATAAGGTTGAATACGATTGCGAGCCAAACTGCACAGACTTACGAAGCCTCGCATAACGTCAATAAAGACGGTACCGAGTGCAAATACAGTCACGTGAGTTAGGGCATATTAGGGGACAGATGCGCAGTGAAATCTCGCAACTGACTAAAATAATTATAACTTTGAAATACGTTGATGACAAAAGATGTTGGTTTTCATTTGTTGATAGGCTTACACATTGTATTTTATGATGAAGATAACTGTTATAAAAAAATTTTTTTGTTTCATAACGTGAAGTTTATATCGGGCCACACATGCCAATCACTTATATTGTTATCCAACATTTGACAAAAATGGTTCAAATGGCTCTGAGCACTATGGGACTTAACATCTGAGGTCATCAGTCCCCTAGAACTTAAAACTACTTAAACCTAACTAACCTAAGGCCGTCACACACATCCATGGCCGAGGCAGGGTTCGAAACTGCGACCGTAGCAGTCGCGGTGTTCCTGACTGAACCGCCTAGAACCTCACGGCCATCGCGGCCGGCCAACTTTTGACAGTTTCTGCTGAACGGTATACCTCCATTCTCCAGTTGCCTCTCACTTGGCGATCCCACGGCACTTTCTGGAGGCGATCTATCAATATGGAGTTACTCCTTTTATATACACGGATAGTAGCCTATATTTGCAGGAAAAAAAAGGAAGATTAAGAGACTGAAATTCTGAAGAACAAAGATCTACAGTGTAAGTTAGATATAATGAGTAGGAAATGATGTTACCAGAGTTGTCTTTTCTAATCACTACACTAAATGTTCACTGACTTAAAGGTAATACCAGCAAGAGGCGCAGTACTTGTAGAAGAAGCGCCAAATACAGTATACACCTCGTAACCACACAGACACTGGAACTTCGCACGCTTCCACGGCGAGCGTAAATTTGAATAAAATTGTTTTTGGCATTCAGCGGCGTCATTATGTAAGAAATACATTACTTAAGGTACACGGACTCAGGTTGCTTATCTACCGGCCTACTATGGCAACTAAAATTTGATTTTCAGCATTTCTCATGATTATTGACACAATATAAAAATTTATAATGTTATAATCTTCTACTCATTAAGAGTCACATTATTATAATAAAAGTGTAACACAGTAAGTCAAATATTAAGGTTAGAAACTGGTTATGTTACGTCTATGAGACAGCATGGCTCTCGACGCGCAAGTTAACTAGATTGTATTCGTCCAATGTTTAAGAATGAGAGCATTTAGCCATATCCAACAAACTTCACACATAATTGCAAACCTTTACGAAACTTTCGCTCGCTGATTCCCCCCCCCCTCACCCCCCCCCCCTCACCCCGCGCACAAAATTATGATAGGTAAAAGTTTTTTTCGCTTACTGCGTTTTCTCAGTTCATGCAGTAAAACTTCAGTGTCGGGCATCGCGTCATATTATATTACTTCTTTATTATCGACGATACGCACAACACATGTTGCAGACTGTATCTACATACACCACTGGATGAACCTGCAAAATTATATCGCTGAGCCGCACATATTTCAGAAGATATGACGTCATAAAAATTTAGATGCATGAAAAATAGCTTTCGTTACAGTGGAGCGCAAGTTGCCCAGTCTGCGAGATTCATTCAGTTTTTCGTAATGAGAGAACTTAGCGACTTTCAATAAATTTTAAACTTAGTATCGATCGTTATTCAAACCTGTCTTCTCGTACATGCTTTTTTTTTTCTTTACAAGCAACCAACAGTCTCCGACGTCGTACTATTGAGTAATTTAATGATGACGTCTGGAAATTATCTGTATCCCTTGGACGGTTATTGTAATTAGGCAGTTAGAGATAAAAGTAAATATTAGAAACTACATAATTCATTCGCGGTAGTTTTAAGTACGAACTGTAGTTGTCTCGGAAGTCGACAATTAAATTCGCATATCTTCTGGAAACGTATAGTCCTTACGATACGATGCCACTGACTGATCGAGACAATGGCAGGTGATAATTTTAACAATGTGCTGTAAAGTGTCAGTAGTTAATTCATAATACTTTTCATTGTAATTTAGTAAATCCTTTCAGCTGGTGAACTGGGAACAATAATTTTCCGTACTTGACCATCAGGCAATGTACTTTTAATTGTGCGGACATTGGACGTTTCGAAATTATCCTAAATTTGGCGGTGGATTTGGTATTCGTTTGGTATGACGGCTAAAACAGTTAACAATAAAAAGGCTGTATAATCAGAGCTCGGATGTACTTTCATATGTTTTGAAATAACTTACAGAATCGCTCGGTACGATGCTTTAGGCCGCTTGCTGCATAGGTTTCCTCCTTAAATAATAATTTTAGATGGATAAGATTATCATTTCTCATATAACGGACATCTTTTATTAATTTCCTGTTGAAATTAGACCACAAAGAACTACAGAAGCAGCGTAAATATGTTTTCTCGGATACCTGACATAGCCGGGCGAAGACAGAACTAAGGCACGAAATTTGTTGCGGTTGCACAAGAACAACTTTAGCATTGTAGATAGATAGGGCCCCTTTGAAGCAGTGAGTATTAGCGACGTCCAAAATCATTGACAAGTTGACCTGCAATTATTATTTCGTAAAATTTCTGTTACTAGTCTGTAGTGACAATAGAAACAATTCGGCAAATTATTACAGTTTGTATCCGTATTTATTTTAGTTGTTAATATCAACATTAAAACAACTATAGATATAATACAGGAGGTATTTAATAATTTTTCCTTTTCATCCTATACCTTTCATGTTTCACATTCATCGAATAATAAAGTCAATACAAATATTTTGGATCAATAGTAATATCAGTAATCGTTGGTGCGAATATGGGTAGTAACATGGACGTTAATGCTATCGTTGATTATTCGCGAGGATAATGCTACAACTCCCCTCAGCCCCACCCCCACCCCCCTAACACACACACACACACACACACACACACACACACACACACACACACACACACACAAAACCATCCAGTTTTCTGCGTTTTCCCTAAATCGATTAAAGCGAATGCTGGGATGGTTTCGTTGAAAAGGACACGTCCGATAACCTTCACCATCCTTGTCCAATCGGAGCTTGTACTCCAAGTGCATTGAAACAGTAATCAGTTAGACGTCGAACATAAGTCTCTTTTCTCCCCTAATACTAATATGCTTATGGAGCTGGTTCGTGGAAATCACAGGAGCTTCTTACATTACGTATATTGGAAATTCTCAGCTGCATAGAATAAAGTTTGTGTGATGGGATACAGAAAACTGAAGACTGCTATTTCTATCCGGCGATATACGGACACTGCCGTGGGATGGGGGCCAGATTTGAAGCGGCGCGGCCCCGCCACGCGCTCGCGCTGCCATTATCTGGCGGACGTAATTTATTTTGCGCGGCGGCACAATGGACACAAAGCCGATATTCCGTCGATTATTTACCGTCGAGGTGGCTGAGCTGGCAGCGCCGCGTCCTCCCTGTTTGTTTTTCCCACGCCACAATGGAGCACAAAGAGCCCGCGCGAGGGAGCATCTCTGCCACCGCAGATGATAATATACGCTGTAAAATGCGCCAGGGGTGCCAACACTACCGCGAAGCGAGGCTGATTTCCGCGGAAGTAAACATCTCCGGCCGCAGACCTGTTTCTAGTAGAATGCAGTGAGACGCAGGGCGGAAATAACAAAAAGAAAATAGGTTAAGTAAATAACTTATATAGCAACTATAGTGTCTTACTGGTTGCAGTCACGACAGCTGATACACCATAAAAATTTGTGATATCATGGCGTAATTTTGAATGAAAACCAAATAATATTACAGCTCGTGATTTAGTTCGTTACAAGTACACGTGCTTCAAATGCGTTTTGGAAAGTCATGCCTTACGAGTTTTTGTTTGTGATGTGGCTCAAAAAAGTTACTCTCAAGCTACATTGACCCACGTCCAAGATTAATACTCCGTCGGTCGCAGGATTTTTCCCGTCACTTACCGCTGCTATTACATCTAGCGATATGTGTGAAAAACAGCAAGCTGCGTCATTGTTTGGAGGTCACGACAAAAATGCAGAGCACTGTAGAAAACGATAAATAAATTTAAAAGTAGAAGGGAGGCAAGGGAATACCATCTACAAAAAAATGGTCTGATGAATCACTGTGTTGGTCGAACTAATCTTCAAGTCGCGGAAAAACTTTAAATTTCCCTTTACCCTTAGGAGATTATGGATTGATGAAAAATAACTGTAGGAAAGCAACTAATGCGATAGGAGTGTGCTGTAGGATATATTTCTTGAGTCATCGTTATGTAATTACATCCTGTTGAAATTCATAATATAAATATTTGTGTAGAAAGGACAGTTTTTTTCTGTAAAGATTGCCAGCTTTATATTCGTTGGCTGGCAAAGAGGGCACAAAGTATCATGTTTATCGGTATGCTGTTATTTTTCCCCGCATGTATTTACGCCATTGAAATTGTCATTTCATTCTTCACATACAATGCAGCATTGTAAAATTACTCCGAAGCGATTGGAGATATCAGCCACGTAGTAGGAAATTTGATTATGATTTCAAAAGCATTGATTTTTTATTTATTTATATTTATTTATTTTATTTTATTTTTACAGCTCTCTTCCAAAGCATCACTGAAAATATCCATCGCATTTGTTCGTAATAATTTATCCATTTTATTGGTTCACGCTGCACATGGTTAGTATGTTCCTATGTGCTAAAGATATCTATCTGTTCCAACAGAATTTCAGACGACCGGAGTACAGCAATAAGACAACAGTCCAGCTCACGAATATTAATTTTGTTGCCCAAATGATTCAAAACTGACTAGCGATGCAGATTGTAGTGGCTGACAATTAGGGCACGTATTGGAAGGGAGAAGCTTTCAACTTTTGAGATGGCAATCCTGCTTTAGGTGTTTCGAAGTTTCGCGTGTCACTTCAGATGAATCTCAGGGAGCTTTCCTGCAAACTCAAAAGCCATTTGCTTCCCCTGATATTCTTCGACACAGTCAGTGCTCCATCCCTAATGATAATGACATAGACTTACTTTTGCGAAATTATTTCTCTGAATTCATGGAAATGGGCTCCGTCTATGCGACTAAATGAAAAGTAATTTGTTCTTTGACATACGCGTTTCGCTTCTTTTATTTATGAAGCATCTTCAGTTTCCTGTATACATGTCTCTTTTTATACGTGTAATACATATATTATGTAGTAGTTACAATATGTTACTAAGTTACATATTGCAGGTTTTTCTCTTGTTTCCAGATTAGAAACAACTCCTGTAGCACAAATTTCGTGGTGTTAAATTACAATGAAAACGAAAAAATGACGATATTTTTGTGAAGTTGAATGTGCGATAGAGGTTCTTACACTAATTAAAATGTGAGAAATAGAAATAAGAATTATTTTAAACATATTTATCTAACTATTTTTGCACCTGTTTCCATTACCTTCATTAGTGTAAAAAATAAATGGAATCTCAATTCTGTAAATAAAATAATATTTTCGTCGCTCGTTTCACCTAACTTTTGTTGCTTTTTAATATACTCCGAGTTATTCCTCAAGACTGGGAGCTATTAAGATAGCACTGTATATCAATAGATGCTCTATCCGTTTTAGAACGTTTTTTGTCAGGGAAGTAAAGGTGTTTAAGCAAAAGTCGTTAGCAGACAGAGGATAACTTTCATTAACATAGAATTTGAAATGTATATTACCATTATCTATACGTAGTTGCGATTGTCTCTCGTAGTTCGCTTTAATACAGCCTGACATCTTCTGTTTTAAGCCTCTTTTAGAGCAGTTGGTATTTGGCTCCTTATGAGCTCACACCGCACTGCTTCGCGCGTGAAATGTATCGTCGCGTTGTATGACTCACGAGATAACTCGACGGTAGTAAATATTGCCCGAGAGCACGGTTGCAGTTTTGCTTTCGACACACACACACACACACACACACACACACACAAACACACACACACACATACACACACACAAACAGACACACACACACACACACACACACACACACACACACATACACAAAACAAACACAGTTGAGCTCCACGCTAAACAAAAACATAAATTTACATCATAGATACTTTTTGCAAAAAATTTCTGTGAATGGTATCTGTGAAGCTCTGATGATCTGCCTTACAAACGAACCGATGGGCGAAATAAGAGGGAAATTTGAGAAAAACTAAAATAAAAATGTTGACTCTTTCTTTTCTGTTGCATAGCCATATTTTCATATTTCGTAACCGTACATTCTTCACCCAGCTGCCAGTTTCCTATGAAGATGCAAAAATTACGAGTATACCAGTCTCTCTCTTAGAGGAATTACTTTAGTGCACAAAAAAACTGTTGAGCAAATAAATAATTATGCAGATGTTTATGATTAGAATTTAAACCCATCGTCACTGTAATAAGTAGCTTATAGAGAACTAAAGCATTTGTGTAGAATGGGTATCTACGTTTCTGGACATATACTGTATCATATCTTTTTTTTTCTATAATGGGTGTGTGGATGAGGGGGGAAGGGTGATTCGAACCGAAATTACTCAATGAGTAACGCACTGGTCTCGTAAGCGGTAGCAGGAATTATTGAAAAAATAGTTTCTGCGTTATTTCCCCAAGGGGGCGCTAGTGTCGTAGTTATTTAATAAAGGGGTCACGACAGCTTTTTTCTTTCATTTACATTAAACTGATACTTCAATAAACGGATGCGGATGAAATGTTCAACTTCGATCTTTTTCTTTCTTATCGAGTGAGGTAGCGCAGTGGTAAGATACTAGCCTCGTATTCTGGAGGACAGTGGTTCAAAGCCCTGTCCGGCTCTCAAGTTCTCATTTATTCCATGATCGCCGTAATTCGCTTAAAGCAAATGAAAGGGTCGCTGGTCATTACTGATTTCCTTCACAATCCTACCACGATAATCGTCGGAGCGTTAAATGATAATATTCCTTTTTCCATTCTTTCCATCGAAGAAAGAATGTCTTTCCTACGCAGCATTGTCAACACCTGGTGAATTATTCGTATCATAGTTTTAGTACGGAATATGTTTTGGGCTTCGTGTTGTAGCACAAGTTATTACTGCTATATTAGCAGTGAAGGTCTCTCTCTGTCTACGTCTGTCTGTTTCTCTCTCTCTCTCTCTCTCTCTCTCTCTCTCTCTCTCTCTCTCTGACACACACACACACACACACACACACACACACACACACACACACATGAGCAACTACAATACTGAATAAAATCACTCACACACACACACACACACCCAGTGACTCTTATAATAAAAAGTACACTATGAGGATAAAGCGCAAAGCCAGTGGTGATTTCAGTAACCAGCTAACCAGCGCGGCCGCGGCAGTCTTGAGCAGAGCCCGCACGGTCAGCCACACTTTCCGCCTCACAGACGGCGCGGCGCTTTCCATTTAATCTGTTTCTATATACATAAAACAAAGAGAGCGGGGCGCGGCGGCGGTCTCCACCCTACCCCCGTGGCGCCACCGGGCGCGTGATGGAAGCTCCGGGATTAATCAGCCTGTCAGCCGGAGTTCCGTTCCCAGCGCCACTGTTCGCCCGTGTTTTGAAACATTTCCATTTGATGGCGCGTTTATTTAAGCCCTGATCTGTGATGTGAGTTTTAAACTTGAAAGCTCTAAAGCCCACACATCTCTCAACGATCCCACCCCCAACGTACCGTCACTCCCCGTCCCTTTCTCTGTTTCTCTCTCTCTCTTTTCGTCTCTCTACACGCGTACACCCAACCCTGTTCCTACCACCCTTGTCTCTTTTTCCGATCTCTGTCCCTGCCCCTCCCTCCCCTTTCACTCGGAACTGTTTCACGCTTCCCCTCCCTCCCCCCCTACTCCCATCCTATTCCCTCCGGTTTTCGCTGTCGCTCTTTTCTGTCTCTCTCTCCCTCTCTCTGCCTTGCTCTTCCTCGTACACTTCGCGGCGCTAAACTCTGTGATGGCGTTTCGTGCTCATTTTAAAATTCAGGGAGAGAGAGAAAGCGGCAGAGCTTGGGCACGCTTAAAAAAAAGGAAAAAAATGAAACGATGGGAGGGATGAAGGGGGCAGGGTTGGGGGGGGGGGAGAATTAAAGCGGCGCAGGCATGTCGGCGCTGATAACGGCGCGCCGATCGCATTATCAGGACGGCCGTTGCCGTGGAAACGGCGCGCGACGCTCCGCCCCGACGCCCCGATCTGCGGCCGCAATGGCGTCCGCCTCGCTGCCCGGAGTCTCCGCGTCCAGCCACGGCTGCAAACTACCGCAGCTACCGGCAACACCACAAGTAGGCGATTCCCCGCCAACGCGCCGTGCATATTATCCTCTTCTAACCGTGCTCGGACGGCCTAGTGCTTAGAAGACTCTCTAGTGCAGTGGTCGGTAAACTCACTGATCAACACAGCCAACGACTGAAACTTCCTTTAAGATCCAAATATTTAAATCTAAGCTCTAGAAATAGTTACATTGTTACTAACTTAATTAGGGATCCCCTAAGCTGGCCTCGGTTAACAACCTCTTCAGTCCCATCCACACACGTCTTTTGTAATTATTTCATCTATCTCAAAATTCTTTTCTGAATATTCGACTCTACATCTTCTTTCTCCTCACATTGGTCCCCAAAATTAACTCGGTAAACTTTGTTCATATTCATAACTCTTAGTTAAAGTACGTTGAATAAAACTTGATATTGTACTTAATAACATTGTTTATCGATAAAATTAAACTCTAAGTTATCCATAAAATTAAATCATGACAATGACTGACAAACACTAATGTCAACAATGGTCTTGTATGTTCTTTAAAATTTCTGGTAACTCGACCTTATACATTGTTATTGTTAATTTTAGGCACGATTCAAAAAATGTTCAAATGTGTGTGAAATCTTATGCGCCTTAACTGCTAAGGTCATCGGTCCCTAAGCTTACTCATTACTGAACCTAAATTATCCTAAGGACAAACACACACACCCATGCCCGAGGGAGGATTCGAACTTCCGCCGGGACCAGCCGCACAGTCCATGACTGCAGAGCCTCTGACCGCTCGGCTAATCCCGCGCTGCTAGGCACGATTCCATGTTCTCACAAATAAGATGACGTTTCAGTTTACTCCCTAAGGCTCGTGACTGAATGTGATTGTTAGCATTGTGTAGTCCTAATCATCATCATTTCATCCCCATCGACGTGCAAGTCGCCGAAGTGGCGTCAAATCGAAAGACTTGCACCAGGCGAGCGGTCTACTCGACGGGAGGCCCCAGTCACACGACATTTATTTATTGTTAGCATGAATATGTAGACCTGACCAAGGAAATAAAGGCAAACGCCAGATTTTTCAGCTGAATATGTGTCATAAATATTATTCTAGGTGTTAAAATGTTAAAAGTCGACATATCTTTCTTCTCCAGGTCTTCCAAAGCAGATTACTTTTGGTGTGAACGAAGTTCCTCCAGTACTTCTGTACCAGTGTAAGGACGTCAAAATTTAGAGGTCCGTAATTTTCTGGTTTACAAGCCAAGAAATTGCATCTCCAAGTTGCCAATGTTAATCTGAAACGGAGAACATTTCATCCTGCTAGAGCAGCATTAAGGGGTATTTTAGGAAACGCTAGCGTCGCTTTGCTATTTCTTAATTTCCGAAACCTGCTGAGAAAAGCTTCCTTCTTATTTAGAAGGCCTGTTCTGAAATAGCAGTTGTCATTGTCAGAATTTTTTTCTTGGGCTTTTTCGCAGGCTTCCAAAGTGAATCAAAGTTTCTCTTTCAAAATCTGGATCAAAAAGAGATAACTTACCTTCGAATGAAATAATATTTTCTGACAACAACAAAAAAAGTTTTTCCTTTCCCTTGAAGTTCACGACTAAGGTGATCTAATGAGACATAACGTCTGCAATGATACAGAATTTTCCGATCCATTGATAATTCGTTTCTTCTGGATAGTGGATACGTTTCTCAAGCAGTAACGCTTTAATTTCTGTTACTAAGGAAGCGAAACATTTCAAAACTATCCCTCCTAATAACCAACGTGTCCCGCTATGCAACAGAAGATATGCATATTCTCTCTCTCCACTTCAACCACAAATTCTTTAAACACAAGAACTTCGGCACTGTACGTGCGCTCCTGCGCTTGCTTTTTTATTGAAGATTTCCGCTCAAAGGGCCGAAGACCGACAAGAGGCTCGAGGCCCACGGCTTGACCACCACTAGATTATCTGCACTCTACACGAGGGCAGGGGAGAAACTTTCTTTCGCCAAAGAGGAACTGGTTTTTCATCTCATAACGCACTTACACTTCGTCAAAGTCCTTAGGTTCCATCTTTGAAGTGCGTTTAAGAACGCAGATAAAAGGCTCCCGTAACCAGGCGTCTGCGCGAGTAAGAGAAATGGGACCAGCATCATCCAGAAGGCCCTTTCCACATCCACAAGTATTTTATCCTCGTCCGCCGATATAGGATTTTTCTATACTACTAGAGGAAACTGGAGAAGTTATAAACTGTAGAGGAAGACAGAGTTTGGAATACACAAACAAATAATCGAGGGTGTAGGATGTAAGTGCTACTCTTAGATGTAAATGTTGACGGAAGAGAGGAATTCGCGGCGGGGCGCATCAAACCACACAGATGACTGATGCCATTTGTTTTTTCAACGACTAAGACGCCGATCATGGTTATGTTTTGATACATCATAGCTTGTCATAGTCTCGATACGCATGGTAAGCTACTACTTCGCCGTAACTAATCGTCACAATTTGCTGCGACTCATTTCTACAGTAATAGGAAGCCACATTAAGTGTTGTTACAATTTTTCAAATTCAAATGGCTCTGAACTCTATGGAACTTAACATCTGAGGTCATCAGTCTCCTAGACTTAGAACTACTTAAACCTAAGTAATCTAAGGAGATCACACACACATCCATGCCCGAGGCAGGACTCGAACCTGCGACAGTAGCAGCAGCGCGGTTCCGGACTGAAGCGCCTAGAACCGCTCGGCCACAACGGCCGGCTATAATTTTTCGTTGTTAAGCGTTAGTTACACAGTGTTCAACTCTCCTTCTTTACAGACTTCGAGGAAAGGTTCCTTACACCAAACTGCTACTGTAAACGAAACAGGAATGTCTCAGATGAAAGGCAGCTGCTCGTACGACGGACACAACACACATGGATAACTGTGCGGAAAACTGTAAAGATGGACATGCAGCTATCTATAGCCACTACTAGATGTCAAAAAAGCACCTACACTCTTCATGACACTGTGTAGTAACGCCAATATAGTGACATTCCGTCCTAATTATTGATAACAGTGACTTATAAAAATATTAATAACTACTATCGATTACGTTAATGTAAACAGCCGTAAATCGACATATTGACACTGTCATTTAACTTTTAAGTGACATTTTTTATGGATATTCGCCAAGTAATTACTACTGCGGACATCCAATGATATATATGCGGATAGCCACATCTGTGTAGATCTCCAGCCACGAATTTCTTTTTATGTGAAAATCTACAGAAGGATGCCACACCTGATGATTACTGAGGGTGTGCCAAGAATTCATTCATAGTTTTGTCACTGATGAAACACCTTTGCCGTCAAGAGCTACTCAGTTACTTCCTATTACCTATTACCCTCCGCAAGGTAGTAAATAAGTAAGGACCCGTTTGTATCCTGGAGGACTCTTACACTGATGAAATATTTACAAGAAGTTTTGTTGATTTGAAAAGCACTTTCGGCACACTGCCATCATCACATTCAAGCGGAAATAAATATTACAGAATATGTCGTTAAATTCTGAACTGGATCGTACTATAAGCAGATCGGCTACCAACTCAAAGTCTGCTGAACCGCATAATTTACAGTTGAAAGCGTTAATAACATTTCTTTTGTTGTGCAAGTCTATTGCGATTGCTGCCCACATGTAAGACTTGCTATCTAGGAAAAACTGGCCGTAACGTAATCGACCTCTTTTTAGTGCCGGGTTACCAGGTTCCTCTCAGCGCGCTGATTCTGTTTTGTTCACGTCGTACAATAACGTTTACGCATCTCATCAAATAGACGTACAAAACCCGTTGGTTCGTTCCAAATCGATGCAAACATTCCTGATAAATTCATTTTTGCTTCCATTTCAAACTAGTTTTTGCCCAACATTAAAAACATGTGGTACTTATACAACGTTTTCTAATGACTAATACTTTGATATATTTTATGTAGTCGGTGCTGCAGCGCTTCTAAGTACTTGAAAAAGAACTGCATGGCCTCCAGGAAACTGCAGCGTGACTTGACTTAAATCAACCACTAGTTTTGACGGATTTGACATCATATGGTCGAATGTAATTGAGCCATACTGGGTAACAATTAAGAGCCGTTCTGGTCACGTGCTATTTTCGTTAATTCTTTATGTGGAATCTACCTCACTCGGTGTTTTGATTCATTCATTTTACGTATACTCGTATACCTTCGACCTCCGATTGTCTAGTACAATACTGTAGCGAATTAATGCTGTCCGTAAACCGACTGAAAGGTGTAGTTATATGGCTAACGGTATTCCAATTATTCCATTTGAATGAAACGCACACGAGGTAATTTCCTTAGTGAGATGTATAAATAAAACTAATCTGCAGATCACGTAAAAACTCAAGTTACTGCATAAAATTTAAAAAGAAATAATCCTATTTCCAATCCAGGTCAATAACGTTTCACATTAACCATGCAGAACACTTATAGTTTGGTGACCGGAATATGAACCACATGTGAGCAGAACCTACTAGCACACCATATCATTGACTGATTGGTGCTGCAAGCAATCTGCTGTGCTTGTTATGTGCTTTCCTATATTGAAAGAAGTTTGTCTGTCTCTCCTCACAACCACAGCCTTCATTTTCCTGTGATCTATGTTTCCGGTTATTAATAGCATTATAACCCAATGGGTGACAAAGTACTAAAAGCCATTGGAATAGGAAGTAAGAGTGTAGGATGATTACTCGTGAAATGTAAAGTCCCGGCGACAGCAAGGTTATTGCAGGCGGAACGAAGCTCATACTATGGAAAGATGAGGAAGGAAGTCGGTCGTGTCCTTTCAAAGGAACCATGCCGGCATTTGCCTTAAGGGGCACGTTCATGAAATTGACCGGAAATGTCAATTTTCTATTTATCTTTTATTTATTAGTAGAACTCATGGACAATAAATTTCCAAAGTTTGAATGATGAAATTGAATCCGAAGTGCCTGAAAAGTAATAAAACGTGTGGCGAGACCGTGCCACGCTCAGTTTTTGAAGCAACATTTCTATACTGGCTCGGTGAACAACGATTCCGTGGATTACTTTGAAGTACACTTGTTTGGGGTACATCAAGAAGGCTGTGGAAGATGCTCTTTGACTTTGCAGATCATCTGTGGCTCTGTTCCGCGTCTTAGGAACAACAGCAAACCAGCTGCTTTGATTATAAAGAATCAATTCTTGTTTCGCCTTGTGCTACTGACGTGTTCAATTCTTACGTTTAATTATGAGAACATAGGGAGGAGAGTGTGGCCTTTAAGTTAGGAACTCCCGCTCAAGATACGCTTAGAAAAATAAATGTTCAGGGCTTCTCAGTAGCTGAAAAGCCAGTTGAAGAACTGATGAAGGAAAGAAGGCAGAAAACAAGAAACCAGAAGATAAGCCTTGAAGGGAAAAAGGACCCTGAACACAAATCTGGGACCTTCTGAAGAACTAACATAAGAAAAAAACGATAGGTTCAATTTTAAAATGCACATCCTGAAAATTATGATTTTAAGATCTGTGCACATTTTTCTCAAAATTTGTGAAGGATAGAATTATGAAAATTCGCACACTTATAGTGGGACAAAGTGCTTGGAATTTTGCATGATTTTTGTATTATTCTTACAGAATTATAATTATTAAAATTCTTCTGTTGACATATTTAAAAAACGCACGGGAGAAGCTTAATGTATGCAAAGAGATTAAACAGAAAACATTTTGTAGAAATCTCTTGAATAGTTTCTGAAAATAAAGCTTTTAAATTCCACAAAGTCCAAGGAACTTAACAGTAATTGTCTTAATTTCATGTAAGGCATGGTACAAAATTTCACTGCCGTATATTCAAAATTGTGGATTTGGTGCATCTTTAAAATAGTGTATGTTTTTCGTGAATGTCCCGCCTTGAATGATAGGGAATCACGAAAAATCTAAATATGGATAGCCGAAAGCGGATCTGAGCCGTTGTCTGTCCGTATGCTAATCCAGTGTGCGAACCACTGCGCCATCTTGCTCAGATAGTAGGGGAAGATCATAGTCATTATTTTTCAAGCTGAAAACGATTTGTAAGAGACATAGACAACTTCTGAAACAATATGCTATTGTTTTCCAGGTAGTATGCCACTGACATTCCTCTCTCTAAAGTGATACTTCGAAAATATTCAATTTCTTTGTTACGCGGTTTCTTGCTCTATTCGTGTATATTCGTCAGAATACATCTACGACTTGGTTGCAAGTTTTCCTTTTCGAGTAAAATCATTGATTTAAATAAATAAGGCGATGTAGGATGAAGAATATCAGATTCCTTACAGACACAGTAAGATGTGGTTTGAAGCATGTTGCGTTCTTTTCGTTTAATCTTTACGCTTGACATATTTCCAAACGCACACAAATACTTGAAAGTTTATTATTATAACTTCATCTGATACCTTGCTTTGACTGTCAACCACAGATGGCGAATTGGCGCTTTGGTGAATATTTACAAGTGCCTTTAGTCTTTCTGTGTACTGGCGAATGGTCCCCGAGCTGTGTAATATTTCCCGTGGGTCGTTTTAGAAAATCGTAGAGTCGTAGAAACAAAGTTAAATACGACAGGCAATATGCATTAACGTCAACTGTTTGTTTGACAGACAAATATTTTGAAGTATTTAGTGCCTAGTATTGTGAGTCGCATTATCTTTCGAATGTGGAAATGCGGCTGCAAACATTACACACCTCGCCGTCATATTTGCGCTGAAGCGTGCTGTTTGGCGACGACTGCCACGTATTTGCAAAATGTGGCCCAAGGCCATGGCGTGACGTGCCGTTTCACGTAATTGACCCCAATGCTGAGTAAATTTGCAGCAAAAAATTATTGTATGCCGGCGGCTTGACGTGCCTTGTTTCATTCGTTTCTATGTACAAGTATCGGTGACAGTTTGAAAGATTCGGAGTATTCAAAACTGCGCCATTCTAATAACACTGAAAGTATCCTACTGCATCGATAAGGTGAGCTAGGTAATTACGAAATTGTTTTCAATGATTTCGTATAATTAAAAATTGAAAGAAAATGATCAGAACGGTATGCTTTATTCCCCTTTCTGTTCGTCCGTCTCGTTGCTCATTTAAGGATAAACGGCTGTGGGTTTTGCAACAGACGTTGTTCAGGTAGTTCGCTTGTGGTGAAACTAAATTACAGTCGTAATGTCTATGAACTTGTCAGCAACGTTAATCAAGGATAGTGTTTATTTGGGAAATCGTTTATAAAAGATGGCTATCAGTGTCAGTAAGTGGAGCAAAAAAAAGTGTTAGGTGTTGTGTTACGTAATGCAAACGATACTATTTCTTTACAGAGAGAAAATAATAACGCAAAAACTAGTCCGCCGAACGTAGTTCTCCAGGCTTCTCAAGAGACGCTGAGTAGGAGGGAGGATATTTTGTTTCAATAAAGAACCAGTGTGACCTGTTTCCAATAGTGTCTTTCTTGTCAAAATCAGAAATTTCAGCAGAAGCTGAAATTTATAGCCCCGTTAAAAAATCCCGCCAAATTATTCATGCTCCCAAATCATTGAAACTTCCTGGCAGATTAAAACTGTGTGCGGGACCAAGACGCGATCTCGGAACCTTTGCCTTTCGCGGGCAATAGCTCTACCATCTGAGCTGCTCAAGGACGACTCACGTCCCCTCCTCAGTTCACTTCTGCTGGTATCTCGTCTCCTACCTTCCAAACTTTACAGAATCTCTGCTGCGAACCTTGCAGGACTAGCATTCCTGAAAAAAAAGGACATTGCGGAGACATGGCTTAGCCACAGCCTGAGGGATGTTTCCCTATCTGAAGTGAAATCGCACAGTTTGTGATGTGGCGCCAATAACTGATATTACTGTTTGTTTTGTTAATTAGTTCCCACTGTGAGCACAGACTTTATTTACTAGACGTGCGTTGCTCGCTTGTAAGAGATAAAACAACTTTTTTTAGAAATTCAGTGAAAAACTAAGCGGATTTTAAGCACTTCAAAAGAGGTTTAAGGTGAAAAACGGACCTGCAGAACGGAAAGTCCAAGTGAGAAGTGGCAAAACAACTAAATAAGCAAAGCTGCTCCCATTACAAAGAAATACACGTAGCACAACCAGTGAAGCAATCGTACGTCAAGACACCTCTCTCCACTGTCAAAGTGCTCTGAGAACGGCACAACAGTTACAAGAATTGCCTTATACGGAGGTTTCCTGGAAAATAATTCAGTGTCTAGGACACACTACCGCCCTAGAAGGTAGGCACGTGAGCAAGGACGAGGAAAGGCAGTAAAAAACCAGGTCGAAGAGATGTATTCAGAATTCCAGAAACGCTATATGTAGAAGTTCACTCCCGTATAAAGTGCAGTCCAATGAAAACGAGAAAAATGGAAAAAAAGTTAAGTAAACTGTTTTCAACTGTATTTCAAAGTAGTCGCCATGACTGTTAATACATTTATCCCGCTGTGAGAGAAGACTGTCATCGCCTTTGTGCAATATGTTTACGGTTGCCTACGAAACCACGATTATACCCAGGCGCGCACCAGGATCTTTCTTCAGAGCTCCAAAATTATGGAGCTCGCATGGGGAGAGATCGGGACTATGTGGACGATTCATAGTAGCAAGCTTGGGTGAATCTTTCGGGTTGCAGAAGGTCAGTTTGCATCTGTATCTTCTGAACAATTAATTATAAACCTAGAGTCGTTCTCCGTTATTCTGTTAATCAGTATTTTTAGTCGTGGTATAGAAAAGCTTGTAACAGCATGTGGGCTGAACACTATCTTGACAAGGTTGTTTCGACTACGCTGCACAAGTTTCGTTGGGAAGCCATTACACACCCTCCACTAAGTCCCCATTTCTCCTCAAGCGATTTCCTTATTTTTGGACACTGCTTCGGATGGAAAGAGGCACGCCTGGATACAATCATGGTTCCGTAGGTAACGGCAAACGTTTTTCCGTGAATGCACTGACCGTCTTGTCTCACAATGCGATAAATCTATTAACAGTTAGGCTATTACTTTTGTAATAATAAACAGTTTATTTACTTTTTCCGCCTGCCCCGTTTTCATTTGACTCCTCCTAATGTTTCACTAATTACACTATTTGTGAACAATTCCTCTTGCACTGATCTATCAGTTCCCCACGTACGTCGCTCATTTCATGAAAACTTGCGTGCAAATCTCGGGGCCGGAATTCCATGTGGTGCACCTAACCGCCGTGAATGGGCGCTGGTTCATCATGTGCTCGATTACGGGCTGCCACGAGCGCAGCAGACAGTAAAGCGGCGGTGGTTCATAACCCGGCGCGGCGGGGCCGTGTTGACCTCTGAACCGCAGTAAAAGCTTTCCCCCGCCCGCCGTCGCCAAATGTTTTGTTTGACAACAGCTCGCCAGGCCGCAGGCGGGCTTCCCCGGCCTGCTCCTCTGTTATTGCCCTGCAAACAGCTTTCTCCTTTGCCCTTCTCCTCCCAGTTCTTTAATGTTTTACAGATCGACTCACCATTAGAGTTAGATGTTTCCCTAAAATTAACACACAAATATAAAACATGTAACAGAATATCTTAAGAACGTATAGGTAGCTAAGTTAATTGTAGCCGTAAACATGTGGGTATTTTGGTGACTGTGGGAGGAGAATATTTGGTTTCACTTTTGAGATGTCTTAATCAATTGCCATATCACAGCTAGTAGAACACGACTTTGGGATCTGAGTAGTAGGAACTCTGAATGCTGAAGTTTATAGAAAACTAGCTGAGGACTTGGCACTGCCCCAGTAGATATTTATTCCAAACTTCAATTAGTCCATGTCCACCTTCACCCTCTCTCTGTTTATCTCCTCCTACCCCATTTCTCTGCCCATCTCCTCCTCTTCCCTTTCTCTGATCACTTGCACCTCTCCCTTTCTCTGTCCGTCTCATCCTACCTCCTCTGTCTGTTCATCACCCCCTCCCGCCTATCATTTTAATTGGTTTACCCTTTTAGGAACGTACGCCCTCGAAATTTTAACATAAGACCATACCGTGATTGACAACGCCTCTCTAGCAGCTCCCGCCACTGGAATTGGCTGAACATCTCTATGAGACTTTCGCGGCTGTTAAATAAACCTGTAACGAAACGTGTTGCTCTTCTTTGGATCTTCTCTATTTCCTCTATCAATCCTGTCTGGCCATTGTGCAACAACAGTGGCTCATTTCAGAAGGTAGTACTTGCTGTTTCTTTCCTGTAGGCATAGTTCTACTGCAGAATGCATAACAGGTATGAGCGGAGTGTTGCAGCTACTGCATGTGTATTCCAAAGACAAAATATGCGGGACAGTATCATTTTGGTGAGGAAACATCTAAATAGCACGGAAATTCATCCTAAAATTCTGACAGTAAGTGGAGAAAGTGTAATGTGGCGACCGGCCGTAGTGAAATGGTGCCAACAATATGGCCAGGGCCGCACAGATGTGGGTGACGCTGATCGGGAGGGATGGCCATCGACATCAACCACAGGCGACAGTATCCAGGCCATCGAGGGAGAACACCAGGCTGCGGGCCGAGGAGGAAGACATTTTCCAACAATGAGCTCTTCCAGAAACGGGTTCTCCAATGGTTCCATGACAAAAGAGCGGATTTCTATCGTCGGCCAATTGAACGACTGGTAGAACGTACTGACCGTTGTTAACAGACACTGGACGACCTTGTAGTAAAATAGCGTGATGTCGCTGTGTCACTTTCAAGTGTAGATCACCACTGAATAAAAGTTATTTCCCCCGCCAAAATAACGTGCAACTTATTTTTTTGAAATCCCTTCGCAGTTTCAACTTGTTTGACATCAATTTAAGCGTCTCACTGATTTCACCATTATCAGTACATGTGATACATCGAAATAACAAAATATCACTTCAAAGTAGATGAATGAAAATGGAAAATCGTTAAACAAGAGTTATCGTAAATCACACACACATTATGATGATAGTGAAGATACTGAAACCCTTTACGTGATATTAAATTACGAGGCTGAGTCAAATGAAAACCTTAAATATTTTTTAAATATTATTTATTGTGCAGAAGTGGTACAAAGCTGCATCACTTTTCAGCATAATCTCCCCCACGCTCAATGCAGGTCCTCCAGCGCTTACAAAGTGCATAAATTCCTTTAGAAAAAAATTATTTTCGTAGTCCGCGCAACCACTCATACACTGCGTGGCGTACCTCTTCATGAGAACGGAAATTCTTTCCTCCCACTGCGTCTTTGAGTGGTCCAAACATTTGGAAATCACTTGGGGCAAGGTCTGGTGAGTATGGTGGATGAGGAAGACACTCAAAATGCAGGTCTGTGATTGTTGCAACTGTTGCACGGGCAGTGTGGGGCCTTGCATTGTTATGTTGCAAAAGGACACCTGCTGACAGCAACCCATGTCGCTTTCATTGGATTGCAGGCCGCAGACGATTTTTTAGGAGATCTGTGTATGATGCACTGGTGACAGTGGTCCCTCTAGGCATGTAATGCTCCAAAATGACGCCTTTTTTGTCCCAAAAGAGAGTCAGCATGACCTTCCCTGCTGATGATTCTGTTCGAAACTTCTTTGGTTTTGGTGACGAGGAATGGCGTCGTTCCTTGCTCGCTCTCTTCGTTTCCGGTTGGTGGAAGCGGGCCCAGGTTTCGTCCCCAGTAACGATTCTTGCAAGGAAGCCATCACCTTCTCGTTCAAAGCGCCGAAGAAGTTCTTCACAAGCATCTCATTTCAGGAGTCAGCTGTCGTGGCACCAATCTTGAAGACACTTTGTGAAACTAGAGCACATCATGCACAGTATTGTGTGCTGACCCATGACTAATCTGTAAATATGCTGCAATGTAATTCAGTGTCGGCGGTTTCCTTCAGTATGGCTTCAACTGCTGCAATGTTCTGTCGAGTCACAAATCGTTGTGCCTGACCTGGACGAGGAGCATCTTCCACTGAAGTCACACTATTTGCGAACATCCTACTCCATTCGTAGGCTTGCTGCTGTGACAAACGTGCATCACCGTACTGAACCTTCATTCGTCGCTGAATTTCAATAGGTTTCATACATTCACTAAGCAAAAACCTAATAACAGAACGCTGTTCTTCCCTGGTGGTAGTCGCAAAGTGGGGCGGCCATCTTTATACTGACACTGCGACGGTATATGTGCATCTGCACTATGCTGCCACCTACAGGCCATTCTGCACGCTGTTTGTAGCACGCTTACCAACTTACAGGATAACGGCGCGAAGTTTCGATTTGTTATTAAAAATTTAAGGTTTTCATTTGACTCAACCTCGTATTTTATCAAGGGCTCAAAGGCTCTGAGCACTGTGGGACTTAATATCTCAGGTCATCAGTCCCCTAGAACTTAGAATCACTTAAACATAACTAACCTAAGGACATCACACACACCCATGCCCAAGACAGGATTCGAACCTGCGACAGTAGTGGTCGCGCTGTTACAGACTGAAGCGCCTAGAACCGCTCGGACACACCGGCCGGCTGTTATCAAGGGTTTCCTTTAATTATCTATATGGGAGAACATCAGTCTTACAATTTTCTGCTAGTTGCTTCTGCTGCATTTTTGCATGTATACAATGAAATTCAAACAATGACGAGTGATCTGTATAAACTACTTTTGGACGCATAAAAACGTTACGTCGGTATTTCTGCTGCTACCTCAGTAACTAAAACACACGTGAGATGCCCTGGCACTTACGAATCTGTTGCAATTGAACTACAGAGCGTGATGGAGGATTCCTTAAAAATCCCTTTCTATTATACTATACAACTGCAAGCAGCGAACGTCCTGTGGTTTTCCGTCCCACGCAAACAGAAGGACCTCGGGGCGCCAAGCGGTGAAACGGTCTTCCGCAGCGGACAATGGCTGCTGCTGGCGGCCCCGCCGATCCGCGGTAGCTGCAGAAGCGGCGTTCTTCCAAGAGAGCCGTGCCGGCACATTGCTTCACACGAAAGCCATCACGAGAAGGCAAACTTCGGCAGCGTCGAGTACGTGCACAGCAGAAGCGCAAACAGCCGCCTCTCAGCTGCGCACACCGCTCGCGGCGGGCCGTGGCCGTTGCCCGCTGTCAAAACTTGCCACTGTGCTCGCTGCCCGACGCCGGCAAACACACTCCTCCTCCACGTTTAAATGTACATGACGTCACGCCTTGCGGAACTCGACCCAGACCCTCGCGGAGGTGACAGCGCAGCTTCCGTGACGTACTGACATCCTTGACTTCTTATTTCAACAGTTAAATAGTACTTTTATACCACAATGCCACTTCGACTTTCTCTTGCTCTTATTTCCGGTTGTGAGTATAAGATGGCCGCCGGCCTTCTAAAACCGTGGGACAGGACGTCACTCTTCGCTGCAACTTGATGGACGACGGATGTGACGCAGGAGCTGCATAACACGCGACGACGATACGCTCGTCGCAGAGGCATTGCTGAGGCACAAAGTGAACGTAGCAAGCCAACACCCAGTGAGACCCAGAGCTAAGCTTACGCACAACACGACGTTCGCAGAGCGAATGACGCTCCGTGCTGCGGCGTAGTGCTTTTAAAGGTAAGGCCCTTCCGGGCAGCGCACAAGCGGTTATCAAGCTGAAGTTGCTGGCGCAACCGGAAGTTTTGAGTTCAGCCGGCCGGGCTGCATAACACATGTTCCATGGGAGAGTGATGGCACTTATGGATGATTAACTAGGCCTTATATATGATAAAATTTCATTTAGTATATGATAAAATTAGCCAGACACCCCCTTGTAATACAAAACTACCGGTAGATCTCACGAGAGGCGGACCAGACAGTATAAAAGGAGGCATGGAGTATTGTGTTGTCAATAGAGGAGCAGTAACAGCAGAATGGATCGGTCAATACAGCTCAGTGGCTTCGAACGTGGTCCAATCACTGGATGTAAACTTGGAAAAAAATCCATCTGAGTGTTTTCAACCATTCTAAAGCACCCACGTCGGCTACTGGTGATGTGACCGTCAAGTGAAAAGGCGAAGGAACAACGACAGCTACACCAAGACCAAGCAAAGCTCGTGTACTGACGAACAGGGACTGCCGACCATTGCGGAGTCGATGAAGTCAGTGAAACGGAACACTTGTGAGCTCCACACTGCAATCATACTCAGCTAGCATAACGACTGTGCATCGAGAGTTCAGAATAATGGCGTAGAATGGTCGAGCAGTTTGTCATAAGCCACACATGTCTGTAGTCAAGGCTAAGTGAAGCTTGAGGTGGTGTCAAGAGTGACGCCTTTGGACAGAGGATGGTTAGAAAGGAATGGTTTGAAGCGATTAGCCGAGGTATACCCTGTGACAGCCCAATGGAGGGGTTTGGATTTGGCGAATACCTGCAGAACTTTACCTGCTGTCATGTATAGTGCCAATAGCGACATGCAGAAGTGATGTTACGATGTGGTGGTGTTTTCGAGGTTAGGAAGTGGTCCCCTTATCACTCTTGAGAAGGCGATAAATGCGGAAGGATATGAACACATTTTACAAAATTACGAACTGCATACAGTAGAGGAACAGTTTAGAGACGATGATTGACTATCAGCATGACAACGTACACTGTCAAAAAACAGCACCTGTGAAACAATTGTGGACAATAACATTTCTGAATGGACTACCACTCTCCCACAAACATTCAGACACCTTACTGCAAGTGTCTTCAGCACAGTCGTCAGGACGAAAGCAGTGTATTTTGTACAGATGTGAATATCTTTGGATAACGCTAGCTGGAAACTTTCGTTGATGTTATACGTCCCTAACACTAATCAAAATGTATTTCATTCACTGACAACCAACATTTTATTGTGCCTCACATCATAATTACACGTCAACTGTTCGGACTTGTATATGAAGGTCATCGGAAATTTCATTTTTTTTAGGTATAAAGCCTAGTAGTGAGCCTTCAGTTTCATAGTTAATTCGTTCATGTTATATTCCAGCATGACCACTTGCCTTATAAAGCGCCAAAATTAATTCACACGGTGGTACGCTGTGGAGTCCTGAGCGAAGGTAATAAAGGAATTCAGACTGCGAAGGAGAATATCTATTACAATCACCAAGAAAAAGCTAGCACCCCACAATATAAAGTGTGAAATGAAGAACTAAGAAGAATGGGTGAGGACGGAAATCAATGAAAAACTTTACTAGAAGTGAGGAAAGTCTAGTGCGACGTCTGGTACGACACCAGGAATAATTAATATAGCGCCGGAAAAAGCAGTGACTTAAAAAAAAAAAAGATTGTTGTTAACAATGTACAGTACTGTCTTCACGCTCACTCTATAATCTGTATGTTAAATAACTGAAAAGGGTTCTGATGAACATGATCAGCTATTATGCTCGCTCTGTTACGTACATGTTTTTCGCAGCCTGGAGCGAGTGTAATGCAGTGATGTACTGAGTCTTTGATTCTTCACACACCAAGTGCAGCTCAAAATAACCTGCACAGTTTATACGAGAGCCTTCAATAAAGAGTGCAACACATTTTTCTCTGAAAGCAGGTTCGTTTTATTCATGATTCCAATTCACTCTTTTGTCTACAAAATCCTGTTTTTCAACATAATCTCCTTTCAATGCGACGGTTTACGGGGAGAGCGTACATGCCCACATGGCACCATTCGTCTGGTCTACGTCAGAGCCGACGTCTTATTCACGTATTGCTTCCCGCGGGGTTCATCCTTCATTGGGCCCAACGGATGAAGTCGGAAGGTTAGAGATCCAGGCTTTAGGGAGGATGAGGAAGAAAAAAATGGTTGAAATGGCTCTGAGCACTATGGGACTTAACTTCTGAGGTCATCAGTCCTCTAGAACTTAGAACTACTTAAACCTAAGTAACCTAAGGACATTACACACATCCATGCCCGACGCAGGATTCGAGCCCGCGACCGTAGCGGTCGCGCGGTTCCGGGCTGTAGCGCCGAGAACCGCTCGGCCACGCCGGCCGGCGAACTCACGTTTCACCGCTTGTGACGATATTCAACAAAAAATTGTCACGGTTAGCCTCGCAACGTACAAGCAGTGCCACACAGTTGGTCATTCGTTGCTCTTTATGGTATTCCGCTAGGTGGCGAAGAACCCGCGGGCACTCACCTTCGTGTGCCCTAACGGCTGGAGAAGTGTGTCAGCACTACCAGCAGGGACGTCCAATTGAGCTGCGTGGTGTTTGCGATCTTTCGTTCACTTCGAATGAGGGTGTCCGCACGTTCCAACACTGCAGGAATCATAGCTGTGTTGGGTCGACCGGCACGTGGGAGATCGGACAGGTCTGCGCGACCTTGTTGCGATGATGACGGACGTCTCGCCCAACGGCTCACCGTACTTTTGTTCACTGCCAGGTCTCAGTAGACATTCTGTTAGTGCCTATGAATATCTGAGATGCTCTGCTTTCCCGCCAAAAGAAACCCAATGACAGCTTGGAACACACCTCCGTTACAGAAAAGTGTAGTGCGTTACTTATTGAAACGCTCTCGTATGTAGGTAGGACTGAAGCATGTAATCACTGCGGTTCATGAGATTTTCTTTTCAGTCAATCCTGAGGGCACTGAATTCAGCGACGTTCTGCACTTAAGACTGTGGAATGCTACCAAACTGTCCGCAGCTTCCCCGAGGTGATGCTCGCGGCTTGGACGGGTGTGTCTACGCCTGCAGCCGCCTGGGACGCCGGCGTTGCGCGCTGCACGCCGTTGTTGACACACGCGACGCTTATCGGGCGCAGTCTCGGAGGCGGCCCGTTGCCGTGTGTATTCGTTTATGTAACACTAATGGTCGACCTCCTCATTCATTTCGGTAGCACTCAGAGCCCTTCGATAACGTGGTATTTGTCGGCTATTATCACGGCAGCCTATAAAGAGACTATCTGTGTACTCCCAGAGTAAGGGCGGATCGACAAACGCAGCGTGTATGTATGTTTTAGATTGTAGTTGAGCTTCCTGAGTGGTTATGTACATGGTGGGAGTAGTTCTTCACCTCGCACTGGAGTGTTCGCGGCTCCGCCAATATTTCTGAAAACTCGGAACAACATAAGGCACGCAAGGTGGGAACATTATGTTCTCTCTCAAACGTTGTGTTACCGGCTGAATCTGTCTATTCTGTCCGCAACTATTGGTCTAGTTTAGCCGTTTAGCCAGCACGGTAGTCCATAGTGTTCGGTCAGAGGACTGGACTCCATACATAAAAAAAAGACACTAAATGAAATTCTCATCGTTAAAATTTGGAAGGACTACTATCGAATAAACGACGAAAGGCAAAGGAACGCATTGAAAGAAAGCAGAAAAAATGCGATTATATTTGCTGCCTGCTGAGGTCCCAGATTCGATTCCCGGTCGCTTCGGGGGATTTCATCTGTTCGGAGACAAGGCATTGTGTTGTCCTTATCTTCATTTCATAATCACCGAGTGCAAGCTGCCGAAATGGCGTCGAATAAAACGACTTGCTGTAGGCGTCCGAACAACGCCAGGCTGGGTTTCATGGCCAATAATGCCATACGATCATGTCACTTCATTTCTGTCTTACATCACATAACGCTCTAAGTCCAGCCCTCCACTTGAAGTCTAAGATAGCGGCATATGAAGTCACGTCATCGTTAGGAGCTCCAAAACTGAAGGATTGCCACAAGCACTGTGACAAACTTCCGGTAACGAAAAGCCGGAATTAGGCTGAACTGTAAACGGTTAGCAAATATGTCACAAACATACGTTTATTGGCTTTCATGGTCAGTGTCACTTAAAATGAAATCATTTTGCCGTATCACCATGAAACACTAAAACAACTATGCAGTCGATATTTAGTCGTCCTGAAGAGCCCCACTGCAAAGGCAGTCGAAACGCTGGTGGTACGGTTAACTTAGTATTGTATAATTACGCCATTTAACACCCAAAATGATTTTATTCACACGTCATGAACAGTTTGTGGTATTCCGAGTGTAGCGTTTATGCACGAATTGGCTCAACTTCGTCGTCTTGGAAGTTTGACGTATTTATTGCGCATAACTAAATACCAAAACAGAAGAGAGACAGCTATTAAATCTTGCATATCTCTTATAAGTACGGAACAAGTAACATATTTTGTAATAATTACAATTACTGGTTCAATTTTCTAATATCGTGGAACTATAAACTAGTTACGGAGTCTCACTACATAATTGTTGGAAGAAACAGGAAAGCTAAAAAATGTAACTGAACGGTAATTGTGAGAGCACACGACGGAAATAATGAATGACAGAATTCTTTCGTATCAATATGAGGCTGTTTCTTCTCGTATTTAAAGAATTCGTTCCTGAATGCTATGCCCTGAGCTATAAACTTTCATGCGCAACGAAATTATGTTTTAGAGATTTCAACCAACAATTGAAAACAGAAAAGCACGGAGCAAGGGGAATCTATTCCACAAATAAACACCCTATGAAAAGTCTTGTAAACATTCTACTGAAAGTATCTTGGCCGTAGGGATACTGATGGGCTCATTTTAGCATTACGCTTCCTGTGCTCCGATGTAAGCATTTAGCTCATAGCAAAAGTTTCCGAAAGACTTCGAAACAGTTTTATTTTGAAAATGTATTTGATTTAAGAAGAAACTGGAGCAAGAGAAATGATGGTCATAAGTGTCGTTGAGCAATCGTCGTTAGGGATGGAAAACGAACTCGAATTTCAGAAATAATAAGGCAAGGAACTGAACGTCCCCTTCCCAAGGAGCCAACCCCGCATTTGTCTTAAGCTCTTTACTTTTGTTGTAAGCGATTTAGGGAGACTGAGGATAACCGCCATCAAGATGCTCAGACGGAGATTTAAACCACCGTCCTCTAGACAATGAGTCCATTGCCTTAGCACTTACACCATCTCGCTCAGTGTAGAAATTAGAGTAAAAGCGGAAGGAATTGAAAATTTAACTAAAAGCCTGTCAATAGGATGCGGGGACTCACTCACATTGAAGCAAGATCTGTGATAGCGTAAAGAATCACGAGCGTGAAGAACATGAGTTCTGAGAGCCTAGTGTTATAGCAGCACCATTCAACCTTGAGTAATAATAGTGGAAGCCGGTACCCGACGCAAAATCACGTCACAGCCGAACAATAAATAAAACGTGTCCATTATCTGGATAATCTCAAATAATTTTCTACTTAATTCAGTTTGACTTACGCCGTCACAGCCATCTATACATGTAAAAACTCTTCACAGAATCTATAAGATGCGTCCACCGCTCATATACTTCCACAGTGTGGAAACGTGTATACCGGCTTGGGTGGTCGCATTTACACTGATTTCAAAACAGCGTGATATATCGTCCAACTAATCATTTTGATCGGCTCGCATCTCAATGATCTCGTTATACGGAAACCATCGACGGCTGCGGCGCTGACTAGATATTCAGGCCAAATAACCAGGCAGCGTGTCCCAAAATGGAAAGCAATACCGTGAGGGAAATTTTAATTGGACGCGCCGCTGGGCGGCAACCGTACAACTGCGTTCAAGTGTCTCATTTAGTGGCACGACGCAGCTGCTCGAGATAATCGCGGTCGGTCGGACAAGCTCTCTTGACACTGGTTTCCCCTTAGCCTGTCAGCTTAACTCCTAGGAAAAGGAAATCATGTTAACAAGTATGTGACGGAAATCATAAATTTGAAACCGCAACTCCGAGGCACATAGCTTCGCGTAATGGACCAATAAATTATACGTCCGTGATGAGGATACAAATTGGAAGTGCGACTAAGTATCTGACAAATGTGTGGCTCCTTATTCTCATATTTCGAGGAATATACAACAAGAACATCGTAAAAAAGTGGAAAATGAATTTCTTCTGCATTTTATTGTCGCTTTAGCAGGTTTCTTAAATTACTGTCGACAGGCAACTCCAATTCGCATTCATGTTTGTCCTCGTTAGATGCACGCTGAGGATTGCAGCTGCTCTGATTTGTGGCGCAATACTCACACAAAGCCGTAATCAAAAATGCTTACCGAAGTTTGTCACGCTGAATTGCGACCACTTACGAAATTATTTACATCTGTTTTGTTCGCATCTTAAAAATAACTAGTTTCGAATTTATTTTTATTGCCCCAAGGACTCGAAACGTGAAGCAAATAAGAGTGGTGCAGAGATTAAGTGACTAAACGAGTATTGTGGAAGTTCGTGTTTGAAATCCCCGCCTCGACATCGTCACTGCAATTGTTCCTGGTTTCAGCAGAACAGCAGAACGTTTTCTTTGACAATGTCGAGGTTGAGTGTTTCCTGAAGTAATTTCCAAACGTGATTTCGCATTGCCTCTTCTATTAGCTTAAAAGACGCTTCGAACCGTCTAAAATACTAGTCAGAAACCTAATCCCTCAAGCGTCTAGCATGGCCCGAATCAGCCTACGTGCGCCAACTCGATAGTATTTCAACACAATAATACGTTAACTTGGCCTCAGCCAGCGTTAGAATGTGCAAGAGAAAAACAATTCTTTCGCTTCAAATCTTGATTTTCATGTGTGGTATTGACTTTTGATAGTTTATTTCTGATCTTATAGTATACGGTTTTGTCTTTCAAGTAAGAATGAGTGGTAAGAAGTTGTACTTCGGCAAAAAAAAGTACGTAAACATCACATCTAACGCGATATCGAAACAGTATATCGTCAGAGCGTCCAAAGAATAGATATGAGGCAGAGAGTAGTTCCGAAAGAGTCGTGCCTCTGCTATGAAATTGGAAGACAGTGACCAGTATATTAATGTGAATTACGGATTGAGCTATAGGATTATACAATTTCTTTCGGTTTTCTCTATTATTTCTCAACAAGCGAAATGTAAAAAGTGCAATGCAGACATTAAGTTGTAAGAACGAAATCCTGGAGGCTCAGGCGTCACAATAATTATTACTTGTCCAAACTGCACAGAAGTTGTTACACCTAGCAGTAAGTTTACGCGGAACGCATATGAAATCAACTATCGAATCGCCCTAACAATGCACCTCCTTGGAGTAAGGCTAAACGGAATTGTAAAGTTTTGTGCGCTTGCGGAACTACGAGACTATATTTCTATCTTTCTGTGCAAAACTAGTGGATACGATTTCGATCGCAAGGGCAACATTACGACACGCCAGTCCTGGGAAAGCAGATTAATGGTATGAGTTTTTTAAGAGAAGAATTTTTTCTTTTGTTCATGTCCCTAACACACTTCAAAACTTCAAACGCTTTTTTCTCGGAATACGAGTTTTCAAAACACCACACAGCGTAATTCCAACACTTTTCAATTTTTTTATTTGAAAACTTAGCCACAACTTTGAAATAATATTCGGCCGAATTGGCCGAGCGGTTCTAGGCGCTTCAATCTGGAACCGCGCGACCGCTACGGTCGCAGGTTCGAATCCTGCCTCGTTCGTGGATGTGTGTGATGTCCTTAGGTTAGTTAGGTTTAAGTAGTTCTAAGTTCTATGGGACTGATGACCTCAGATGTTAAGTCCCATAGTTTTCCCAGTCATTTGAACCATTTTTTGATTAGTTAATTTAAACAATATTTATTAACAAATGACTGTGCTTTTTGGTGAAACTGAACGACTTTCTTGAAATACTCGCCGACTGCACAAAAATAAATATTTCGAAAATCCGTTACGTGGTTCACTAGCTACACTCTAGAGCAGGGATCCCCAAACTATTTTGGACAAGTGACCCCTTTTCCAAAATGAACTGTTACCTCAGACCTCCACGGCCAAATTACCTACTTTTAAGATCAACCCTCTTATTCATAACGGTCCGCTAACTTAAAACAGCTGCTACAGAGTGTTATTTTTCATTCTGACTTAGGTCAATAGAAGAAGACAGAGTGAGAATTAGCAATTTAATAAGAATTTGTGTTAATTTAATAGGGGTCGATTTGTAGACCTCGTCGACCCCCAAAATCAGTTTTTGTTTATGTCGACCCCTAGGAAACCGATATCGACCCCAGGGGGTCGATGTCGACCACTTTGGGAATCCCTGCTCTAGAGTACACAGATGTTCTTTTCTTTTTTCTATATTCACATTTGCTCCAGTTGTAGAGCGTGCCACTGATCGCCTCAAATTCAAAATCCCTCTGGAGAATTGCTCCAGTCGCGATTTTGTAATATTTTACGAAGAAATTTTTTTGTGGTATACTTGAAGATATGCTTCATAAATAACCCAAGTATTACTTCTCTATCACCCTTCCCTCAGCAAATAAAAAAATAAAAAATAAATAAAAATAAATAAAAAATAGTCAAGAAAACGCTTCTTTTAGGCCGTCACATTGGTTTTAGCACTTAAGAGCCGTAGGAAGAATATGAAGGAAATGTAATTTTAGACATCCTTTCGACTCGTTTTTGAGTGTTGCTCGTCATTCCTGGACCCTTAGCTGACAGAATTAATGGAAGAGTTAGAGAGGATGTAACGAAGAGTAACGAGTTTTCCGTGTTTCTTCTGTAAACACTAAAGTGTCACGGCGATGCTCGACAAACGACAGTGGTAGATGCGAACATAGAGACGTTTACTGTTGGAATTCCGAGAGCGTATTTTCCGAGAAGAATCAGAAAATAAGCTAATTCTTTCCAGATATCCACATATTGCGAAATGACGACGCGATAACCAGAGACACTAGATCTCACACGGATGCCTACCGACAAATTCTGTATCCAGGCGCCGTTCGCGGCTGGAACAAGATGAAGAGACGCACGCTCCTTCTCACACTGTAACGTGAGTTGAAGAGTATAGGTGAAAATGTAGATCACTGATAGTCAAAAGCCTCTAAATGGGTGTGATCATTTTCCACATACAAAAATACGTCGTGTTTCCGATAGCTCGGATGCAAGATACGGGAATATAATTCATTTGTATTTGCGAAAATGAGGACGACAGGCGTATGCTATTTGTTCACTAGGACACAGAGAAAGTTGAAATCCTAGTTCAGCCATAATGATTTAGATTCCAGAATGCTTCCACGACTAATTTCCAGCTCCATTCTTGTCCAAGTGAAGCATTGTCTCATTTCGAATGGGCTCAGTGTCAATTTCCTACCATTTCACTTTCCTGGAAGGTCGTTGTAATCCGTATTTCAGATGAATCGAGCACAGTCAATCTCCAACTGAATTTAAAAGTCTGACCAACGTTTGATATCGTAGCGCTACAACAGGCTAGTTTCTAGATTGCGCCGTATCTGACAAAAACCGATGACGGTAGGGCTTCCGCTGGAAGCCTTCGTTAAATATACTGCCATTTAAGACAATGAAGGGATTCGGGATTAGGAAAATGTATTCGGGCATCAATTTATGTTGTACAGGATGGGAACAGCGCTGGGAAAATGCGCGGTGGTCGGCTTTTCGCGGAGTGGCGGCGCGGGCCAGCTAAAGGGACACCAACCTTGTTAGGCGGCGCACATAAATCGGGACACTTTCTGACGGAGAGGGCGCCAGCGGCGCAAAAACCACGTCTGGCCGGGGGGCGCTCCAGCTGACGAGTCCCCGCTCCGTGGGAGGCACCGGGGGCACCTGGGCGTACGGCTCTCGGCGGGTTAGTCACCGTATGCCACAGAAACGATGTGGCTGCGTCTACAGTGCACACTTCTTCCCCCACATTTGTCAAATTACTGTAAAGTTGATGCTACCATAAGATATACGCTCACATCATTCACGGATAACGCATGGAGAAAGTGGGTGCTTGTATGCCTATGTGCAGAGTTGTAAAACTACCGTAGGCTACCGTAGACTACCGTAAGCAAGCGCAGAACACGGTAGTTTTCCTAGTAGCTATGGTCGGTTGATGTTGTATCCGCATTACCTGTACATATGGTGTGTTGCATACGTATCGGCTGTTACGTCATAACGATCGCTTTCTTTGCATATGTCATCAGTGTCTTACTAAATTCTCCTAAAAACCGGAAGTGATGAAGCGTGTAGAAATTGAGTGAGGATATATAAAGGGCCGGATAACCTAGGGAAAACTTTTGTTCTACATAATTACCCTCCCGACTGTTGCTTAAAGGCAATCAGTATTTACAGTAAAACTGAAATTGTTTAACGCAGATTTTATCTGAAAATTGTTTATTTGTAACACGAAACAAGGGATATTGCAGTAAAAATACAGCTCTAGAAAACGCAATTTCCTCAACAAACAGATAAAATAAAAAAGAGACACATAAAAAATTAAAATATGTCAAACATCGTTTCAAAACTTCGTCGAACTTGTGTAAAATGTGTTTCTATCATTCATAAGCAATTTCCGCATTTATCGATAACAACAAGAAACTCTTGCCTTTCATTATGATGAAGAACGTTCTGCTGAGAACAAAATAACAACAACAATTGTACATGTTTTTTACGTTTGTGCGTGTAAACTGTTCTTGCATAAAAAGTAATTGCTTTAGTTATATAAAAGCGCAGAACGCACTCGATCAGGTAATTTCTATTACTTATAAAACTTAATCTGTATTCTGTAAGAACATCAAGTACACATTAGACTAACACTGTATGATGTGGGATTCTAATTATACGGAAAAAACAACTAAATAAACAAAATAAGAAGAGAATTCGTCAGATCCCATTTTCTCCCTTACACATTCATGTTTCTTTCGCTACCAACTCTGCCGGTAGTTCTACTACTTACTGCGTCATTTACTTACTCTACCAAAACTACCAAGAACGTAATTTTGATAGAGAGCAACTTTTCCTGTCTGTGAATAGTTTACAAATTCAGTTTGCAGTTTCATGGAAACGACGTAAAGCTACGGAAGAATATTCACTGTACCCTCTGTCACAGCCAGGCCCTACAATACTCTAAGAAGATTTTATCTAAGTGCCTGGAAATTCACTAATTGCTCTGTTGCAGTCTCCCAGGAATCATACCAAGATGTACACATTTGTGCTATTCAGTATCAGCTGTCAGTCCTTATTGGAAAAGATTCCACACATTGAACATATAGTCCACCATAAACTATGCAATAGATTACATGAGCACATGCGATGGGTTGGGACCAAGACCTCAAAAAGGATGCTTTATGGCTGGCTGCGACCTAAAATATCTGTTACTATATCATTTACTAAATTGGAATATAAGCGGGCGATTCATAACAACGGTTAGACGCATGCGCTTAAATATGACACATTTCCAGTGCACCTGTTCCGAATATGAGTGAAAAATTCCCATTATGTACTGTATGCCATGAAGACGGAGGCGTGATCCATCTCCTATTTTCATGCAGCAGTTACAAGAGATAACAAAAATCTTTAATCTGCACATTGATTTAGGCAGAGGTCCGTGATCCAACATTGGCTGTAGTCCTGCTGTCAACGAGTGGGCTTGTATTAAATGTGATGTTGAATCACATATGTAACTGTGTAGAGGTACTACACACATTATGTGTAGATATAATACAGTATGTCTTTTATTTATGATACTGTATGCATTCTTCAGGGCTCCATAAATATAGAAATCGCATGGGGAGGTATCGGGACTGTACGGAGGACGCAAAAACTGAAAGACGCCATCAAGTCCAAACGCCCCGGAATGTTGACGGCATCAATCTGCTTGCAGAATAATGCCCGCCTACACGTTGCCAAGGCTGTTTCGAGTGCGCTGCAGAAGATTCGCTGGAAGCCCTTATACATCCCCCAAACAGTCCCGATCTCTCCCCATGGCATTTCTATATTTTTGGAGACATGTAGAAAGACATCTGCGTCCATCGATTTGCTTCGGATGAAGAGGTGAACCCTGGATACAAATGGTTTCGTAGACGACCGTAAACACATTTCGTGAAGGTACTGACCGTCTTGTATCACAGTGCATAAATGTATTATATGTTTTGCCGAATACTTTTAAAATTAAAGAACAGTTTTCTATTGTATTTCTGTCTGTCTAGTTTTCATTTGACTTACCCTTATAAGAATGCAAAATCTCCAGGATTTATCATAAGCTCTAGGGCGGACCTCATTGTGGTATGCTTTTAATAGTTTCCACAATGAAATTTTGTCTCCAAATCCGACAGAAAATCCAGTGACTCTGGTCGTACCTAAAGTGTAGTAGAAGCAAGACACAATCATACTTTCATTGCGTGATAGCGATGACAATGTTACTGATGACATCGCCACTACTGCGGAATTACTAAAAATGGTTATCCGAAGTTCTGTCACCAATGGAGACGAAGAAAATCTCCCAGACTGCGAATGAAGAAGAGTTGGCAAGACTCCCGGTCAAGATAGCATACCGATTAGGTACCTCTCAGAGTATGTTGATGTAATAGCTCCATATTTAGAAATTACGTACAACCATTCACCCGATCAAAGGTCCGGAGCTATGGACTAGAAAATTACACGGGCCATACCAGTATACACAAAAGGAAAAGAAGTAATCCGCTGAATTATAATACCATACTATTGACGTCGATTTGCAGTAAGATTTTGGGACATATAATGTGTGCAAACATTATGAATTATCTCGATGGAATCTATCTATTGATACATAGCATGGATTCAGAAAATACTGTTCGTGCTAAACACAAATGCCTCTTTATTTATACGAAGTACTGAGTGCTATCGACAAGAGATATCAAATTGATACCATGTTCCTATATTTTCAGACGTCTTTTGATACCGCATTTCACAAGCGACTTTCAGTCAAATTGTGATCCTATGGTCTATCGTCTCAGTTACACGACTAGATTCCTGATTTCCTATCAGAGATATCACGGGTTGTTGTAACTGACGTAAGGTCATCGAGTGAGATAGAAGTGGTACCTGGCGTTCCCTAGGGAACTGTTATAGACCCTCTGCTGTTTGTAATCTATATAAGCTATTTAGAACACAATCGAAGCAGCCCTCTTATATAGTTTTTATACGATGTTGTCGTTTGCCGTCTAGTAAACTCATCAGAAGATCAAAACAAATTACAAAATGGTTTACACAAGATACCTGTATGCTGCGAAAAGAGGCAGTTGGCTTTAAAAATGAAAAGTGCGAGGCCATTCTCGTGAGTACTGAAAGGAAGTCGTTAAATTTCGGTTACATGATAAACCGAACACATCTAAAGGCTGCCGATCGAACTAAATACCTAGAGATTATATTCCGAACAACGTAAATTGCGATTTCCTAGCAGATTAAAACTTTATGCCAGACCGAGACTCGAACTCAGACCTTCGCCTTTCGCGGGAAAGCGCTCTACCGGTAGAACAATTGCTCGCGAAAGGTAAAGGTCCAAAGGTCCCGAGTTCGAGTCTCGGTCACGAACACAGTTTTAATCTTTCATAACAGCGCACACTCAGCTGCAGAACGAAAATTCTGGAACCTAAATTGAAACGATCACATAGCAAATGTTGTAGGGTGGGCAAATCAAATACTGGGTTTTATAAGCAGGACACTTAGTAGAGGCAACACGGTTACTAAAGAGACTGATTACACTACACTTGTCTGTCCTCTACTGAAGAAATGCTGAGCGATATGGGATCCTTACCAGATAGGACTGACGAAGAATGTGGAAAAAGTTCAGAGAAAGGAATTTCGTTTCGTATTGTTTCGAAATAGAAGAGAGAATAGCACGGATATGATAAGCAAACAGCGGTGGAAATTATCAAAAGAAAGGCGTTTTTCGTTACTGAAATATCTTTTCACAAAATTTCAATCACCAACTTTCTCCTTCGAACGCGGAAATACTTCACGCACTCCCATCTACATAGAAAGAAATTATCATTATAATAAAGTTAGAGAAATTAAAACTCACACGGAAACATTTAATTTTTCGTTTTTCCCACGTGCTACTTGAAAGTGAAACAGTAAAGGAACTGTCTTAAAGTGATTCTATGGAACCTCTGTCGGGCACTCAAGTGTGAATTACAGAGTAGTCTCGTGCATGTCGATGTAGTCGCACTGTTGAACTCTTAATGCTTTACAGGGATCCATTTTTACATCTAGTGTTGTACACTAATCAGTGTACATAATTTGTAATAGTGGCTGAAATAACAGACTTTTTGAGATATCTTTACAGACTGTAGAAGTAACAACATATTCAAGTCTTATGAAATACTTCCGTGTACTGGAATGCTGTAATTCGAGTTTCCTTATAATGTCATTCTGTACGTTATTATTTAATGTAAATATGCAGTATAAATCACTTTAGTCCTTTTTTAAATTACCTTTATCTGTAATCCTGCACACTACAAATATATCAATTTTTATATAAGTGATGTCTTTTGTAGGCAAGCCGTAAGTTTCTTTTACGCGGCTAGGGAATCAATCGCTTTATCTACTGTCAGAGCTATCGTTCTACACAAGATGAATGGGAATACGTATATGAAAACATGAAATATTTTCCGTCAGTTCAGTGCAGTTTGCTAAAAGTCGAACGCCTATATATGGAAGAACAGATGGAAATAAAATAAGAGCCAAGAATGTGACCATTGAAGATGCTTCACATAACGCGAAACGCATCTGGTCCAAATAACATTTTATTACAGTCACAAAACACGGAAGAGCTCCCATATTACTTGTAAAATTGTGTGTGAGGAAGGGGGCTTCGAAAACAAAAAGACAACAAACACGCGTTGATTATACCGGAATGTTAATGGCATGAGAGGCTCTAGTTGTGACTTAGTAATCAACTAACCAAGAACAGTTCAATATGAATACGAAACAGAAAGCGTGTTCGTCGTTTCTCTTCATTCAGAAGTATTTATTGAGTCATGACAGGTAATTATGTGAGAACGCGGTGGCTCACTCATTAAGGTACCAACACATTTTTATTTTCTTGACTACGGTCAGACGTGAATTTGCAGGCAAGAACACAAATGTCGCAAATTATTCGTCGCTTTAAATGCAGCATTCCCTAGATGATTTTTCCGCATGGAAACCATACTAAGCATCTACAACTCGTTATACATTACGTTGTTAGGGAAGGCCACATTCAACCAGAATAATTCAAAGGTAGATTGTTCTTAATTGTGTACCGCATACGAAGGGGAAACTTTTATAGTAACCGTACTTGATTTTAAGAGATATAATGGTTTACGAATTACGTCAGCAACTGATTTATTTATTCCTTTCTCATTGGTCCTTGAAATTAAGTTACTGGGAAAGTTACTGACGGCAATATTTTAACTGATTTTCACAACAGTAACACGGAGTTTAGGTTAACTTCACCATGCAAAAGACATTTCATACAGTTTAACATTTATTAGTTTGTATACCATTGTTAATATATAGATTATATATTAGGCGTGTTCTCTGAGAAAAGTTAATTAATTAAGTTAACAAGCTCCTTGTATCTCGAATAATTTCCAGAAAACTACTTGACTAACACACCGAAGCACCTCTACATTCACTATGTTCACCAGACCGGGATTTGAGTGATAATTCTTTTGTTCCGAAATGCAAAGACATAACTAATCAGACGAAAATTCTTCACCTCACTCTCAAAACACGTCATATTATCCACAAGCTTTTGTTATTGGCCAACTAATTGTTTAAGATCTATGACTTTCAACTTTAAAACAGAGACTTAGCTCACATGACTGGACATACTTTATTTTAATCAATGTACTGTAGTAGTGGTAATGGAAGTTGTAGTAGTAGTTGTTGTTGTTGTGGTATTCAGATGTCGCTCTCTGCACCCTAGACTGTCCTGTGCAAGCTTCTTCATCTCTGCATAACTGCAGCTACCTTTATGCATTTGAACCTATATTCTGTACGCCTTCTACATTTTTACCGGTCACACTTCCCTCTATTACCAAATAAACTAATGCCTGATACCGCTTGATGTGTCCTATCAATCGTTCCCTTTCTTTATTGAACTTGTTACATAGACCTCTTTTTCCCTCACTTCGTTTCAGAATCTTACAATTAGTTATCCTATCTACCAATCGAACCTTCAGCATTCTCCTTCTGAAAAAAATTTAAAAAGCTTTTATTCTCTTCTTATCTCAGTTTTTCTCACTTGTTTATCTCTCAGGAGAGTCACAATTCGTAATAATTGAGGGGAAGTCACCTAGTGAAACCAAAGTTCTGTTTGGGGTTTCCCAAAAAATGGTTCAAATGGCTCTGAGCACTATGGGACTTAACATCTATGGTCATCAGTCCCCTAGAACGTAGAACTACTTAAACCTAACTAACCTAAGGACATCACACACACCCATGCCCGAGGCAGGATTCGAACCTGCGACCGTAGCAGTCACGCGGTCCCGGACTGAGCCCCTAGAACCGCGAGACCACCACGGCCGGCTGGGTTTCCCAAAGAAGCTATATAGCCCGTCTGCTGTTCTTAGTCTACCTAAACAATTTTGGAGGCAATCTGAGCAGCCAGCACACGTCTTTTTGCAGAGGCCTCCGTCGTTTACCGATTAGTTAGGTCATCAGTAAATCAGACGAAGTACAAAATTAATTAGACATGATATCTCCACAGTGCGAAAAGTGGCAACTGACACCCCCTCCCCTTCCAAAAAAAAAAGAGACTCTTCAAATGAGTACTGTATGAAAGTAATCCGTTTATTTCAGGCACGCGGTTTATCATGTAAACAGAAAAGTTGTCAGTTCAGCTAAATACCAGGGAATTACAAGTAAGAATAACTTAAAGTGAAATTATCACGCGTAAGATGTTTTATTGAGTGAATACATATCTACTGAAGACACTATGATAGGCGAGTTGCTTGACAATCGCTAAAAGGAACAGGTTTTTAAGTTGCGGCGACATCGCACATGAAGTGAATTTTAACGTTTTCATGATGAGCTGAATATTCAAACAAATTTTGGACTGGCAGCCGGCCGTCGTTTAATTCATCCCACCATATTTCAACAGGACACCTCCAGGTCATCCTCAGGTGAGCCATCGAAGACTGTCTTCAGTGGCCCACCTGAAGATCACCGTCGAGTGTCCTATCGAAATGTCGTGGAATGAATTAAACGATGCCCAGTCACCAATTTTTTTTCCTGTGAATGTGAAAATATTTAGTTGACCCCATCTACATTGGGAGAAATGATAATGGTGGTAGAACAAGAAGGATAAGAGCTCGCATGGAGAAATTAGGTTTACGTTTTTCCACCCGTGCTATTCGAGATTGTGATGGCAGAGAAATAGTATGCACCATGTTCCAAAGAAGTTAAGAGTGAATTATAGAGCAAATCATGTATATGTATATGTAGAACCAAGCTGAACTGAAAGAATTGAAAGTTGAAAAATCCTAGCATTGGGGTGTGTTGGTTCAAGGGTGATTATTTTAATTTTATCCATTGCTGTCTGTGTTTCTTCTGTGACTGTATTACTTTCACAAGATACAACCGCTTCCCTCACAATACTGTTGTTAGAAAAGGTAGATATGTCACAAATTTCGTGTTTCGCTTGTCATATCGAGAACTTTTTGAGCTTCCCTCGTCTGTTGGCAGCAGCAGCACCAGCAGCAGCGACGATTGATGGCAAAGCTGAGGCGAAGCTATTGGATTTATCAGGTAGCGCCGTGACAGGTAGGGGAAGCCCTTCGAGATGAGAGCGGCAGATGTTCCCGCGCTTTCCCCCCACTGCAACAGCTGGCCCGTCCGCCATTGTGGCCGACTGCTCTCGGTAAACATCAATTATTCAGCGGGCCGCGGCGACATTGTACTAAATGTAGAATAGCTAGCTGTGAGGTCTCGCCGGGCCGCCACATTGTCGCCCAGTGTCCGCTGTTCAACTGTCGACCCGACCAAGAATCTCCCGATCCGCTCTGATCCTCCAGTGGAAAACTGTCCGCGGCTGTACACCGACCTCAGCGCAAGTTTCACGCCCTTTCTCTCCCCACACAGAGTCTCACCGGAACAGAGTCTTTACTCAGAATGCAAACAACCGCTTTACGAGTTACACGTTTTGAAGAACATCATTCAACTGCAATAAAGTTTACTACCTGTCTGGCTATTGTTTTCAGCGATAAGAAGCGCTAACAAGTAACAAGATGTTGTTCTACTAGAATGTTTGTCATAGATATCTTTTGATATTGCGTGTGTACGTCCATACGCCATGAGAGATAGAGACTTTTAACCATTATCGTGTGAATAGACTATTCTTCTTCTTCTCTTCCCCCATCTTCGTCGACTCTAGACCTTCTCGTGTCTACCGACATAAATTTTGTATACTTGTTTATAAACTCGTTGTAATAACGGCCACGTATAAATGCAATTTGCAAACATACTACAGGTGACGAGGCGGTCATGAGGAACTTTCCTATTGTGGGGCCTGCAATCTGTTTTCACGCACATCCAGCTACAAAAGGTTACTTCTTATGAAAGAAGAGAGAACGCGCATATAAAGTTCATGGAATAGGTAATTCTAGAGTACAACTGCTAAGAGAATACACACATTAAAGCGTCTCAGGCCAGTTCTTATCTCCCACGTCGTGTCTTTCTGGAAGTAATGCCGTATGTATAGTCCTGACAAACATTAAAATACCAAAACACACCAATTAGTCGCGCGATTATCTCGAATCAAACTTAAGCTTTAGATGAGTTCACATCACAAGCCGACCTATGACGAACTGCTAAAAGAAGCAACTCAAGAAACTAATCAAATTTGCCTACATGCGAACGTCACTTTCGTATTATTATATAAGTGTTTGAAGGAGATCAGAACGTAGAAAACTACTTTGCTACATCCACTGATAATAGGGATGTCCTCTTAATCTTGTACAGAGAACGTGAAAAAAAGACTTGCATTATGTAATTAATTTTCGTTGAAAGAAATCAGGATTCACCAGAAAACGTTATTCGGGTTTTCTATGATTTGCAGTAGCGATCTATGACGGGTAGTCCACATGAAACATGCCCTTGGAAAAATTAATGAATGATAGTGCCGGAAAACCTCTACGTTATTTGATTTTCAAACAGCTGAGCAAAACTGAACGTACTCAGACATTCACTAAACTGACACACAATATATTTTTTTTTTTAGCGCAATGCAATCTCACTTTCAATAATCCCTACAAAAGAATGGCCCTGACTAACAATAACCTATACCTTTCATGAATCACTTACCTCACAAAACTCTTGGTTACTCAAACTACTGCAATACAGCATGCGCCAATACTGCCAGCTGAATAAAAGATTCTAACTACTGAAGGCACTAACTACTGATAGGCATAGTTAGCAAATGAAAGATTTTGATAGTTCATGACATCAAGTCTTACAAATTTACTCTTTCTGATGGGCACACGTCCAGATCATCCGCTCTCAAAACTACGCCATCCCTCTCCCCACACCCACCGCTGCTAGCGGCTCACCTTCAACAGCGCAGCGCTAGGCGCTGTTCACATCCAACTGTCAAACACTACAATAGCGAATATACCAACAATGCCAACCAGCCACAGATTGCACACAGCACATTCAGTGATTTTCATACAGAGCGCTACGTGGCGTTACCAACATAAAAACTTAAACAGCAGCCTACTTAACACACAGAGCTGCCGAACAGGTACAGTGAAATTCAGTGGATGTAAAACTATGTTCTTCACCTGATAAATGAGAGACATGTAAAACATACACGTAGCTTCGAGTTACATAGCATCTAACGACAGAATGAGCTATCGTGTTACTTAGCAAAATACAATACCTAGCAGTAATGGCTGTACTTTTCTATGAACACTGATAAGCTCCTACAGGTGACGGGCTATTGTATGGTAAATAGGTTGGAGATACGAAGTAAATAAGTTGTTAGTTAACACGATTATCACAGTCAGTGCAGGCACGAACGTTGACTAGACCCAGAATAGCTTAGGAACATATAACACACTTGGCGTCAGAAGTTAGACGAATCGATTTCTCGGTGGGAAGTGGCCCGCTGTGTCCAGCTATTCTAGCCACTTGGCAGAGCCTCCGTCCGCGTAATAGGCTGCACAAACTTTACGCTCCCCGCGTCCACGCAAACAGCCCCAGCGCTCGAATGAATCTGGACGCCGGCCAACGGCATGTGTCGGCTCTGGAACGCCTGTCAGCCCGAGCACACGCTCAGGGCACAGGAGGCTTCCGGCACCGCTTCAGCGTATGTCCGTGCGGTAAACACACCAGCGACACATGAAGGGTCATATCTATAATTAGGTAAGCACGTATGGCGACCCTGATGATAGCAGGACTGGCAAAATATTCGAGAAAGGAGAAGAGTAAGGTGGTAGTGCGTCACGTACAGTATATCGTAAGCGGCCTGTAGTGATTCCATAATTTTCCAGACGAGCATCTTGAATCCACAGACCAAAACCAATGGAATACTCTGCAGGAGCACCTGCAATTATCAGAGCTGTAGTGAGGCCTCCACTGTAACGTAATGCCCAACGGTGGCTATAGCACGTCTATAATTTTCGTGCGAATTTGGTAGTCTTACATTACAAAAGGTCTCGTTTAGGGGAGAAGCATTTATTAAGAACGCACAATTTACAAGAAAGTTTCCACATTTTGAATGCTTAATACTGAATAACAATGATTTTAAAATACGCAGACGTGTCTGTTCTACACTCGTTATTTGTGTGAAAAATCTGCATTTGGGTTCAATCGAAATTTAAACGTTAACGATTATAAAGACGCAGAAGCATGGATCAAGGAAGAAACGATATCGTGTGACATGCGATTATGACCCACAGGTTGACAGGAGTCACAAAGAAGCTATATTTTGCAAGAGCAAATATTTGCATGAAACGTATGTTAACAAACGCAGTACTTCCACAATCATATCTTCCAAAACGTAAGTTGATATGTCCTCGTGCTTTCTTCTCTTATTCATCATCGAACCGAAAATCTGTTTCAGTAAAGTGATTAAAACACAGTGGTACTTTACAGCTCGTGGCAAAGATGTGTATAGTACTATCACTGTGGCGTTTGGTATTAGACCATTGCAGTCCGGGCACAATGAAAATGGTATGGTATGTCCACAGGTAACCGCTGTCAAGTCTACGTATTGTTCCATTCCACTGTGGTTCAACGATTTCACTGAAACTCCACGTTTTCACTTCGATGACGGATAAGGACAGGAACTTATATTTTGATAAGGACAGGAACTTACATTTTCGGAAATATCGTTCTTTATGCGTTCTTTATGTAAGTGAAAAGTGTTGACATCTACATATATTATAAACTGAAGTCTCCCAACACATTTTTCTGCCTGTATCTGAAAGCTAATTTCAGGAATTACTGTAAAAATTTTGATACTATCTTCACTAATAGACTGATTCACGAGGAATGTTTGTGTAAATAATTGATCAATATTTCGTCCAAATTGGCTGAGATGTGAGGAATTAAAGTCCCTAGCTAATTATGTCTGTATGCGAAAGCTGAGCTCAGAACTATTGTAGGGATTTTAAGGACTTCAGTACGGTATTCAGCAGTATATAAATCTGTGTATGTAATTAATTACTCCTACACTACACAACTCGCCTAGCGCTAGGTACTGAGTGCTACCCGCGCGAACCAGGGACAGGTTCCTAGTCGAATACAAGTTAAGTGTTAGAATGTCTTTCCTGAAGGTATTTGTATGGCGTGAAGCCTTTTACGGAAGTCAGACGTGGACGATGTGCAGTATAGACAGGATGATAATGAAAGCTTTCGAAATGTGGTGCTACAAAAGAATATTGAAAATTAGTTGCCTAGAGTGAATAACTTAATTTCTTGCACAACTTGACCAAAAGGAGGGAGAATTGATAAGAAACATCCGGAGACATCAACGAAATGTCAGTTTGGTGATGGAAAGTAGTATTCGGAAGCCGGGCGGTGGGGGGGGGGGGGGGGGGGGGGGGGAGCGAGATTGTTGAGGGAGACAAGGTTCAAATGGCTCTGAGCACTATGGGACTAAACTGCTGTGGGCATTAGTCCTCTAGAACTTAGAACTACTTAAACCTAACTAACCTAAGGACATCACACACATCCATGCCCGAGGCAGGATTCGAACCTGCGACCGTAGCAGTCGCACGGTTCCGGACTGCGCGCCTAGAACCGCGAGACAGGAGACAAGGCTTGTGCAGGTTTGAATAACGTGGAGAGCTGCATCAGGCCCGTCTGCGGACTGTAGACCGCAACAACAACAAAAAGCGCTGCATGTTGTAACATACATCGTTTTAAGCAAGTTCTAGGTTTTCAGTAAATAATATCTCTTTAATAACTCTTGCGAATCAGCTGGTCGCAATTGTCTGTTACGCGTTACTATTTCTTCAGCGAATAGTGCAACTGTGGTCCCTAGATTCGTTAACCTTGAAACGAAGACTTAGCACAAATAAAAGGCTTCTCAGGTAAATTACCTTGATGGTTGTAAAAGTTGCCTGTTCGTTTGGCGCTTTTATCACTTGCCATATTTTGTTGTTTATATATTGCGAAATTTATCTTTGCTTTACTTTCCGTTTATCCACTATGATCAGGTTTTTTTTTCGACCTACGGAAAGCTTTTGCGGGTGGAAAACCACTGGTTTGAAAAAAGATTCGCCATCCCAGTGCAGTTGTGTTCCGGGTTCTTGCAGCCGTGTTTAGAGAAAAGCCTGCCTTTTTCTGTTGGCGATGAGTGCTTATGTGGATTAAAGTGGTTAGGTTATTTGACATTGCTTGGTCGCTATTACTCCGCGGGTAGGAATGTAACAATGTGGTTACGCGTAATGAAATGGAAACTTGTAGGTTGCTCTTATTTCATGGAATGGAAGCATGGAGGCTGGTTATAGAGCATTAAATTTTCTTTTCACTTCGCCGTGCTGCAAATTCTATGTCGTCACACACTCATGGATTGTGAAATGGGTTTTGCTTTGTCCGAAATCGTTAACTAGGAATGTGTGTTCCGTTTACTTATCATTAGTTTGACTTTTGCACCTTTTGCTTTGAGTACCCTTGTCGGCTTGTAAATCACTGATCTGTGTTTAGAAACAAGATATGGGATTATCAATCTACTTCTTACAGAATCAACTTCTACGTCACTCTTTGTTATGGATGTATCACACTGTGTCAAGTTGCTTTCTTTGCCTGCTATAAGGTTCCAGGTACAGACAAGCTAGGTCGTGCGGCTTAGTCTCGTGCATTACTATGATGTTTCATAAAGATGCTGCTTAGGTTTTTTATGTTCATTCAGAAGGCTTACAGATTCTTTATACTCACGTTCGGTGCTTACAAAACATCGCAGACATCCCAACTGCAGAGCTTGAAGCGATAAGCAGAAAGCTATCACTTGTCAATTTGATTCACTGCATTCACGAATCAGTACTCACTGTGTAATATTCAAATATTAGCCATACAAGCCCGTGTGTGTTTGTTTGTGTGTGTGTGTGTGTGTGTGTGTGTGTGTGTGTGTGTGTCTGTGTGTGTGTGTGTATGTGTTTGGCTATTAAAATTTAAGAAAGAGATAGCGTTTTCAACTATTTTTGGGGGAATAAGGATTACACGTTTTGTGTAGCTTGGAGGTTTCATGACCGAACCAACGCTACTTATGGGGGCAGTCATTGCTTTTTATCACAACACAAGTCATTCATATGATACAGCAGACACGTCTGCGTATTTCAAGATCACTCTTATTTGATAGTAGCCATCCGAGATGGGGTACTCCATCGTCAGTCAGCTGTTAAGGAAACTGTTCTTTTGTTGGGGTAAAATAGTGTAGTGGAAAGAGAGTTGTTGCTATCAGACGCCAAACACACGTTCTCGCATGATTGACTAACAACGGTGTGGATGTCCAAACTGAGTGATAAGCCTCGGTTCCCAGCTGGCGGGTCCACCAGCGGAGTGTAGCCGTGCCGCAAGAAGAACTGCTCGGCGGTTCGCTTGCTAACAGCGAGATGAGCTCCGTAATTGGTCGTCCATTCCTGCTCAGTGTTCGCCGCTCCTCGGATCAAATTCGCGCTGGAATGCCGCCGGGTCACTGGCGTCCAACAATCAGCGGAAGTGCCTCTTTTTTACATTCCGCATGGCGGCTGTTCTGATTGAGAACCGGACACGAGCTGGCAGCTGCCAAATTAGTGACGAGTTCGATGGGAAACGTGAGACATTTGAGAATACTAATGCGGATCCACAATGCAGTCGCAATTGTTTTCGCCGAGGTAGATGGCACCGCACCAAGTCGCTCCAGAGAAATGACTCCTTAGCGATCACACGCTTGATCACTTTCTGCCAATACCGCCGTCACTACGCAGGACTCTGTACTGTCTACTGAGTCAAAATAAGAAGAAAAGAAAAAAAAGCCACTTTACTACGCATGTGAACTCGTCCCGAAACTCATTTTGATACGGAAAGAGTTTGCATACGATTTAGCAGTATGAACTCGCGGAATTTCATCAGCTTAAAATCAGGTTGAACACTTGAAAGAAACTGCGGAGAAAGCCGGTCTCCATACATCTATCGGAGAGACAGATTACCTCACCAGCAACACAGAAGTACCAAAATTCATGAAGATGAAATATTGCAAAATTGAACGGTTTCCACAACTTACATATATCGGTGAAATCATTCAGCATAATGGCATCGAAACAAAACAAATGAAATTAGATACCACAAGATGAAAACTGCCTACTGACATGCCGAAAACCGCGAAAACACTAAATGCACATCCAATCACTCAAAAACAAGGCATTATAATACAGTAATCAAACCAGGATGTCTCTTTGGATCAAAAACATTTATTTTGAACAGGAAAACAGAAGAATGAAAAAGCTGAGAAAAGGAACGCAAAATCGCAAGAAAAACTTACGAACAATACCGACTCAGAAGCAATCACCAAATTAGATAATACAAAAATATCCATAGTGGCATTAGAAAACGGAGGACATAAAAGAATGAACCCCGACTGACTTATAAGACAAAGAGACAATTTTTTTTACTATAAGAGCAAAGCCAATACGGACACCGTGAAATTGATTGGCGAGATCAAAAACGACTGTAAATTGGCCAAAATTACTAGAGAAGATGTCCAAAACTGTGAAATCTGCAGATTTAAAATTCTTAAATAGCAAACTGAACACGGGGAAAAACCGTAGAAGACTGGAACAACATCGTCTGAAGACACAAAAGTAGTCCACAGGAACAGAATGAAAGAAATATTTCTTTGGGTACAAAGGGAGGCAACTGCCCACTTCTAAGTACTCTGCGTAGTCCTAATAGGCTTCTTCCCAACTAAAATAAAATATCATTTTAAAATAATATAGTGACATTCACAATTTCACCTCAAACAAAAAACTGTAACCCCCATTTCATCAACGTTTCTTATGCTGTGTCCCAATACACCATCCCAAACAACGCTTTTCGAAAAAAAATAAAAAAACTTCCCTCAGAAATTAAGTTCATCCGGTCTTTCCTATAAGTGAGCAATTTTAGGTAATGACATTAATTTGTTTGGCAGCATAATCATATTTATTGATTAATTCTACAATTGTGTAATTTTATTCCACGGTCCAGTGAAAACAGTCCATTTTTTCGAAGGCAGTGTGCACAAAAACGTAATATACTCCCTACATCTGTATGACCGCTTTCAATCAGAAAAAAATTGTAAAATTCAGAATTAATGTCTGCTGGCATCATACAACGTTCATTACAAAAAAAAATTTTGGTGCATACGCTATCGAACATTTGCTGTTCTAGTTTTCCAATAGTGACACTTACGCTTCATAATCACACGTCCACTATAAACTTCCTTGAATCGTCTTAGCATTTCATGAGAATATGAGAATATCAATGTCACGTTGATAAAGAGTGAAGCGCAATTCATATTTCGTATGAAGGGTGGACGATTTTTCATTTACGAATTTCCCAGATTAAATATTATTTGATTTGTTCTTTCGTAATTCTCGAAAAAGGAAGAACAATTGTTCTTCGAACGCAGTGGTTGAGGGCCTAACTACGCATGCTACCGAACGTTCGACTCTATCGGTACTCGCATCGCTTTGGAAATGTAATCGGTGAACGATTATGGCGTAAGTTCCTAACCAAGTAATGTACGCGATTAGTGTCATTTAAGAAATCCATTTGATGATGGCTGTATATTTCGTAAAGCGATGTTGGCTGCGAATCATTATGTATTTGTCTGAGATAATTAAGAGAGCATCTAACCGTCTGCCAGGTATTAAATGTTATTTGCAAAGTATCTATGTAGATATAAAAATGTCAGTAACCATCCTTAATTGACATTCAAGCTTTTATCCCAGCATCTGCAAGTAAACGTAATACGAATACCAAAGTCTGACAGTGTATGAAAAAGATAAAGATATCTTCAGATGACGTTATGTTAGTACAATTAAGACAATTAAAATGCTAGATGTGATATTAGATGCATTAGTGACGGTGGATAAGAAACAGAAAAGAAACTCAGATTTAAACTTAGTAGCACTGAAAGATAGACACAGATGTAATTTAACAACATTTTTCCATAGCCACCATTTTAGAAGGTATCAAAATCTGGATAAGTGCAAATGAAAATAAATTCCAGGGAACTTAAATGAAATTTACTAGAAGACTTAATGGATGTAAGGTACCATACTAAACTGTATCAGGAAAGACGCAATCTGAGAAGAGCTAAAGTTCTTTGCCGAGATTAATAAAATGGAGGATAGTAGACTACTGCGGAATCAGCGTTGTTATTGAATGGAGGCTCATGTTTTGTTTTCATTGCTCTCGCATCCTGTACAAAAGGTAGAATAAGTGTGCGAACACCTTCGGCAAGGCAGACCACGGGTTAGAAACGGTTGGAGTGCTCATCTACGAGAAAGTGAATGAATCGTGATTTCATAAATAAATAAATGCTCGGCACAAAATATTAATGTACTGCAACTGACAGAAACTAAAATTCGATTATTCGACGTTCCTGTTCTATTAAAACTTATTTATTTTCACTGCCGCTTACGAAAATTATTGGAACTTCCATTTAGAGAAATTGATAGCAGTAATTGCGGACACACTACGTTAGAGATGAGAGCATGTTCGACAAAAGAATAAATAACCTAAAATGGTTCCAATAAGACACTTGGTAGAATTTTACACCATGAGGTTTCAAGATATGGTTCTGTTAGAGGTGGTACACAACGGACATTTTTGAACTGGTTATTTGGATAGCAATTTTACAATAAATCCTATCTACGTTGTTGGCACATTTTATCATTTATTGAAAGAACTGCTGGAGGTGAGTATTCCCATCAGTGGTCAAAATATCCCGAGGAGCCAGGAGCGTATAGAAACGTAATCATCTAGGTTTGCTACCTGACATTGCCTCACGAAACAACATGTAGCGTAACAAGAAGAGAAGCATAGTTATTTTATCTATGGAAATGAAGTCCCATGATTCTTGACAGAGCATAGGGGAACCATGCGGGAGACCCGCACCGCCGTACTAGGCAAGGTCCTAGTGGAAGTGGTTTGCCGTTGCCTTCCTCCGACCATAATGGGGATGAATGATGATGGTGATGAAAACGACATAACAATACCGAGTCATCTCGGGGCAGGTGAAAATCCCTGACCCCATGCTCGGGGAGCGAGAAAGTTACCGCGAGACCACGAGCGGAGGACATATTCTGTTTATGTAAGATAACACTATGAAGACTACGGCTGAAAACGGAATATAAATAAAATTGTTTTCTTTATTAGTTATTGATTTGTTGCAGCATCGAAACTCGTTGATACACAACAAAGTGCGTTTTATATATATAAAAAGAGAAGCGTTGCAGTTGCATAAAAACGTATCTATTTTCACGTCTTGTTGTGAGTGTATATACGTTCCTGTAGAACAGGACCTGCCATTTAATGACGTCACCACTGTTGGACATACCTTATGCTCTACACGAGGAACGCCTTTGGCAAAACAACAAAAATCATAAAATGTTCTTTATAAAACCCTTAATAGGTTTGTGCACCATAGTTCTCCATTGGATACAGTTCTGTTGGAGGTGCCGTTTGTGGGCTAGGCATTGGGCAAATTTCAGATGGAGGGCACAGAAAATACCGTTTAACCATGTTGTTTTGTGTTCAATTTTACGAATCCGAACCAGTTTGTTTTACGCCCAGTTTTCCCATTTAATAACACGCGTTCCGTTGACTAGCACAAAAAATGCAGTAGGATCAGGAGGGTTCGTAATCTGACACAGAACCACGAAGCTACGCGTCGCAAGAACAAGAAGATAACGATTATTATTTTGTCCATAATGGAGAGCATCCTGAAGACTGTGTCTGATAATTTAATATAAACAAATGTTTCAAATGGATCTAAGCACTATGAGACTTAACATCGGAGGTCATCAGTCCCCTAGACTTAGAACTATTAAACCTAACTAATGTAAGGACATCAGACACATGCCCGAGGCAGGATTCAAACCTGCGACCGTACCAGCTGCGTGATTCCGGACTGAAGCGCTTAGAACCGCTCGACCACAGCGGCCGGTAAAATAAACAAAACACCTTCAACTGTTGTAGTCCTGTCTTCCTCAGTTCTGTGTAATATTACGGTATATTGATAACTTTTACTATGGACCGTCTGACAGCAGCAGCGTTGTTCCGGCAGTCAATTAAGAATTATTTCGTGAGATGAAAGACGGATGAGGAACTGATGAAAAGTACTGTCTTCTTGGAAAAAGGGTTCTCTTTTGAGAACATACAGATTTCTTCTTTAACACCCACACATGTTTCGGTGAAGGGTTGTTTTATTTTCTGTCGTGTAACAGGTAAATATTTGTAATGATAGTATATACAGCTCTGGGGTTCAGGTCATTATATTCGTCATATCTTAGCTACACATATACCTTAACTTCAGTCCGGATCCGCGTGACTGCTACGGTTGCAGGTTCGAATCCTGCCTCGGGCATGGATGTGTGTGATGTCCTTAGGTTAGTTAGGTTTAAGTAGTTATAAGTTCTAGGGGACTGATGACCTAAGATGTTAGGTCCCATAGTGCTCAGAACCATTTCAACTGTCTGCACTGGAGTTCATGTAGCTGTCTGCCGCCTCCAGTACAGCTTTATATTTCGGTGCCGTTGTCATCTAAGGACGACAATCAGTGCAGGTTAGCATACTGGACGCGTATGCGAAAAGACGACAGTTCAAATCCGCGTCCGGCCATTTTGATTTAGGTTTTTCGTGATTTTCCTAAATCACTGTAGGCAAATGCTGGCATGGTTCCCTTGCAAGGGCACGGCCGCCTTACTTCCCTAAACCTATGGGACCGATGATCTCGCTGCTCGATCCCATTGCTGCAATCAACCAACAGGCTATTAAAGTAAACATTTAGTTAAGTTGTATAATCTCAAAACTGATATTGTCATGCCAAATTTTTACCTGTTAGTCAAAAGAAAAGAAAATGAAGGCACTACCAATGTACTAACTTCACCGAAACAGATATGCGTGCTACGGACAAAAACTGTGTTTCCTCAAGCCAGAAAAAAAAAAAAAACATATTTAAGGTACAGTAAGCATGGATAAGGATTTTACTCTCAGAGGGGATTACTCCCTTAAGTACTAAGTGCTGTGGGCAAGGAGTTGAGGAGGGGACTACGGACGAGGTTGGTGGTGAAACACAGACACATGAGTTTATAGTCTGATTTGTCGCGGCCAGCCGGAGTGGCCGTGCGGTTCTAGGCGCCACAGTCTGGAGCCGAGCGACCGCTACGGTCGCAGGTTCGAATCCTGCCTCGGGCATGGATATACGTGATGTCCTTAGGTTAGTTAGGTTTAATTAGTTCTAAGTTCTAGGCGACTGATGACCTCAGAAGTTAAGTCACTTAGTGCTCAGAGGCATTTGATTTGTTGCGACGTCACAGGAGCAGTGAGAAGCGTTCATTTTGACATGAATGATACGTTGTTTCGTGGGGAAGTAGACGGGCAAGACGGCTTTGAGAAAGGCGGTGAATGCCTCCTGCTTCTGGTGCATTCAGAGGCGCGACGGGCCGCGGCAGATGGCGGCACGCCGCACACACGGCGACACGGGCGATACGATTAGCAGCGAGGCGCGGGCGGCGCGGTGCGGTGCAGATTACAAGAAAATTAACTGTCCGCCAGCGACCTGTCCGGGTGCGGCTGGGGGCAGACTACGGATATTAAAGCGGGGGCGGCTGCCGTCACCGGCGGCTAATCCCGGCAAGCCCGCCGAGACCCAAGTTGCGCTGACGGCCTTATCGGCGGCGGCGCCGGCGCCGGCGCCCGCTGTTCCGGCGTCTTGGAGGCCGCCGCGACGCGCCGCGCTGCGCCGGTACTTTGGAAACTAATTATTCTGAGCGAGTGAGCTTCTTAATAAGATAGCGCTTGACGCGCCGGCAGCCGGGGAGAGGCGAGAGGCGGCCTGCCGGGGGATGATGGATGGAGGCTGCGCCGCCTCTCGCACCCCCCACCCCCTGCCCCTGCCCGCCTGCCACCTCTCATCCCTACTCTTCTAAAATATTACCTGCGCCCGGTAATAACACGGGGGAAAATTGATCAATCGGCCAAGTCCGCTGCGCCGAGGGGAGGTACTGTACCCGTGGCCGCGCCGCCCCGATTCGTCAGTCGGTTCCCACAGGAAGAAGGGAGGGGGACAAACGAGCCCTCGCTGTGAAACCGGTGCCTTACCACCGACTGGTGTTCCAGCTGCCGGGCCTCGTATATTTACGACATTGCCACAAACAGCCTTTTACACGGGGCTCGTGCTCAGCTGTAACGGGGCGGGGTCTAAATGCGTAGGGGCGAGCATCTGCAGTCTCGCAGCACTAATTTCGGTGATTGTATAGCTACGCAAACTCAACCATTCACGATTATTTGGAAGCACGCCGCGTAACCAAGCATATGGACAGTGCGCTGTGTAGCTCATATTCACGGTGAACGAACGAGCGAAGACGTGAACTGAGTAGTACTTTTTCTCGTAAATCGACTAACAGGGGGCAAGGCAGATGAATCGTCGGTTTCGCAGTTAGTCTGTTGACATGCTCGTCATATGCTCTAGAAAACGACTGTTTCGGCTCACATTTCTCCCGATAATTACTAACTCACATTTTATAAATCCTGCGTTCCTGCTTCACTCAGAATGTAATCTCAGCGCTGAGTTTAGTTTTTTTGGCCTTAGTTTCTAAGCTAACGTTTCTTCAAGTTTACTGACGTGACGCTTAGCTTTCATTTTACTTTCGCCGTTTCTCCTTCTCAGCATATTTCTTAGCAATTTATGTCCCAATTTCCGTTTTCAAGTATTTTTCAGTACTTTCCAGATGTATTATATTTGATGCTATGTTTAATATTGCTTTGGTCACAAGGCTGTTACAATAGCTCCCAATCACCGCCTGTCATACAGAACTGTAGCGACCATGTTGCTCACTACGACTGTATAAAATTCTGTTACAATTCTAACGTACACTAACTCACGCCTTACCAAATTATCTCCAATTCTGTTACAATTCTAACGTACATTAACTCACGCCTTACCAAATTATCTCCAATTCTGTTACAATTCTAACGTACATTAACTCACGCCTTACCAAATTATCTCCAATTCTGTTACAGTTCTAACGTACATTAACTCACGCCTTACCAAATTATCTCCAATTCTATGGACCGTTGCGGAATACGTTCGGTGGTATGCGGTTCATAGCTGAAAGAAATATGGCTACAAGAGTGTTTCTCAGCAGTTCCTGGAGTGTTGTAGCAGCAGTAAAACAAATAACTGGATAACAGTGGTGGCTATGGTGAGCGACAGTGATTGGAGTGCCTCGCTGATGTATTAGTATAACTATCTGTGGAGTAAGTTATCGCTGACATGTAGTCTTCATATGTATTTCATTCTGTAATTATTTGGAAATTAATTGCATACATCAGTACCATTTGAAAATTGTCAACTACAATTTGATCGCATTCTGCTTTACAAAGATGATTTGTTTATCTACCGTCATATAATGCCTCAGGACGTGTCATACAGTCCCGTTTTTTCACAGTAACGAGCAGACTGAATATATAAATTGTAGCAAGATGAAAATTACAGAATCAAATAAACATTAATAAGAGACTTCATGGATAATTTACTCCACGGATTGATAATGTATTTTTTATGGGCAATATTTCGGCGACACATTAGACGGTGAAATTTACATACACACCTAATAACTGTTTTCATATTTTTCCGACGGTATATACGAAAACAGAAACAGTTAAGGGTTGAGTTTCCAGTAAAGTTAATTGGAACCAACAGACTCATAGCACAACGTTTTTAGTCATTGTCGAACTTCATTTTCTTATTTGAGGAACTGCAACAATAGTGATAGCTCAATAGTTTCATTTCAATGACCACAATCATGCCACTGTACCGCTGTACCGTCACTGTAACGCAACCACTGAGCAGCTTATTAATATTTTACGGGTACATCTCATATAATGTTAAGTCAGTTAGCAACACTGTTTATTGGTGCAAGGCGGCTGGCCCCGACGGAGGTTCGAGTCCTCCCTCTGGCATGGGTGTGTGTGTTTGTCCTTAGGATAATTTAGGTTGAGTAGTGTGTAAGGTTAGGGACTGATGACCTTAGCAGTTAAGTCCCAAGATTTCACACACATCTGAACATTTTTTATTCGTGCAAGCCAGAAGGAACGGAATTTTTCAGAGCAGGTGCAAGTGTGTCAGGCGCAGGGTTTATCAGGAAAGGGTAGAAGGAGAGAATTAGTAGTTACAAATTACGAGAGTATAGTTTTATTACCCAGACGTGAATACTAAAAGGACATTTTGCTACGTGTTACGTGTACCCGAAGTTTATGTAAGCACTGATTTTTGTGTGGACTGCATCTATCTACTGACAAGCGAAGGCCGCTCTGCGCTTTATAAAGAACTGCGTTGGTGAGCAAGTTACAAGTGAGTGGGGAGTCGCCTGCGCAAACGGGTCTATTCCCATCGCCGCCAGAGACGCTCCTTGCTCTCACAGGCGACATTATTTTCTCACGCGTGTTCTTATTTGTTAAATTAATCCGCCGCTTGCCGCAGCTGACGACGATAAATCTGGCGCTTAATTGGCTGGCCGTAATTCTCTTGCTTAATCAGCTCTGGAATGACCGTGTAAATCATCTCCGCCGGCGAACGCAAAAGCCCGCGTGTAAATTTGTGCCCGCGCGCGGCGCGGCCGCTGTCCGCCTCGCGCAGACGGCGACGTCTCCCGGCGCGACCGGCCGAATGCGAACCACAGCGGCGTGCAGCTCGGGCAGCCCGGCGTGTATCGCACCGCGCGGCAAAGGACCGGTTGCTGCGGCCGCTCCGCAGGAACGTGTTCGTTTCGTCAGCAGCCCGCAAATTATCGGACTTCCTGCTACACCGGTTCTCCCCGAAACACGAGCTTCAAATTCGTTACACGGCTCGAAAATAAAAGCAGTCTCGTGGTACAACGTAAAGTAAAGTTTTTGGAATCATCTAAGTGAGGATGTAACATTAAAAACAGATTCACAGGAAATGTCGCGCCAGTCCGATTTCGCAGCGCCTTTTCTTCCACTATAATTTTCGTGTCTGCAGCGACAACATTTTGTGCTAATCAATTAGGTCCTCATTTTCGATACAGAGAGAGAAAACCGCAGCTGTTTTGCGTGACAACATCTAGTGCAGAGATATCAAAGTTTTATATACCAGAAAAATTTAATGCGAAACTGTCCTACAGCTTTGATGAAGGCTGAAAATTGAATTGAGTAATACGCGGCTGTGCTACTTTATTTGTATTAAACACGGTGGATTTCGTTCTTGAATTGGGCCATCTCCGGGCTTTCAGCACGCACTGCGCAACTGCAGTGCCCAATAAATATCTTTATAGTGTTCTATTCTTAATACAGCCGTATTAAAAATGGAACTCTATTGAGAATGTAAATGTCTTAAGAACGGAACTGCATTAATAATCGAACATTTTACTCGTTTTACTGGGCATTCAATAGGGCAATGCGCAGGTGAAAATCTTTTTGGGACGCGAATATTGTCACATTCGTGACCGAAATCAATTGTCTTTATTAAAAATGAAATAGCACAGCGGTGTATTATAATTTAAGTTAAAGTGAACAGTCAAGATCACGGTAATATTTATTTCTTTGCCGGTTTCAGCTTATGTAAAAGCCATCTTCAGAATTTTTGGCTCCCTATGGCTGGTGGGTGTCATGAAAGGAGGATATAAGATAAACACCAACAAAAGCAAAACGAGGATAATGGAATACAGTCAATTTAAATCGGGTGATGCTGAGGGAATTAGATTAGGAAATGAGACGCTTAAGGTAGTAAATGAGTTTTGCTATTTGGGGAGCAAAATAACTGACGATGGTCGGACTAGAGAGGATATAAAATGTAGACTGGCAATGGCAAGGAACGCGTTTCTGAGGAAGAGAAATTTGTTAACATCGAGTATACATTTAAGTGTCAGGAAGTCTTTTCTGAAAGTATTTGTATGGAGTGTAGCCATGTATGGAAGTGAAACATGTACGATAAATAGTTTAGACAAAAAGAGAGTAGATGCTTTCGAAATGAGGTACTACAGAAGGATGCTGAAGATTATATGGGTAGATCACATAACTAATGAGGAGGTACTGAATAGAATTGGGGAGAAGAGAAATTTGTGGCACAAATTGACTAGAAGGAGGGAACGATTGGTAGGAGACGTTTTGAGGCATCAAGGGATGACCAATTTAGTATTGGAGGGCAGCGTGGAGGGTAAAAATCATAGAGGGAGACCAAGAGATGATGAATACACTAAGCAGATTCAGAAGGATGTAAGTTGCAGTACGTACTGGGAGATTAAGAAGCTTGCACAGGATAGAGTAGCATGGAGAACTGCATCAAACCAGTCTCTGGACTGAAGACCACAACAACAAAAACGGCTGGTGGTGGCGGCTGCTCGAGACCTCGTACTGTGTACGATCGTGCTGTCACGAGACAACCGAGGAGCCGCTACACCAGCCATAGGGCGCCAAAAATTCTGAAGGTGGATTTTTCACAAACCGAAAGCGGTAAATAAACAAATATTATTGCTATCTTGAATGTTCATTTTAACTTAAATATAGCGTGAGGTCGCTGTTGTCCATAGACTACGTTGTCTAAATTTATGGACCTGTATTATAAAATTCAATTTTTATCCTTTTCCTTATCATTATGTATGCAATGCAAATTTAAGAGAAGTAGTTCATTACACTAGGTAAGTTGAGGTAAAAAGTGATTTGGAGAATGCAGGCACTCACAAACAAACCAGGTATGTCCTTATTCGTTCCCCCTGATTGTGTATCTTAAATTGATGCCACATTGAATAAAAATGCGGTAGATTTTTGGTGGCAGCGAATACGTCGAATGAACAAACACATTAGCTGGTTTTCGCAATCAGCACTTTCATGCGGGTCCATATTGACACTCTGTCACGTACCTGACGTCTAATCTTCACTTTAGATGGGTCGACTGCTCGCTGCTTGCGTCTAGATCCATCGCGTGCGCCGTCCTTCTCACTGAAACCTATATTCTAGCCTTGTAGCTATTCCGTACCCTTTTTCCCTCCCATAGACATGGCCCTAATCTTCTTCGTTTCTTTAAGACACTGTTTTGTTCTGTGGTTCGGTGGCTTGGTGGAAAAGTGCCACACATACCACCTGCAACACGAGCGTGCCTAGTGTGTGGTTCAGACCAACCATCGAGTTGATAACTGATATATCTTTATTTGTTCCCTGGATCACTTTCCCCTTGCCACTCGCACGTCCTGTTCTTTGTATGTGGTCGTCATAGCTCCAGCCCCATTTTTTCTTGATTTCAGTATTTAGTTGTTCATAACTTTTTGAAATTCAGAGTTTTGTTTAGTTTTGCCTAGCCACTCTACTAAACTCATCAAGTTCCGAACATACGTATAAGCACTACATCTCTGCCTCAATCAATTGCTTAGCTGCAACTGATTTTTTGTTCAGTCATCGCGTGAATCGGTACCCAATTATATTCGATACTACTCATTTCTGATCACCGATGGCGTAAGCGACCAAGCACACACAGGTAGATCATCTGCGGCCTTTTATTAGACTATGGATGACTCTTGACGAGATGGCTTGCAAGATGTACGATGTCACGAAATCAAAGGTGTCTAATTCCTGTCATATCTCTAAATTTGTCGGGACCTGAAGTGAAATAACATTAAAAACTCTCCTTGTCAGAAGACTAGAAAAAATGCTGTTTTATCTGGGTTGAAACGTTCCCTTGGCGTAGAAATTGCTACAGGGCCGTAACAGACCTCTTTACCGTAACGAACACAGATATTCTGCTACAGCCATTTGGCCGAACTCATTCACTTGAAACCAAGGGAATCCTAAATAGAGTATCCTCAGAAAAGTACCTGTACTTCATCCAAGTATGAGATCACTGGACCATCATTCACTCTCTCGTAAAACTGTCACATTATCTCTCGTTTCTTGTATCATCTCTGGTATACAATCAGCATGTCATTAATCTGTTTTACTTCGTATGTCTTTCTCTTCTATCGTTCCTAACTTAGATTTTTACGAAATGATACTACCGTCAGTGTACTTCAGTTATTAATGTGGTTTGTTTAAAATTTAATACATTCTGATCTGTTTCATGTTGTCCAATGCCCTCCTTAGGTGGCATTGTAAAGGACCAAAAATTACGTCCTGAAGGTTTCATTATGTTTGTCTATATCTACATCTGTATCTATGTATATACCTCCGTAGTTTGCGTCTCAGTGAAATCCCAAGAAAACTTGTGATGTTCACTCTACTGCCTGTATCACTGTAATGCAGTGACTGAGATTTCTTGGATGACTTTGTTTTCTTTAAGCAATCCTGTTCAGCTTCGGTACATTTAAAGAATCCCATCGCAAAAGCCACTGTAGGCTGCAGTAACGTGTACTCGTTCACACACAACCAGTTAATATCAAGTGATCGTCTTCACGTCACGGATTAACATTAAATTAGGTTAAAGGAAGGTTCTTCGGAGTCAAACACACAATTACTGCAGCAACTGACAATTACGTATTTGACGCCAAGAAACATTCCTTAAACTTAATGCATTAGTAATGTTAATCCGTGACGTAAAGATGGTCGCCTGACACAAACAGGTTTTCCGTGAATAAATACCCTACAGCAGCTTACGGTGGTTTAAGTGATGTCGTTCTTTACTTATTTAACGGGATGAAAATAAATCTTGAGGAAATGAACGGATAATGCAAACATTTTTACTTTCGTGTTGTTAGAGAAGTTAAAGATTACAGTTTAACATCTTGCTAACAGCGATTGGTATTATGCAGTGTGGGCGGCTGACGCAGAACTGGCCCTTGTTAACGAACAAGAGAGATATCCATCACAGGAAGTGTTGGAAACCATGATTTTGATAGGCCAATCGGTTACTGTCACATGTCTGCGCATCCACATTTCTCGCTCGTACTCTTGTCAAAGAACTTGGCTGTGTTCTTACGGTTGAGTGAGTGAGACGATCAGACGTGTCTAGTGACAAATGGAATACTTAACAAAATTAGCTGACAGCGAAATAACGCGTATTCATTGTTGGGTATTATACGATGCACAATTCGTGGAAAGCGAGTGCGGAACTGCGTGCACAAGAGTTTAAGACTGTAAGTGCTATGACAAAACCTCCAGGAACATCTGCAATGCAAAAGGGAGTGTCAGGATGGGGCGGAACTGGCACAGTAGCAGATTAAAACCGTAACTGTTCAAAAGAGTTCGAACACCAGACAACACTACTCGGGTGTAGGAAAGCCTAGAACAAAGATCGACCCGGCCGCGGTTGCCGTGCAGTTCTAGGCGCTCAGTTCGAAACCGCGCGACTGCTACGGTCACAGGTTCGAATCCTGCCTCGGGCATGCATGTGTGTGATGTCCTTAGGTTAGTTAGGTTTAAGTAGTTCTAAGTTCTAGGGGACTGATGACCTCAGATGTTAAGTCCCATACTGCTCAGAGCCATTTGAACCATTTTTTTGGAACAAAGATCGTCGAAATTTCAGCGCCGTTCATCTGTGAAAATGCAAATTAAGAGATTGTCGTACAGAACCAGCAACAAAAAGGACCTGCGTGTATATCCTTACAAATTTATTGTTGCGCATGAGCCAAAGCGTCCGGACGATCTTTTTCACCTGTTGAGTTCTGGAGGTGGTATAAGAACTTTTGGATCCTTTGCTTCTCATTTCTCCACATGTGCTAGTTTCAGCCTGTCAGAGTATATGAACTCACTCAACATGCGCCACTACGCGTCAGAAAATCCTCATCACTACTGTGAAGATCCGCTGCATAATCTCAATTTTGGTGTTTTGTGGCCAGTATCTGGTGTCATCATGACACGTTTGTCTCACTAAGCTTTAACGCTAACCGCTTTGCCCAGAAAATGTTCGATCGACATGCGAATCAACTCACAGAAGATGAAAGACTGTATGGACATTTTCAGAAAGACGGAGCAACAGCACCCACCGCATTTAAAGCCTGTCCACGAGTGTATGAGGTGTTCGGTGAGGAGAGCATAGTGAGCAGACGCAGCGCCATCTCGAACGCCTTGTCTGTCTCCCTGTGATTTTTATCTGTGGGGAAAATTGAAGGATGAGGTGCATTCAAACGATCCTCACACCCTGTAAAAGCTGCAGCAGAACACTGCTGCTCCCTATCAGGCTCAGCTGCTACACGTGTCTTACGGCTTGATAAATCGAGCACAGCGGTGCATGACGTCAATGCTGGTCATTTCCAGCATCTTCTGTGATGTTCATTAACAAAGGTTAAGATCGAGTTACACTTAATGTAAATATTTTCCGATCCAGTTAACCCTGTACATAAAGCGTTACTTCACTTAGTGGCGGACAGGATCAGGTATTGACTGTCCCTTTATGAGAAGACCATCCTAAATTTCGCGTCGTATGATTTAAGAAAACTACAGTGAACGTGAACCAGGATACCCAAAACGCGATATCAGTTCGATAACCACGGCGCCACCTCGTTCCGTAATATTTTATGCAGTAATCCGGTATTAACAGGGGAAAAACTGTATAAGCTTTTCGCTTTTGTGTAAGTTTTGTTTCTTGAAATTAATTAACATTCTGTGGTTGGTGCGTCATCTGAATGAGAATATTGCCGAAAATACGTGACACCTCACATGTAGTGCATACTGCGATGTTCCTACGAGTAATGATTTATCCCGTTCTCTTTTTAGAGCAATTACTCCCATCGCTGCCTTGTCGTAGAGCAGTACACTCACAAGTATAGCATCAAAATCAATTACAGTGTGCTGCGCGGTACAACAGTGTCTGCAGTAGAAACCGATGCATCTTCTGCGACGCTCGTGAAGTGGGAGGAAAAAAGGAAACACTCACAATAAAGACAAAGAGAAATGTCGCTTTGTGAAGAGACAGAGGGTCCCGGGCGAGCCTGGGAAGGAAACAGCCATTCGTCAACAACGCCATTACGCGGCGGCGGCTTTACGATCCGCCTTCCGCCGTTCTGCTAACAGTTTTCAGATTGCTTCGCGCCGTTAACCGCTGGAGATCGGCCGCGAAGCGCTGTTTACAGTAGCTGTTACTGCCGACCATTATCACCGGATATTATTTATCGTTATTGTCTCTGCCGCCGGCCCCAATGTGCCGCGGCCGTGAAATGCCACATGTGGCTAGGAGCTGGAATTCGGCGCTTGCGTTGCCTCCCCAATCTGCAGCCAGGGAGCGTTCTTCGGAGGAGTGCGATGCGTTGTTCCATTGCCATAAGGAAATAATTCCTCTGCTTTGTTGTAAATAGCACAAGAAAAGTACGCATCTTGCACAAGCCAAAAATAACAAGTTAGAAACAGCGATTTTTGGAAACAAATTTTCTGAAGCGTAGAGCTATCTGGGAGATCTCTTGTCATCCACGTAATTTCTTAACGTTGTCATCATAGTTATACACCCTTTTGCTACTAGATAATGTTGGGATGAAGCTTCCTAACAGGATAATCCCAGTTTTAAAACATACCATTTTAGGCCAATTCACACTGGATATCCACGAGCAGTCAACACTTAGAAGGTAATACATATCGCCCATTTTCTTAAATTTTCGTTTCTTTCTAGTTGCTAATAACGTGAATAAACTGCATTTCTGCCCTTTAATGTCAACACAAGGTTACTAAATAATACTTTAAGAAACTTCGCTTCATGATTTTATTCGTGGACATTGCATTATTTTTTTGTCGTTCGTATATTTAGCTTTCAGATGCTGGGTCTTTTTCGTCTGAGAACAGTCGTAAGAAATATGAAGTTGTCATACAAATGTCGCAATGTGTAAAAACAAGTCAAGTAATAAAATAAAAATCCAGACAACACAAAAGCATAAAGACTACTGTTGAGATATAACCGTGACAGCAATACGATAACTTCAGATGTTAGCAACCGGTGCCATAAAAGCTTAAAGAATCATTTACGTCTATTGTGTGTCGTGATCCTCTCAGTAAATAGCTCTAGCACAATAAATGAAACGGAATTTTATTGATTACTTATAATCTATCCACAGCAAACCCTCTGAAACCCTATTTTTCTTTCTTTACGGAGATCGATGTACTTTATTATTCTAAATCCACATATTGCTGTAGCCTTATCTCTAGAAACTTGTACGTCATCTAGTGTGAATGTGTAATGACGGGAGTGTTGTCATAATTTGACTAATCTTTGGCAGCGAACTATAAAATGGAAAAATTCTTCTTTGTTGGTAGGCCACAATGTTTTCTCTTCTGCTCGCTCTAAGTCTCAACATATCAACCTCAATCCTGAGATCATAGTCAAGAGGTCAGCGCTCAGCGATCGGGTTGACTCCTGACACGTCGAGCTGTATATGCAGATATAAATGCTGAAACTAAGTGGCTTAAAACCTAAACAATTTTTCTTTTATTGACAGCGCACACTATACCCTAAAGACTTGAATGATTAGCGAACTCTTCGGCGAGGGAACTGGTGATAGACTCCTTGTGTGGGAAAAGGGAAATCTACATGAGACAAGTGAACTCTTCATTGGATGGTGCCGTTGCAGTGGAGCTCACGTCGGCTCACATGAATTCCGCATCGATTATCTGAACATCCATCTTTTTTCTCAAAATGACTGTTGCCGCTAGCACACGCACTCCGCAGCAGTTAGCAGCAGATCTGCGGCTGTCTCTTGGCCACTGCCTGCAACCCTCGGTAAGCCAAGTATAGAAATATTAAGCTATGGGTACTATTACATTTTTATTACAAAATTTAATACTGGGTAAATTATTATCTCAAATATCGTAACTACAGAAGTATACGAAGAAAATGTTCTTCAAAAAAGTGAAGTATGTAATAACGAGATTCTGTTGCAAGTACCTTAACTCAGAAGATATTTTCAAGCTAACGATAACATTTAAGTTTTGCACGAAATACACTTCAGTATGTGCTGTCTCTCCCTTTTACTATTTTCCCATTGTCAATATTTTTCCTTGGATAGATACCTACTGTTCTTTCCCTTTCTTGTCAGTTTCTGGTGCGGAACCACAGAGTATTTAGTGGAATGTTGAATGTGTTTGTAATCTTACTCACAACAACATAAGCGTCTGAGCGAGCCAATCGAAACAAAGAGTTAAAACAATTACGAAAGCTCTCGCACTCATTTGTCGTTCTGCGAAGCACAGGACGATTGCGTGGTAATGTTACAAACTTTCAGGAATAACCGAAAATGGTAAAGGTATCAATTTGCGTTCAAAATCAAATGTGTGTGAAATCTAATGTGACTTAACTGCTAAGGTTATCAGTCCCTAAGCGTACACACTACTTAACCTAAATTATCCTAAGGACAAACACACACACCCTTGGCCGAGGAGGACTCGCACCTCCGCCGGGACCAGCCGCACAGTCCGTTACTGTAGCGACCCAGACCGCTCGGCCAATCCCGTGTGGCTTATCAATTTGCGGTACGGGATCCTCGTCCAGAAACGAACGAGTCGAAATTTATAAGCGGAAACCGTTCTGACACGTTTAACAGTGGAGCACATGTACCGATACTGTTGTTGCTAAGATTATAGGACACGCACCTTTCACAGGAGATAGGTACTATGGACCAAAACAAGAAAAAACATCTGTTAAATCTGGGCTCTAAAATGCACACCATAAGAGTTACGTACACTTGTGCAGTAGAAGATATGTGTTTCACAGTAGCAAAGATGAACAAGTACTCATAGCTGTTGTGTGTTTTAGGGTCCTTACTTAGTAGACCTTTTTTCCTTATTTTGCTCTATACTACCACCTCTGAAAGTTGCCAACCCTACACTCTTAGCAACACTATTAGGGGAATCAGAACGATTTTACTTCATAACTCTCGACTTGGTCTTTTCCGGACCTGGTTCCCTTACCTCAAATTGATAAATTTATCTCTGAAAGTTTGTGTCGTCATCACGGAATTACCCTGTACATGTACGCCGTTTTCTACCTGAAGGTAAGTTGTGAATTCTTGTAGGGGGATTTGTGGACCCCTCCTCGGCAATTTCTGAATTCGTGACCGCCCGCTCACGTGACTGTGATCAAGACCCGACAGCTGGCGCTCAATATGAGCTCAGCACGAGTCCCTCTGCAAGTCTGAATCCGTCGAAGAGTTTTTTCAACCATTTTCTTAAATTCTTCATGCTACTTGTCAGCGACACAACAACCACAGGACTACCCGACTCAGGTACACTGTTTACTCGAGCGCCAGGGGATGTTCGGCTGGGCGCCGCCGGAGTCGCTGGCTGACGGCGCTGCGCGGCGCCAGTGCGCCTACCTGGCCGTGTCTGCTTTTTGTGGCTGCCTGCTGCCCAAGAACTGGTCCGGCGCCACGGCAGCGCCGCGCCGCGCCGCGGCTAAAAAACGAAGCGCGCCTCCCTGGGCCCGCTCCGGAGTGGCCTTTCGCGGCCTGAGTGATGGCACCCCGTCACGCGCCGTGACCACCGATCGCCTTTTGTTTGGCGGCCTCCCAGGCCCCCGCTGTCTTCACCCGTCCGTCTGCCTTAATTCCTGCTTTGTTTGCCGGAGACGAGGAGGCGTGTTACGCCGCCTAATCCGCCTTTGCTGCCGGATATTCATATTTTCTGGACACTAATTAAACTTCAGGGAGGAGAACTAAAAAGAATTGAGGTTTGCGATGACACTGTAACTCTGTCAGAGACGGCAAACGCATTTGAACGGAATCGATAATGTATTGAAAAGAGATTATAAGAAGAACAACAACAAAAGTAAAACAAGGGTAATGGAATGTAGTCGCATTGAATCATGCGATTTTGAGGGAATTAGAATGGCAAACGAGACACTAAAAGTGGCTGATCAGTTTTGCTATTTGGCAGTAAAATAACAGACAGAGGTCAAAATCAAGAGGATACAAAATGCAGACTAGTAATAAAAACAAAGGGGTTTCTGAAAAAAAACTTTTACATTAAATATAAATTTGTTGGGAAAAGTATTCTGGTGATTTCAGAATGGCCGGCCCAAAAACCCGACATGAAGCCAGTTAGTTAAAACGTCGACCTCGCTCCGGACTCCATCGTCCAACCACGCTTCCTGCTCTGGTTTCTCGTCTTCACGAAGAGTGGGCTGCCAGTTCTCCACAGACTTTCAGACACCTCATTGAAAGTGCTCCAGCAGAGTTCAAGCTGTCATGTAAGTGAAGAGTGGACACATGCCGCGTTAATATCCATTAACAAATGTCCGGATATTTTTGATCTGATAATGTATGTACCGAACGGATTTAACATTGTATTCATAGTCATTATGTCGCCACTATTCGGTCATCAACAACACTGGAAAACAGTTGAGGCCTTCGTGGTCTTCTTGACATATTGTCTGTTGTCATTCCTCTCCTATCTTCGGCCATCAGTCGTTTATAGAGGCCTTTTTGGCTGTTCACCGGCACGAGCGACTAGCATTGCCAAAGCCTCTCTGCACCATGTATGGTGGGCTCAAACTTCCAGAATAGTGTCGTCAATATCAATAAATTCTCTTCTCCATACTTTTGAGTTGATCTAATGGATTGTATATAATAGCTTTGGCACGACTGGATATTGAAATGTATGTCTCACTCCTTCAAAGTTCTTTAGCACCTACCTTATAACCCGTTTTTGCCCCAAGCGACTTTGTCACACGACATGACTCGACTGAAAGAGTGATGATTAGAACGGCGAGGAGATCCTCTTGGTGCGGACAGATAAATCTTCCAGGAGACGAAAGACAGAAAAATATGTCGTTCACAGGGTTAGTAGGGACGTTACACTAGCTATAAAGAATATTTTCCTTAAAAAAAGGGATGAACTGGGCTGCTTTGACACATACTCAGTGGATTACACCTTGGTACTTACGTGGTTTGGTAATCATTCACGGTAAACATATCAGTAAGAGCGTAATTTATACTTAATTGTTGGTGCGATCACTATTATTATTCATCATAGTTTCGTATAAAAGCCGTGTTTGTAAGCTAAATTACGCGAATTCAGTCTGTCTATTGTACGAACAACAAATTCTTTCTTGACCCAAGCATATTTCGGAACTTTTTTACGATCACAAAAGTGTGCTTTTATTCAGAAAAGCTATGGTAAGCTATATATGAGTGGGAATAATGCACTACAGTACCTGAAGTTCTGGGGAATAACACCTGAGTAGGAGTCCCACTGATGATGACACAAATGTGCCGAGACATGAAAAGATTAGTTGTTCGCGTAATAGGCGGGACTCAGTTCCTACAATTGTGGTCTGCAGAACGAATCTTTCATTCCAAAGAGGATAGTGAAATGTTTTCAAAATCCTTGGCATACTAAAACCGTGTGCCGTACCGAGTTTCGATTCCGGAAACTTCAGTTCTCGAGGGCAATACTCCTACCGAATGAGTTATGAAGACACGGATCAGGACATGCCCTCACAGTTGTCCTGCCGCCAGCAGTTCTCTCCTGCTTCCCTTTTCCAAGGGAATTCTGGTCCAGCAAGGAATGCGGGAGAGCTCCTGTTAAGTTCTGATAGCAGCTGGAGGTACTGACGACAGTAACTAACCCTGTAAATGGAGGAAGGTCGTTTTTCACGCCTGGTTAGCTCACATTAAAAGTATTGCTCACAAAAGGTACTGGTTCCGAGCTCGATTCCAAGTCCTTCATACAGTAAGTGGTCTAATCTGCATCAATAAGTTTCAGCGAAGTTTGCTCAACTTTAGTGGATTAATTTTTATGAAAACACAAAAAGATATGAAAAATGTTGAGTGCAAATACAGTGATATACAATGTTTCTAGTTACTAACTGTGTAAACATCGTATGTTATTGTATTTTTCAGTGTTTTCAGAAATACAAATCTACCGCTGATGTTGAAACATTGTCACTATTACGAAAGATAAGTAATGATGTTCTTCTACAGATTATACATTCTGATCTAGCGGCATCAACCAGCAATGAGAATAGCTTAAGATGTTTGAGGATTATCCTCCGTGTATTCATTAAAGAGAAGGTGAATGCCGATGCTGATTTCACACCATAAGCCAGAAATGAAATGGAGGATGATTAACGCACCATTCGAACCCCTTTGTATACTATCTGCATGTGGTGAGTAATGGCATTTTACCAGTGAACATTTGCTCTCTCTTCTTTGCAACGCTGACGGTGACACAGTGTGATGATGTGGGCAGTAGTCCACGGAACTGGTCGTGCCCCATTAAAGATTATCAGACAGCTATAGGAGGTGTTCCCTTTGCAAGAAATGAAACGACCAGTAGAGAAGGAAACTGGAGTTTGAAGACAGAACGCGACCGAGACAATCGGTAATCGACGTGGTGTCGTTGTAGGCGGTGGAGGCAGCGGCGACTTGCAGCGCCAGCAGGATGCGAGTGGTACAGTGACAGCGGCTGCGTGGCGTCTAGATATACGGCGGGAGGCCCCTAATAGCGGCCCACGGCGACAGATAGCGTGTCGGGCGGCATCCGCGATGCTATCTGCGCCTCTTTATAGCGGCGCGCTCCTGTAATCACGGCGCGCCACGGCGCGATCATCCGGCGGATAGCTTCCGCCGCCAGAAATATGTCCCGTGTTGACAAACGCAGGACCAAGACGTCGAGGGGTCTGCTATCTGAGGCGCACGACCCGGCCCGGCTTCGTGTGGCGATCCACCCTGCGGAACCAAGTCACCGATCCCATCTGCCGCCACATACTGGTGCGAAGTAGTAGTTTTTGTGTAATATGTGGTTGTCGGCCGCCGACTCATTTCCCACCAGATGCAGAGGAGGTCCGCACTCGCAGTAGTAACGCTGATTTACGACACAAAAGTATCAATCGTGATCACCAACCATAGATTGCAGTCTTCATTCACTGTTGTACTTCTCCGGCGCCTCGCTACTTTGCAGCTAATTTGCAGAAAAATTACTGAGTCATTTCAGCAAGTTCGTGGTCTTGGATACAATGAAGACGAAAAAAGGCGCACCACTAAGGAATTATCCAAATGGCACGGAATTCGGTAGATGTGATGTATAAATACAGACAAATAAATGATTAGAATTTCAGAAAAATTGGATGATTTATTCAATAGAAAGAGCTTCACAGACTGAGTAGGGGAATAAAGTGTTTCCACGTCTGCCCTTATGCAAGCAGTTGACTGATAGATTTGCTGGCTGGTGCCCTGAGGGATATCGTTCAATTGGCGAATTAGATCGTCCAAGTCCCGAGCTAGTTGAAAAGCCCTGCCCATAATTCTCCAAACATTGTCAATTGGCGACATATCCGCCGTCCTTGTTGGGCAGCACGAAGACGAGCAGTAGAAACTCTCGTCGTTTGCGGGAGGGCATTATCTTCCTAAGATGTAATCGCAGAATGGCTTGCTACTAAGGGCAACAAATTAGGGCGTAGACAATCGTCGACGTACCGCTACGCTGTAGGGGTGCCGCGGATGGCAACCAAAGAGGTTGTGTTAAGAAACGAAATGGCACCACTGACCATCAGTCCTGGTTTATTTGGCCGTCTGGTGGGCGACAGTCAGGTTTAAATCCCACTATGGCGTCTCCAGACACTTCTTCGGCTTGGAATCTCATTGAGTGGAATAGAACTGTCTTCAGTGAAGAGTCCTACTTCGAACTGAGCCCCGATGACCAACGATGACATGTCTGGAGATGCGTCTGATGAGTCTGATTGTCGCTCGCCATACGGCCCGACATCCATGAGAGTTGGGTATGTCGACCATATTCTTCACCCGTTTTGTTGCCCTTCATGACAAATCATCCTGGGCTTACATTTCAGCAAGATAATGACCGCCCGCACACGGCGAGAGCTTCTAATACTTGTCTTCATGCTTACTAACCCCTACCTTGGCCAGAAAGGTCGCCGGATCTCTTCCCAACTGAGGACGTTTGGAACATTAAGGGCTGGGTCCTCCAACCTTGTCGCGATTTTGAAGATCTGATGCCTGACGCGCCATTTAGACAGAATTTGGCGGAATATCTCTCAGGGCGGCTCCAACAACTCTATCAGTCACCGCCAAGCCGAAAAATTGCTTGCATATGGGCCAGAGTTGGACCGACGTGTTATTGACTTGCTCAATTTGTGTAGCACTTTCTCTTGAATAAATCATCCAATTTTTCTGAAATAATAATAATTTCTTTGCCTGCACGTGTAAATCACATTTACCTATTTACGTCCCATTCGGATAATTCCTTAGTGGTGCTTTTTTGTCTTAGAATGTGTTTTCTACCTAATTCGGTCCCCACTACCACATCAACGGCCGCTGGATGAGCGGATAAGACGATGAATATGTAGACGAGGCACATGGTTTTACTTGTACGTTTCTGAACAACCCTGTAGTAATCGATTAAACAAAACAACTTCTCGTTATCCAATACTTCCGAGTACAAGTAAATCCCTTTGCCTGTCGTTCGTCTCAACGGTAGAAAAATGTGAGGAATCAGTGTGTACTTCTTTTTCAACAATCGTGCTTCATTTACGGTCGAAATTCAGTCGCCCGAAAGAAATAAAGGTAGAACGAGATTAAGCGTCCTGTTGATGGCGGCGTCATTAGAGACATGTGGAGAAATTAGGCGTGTCCTTATCAGAGGATCATTTCGGCATTGCGTTAAGCGGTTTGGGGAGCTTAAATCTGGATGGCCGGTCCAGGATTTGGGTTACCACCCACCTGAAGGTGAATCAAGTGTCCTACCTCTGGGCAATTCCGTTTTGTTTCAGTGAAAGGGCCTTAGTAACTGCATGTGACGAGTAGGACTTGTACCTGATCAGTTGCTCTCCTTTTCCCCATCCGTCTCGTTGAGTGTGAGCACAGCTGAGAATTATGGAGCCAGCCAGACAGCAAACACTTTTCCAAGACAGTATTTGTAGTTTTAGTAAGTACCGTTTCCAGTGCTTCTTAAGTGACTGCGCAAGGGTAATATATTGAGGTACATAACTCTAACTTCAAAGAAATGAGTACATTCTCACAAATTGTATCTGTTTGCTAGTCACAATCCTATAAGCTTGAAAAACTAATATTGTATCATTAATAAAATGGTTTCAAGAACTATTAAGTTGAGTGATGAAAACACGTCCTCTTAAGTGAATATCAGAGAATATTGTAGTAAACAAGTCTGGATCATCATCTACTGCTGGTGCATTGACCAAAACCTTCCAGTCATGTTAAGAAGTGGGGACTGCTAAAGTGTCACAAAGAAGAACTTTTTATTTTCTTGTTCTGTTCGACCCTACGAAAACGTCTTCACAACAATTTCATGTCATTCAAGAAAACTGTTTCACTCACAGTGCACAAGAGAACGATTGTGGCAAATTAAAAATTGATTTTCACTTCTCTGGTCGATAGGCAGTTCAAATTACACGTTACGTTCCATGATACAAAAATCATTGTACGATTACAGCAGGTACTTTTGAATTTAATTTGTTATATTCGCTATTATCTATTATAAAAGTTGCTTTTCATCTTTCCCTTCTGTTACTACATCCGATGAATAACTAAAAAAGTAGTAATACGCGAAGTTGAATGATTACTCACGTTTGCAACACCCGAGAGTTGCCTTTGCGCTCATAAAGTAGCGTTGACGCTTCTGCTATTACTGGTTGCCGAATAATTATTTATTTTGGGTAATTTTTAGATGCCTTGTTTTCTTTTATCAATAAAACATTATTATCAGCTGTAAGGTAAAGAAGTTTGGAGGTCACGGACGTATGTTAACGAACACCATAATTGAGAACCTTTTTACTATTTCTGTATATAACTTGATCAGAACTTGTAGACCAGGGTATTTGTCAACCTGATCAATATACCACGTTAAACCTTACAATGCAGGCAGTGTCTCAACATTAACTCAATGATACTAAAAATTATTCTCATGTATCTTCATATTACGCAGTATATTTTTCTTCAGTTCTTCCGAAAAACCAGTTATCGATCAATAAAGTGAATAAGCATATTTGCGCTCTTCTTACTGGCATGTAAGTCTCTGGAATCTCTTCTCGCGACTCTTACCTCTACAGTTTTCCTTGGTGCCTTAATGGAAAAAAATTACTCAGAAAACTCCTTGCCTTTTCGGTGGTTTCGTGGTATCTTTTTTGAGAAAAATTATCTGTTCTAGTAAGAAGCTCCCAAATCCTGGCATGAGTATATAGTGCATATTTTGACAGTGACTTTTGGCTACACAGTCGCTGGAATCAGTTTTATAGGCTGCAACTTTCTTCTGGGCACTTCCCTTTCTCAACAAATTTACGATACGGTTAATAAGCAAGTCTACTGACAGGTCATTATCGCTGAGGATTTCTGGATGGAAAGGAAGGAGATAGGACTAGGATCATCACCAGAGGCGGATATCAAACTCGAATTGTACGAAGGATGGGTAGGTAATCGATCGTGAGGCTTCCAAAGAAAACACACTGGCCCTTTGTACCGTACTTCATGGAAAAGAATAGAAAATATAATGCAGACCGCTAGCTGAAAATTTGAAACCCAGTTTTTTTGTTATTGTGAATGCCGATTGGAGACTAATATCCGACAATGCAGCTTTTTGTGTCCGCAACCAGTAACATAACATTATTAACGTGTGTGTTTTTATAGATTATGGGAGCATAACATAAGTGTTTAGGACTTTCGTTCATAGCCAGGTACCTTATTATACTAAGCAAAAAACGGGGCATCTATATTCCGTAACATATAATATAAAGCCGTCCTAACCCATATTATGGCAGTCTGTTTGCTGTTACTGCTGTTGTCTTTTGTTTACAAGCAGCTGGGTAGCTTTAATTGATCCACAGCTCACCAGCTGAGATTATTTTTAATATCGGACAGATTTATACAATTCTAATTGTAACCGTCATTGATTGGCAAATGAGTTTCTTATCAGATCGTAAGATATCCCTCAAATTCGCTTCCTGCAACATGTTCAATTTTTCTGTTCTGTCACATAGGTTATCCTTCTTTCTTATTTTTTATTGTCATTACTGATTTAAGAGTGGCTCAGAATACAGGACGACAAAGCACTGTTCGATTCTGTGAATTCAGGTGCTTGAACCATATTCTATATTTCGCTTGTTATGGTTCTCATTTTGTCAATATAAGAGAAACTTTTAAGCTCAAAAATATGTGCGCGGGAAGAGAATTCTTATCTTCAAATGCTGTTTCAGCAGACGGGTAGCGGATCTGGTTTCATAAAGCCATAAATAAATGATTTACAGAAATCTTTGGTGGAGGAGACGCAGTAGATGGAATACATTTTGATTTGTGTCAAAAACGGAATTAGCAAAACTGAGAGCGGAACAAATCTGCTTATCAGGAGTATTGACCCTTGGGTAATTACGAAGTGATGAAGTGACTTTTTTGTAGCTCTCTTTCACTGAAATAGAGCTAACGAGCAGCAGTTAAATACTGGATTGCGGAGAGGTTAAATAAAAAACAACGCTCATCCGGTGCGGTTGATAGACGATAAAGGTAATGTTTCCCGCCATTAATCTGGGTCGTTTATTTCCGTACTCATGGATGTGAAAATAACAGCACGGCAGTTTACCCGCGCGCCGCGCCCGAATGTAAAACTTTTATGCGCAGCCTAAACAATAATTTAACGATATGTCAGGTGGATTTGCTCGACTACATTACTCCCCGAAACGAAGTGTGTGGTTCTGCAGTGCTGTCAGCTTCCATGGGGATTGTTTTTTGAAAACGAGGCTCATCTGATAACGAACGAAGTATGCGTAAACCTCCTTTCTCTGAGTTCTGATGTTTTTCATATGACTATGGTTATTTTGTATTGAAAATTAGCTAGTTTTTGTGTGTCTAAAGCGAAACGTTCATCCCTTTGTAAACAGACAAATGCCATTTAACTAAACTTTTATATGTTTTCACATCACGAATGTACAGCGCAAGGCATTCGATCTAATGCACATCTTTGTATTTCAATTTCATTATTGCTGTACCGAGCGGGGTGGTGCAGTGGTAGCACACTGGACTCGCACTCGGGAGGACGACGGTTCAAACCCGTTTCCGGCCATCCTGATTTAGGTTTTCCGTGATTTCCCTAAATTGTTTCAGCTACATGCCGGGATGATTCCTTTGAAAGGGACGGCCCAATTTCCTTCCCTAATCCGAGCTTGTGCTCTGTCTCTAATGACCTCGTTGTCGACGTGACGTTAAACACTAATCTCCTCCTCCTCCATTATTACTGACGTAAGCGTTGTGGCGTATCCGGCATCCTCACAACCGGAATTCCGTTGCAGAAAGTGAGAAGAAATTGCGGTGGTTAGTTTAGGAAATAAATTTGAGGTAACCACACTGGTGTCCAAAATTAAAGCAACAAACGGAAATTTTGCAAGATTGTGTTTGTTTTCCCACAAAACAGTATAAACAGATGACAGCAAAGTAGAAACAACGCAAAGAATACAAAACGTAAACGACTACAACATACATAACAATAGACAAAAATGTTCTTCGTTTAATCAACTTAAAGAGTTTCCACACACATTGCGACAACTGGTTAATGTACTCACTATGGGATGTGACCACCTCTGACATCAATACAGCCCTGACAACAACGGAGCATGCTGTGAATAACATCAGTGTCATGTTGAGGCAATAATGCCCATTCTTCTTGCGGAGCTGCTCGCGAGTCTTAGAGAGTGATTGGTGACGCTGACGCGATACAACCCTTCTTTCTGGTGTATCCTAGACAAGCTCTACAGGATTCGAAATCCGGAGAGCGCGCAGGCCACGCCATGCGTGCAGTACCTTCTGTTTCCAAGAAAACATCAGGCACTCTTTCTCTATGAGGTCGAGCACTATCATCCATCAATACGAAGTCCGGACACACAGCACCTCGCAACAACCGTACATGAAGTCCCAAGACCTCGTCACGATACCCAACAGCATTTAAACCTTTCCGATTCACCCGTACGATTTCGTGACGAGGTGTTCGACTGGTCAACACAATGCCTGCCCACACCATTAGAGACCCTCATCGATACCTGTCTCTTTCCACAATTCTGTGATCTCTAAATCTTGTTCGGATGCGAATAAGTCGAGAATCACTCTCAAGGTCGAATCGAGACTCATCCGTGAAAGGAATATTGGCCCACTGGTCGACTCTCCATGTGGCATGTTGACGACTCCACTCGATACATTTCCTTCTGTGAAGACGCGTCAGAGGCACAGGTACAGTAGGTCTCCGACAATAAAGGCCTCTCTGTCGAAGCCTTGTCTACACCGCTTGCTTCGACTCAACACGTCCAGTGGATGCTGCAAAGTCAGATGACAGCTACTGCGCAATACTAAGGCGGTACCGTCGTGCCCTTACATCCAGATAAAGGTTCTCTATTTCTGATGTCGCACGTGATCGGCCCTGCCTTGGTCTTCGGGATACGATTTCGGTCTCTATAAACTGTCGCCACGTCCGAGAAGCGACAGAACGATTCAAGTTAACCCATCGGGCCACATGAGTTTGCGACTGTCCTGCGTCCATTCTTCCTATGGCCCTCCACCGCAGAGACTCTGTTAGGTGTCTGTGACGTACTGCACCGTTTATGACTGTGTACACAGCGTTTGTGGTTGTGAGAGTACAAACACTACTCCGTTCAATTAGTGCACTGACGTCGTCGTTCGTGTGGTTTTCCGTTGACCGAAATGCCATCTTCCTGAATTAGACACAGAACGGGGAAATAGCGGTTTGTTGCTTTAATTTTGTACACCAGTGCACTTCTAATTTTTCTGCAACAGTTCTGATGATTGTCGCGTTAAATAAGTGACTACCAAATGGATGCGTAATCTTATGTGTGAAGTATGTATACAAAAAAAGGCAGAGAAAGAAATAATTGAGCTCAGTTGTTGGTGCCTGCACGTTCTGTGAATTTTCATGGAAAGCGGACTAGTGTGCTCTGCTTCGGACGTAAAGTGAGGCCGGTTTTTCTTGAAACTTCGTATCATCGTGTTTTCTCACGGTTCGCCACCATATGCCAAGTTTTAAGTAATACACAATAATGAAAAATCATTCAAGCGTCTAATAGCTTACGTTTTAGGAAACACTCCAACAGGCCAAACACCTTTACACGAAACACGCAACTCATCCATGTGTTCTGTATCCAATAGATGTTGACCACAGATTTCTATTAGCAGTTTTATTAAATGTGTATATTTTCATGATTAGTATCCTCCTGTTTCACTTATAATGCTAATCCATATCTTATTACGCACTTTTGCTATTCCGATATAATTTTGCTCACAATGCGTTTTAGCTATGACGTATTGAAATGATAGACAAATAATTATGAGGAATAATTATGAACAGTAACTCTTGTTAGCAAAATTCTGCACAAATTTCTGAACAACGAGCTACCCGTGACATTGCCGTCGATAGATGGTGAATCGACCAGAATCTTCACCTTGTTAGGAATAAGTAAGTATATTACACACAAGTTGACTGATAATCTTAGTTTGGTTCTATGGCTAATCGTCTATGCTTCTCTTACCGCATTTTCACTTAGCAAACACATTTTTACATCTGTTGTGTGGTAAGCAGAATAGAGTCAGTGACTGTGTTGCGATAAGTCACCCAGATAAGTCGAAATAAGACGCACTTTTGCACGGACAGAATTTTATCAGTCAAGATAACTTCAGTTTTATAGCATTCTTGAACTGATAAAAGATGTGTAAGTGATTTTACCGCGTGTGAACATATGTCGGAAGAATGCATCGAAAGTATTTTGAAAATAAAGAACTCTCGGCCGCTTTCCAAAGTCTGCTACAACATTCGATACAGTATTAACTGCAACAGCAGTGTGACAGTTACGTTATTATGGCTAGTAATGTGCCTCAGATATTGTAAAGAGAGATGCGTTACGAAGACAAAGAATCTTGCGACCACCTGTCTGTCTAGTTTCCGCGAAGAAGTAATTTGTAATTCCGGCCATTTCATTGGCATTTTGATGTTTCTGGTACTCGTGGTGCAATGAAAGATGGATGTGTTCTATTTACACATTATTCCAAAGAATTGCAAGGAAGAGCGGTGGTAATTTGCTAGTCCTTTTATTCATGCGAAAGGCTACCGATATGATCATACTTTTTTATATCCGTAAAAGTAATAACTGAACTCAGGGTCGAAAATCTCAGAATAAATTATGCGTTAGCCACTTTTTGTTTCTGCTTCACTTCCTCCTCCAGCTAAATACTGGATACCTTGCCTCATAAAGCCAGTTTACAGCAATTATTCTAACACTCGAGTATACAACTGCTTCTGTTCGCTTCTCGTTCTTTTTATAAATATATAAACACAAGTGTCCAATGAGTTCTTACTGATGACTGGACGACTGTAATTTCTTTATCTCTTACCCTGTTGCGGCAACGAAGTGCAAGTGTGGCTAAAGTCAGATATTGTTTCCGTCGTGTTTTAACATCGAGAAGATGGTTTCATTGCAGTGAATTTTGAAGTGAGCACTGACTTATCAATGACGCCAGTACTCACGTTCGACATCAGCTAGCTATTAAATAGCCCGAAGGAGTATGCATTTCTGATTTGTCTGCCTTCTACTATATTTTGTGTTGCCTGTACTTAGTACTGTGTATGGCGTTAAAATAAATATATATAATGAGATAGAATTCTAGTGACCACGTCGTTCTAGTCTTCAGCAAGAGTATCTGGATTCAGTGCATTTTAAAACAACGAAACTGAAGTCTGTCACCTAAAGTTTTTCGGATACTACAGTTGCTGACGTATATTATTTTTTGTCTTACGAGGTAGGTATTTAGATGCAAAGTTCTGTGCTAGTTAATTACTTGGTTATTTTTTTTAATTTTCTGAACTTGTAAATGAAATTCCGCTACATTTGTGGTTCGTTATATTTTTACTGCTTGCAAGTTGCTGTTTTTTGACGTCCTTTACTGGTCACTTCTCGTAATTAAGAATTCCTTCCTTTATTCTGGCAATTGCAATAAAGGTGCCACAGTGTGACTGCTACATCTTTCACTTTCGCATTGTGTTTTACGTTACACCATGCTGCAATGTAGAGTCCTCTACTATTCACACAAAAGAACCAAGACATGTAAGAGAAACAACAACAAGTATTCAGCTCTACTGAAACAGAAATTATATTTCCTGAGCATTTAGTGTTGCTTGGTTCGGTGACGAGATAGACAATAGAACATTACAACAGTTTATAGAACATGAAATATGTGGTTAGATATAAGTTGTGTAAAAAGCCGCTAGGATCGCAGGTTCGAATCCTGCCTCGGGCATGGAAGTGTGTGATGTCCTTAGGTTAGTTAGGTTTAAGTAGTTCTAAGTTCTAGGGGACTGATGACCTGAGAAGTTAAGTCCCATAGTGCTCAGAGCCATTTGAAGTAAACAAAATGTCGTCTAGTGAAATAAGTATTACATAGCATCTCTTAGGATAAACATATAAAAGGTATTAATGGTAAATTACTTGGCGAGTCTGGTTTTCGAAAAGAACCATAAGAGACACAGGAAGGCCTAGGAAAGTGTGGAGGTGTTTGGAGAAGATGGATCCCTTTTCAAGGTAATTGATTGAATAAAGAGCATGAATAGCAGAAAAAGGAAATACTGTTGTAAAACTGTATGTACAGAATTTGCTGGGTAGATGCTCTTCACATTGATGAAGGGTACTAAGGACTGATGTCTTGATTTCAAAGAGATGGGCGTTGGATTTATCGTCACTTGATACGTGGCTTATCTTCTACATGGTTGAAATTTCTAGTTAGTTTGTCAAAATTCAAACAGTGGCGCTACTCTCTACCATTCGATACGGGCTGCTACATTCTTCTGGTTTGTATGCGTCGTGTGCCGAGGGCCGCAGAAGACTGAGAGGCGGAAGAAGTTTGCCAGGGGCAGAGCGGCCGTGGCCAGCAGGTGCTGCTGCGGGGCCGTGGCGGCGGTTCGGCCAACTAGTGGCAGGTGCTCGTCAGGCGAGCCGAGCGCGCGACACGCAACGCGACGCTAACCTCCGCGTTTCCACAGTAGCCTTCCCAGTGTCCTTAAAACACACTGCCACACGACAGCAGCTTAGTGAATTCTGGTTTTTTGCCCCAGTTTTGAAACACTGCAATTGCAGTGAGTTTGCAATACTGGAGAAAGTACTAGTAGGTTCTTATACTCCCCCAATAATGATGGTTTTTGTCTATTTACGGGTTATCTATAAGGAATAAATCTTAAGACCTATGTTCCTTATCAAGTTGGGAATGCGTTATACCTTTCCTCTTACTTTGTAACAGTGCAAAATTAATTTTTGCTCGAGTTTTGGTTGACATATTTCTTCTCCAGGCACACATCTGGACAACGATGAAAGACGTATGTAAATTTTCTTCATATAATTATTTTTCACCTTATCGTGCGTCCTCTTCTTCTTATTACATCATCTGCTCAGACAACACCCCGTGTTTTTGCAACGTTCTTAGGAAGCTAATACACTTTTCACGCCACTCTATGTCTCTATCTGCTTAATAAATAAGAACAATTTTGTTGTAGTAATAAATTGTTCAGTTAAGGGGGATAGGACATCAAATGGGCCGACTTGGAGCAGGAGAGGCACCACAGGACATTTTAATTTCCACTGTCTATACTTTTACAAATAAATTCATAAAACTTTGTCAACATGACCAGGAAGAATTCAGGATTCACACTCGTAGCAGTGGAAGTTCAAAAACATTTTTTCTTTTTTCTACTGACTGCATTTGTTGCTATGGGTACACTTTTCTTCATTAGTAAGAGAGATTCTTCGATGAATTTTGCAGTGATTATTAAACACAAACTCCTTAAGGCAAAACTCTAGAATTTTCCAAATCTATTAAAAACTGTGGTAAAAATGATAAATTAACTAAAAAATTAGAGTTTTTTCTAAACATGAAGTTCAAAATGCAACATCTCATTCATTTTTTTTCATAAATTAAATAAATTCTAGACTTTCATACATCTGTAAGTATGGTTTGTATGCTGTGCAAAACTCGTCGAAGAATCTCTCTTACTTATGAAGAAAAGTTTACCTATAGCAACAAATGCAGCCAATGGTAAGTGAAAAAATGATGAAATTTGACATGTTAAAAACATTATTTTATTATGTTTTTGACTTCCACTGCTATGAGTATGAATCCTGAATCCGTCCTTGTCATGCTGACAAAGTTTTATGAATTTATTTGTAAAGGTATAGACAGTGGAAATTAAAATGTCCTGTGGTGCCTCTCCTACGCCAAGTCGGCCCGTTTGACGTCCTACTCCCCTTAATTTCTTTCTAGACTACGCAGTTTAATACAGTGTTCTTTCAGATAATCACCCTTGCAAAACTGAAATATCTTCGCGAATGCTACAATGATAGGCTTTTCTAACGTCCATAGTACAATCATGTATTATTTCTTGACCTTTCTTCGTATTCTCTTGTATGAAAAATCGATTTCACTGAATACACGAGTTTCTTACGTGTAATTTATTTTAATTCCGATATTTGGTTTTGACTCCAGTCTCAGTGTGCCTGCAGAATTCACGTTTCCTTAGCCATTTATGTCCAGTTTACATTGTTTTTACTATCCTCTGAAAATCTACTGACATATGCATTCCCTCTGCATCGTAACCCTTTCAGTAAAATGCAGATATCTACGCATTTGAGCTATGTCCGTAGTGCGGTTTGTACTAAGGGAAACTAACTTCCAATTCGAGAATAAAATGGCTTTTATATGGAGATAGAGCAGTGTAAGCTTCAGTCTTGTTTACTCGTCAACATTTTTACGCCAAAATAAAATATTTACGACAGATATAAAAAGGTTACTAATCTTCTCTGTTACAAGGCAATATCCTTGCTGTTACTTTGAAATGACTAAACAGTTCCGTGTTTTAACTATGATTTGTAGTTCTGTTGTTTTCGTAGTCCTCCCTTACAGTTTTAAATGAATCCTTCATTGAGTTACTGCCGTCGTAGTGGAGCGCGTATCGGTGGTCATTAGTTTGACGAAGATCGTCGTTATCTCTTTAGTGACACTATCATCATTTACGAGCTTGTTGTGTATCGTAGATCCGCTTATTAGACGTCTGTTTATTTCCGAAAGCATGCGCGAAGACGAAATGACATATAAATAACAGTGTATCTTACTCATGAACAAGAGGACTGGGAAAATGTCACAGAAACTACAGTCAGTACGATAATACTTTAAGACTGATTAGTCAATGAAAGATGATAATATAATTAATCTGCTTTTCACGACTTCAGGTGCACTGGGAACTGTTTCACTTTCATTGTGACCAGAAAAGGTAAAACAGTTGGAAGGATATTGCAAATCTTATAAAAACGTTCTGCTGTTGGTGATGGACTTCATTGTTGTGTATAGCATTAGATAGGCCAATAAAAGGTGCTGCCCAAATTAACAGATATTATATTACGTAAGTTAACATTTTCATAGCTCACCAAGTACCTTTTTTTGAATGCTGCACTATACTTCAGACATAGATAGATGACACTGTTTCTCAACGTAGTCATCAAGTTTCTGTAAATAATGATCGGAATGTTCTGCCAGTCGTCTCAGTTACTCGAAAGTAGTACTCTCCCTGGTTACAGAGCCATTCGAGAACCGCTGCATGTACGTCGTCATCATTGGAAAATCTATCAATGCTGTGAGTCAGTTCCTCGGTTGCCTTCGCATTTTCATCTGCGGTCGATTTCTGTGCCCTTCGTTCCTGATCAGAATCAGCCACGTCTGTACAGTCACAGTCACCCTGTTGGCACCATTTAACTAAGGCTCGACACGACACTGCGAGTTTCTGTGATTTATTGCAATGAGAAGACTGTGTAAACCGCAAGATGTATTTTTCTTTAATTTTCCTACAGAAAAGGATTCATAATTTCCTACAAAAAAGGATTTATAATTCTATCGTTGCGTCGCCCTAGGTGTGGCAATCGGAACGACGAAGGCATAGGTATGGAAGGGTTCAGAATTGGTATAGTATTCTACGGTTAAGTCCATATATACTTGCGTATTATCACTTATATAAAGGAAACAAGGTTCCCCTTTTGTTGGTTTTACACTCAGTGGATTTCCTGTTAGTAAAAATGAATATTCTTTTATTCGTAACTATCTAGATCGCATTTCAAAAATAAATTATAATTTGCATTCCGGAGGGTCATCAAGCGGGCCGTAGTGACCGAGCGGTTCTAGGCGCTTCAGTTTTGGACCGCGTGCCCGCTACCCTCGCTGGTTCGAATCCTGCCTCGGGTATGGATGTGTATGATGTCCTTAGGTTAGTTAGGTTTAAGTAGTTCTAAGTTCTAGGGCACTGATGACCTCAGATGTTAAGTCCTATAGAGCTCAGAGCCATTTAAACCATATTTGAACCGGAGGGTCATCACGAGAACCAAAGGTCCTGCTTACTGTTATAAAGTAGTACGTCATGTTGAAACTGAGTAGATATGAAGTGACCACCTTTCGTAAAGAGATACAGGGCTTCTGGTTCGCATCTTTAACAATAAGAGTGAAGACCGAGAACCAAATGTACGAATCAAAAAGAGTGTGTAGCAGGGATGTAGTCTTCCGCCCCTGCTGCTCAATCTGTATGTCGAAGAAGCAATGACGGAAATAAAAGAAAGTTTCAAGAGTGGGATTAAAATAGAAGGCGAATTGATATCAATGTTAAGATTCGCTGACGACTCCTAAGTGAGAGTGGAGAGCCATTACAGAATCTGTTGAATGGAATGAACAGTGTAATGAGTGCAGAATGCGGATTGAGAGTAGATCGAAGAAAGTTGTGTCATGGGAAGTAACAGAAATGAGAACAGCCAAAAGTCTAACGTCATAATTGGTGATCACGCAGTAGATCAATTTAAGGAATTCTGCTACCTAGGCAGCTAAATAACCCATGGCGGAAGGAGCAAGGATGGCATCAAAAGCAGACTAGCACTGGCAAGAAGTGCATCCGTGGTCAAGAGAAGTCTGCTAGTATCAAATCTAGGGCTTAATTTGAGAAATAAACTTCTAAGAATGTACGTTTGGAGAGCTGCATTGTATTGCAGTGAGACACGCACTGTGAGAAAACCGAAACAGAAGAGAATAAAAGAAGCAATTGAGATGTAGTACTACAGGAGAATGTTGAAAATTAGATAGACTGATAAGGTAGGGATGATAAGGTTCTCCGCAGAATAGGCGAAGAAAGGAATATTTGGAAAACACTGACAAGAAGAAGGGACAGGATGATAGGACATACATTAAAACATCAGGGAATAACGACTATGGTACTAGAAGGAGCAGTAGAGGATAAAAACTGCAGAGGAAGACAGAGATTGGGATACATCCAACAAATAATTGAGGACGTAAGTTGCAAGTGGTACTCTGAGGTAGAAATGCTGGTACAGAAAAGGCTCAAATGGTTCAAATGGCTCTGAGCACTATGGGACTTAACTTCTGAGTTCATCAGTCCCCTAGAACTTAGAACTGCTTAAACCTAATTAACCTAAGGACATCACACACATCCATGCCCAAGTCAGGATTGGAACTTGCGGCCGTAGCGGTCGCGCGGTTCCAGACTGTAGAGCCTAGAATCGGTCGGCAACCCCGGCCGGGTTGCACAGGAGAGAAATTCGTGGTCAACCGCAGAAGAGTGATGGCTCAAAAAATCATTAACAGTAATTCATCTTTGAAATGCGATCAAGACATTTGTAAATAAAGCATTATATTACACATGTATCGAAAGTTCGTGTTGGCAATGTCAAATTTCTCACTGTTATGATTATGTTCATTAGACATTCCCATGCGTATTTGGTCCATCTATTTGCTAAAGTACGTAATGTCATCGTATGACGTGGGGGAGGAGGGAATGTGTAGGCGGCAGATCGCTGACATGGGATGGATAGATTCTCTTGGAAGCTTTGGTGGCGTGAAGTAAATGGATAGATTCTCTTGGAAGCTTTGGTGACACGAAGTAAATACTGTATTGTGATTGAGGAAGGATTGGTTTCTACCGTGCAGTGAATTTCGAGTAATTAGAGACGGAAGTTTCGCTCGGAAACGACAAAGATGGAGAAGATAATCGACCGCATCACAGATCAAGAAACCGTCCTGGCATTAGTTTGACACGAGCTCACTGTCTTCAACGCTGGAACGTCACTCGTTGCAAATGCAACGATGATTTTCAAGTTTCACTTCATTTAGTCCAGAGTAATAAAGAAACTGGCAAATTGCGGTAATGATATATCAGCTTCAGTGCTCGTTATACGAGTTTTATTGCATAAATCACAACGGGCTTATTTCGGCGTATTGCAATCGCCACGTCTTCTTATATGTAATATCGATGCTGCCATATGCTGCCTTGGTTGGAATATGTATTTAGACGTTAGATGGACGTTCGCTGTAGACGTACATTATACGTAATATTGCTGATCCACTGTCATCCAAGCTGTCAAGAGGGAAAATAGCGCACAAAAGCTGACTAATGTATACCTAAAAATGACATGTAACAGTACGCTTACAACGAACGTCCAAGGTACGTCTAAATACAAATTCCAACAAAATACAGCACATGGCAGCCTCGTAAGAACATTTGACGATGGCAGTATGCCGAAATGAGCTCAAGCATTTACCGTAATCGATTTAGGAAAAGCACAGAAACCCTCCTGAATACAGTGCTCCACTGCTCCACCTCGCTCGCTGGTAATATGGCGGGGTGTTAAGGACTGCATCTGCTGAGAAGAGGATGGTGCTGGCTGTGTGATGTGGGGGTCAGAGAGAAGCGCGGTCCTGAAAGAAGAGTGCTGCTTTGCGGAAATGGCGGCGTTGAGAGGTGAGTGCGGTCGGGGAGGCTGTGAGCTGTCGACCGGCGGGCCGCGCTGCTGCTTCTGCTTCTTCTCCGGAGGAGGCGGCCATTATTTCTGTCAACAGGCGGACGCCCATCCCGGCGACCGCGACACGTGTGCCGGGCAGAGCCACCCCTGGGACCGTCCACGCACTGCGCCGTACTCAAGGGGCGGCGCAGCAAAAAAACGACAAAGTCGCAGGGTGCTTCCAGCAGGATACTCTAGCACTATGGTGTGTGACCAGGCAACCTCGACACTGAGATATCCTAACATTTTCTAGAGGGTATAAGTAAAATGTACGGCAGATATTGCAAGGCACATTCCTCGCCGTAGACGGAGAAATTATTTTACATGAACACAGGCCTGGAAACGGTTTATTTCCAAGTTGCATCTCATTTTCTCCTACTCATTAGTCATGGGAAATATACGAACAGATCGCACCAGCATACCGCATGCAACTCTTTGTCGTAGGCGACGTTCCATGTGCACTTTGCGGGCACTGATACATGCATCATCCCGACACTGTAGCGAATCTCTGGTTTCTCAGCCTTCCATAGTATTGACAACGAGACTCTCCACATATTGTACTGGGGTTACATACAAAAGAGCTTTCAAATGCGCCCAATAGTAAAGGTCCAGTGGCTCAAGTTCCGGAGTGCGTGGAGGCCACACAGCTGATGCATCTCTATCTGTCCTTATGTCACCGGATCTTTATTGCCTGACCTCCATGCTCTTCGAATCTAAAGCCGCTGGTCCTTTATTTGTGGGGGTATTTGAAAGCTCTTGTGTATGAAACCCCAGTATAAGATATTCAGAATCTCCGTGCCCGTATTATGGAAGGCTACGAAATCATAAGCGGTATTCCAGGAATAAATCAGCGCATCCGAGATTCACTACGTTCTCGGGTTGATGCCATGTACCAATGCCTAACGAGGGCATATGGAAAATCTCCTGTGACAAAGAGTTGCGTACGATATGCTGCTGCATTATGTTCGTGTGTTGTTCCCGTGATTAATGAGTTGGAGAAAATGAGTTGTAACATGATGCAAAGCGTTTCCAGATCCATGTTCATATAACATAATTTCTTCGGCTACGTCTGAAGAAGATGTCCTGAAATTTTTGCCGTGCAGTTTAGGTATACTCCGTATATTTCACAAATAAGTATTCTCCACTAGGGTGTATTTCACTTCACTAAATGGACGCAGTGCCTAGTCGGTAGTGAAAATAAAATATCAAGTAGCCACAGTCAATAGTTTTGTTTAGTTTCGTTTTTCCAAAGATGGACGGAATTTATAGGATCACCAAAAATGAGATAGCAACAAGCTAAATACCGGATGTCCCATAGCAGACTAAATGAATGAATTATGCTACCTTGAGAGAAATATAACTCATGACGATGAAGACAGGAGGATGTAACAAGAAGGCTACCAAAGTCGAAGACACCATTTTTCGTCAAAAGAAGTCTACTAATATGAAACATGGACCTTAATTTCGCAAAGAAATTTCGGTGAATGTTCGTCTGGAATGCTGCATTGTACATAAGCGAATCATGGGCTGTGGGAGAGCAGGAAAAGAAGAGAAGTCAACCGTTTCAGATGTGGTGTTTCACAAGTATGTTGAAAGTTGACTGGACTCGTACGAAATGAGGATAACCTCTGCAAGATCGGCGATCAAATGAATATTTGAGAAACAATGACTAGAAGAAGAGGCAGGATGATAGTGTTTGTGTTACGACATCAGGGAATATCCTCCATGGTACAAGAGAAAGGCCAAAATTACTCAACGAGACAGATATTTTGTTACACCCAAAAAATATTTGAGGAAGTTGACTGTAAGTGTACTTTGAGATAACGAGATTGCCACATGAGAGTAAGCTGTGGCGGGTAGCTTCATCAAACCCAGTCAGAAGACTGGTGCCCCTATCCATGTTGACAGTGATGATTCAGAAGCCGAAGTCAATCACAGGGTGTTCTACCATATAATAAGATCGTCTTCCTTGGAATAGAATGGCGTGTCAGCAATACTGAAAGGTAAAATGGGAACCACCAGACCATGATCATATTGGAGAAACGACATTAAATAGAATACTGGTGTGGAAAGAGTCGGCCTGAAGCACAGATATCGAATACTTCAGGATGAAGTTACTTGATCAATATTGTAGGTACAGAACTCGTTTTTCGATTAATAACAGTAAGCACAACGGAAATTTTCGCTGTTCTCGCCTGTCGGTCACCGTTTCCTATCTCTGAAAATAGCCGACAGGCAGATCCTTAGAAATGTAACGTTTTGTGTTACGGCACTTTAACACTACACTTTAAAAGTTCTGACGGCTATTCTTATTTTCTGGAGAGACGAAATAGTACAGTTGTGAAGCCATCGTACACCTCTATTACGAATCATTGCTGACATTATCACGCCCTTGTTGTATAAAACGTGTGATTTATTTAACACAACATGTTTCGGCACTACATTAGCCGATTATCAAGTTTTATAAAACAAGGAAACGCCTTAAGGTTAATACGCTATTAGGGACATTGGAAAATAATAAGCAAGAAGCAACCCTGCACTGTCAGACATATAATAATCTTCCTTGTATATCTCCTGTTGGTGTATAACATTTTTACAAAACTCAGTTTATTAACTAAAGTAAACTGCCATCCCTACCAATGATTGTACTATTACGTTAACGATGTACCAACGATGCTGCTCTTGATAGCAAAATCTCTGAAAGCTTATGTGATGCAACGTAGGTGCAAGATTTAGCGTCTGCTTTTACCTGACATATAAACGTTTCAAGATTTTAGTGTCTATAGAGACATCGTTTATGGTTATGATATATGGGTAACAAGATAGTACAGTCTTTGGTAAGGGAGGCCAGTTGATTTTAGTTAATAAACTGAGCTTTGACAGAATGTTATGCGCCAACATAAAATGTACAAGGAAAAGTCTTACATACAGGAGGTGGACAAAAATATGGAATCGCCAGAAATTCGTGCTTTAACGTAACTGCAACTGCCATTCGCGTTTAGAACAGTGTTCTGCGTAGTGGTGAATGCATTGTGTCAATGCATTTCGAACGTGGACAAGTTGTTAGTAATACGAGGTATGTTAGATGCTTCCGTAACAACCGGAGATGAAGAGCTCGGATTTCCAAGAGACATAGTATCGAAGATTTGTACCGCATGTAGGGAAACCGGAAAAGCGTTATCCGTTAAGGAAACCGTGTTGAGTGATGGTGACAGACAGCCACTGAGGAGGACGATATCGAAATATAAGAGGACGACACCTGAAAAAGTCACGGCAGGACTAAATGTCGCAGTCGCAGTGGGAAAAAAAAAAAAAAAAAAAAAAAAAAACGAAGGGAGCTCCGTACGATAGGAATTCCAGGCGAGCTCGAATTCCAAAACCACTCATCGGTGATGCAAACGTCCGTAACAAGAAAATCTGGAAAGCTCACGAAAGGTACCTATCATTAGTTTTTGGAGCATGTTTCGTGAACTCATGCAAAAATTTAGCCGTTTCTATACGCTTCGAGGAATGAGCAAAGCTATCCCTCCGTATAGGATTATCTGGTTGCCGATGAAGTCGGAATATCGACGTGTCCATTAAAAGTAATTCCACCAAAGCGTATGTCGTTCTGTCAAGAAAACGAAATATACTTTTTCTGACAGCTGAAGAACTACATCCGGCTATTACAGAAGTACCATGTTATCATCGCTCAGGCTCTAGCTTTCGGGGAAATGCTTTGACATGGTTGGTATCCCGCGAAATTATCGCCAGAGGGCGAGGCGTTTAGCAGCGTCTAAGAGGTTCCTTTTCCTAATGATATTCAAACAAAAAAAGTGACTGCGGCACATTTGTCTTCACATATTGCTTGTGGTGCTGAGAAATTTTAAGGCTTTGAATGTTTTTATGATGTAAATATCAGTCAGGGGAATCCATTATCTTTCTTGAAGTATAAAAGTAAAAAATATCAAATAAAACAGTGAAATACTTGAATTTTTGATGGTTTTCATTTTCTGCTATTGTTAATTATATAACGCTATATAAGATTAAAGATGAAAAAGTCTACTTTTAATAAAATTTGAAATGCTTCTTTATATTATCAATAATCCCGTTTTATTTCTCGATATCACAGAAAATACTGATGTCATTGATGTTGCGTACTTCCGCGTCATACGATTGGATCTGAACACGAAGCGCAAAAACTTAAACTGTGCTCTTAGACGATACGCTACAGCCTCTCTTAGTTCATTGCCGCGCGAGCGAACTGATGAAATAACATCAAACGTTTTCGTGGATGCTTTTGCATGTTGGCAGCTAAGACAAAATAGGTGCCCTTTTATTTTCATCCTTCGTTCACCAACTGAAGTTTCGACTGTGTCAGGGAACGACCAAGGGTAGGTTTCCCTTGTCAGTACTGAATGCATTCGATAGTCCTCGGAGCGTGGTTTTGTAAATTCGCATTCTACACATTCTACGTTAGTCAACCATTACTATAGTTGAATGGAAATATTACACTCTGTGAAGGGTCGTAGTAGAACAAAATGTCAGATGGTCATATGATGATACGTGGACGTAGTACAGCTCATCAGCGGTTTGTCGTTACTAAGCATAAAAATTTTAAGAGGTTTTAAAACGGTTGTGGTATGGATCGTTGAAGTACCACTTGTCACTATTCGTACGTAGCTGCCTCGTATGAGCAATGTGTAACATACAAAAATCAGTGGGACGACTGCATCTCAGGAGAAACTGTAAATTCTGTAAACAACCGCATTTATAGACATCACAAATAAACCTTTTGTCTTTTAGATATAAAAAATTAATAGTTCTCTGTATATAATCATTCTTCGTTGAGATACATAATGCGTGCGTGAAACACTTACGTTATGTTGTATTTAAAGATGGGTGATAATTTTTATGGGTCCCCTAGTCGAACCCCCACAATAAATCACAACGGCTGACGGGCAGGTAGCGGGCTACACGTGTTTTATCGCCAGCCGCCTGTGTCTTCCAAACCCTGGGAGGTGCTGCACAACATTGGGAGGCGTGTCTGCAACCCCTCAGCCAGCCCGTCTGGCTTCTGTCAAGAAAGGGGGCTCCTCCGTTTTAGGAAGCTCCGTCGAAAGCCTTCACACTCGTAATGCGAGTGGCGAACGTTCTGCGCTAATACGCTTTTGCTACATTATGCTAATATTTCGCATGCGCTTTACGTTTGTAGCTTACTTTTTCTTCTGATGTGGACAGCTAACTGTCAAACGAAATGCATGCACAGACACAGTGCTGAGTACGGGACAAATACGTAAACAAAGTTTAGGGGGAAGAAAGAAAATACCTGAGGAATCAGAAGCAACTAAATAGGGTCCTCCGTCAAGAAAGAAATATTATTTTTAAGCCCATCTCTCTGACTATTCCCAGTTCTTCGGTTTCTCACAATGTAATGGTAATCAGCATAAATCAGTAGGCATAGTCGTTCATTTTATTCGTTCCCTGCCTTCTATTGAAATCCTTGATATGAGTACTCCTCACGACATAGTCGAATCGTTACCCATCCTTCAAACTTTTTGCCGTTACCATTCCTTTCACTATCACATTAACCACACTTGTCAACGTACTTAAATCTAGTCGTTGTATTAATTTATTACATAATTTCCTGCTTGCACATCCCTGACATTTCTCACTTCCTTACTCTTAATTTCCATAAAGGCCACCATTCAATTTCATATGAACCAAGCCGTACAAAAAATTCGGAATTCCATTTGAGACCAAGAGCTCTCGCTAAAAACTCTCCTTTCGCTTGAACTAATTTAATGTTCGTGTCTTGTCTGTTTCTATTAGTTATTAGTCTTTTTTCCGAAATCAAATCCAAATTTCTCGTTGTCCTATCCTTTTGTACCTTTCAGTACTTGTTCTCATTGTCTTCACTTTCAGTCAAAATAAAAACTCATTTCAAACGAATATCTTACAGATAATGGAAACAAATCTGAATAAACTATATAACAATCATCCAACATAAAACACGGTACGTGAAATGACAGGTAAACTTCACCGAACAACTATCAGGGCTAACGGATTATTTAGGGTGCCGTTAAAGGCAGCGGCATACTGGCTATCATGAGCACTTTCTGTTGCTTGAATGGCCAAAATCAGAGAACTAGATAACGTGTTGATAACGTCAGACTGAACTAGAAATTTTCATACACGGTAATACCCACCAAGAAAAGTTAGTCTGTAAAAAACGAATCTCTACAGAATCAACTGTGCTCTCAGATGACAAGAGTGTCAAGAGCGGTAAATGAGATGTGAGTGTATTAATCATCGTCCATGTACTACTGTTAGACTTTCATATTACAAGTGTAAAAAAGTGCGAGAAGCTTTACGGCTTGCGTAGGACCACTGAAAGCTAAATGTTGCGCCCAAATTATTTCGGTTCCGATAGACAGATTCGCTGGAGATAATGTAAACACAAATAAAAAAAGCTAACTGACTTGACTGGGGATCCTTGGTGAACGACTGTAGTATTTTTTTTTAAAAAAGAAGGCAATCGTATTCATCCACTTCTCGTAACTTTTAATATTATACGACCTAGCTTCGTGCTAGCGATGTCGTGCAAACATGTTATCCCTGTATTCTGGTGTACTGTGAAAGAATGTTCAGACAACAAAGAACTGATGTATAATTCTTACAACACACAACAAGGAAATTTAATAATGGCTTGAGACACTGTAGGCAGATTATCTAATAGATTACTAGTTAAATGTGGACTTCATTATTTTTTTTATTACAGGTCTAATGTTCACGGGAAATTCATCAATTTTAGCATACATTTTCTATGGCTAGTGCTCGATAGTTCGATGTTGGTCTTTGCTTTAAGTTGATTGGAAACTGCAAAATTACATCTAGTGAATTAGGAACGAACATCACTCACCTTGCTTAATTTCCACTAAGTGACTTCTACATTTATCCTACTGATTTTCTGACTCGCTTGATTTTCTTTAAAGGGCAGATATGGAAGGAAACTTCACCTTTCTTTTACTTAAAATGTATTCGCTAGTGGCTATACTCGTTATTATTGAACTTCGTGTCTGTGACCTAAGCCTGTTTTTCGTTCTTCACCAGTGGTTGCACAGTTTCTGTGGAGTTCAGCGGATTCTGCTCTGGAGCACTCCAGTGACGCCGGAAGCTGTGTAGGGGCCGTATTTTTGCACGGCTCATTGGAGAGGCCGCAGTATTTCTTGCGACGGACGGACACAGGGGGGAGGCCGAACCGACCACAATAATCGGCTGTGAATGGACGCAACACCTGAGTAAACTCAGGAGACTGCGACGGTGACGTGGGCGCATGAGGGGCCGTTCTGGACGTGGGATCACCAAGGGGGAGGGAGGCGGCACACAGCAGCCAGCACCTCCATGAATGTTGGCGGAACGGAGATCGAGGTACCTGGTATGTGGTGGCAGCCGGCACTCCGCGAATGCTGGCGATACGAGGTACGAGGTACTAGGTACGTGGTAGTTGGAAAGTAGCCACGACGGCAGCTGAAGTGTGATGGTAGGAAACGGTGCGATGAGCTGCATGGCTACGTTCAGAATTTTATAGCTATACATTCTTTTAATCACCTTTTATCGAGCTACAAATACAATGAGGGGATGAGGGCGGAGGGGGAGGAGTGAGGACAGGATTTATCAGGATAATGGGTAGACCAACTGTGAGTTGAACGAGAAGTGTAGAGTCAAAGCATAAATGTTTCGTTAAACTTTGACCTATACTTAGTTGAACACAGGAACAGGCAGCAGACGCATATAGTTTGAAGAAATGGTAATGGCTGCTAGCTTCGTGTACAACATATTCTTGTAACCAGTTAACATAATAGGTTATCTCGAGCATCCATTAGGGTAGAACCATAACAACAACTCGGTCGATATAATTAATGAACTATTTCTATACGTAATTTAGAGGACAATGAGCGACAAACGAGAATAAGTCATATAAAACATCGTTTCAAAAGTAAAGGAGGGACACTATATCAATTCTTTCTCTTTTATGATTTGCTGGGAGGTTCCCAGCAACGTTCAGGAAATAAAAGTCTCTGAAACCAAACGGGTTAAACAATGAACTACCAGCAAAGGCCAACGAATGTCTCCTAAATAAAGTGAGCCAAATACAAGAGACCATGATATCAAATAGGAAGAGGTTGGACACGCACCACGTCGCCATTTCCTCTCAAAAGCGGAAACAGGTAGAGATGAGAGGATTTTCGGCTGCTGTTAGTACCACATTCATTTTATTTGTCTCAGAATCCTCCCCATTTATTTACGTGCCTCTGCAGCAGTCTAGAAGCGGCTCGAATTTGAAATGGTAGCCAAGGTTTCCTGTGGAGCGATATTCAAGAGTTGCAATGTACAACGCACGGTCAACCAACTACTAGGGACCAGGAAGGCCATAGGTTGAAAGGGAGAAAATGAAAGACGTGGTGTGTGTGTGTGTGTGTGTGTGTGTGTGTGTGTGTGTGTGTGTGTGTGTGTGTGCGCACGCGAGCTGTAGGGTGGATGGAGAAGTAAGAGATCCGAATTGAGCCAAACATTAATGTACCAAAATATAGGCATAGATACTTACGAAAGGTAGGCTTTACACCCCTGACACAGAAAGTGCGAAAAAATTGCTCTTTCGTGACTCGTAGAATGTAACACCGAGACTTATCTCTTTCCCAGACGAAAGTATTTATACTATAAAAACAGCTTTTGAATGATACCAGCTTGCTAGCATTTGGTGTGATGATTCACAACTATTACATCGCAATGCATAACATGCATAAAATTATTATGACACTAATTACTAAATGCAGTATTAATAATCCAAACACCTAGGGAATATCCTCCATTGACACGTAACGCAGACCATCTGTCTCAGGAGTGTAACTATTACGTGAGTAATGCTTCAGGTTAATTTTAGCAGGCTTCTGAATAATCATTTTTGCTAGCGTAAGCGAGCTGAAACTCACCAGAATATTTCATTTACAGCAGCTGTTTCTGAACCGTGATTAAGCCAAGACCAATGAAAAATGTGGGCCGGAATATTTTTGTTCTCTCTTTTTGTTGGAAACTTTATTTGTAATGCAAATGAGTCGCACACCTGGGCTGGTAAGGACATAAGTAATACGAATACCCCGTCACTTGACTAATCACAAAGAAATAAATGAGAAACATGCGGTAACATACGGAGCGAAGTCTGGCGAGATCTTCCATTTTGTGCGCACTCTGCGACGTTTCTCGCAGTTACTCACTCGTGAATAATTTAGCGTTCATGCAGATTTAGGTGCATAAACTTCGTTAGCGAACGTAATATACCTGTGACCGTGACATGCTGCATAACGAGTTATTACAAGCTGTAGAATGACAAATGTGGCCCCTGGAGCTGTACCTGATATAAACTAAGCATTAAATGCGCGCTGTACGAGTGGTTAATTAAACACTGTAAACCCTGTTTACAAATTACCGGGTTGTTTTATAATAACGCCTAAATAAAAATCCGTCTTCCATCTCTATTCCCTGTTCTCTTACTCGTACTTATGCAGCTCCCTCACGTAGGTGCTAATTCAGGTGTCCTCAGTGACTGCCATGTTAATTCATACTAACCTCGGCATGAAAAACCTTTCTGTTTGAACACCTCACAATGGATTCAAATACCAGAAAATAAGATGTGAGAAAAGGAAAAAAAGTAGATGGTTTAGTTACTTCTCTTTTCAACTGAAACAATTGTTGTTATAACATGAAAAAAATTCTCAAGTTTTTAATCTGAGTAATTTAACAGCGGAAATATATAGGGCGGAATGGAGATTTTACGTCCCGACAATGTCGAAGTCAGTGGTTCGGTTGCTTCGAAATGAGGACGTAATCTGCTGCAGGGAAAAGTGTGTGGACAGAAGATATTCAGAAAAGTTAAATATGATGTAGATCGGAATGGCCGGCATGGATTTGAATCGCGCTCCTCCAGAATAGAGGCTCTGCGCTACGTAGTTCGGCAGAAGCTTTCATATTGCCGTATGTAATTATTATTACCGTTATTTAGTTTTTGTTTCCAGAATTAATCGTACAAAGTGCATTGGAGTGTGACCTGTTTCTAAACTTTCTCACGATTTAATACAGTGTGTCTATTTTTAAAGGGTTTCCCGAATAATAACTGCTCCAAATGATCTTGGACGGAGTGTCGGATTGTACTGTCTGAACTACACAATACGCTCAGACGTATTGCCCCGAAAATCTCTCAAGCGATACTTTTCTGTGAGCAGACCTCGAGCCCAGAACCTTGCCTTTCGCGGGCAAAGCTTGTACTGGCTGACCTCTCCAGGCACGAATCATAGTCCACTCTCCCAGCTCCAGTTCCACCAAAACTTTCTTTCACTTTTCTATCTTCACAGCAGCTCCCCTGCACTCGACTGGTCATCAGTAACCAGATTTTCATTTGTTTTGTTGTACATCCTTGATAATCTTCATTGCATATTCTAGTCTTTGCCTGCCCCAGCTATTTTACCATCACCGTTATCGTTCAAAAACTTTCTTTTTCAAAAAACGTTTTGCCTGGATTTGCTGGTTTCGATAATGATTTTTTTCCGCAGTTATTCAGTTATTCTTGTCCGCTACATACCATCCTACCCGGCACGATACTTGCTACGAAGTATATTGGAAAACTCAATTGAATTCTAGAATCTAATATCAGTCCTTCCTTTTTTTAATTCAAGACCCCAGAGAAAGTTTGAAAAAACTTCATTTGAATCATACCTTAAGTATAAGGCCGTAAAACAGTGAACATAAAGAGTGCCAACGGAGAATAATCCAGGAACCTAGGAAATAAAAATAATACAGAATCAGAGTGAAGCCCTCCAAACAGGAACGAATTATTTGTGCTACTGTATTATTTTCATGTCGTATTAAAGTATTTTGTATATCAGTCCCAAAGTCAATGACACTTTTCTGATACATATTACAATGTAGTAATATGTCTCCATTTTTGTTCTTCTGTGAGCGTAAATTTTTTGTCACTGTATGACTAGGACATAGACAGGATTTTGTGTCAGGTCACGGTATCCAACATTCACAAAAAGAACATCAGAAAAATTTAGTATGAAGTGTTTTCATGTGCACTATCAGATGACAACGTGAGAACTTGAGGAAAACTTCCTAGTTTTTCCCAAGTCTAGTGGAAACCAGAATGTAGACTGCCACATGGGAATCTACCTGGGTGACTGATTATGCGTTTCAGATATTGCTAATCGTAGAAACGTTCCACTTCATGCGTCTGTAGCAACTTTAGTCAACAAGCAATGGTGAAAATAGTCTCAACTTTTGGGGAATGTAATAAAGGCAAGAAAATGTAATCTCATTTCTATCAAGAGCTAATCAGACTGCTGTTTCAAACGCTGAATGACAATTTTGTTGGAAATTCGCCACATCCATCTTAGAACATGCAAGCACTGTCGTGAAGTACGGTAGCTTAGATTCTCCAAGAATGCATATCGTTTCTTTGATCTACCTTTCGAGAAGCGTAAGATTGTACAAAGTCATTATACATCACAGCAACATTTAAGCATTTTTGTTTATGGCCCCACTCAAACTCATGAGACTGTAATTGGCTAATCTGGCTTAATCTCCAACCAATGGTGTGGTAAGACACAGAATGTTTCAGGAAATCAATTACTTGTTCTCGGATATCAAGCGAGGATGAGAAGGGGTCACCCCATTTGACTGGTGTGCAATACTGCGACCCTCACTTGTGATGATTGCACGTGGTCGACCGGATCCTGTCTTCACATTGCCATGCAGTATAATATCGAGTTACGGATCTGAATGCTCCACATATCTGGATGTCGCACGATTCGACCAGACGGACAAATGGAGACCCACAATGAGGCCTCTCTCAAACTTTGTCAGGAGCTGATAACGGTGTCTAACACGAGTACACGGCATCTCCGTGTCCTTGACGGTAATTACTCAACATCTGATGTCATTCACGCCCCCTATCAGGAAGCCAACAACACTAAACACGATCAACACCAATGCACTCTGATGTCGGTCCTACCTCATCATCATCATCATTTAAGACTGATTATGCCTTTCAGCGTTCAGTCTGGAGCATAGCCCCCTTATAAAATTCCTCCATGATCCCCTATTCAGTGCCTCTTCTGATGTTAAACCTATTACTTCAAAATCATTCTTAACCGAATCCAGGTACCTTCTCCTTGGTCTGCCCCGACTCCACCTACCCTCTACTGTTGAACCCATGAGTCTCTTGGGTAACCTTGCTTCACCCATGCGTGTAACATGACCCCACCATCTAAGCCTCTTCGCCCTGACTGCTACATCTATAGAGTTCATTCCCATTTTTCTTTGATTTCCTCATTGTGGACACCCTCCTGCCATTGTTCCCATCTACTAGTACCTGCAATCATCCTAGTTACTTTCATATCCGTGACCTCAACCTTGTTGATAAGGTAACCTGAATCCACCCAGCTTTCGCTCCTATACAACAAAGTTGGTCGAAAGATTGAACGGTGCACAGATAACTTAGTCTTGGTACTGACTTCCTTCTTGCCGAAGAGAGTAGATCGTAGCTGAGCGCTCACTGCATTAGCTTTGCTACACCTCGCTTCCAGTCTTTCACTATGTTGCCATCCTGTGAGAATCATGCATCCTAAGTACTTGAAATCGTCCACCTGTTCTAACTTTGTTCCTCCTATTTGGCACTCAATCCGTTTATATTTCTTTCCCACTGACATTATTTTCGTTTTGGAGATGCTAATCTTCATACCATAGTCCTTACATCTCTGATTTAGCTCTGAAATATTACTTTGCAAACTTTCAATCGAATCTGCCATCACAACTAAGTCATCCGCATATGCAAGACTGCTTATTTTGTGTTCACATATCATAATCTCACCGAGCCAGTCTATTGTTTTCAACATATGATTCATAAATAATATGAACAACAGTGGAGAGAGGTTGCAGCCTTGTCTTACCCCTGAAACTACTCTGAACCCTGAACTCAATTTACCGTCAACTCTAACTGCTGCCTGACTATCCATGTAAAGATCTTTAACTGCTTGCAAAAGTTTGCCTGCTATTCCATAATCTCGTATAACAGACAACAACTTCCTCCTAGGAACCCGGTCATATGTCTTTTCTACCTGTCTCAGAGAATTGCAGCTGTAGTCACGTACATATCCGCCGATGATCTGAACGTGTCCGAAGTTATATTGACATTCGAGCATGTCTTATTGGTACTTCGCTTTTTTTATGAGCCAATGTAATTTCCAAAGTATCACCTAAAATAACTGGATCTCATCCAGTTAGTTTTGACGCACCTTGAAGATTTAAATTGTTGTCTCTAAACTTTAATCTCGTTTCCAAATGTTTCCTCGGTGTGCTTCGCTGCTTGCCCTGCGTAAAAAATGAACGACATGGGGACAGGCAGCAACTTCCCTCTGAAGTACTGCCTCCCATCATGTTCTTCGAGACGTATAGCTGCCTGTCTCATGTGTGTGAAAACTGTAGATAAACTTCTGTTCGCTATATTTCAACCCTGCTATATACAGAATTTCAAATAATCTGTTGCAGTCGACGTTACCAAACGTTTTCTCTAAATCTACAAATGCTGTAAATGTAGGTTTACCTTTCGATTAGATGTTCACGTTATTTTGATACAAATGTTTACAGGAAATTGTTCCAGCGCTCATACGGATATCTCCGTCTACATCTCTATGCATTCCCCGGAAGCCACCAAGCAGTGCTTGGCGGAGGACACTTTGTACTGCAGCTATTCATTTTCTGTGTAGCGAGGGAAAAACGATTATCCTTTCGTACGAGTCCTGATTTTTTTCTCTGTTAGCGATCCCTATGCAAGATGTATATTTCCCGCTGTAGCATCTTTCTGCAGTCCGTCGCAAATGCCTGTTACCTAAATTTTCTGAATAATATATAGGTAAAAAAAAGTCTTCTTCCCTCTAGGGATTCTCATTTCAGTTCATGCAGCATTTCCGTAATATTTGCGTGCTGATGGAACCTACCGGAAACAATCTAGCAGGCACGCCTCTGAACTACTGCAATGTCTTCCGTTAATCGACCAGTGATAACACCAAACACTTGAACAGTACTCAAGAACAGGTCACACTAGCGTTCTGTACGTGGTTTCCTTTGTGTATAGGCTACACTTTCCTTGAATTGTCCCAATAGCCGGAAGTCGACCATTTACCTTCTCAAACACTGGCCTTACGCTGTCGTTCCATTTCATAACGGTTCGCAACGTTACGCCTTGACATTTCCCTACCTGACTGCGTCAAGTGGCACACCACTAACACTGTATTCCAACATTGGAAGGTATTTTTCTCTTACCCATCTGCACTGACTTACGTTCTTGTGCATTTCGAGTAAACTGCCATTCATTACACCAAACAGATATTCTGTCTACCCAACGAAGAGCGGCGCATTTCATCAGGGGATCGTTTAGCTGGCGAGAGAGCGTTACGGAGGTGCTACGCAAACTCCATCTGGCGGACGTTACAAGAGAAGCGTTGTGCACCACGGAGAGATTTACTATTGAAATTTCGGGACAGCACTTTTTAGGAGGAGTCAGACAACATATTACTTCCCCACACATACGCGTCGCTTATTGACCACGAAGAGAAAATCGAGAAATTAGAGCCAGTACAGAGGCTTACCGGCAATCATTCTCCTCTCACACTATTCGCTAATGTAAGCGGGTTGGAAGATCAGGAAATGATACTGAAAGTACCCTCCGCCACACACCATTTGGTAGCTTGCGGAGTGTGATGTAGATGCAGATGTCGTCGTCCTGTGTCCACCTACAGTCACTCAGCGACACTTCCCTGTACGTTACAGCGTCATGAGCAAACACTCGCAGATCGTTGCTCTCTCTGCTTACGTACCGGTACATAAAGAACAACGGCGATCCTGGAATTCCTGTCGATGCCTTCCTCTCTTATGAACACGTGCCGTCCAGGACAACGTAGTGGGTTCCATAACTTACAAAATCTTATGTCAGCTGTAGGTACTTTCTACACTACTGGCCATTAAAATTGCTACACCACGAAGATGACGTGCTACATACGCGAAATTTAACCGACAGGAAGAAGATTCTGTGATATGCTAATGATTAGCTTTTCAGAGCATTCGCACAAGGCTGGCGCCGGTGGCGACACCTACAACGTGCTGACGTGAGGAAAGTTTCCAACCGATTTCCCATACAAACAGCAGTTGACCGGCGTTGCTTTGTGTAAGGAGTAGAAATGCGTACCATCACGTTTCCGACTTTGATAAAGGTCGGATTGGAGCCTATTGCGAATGCGGTCTACCGTATCGCGACATTGCTGCTAGCGTCGATCGAGATCCAATGACTGTTACCAGAATATGGAATCGGCGGGTTCAGGAGGGTAATACGGAACGCCGTGCTAGATCCCAACGGTCTCGTATCACTAGCAGTAAAGACGACAGGCATCTTATCCGCATGGCTGTAGCGGATCGTGCAGCCACGTCTCGATTCCTGAGTCAACAGATTGGGGCGTTTGCAAGACAACAACAACCTGCACGAACAGTTCGACGACGTCTGCAGCAGCATGGACTATCAGCTCGGAGACCATGGTTGCGGTTACTCTTGACGCTGCATTACAGACAGGAGGGCCTGCGATGGTGTACTCAACGACGAACATGGGTGCACAAATAGCAAAACGTCATTTTTTCGTTTACAGCTTCATGATGGTCGCATCGGTGTTTGGCGACATTGCGGTGAACGCACATTGGAAGCGTGTATTCGTCATCGCCATACTGGCGTATCACCCGGCGTGATGGTATGGGATGCCATTGGTTACGCGTCTCGGTCACCTCTTGTTCGTAATGACGGCACTTTGAACAGTGGACGTTACATTTCACATGTATTACGACCCGTGGCTCTGCCCATCATTCGATCCCTGCGAAATCCTACATTTCAGCAGGATAATGTACGACCGCATGTTGTACGTCCCGTATGGGCCTTTCTGGATACAGAAAATGTTCTACTGCTGCCCTGGCCAGCTCATTCTCCAGATCTCTCACCAATTGAAAACGTGTGGCCAATGGTGGCCGAGCAACTGGCTCGTCGCAATACGCCGGTAACTACTCTTGATGAACTGTGGTATCGTGTTGAAGCTGCAAGGGCAGCTGTACCTGTCCACGCCACCCAAACTCTGTTTGACTCAATGCCCAGGCGTATCAAGGCCGTTATTACGCCCAGAGGTGGTTGTTCTGGGTACTGATTTCTGAGGATCTAGGCACCCAAATTGCGTGGAAATGTTATCACTTGTCAGTTCTATTATAATTTATTTGGCCAATGAATACCAATTTATCATCTGCATTTCTTCTTGGAGTAGCAGTTTTAATGGCCAGCAGTGTGCGTTCTCAGGAGACTGGTGCTTAGACGCAGTCTGGGGTGTGGATACTGCTGGCTCAGACGGTAGGCAGGCAGCAGCCGGCGGAGCCCGGAGAGGGCGGATAAGCCGTGGGCGTCGGCGGCTGCGTCGCCTCGCCTCGGCTGCCCGCGGCGCGCATGCAGAGCACGGTGCGGGCTTCCTGGAAGGGCGCAGCTGCCGCCGCCGCCGCACACGTGCCCCGCGCCGCGTCCTCACGCTGCGTCTCGCGTGTCCTTATCGGCCCGCTGGACTCTCGGAGCAAGCGACACCGAGCCGAGATAGAGCAGGGATCCTGGTGCGGCGCTGCGCTGGGGCAACCACCCATCGCTTGTTACAGGAACACTCTGACGTACCCAGTGTCTGCTGTTCGCGGGCAGGAACGCACTTGCTACCGCCTCGGACGGTTCTGTTTCTTAAATTTTCTCAAGCCTAGCGCTGAAAGTTCACGCGAGTAGGTACACTGCATATGCTGAGTAAGTCGACTCACTTCACTCTCATCATCTTTACTCTCGTCGACATATAAACAGATAAGCACGCACAAGGCATACGAAATAGGCTTCCACGGCCATTGTTTATTTTCATAAAAACTTCCGGGTGTAACGCTTACAAGTGTAGATATGAAACTTCCTGACAGATTAAAACTGTGTGCCGGATCGAGACTCGAACTCGGGGCCTTTGCCTTTCGCGGGCAAGTGCTCTACTATCTGAGTTACCCGAGCACGACTCACGCCCCGTGCTCACAGCTTTACTTCTGCCAGTAGCTCGTCTCCTACCTTCCAAACTTTACAGAAGCTCTCCTGCGAACCAGGTACTGGCAGAAGTAAAGCTGTGAGGACGGGACGTGAGTCGTGCTAGGATATCTCAGGTGGTAGAGCACTTGCCCGCGAAAGGCAAAGGCCCCGAGTTCGACTCTCGGTCCGGCACACAGTTTTAATCTGTCAGGAAGTTTCATATCAGCGCACACTCCGCTGCAGAGTGAAAATGTCATTCTGGAAAGTGTAGATATCTTTGTATATGGACTTCTCACCTCCGCCTAACTGCCATACTACTTGCAGTGGATCCTTATGCAGTTTCGAATTCCTGTGTGATGGTCTGGTCTCTGACAGTCAACAGACGAGGTCGGCCTGTACGTTTTGGTGCTGTACGTGTCCCTTCACGTTTCCACTTCACTATCTCATCGGAAACTGTGGACCTAGAGATTTTTAGGAGAGTGAAAGTATCGCGCACAGGCGTGTGACACAAGTGACACCCAGTCACCTGACCACGTTCGAAGTCCGTCAGTTCCGCGGGGCGCCCCATTCTGCTCTCTCCCGATGTCTAATGGCCACCGTGGCCGCTGATATGGAGTACCTGGCAGTAGGTGGCAGCGCAGTGCACTTAATATGAAAAACGTGTGTTTTTCTGGATGTCCGGATACTTTTGATCACGTAGTTTTCAAATGGTTCTAACCAATATGGGACTTAACATCTGAGGTCATCAGTCCCCTTGTATGCCGTTTCATTTCCGTTAGTTGTTTATACCACATACTTTGTTCCGGAAATGATGTGATATGGAAAACTGGAACATTTGTTCTCAGACCTTCACAAACAAATGTGGTCTGCCCATACTACATAGTTCTGTCCTCTAATGAGATTGCTTCGAAGGACGTAAATCAGCGTACACTGATTAACGATGTGGATGAGCCCTACCTTTCCATCACGCATTATTTAAGTTCCAAACTCTCTTAGAACTATCGCACTGTTCAAGAATCGTACAGCGTCCTCAATGAAGGCTAGTGCAGATGTTGCCGGCAGGTGGGAAGCTGAAGTATTGCTGGTTGGAATCTTACCGTGGATAGGATTGAATGTCGGACTGGAACGTGAACGACCCTATTGTTTACGCATTCGAATTTGTATGATGCTCGACTTGAAAAGGTGTGGTACCGAAGTTCACTAGTTCCCGAGTACTTCGTGGGAAACGACATGTAGCTGCGAAACACTGGTCAGTTGCTAATAAGGTTTCTTGTGGCTGCTGAGACTCGTGACGACGATCCACCACGACCTGAAAGCGCATACCTGGACTGACAGACGGCCGGTGAAGCCTCATGCAGACAGGCAGAGCGCCGACGCGAGACTCGCAGTTATGCCATTAATCTCCGCGGACGAGTCGCAGCGGCCGCTCGCCTGCGCAGCACTTATATCCATTTACTAGGAGCGCCTGCGCGTGTAGCGAATTTAAATGCTCGCCTAATGAATGTCTTCACCACTGCTACACGAAACTTGTCCGAGGAAGCGCCTGCTAACTCGGCAGCCGAGCATCAAAATGTCTGCCTTCACGCCGTGAGAGCGACAGGCCGAGCTTGAAAGAAAACCAGCAACTGCAGTACTAACTGCTCTTCGCCTTGTAACAGCACTGACTTGCGGATTACAGCTGCAAGTGTAATTCCTCTGCTCGTAAACGCCGGCCTCTGAGTGCGCTCTGTGCTAGCAGGCGTGAGAGCACAAAGATTTATGAATAGATGGTCCAGAGATGAGATCTTTTTGCTGGCGTGCGTTGCGCATTATCTAAATGCAAGACGTGAGCGTACTAGTCAACTACAATGTTAATTATGAAAGACATACGTGAAAATACAGTGATAAATTAATCATAATTGCGAAGAATAAGGAATGTTTTCCAATACGTTACCTTGATTTGCTGTATAAATTAAAAAGAGATAGTTTCTAAAACCACAGAATTTTCGTGACAAATACAGCGTCCACCTTCATGTAGTTAAATACTGTCATAGCCGGTTATGCTTTTGTTGAGGGGTGATGACAACTGCAATCTCTGACTTTTCACGGATGATGCAGCTATCTACGAACGGGTATAATCCAAAACTAATGTAGTAATATTCAGTCAGACGCTGACAAAATACCAGCTTCAACCGACATCCTAATGAATCATTTCAGAAGTCAGTCATTTTATAAGAAACAGCACTTACCAAATTCGATTCATTAGAAATGGCACGTCGTATACCACATGCATTAATTATAATAACTCTTAACAACTCATAATACAACACCGTTCAGGTGATCGGATCCGTCTTATATCGGTCTAACAGCAGTCGTCTAGTGTAGAAGGCCACAAAACTCTCTTGTTCGGCAGGAAAGTGACAGAAATGCTACAACAGTTAAGTTAGGAGATAGGTTGAGATTTACACCACGTGTGATCCGAAGATGGCTTTGGATCATTGTTACTTTATTTTAAAAAAATATGAATGTAACTACATAATTTTACACATATTTTATCCACGTTCATGCTGGTATTCCATGGTAAGATGTATCTGTAACAGCAATTTAGCTTTTGCAGCACTGGGTAAGTGAGCGTTTAGGGCATGTTCTGCTGTTATTGAGGACGTCCTCATGGTGAAGTGTTACTGCTGTCTTACTTCGATCTGTTTCCGTACAGTTATGGTGGTAGAAGTGGGAGAAGGAAGTACTCGATGTCGAATCGCCGTAGGACTTATCGTTCTTGAGTCTTATAAAGACTCTAGTTGCAGAAGTCCACCCCATACATTTTATCTTAGCAAAAGATTCGGTCTAACGACGGGACTACAACGGGTATAGTGTCTTCTGACTCTAGCCTAACGCCATGATTAGTACGACATCAAGTGATAATCTACAGGAAACAGACTGTGCCAACTTCCATGCAATCAACAAATTTTACAAACTGATATTGGAGGACGCCTTAGCGAAGCAGGCACCAGGGACTTACTAACTGGCTTCTTTCCGTTGCTCTTTCAATTTCACTGGCAGGACTTGTGCAGCAGTAGACTAGGGACCTTGGTAGCAATTTTCAGTGTAAGTCCCAACTGTGCAGCTTTTTGGAATCTACACGGTTATTCTGTTGCAAATTTCAGCCGGCCCGGGTGGCCGCGCGGTTCTAGGCGGTGCAGTCTGGAACCGCGCGACCGCTACGGTCGCAGGTTCGAATCCTGCCTCGGGCATGGATGTGTGTGATGTCCTTAGGTTAGTTAGGTTTAAGTAGTTCTAAGTTCTAGTGGACTGATGACCTCAGAAGTTAAGTCTCATAGTGATCAGAGCCATTTGAACCCTTTTGCCGCAGATTTAGGAGCTGTCCCTAATGCTTAAATAGCTGCTGAGTTGATTTTTTTTTCAGTGAAGCGTAACTGATTTCCTTCCACACCCTCCTGGACGTGAACCTCCATTAATGATATCGTCATGGATGAAGGTTACGTCATGTTAACTTGTATACGTATATTTCACACTTCTCCCAAACGAAATGGCCTGATGGGGATTTGAACCCCGACGCTTCTGAATGAGAGTTCAGTGTCTTAATCACTGTGCCGTCATATTTACCACCATCACATGGAAACGCGATACTAGATTCCCTCCCCCTCCGTGTCAGCTGACGTGACAATTCACGCGCACGAGAACAACGGAGTAGCAGAGAAGGCCCGTGACGCAGACGGTAAAGGCCACGTGACGTCAGAGCGCGGAGCTCGCCCAATGTGTCAGCAGGCCTGGGCACTCGCATGTGTATGTGTATGTGTATGCGCGGCCGGCTCATGAGTATGTGCGGCCGGCGCTTCCGGCACACGTGCCGCTGCGGACAATGACACCGGAAGGCGCGGCGCGGGGCTGCCGTCCGGACGCTGCCGTCGTGTCCTGACACTCGTCACCCACCCGCCTCCGTATTGTCCATCCGCAGATGAAAGGAAACTGCCGGCTACCTTCATCCTGCCCGCGACGTTGCGCCAAGGTGCGCTTCAGCCCGACCAAGCCCGGCTCTCTCTGGGAGGACCACGGCAGCTGCCAGTCACTCAACGGGCTTTTCTTGGAACAGCTGTACTTGAAGTCACCAAAGAAAAGTAAGCAAAGATTCGTGTTCTGACCCAGACGGACCGATCGACCGCCTCGACATTATCTGCCAATGGCGTCATTCAGATGCAGTATGGGTCTGCACACGGCTCTCCCTCATGATGTTGACTTTCTTGACCAGGAAACACTACTTCTCACGTCGAATAGGTCCTTATTTGGTATCACAAGGCTGGGTGCACAACGTTCCAGTCCTCCTACCAAGAAAAAATCCCAGTCAGTGTCGGTAATCGAACCAGGATCCTCCACACAGCAGCCAGACATGCTGACCACTGAACGCCTGAAGTTACCGGGATCTCGGTATTTCACACAAAGCAACAGAGGACTGCACTCACTTCCCAAACAGCTTAATTTCCCTTTCTTCAAGGAGTCATACCGCTTTCTTTGTCGAGGATCTATTGTTTGTAGCCCTCCAACATGCACACTGGACTCGCATTCGGGAGGACGACGGTTCAGTCCCGCGTCCGCCCATCCTGAGTTAGGTTTTCCGTTATTTCCCTAAATCGTTCCTTCGAAAGGTCACGGCCGACTTCCTTCCCCGTCCTTCATTAATCCGATGAGACCGATGACCTCGCTGTCTGGTCTCATCTCCCAAAACAAAGCAACCCAACCCTCCAACATGGACTCACCTTCCACATCTACTTAACGCATGGTTATAATTAGAGTGCAGCAGCTCACAGAGGTCCAGTGTGGGCTGTAACTATTCTATGGCACCGAAACTCGGTACATATGCTGATGTGTTAATGCGGAACCGATTTACGCCAGGGAAAAAAACTAGTTCCGATCATGGCCACCAGGTGCAAATCTGGAGCTGCACATCATCTGGCCGACGTCTCCGGTGCTCATATTGAACAAGTTGTGTAAGCAGCGGTTAATAATAAAACCAACGTGTTACCTTTCTCACTTGTTTGATCTTTTGTGCTCACGTCCCGTTCCTAATCCATTGCATGCAGAAAAAATTCTATATTTTCTTGCAATCACAGCGCCAGATTTGCACCTGGTGACCTAAACTGGAACTACCTTTTTCCAGTGTAAACTGATTCCGCATTAAAGCGTTAGAATATCTTCCAAATTCCGCTGTCATATGACAATTAGAGCCCACCCTGGACCCCTGTGAGTAGCTAGATTTAATTACAACCACTCGGCACTTATTGTGTAAGCCACCTTAGAATTTGTGACGCACAATACAACTAGTGTGACTATTCTTTTCCTCTCTTCCCCGTTCAATTAGTGAATGGTGCGTGTGAAGAATGATGCTGATAAACTTTCCTATAGGCACGAATTTTTCTGGGTTTCTCGTTGTGGTCATTCAGGGCTATGTGTATGGAAAGAAGTAACATGTTTTCCGAATCTTGTTGGAAGGTACACTTTCAGGTTTTCTATTGTAGAGCTCTGTTATAGTCTCTTTCACTGTAGTCTGTTGAACGTCGCCGTATCACTTTCGTGCCGATTAAGCGATCCAGAGACGAAACGCGCGGCTCTTCGTTGGGTATTCTCTATCTGTTATATTTACCCACCTTGCTTAGAGTTTCGGATTTAAGAACAGGAGTCAAGAATTGATCGAGCAAATGTCTTGAAAGTCACTGAATTTCATAAAACAATTACATTTTCTTAAGATTCTCCCAACGTGATTGGTCTGAAATTTGTTTTTCCAATAACTGGCTTTATGTGTTCATTTCACTTCAGACCGCTACGGTCAGTTACTCCTAAATATTTTACAACTGTTACTGATTACAGAGACTTGTCGCTGGTATAGGGCTATAAGTGTAGATAATGTGATAACTGGTAATTTAACATGTGCGCGCTTCAGTGCGTTAGTTGTTTTTTCTCTGCGTCTAAAAATCTTCCTGCAAATGCATCATGTAATTTACTATCTGATGTTTTCTGCATAATAGTAATGCACCACTAAGTGGACTAAGCTTGTATGTATAGACTAATCTAGTTGTGTGCACGCATCCACACTCCCAACATCTGACCTGTGTCGAGGCGAAAATAAACATTAATGGCTTGCTCTTGTCATATATACTTCCAGGTACTAACCAACCTAAATATATAATACAGCTAAACTCCAATTAGCTATAATTATTAGTTTTGTAAATGAAGTAAATACTGCTGTGTTGTTCTTCAGTATGGAACCGCGCGACCACTACGGTCGCAGGTTCGAATCCTGCCTCGGGCATGGATGTGTGTGATATCCTTAAGTTAGTTAGGTTTAAGTAGTTCTAAGTTCTAGGGGACTGATGACCTCAGAAGTTAAGTCCCATAGTGCTCAGAGCCATTTGAACCATTTGTTGTTCAGTACCCTGTCTTCAGTCACTAATAAAACATCTGCACTGATACCCTTAGCATCCTTTATTATAAACGAACAGTAGTTGTTATCTCCAACTGTGTGCAAGGCGTTACATTTATATTCAGGATCAATTACCAGTCACTGCACGAATCCTCAGTGTCCTACATATCTGGCTGAATACCTAGCGTTGCCGTCTTTCTAATGGTGTGACTTGCCATCCGTTTGGGATTCGTGTCAGTTCTACTGTATGCCTTATCCATGGAGTGGTGGTGATTGGGCGTCGTGGTTGTCGATTAAGTCAGTTGAATAAACACGACACCGAGCTACCTGTTTCAGTTTTATTTAAGCGAAGAAACGTTAGAGGTCTCTGCCATGTTGAGCTCGTTTGATACAGTTACAAGTTAACCGCCAGTCTGTCTGCTGCATGATGAATTTTACAACTGCGTTATGCAAAGCAACAGTTATTTTAACCACGTGTGACTTTCGAATTAAGGTGTACTTACTTCCACGTTGCATTTCTTTGTTTCAGTATTAAGCATCACATTATATATTTGTAATAACTGCTTGTTCTTGTTTTCTAAAAGAATATGTAATATATTTATAATTCTGGAGAAGGAACTACGGTCTTCAGCATGAATGCTAGTGAAACATAGTAGCAATTAATATCTTGCCATCGACACCAACGGAGGACTGTTTCCAGGAATTTATTAATCGAAGTTTTGAAGAACAGGAGGAATAATTTTGAGCATATTCCTCTTAGTGCTGCCGCGTCTGTTGATACTTAACTGTATATGTGAATCAGCACCTCTAATGCTAGTTGCGTTCATAGATCAACATCAGATGACATACTTGTCTGGATCTTTGTGGATGTTCCGAAATATGACAGATCACTCCATTAAGTCCAAAACACTTGTCACATGGTGACGTTTCATAAACGCAACCGGTAGTGAAAATTAAAAAAAAAATATGAAATGCGCTTCACGTGATGATTTATATATTTCTTAGACAACAAGAGGAATGAAGGTGCTTACAGTTTGTAAGTCAGTTTCTATTCTTCTATTCTGTTTTTCACCGTAGCGCAAAATACTGAAATTGCTGCGTTATTGAGGCCATGTAAGGTAACATCACCCCTCCCAGTCTGAGAAATCGCGGAAGCAGTGGATGATTATGTTAGAGAAGTAGCCAGACATGTCAAATGAGGTACGTTATGTGATCTCACGATGGTATTGCTACAGTAAATTGTTCGGTATGAACAATTGATGATATTATCCGCCAACGGGCATGTTTCTACAAGTGAGCTTAGTAGGGTGTCCTCGTTCTTGAAGATTTCATTGTGGTGTGCCTCACTTATATGTTTATAACAACAATTAATTTTGTTTTGTACAGAGAACTCGACAAGATGAGGTCAACGAAAACGAAAAACAAAAAAGTCCTATTACATACCACTGGAGCGCTTATGCTTAATGCAGCGTTCGTTCAAGTAAACGTCAATAAAAACTATAGTAATCGATATCGTGAAATGATTGAGGAATGTGAAATTTGGACATGTGTCCTGAATAATGCATGTCCATTGTGTGTTTGGAGCTTACATCAAACCACAGAAATACGAGCTACACAATTAAATATCTTATGAATACATTTTACTATTAGTTGCTTCAATTGAAACACAACATCCACACCATTGAGAACCTCTTCACCAATATTGCAGGTTCTTGTGGTACGTCAGTAGGTCTGCGAACTAACAAAGCTTTCGCTACGAAAGAAAAAGAGCGAACAGAGACTAATTGTCATAGGCGATCTATCAGCTCGGAACGTGATATGGAACAACAGAAACCTACAACTACAACTGAACACTTTCTGTCAGTACTGAATGGAGGATGGTCGTTGAGTGTCAGCGTACAGTAGAAAGCGAATATCTTGGCGGATGCGTACAAGACGCTGCGCTCATAGGCAGCACACCCCGCCTGGTACACGCTGCGTTCGGGGACCACAGCACAACTACGATACCTGAAGATGGGCTTGTAATAGTCCGAAACCAGTCGTGTGAAAATACAGAAATTCTGAACGCCGTAAAGGTCTAACCGGTCTACAAAGACCCTGGTCGGAACCCAGTGCGCTGAAGTACTTGTGTCGGGTTTTATCCAGACGGCGGCTAGCGAGCGGTACTTACCCATTGAAGGGGTAGCCGGCGAAGGCGGCGTCGTACGGATGGTAGACGGACGGGTAGGGCCAGCCCGCGCCCGCCAGGTTCTCCTTCAGCTCCAGGCCCGCCTGCAACAACCACCCCAAGTACTGTACACCACGTCTTACATAACAGTCAAGAACATTCACTATGAACTACTTCCTTTGTTCTCCATGTGAGTGAAACAACGTCAGCATCGCATTTATGGTTTTTTCACTTGTAACAGACTCCTCCCAAAACTCATACAGAGAACTGTGCATACGCCTGCCTGATCAAAATTATCCTGACACCCCTACGTAAAGTGGGACTGGTCACTAGAAGTCCCGGGCGATGGGCGATGGGTATTGTGTTGTCAGTCGTCAGCAAAGAAACAATAGCAACAAAATGGGTCGATCGAAAGAGCTCACTAACTTCGTCATTGGTCATTGGATGTCACCTGATTCACAAAACCATCAGGGACAATTCAACCCTTCTAAAGCTGCTTAAGTCGACTGTTTGTTGGTGGTGTGACTGTGAAGTGGAGACGCGAAGGAACAACCACAGTAAAAAGAAGACCAGGTATATCTCATGTACTGACGGACAGGGAAGGTCGAGTATAGCTGAGTGTAGTTGTAAAAAAAAACCGCGTGACACAAGAGAGGGAACCACTCCTGAGTTTGAAAGTGCTACCAGCAGTCCAGATAACGTAATAATATCGCATAGTGACTTTTTCGGCTCTTGACGATGAGTGGGCTATTGGTCCTCCACAGACATTCAGACTCCTCATGAAAGTGCCCCCATAAATTTTTAAGGCTGTCACAAAGGCGAAGCGTGGATTAACCTCATGTTAAAGTCTAATAATAAGTATCTGGATTCTTTTGATCAAATAGCGAAAACTATGTGTGGAATCTCTGAAATGGAGGACAGTACTGTACAAACGAATTCTAATGAGCAATTTTCCAAATAAGTTCACTAGACAAAATATTAGCCACGGCCTTATAAGGGTACGCTAGTCGCTTTGGAGATTAGTAGATGTGAAAAATTGGAACCAAGCGGTCATATGGGGCTCCGCAGCTGACGTAAGTCTTGGTAGTGAAGTGGTGTGTATGTGCCGGTCACTCGTATAGAATCAGTGCAGTAAGACTGGTCGGCGTTAATTCGTGAATGAATAGCAGAAAGTAGCTACACTTTATGGACTTCCCGTAACCTCCCCGTGAATGAAATCACCTGATTGTTGGTAATGGCGTATCCAACAACGTGTCTACAAAGAATGGCGTAACACTCTCAGTCATGTAATACGGCGTGAGAACGGTGAGTTGTAACACAGTCCGAACCGACAGCACCGGAGACGCTACGCCTTGCCAATGACGATCGGATTCAAACTGGAAAGAAATCGCCCTGCCAGTGAATGCAGATGGGTCTCAACCACCTGCCTAGCGAACACTACAAACGAAACTGCATTTACTAAACATCTGGCAAGAGGTAGCTCGCGAAAGGCTGTTGCTCACAGCCGCACGTAAAGCTGCAAGTCTTCTACGGGCCAAACAGCACAGTAACTGAACAGTGGATGAGTCCAATGATTCACTCCTTTCAAATGAGCAAGCAGTCAAGTGCATCTGATCTGTAGTGTATAGTGCATGTATTCAGGCTGGAGATGATTCTGTGAAGTTTTGGGTGTGTTTTACGTACTCTCATTCAGATGATTGTGAATATGAACGAGTTCAACATTCTCTGAGACCAAGTTTTCCCTTTCTTCTACATATTGAGGATGTGTATCTGTGGACACTGCAGCTTTCCAAGATTCCTACTCCCGTGTTCACATGGCTGCACGAATATGACCCTGATTTAATTAACACCCAGGCATCCTACGACACCTCGAGTAACAGACTAAAACACTCGATCTGGATACCATTAGAAGAGGACATCCTGGTGGTGAAACGAAGCTATCAACATCCTTAGTATCTCTTCGGGATCCAACGGTCAGTCCTGCTTTCAGCTATAAGTGATATATTATAAGTAGCTAATGGACTCTTTCCCGCGGCCTACAAAGTTCGTCATCAGGCGTAGAGGCGATGTTATAAGATGTTAGTGCGACATCTCCTGGAGGTGACTAATTTTTCCTCTTGTATGCTTATATACTGATGAATCCGAAAATCTCCTTAATGCCTCCTTAAGCTGCTGTTAGATGATCATTATGGTCACTCCAGTCCTGAGATGTTGTGAACACGAACAACAGCTTCGCGTCTGGTTACTAAACTACGGGACAATAGTTTTAGATCTCTTGAGACAGAGCTCAGTGACATCTGATCGCATGTGTTTATATGGACCCAATTATAAGCTTACAACGTCAAGTAGAATCCACTCTTCTCCTCCAGTCATTTCTATGATGACCGTGTAATTTTGGGAACATAGTCGCCGAAGAAAAAGAAATAGAGCATCCAGTTATGTACACATCAGCCACTAAGAAGAAGTGGTCAGCCAGTTCCATGTGTTGCTATACTTCACAGCTTTTGTGTTATATTTTACAGCAGCCATTGTCGCACTTCAGCTGAATGCATCCGACAACACTACAACTGTTGGCGTCTACCTGAATGCGTATTGCGCTACATATGACAAGCACGCGAATGTAAGAAGGCGATCTATCCTGTACAACAACAGAAGGGTTGTAATAAGCTACGAAGTCAATCTAAATTCAATTATCTCATTGTTCTCTTCTCGAACCACAATGTTCACTTGCCCACTGCAGACGCTGACAGACGCTGTCACTGGATTCTCAACGGAATATGCACCTTGCTTCTGCTGTTGGGCTCAGTGCCCAAAAATATACGATAAATTAAGTGCTCTAGAAAACTTAAGCGTTGCCCAAACTAGTATTCCTATGTCATTTGTCCGGTAGATTTTTACCTATTTTCCAGAGCCGTGTGATAAAGTTTCCGAAGACCACATTCGCGTATGAGACATGAATGTTCAATATGCTGCCTTCTGCTAGCATATTCACTGTCGTTCATGCGTACTAAATATCATCTGAACAGTCAAGACGCGTCACCGTTACTATAAACAGCTCATTTCCTATCCTTTGGAGACAGAGAAGAAATAAAATCTGTGCTTCACTGGTCTTTGTTTCATACTTCTTGTATACTACTGCACGGTCATCGTGGCACTTGGTCGAACTCATCCACACTGTAGAAAGCTGATCTCGCTATAATGTCGTTTTGTTCACATTTTCGCCTGCCAGAGTGGCCGAGCGGTTCTACGAGCTACAGTCTGGAACCGCGCGGCCGCTACGGTCGCAGGTTCGAATTCTGCCTCGGATATGGAGATGTGTGATGTCCTTAGGTTAGTTAGGTTTAAGTAGTTATAAGTTCTAGGGGACTGATTACCTTTGAAGTTGAGTCTCATAGTGCTCAGAGCTAATTAAACCATTTTTGTTCACATTTTCGAATCATGCCTTTCAAACAGCCTGAAGATATAGTGGAAGCTCAGCACTGAGCAGATGTCCAAAGTCTGAGAACTGAAGCTAGTAACTGAAACTATAACATGATTGGTCGAAACTGCACATTTATTGTCAGCAAATTATATACGTCCTTGTTAATTGATTGATTAAATATTTATGTAAAATTAACTGTAATTTCCTCCACTAAAAAAAATAGTTTAAACATGCTAGAAGAGTTCTGTGCCATCAGTGAAGCGTGTTTTCATTTGTTTTGGAGAGGAATATGGTGCACAGATGTGTGTGATATTTTATGGGACTTAACTGCTAAGGTCATCAGTCCCTAAGCTTACACACTACTTAACCTAAATTACCCTAAGGACAAACACACACACACACACCCATGCCCGAAGGAGGACTCGAACCTCCGCCGGGACCAGCCGCACAGTCCATGTCTGCAGCGCCCTAGACCGCTCGGCTAATCCCGCGCGGCTATGGTGCACAGACCGCTCTGATGAAGAGAAACTGATTTGTAATTTCAGCTTCCAAACCTTACAGACAGATTCTATATTGACAAACACTGGACATGTATTCATTCACCTTCATCCTGAAACAGGCGTGCGATGGTGTTTCAGTAACTTAACTTCGACTGATCTTCGAAGCGAAACGAAGATGGGGATAGCACAGGTATTTATTGTAAGGAGAAACCGTAGTGTATTGACCATATTTTTGGTATAAGTGGTGAACTTAGGATCAGAAGGGATGTGGAGACGTCCTGATGTAACAAAGAGGGGATATGCTCTGCGGTTGAGGTTCTCTGTTGACACAAAGACATTGACCTAGAGGTCGTATTACGCACAACCCGAGGCTGTTTTGACGGAGTGTCACACTAGCGTTGGGACACCACGGGCTATGTATCATCCTGTCATTTGGAAATGGAGGAGAGGGGAGGGCGATAGTGTCGAGTCGTGTTCGGCTAATTGTGCAGGGCGTCGCGCGCTGCCGCGGTCTCCGGGCGCCGCTTCTGGGTGGCCAGATACCACGAGGCCTTTGCCGCCCACTTGCGTCACACTGTTGTTTCTACGCGTGACTTCATCGCAGCTGCGACTTCCAGCTCTACATCGAGATCATCCAGAGCCCACACTCCCGTACCGTCGGCCCTTTCTTTGCTGAGTGCAAAATTATTTGTGCCATGTAATACCTCCATGACGTCTTCTTTTTTCTTTACTTATTAACGGCAGTTCTCAGATAAATATGATCTGCTACACTGAGCGCAAAAGGAACTGGTATAGGCATGCGTATTCAAATACAAAGATATGTAAAGAGGCAGAAGGCGGCGCTGCGGTCGGCAATGCCTATGTCACACGACAAGTGTGACAGTGGCAGGTTATCAAGATTTAAGTGAGTTTGAACGTGTTGTTGTAGTCGGTGACGACCGATGGGACACAGTATCTCAGAGGTAGCGGTGAAGTGGGGATTTTCCCGTATGACCATTTCACGACTGTACCGTGACTGTTGGGAATCCTGTAAAATATCAAATCTCCGACGTCACTGCGGCCGGAAAAAAACATACAAGAACGGGACCAAAGACGACTGAAAGGGATGGTTTAAAGTGACAGAAGTGCAGCCCTACCGCAGACTGCTGCAGATTTGAATGTTGGGACACCAACAAGCGTCAGCGAGAGAACCGTTCAACGAAACATCATCGATACGGGCTTTCGAAGCCGAAGGCCCACTCGTGTACCCTTGATAACTGCACGGCACAAAACCTTAAGTCTCGCCTGGGCTCATCAACACCGACATTGTACCGTTGATGACTGGAAACATGTTGCTTGGTCAGACAAGTCTCGTTTCTAACTGGATCGAGAGGATGGACGTGTACGGGTATGGAGACAGCCATATAAATCCATGGACCCTGCATGTCAGCGGCGGACTGTTCAAGCTGGTGGCGGCTCTGTAATGGAGTCGGGCGTGTGCAGTTGGGGTGATATGGGACCACTGATACGTCTGGATACGACTCTGACAGGTGATACGTACGTAAGCAACCTGTCTAATCACCTGCATCCCTTCATGTCCATTGTGCCTTCCGATGGTCTTTGCCAATTCCAACAGGACAACGCGACACCCCACACAACCAGAACTGTTACAGAGTGGCTCCAGAAACACTGTTCCGAATTCAAACCCTTCCGCTGGCCACTGAACTCCCCAGACATGAACAGTATTGTGACTATCTGGGATGCCATACAACGTGTTGTTCACAAGAGATCTTCACCCCTTCCACGGATTTATGGACAGCCCTGCAAGATTCATGGTGTTAATTCCCTCCAGAACTACTTCAGACATTAGTCTCCGCGCGGAATTAGCCGAGCGGTCTTAGGCGCTGCATTCATGGACTGTGCGGCAGGTCCCGGCGGAGGTTCGAGTCCTCCCTCGGGGATGGGTGTGTGTGTTTGTCCTTAGGATAATTTAGGTAAAGTAGTGTGTAAGCTTAGGGACTGATGATCTTAGGAGTTAAGTCCCATAACATTTCACACACATTTGACCATTTTTGAATACATTAGTCGAGTCCATGCCACGTCGTGTTGCGGCACTCCTGCGTGCTCGCGGGGGACCTACACGATATTAGGCAGGTGTGTCATTTTCTTCTGCTCTTCAGTGTATTTACGTGAACTGCAAAAAGTAGATCTGTGGTTAAACACTGAAAACCTGATGACATGGACTGATACTCATAAAATCGCCATCGCATTTACTGCGGAAACTTTTTGAGAAAATCCAAAACAGTCACCAGTTCCCATCCATTTATGAAATTAATACAGTTATTTTCTCGTGACATCTTCCACTCTTACGGACTTTATGCAGTAGAATACGTGTTTTAATCACTGCCATAGCGGTTCGAAAATTCGTGCTGAATAGAACTTTTCGCTTTCAGAATTAAGAGGCAAAGTTTGATTCTGTCGGAGGGTAGCAGGCTAAGCACCGACTCCTGGATTAAACTTCCACCTTAATTTCAGTTCGTACTCGTTGAAAGCCATATTAATTCAAGAAGAAGTGATCATAATCATCCTCAAGATGCTATACACACTAAGATGTGGCATCAATACAATGACAAGTACTCACAATTATCATATTGCCAGGATGAGAATTCAGTGACCTCTTTCTGTATCGGATATATTAGTGAATTTTGTAGTGAAAAATTAATTTCACAGAGTTGCTTTTGCGGCAATCTTTAAACCGCACGTAAATATAAGATAACCTGTTGCGACGAAGGCTCGACGAACGTAACACCCGTGTACATATATTGAAGCCTGTGGCAGCACGGTGAATTATCTTTGGGAAATCAGCATATTGACATCTACCACGATCAAATAAAGAAACAAGAAAACGGACTTTGCGACGTTTACTACCTATGCTCATTAATTTTTTGTGTTATTTAATCATTTCATTAAATGATTTGCACATATAGCTTTAGCTTGCCATAGCAGAAATGAATCACTTCGGAACCAGTCCTTGATCGGCCTAAAGGGGACTGATGCTATATTTGCGATATTGCATTAATCCCATGTGTGGTCTACGGCCGCTGTTCTGACATCTCCGTCATCTTCTATTACCGCTTCCTACGCACAGAATACATGCAGTAAAAATACGAGAAATACGCTGCAAATCCCGTACTACATGCCTACTGACTACATAAATTTCCATTAAGAAGGAGGTCATGATATAATACAAAGGATTTAATCACATCATGAGTGCTCAGCGTAAAGGAATACCAAGAGGACGAAAGATATGGAGGGTTAGAGCTTAATGTCCGTCGAACTTCAGGTCGTTACAAATGGAAATGTCTGGTAGGGAAGAGGATATATGACTTGTCTAAGAAATTATCCTGATGGCTGCATGGCCTTCAGAAAAAAAATATTCTGTTGAAAATAAACTATGAAAACTGATTCCCACAAGGCGATACTAGTGACTGAAGCTGTTAATAAATACACAAATGAAGATTTCTATGACATTTCTGTAGGTAGCATATCCTGCAGAGACATTAAAGTGAAGACATCAAGTACGGAATAGTAAACTAGGACCTGGATACTCAGCAATCTGACTGAGGAAGAGTATCACTCAAGGGTGACACAAACGATGCCTCCCAATCACGATAAGCTGGAAAAACTGCCTTCTGAATGTAATTATTAAGAAATAGTTTACCGCCCGCCGTTTAGCTCGGGTGGACTGTATGGTTTTACAGATTTTTTTATTCCTTTAACCGAATTTTTATGTTCTTCACAAATTTCTGACCAGCAAGCGATTTTGGTAGCTGGAGTACAAGATTTTTGTTCATCATGCCTTTTAAGGTTCATGAGGTGATATTTCCATAGAAACTGTCACCCGCTAACACATATTTCTTTATATCTAGCCGAGAAATGAAATACGTTTTCATAGATTTAGCGTTAACGTTTCTTAATTTAACGAAATATTTTCTTAAAAATTTTCATCTCCTATTCCACCACCGAAACGGTTGAATTCCAAAAATCGTGAAATGTTTTATTTGTTTCCAACAGAGAAGCCAAATTCAGATTTTCATAGAGCTAGCTATACAAACGCATTCAAATTGAAACATTTCATAAAAAATTTCATTCCCTTCTTCACTCCCTTAGGGATTGAATTTCCCAAAAAACTCAAGCTCGTATTTTTCTATTTGCAACGGAGAAGTCAAATAAAAATTTTCATTCATATAGCTTAAAAATGGTTTAGTAGTTCTTTCAAATAAACTTCCACAGACTGTTTAACCGATAAGGCTCAAATTTCCAAAAATGCTCAATCACACATTTTAGTATTTCGGACCGAAAAACCAAGTACCAATTTTCGTAAGTCTAGCTTAAAATTTCCTCACTAACAATATATTTTCAAAAAACCTTCCATTCTCTATTTTATCACCTTAGGGGTGGAATTTCGTAAACATCCCTTCTTAAATGACACCTGCAGTATAAGATCAACATCCTCTGCAAAATTTCAAGTTTCTATCCCTATTGGTTTGGGCTGGACGATGACGAACCAGTCGGTCAGGATAATGTCTTTTACATATGTTCAAAGCCTTCATTCAATGAATACCACAGCTGCAAGTTTTATGAGTAATATAAAAAGCTTAATAATAATCGTAACGCTGGGTTAGTAACAGGAAGAAGAGGACGACTAATGCTGACGAAACTAGATGACGTGGACGACCGCATCGCAAATTCAAGAGCTCCCCCGTTAATGAACACGGGGTGTAGAAGTGACTGCAAGACTGAGGACTGTCTCTTTCTCGGGAACTACGAAGTCTTTTATCCTGCGTATAGCGACACTTGTGACGGCTAAACAAGTGTGTCGCGACTGCAGCCCGTCCTATTTCGAGCCTCGCAATCTCCTCGGGCCGGCTACTTCATTACCCGCGCGGACTGCGATTACCCTGCGCCGAACGCCGCCGGCTCCGTGGGCCTAAATAGGCTCGCTTGCGTAACGACGTATCCAGCTTAGGGGCGGCCGGCCGACGGGGTCGTTTTCTGATTCCATTGCCCTCAAACGGTTTAGCCCCGGGGCCTAATGGAGACGCCTAATGCGCGCCATTGAATTATGCAGAGGAACGCGTGTCTGCCGCGCGGAGTGGCCCGCCGCCCCGATAGCGCGCGCCCATTAGCAGAGCCCGCGGGGAGCCGCGGCGCGCGTCGCACACCGGGGTGCGGCGCGACCCCCAAGCCTCAGCTGTCCCCTCCAGAGGTACGGCTTCATCCGCGGTGCGCTCTGTTCTACAATCACACTGTACGGATCTCGGTGCTATAGCGTAGTGGTCGTCCAGAATCAAAGTCCGTGGTGAAAGCGGTACCGCTGGTAATAATGGCAGCTGAGGCAGCAGGATGTAGAATAGCTAGCGCGGAATGAGAACGTGAACGCCTCGCGTCAGCTTTAAGACGGCTCCGTAGCGACAAGCGTGACGCGGTCTGCACCATAGCACCGCCAGTGCTACAGTCTCAATCGCTTCACGGTCTCTTGAGTTCGCTGCCTATCGATGTAGCAAACACCAGGCACCCTTTTCTTCACAAACGGCACAAGTGTGAGAAGGACTCATACTCCGGGGATTACGTACAATCTTAATATTGTATATAGATGATAATAATAATAATTTCGTGTGGCTCAATGACCTGGTCCCAGTCCTATCCCCTAATTATTTCCAAAAATTCTCCCAAAGTGAGAGGGTCCACAGTGCTATAATATTTTTTAATTTTTTTAATTACATGATTATAATTAGTAAATGTGTACAAATCAAAATCCCATAAACATAATTTTACAAAATTTTTTATTAGAAATCTGCAGCTCGTGGTCTTGCGGTAACTTTCTCGCTTCCTGCGCACGGGTTCCCGGGCTCGATTCCCAGCGGAGTCTGGTATTTTTCCTGCCTCGAGATGACTGGGTGTTGCTGTGTCGTCTTCATAATCATCATTCATCCCCATTACGGTCGGAGGAAGGCAATGCCAAACCACCTCCACTAGGACCTTGACCCGTAAAGCGGTGTGGGTCTCCCGCATCGTCCCCTACACTCCTCGGAGTATGGGACCTCATCATCATCATCATCAAGACGATTAACAAAAATAACACTTGTGTATCACTTGTGCTACTTCAGATAAATGAATCTTTCTTCAAGAAACGGCGCAACTGGGTTTTTCTTCTCCACTGCCATTGGCGTTTTCTATCTCTAATACTGTAGTGTAAAAATATATACTAAATACTCATACATCTTTGCTAACGCCTAAGTGAATGCTACTGTCCATGAATCAGACAGCCAGTTTCCTTCCTCACTGATTACAGTTCAAGATATTCTGTCTTCGATGTGATGCTGCGCGGAACGACAAACTGAGCCTGGCACTCCTCAACTAGTGGGGAATTAGATTAGGAAATGAGTTTTAGTATTTGGGTAATAAAATAAATGATGATGGCCGAAGTGGAAAGGATGTAAAATGTAGACTGCCAAAGGCCCGAAAAGCGTTCCTGAAGAACAGACGTTGTTAGCATCTAATACAAATTTTGGTGCTAAGAAGTCTTCTTTAAACGTATTTGTCACGAATGAAGTGAAACGTTGACGATAATGTGTCCAGACAAGAAGAGAATAGAAGCGTAGGAAATGCTGAACAATGCCGAAGATTACGTGGATGGACAATTCGAAACATGCGCCTACGCCCCACACAAATGTGAATGAGAAGTGCTGATCGAAAACACACGAGTGACGCCGATGACAGAAGGTAATTTTCAAATTTGATCCATACGCAGCACTAAGCTCCACCAAACAAAATATATGACCCTTGTTTCTGTTCACTGCTACGGATATATTGCAGAAACCGTGGAAATTTGATGTTGAGAATTTCAGTGAGATGAGAATGAGAAGAAAAGTTGACGCGACACTAAATTCGTCCTCTGTCACTACTGCAAACATTTACTATTCTTCGTGATTTTCTGCGCCTTCTCATACATGTCTTTGACCAGAATACCACAAGAGACTAAGACCTGGTTTCGGCATTAGCTGCTCGAATTAATTACAATTTTTTGTGTACAGCGAGATGCAAAACTACATTTTTCTTTGGCACTGGGCACCGCACGCGACACAAGATAAGCAGTTCTTGCATCCGATGTCAAGGCCAAAGTAAAATTGTTCTCCGCATGAAGCTTGGTTTGAAAACCGCAATGCGTTACTAGCCAAAGTGAAATTGTTCTCAGCATGAAGCTTGGTTTGAAAGCCGCAATGCATTACTAGCCATGGTAATATTAGAGGTAGTAAATCGTTGTCTTCTTCTGATCTTAGAACTGACTTGGCTAGTCATATGTAGCGGATATTCTTTTATGTAGACTAAGAACCACAGTGCCACTGAGCGTTTTTCGGAATTACTAATCACTGCCAGAGGCAAAACAAGTGATAAGTCCCAGAAAAAGACCTAAGCTGACTGGGGATCGAACACCAGACTCCAGCATTTCTTGTCTGAGCATTACACACAGAGTCATACACCTCAACACTTAATGTTAAAAAAAAAATAGATGCTCTAGAGAAATAATACCTGGTATCGCTTGGGAGAAAAACGATGTAGACAGACACACTGCAGAAGAGTACTTAGGCGGTGATGCTCCCAGTGACGATAAATAATCTGTGATTGAGGGGTTCAAGTTGCATTATATTCATGCCCATATCACCTACCTAACGGCGTGGCCTGCCAGTTGGTGACTCAACAGTATAAAGGAAGAAATGATTTACATCCCAGAGTAAGTTGCTGAGCCGTGACGAAGATAATGGATGAGGTTATTATATTATACAAACTTGACGTAGCAAGGAAACCAACAAGCTTTTCTGGCTACTCACGCCCATTATTTATTAAAGACTCCTGTTCTTCAAAATTAGTACCACATGTTTGTGTTCGTACGTTTGTCTCCCTCTGCTTGAATAAAAAAAAGTGTGAAAATGCTTGAGGAACTAGGGTTGTATTTGGGAGTCGCAGAGATCCACTCAGTTCAGGTAAAACCAGCACTGGTTTCGTCAACGAGACCACTACTGGTCTCATGTTCTATCATTGCTCACATGGGCTAGTGATTCGTCTCCTAGTTATCTCAAGCTGATAGCAATGAGACGTTAAACTTACCTATTCAGTGGTTGGTTAGTTTCCACTCGCTCAGAAACTTTCAGCTTGACCAGGAAATGGAATCTCAAAGCAATAGACCTATCCACAGCATCTTATCAAAATGTTCGGACACTTATTAGCGGACATAAATATGGGATGTGTCCATAATTCCCTTTTATGACGGTCTGAACTCTACTGGGAATACTCTCAGTGAATGTCTGAATGTCTGTGAAGGAATAGCAACACATGCTCACTTAGCATCCTAAATTAGAGAAGATACCGATGCTGGCCGCTGGGATCTGGAGATAAGTCGAAGGTCAAGTCCGAAAGGTGTTCCATTAAGTTACTGCGACTCTGGGCAGGCCAGTCCATTTCAAGAATCTTGTTGTCTACAAAGATTTGCCTCACATACGCAGCTTTACAATAGGGTGCATTGTCATGCTGATATAGTCACTGTTCTGAAGTCTTCTGCTAATGTACCCTGTATGCAATGCTATAAAATGTATTTATATCCTTCCGCTTTTAGTGTTTTGTAGAGCACTAAAGGACACCACACACTAACCACGAAAGGCAATACCAGACCGTAACGCCACCCATTCCTTTTTCACTGTTGAAAATCATTTCGTCGATTGCAACTTAGTATAGCCTGATAAATTGTTTCAAATCACACGTTTACATCATCCAGTGTCCACCGGCATCGCTATTTACATCACATCAAGCGTGGCTAAGCATTGTCTACAAAATGTGTGACTTATAGGGACGCTGCTGCTACGGTCGCAGGTTAGAATATTGCCTCGGGCATGGATGTGTGTAATGTCCTTAGGTTAGTTAGGTTTAAGTAGCTCTAAGTTCTAGAGGACTGATGACCTCAGATGATAAGACCCATAGTGCTCAGAGCCATTTGAACCATTTTTTGACTACCGCAGTCCACTTCACCCCTCCACCGCCCCACACTGAACCACTCTTTCAGGGTTATTGTGCGGTTCGTCCCGCTGTCGAACCCCCCCCCCCCCCCTCCACCCAGGGAAAGTCTCACACCAGACGTGTGTAACCCCTTTGTTTGCGTGGTAGAATAATGATGGTGTACGCGTATGTAAAGAACTTGCCTGCGCAGCAATCGCCCACATAGTGTAGCCGACGCGGAATAAGGGGAACCAGCCCGCATTTGCCGAGGCAGATGGAATCCGCCTAAAAACCATCCACAGACTGGACGGCTCACCAGACTTCGACAAAAGCCCGGCGGGAGGAATCGTGCCGGGGACCAGGCGCTCCTTCCCAATCCGGAAAGCCGTGCGATAGACTGCACGGCTAACCGGGCGGACCTATCAAATAAGTTAATACGACAAACAGTTGATTTTCTTATCTTGTATTTCTCCACGAGTATGAAGACACATTTAAAAAAATGCAAGAAACGGAGTCCAGCTATCACAAGGTCAACAAGTAATAGTATTGCCGGCCGGAGTGGCGGAGCGGTTCTAGGCGCTACAGTTGGAACCGCGCGACCGCTACGGTCGCAGGTTCGAATCCTGCCTCTGGCATGGATGTGTGTGATGTCCTTAGGTTGGTTAGGTTTAAGTAGTTCTAAGTTCTGGGGGACTGATGACCTCAGAAGTTAAGTCCCATAATGCTCAGAGTCATTTGAATAGTCTTGTCGTACTATGCACGATCTATGGTGTTGGAGCCACGACTAGATAGTGTCTGCAGAGCGCCATGTGGCGAACTGGATCTGAGCCCAAGTGGGCAGAGCGCTGCCACCGGACATCCTATGTCATGGCGGAAGAGGTCTCTCGAAGACCAGAGCTGCTAGAGGTGGTTCTGTGGATGTGCACCATTGGGTCCACCAGATGCTGCATGACAGCTATCGGCGTCAGAGGGAAACTTGCCGTTCCATTACTAATCATGATACGGTCTGGGGTGGTATCGGTACAAGCTACGACACATGGGGCATCCAACGACCAACCCCTCTTACTGCTTCTCTATCGACAAATCAATACTGCCTGCCCTCATCCGCCTCTTGTGGCAACTAGTGGTCAATTTCGCGTTACTTAGGAGTGTCAGATTGCTTTTGATCAGGTGGTGTATGTCTAGTGGCGTGTGTTGCAGCTGTAGATGACAAACAACCAGAATTCTCCCCTGGTAACAGATGAGACTTGCCTAAAGGAGAGAGTCACTGCGTCGTACGGGAGACTGAGAGCGACAGAACGTTTGTAGATGGATGCAGAGTGACGCAGGGGGAGGCTTTGGGCGGCAGTGGCTGCCACAGCAGCGGGCGCCCTCTGCCGCGTGGAAGCGGCCGGCTATCTGTCCTTACTGCAGGCCAGCGGCGCAGCTATCAGAGGCGCGCGGCCGACGCCCGCACCGGGTCACGGCCGGACCACACGCACGGCGGCCGCCTAAGTGACGCTAATTATCGCGGCCCGCCCTAATTAATTCGTCAGCTGTCAGGAAACGAGCCGGCCGACGGCCAGATCTGCCTAACGCAACGCACAGATACGGCCGCAGGCTAATTTGCGGACCAGTTTCTACGAGGATTCGTGAGACGTTCCCGTCTTGACTGAACTCTTCGAGGCCAAAAATTCAGGTGGAGTGTCTCAAAGGGGGCAGTTCTACTCCCGAATATTTTATAGTGTTGGTACCTGTTACTGCATCAGGTGACAATAACTGCTACCGAATAGGTTTTCGAAGTGTGAATGGTAGAGCTCTTTTTGTTGACTGTCCTAATTGCTAGATGAATACTGTTCCTACAAAATCTCTTGTCTTCTTCGTAGGTTGCTGTCCACAGAAGTCTTCTCGCTGCGTCTATTCAAATCGGAATACTGAAACGTCAGACCACTCTTTCTTTAGAAATGTATCTTGCATCAGCCACACAGAGAAAAATCTGATATTTCACATTTGGTGTTGTGTGGTCTTCAGTCTTGAGACCTACTTGATGCGTCTCTCCACACTAGTCTATTCTGTTCAAGCTTCTTATCTCTGCATATCTACTGCAACCCACATCCACTGGACGGTGCTTTCTCTAGTCAAGTCGTGGCCTCCCTCTACAATTTTTACCCCCACTCTTCCCCCGTGCTGGCCGGGGTGACCGAGCGGTCCTAGGCGCTACAGTCTGTAACCGCGCGACCGCTACGGTCGCAGGTTCGAATCCTGCCTCGGGCATCGATGTGTGTGATGTCCTTAGGTTAGTTAGGTTTAAGTAGTTGTAAGTTCTAGAGGACTGATGACCTCAGAAGTTGAGTCCCATAGTGCTGAGAGCGATTTGAACCATTTTTTTCTTCCCCCGTTTCCGAATAAACTGACGATTACTTGACACGGCAGGATGGGCTGATCACTTCTCTTATTTAAGTATATCACAGATATGTTTTTTATTCCATGAAATAAGAGTAGGTTCCTTCCATGACAGTGCTAATTACTTCCACAGAGGCGAGACAGGGTACACGCACAGTTAAAGAGAACACCAGAAACAATTTTTGGGAACGGGATCGTGAGCCAAGGATTTGGAAGTGGAGGGATGGAAGAGTCCCGCGCTACCCGCTTCCTGCAGGAAACAGAGAGAGAGGAGCGGAAAAGAGCACTGTCGTGAGTAGGAGTATTCTGCTAAAGTTGGAAGGATGTAAGAATCTCCGGCGGATTACATGAACAGCTGAAGGGAGACTGTTACAGACACGTTGAGACACGACGTGAAGAATATGTAGTTGTACGGTTGAGAGCATCTGTTGATACCAGTGCAGCATAGTACGAGAGATAAGAATCAGCGATGGAACGATAGAGATGTTGCTGTCGAGTTTCTCGGAAGTTTACGAGATTAGAAGCTATTCACTACATGAGAGGAGAGAGGGGACATTGATGAAGCGTTAGGACGAAATGAAATTCACCTGTGGTTGTTTAGCCACCTAGCGCAATTTTTTTCATTTTGACGCCACTTTATCGACTCGCGTGTCCATTATCACGAAACGACAATGAGGACAGCGCTGCATCTAGTCTCCGAGCAGATAAAATCTCCAACACTGCCGGGAATCGAACACGGGCCTCTTGCAAGGCAGTCACGCGTCGATCGCTCATCTAGTGAAGCGGGATGATGGATACGGAAGGCGTAGTGGAGTGCATGTCTCTCCATTATTTGGTGTGAGCTCCAAAATTTTGGTGTAATGGGAATTGAGAAACAATGACATAAGAGCGGAGAGCCGAGATATCTTCTGTCTCATTTTTCATGAGTGCAGTTGTAACTCACGTTACATGGGCACCGTTTGTTCCATGGTAAATGTCAAAACGTGTGTGTGTTCATTGAACTCGCTGCTCCTGTTGCTCGGACAGGCGTAATGATAGCAACTCGTTTTGGAAATCTGTTAGTTGGGTTGCCTACCTACAGGAACATGTTGTGACGTTTCTGGACGATAATTGCGCGCTCTGCAACTACGCCATGGTGCGTGTTACAAACCTGCTATTTATCTGTGTCTAGTAGTTTTGGTGCAATCGTCTTCTGAAACATCGGATAACTAACAATCCTGTATGTGAAGTATGTGAAAAACGATGATATTCGTTCGGTCTTGATTATTCCGGTAGGAGAACGACGGGCCTGATACGATAAGGCGTAATAGGAGGACTGAACTCGTGTTGACGACAGCCTGAGCCGACTCCGCCTCCGGAGCGTAGCGGGATCTGCCGGTCGTTACGCCAGCAGGCCGCAGTTGTGAGCCAGCGCACGCACGCCGCCGCCGTCGCTAATTGCCTGCTCCGCCCCCGCCTTGCCGCCGCCGCCGCCGCCGCCGCCGCCGCCGCGTCTCGCCTCTGGAGGCGGCACGGCCCGCCCCCTCGTCGCGGGACGGCGTCACTAATAAAATGACACCGCCCTCCGGCCGGGGCGCTATAAAGTTTTCATAGAAGTGTCGTTTATTACGCGCCGCCGCCTTATTGCGTTCTAACGCCGCTTATTTCGTTTCATTAACACGCTACGCCCATTACGCGCCGGAAATTTGCCGAATTGCGCTGCTGCCTCTCGCCTCGTCTCGTAGCAGTCCACGCGGCTCATTTCCACATACCGCGCGTGCCGACCAGAAATCAACTACGCGGCGCTCTCAAAGTGGCTGCCTGCCACATCTCATTTCCAAATATCTTGCACAAAGGTCTTTGTTGCGGGGAGTTCGCCAGGTTTTAAGATTTCCATATTCCGCAGCATGTAGATTTTTCGTGTCAGTTGAACCTACCGATACCAGATGGCATGAGCCAAAGCATATGGCACATCATCAGCGACCTCTTTAATGGTGATTCTGCGAGTTTTCAGAACCATTTTCTTTACTTCTTCCACAATGTCGTCAGTTATTGATGCGTTAGGGCGTCCAGGGCGATCGTCGTCTTCAATATATTCCTGATCTTCTTTCAAATGTTTAGATCACTCGTAAACTATTGTCTTGCTCATAATACACTACTGGCCCTTAAAATTGCTACACCAAGAAGGAATGCAGCTGATAAACTGGTATCCATTTGACAAATATATTATGCAAGAACTGATATGTGATAACATTTTCACGCAATTTGGGTGCATAAATCCTGAGAAATCAGTACCCAGAACAACCACCCCTGGACGTTATAACGGCCTTGATACGCCTGGGCATTGAGTCAAACAGAGCTTGGATGGCATGTACGGGTAAGCTGCCCATGCAGCTTCAACACGATACCACAGATCGTCAAGAGTAGTGAATGGCGTATTGTGACGAGTCGTTGCTCGGACACCATTGACCTGCCGTTTTCAATTGGTAAGAGATCTGGAGAATGTGCTAGCCAGGGCAGCAGTCGAACATTTTCTGTATCCAGAAGGGCCCGTATAGGACCTGCAAGATGCGGTCGTGCATAATCCTGCTGAAATGTAGGGTTTCGCAGGAAACGAATGAAGGGTAGAGCCACGGGTCGTAACACATCTGAAATGTAACGTCCACTGTTCAGAGTACCGTCAATGCGAACAAGAGGTGACCGAGACGTTTTACCAATGGCACACCATACCATCACGCTGGGTGATACGCCAGTATGGCGATGACGAATACACGCTTCCAATGTGCGTTCACCGCGATGTCGCCAAACACGAATACGACCATCATGATGCTGTAAACAGAACCTGGATTCATCCGAAAAAATGACGTTTTGCCATTTGTGCACCCAGGTTTGTCGTTGAGTACACCATCGCAGGCGCTGCTGTCTGTGATGCAGCGTCAAGAGTAACCGCAACCATGGTCTCCGAGCTGACATTCCATGCTGCTGCAAACGTCGTAGAATTGTTCGTGCAGATAGTTGTTGTCTTACCAACGTCTCCATCTGTTGACTTAGGGATCGAGACCTGGCTGCACGACCCGTTACAGACATGCGGATAAGATGCCTGTCATCTCGACTGCTAGTGATACGAGGCCGTTGGGATCCAGCACGGCGTTCCGTATTACCCTCCTGAACTCACGGATTCCATATTCTCCGAACAGTCATTGGATCTATACCAACGCGAGCAGCAATGTCGCGATACGATCAACCGCAATCGCGATAGGCTACAATTCTTTATCAAAGTCGGAAACGTGATGGTACGTATTTCTCCTTCTTACACGAGGCATCACAACAACGTTTCACCAGGCAACGCCGGTCAACTGCTGTTTGTGTATGAGATATCGGTTGGAAACTTTTCTCATGTCAGCACCTTGTAGGTGTCGCCACCGGAGCCGACCTTGTGTGAATGCTCTGAAAAATTAATCATTTGCATATCACAGCATCTTCTTCCTCTCGGTTAAATTTCGCGTCCGTAGCACGTCATCTTCGTGGTGTAGCAATTTTAATGGCCAGTAGTGTAGATTCGCCAAAAACCACAGTCAATATTTAGAATGTGGCGCTGCTTTTTATTCTGTTTTTTCAAGCCAAATTTAAGGTAAATTCTATGATCAATCTTCCTCTAAGGCAACAATTCACCGAGCACTCGAGAACACCTATAACCACTTCAACTCTCAAAAATAATCTACACACTCGAAACAGCTGAAAACGCAAACGAATATCAGGAACTTCTGTACCAACAAAATAAAGAAAGAGAATGTTTTTAAAATATAATGTATAAAGCCCATGAAATTAAAAGAAATCCCACTGTTTTTTGATTACACCTTTTATGCATGCTTTGAAACCCGCTGGGATTGGGAATGGGAAAAGAAAAATCGAAGACTATGTAATCATGTGGAATAATACATACGTCCTTTAATTTTCTTCAATCTTCTTGCGTGTGACAAATTTTGAGATACGTCAATGGAGCGATTTTCCGAGGTAAGGACGGGATGAAGGGAGTGGTTGAATTCATATTAATTTCGAAATCTCACAATTGGTTTTGGGCACACTAGCTGTACATGGATACGGGTATTGAACTGATACGTACGCCTGTATGTGTAGTGGCGTAGGATTCGGCTTCGGGATGCGAAGATCATTTTTCTCTAGGGTTCTTGTGCTCACCCCGTTTCCAGTGGGTGCGCCCATGGAGATTTTGTATGAGAGGCGTCACCTCATTGCACTGCCATGCACAGTGGAAAGGATTTTCACGTTAAGCCACAGGCTATTTGGGAGATGTTTCCAAATGAAATTGCCCTCACTGGTCAGCCGCTCTGTCGGTAGGTCCTTCGCAGGCGCCTGCTATTGTCCGCGACGTCTCCCGTAAGGAGTAAGTCTCACGTCGCTAGCGGCTCGCCGCCCGCCGTGCTGGGGAGGACCTGGGCAGACCCCGGACAATGGTGCCCGGTGGCGCCGTGGCAGAAGACGTGTTCATTAGCGGGCTAATCAGCGGCATTTAGCCGCCGTCAGCGTAACGAGCCGCCTTCAGTGCTCCTCGTTACCCGCCATTGAGCAGCCGCCTCTGTTCTAATGGAATGCGCTGACAGCTCGCCGGCCCGCGCTCTTGCGCATGCGCACGCCGTGTTTTGTGTTTGTGTCAGTGCGTGAGTCCGCGCTTATTTGTATACCTCTGTGTACAAGAGCTTTTGTGGCGCCCGGACCGAGGAACTGATGTGGCACGACTCGGTCCGTTGCGAGATGGCAGGGCTATACCAGGCAGTGTTCGTTAGGGGTTTGGGTACGGCAGCAACCGAGCTGTAGGCCACATAATTCCCAGGAAAACCAGCGCTACTGTCACAACCTTCAGATTTCGCACGACTGTAGAAATTCAGCGTGTCTTCACAACTCGGAGAATTGAGCAAATTATGTTGGAATCGGGTGCAGCTGCTATTCGTTGGTGAACCACTGTCACGTTTATTCTACCACGGGCATTCAATACGTGATACAGTACTTTTTTTCTGAAAGTTGATTGATCCCTCCCAAGGGACACTGCCTTATCGAAGGTGCCTTCAGTACCGGGCGGGAGGGTTTGCGTGCTCCAGTGAAGTTGAGGGCTATGCTGGCGGTAGCGTAGCTACTGGCAGGATCATCCAAGCCGTACAGGTCTCAACGGAGGAGCCAGACGAAATGTGTCCCACGTGGGGAAGGGGAGTCTCTATAGGCATGGTGAAGCCAACCCTCCTAAGGGGGTAAATCCTGATAACAAATCCTGGTCCTCTAAGCTTCGGGTTGGGTCAATGGGCCAGCACTCCCATTATCCATAAAAAAAACTTCTACAACCTCGAGGATCTAAAGCGGAGCCTCGGAAATCGGATAGAAACTCTTACAGTTATTGGCAAGGAAAAGGACATTGCGATTTGGTACATGGAACGTTCAAAGCCTGATAAATACACTGGAAGAGAGAATGAAATTAGTAACTGAAGGTGGACATAATTATTCTGTTGGAAAGAAAAGAAGAAGGGACAAGGGAATGAGAAATTTGGAAATTTCATCCATTTTTGGTCTGGAGTCGATAAATATAAACGAGTAACAGCAGGCGTACAGTTATAATAGGGGTGTATGCACCAAACAACTATGCGGCACAGCAAACCAAAGACTATTTCTACCAGAAATTAGACCATCTACTCAAACAAATCAAAAAGCACCAAGAAGTAATAATAGCAGGAGATTTTAATGCGAGGGTTGGCTCACAAGTAAATGATGCAGTTGTAGGAAGATATGAAGAAAATGTCATTAATAGTTCTGGAGAGATGTTGATCGATTCAGGATTCCAATACACCATGTTATTCCCTCCTCTTGGCTACAAAACCCTACTTTTCAACACAATCGCCGTTCAAAGAGACGGTTTTACGCCACCTTTCTGGGAGGGCCTGTATGGTTGCACGGTACCATTCTACTGGTCGGCGTCGGAGCCAACGTCTTCCTGCATCAGTAACCTCTCCCCATCAGCCTAGTACTGCTTCTCGCGGAGTGCACCTTTGATTGGGCCAAACAAACGGATATCGGAAGGTGCGAGATCCGGGTTGTAGAGTGGATGACGGAGAACATTCCAATGATGTTCGGTGAGCTCCTCTCGCATACAACTTGCCTGAGACATTGCGTTGTCGTGGAAAAGAACATCTTCGTTTCCATTTTTTTGGCGACGAACACATTGCAGGAATCAGTGCTGTGTGCGGTCGGCCGGCACGCGGGATATCGAACAGGACTGTCATAACTCGGCGGGGACAGGGATTTTCACCTGCCTCGAGATGACTGGGTGTTTGTGTTGTCCTGATCATTTCATCATCATTCATGAAAGTGGCCGGATTGGGCTGAGAAAAGGTTGGGAATTTATACGGGCGCTGATAACCGCGCAGTTGAGCTCCCCACAAACCAAACGTCATCATTATCATCCTTATAACTTACTCACCGTAAGTACTAATATTGTTCGTAGAAGACAGATTGTATAGCGTTGTCTTCTAAGTACAGTAGCCTCTTAAACTTCCCTCTGGGAAAGTGTTGGACACTATTACAACGCAACAAAAATTCAAGCTTTGTATCTTCATAAATTTTGCAAGCATTAATGCTATTATAATTAAGAAATATATTTCGTCTGCATACAAGTTTTTTTTCCCATCAGCCCAGCATAAATGCTTCACGTGTTGCTTCCCTCCAAATAGCAGAAGAATGACGTTAAGTGTTAACTGCTTAGACATGCTTCGTTAAATTAGCATACTGTTATATTAACATTTAGCTTATTTTTATCCACGTTTAAGACCCAAATGAATCTTCAGCCTTTAAACAGCCTCACGTTCGATATGCCAGAGATTCGCGAGGGACAGTCGTTGCTCCATGCCATATTGTCTTGAAAATAGAAATAAGTTCTTCCAGCAAGTGTTTTTCTTTTTTCTTTTTTTTTTCACTTCGCAGAACTCTCAGGTTCTTAGAAATGTTGTAACTATAGAGTGATTTCTGGTGTGCACTTCGTTAACAGACAACTGAATTTCAGGATGTTCTTTCTGCTCTACGGGAACAATGAGTCATAATAAACTATTAAAATACGACTAGTAGTATTTCATTCACGGGCAATTCCGCCTTCAAGTTTTGATTAACTCGAAATGGTTACTTCTGCAGAACACTCTTTACGACACCTGCTTATTCTTTCGTAGCTTCGGTACTGACATTATTCAGTTACTATCCAAACGCTGAAGGTCAGTTCTGATCACGTCCAGCTTATTCTAAACTTGTAACTTGCGATACTCTGACATGATTCGAATTCCCAGCTCGTAACAAACGAAGAGATTGGATGAAAATCCTATTGTTTGTGTATGCATGTGAGGGCAGTAGTATCTCTCTGCCTCCCTCCGCCCCCCCCCCCCACTCTCATAGTCTGTGTGTGCGTGTGTGTGTGTGTGTGTGTGTGTGTGTGTGTGTGTGTGTGGACGCATGCAGACTGACAGAAACGTGCTGCCTTATGTGAAAACATGGGTGAGACGGTAGAGTTCTCTATCATGGAGCATGACTCGGCAGTCATGTCGCCGCTCTGGTGAAGAGGAAGGCCGTCTGTGCTAACGAGCGTATCATTGGTCTTCGATGTCCATCTTGTACTCTAACAGAACAAGTGACGTCTAAATTGGAATCGACGTACGGTGAGTGTTACAGCCAAACGGATCTAATACATTTATATTAGATGATATTTAGTCTGAGCTGATGGGCACCGCGCCTCAGTAACTCTGCAGCTATTTTCCGTATGTGTTATTATTCAGAATCCATAATCTCCACCTGAGAGACATTATCTTGTGAGCCGGTGGTTTAAAAGATGCCACTTATTTACAATAGATGAAACAATGTACTAAGAGCGTTTACAGGTGAACAGTTCGAAGCTCAAGGGAAAGTGACTCCACGGGAACAAACTTGAATGAGTCTTTATTCTTGACAGCTTCATCTTTGCCAACAGGCAGCTTAGATTCCTTTTCTTAATAATACAAACGACAAACTAATTGTATCACTTGAGTCATTTCGCGAAGCGAAAGTTGCTAGCTTCATATTTCCGTAATTTCCGAAATATAACCTTTTTCATGAACTTCACACATGTAAATACACTGACGTGGCAAAAGCCCTGGGACACCTCCTAATATTGTGTCGGTCCTTCTTTTGCCCGACGTAGTGCAGCAACTCGACTTGTCATGGACTCAAGAAGTCGCTGGAAGTCCCCTGAAGAATTATTGAGCCATGCTGTTTCTATAGTCGTCCATAATAGCGAAAGTGTTGCCTGTACAAGTTTTTGTGCAGGAACTAACCTCTCGACTATGTCTCAGTAATGTTCGATGGGACTCATGTCGGGCGATCTGGATGGCCAAATTATTCGCTCGAGTTGTACAAAATGTTCTTCAATCCAATAACGAACAACTTTGGCCCGGTGACATGGTGCATTGGCAGCCATAAAAACTCCATCTTTCTTTGGGAACATGAAATCCATAAATGGCTGCCAAGGCTCCCGAAGTTTCCGTAAGTATTGATTTCCAGTCAATGATCGGTTCAGTTGGACCAGAGGACCCGTCCATTCATGCAAACAGAGGCCACAACGTTATGGAGTCACCACCAGCTTGCATAGTGCCTCGTTGACAACTTAGGTCCATGGCTTCGTGGGTTCTACGTCACACTCAAACCTTACCAACAGGTCTTACCAACTGAAATCGGAAGTCATCTTACCAGGCCATGATTTTCTAATCGTTTAGGGTCCAACCGATATGGTTAAGAGGTCAGGAGAGGCGCTGCTGTTAGAAAAGGCCTTCGTGTCGGTGGTCTGCTGCCCATTAACGTCAAATTTCGCCCTATTGTCTTAACGGATACGTTCCACCTTGAATTTTGCAGTTACATCAAGCAATTTTTCTTGTCTGTTAACACTGCAACTCTATGCAAAAGCCGCTGCTCTCGGTTGTTAAGTGAAGGCCGTCGGCCACTGCCTTGCCCGTAGTGAGAGATAATACCCGAAATGTGGTTTTCTAAGCACACTCTTGACACTGTGGCTCTCGCAGCATTGAACTCCCTAACTCTTTCCGAAATGGAGTGTCCGATGCATCTATGCACAAGTACCATTCCGCGTTCAAACTCTTTTAGTTCCCGTCGTGTGGCCATAATCAGGTCGGAAAGCTTTTCACGTGGTCACCTGGCTACAATAATAGCTCCGCCAATACACTGCCTTTTGTACCTTATGTAGGCGATACTACGGCCATCTGTGTATGTATGTATCGCTATCCCATGACTTTTTTGTAAACTAAATGTTGTGTAACACTTTCTACATCTTCGGAATACAGTTTTCAGTCTCTCTTCTTGGGCTGTTTCCGCTCTGTACTGTAATCTTCATGCAAGTTTTCATCTGTATGAGCCTTTTTTAAAGCCCAGCGATATTTATGAAAGCTATGTGTTTGGATTTTTTAAACCAACAAAAACGCTCTCAATGAAACATAGGACAAAGAGGTCGCCAGAACAATAATCTGGTTCTGCAAAATCTGCATGTTTTCTTGACATCCTGTAATTACTGTGGTTCTACCGTAAAAACAAATTTCACAAAAATTTGTCTTGTACAAATCTTCTACGTGTATAAATGTATCTCACTACGGCAATTGCACGAATAAGTGAAAAATTGAAAGCAACAGGACTGTTTGTTAACTGCTTTAATGCTACTCATGTAACTCTCAGAATCTTTCTGTTAACTATAATATGCTATTAGTCAATTAAAATGAATCCTGTGTAAGATTCTGCAGCCTTGTTACAAAGTCAAGTACGTAATGTTGCATGAACATATATTACTCTCTTTAGCATAAATATCGGCATATGAAAGGTAATCAGTTCCGATGGAGCTTTCACCAGGCTAATACACTGCGCAAATGGGATAAAACTGCAAAGTATTACAGAAGCATTTCTTTACAAGCACCTTACTTAAAAGATGTGAAACATACATATGTGCATACATGTTCTGCCGAAACTCCTCTATTGCGATGTAATCCCAAGAATAATGAAAAGTCTAGGCTGTCAGAGCTAATCATTAATGCTTATGTACATAATGTCTCCAACATACATTGGAGCAAATCAGTGTTCCGTACGCTCAAGTGACATATTTCGCGGCCAGACAAGTTACGTAAATATTATACGCGAAGTCTACAGAGTGTCTCGAAAGTAATGATTCATCTTCATGAAGGTCATGTTTAATATTAAAACATATATCTATACAAAAGGGCATCTATGAAACATTAGGTAAAGTTAAGGTTCAGCGTGGTCAGCTGCACATGAACACAAAGAGACTACCTTCTGTCGTAGTTGGGAACACATTCTGTAGTTGCTCTGGTGTGATGCTGTTAACGTCTACCAGAATACGGACACGCATATGACGCAAGGGAATGATTACAGCCCAACACACGTGGAGCATGATTTAAACTCACACGAAGATCTTTAAGAGGCAATCTCAAACAATGAGAGGCAAACTGGGAGGAGCCTCGTCCTTCTGGTACACATCAGTTCAGAATTCCATCATAATACAAACGCGATTCTAGGAGAATCTTAACGAAGTCAAAAAAGAATAGCTCATAGATCTCAGTCTTAGTCATTCCTAAGTATACGTTCAATTTCGGAGTGTTTCTCTTCGTTTCTTACGTCTCATGAGCATACCCATAACCAACAATCGTGAGAGTTTAGAAAACCATACGTTTGAAATGTGGTTTTATCTGGGCAGAGGAGAATATCCAATATGTTTTCGTTTTTCATGGCCTCCGGAAAATCAGTACACATTTTCATAAGGGCAGCTAATCACCCTCCTGTAGGTGAGGCATTCCTGGATGCGAGACCTCGTATTCTGCAGCATAAATGAAGAGTACGTCAGACAGTGGATCGTTGGATGTCTAGCTCATGGTTCAGCAGACGAACGGAAGATCACGGCCTCCTTTCAGTGGCCTCCTCAATGCTCTGCACCGCGCCGTCATAACTCGATATTCGATCTAGACATTCTTCACTGAGCACTGATCTTCTCCGTATGAATTTGTTGACAAAAGACTGATCTTAGTCTGTTTGGGTAGCTCTCTTCCTTATCTCCGACGGTGGAGCTCAGGCACCTTGTTGAATTTTTAACCACCAATGATACTCTTTCTTCCAGAAAGAGCGTCTCAGTGACGTGTGAAGCCGGCCGGGGTTCTAGGCTCTACAGTCCTGAAGCGCGCGACCGCTACTGTCGCAGGTTCGAATCCTGCCTCGGGCATGTATGTGTGTCTTGTCCTGAGGTTAGTTAGGTTTAAGTAGTTCTAAGTTCTAGGGGACTGATGACCTCAGAAGTTAAATCCCATAGTCCTCAGAGCCATTTGAACCATTTGATGTGTGAAACAAAAATTGATTACACTGATTATATTAATGTTTTCAGGAATTTGTTTGGTACTTGGGACACGCCCCCCCCCCCCCCCCCCCCCATTTCCAGCACTTCGGCCGCCCCTCAATATGCATGAACCCTATTTTCACATCACATCTCAAGCAGCTGTGACTCAGAATAATCACAACAAAAGGTCTTACTCATCTAGTTTCATAGTTGTTTCCATCCATAAAAGAAAAGCCTACCGGGTTGCAAGTTTTAGCCTGAGAAACGAGCCACTCTGTTTTCTCTGGCACGGCTCAGTGACACCCTGCACTTAAGATAGAACTGAAGCACTTTCTTTTGCCAACGTCTTATCTTCTTCCTAAAAAATTTACACGTGTGGTCATTTCCTTTGTAACAAACAGTAAAGCAGATGCTTGGATCTTTTTCCTGTTATGCTTCTTCTTTGTATTTTCGTTTCTCAATGTCACCCCTCCTTCATTATTTGCATCGTGTCACGTTCCTGTCTGTCTCCCTGCACCACTCCTTGTGCCACGTACATTGCTGCCAGTATCTTCAGTTTAAATCTGCCAGACTGGAAACTGTCTTCTTGGTCTACTTTTACAGACTAACATAAACTACGTATTTTTGTATAGTTACTTATGTTTTCCGCTATTATATTATTTTTAGGTGACGGACGCCATTGTACATGTATGCAGTTTTATAATATGAATATTGTTATGAACGTAATGTGAAGTATATAGAATGCCTCGTTAGATTTGAGGGAGAGCCTGATGGCTCTAATCTTCCTAGGTTAAACGTAAACCGGGATGGATGAGCACGGACCACAACTGTGCCCCAACCAACTACGCAGTTGGAAGCTGCGGCCATAGATCGTGCCTCGACGTGTTTGGAGCAGACTAATAATGTATATTAACAGCGTCAGACGGTATGAAATTTATGTGCAGTGGCCAGAAACCAAAGAGCTCGGCGCGACACAAAGAGGAGGCGTCGCCTCCCCCGCCTAATACGCGCGGCACTCTCTCAGCCCCTTTGTTGCCTCGAGGGTGGCGGCGGCGGCGGCGGCGGTCGCTGTGGAGCTGGGTGTCAGGCCGCGGCTGGGGCTAGGGCGCCCTGCAGGGCCGCTATTCAGGAGGCGGGAGGCCGTCTATGATGAATCGCAATACGCCGCATTGGCAGGGCTTTTAATAAACGGGGCGCTGCGCCTCTCGGCACTTAAGGGACCGGCACGGCGCGGCGCCTCGCCGGACGCCGGGGGCGGCTACCCCGCAGCTCGCCGCCGCGCGCGGTTTTTATCGCCCGCGTCTGCCGGACAGTCGTAAATAACGCCGCGACAGCTGTCCGTCCACCACAGCGCCGCGCCACGCCACGCCCTCTTGCCTGGCGTGGCGGAGAAAGTCACTCTGTACTCTGGAATTACGATCTGAATGTTCCTCGCCAGAATCGGACAGGACTGACACAAGAAATATTAATCATCTGAAGAAGACCAGCGTGTTTCATATCGGCTCGTTTAGTAAGCACGGAAGCATTACGGAGATGTTCATCCCACTTCAGTGGTAGCTCCTACTGGAGACGGGTTCTGCATCAAGGCGCGGCAAAATGCCGAGAGCATACTTTCCTAGAAAAGCCAACCAATCCACTGAAAATATCATGTTGATAAAATGAGACACACTCGATTTCACACAGACATTTACCAACAATCGTTCTTCCTTCTCGCGCACCATTCGCGACTGGAACAGGACAAGGTGGGTGGCAGAGGGGCCGGGGGGGGGGGGGGGGCGTAATGACAGTGGTACGCAAAAAAAAATGGTTCAAATGGCTCTGAGCACTGTGGGACTTAACTTCTGAGGTCATCAGTCCCCTAGAAGTCAGAACTACTTAAACCTAACTAACCTAAGGACATCACACACATCCATGCCCGAGGCAGGATTCGAACCTGCGACAGTAGCGGTCGCGCGGTTCTAGACTGAAGCGCCTAGATCCGCTCGGCCACCCCGGCCGGCGGTACGTACAAAGTGGCATGGCATGTCATAGTACTAACGACGTGTTCGATACCAATTTCGTAGACATTCGGCTCCCATGTTTGTAGGAGAAGGCATGAGCTACGAAGATGATATCTTGTTAGAAGATGCGATTGGTCCAGTGGATCTACCTAAGTCAGTGAATGAATAATAACCCATTTTGCGACCCAGAGTCACTTGTCTGTCGCTTTTCTCAAAGCTGTAAAAATCACTAGAAGATGAGTTACGATTGTCTTTTCTAGGAGAATCGTGTGCCAGGTTGACAGTCGTAGCGCTGCTGATGGAGTGGCAGGACTCCAGGGATAATTAGATTAGACAGAAGATTGCCAACAGCGTGCACAATTATGCTGAATTGTACCAAATGTGAGAACCCTTTAATGGGATGAAAAGATTCCAGAAAAAGCTAAATCAGTGATGTACAACAGCTATTTCATAGCAATATTGAACCAAGTATCGAAGCATGTACCGTCACAAAGAGTCACCAAGACTCGGGGCATCAGAAATGAAATTTCCGTGAATCACCGTTCAAAAGACCAAGATGAGTTAGTCAAGAAATCAAGAGGTCAGGAAGAATGCCAGAGTCAAGACATCCCTTCAAATCTTCAAATGTGTGCGAATTTGTAAGGGAACAGACTGCTGAGGTCATCGGTCCCTAAGTCTACACGCTACATAACCTAACTGAAACTAGCTTACGCTAAGGAGAACACACACACCCATGCCCGCGGAAGGACTCGAACGTCCGACGGGGGCAGCCGCCGAAACCGTGGCAAGACGCCCTACGACCGCTCGGCTACCCCGCGCGGCAAGACATCCCTTTTAGTTCGAATCAGCACATCCACATTACGGTGGTTTGGACATGTAATGAGGTTGGAACCTACAAGAAAGGATCGAATAAATTTGGGAAGAGTGGTGGAGGCAAACCGTACTGCAGAAAGATCCAGAACTCGTTGGTTAGATACCATCAAGGATGCTTCAGTGCAAGAGGAAGAACATTCGATGATGTTCTCCGTGACCGGTTATACATGGGTAGAAGGGAATGGAAGAGGCTCATTAACTGTATCCAGGAAACTGGAACTGTCCAATGATGATGAGAGTGTCTTGACCCTTTCCGTCCCCTATTCTTGCAATTTCTATCGGCGAAGGACTATCTTTAACTCTACTATTCTACTCGAGTTTTGAGGGTGGAGACAGGGCGCCTTCCCGTTGCCAGGCAGCAGAGGAGATGCGCGTCCCGGGCGGTTGGCTCGGTGCGGCAGATAAATCAGCGGCCGGTACGTCGCGTTCAGAGCGCGGCTGCGGGTGACGGCTGGCCGCCACACTCGCAGCAGGCTGCGCTTTTAATCGCGCAGTCGCCGGCGCCGTTTGTCACCGCTCTCTGGCGCAGGCGTCGCGTCGCCCCGGCGTCGCCCATTGTCCTCGGTGGCGCGTCGCCGCCCCTTGGCCGCCACGCGTGGCCCGCGATACTTGAAAACCGCAGATATCCATTGTGCTTCGCCGTCATTATTCGCAGATCACGGCTTAGAGGCCCGTAAGGAACTTGGTGCTATGTTTACCCCTTAACAGCTATTTTCCCCTTCACTGTCATTACATGTTGTCACAGTAAACCTGAGATCCAAAGCTGGCACCACAGGATATCAAAAGAAACAGATATTCTCTGACGGAAAAAAATTGCAGTAGCAAAAAGGAGTTGTGTGACATAAGCAAAAGTTGGTAGGTAGGCGCCAGTAGCGCCACTATGAGGTTGCAGACCAGGTTTGCTTTCAATACACGCTTTAACGGTCTCGAAAGATAATTAGCTTTGAGATTGGTCGTGGTGAGTTATTGTTAATCAAGAATGCCTTTAAGGTGACAAAGACGCCATTATCAACACCTCACTGAGTTTGAACTTGGTTGGGTAACAGGGCTACGAGAAGCCGGATGTTCCTTCTGCGACACTGCAGAAAGATTTGGCAGGAATGTAGCACTGTACGTGGTCACTGGCAGCGGTAGTCACGAGAATGTACGGTCACACGAACACTGGGCTCCGGAAGGCTACGTGGCACTACCGAGAGGGAAAACCACCGTGTTCGGTGTATAGCTCTGGGGCATCGTGTTGCATCTGCAGCAGCAATTTGAGCAGCAGTTGGCATCACAGTGACATAGCGAAGTGTTACAGATCGGTTGTTTCAAGAATAGCTCCGAGACACGCTCTGTAGCGTGCAGTCTACTGACCCCAAACCACAACCACATGCGATTTCAGTGCCGTCAAGCTCATTGGAGGGCAAGGTGGGGGTTTGTTGTGCCTCGGTGTCAGTGATGGCCGTGTGTTGGTTGGAAGGAGTCAGTTGAGGCTCAGCAACTAATATGCTAGACTCATTGGACCTACACCTCGAGATATGGTCTCCGGTACGATTTCGTATTATAGCAGGAGCACTCTCCTGGTTATCCCACGCACCCCGACTGCAAATTTGTACGTCAGCCTTGTGATTTCACCCGTTGTGCTGTCATTCAGTAGCAGCACTCCGCCGGCCGGCGTGGCCGAGCGGTTCTAGGCGAATCATTCCGGAATCGCACGACTGCTGCGGTCGCAGGTTCGAATCCTGCCTCGGGCATGGATGTGTGTAATGTCCTTAGGTTCAGAAGGTTTAATTAGTTCTAAGTCCTAGGGGATTGATGACCTCCACTATTAAGTCCCATAGTGCTCAGAGCCATTTGAACCATTTTGAACAGCATTCGTGGAGATGTTTTCCAACAGGATAACGCTCACCCACATACCGCTGTTATAACCCAATATGCTCTACAGTTTGTCGACTTGTCGCTTTGGCCTGCTCGCTCATCAAATCTGTCCCAATGGTATACCATCGGACGTCAAGTCCAGCTTCGTCCACAAACAGGGTATCGACCAAGTGGAACAGGCATGGAATTCCACCCCACAAGCTGACATCCGACACTTGTAAAATATAATTCATGCGTGTTTACATGCTTGTATTCAACTTTCTGGTGGTTACGTCGATTATTATTGTACCAGCACTTAAATGTGTTACCTAGACAAACGTATTCCCGAAAATTCATTTCTCTGCCTTAATTATCTTTTGGTGTTGCGTTTTTTTCCGTCAGTAGAGTTACAAATACAGTGGTTCACATCCACCAGCAAAGATTAGAGATTTTCCTGAGAAGTACTTGTCCTAAACCTGACATAATAACGCGACACCTCCTGCAAAATGCGGAAAGGGACCTTTAGATCAGATGAAACTGTACCTTAGACTGTAGCGCCCCTAACTGTTTTTGAAAGTGATCTGCAATGTGACTAACCACGTCGGCGAAGCGACATAGCACTATGGAACTTGGACCATACACAGAAAGACCTGCTACAGTGTGCTACAGAAAGTAACTGAAAGAAATATGCAGTGAGACTATCAGAAATGACATTTTTATTTAAAAATAACGGTTACATTGACGTCACACCCATTTATGACAGTCCCTTGGAAATTAAAAAAGGCGGGACACGGTTCTTAATAGGACGTCTGATCATCACGTATAGCAACGTGCTTCCACGGTTGCCACCAGGCAGGTAAGAAGTCCATGTGGTAGGACGTTTCATTCCTCCACCAGAGCGGTTAATGACTCCTAGATGGTCGTTCGCTCATCTGGACGCGCTGTAATACGTCTCCCCAACGCATCCCACACGTGTTCGACGGGATTTGAATCTGGCGGGCGGGTAGGCCAGTCTGTTCACCGAGTATCCTCTCCTTTCAAGAGTTTCTCCGCCTGCGCTGTAAGACGTGGTCGTCCATAAAAATGAAGTCAGAGCTGAACGTGTAACGATACTTTTATGTTAAGACAATAACATACACTCAGTCACTGGCTTCCGAAGCACAGCGTTAGTTTTATTTGTGATTATATTAATTCCAGTTCATAATTTCAGCTGGAATTATTCAAACTGTGCGCCACTGCTTTGTAACTGGAACGAATAACGCCATCTGTTAGTAGCGTGCCGGCCGGAGTAACCGAGCGGTTCTAGGCGCTACAGTTTGTAACCGCGTAACCGCTATGGTCGCTGGTTCGAATCCTGCCTCGGGCATGGATGTGTGTGATGTCCTTAGGTTAGCTAGGTTTAAGTAGTTCTAAGTTCTAGGGGACTGATGACCTCAGAAGTTAAGTCCATTTGTGCTCAGAGCCATTTGAACCAGCCATCACGCTCCTAATGAAATTTCATACTTCTGTGCCCAAATAATCTGTAATGAAAGATTGTGAAAATAGTTAAAAATGAAGTCAGTTCCTTACACTGCATTTATTCCCTTTAGTTAGGGAAGGTAATTATACTGTTTATTATTTAAAAAGTAATCACCTTAACTCTTGATACCTTTATCCACTGTGAGACTAGACGATCAGTTCCTTCATGGAAAAATGTTTGCGGTTGTCTATGGGACCATGATTACACCCGGGCGTGCTGCTCTTCGTACCACGCAAAACATGGAAATCGCAAGGGGGGAGGTCGGGACTGTATGGAGCGTCTGTAAGAGCTTCCCAGAGAAACTACTGCAGCGCAGTTGAAAGAGAAGACACGCCAGCTCCGGGAAAGTGAAGACTACCTTTTCCATTGATTGCAAGGGCCCAGTGCTCATTGACTTTCTGGAACACGTCACCAAAACGAACGCACAGCGGTACATGGACACTATGCAAAAAACTGAAGCACGTCATCAAGTCTAGAGGGTCAAGGAAGTTGACGGAGGACAACATTCTGTCGCAGGATAATGCTCGCACGTACGTTACCAGGTTGTTGCCACTACGCTGTAAAATTTTCACTGGAAATCGCTTACAAATACTCCACACAGTGCCGATATCACGCCGTGAGATTTCCACATTTTTGGAGCTCTGAAGAAAGACGTGACGGTCGATTTGCTTTGGAAGAAGAGACGCTCACCTAGATACAACTATAGTTCCGTACGGAATTGGCAACGTTTTTCCATGAAGGTAATGACCGTCTTGTTTCACAATGGGATAAATGTATTAACAGTTATGGCGATTCCTTTTGAAATAATAAACAGTTTGCTTACTTTTTTTCATCAGTTCAGTCATTGTGAGCTGGAAGGGGTGATCTGCGATAATAAATTAGAAAAGATAAATTTCTTTGCCACGATCGCAAGTAATAACCTTTATTCTCGATAACCGGTTTCGGTAATCAGTCCTACCATCTTTAGGTCTCGACGGACATGTTACTGCATATTTCTTAAAATAGCAATGAAATGACACTTCCTCATGAATTGGCAGGTACGTAACAGACGAGAAGACTGATGCGTCGCTTCTAGTCTGTTACGTACCTGCCAATTCATGAGGAAGAGTACTTTCTCTGCTACTTTAAGAAATTTGTCTGTGGAGATCTAAAGATGGTAACACTGATTACCGAAACCGGATATCGACAATAAAGGTTACTGTTAGCCGTCTTGGCACACATGTTTATCTTCTCTAATTTTTTCCATCAGTCTCGTTCTCATTTGATTACCCCTTATACATTCACCAGTGTGTCCTGGATGGTACTAACGTAACAAGATCCGGTCCGAAAGATCCTTTTGTGTTCCTTATGGATACTGTTTCGCTTCAGAAACTCAAAGACGTGCTGTACAAGCAGTACATTTCAATAGACGACGGACGTAGCCCTGTGCGGGGAGAGTGATATATTGCCAGGCGCATTCTCGGCACAGACGTGCCCGGGCACGGAACGCCGGTAGCGGTTACAAGAGCTAATGCGCACACGGCAATTGTGAGGCGCCGCTGTCGGCTCCGCCGTCGTGAATTAAAACATGGCCGTCCTCGGTCTTCATCAGCGGTAATTAATTTGTTGCCCGCCTCGCGCGCCTGTCTGCCCCTCTGAAATGTTTCTTTTCCGTTCTCTGCGCGGCCCGGCAGTCCCGCCTCCGCGCCCGGAGCATAAAGAAGGCGCGCAGCGGGCGGGAGTCGCTCGCCGATTCAGTATGCGCGACGGCCTGCACAGAGCCGCCGAGAACAGTGCGCCGTGCCGGGGCAATGCGTCATAATCATAAAGTCATCGCCGGCGAGCAAATAACGGCGCGGCGCGCCGGAACGTGGGAAGCAGGGCCCGCCGAGCGGGCTGAGCTGCCTCCCAGGCGGTTTGCCGGCTCTCGGCCCGCCACCGAGGACTCCTGCACCACGTCACAAACCCTTCAGTTACACCCTGTCCAGCACTGGACATCCTATATGCCCACATCTGTCTGATGTAACCGGTGGGCGTTACTTACCCGGGTGATCAACCATGCAAACAGGTGGCAACATTCCATTTTTTGGGTGTTCATACTGATGATAAGCTTGAACTGGAAGAATCATTCCACTAAGCAGCATAAACTACTAAGGTCAGCAATGAGGCCGGCCGCTGTGACCGAGCGGTTCTGGGCGCTTCAGTCCGCAACCACTCTGCTGCTACGGTCGCAGGTTCTAATCCTGCCTCGGGCATGGATGTTAGGTTTAAGTAGTTCTAAGTTCTAGGGGGCTGATGACTTTAGAAGTTAAGTCCCATAGTGCTTAGAGCCATTTGAACCATGCAGCAATCATATCTCTTCCTCTAACTGCCAGTGTTTGGAGTCTACAAATCAACATCTTCGTTACTGCAGTGACTGCATTGATAAGAAGAATGATGCAGTGTTCTTTCGGACATGGATGCGTGCCCTAACAAACGGTTCAAATGGCTCTGAGCACTATGGGACTTAACTTCTAAGGTCATCAGTCCCCTAGAACTTAGAACTACTTAAACCTAACCAACCTAAGGACATCACACACATCCATGCCTGAGGCAGGATTCGAACCTGCGACTGTAGCGGTCGCGTGGTTCCAGACTGTAGTGCCTAGAACCGCTCGGCCACTTCGGCCGGTTTTTCCTAACAACAGAGGCACTTCATTATCATATTTATCTGCCAGTACCAGACAACAGCTTTCACTTAGAACGTCCTCCCCTGTACAGGAGTTACACAACGTGTGTACGAGTACAGGTTGTGATGCAAAAACTACGAAGTTTGGGTCTCGCCGTGAGTCGTGCACGGATAGCAAAATCAGCAATAAAAGAAACTCAGTGAAGTCTTCAACGATGATCTTGTAGGAGCGTCTTGTGACGTCCACCCAGACCAGATGAGGAGGACAAAATAAAGATGCGTTTCGTGTAAATCATTATCGCAACATATTTGGCACATTTACGCTTCTTAATTTCTTACATCAAAATTTTGTGGTTATCAGATAATTTAGACAGTGTTGAGCGTCCAGAAGTCAACAGTAAGAGTAACACAAGATCACCCACCACCGTATTGTAGGCGCCTCTTTAAACAATTGCACACTCTGAAAAGAATACTGATGTCCACATCTACAACAATAGATGACAAAAACGTGAGAAGTCCGAGAAGGACTCTCGCTCTGAGTTCATCTATCAGTTTTGACGAGTGAGTTTGTGAGTATCAAAATATATGCCATCCACGGCAGTATTTTTTGACTTCACTGACTTAGACACACCACAGGACCGTAGACCTTAGCATTTGATATAAATTTCAACTTGGTACCTCTATCCAGATCTGACAATAAGGGGTTCTAACAGGTGGACACACAGATCAACAGACAACAAATGTCAAAAAATATATTTTGTATCATACAACTACAAATTAGCTATTTTCCGATATGTTTCTTTACTTGTACTTGATATTTGTCATAAATTTCAGTTGCGTACCTCTATCCGTTTCTGAGACAAATGGTTCTTAATAGACGGATAACCAGACAGACAACGAAGATCTTCTGTCAATGTACACGACTGTCTTAAAGGAAGAATTATTTACTCATGGCGGCCGGTGCTTTCACCATCTTAGGAGATGAACTCCAAGAAGTCCTGCCGTGAAGCAGCACCTTACACCTTATTACCGGGAGCTGGAAGTGGCCGATGAGAATGCCTACATTTCGCCTCTGATTCTGACTGGCTCGTATGCCTGAAGATCAAACAACTTCGTACAGCTGGTGTGCTCTCTGTGGTGGAGGTGATATTCTCGTCTTGTTCTTCTGAAGTCAGAAGAGAACATCCGTCGTGATCAGCCAAATTATTTCTTGCAGTGCGGAGGACTTGATCATTCCCGAACGCGGACCTAGAACTCTGATTAGGCATTTTTCTGCTTTCCACGACTGGGTGTTGTGGGTTATTGAGAGCATAATTGTTTGCTAAAAAAGAAAAATTTCCGAACAGAGCATGGAGCCACTAGCTAGCCACCTAGCTGGATAAAAGTGACTGGCTTGGCTAGGATTAAGTCATTCCAATAATGTTCATTTGCTTCCATCCCAATTGGAGAATGATGTTTCTCTGTGGTTCTTTGCCTACGACTTCGAACTGTATTCCTGTTCTGTTGTTCTGACTATCGCTAAAAATGTTTCAAGTGGTTCAAATGGCTCTAAGCACTATGGGACTTGACATCTGAGGTCATGACTCCCCTACACTTACAACTACTTAAACCTAACTAATCTAAGGACATCAATCACATCCAAGCCCGAGGCAGGATTCGAACCTGCGACCGTAGCAGCAGCGCGGTTCCGGACTGAAGCGCCTAGAACCGCACGGCCACAGCGGCCGGCCTGATTATCGCCTGGAATTGCTACTATCCTATTAAACTGTTAGCGGAATGCATATTTTAATGCAGTGGTCGGTTCACAGAATCTCACATGAAAGTAGTTACAGAGCTAAATCCGGATCGGCCAGTTTACGTTTCCTATTAAAGTCGTGGAGTAGAACATCGCTCAGATTGTCTCACGCGTTACACATCACCACGAGTACCTACGTCGATTCTGCTACGGGCCTCGACGCTACAGAAACTCCGACACACAGAGAACAGGATCGTTTCACAACTTGCGGTGTATGTCCCTATAAAATATGTGTTGACGTAAAACTGTTCATCTAATGATATTGCTTCGTAGATAGTCAACGGTCGTTTCACAAGACGTGAAAATATTTGTATTCATTTACGCGACATGTGATGGTGTATTTCTTTCAGATATCTAGAACATTCAGAAAAATCCATTTCAGTTTCAAAGAAAAGACAACTTCTCCATTTATCCAAGAGTCAAGAGCTATATAGTCACTACAGGTAACACCTAATGTGCGTTTATACGTTGTGTCCGATACCAACAGTAGCTCGCATTTGAAACCTGCACAGATAGCGCCGTGGCATGGAGGCACTCATGCGTCAGCCACACACAGTCAGCGACGAGATAAGCGGCAGACAGCAGCACGTAATGTGAACAAGCGTTCAGCAATCTGCAGCGTTGCTGTTGGATGAAACGACGAGGGGACGTTGCCACTTAAGATACAATCTTGGCTGATACGTGCTGACAGGACCAATGCCGCCTATGTGCCGGAGAACAAAATTCGCTCTTCAGTTTTTTGCAAGCAGCATGGTGCCGAAGCTTCGCACCCCTGAATTGCACATGGAAGTCTAAATTTACTCATAGCTTCTGTTATCGTGACAAGTCGCGAGTGTCGGCGACAACACGCGAAATTTAATCTCTATGCCAATTATATCCATCATTTATGAGCTAAAAATGGCTTATTAGACTCTCGTAGTGATGATTTCATTGAACTGACGAGTCACCTATAGTATTCTTCACGTTTTTTTATGGTTGCTTGTCCACTACGTGCTAGACACTTTGCCATAGTTCTTTGGAAATTGTTACTCCTGTCACTCAATACGATGAAAACCAAAATATGAAAAGATAGATTTCACAATCCGCTGATGAATGGTATATACCGATTTTCTTGGCATCTTTGTGTAAGCTGACGAAATGCACACCGGAAGAACTTTCTATTGTATTAACGGCCATATTATTATGTGTGTGTTAAAGACAAGTGAATAATGGTGAAGATTTGACACAAAGATCGAGAAAATAAAGTGAAGGCAGTGCACTGAAATGCAGAGAAAAGGACTTTCCGGCACAACTTAACGAAAAGGAGCGATGGGTTGATAGAACTCGTCGTGAGGCATCAATGAACCATTAGTTTGGTAATGAAGGGAAGTGTGGTTGGTAAAATTTGCAGACGGTGATCACGACTCGTCTACAGCAAGCATGTTTAAGTGGATGTAGTTTGCAGTAGTTACGCTTTAGGGACAACGGTACTGCTGAAGCAGTCGGTTTTCGGTTATAGCGATTTTTTCAACATTAGTTGAACATGGTTGTTAAAACCCCTCTAAAGAACCAGTTTCTGAGATAACCGATTTTTATTGTTCTGTTCCTATTATTTCCTGTCGTAAAAATAGAAATCGAACAAAAATTGAAGAATTTTGACTATCTCAGTTTCGAGATAGATAGAATCAAAATATTAAATTAAATAGGCAAAACAAAAGAAACCTTAGTCCGTCCGTCATTTGCTGCTTCTCTCGAAAAGTGGTACGTGGCTGAGTATTACAAAAATCACCAGTATCCTCCGATTGATCCTCATTTTTTGAGACTCTGCCCAATAATCATGTTGTAGTCGGGAATCGTACCACTGTTTGGGCATTACAAATAGTCAGTGCTAAAAGTTGAGCACTGAGGTTGAAGAACTCTGTTTTTTCCTGTTAATTTGTCCGTTTTCGAGGGCTGCAAGGCATGTTATGTAGACACAGGCACCAGAGCAGCTACTTTCTATTGTTATTGTACGCCATGAACGAATTACTGTTGAACTTTTAAGTTATTAGTGTTACCGTAATTTCGTTCTTCTTATTTTATAGAAACGGAAGACAAATGTGTAATCTTTTAAAGCAAATGAAGCATTTTTACTTCATTTCTACTTCACTCCGTAAAAATATTTCCGGACCATGGTTGGTGCCGTTCTGCAATACAACAGACGTCCGGTAACGATAGCGAGAATCTACCGTACAGACCAAGTGGGGGCAAGTCTCGTACACTGCACGTACACGCGTACCGTAAAAGCTACGAAGCCACGAAACACTGCCACGGGGATGCTTTGTCTCAGCAATGCTGTGCCATTTCCTATGCCAAGTGTTTGTTGGTCCTTTATGTCGGCATTTTTATTGAAATAGCCCTGTCTGTTTTCCTCATTGTGTACAATAACGGAATATTTCAAACCAGAGCGAATGTTACGAATAAAAACTACTTGTTTTTTTTTTAAATTGAAAACGAATAATTTCAACATCGGTGATATGGGTTATAGATATTTCGGATTTTACTCGATTATTAGTGAAAAAAAAAGGCAGCGTGGAGAGTTGCATCATATCAGCCCTCTGGCGGAATTCCACAACAAAAATAGCACCAGCAAGAATAAATTCACATTATGTGCATATCATAAGGCAAGTAGACATACAAGAAAACGGAAAATGGCTCTCTTATATTGTTACAATCTACGGGATGACTTTATTGCGATACAAAGCGAAACATAATTATTAGTCATAAAATTAATATATCCTCATCCCTTAGTCACTGTTAAGGAATAACGCATCATTGCTTCAAAAGTTACATCTGCTTGTAAACGCTAAACACTTATTCCAAAATCATTTGAAACCATACTGACTTACTCTGGTTTTCGGCACACGCCTAAAAAACGCGAAATACTGAAGTTGCATCACCTTTTCACATGGCGTATAAACAAGTCAGCATCTCTTTTTGAGAGAAATGCTTAGCGTGGCTGTTTCAGCGAGATGGGGTGCTGTATGATGCCGTACATCGAGCTATTGTTGAAACTCGTGTCCGGATAATTTGCGCGCTTTGGCCTACGGTTCGCCGGCTGCCGGCAGCATTGCAGCTTAAGATGTACGGCGGCAGAGATAAGCGCCAGCAGGCGCCTGTTGACAGAACAAGTGTGTCCAAGGCGGGGCGCGCTTGTACGTGTAAGCAGCGATATCGCAGGCCTCTGGTACGGGAGCCGCGCCGCTCCTCTGCAAGGGCAGTTGCGCTGCTTTCATGTCTCGTACTGCCGCAGCCCAGGTTTTCGCCGAATACATTTTTTGACCAAACCTATAGCGATATGAATAAACAGGAAGGTTTCAGAGTAGCAGTCACACTGACCGCATGGAGCGTAGAAACAACAGCAGTGAGAGCCAATAACGTTCTAGTCCGTGTTGTTGGCGGAGTCGTAATGGGGTGTCTTTCAGGCAGTTAACTGTTATGAAGGCTTCACTACTTCTAAACATACAGAAATCACATCGACTCTGTTTTACAGTGGCATGAAGGCGCGATGAATCCTCATATTCCAGTATGAATGAGGCAATGACAGAATATGACTTCCAGCATACTGCAAGCATCATTTTTCGACATAGTCTCCCTATTATTCCACACACTTCCTCTAGTGTGTAGGAAGCGCACGGATTCCTCTGGAAAAAGAGTCTTTTGGTCAAGTGCACAGCTACTCGTGCACCGCCTCATGCACTTCATCGGAACGACGTTTCTTTCCTTCCATACACTCTCTTAGTGGTACAAAAATGTTGTTATCACTCGGCGAGATGACTGGTGAGTATGATGGATGTGGCAGAGTATCGAATAGCAGGTCTCGATGCTGCCGTGCCATCCAACTTGTAAACACATTGCAAAACTTAAAAAATTGCTCTGAGCACTATGGGACTTAACTGCTGTGGTCATCAGTCCCCTAGAACTTAGAACTACTTAAACCTAACTAACCTAAGGACGTCACACACATCCATGCCCGAGGCAGGATTCGAACCTGCGACCGTAGCAGTCTCACGGTTCCGGACTGCGCGCCTAGAACCGCGAGACCACCGTGGCCGGCTTGCAAAACTTAAGCACCTCATGAATGATATGGCGTGGTGAACCTTGACTAATGTTCGGATTTGGGACTATTTTATTCTCTGTCAGTCAGCGACTTCAATGACAATGGTTTCCAGTGGTGCAGTGCTTAACATACTGGACTCACATTCGGGAGGACAACGCTTCAAATTCGCTTCCTGCCATACAGATTTAGGTTTTTAGGGATTTCCCTAAATCGCCCCATGAAGATGCCGGGGAAAATCCTTGGAAAGGGCCCGACTGATTTCTTCCGCCGCCGTTGACACCACCAGAGGTTGTGCTCTGCCTCTAATGACTTAGACGTCGACGGGACGTTGAACCCAGTCTTCCTTCTTTCCTTTCTTCATTCACAATGGCTTCAACTGCTCCAGTAAACTCTAGTGTCAGAACGCAGTGTGCCTGACTCACTCGTACGCTTACTGCAGTGAAAGACATGCATCACCATATTGGTCCTTCATTCACCGATGGATATGAATAGGTTTCGTACCTTCACTGCTCAGAAGACGTAGGACAAAACGCTCTGCTTACTTGGTGCATGTCGCAAACGGGGCAACTATTTTGAACTGGTATTGTGGCTGCAGTTCGATGTAGTATTCTGTCGCCTGTAGGGCATTCCTTACGCTACTGGTAACAGTACTGCCAACTTCAGAGAAATGGTGCAAAATGCTGATTTTCGCCACGCCAGTTATCCCTTGATATTTTATCTCTCGTTCCTGTCATCCTCCACCTTCAGTGTCTTCCATATATCTCTATACTGGCTGATTCTGTGGAGAACATCCTTATTTTTACGGTTGCCGTACCTCGGTCGGTGAAAACGGAACGGTTGTAGGATCACTTTGTTGTCCGTCTGTCTATGTGTCTGTCTAATTGTTCAAAACATTTTTCTCAAGAACGGGTTTACGAATACCAAGTTGAAATTTATGTCACGTAGTAAAGTCTGCAGTCCCTTGTAGATGTACAATGATGAAGCTTCTAAGTCAATACCTTCAAAAGCTACGGCCATTTATGTCACGGCCATTTATTTTCGCACGAAGCAAGCTTTCATACTACAACCAAAGGAAAACATGCGAAAATTTTTCATTTGTAATTATTTCACACGAAAAAAATCATTTCTTGTCGTTTGCTATCAGACTGTCCTTATCTCCGTCCGTCTGTTAAGATCGCCTTTCGTCAGGCACGGTTAGTCGAAATTGCTTACAGAACTTCACCGCCGGTGACCTCCCGTGTCTCCAGAGCTGACACCTTGTGACTTTTACCTGTGAAGTTACGTGCAAGAACGCGGTTTCACCCCCCCCCCCCCCCCCCCCCCGATGCCTGATGCTCTTGAAAGTCTGCGACATTGCACTGTTGAATCTGTGAATTCTATAACGAGAGACGAGCTTCTTCGTATGTGGTAGAAAATGAGCCACCGTTTTGATATTTGTCTTGTAACACATGGTGCTCACATAGAATGTATAAAAATTTAAGCTTTTCTCTTTCCAAGAACGTTGGAATTGTGTATGTGTTTTGCAGTTTGGAAGCAGTAAATGTTTGAAAAGTCTTCCTTCTTTTCGAATAGCCATATATTTTGATACTGACGAAGTGACTCATTAAGGGGTACTTCCCCTTGATTTAAAATCATGAAATCTGACAATAACACAGTTTTTACGGTACAAGTAGAGTACAAAATTAGAAAATTGTTGATTTGTATTTCTAACACACGAAAAAAATATGTTTCGACATTTGTTAGGTGACGTCAAATTTGAAAATAGAACGTCCTCGAAAGTCTTCGAATCTCTGGAACCGACGTCTTGCCAGTATCAGTGTCGATAACAGAGAAAATTCGCCGAAACCCTCGATTCCAGGATAAACTTTCTACATAGATAGCGACAATTATTGAACTATATGAGAAAAAACGTAAGTTAGCTACTTACTACGACCTGCACACACTTCATTCAACATGTAAACGTCTCTACAAATATTCGGATCTAGGTTATGACGTGTTCTTAATGCCTGCCATCATTGTTGATGATGTGGCGCAGACGAATAGCGAAATTCTGCGTGATCCGCTGAAGTGTCGGAACATGGACGCTGTCGATGACTTCCTGAATGGCTGTTCTCAGCTCAGCAATGGTTTTGGGGTTATTTCTGTACATCTTGTCTTTATCATAGTCCCACAAAAAGGAGTCACACGTATTCAGATCCGGAGAATGTGGTGGCCAATTGCCGTGGGTACCCCAGAGCCAGAATGCGGTTCCAGGACATCAGACACTCCCCTGATTCTATGGGGTCGAGCTCAGTCTTGCATGGACCACATCTTGTTGAAACCAGGGTCACTTGGGATAATGGGGATGAAATCATCTTCCAAAACCTTTACGAACCGTTCGGTAATGAAGGAATATCGTACCGATTATTCCGTGACTGGACACTACACAACACAGTCGCCCGTTGAGGGTAAAGAGACTTCTCGGTCGCGAAATGCGGGTTCTTGGTTCTCAGAATACTTATCAACGAACACATCCAAACGAAAGTGGACTTCGTTGCTAAACCAAACCATACAGCGCAGCCGCGCGGGGTAGACGCGCGGTCTAGGCGCCTTGTCACGGTCCGTGCGGCTCCCCCTGTCGGAGGTTCGAGTACTCCCTGGGGCACGGTTGTATGTGTTGTCCATAGCGTAAGTTAGTTTAAGTTAGATTAAGTACTATGTAGGCTTAGGGACCGATGACCTCAGCTGTTCGGTCCTATAAGACCTTACCATAAATTTCCAATTTTTTTTGCATACAGCGCATGCCAATTCCCATCATACCCCGCGGCCAACCGTTCAGTTTGAACGTCCTAACGCAAACCGTTCAGAAATTATGACGTTTTTATTTCATGTAGTTCAATAACCGTCACCCTGTTTGCAGGCAACCCCCAGTGCGCGAATGCTACTCGAACATGACCACTATTTCATTTTAGTAGCCCCTTTAGTTTTCAGCAGCCTGCTGTATAACGATGTCACAAACGCTTCAAGATTTTTCTTTTCTTATTTCCGCACAATACGAGCATAAATTACTCTTAGTTTTGTCACCACATCCATTTCACGAAATATATGTAGTACAAAGCATTATGTGAAGTGTAAAATCTCCTGTATTATTAGGTAGCGTCATGCTGCTGTTCGGACTTCTTTTCCGATATTCGACCCTTCGTCGCCATTACTGGTATCTTCTTCAGGAAGTTTCTAGCAAGAGAGCAGTTGAAACGTCGAATATCGAGGAAGGAGTTCGAAGAGAAACAGGATGCGACCTAACAGGTCAGGAGACGTTACTTTCAGTAACGACAGGTAGACAAGCTTGCAGACTTACACAGGCATTACGTTGCCTGACCCCTCTGGCGACGTTCTGTCTCAATGATTCGACGCTGATGCGCAACGTCTCTCTTTTATGAGTACTGGAGCTGTGTCCAGCTTGTGTCCTGCACGGTGCTGGCAGTTGACGCGAGTCCTCTGTTACGCTACGGGACACGGACGACACGTGATGTCCACGTGGGGGAGGCCTCGTAGAGAACGACGCCATCGGACGCAGGCAGGCGCCACTCGGCGGCCGATATAACGGCCGGGCAGTAAACACGTGTCCGTTATGGGCGGCAAGCCGGACGCCGCAGGGCCGCGAGGGGCGCCGGGGGTCTGCGGATAAGGGCAGTTACCCCGGACCCACGCGCCGTGTTTGAGATTCCCGGCGTGGCGCGGACACTTCCCACAAAAATCCCTGCTACCGACAGATCTGCTCTGACACAGAGGAGTCCCCAAAGTCGTCACTGGAACAGAGCATTAAGTGTGGTCGCAGATATACGGGATCGGTGTTGTCCTCCAGCAGGTATCGTAAACTTCAGATGACGTCAACAGTCGTCATACAGTGTTTATAGCCAGAGCTTATAAACTGACTGCAAATGGACTGCGTATATTACTCGAAAAGACATAAAATCTCATGTTTATATATTAGAGATTCTAGGTAGCTTGCGAATTCATGTACTGCGTTCTCAAAATACAGAGGGGGCAATGCATGGCATAGCTAACGAAACAATAATTCATTTACAACAAAGCACACCATCTATTGAATTACACCTACGGCTCTTTTATTCTTTTTCATGTCGCCAAGAAGTGATTTTTTATGTTTGGTACGGATTCGAAAGTTTCATTTCCACTACGGACCAGATAATTTTGCATTCCTTTTATGAACTAACATACGTTACTTACAGCAACTGGCAAAAACCCATTACTGGCTAAAATTGTTTCCGTAATTGTTTGGCATGTCTAAATGAGGTCCCTATCAGGAGCCTGAAGAGGTACACGTGTAGATTACACAACACGTTTTAGTGCTGCGTGTCTGGTTGTCTCTCGACCTTCGTTCACTTGATAGTAGCTCCACTGATATTCTAGAAACACCTTGCGGAGGGGAAACAAGCAAAAACTCGAAAACAACGCATGTTAATCGCACAGCCAAAATATATTAAATAGAGGAGGTATTGGGTTGGTGCATAGGTTTTTAGCGTTTTCCATAAATTCAATAAATTCAACAGATACATGTAACAGAAACTTTAATCATCAATAATATATTCTCCTTCACTGTTTACAAGAGCCTGCCAACCCTGGGTAACATCTCGATTCAACGACTATAGAAATCACTGGTTATGAGGCGAAGAATTCGTCGAACTATGTTCAGAACGCTTTTTCAATCCGGAAAGGAAGCTCCTTGAAGGTTGTTGGCCGGTAAACTGAGGGCGCAAAATCAGGAGAGTAAATCTGAGGCATAATTTCTTCCCAACCCAATTCCTTTTTGTCAAAAAAAGAAAAAATGGTTCAAATCGCTCTAAGCACTATAGGACTTAACTTCTGAGGTGATCAGCCCCTAGAACTTAGAACTGCTTAAACCTAACTAACCTAACGACATCACATACATCTATGCCCGAGGCAGGATTCGAACCTGCGACAGTAGCGGTCGCGCAGTTCCAGGCGGTAGCGCCTAGAACCGCTCGGCCACCTTGGCCAGCGCTTTTTGTCAGTCTAACAAAATACAGACGGGCGTTATCGAGAAGTGGCATCATTTCAACAGTCTGCCTGATAGTTGTTCCAGGAATGAGTCTGCAAGACTTCTAAGTTGTTGACTATAAATGTCAGCATTGATGATTACACCTCAGGAAAGCAATTCTTAGTACAACATACCGTCGCTGCTCCACCAGATTCAGATTATCTTTAGTGGGTGCGCGCAGGTCTTTGTACAGGGAGTTGCTGCTTTATTTCTGCTCAACCAATCCTCTCTTTCCCTGAGGTTAATATAAACATACGATTTACTTTAACGATACAAGACAGAACCGTCGCTGTTGTGCACGAGGCAACTGATGAAGGGCAAGCAGAGATGCATATATGGTAACACCCAATTTTGAACGTTCCCTATTGCATTCAAATGTTTGACAATGGTGGAATGCTCACAGTTCATCACATTTGCCAGTTATCAAGTACACTGAGTGGATCATAGTGGATTAATGCGTGAAATGGTCTTCATCAAACGTCGAAGGTCTTCCAGAACGTGGAGATTCACTAATGTTAAAACGATCCTCCTCAAAACGAGAAAATTTTTTTTTATTGACGCGCTCTGTCCAGTGGCATTATCCTCACACATAGCGCAAATGTTGCAGGCTGCCTCCGCTTCCGTCACCTCTCTACTGAACTCATACAGAGGAATATGTCGGAAAGGTCCCGATTTCTCTACTTGGCACTCCATTTTATATCGTCCACAGCTCCACTGACTATCTCCAAATAAAAAAAGTGACAATACATTAACTCAGATAGTAACACTGAAGCACAAATAGAAAATGACAATCTGTAAATGAACTTATAGCAACCGAAATCAAACACGCAGCACTGAAACGCTTCGAACTTATGTATCAATCTAATACATTATCAAACAAGTATACTACTTGCCGGTTTCTGTTAATGTGTTTCTCTGCTAACTCACCGCTATCTGTGGTAACAGGCAAGATGCAGGGCTACTTAGTGCACATTCCGGAGAAAAATGCTTGTTAAGAGGGAAGTTGTTGTCTGTGATGCTTTGCTGAAAGAGGTAAGTGGTTAAAAAGCAGTTGTCAAATCATAGATACTTCCTTCGAATATCAACAGTGGCCGGTCCAAAATGGAGGTATACCACGATCAACAGTTTTGTATACGCTGCTGTCTGGCTCAGACTCTGCGCGGAGCCTTTACACAACTTTGGTTCATATTGTGCCAGAGCGTAGAGCTGTCTGGATGTTGAAACTTTGTTTCACCATTGCAATTGGCGTATCAGACTAGGTTTCTGAGATTGGCAGTGGAAAAATAAAAGCATTGTCATCAGCTCATGCAGAAGCATGGTATGTCATTTTGATAGGTGACCGTGGACTATTCTTTAATGCTGACGTAGAATCCTTTGTTTTGAAGTGAGAGACGAGTATTAGACGTGTGTATGTTTATGAGTTACGCGAATGACTGTTTTCAGTACTTCTGAAGCTTATCCTTGTGTTTCGTGCCAGTTTGTATACATGAATGTCGAAACTGAAGATAGCGAAAGGGGGACATCTTTTTCTGATATCTAGTCTTCTTCTCTTCTTGGAAATAGAGCGGACAAAGAAACAAGTGCCAAGGATTGTAAAGGGCAGTGAATTTTTATAGCAAGAAGAAGCTACTGAAGATCAAGAAGAGGAAGGATAAAAGTCATGAAAATCTATGTTTGAAGCTCAGCATTATTTGTGTGCGAAACACGAACAGTGGGACGACAGAAATGAAACAATTATAAGTTTTTTAAGTATGGTGTTACAGCCGAACGCTGAAGGTGAATTGCGCTAGTCAAGTAACAAATGAAATTATTCTGTAACAGGTGACGACAAGAAATACGTAGTAAATAACGTATTACATCTAAGAGATGGACAGATACATATAATGGCACGAGTCGTTGCTCAAAACAGTACAGTGCAGCCCACTGCCTGTACTAATTCGTTTAGTGCATATAGAAGGGAACAGACTTGAAGGAAAAGTATCGTAACAATAAACAATCATGTGACAAAATGATTAGCTGGGGCAGACATTTTCAGCTCAGTGGCGCAGTTAATATGTGGAGTAAATGCTTGTGGTGTGATGCCATGGTGATTATGTGATGCAGATGCTTCCAGTGTAATGGCATGGTGATTATGTAGTGCAGATGCTTCCAGTGTGATGGTACAGCGATTATTTTGTGAAGGTGCTTCCAAGGTGATGGCAGGGTGATTTTGTGGTGCAGACATTTCCAGTGTGGACTCATGGTGATTATGTGGGATAGATGCTACCAGTGTCATAGCATGTTGCTTACGTGGGGCAAATGCTTCCAGTGCGACGAAATGTTGGTTTTGTGGTGTAGACACTTCTAGTGCGATCATATCGTGAATACGAGGGTAGTTGCTTACAGTGTGATATCATTGTGATTATGTGGAGCTGACGCTTCCAGTGTGATAAAAAAAAGTTTGAATGACAAAGAAAAGTATCAGACTACCTCTCAGTGAAGGACTAGGAATCGCAAGAGAAGTGGAAACGTTACTGTCAAAGGTGGACATTTCACAAATCGCAATTGAGGCGATAGTGGAAAATATGGAAACTAGTCACGGATCAGTTTTCAACGTATTCCGCGATGTTTTGAACGTGACAAAGGCTGCAGCCTGCTGGATTCCGCAACTGCTCATATCCGTTCAGAAAGTCCGCCGAACCGAGGAAATGTTGCAGCTGTGTCAGGTGAGTCGAGATGATTTCTTATCGGCGTAATCACAGTGGACGAGTGCCGAATGTATCACTATAGTCAACAACCTCCCTGCCGCCTCCTCTCAAGACAAGGAATCAAAATGAGGAGTGGAAACATACGGATTCACCACGACTGAAAAACACTTACATCCAGCTATCATCATACAAGATGATACTGATGATAGTCGAGGGTCCAGCCGCAGTGACCGAGCGGTTCTAGGCGCTTCAGTCCGGAGCCGCGCGACTGCTACGGTCGCAGGTTCGAATCCTGCCTCGGGCATGGGTGTGTGTGATGTCCTTAGGTTAGTTAGGTTTAAGTAGTTCTAAGTCCTAGGGGACTGATGATCTCAGATGTTATGTCGCATTGTGCTCAGAGCCATTTGAACCATAGTGGTGGGAGGGGGGGGGGGGGGAGGGAAGGGGGGATGGCCGGTCTGGCACAGTGTGGTGATATGATGCTAGCAGATTAAGATCTCCAGGGGCAAACTGACACTAACATGCTGCCGAAGTCTCTTTACGAGGTTGTGGGACACTGTCTACATGAAAGGGCAAACCTAATTTTGCTTCTGTCTCGTATTCTCCTGACGTGGCACCCAGTGACTTCTTCCCTTTGCCTGGGGAACCATAACAAGGAGTACGGGAACGCATCCAGAATTCTGACGAGGTGGCTTTGGAGATGGAACATTTCCTGAACAGATTTCTAAAACAAAGGTTTCTGCCTAATCACCCATCGTTTGATGTGCCACATTGAAGGATGAATACACAGATAAGAGCTAAAACAAAGTAGTTTGATACTCGAGACTTAATTTGTTCGAAGTGATAATAAAATTTTGCGACTACCTCCCGTACTTCCAACTTCGGTTCTTCGAAAGACTATAGTTACGTGAAATACTCCGAGCATGCACATGCTTCCGGACGCTAGGAGGTCTGCTGGACGGAGCGCGTGGCAACATCACGGTCAGTTCGGGAGCGGTGCGCAGAGCGTGGCGGTGGACAGGCGGCGGCGGCGGAGGCGGCGGTGGCTGTCCGCAGGCGGGGCAGCAGGTGGCGCGTAATGGCCGTGCGGCCGTCCGCAGCAGCGGGCCGGCAGAGTGCGGCCGTGGCGCCTGCGGTCGGCCGCGCCGCACCGCCAGGTGGCCGCCCACGCCGCAACACTGCGCCACCCCGCCGTCCTGTCCTGTCCTCCCCAACGCGCCCCGCCAAGGGGTGTCGAGGGGCGGCTCAGCACTGTACGTGCGTCTGCGAGGGCACTGCGGCACCGCGCTTCTAATCTCCATCTTCCGCAACTGTCAGGACCTACAATACTTTCCGGCTTTATCTTCACCAACGGGGTAGAAAGTGTTTATAATAATGGTAATGTTTCCCCAGGTAGATTATGCCCTGCTATACTGGCTTCTTCGTGGAGAACTAAACTGGTTTTTGATTTTCCAGTACTGAGCATTCGTATCATATACGCTACTGGCCATCAAAATTGTTACACCACGAAGATGATGTGCTACAAAATTTAACCGACAGGAAGAAGATGCTGTGATATGGAAATAATTAGCTTTTCAGAGCATTCATACAAGGCTGGCACCGGGGGCGACACCTACAACGTGCTGACATGAGGAAAGTTTCCAACCGATTTCTCATACACAACAACAGCAGTTGACCGGCGTTGCCTGGTGAAACGTTGTTGTGATGCCTCGTGTTACGAGGTGAAATGAGTAGCGTCACGTTTCCGACTTTGATAAAGGTCGGATTGTAGCCTATCGCGATTGCGGTTTATCGTACCGCCACATTGGTGCTCGTGTTGGTCGAGATCCAATGACTGTCAGAAGAATATGGAATAGATGGGTTCAGGAGGGTAATACGGAACGCCGTGCTGAATCCCAACGGCCTCATATCACTAGCAGTCGAGATGACACGCATCTTATCCGCATGGCTGTAACGGATGGTGCAGCCACGTCTCGATCCCTGAGTCAACCGATGGGGGCGTTCCGTCCTTGCACGATCTGTTTTCGGCCGCAGCGATGTCGGAGATTTGATGTTTTAGCAGATTTCCGATATTCACGGTGCACTCGTGAAATGGTCGTACGGGAAAATCCCGGCTTCATCGCTACCTCGGAGATGCTGTATCCTATCGCTCGTGCTCCGACTACAGCACCACGTCCAAACTCACTCACATCTTAATTACCTGCCATTGTAACAGCAATAACCCATGTAACAACTGCAGCAGACACTTATTGTCTTATATAGGCGTTGCCGATCGCAACGCCATATTCTGCCTATTTATATATCTCTGTATTTCTTCAGTGTAAGACTGTTCAGTGTCAATCAGTAATACCTACGTCTAAGTAGGGCGACAGCTCTCAACTTGGCTCAAAACTTTATTATAAAGATACAGCTGCCAGCCGAGAGCTGGCGTTAGTGTGAGGACATTTTTTTCTTTACGTTTTTAGTTCTTACTTGTAAACTGACAGACATTCTGTAAAACTGCAAACATTCAGAGTAAAACAGTAAAGCATGATTTGAAAAAGCACAGTTGTACATTCATAAAATTAGTTTTTCGTATCCTAAATTATGTAACAACTACTAACGCCACCTCTCTTCCAGTACCCACGTCGACGTAACAAATTTTTGAGATAATTCGACAGTTAACGCCCCACTGAGGCGTGAGTTTTATGATTGTCAGTGAATGTAGCTGTAGATGTTCTGCGTTTTGATGACTGAACTTTCAAAATTTTCTAGCGTAATAAGTTTTTTTCCTTCGCCGTCTCATAACTTATAACCTTTCAGTCTTATATTCATTTAATATTAATCGCAGATCTGATGATGGCAGTAACCGAAACGACCTTATAAATGAAGTAACATAGTCAGCAGTCTACACGTTTACATTCAAAAGACATCAACAGTGCCTGCGTACACACTCAGGAGATTTACTTCAGTTATTAACTCTTGTAATACATGGCAGTGGGGCGGCAGAACGTTGTGCCCCCCTTTTGAAAATATCTTTAATTAGGCAGTTATTTTATAGTCTAAAATTTTGAAAATATATGTTTTGTTTTAATGAATTCTTCTATCATATGTATAAATCTTTTTAATTTTTTCTGTTAAACATGATCCAACGTATTCAGTGCCTTTCAGATTCAGGACCTTACTTACACGTCAGTACCTCTTTAAAACGTATTTCTTTAAGTAAAAGTCAACAACAACTAATGGATTTTGCATTTTTAAATTTTTTGTAATGGTCATATGATGTTCTCAGCTTGATAGTATACGTTACTGAAAATGGGTAGATACTGCTAAGAGAGTTACAATGCATATTTTCTAGGTTCGGAACCCTAGTGATACATCAATACGTCTTTGAAAAATATGTTGTTTGTACAAGACGACAACAACCAACGAATTTAGTTTTTTTAAACTTGTTTCAGGATGGACATTAAGTACCCCCAATCCCCCGCCCAGTGATAATGTGTTCTGTGGAAAATGCCTTAGTAACGCTAGGTTTAATATCATTTCCTCGCTGCGCCTGCCTGCTCGTCTTGTTTTTTGTTTTCGACTGCAGAGATGAATGTGACGTCGTTCGAAGTTGATGGGCTTATCTTTCCCTGATCTTTCTAGACGTATAATGTCTGGGTACATTATACTGATTTCAAGGTCGAGTAATTTTTCTGTAACTGGCAGTGTCTTCCAGCATCTGGGTGTTATAAACTACTGAAGCTGGTGGCAGAAAGCAACACTTTCTAGAGAGCTTTTATGGCAGGGGGAGGAATTGGCGAATGAAGCTGCCTACTTTCTTCTCCATATTCTGACTAGCTGCTGTAGATAAATGTTAAATAATTTTGTGGGGCTGTTTGGAGCTCGCGAAATGAACGAGACTTCGGCAGCCTTCGTGGGAATTGAGTAGCAAGTCGTTGGCCCTTTAAGTCGCACTTGGTGTTTTAAGAGTTTAGCTATAGTCCTGAGCTTGTGATCCCTTAACAGTGTTACTTTTCGAGTACCGAAAGACTGCAAGAATCAGAAGGAAGTTCCCCCGAGCGGACGTGGAGTCTTGGCATTAGCAAGGTGGAGGGAGCGTTCACTCGATGGAGCTGACTTCGTGACTCTTAATGGAAGCAAATAAATTTCAATCGTTTTGTGGATATTTGAGTGGTGTGTTTCTGTGTGTCTGGTCACCTGTTGTCGCTGAACTGTTTTCCTGTTATGTTTCTGTGGAGATTATGGACGGAAGTCGTTAGCAGCCACCTTGAGCAGGTATGTGAACCATTAGGGGAATACATTTTCAAATACAGAGGTCGGATGTCGGAACCTTCCTGATAGTATTTAGACAGCCATTGACTTTGGGGTAGTGAGATGTTTAATCCTGCCTCGCTTGTCAATATGGTGCTGGAGCTTATTTAGATTGGTTTTATCTGAATATCAGAGCAGAGAACTGACCCGGGTCAGCTATTAAATGTTTCCGACTAAACCTGCGGTTCGGGACGTTCTGTAATTTGTCTCGCGTGCCGCACATCGCCTAAAGTGGAAGCCTTCTGGCCGCAACTGTGCTTTCGCGCAACGGCAAGAAAACTCAGAGCCACGTAAACGAGGAATATTTCACATCACATTTGACTCATTGGATCTAATTTTCATAATTTGTGATGGTGCTAACTGCGTCCCTATTTTTTTATACAAAGAGTAAAAATTTGCTCTGTGAGTAACTTAGAACTAGATATCCTTGGTGAAGCGAAGCAGCGTAAATCACAATATAAAGGAAAGTCGTCTGGTCCAGATTGTATAACAGGTCGGTTTCTTTGAAAGTATGATACAATAGCTACATCCTTAGCAATTTTATACGGCCGCTCCGTCTTCGAAATGTCCACACGTAAAGACTGGAAAGATGCACAAGTCACTCCAATACCGAAGGAAGAAAATAGGAGTAATCCGTTCAATTACAGACCCATGCCACTAAGGCTGAAATGCAATAGGATTCTAGAACATATACTGTTTTCGAGGATTATAAATTAATTCGGAGAAAACTATTTATTGACAGATTGTCACCACGGATTCAGAAAATATCGTTCTTGTGAAACACAAGTAGCTCTTTATTCTCGCGAAGTAGCAAGTGTTACCGATAAGTTTCGTCAAACTGATTGCATATTTTTAGACTTCCAGAACGCTTTTGACAACGCTCCTCATAAGCGACTTCTAATCAAATTACGTGCCTACGGAGTAGCGTTTCAGTTGTGCAGCTGCGTTCCTGATTTCCTGTCAGAAAAGTCACAATCCGTAGTAACGGACGGAAAGTCGTCGAGTAAAACAGAAGGCGTCCACACTCCACTGTTCCTGTTCTATGATTAAAATCAACTGCAAAAGTTTTAGACAAGATAGCTGTCTGCTGTGAAAAGTAGTGATAGTCCCTATAGTGAAAAGTGTGAAGTCATCCGCATGAGTAATAAAAGAAATCCTCTAAATTTCCGGGACACGATAAATCACATAAATCTAATGGCTGTATATGCAACTAAATACTTAAGGATTAGAATTACGACTAACGTACATTGGTACAATCACGTAGATAATGTGGGGAACGCGACTGCTATTTATTGGCAAAAAACTAAAGAGACCACATACACCACGCTTGTCCGCCTTTTTCTGGAGTAATGCTGTGCAGTGTGGAATCCGCATCACACAGTACTGACGGAGGACGTCGAAAAAGTCCACAGAAGGGGAGCGCGTTTCGTATTATAACAAAATAGGGTTAGAGTGGTAAGGATATGATACATGAATTGGAGTGGCAGTCATTAAAACAATGGCGTTTTTTGCTGCGGCTCATGAAATTTCAATGACCACTTTCTCCTCAGAATGTAAACATATTTTGTCCGTGTCACCCTTCATATGGAGAAATGATCTTCATAATCAAATAAGAAAAATCAAAGCTCACATAAAAGATTTAAGTGTTCGTTTTTCCCACGCGCTGTTGGAGAGTGAAACCGTAGAGAAGTAGCTTGAAGGTGGTTCGATAAACCCTCTGCCTGGCACTTAATTGCTAACTGCAGAGTACTCGTGTAGATGTACATGTAGAACTGACATATATGACTCAGTGGTTCGTTCTTGTCCACCAGCTGCGCATTTATTGGCGCGTACAACATGGAGCTCAGGGCACCGCCGACTGCTTTGCACTGGAGATTGCGAGGGTGACGTTGGAAAACTTAATACAAATGGCTTGATTAAAGCTAGATGTAATGTTAGTCCCACCATCCTCTCTGCACCCCAGTTGAATACCGTTGTCGAATGTAGAAAATTTCTTGCGTTTTCGCACTTTTCAGTATCATGTTAAGGTGAAAATTCCACCGGAGCTTGTTGCCATTGGATCCAAAAGCCGTTCGGTCCTATTTTACAAGTGCGAGTCTCTGGTAAGTGGTGCCTGTTAAATATTATTACTGAAAAGTAGCTAGTACAGACGCTTAGGCCATTTGCTCCAGGTATTAGAATACAATATCCATCGACAGACTGATTTGGCGCAGACATGCTGACAGCCGTTTATTCTCCGCGTGAACACATAGGGCATGTATATGTGGTGAAAGATTTTGCATTTAGAGAATTGAGTATGTTCATCGTGGGTATGTTAAACTGGATTGGAAACGAGACAGAGCCTTCTGACAGTGTCTCTTCGTGTCTACTTGATTATTTCGTGTTTCTGTGGACCACAATCCACCACTCAGTACTTGTAACAGCTTGTAGCAAAGCTGATTTTGGTGGGTCCACAACGTATTTCTTAAGAAAGAACGATATACCTGTACATTATCGTACGTATCAGCTATGTAGATGAACACTATATAAAATTTATTAGCTTCAGCGAGAAGCATTGGGAGATGAAAAATGAATCGTAGTGAATGTTATTGAATGGTAATGTATAATTTCTAAGCATATATATATACTCAAACTGATAGGTGATTGACGAATAAGAACTTAAACTGAGCTCAAACTGAACTGCCGGCCACGGTGGTCTCGCAGTTCTAGGCGCGCAGTCCGGAACCGCGCGACTTCTACGGTCGCAGGTTCGAATCCTGCCTCGGGCATGGATGTGTGTGATGTCCTTAGGTTAGTTAGGTTTAAGTAGTTCTAAGTTCTAGGGGACTGATGACCACAGCTGTTAAGTCCCATAGTGCTCAGAGCCATTTGAACCATTTTTTTTTTTTTTCAAACTGAACTCTTTCGCGTAGATAGTTGCGCAACAGAAAGACTGCGTTACGTAGCCTCAGACTACATGCATGACACACAACCACGCTTAAGGTTCCAATGGCTCTGAGCACTATGAGACTTAACTTCTGAGGTCATCAGGCCCCTAGAACTTAGAACTACTTACACCTAACTAACCTAAGGACATCACACATATCCATGCCCGAGGCAGGATTCGAACCTGCGACCGTAGAGGTCGCGCGGTTCCAGACTGTAGCTCCTAGAACCGTTCAGACACTCCGGTCGGCCACGCTTAAGGCTAAGATTCTAACACGAAGAGAGATCTGAAAAAGACTAGCAGACAAAAGTTATGTAGTGTGCAGGTTTTGGGTGAAAATGTCAAATAGGCAGACCTTGTCAGCGGACGCGCTGCCTTGGTGTGAACCCGCTGGCGGATGGAAAGGTACCTACTCATCTGGAAGAGTACCTGCGCGCTCTTGTTTAAAAGGAAAAAAATCCACTTAGCCGTATGCCTGACGTGCAAGTAGGGTCTCTCTTGTAGAACAGTTCCTGACGAGCACGAGCTAACAGCGTTAAAGTAATCCAATTGAATGGCTCGGATTCCGCCTGCTAATGGAGTAGAGGAGCACGTAACGTGATTCGTGTACATGCGATTAGCTGATTGAATGTACGCTTGCCGCTGCGACCAGGCCGAGCAGATGTTCCCACCCCCGGCGGCTCTGTGCCACCGGCCTCGGAGGCCACTGTTTGCTCCACTCGATTGATTTCCCTATACGCACTCCACTTGATTATCAGCCCTATCTTCGGAGTGTTTGGTTCAGCACTGCTTGCTTTTCGCGCTAGCCGACAGCTGATTCTGCTTCAGGTACAAATTATTTTCTTTTGTAGTCGGAAACACAGTATTCCTAACACAACAATGAACAGAACAGACTACAGACTGATAGATCGATAACTGATAGGTCAGTAAACATAGAAGTTAGTAGATGAATCCGTTGCAATGTTCTGTTGCATGTTCTGAAACAATTATGAATTTCCGGGAATTTGCGTGACAGATCCTACACGCTTCAATCATCTCCCACCTATTTGTCAACAATACATCAACTACTGTGTAAACGAAACTGCGTAGGCGCACTCGCAGCATTTTGTAGCATAGCTCCGAAGATGGGTTGTTTGCTCAACTACAGATAGACAGCATGAGGAGTTGTTTATAGAAATTAAGTTGCTTAGCATCTTCAAGACTTATTTATCTAAGAACATCGTCATTTAAGAAGAAGAATCAAACTTGTAAAACAAACAAACAAACAAAAGAATCTAATACCTCTGCGGAAAAAGAAAGGTGCCCTCGTTCTTCACAACAAACAACAATGGAATATTGGAATGGATTTTGGTTTGCTGCATCAAAAGTTTGGAGAAGGCTCTGCCAGTGATGATAGTAGCTTTTAAAATCACTTATCTATCAGAGGTAGACAAATTCGGTTTTTAGCTAACGACCGGATGTAATGTTAGAATGTATCGCGCTGTCAACATGTCAGACATGGAACATTACCTTGGATAGTGGAACTAACCAGTCATGTTATTTTTGACGAAAACAAACCAATTTTCGGCGAAAATCTTGTAAGTAGCACCAAAATGAAGAGACCCAAAGAATATTTCAACCCCATTCGCTTTGTATGCAAATACCATTAACAGGATCTCCTTTTTCCGAAATGAAGTGTCAGGCCGGGTATTCTGAAAGAGAAGTAGTCGAAGGTTATGTATGTGAGTGAGGTGTCCCAGAATGGGTGAATGGGAGATGCAGTAACAGCGAGACATATGGTCTCGAGCTTCGAAGACGGTATAGCTCTCTGCTTAAATCTGTCTTGAATGTACAGCATGGAAAATGCTTCGAATAAAGTAAACATTGTTTATTGGTTTACGATTACTTTGTTGAATAAGAGAAGTATGACTGCAACGGATATTCACCGCCCAATCTGCTATGTTTACTCGGGTAAACCAATGTTTCGTAGGCAGATGTGAAGCTTCAGTAAAGGAAGTCTTAACTAACATAGATACTTGTGATGAGAGTTGATAGTATAATTAGAGAGAGAAACTTCGCTGTGTGGAATAAGCCGTGACCAGTAGGCGATGTTCAATAAATATTGTGTTGGGAAGCGGCTGTAGCAGATGGGAAGCGGCTGTAGCAGATGAAATGAAAATGTGTCACATATTAAAAAAAAAGTGCTATGAGCAGGGAAACATCACTTTACTTCTGTGACTGAATGTGTACCAAATACGTACAAGGATACGCTATTTAGGGCTGACAGAAAGCACCGTCACCTATTGTGAGGCAACGAAACCCCTAGCCATGTCCTCTGTTCCCAAATTATTCTTCTCTCGTCATCTTCGTCAAATTTTTATAGAAATGCCAAATTGCATTACTCTGTAATCTTATATCAGTTTCAAAGTTATTTGTGACGTCTTACTACAGCTCTTCAACATGGAGCCATCTCACCTATGAAAACAGATCATGTTCTGAATTCGTAGGCACCTTGTTAGTTGTTAACGAAAACTAAAATTCTAGGTCTAAATTTAACCCCTTTGAAGCTGACGATAGGTATCGGTCCAATAATTTCGATTAATCTGCCACATCGGCGAAGGTAGCTGGTCGCTGTAAGACACCTGCAACAGTGTCTTAGGTACGAGTATCCCACAACAGACAAATGACATCTCACACACGGCGAAAATTTAGAAACGTCAACGTATATGTGGTTCTATGTCGACTGCATTTACACTGCCGACTAACTGAGTTCAGTATCGAAGCCGTTAATCTGAAAGTAGTGGGACATTCGCAAAAAAGTGAACTCTGGGGAAACAATGTGGCCGGACAGAGCTTTCAGGTCTAGAAATGAACAAGGGCAATCTCATTCGTTACCCCAATTTAGGTAACATCTCTCGTTCCCTGCTCCCTGTTAAGATTCTTAAGGCATCTGCATCCTGGCTTCAGTGTGAGAATCACGTCCTGGTTTCTGGGGAAGCTTTGAACGTCCATTGTCTAATAAGAAAGAAGCTGAAAGTACAGGTGTGCGACTTTTTACTGCGGTTCACTTTGTAACGACTGATCTCAGTAACGGTTGTGAACAATGCCTTGGTTATTGAACTGATTCATCTTAATAACCTACTTCATAAACTGTACTGTCACTAGGAGAACAACGGTGAACTCAAAAAGAAGAATCATGAACTACTGTTCTGCCATACGTGTTAAGGAAGAGAAAAAGGTTGTGTGCATCCTCGATTGACCAGTTATGTACTACCTAGTTAAGTGAGACTGATATTTCCGGAAAGAACCACTGTGCAGTTAAGAACCACATACGTCCCATAGGGGTGAAAAGAACCCAGCTCAAAAAGCGCAGATAGCCAGACTATATTCACCCACTATTTGACAATGAGAGCACTTTGTGATTTGCGACAAAGCTTACACTTAATTTCAAACTTTTACGAGACTCAGACTCCCTACAAACTGATGAAAGGAAAAAAAAAACTTTGTTGCTTATTTTATGTTCGGTGTCCATTAAGTAAAACTGCCGCATCAGACATGACCTTTTAATTGGTTACTTCTGTAGAAATAACTCTATCCGCAACAAATTTTGCAGACTGTGTCCAGACATACTATTAGATTTACCTGCAAAATCATTGTCAGGAGATATGACGTCATAAACATTGAGGTACGTGAAATGAAACTACAGGGCGATGTTCGGTAGAGATACAGGTGAAATACGTGTTTTGATATTTATGAAATACCTTAACAGAAATGTTTTCCGAATAGCGTACCGCGTCGTGATGTAAAAAACTACAGTGGAGGAAACAACGGTTCGGCCACTGTTATACTGTCCTTATAGAACCAGAAAAGGGCCACCGTAACCGTGGCCGGAACGTTGGTTTCTACACTGTAGTTTTTTACACTGTGATGCGGTACGATAATCAGAAAACTTTTATGCTGACTGACTCTGGCCGTGGAAGCCTACAGAATTATGTATGTGAAATATGTTAAATACATGTGAAATAAAAGTGACATGTGCGAATGTGGTCAAAGCCGCTGATAAAAAGCTCCAGCTAAAACTCTGAGTCGTTTTCAACCAACCTTGGTGCACGTATTACTTACTATCTGGAAGGAAATGCTGTGGTGGTAAGAAACAGCAACTTCGTATTGGTATTGGGGTGGTAATGGTTAATGGGACGGGAGGAGGTAGAGATGGTGTAAGGGATCCGTGATCCCACGAACATAGATGCTAGTATTCGACATCCAGGTCGATAGTAGACAGGAGTCGAGTGTCGAGTGCTGCAGTAGGCAGTGAGTGTCGAGTGCGGAGTAGTACTGGAGAGGGTCGAGTGAGAAGTAGTGCGGGAGAGACGGGCAAGAATGGTGGTGAAGTGAGTTGTAAACCGGTGCATGACGAGTGAGCACGTCCCCCTGGTCGTCGTGTGGTTGACCCTCACTAATACCGATTCGCGAGTGATATGAAACAGAAAGCGACAAGCGCCGAATTACGTGCTTCGCGTTAACCGCGTCTGCCAGCCACAACCATGGATTGCAGTGAGGATTGTTGTGAATGTTAACTATCAGCAGTGCGTGTGACGAAGCACTGAAGATCAACCATCAATAAAAAGATACAACTGTAATTAGACATGTAAGGCGACGGTAGCAACTGCCTCAGAATTTGTGTGTTAGTAGGAAATATATATCAATCTGTACATCGCAGTCTTTATGGTCCTTAATAATAGACAAACTTCCAATCATTGCACTATTCAGTCTCAGAACAGCCGCACTCGGTTGAAGTATCCCCGAAACCACAGCAGAAAAACCGATAACCTTTCATCGATTAAGCACACGGTCATATAATCATAATAATTAACTGTCTGGCGGCTTCGGTAAATTATACAAAACCCAATAAAGATTTTAAACGGGGGTGTTCCAATGGGAACACAGAGTGGTGGAAAGAGGACATGGACACAGAGAGCGGGGAGGAGTGTTGGACAGAAGAGTAGAGGAGAAATGGACAGAAAAAACAAAGAGGAGGAGGTGGAAAGAGAGGGGAAGAAGAGACGGGCCGAGAAAGGGTTAGGAGGATATGGACAGAGAAACAGGGAGGATGAGATGGGCAGAGAAAGGAAAGAGGATGAAATAGACAGAGAGAGAGGGGAGAGAAGCTGATGGCTAGAGATGGAGGGAAGTAGCAGATGGACAGAGAGAGGGGCAGGAGATGGACAAATAGTGGGGGCTAGTGGAGGTGGTCCGATGGAGAGTTAGAAGATGGATAGAGTGAGGGACGAAGAGATGGGAAAAGAGGATATCGACTAAGAGAGTGACGACTACGCAGTTTGATCCTGTTGTCATCACCGCCGCGTTCATTTTCCTGACCTGTGGACAGACAAGGTGAGTGTGGCGGGTACTCACGGTGGAGGTGTAGAAGGGCGCCTGGTCGGCTCCCAGCGCGGGGAAGTAGGCGGCCATGCCGTCGGGCGTGGCGTACGGCGCCGAGTACATGGAGAGCGGCAGGCCGGGTGGCGCGGCGAGTCGCTGGTAGCCCAGCAGCTCGTACTGGCACGAGCAGACGCTCTGGCCCGTCAGCGGGTCCGTGAACAGCGGCCGGCCCGTGTCGCAGCAGCGCGCCGCGCCGCCGCCCGCCACCGGGCTCGTAGGCGGCGCGGAGGCGGCGGCGGCGGCGGCGGCTGCGGCGGCGGCGGCCGCGGCGGCGGCGGCGGCGCCGGGGGAGGGCACGGCCCCCGCTCCGGAGGCGGCCACGGGCGCGGCGGCGGCGGCCACGGTCGTGCCGGACGACGGCGGCGGGGGCGGACTACCCGACACGGCCACCTGCAACACGACACGGCGATTCCTTAGCTGCGACGCCGAGAACGGCGGGGGCGGCAGCGTAACCCGTACAGTCAAGATGTCATATTCATATCTGCACAGGCTGTACATGGCTCCAGCTCCTGTAGCCTCCCGCGTGCATGTCCCCTTGCCAGACACTGAATGCGTCGAATCTGGGATATGCGCACAGAATTTTGACTCATGTCGCGGGTTGCTAGCGTAATGCAAAATGCAAGCAGTTAAAACACCATCTCTTACATTACAAAATTTATGTAATACCAGGAAAGATGACACACGAGGGCTAATTTTTTCTCAACCTCCGATCGGTCGCGAAATAGAAAATCACATTCAAAGTAAAAATGATTTTATGTGCAACATTTAGCTACATTTTCTAGCTACTTCTCTACATAGTCGCTGCTCCAGCTTAGGCGTATGACATATCGTTGTACCACCTTACCAATAACCTCGTCATGGAAGACAGCCGGCAGTGCTTCCCACCAATTCTGGTCTGCAGCTCGTTGTCTGTGTTAAAATGGTGTGCCCGTAGCCAGCAGCTTATTTGAGTGAAGAGATGAAAGTCGGAGGGAGCCTACCTAGTCAGAGCGTTCTATGATGAGTAATTAAAAACTTCCCATAGAAAACGCTGCAAGAGTGTTTTCGTTGCACCAGCAGTACGATCACGGGAATTGTCATGAAGAAGGAAATGCATGACAGCTACGTTTAATAGGATGCCTAAAATCAAGCGAAACCATTAAGAAGGACTTCACCTTCGGCCAAGGATACTTTTTCTACGCATTTTAATGTTCTTACTGTGCACTCAGAACTGAAAAGTGCGACGTTACACGATAGACGGACATACTAGAGACTTTGCGCAACACATATGCGAAGTGATTCGACAGTGGTTTTATTTTCGCAAACGATCAGACGTTGAAAAACAATCATCTTCGTACATCCTATGTTGGACGACATAACCATCCTGCCCTCCAGATTTAGCTTTTCTGTAATTTATCAAAATCGCTCCAAGCAAATGTCGGGTTGGTTCCTATGAAAAGCGTATGGCTGATTCCGTTCCCCACCCTGTCATAATCCGACCTTGTGCTCCATCTCCAATGACCTGGCTGTCGATAGGACAGTAAACTCTGTCTCCCTTCCTTCTCTCTGACAACGTATAAAAACAGTTTAAGACCTTCTTTGGCATAACTTCCAATGTTTTTATTGTGGAAACTGTACAATTTTTTCAACTAGCCAGCTGCTTATTTTCTTCAAGTCCAAATACGGCTCTTCACACAGCTTCTCACATTCGAACCTGAAAACGACGAGCAGTCGCAGTGTGATTTCACGATAAACTCGACCCTATGTTCACAAACTCTTCGAACATCACATAAATCCCTTTGTCCAATCTTACTTTAAAATGACAATATGATGGCAGGAAGGTTACTGGCCACAGAAATACCCAGTAAAACCCAAATGAGCGTATCTCCAACACACCCAGGAAACAGACGACTCCAGAAGAGCCAACCAAGCGAAGTTGCGAAATGCTGCAGTCGGTTAAACGGAGGTTGAAATCCTCCCGCGTTTTTCATGAATCGCGTAATGTAAATTCCTAGATGGTCCCTTTGAAAGGGCAATAGGCAGATTCCTTGCCCGCCCTTTGCCAGTTTGGGTTTGTGCTGAGTCTCTAACGACTTCGCCGTCGACAGGAGACTCTAATCTTCATTTATTTCCATTGCAATGTGTTTTTAGAGCCGTCACGAATTACCAGTCACTAGTGAGTCGCGAAGATTATCTCTTTTCAATCACTCAGGATGGTTGACAGGCTACTTCAGACCCTCGACAGCACCGGAAAGAACAAACACCTCTCTGTAACAACTTCTACACCTTTTGCAAGAAGATAGTGAAAAAAAATTGTAGAAAATTTCGCAGTGCAGTCCTCCTGGTCCAGAATGACAAGCGTTGTGAATAAATATCAGTGTAACGCAATTGGTTCTCCAGAAGTAACACAGAGCTGACAACCGAAATCTTAAGTGATAGCCGTGGTATGCAATGTGTGAGGCGAGACCTACCCTAAGGCAGAGGGGGTTGCTTAGAGGTGGAGCGTAGAGGCACGTAAGCCTGTTACAAGGTGCGGTATTACAGCAGCTGCCGGTGGCTTCGCTAATAGCCGCCTGACACCTACACACACACACACACACACACAAAACTGAGCACCTGGAGGCATTAATAAGCATTAGGCGGGCCCACCGCGGGATATTTATATTAGGAGTGTGTGCACTTGTTGTGAAACTTTACACGCAAGATGCTCGCCTGCCCGCCCATTCAGGATCCACCAGCTGCCGTCACAACAGGCGACGCTTCCCTCTTATTCTCATGGTAATTTACGGGGGACTCCAGCGGTGAATTTCCTGCTCGTAAATTCCAGATCCCGAACTGAAGTGAATTCAACGCGGCGACTAAGAAGACGAGCAGAGGCAAGAAGTGGAATGGTTGGTAGGGGGTGGGTGGGGGAGGGGGGAGGGAGGGTAATGAGGAATGGGAAAGGGAGGAAGGGATGGAGGAGGAGGAGGAGCAGGCACTGTTCGGTCGCGGGTGAAGAAGTCTGAGGAATAAAGGAGACACAACTGGCGGAATACCGCGTCGCGCCTTCATTACCAGACCGCATCGGAGTGCAAGTTCAGCACAAGAGGCAGCGCAGCTGCTCTCGTAAACACTTTGCACTGAACTTATTCCGGTTTTCATTTACATTCTGTGAAGAAATATCTGCCTGCTACCAAACGTAATTCCAGCCAAACAATTTTTGTGCCCTGTTCGAGAAACACGCCGAATATTTCACTGCAAGGCTCTGGCCTTAATGGTCGGATTATACGGAAGTAGCTTAATAGGATAGTATTGTGAAAACTTTTCAGATACACTTTCGTATTTAACTTACGTTTCAGTAAGTATGTTGTCTTTGACTGTGTAACATAACTACATGGTACATAAAATTTCTGTATTTAAAGTATTATGCCGCAGTACGAAAAAGACAGTGAAGAATTTGAAAAGTTAAGAAAAAAAAAACAGTAACTGACACGTGACTTATAGTCCTCCTTTTGAAGCTACTTTCGTGGCTTGCGTCTCAGTATCACTGTTTGCGTATCTACATCTACATCTACATGATTATTCTGCAATTCACTTTTAAGTGCTTGGCAGAGGGTTCATCGAACCACAATCATACTATCTCTCTACCATTCCACTCCCGAACACCAAAACCTTTCTGTTCGACTTCTGATTTCTCTTATTTTATTTGATGATCATTCCTACCTATGTAGGCTGGGCTCAAAAATATATTTTCGCATTCGGAAGAGAAAGTTGGTGACTGAAATTTCGTAAATAGATCTCGCTGCGACGAAAACCGTCTTTGCTTTAATAACTTCCATCCCAACTCGCGTATCATATCTGCCACACTCTCTCCCCTATAACGTGATAATACAAAACGAGCTGCCTTTTTTTGCACCCTTTCGATGTCCTCCGTCAATTCCACCTGGTAAGGATCGCACACCGCGCAGCAATATTCTAACAGAGGACGAACGAGTGTAGTGTAAGCTGTCTCTTTAGTGGACTTGTTGCATCTTCTAAGTGTCCTGCCAATGAAACGCAACCTTTGGGTCCCCTTCCACGCAATATTGTCTGTGTGGTCTTTCCAACTGAAGTTGTTCGTAATTTTTACACCCAGGTACTTAGTTGAATTGACAGCCTTGAGAATTGTACTATTTATCGAGTAATCGAATTCCAACGGATTTCTTTTGGAACTCATGTGGATCACCTCACACTTTTCGTTATTTAGCGTCAACTGCCACCTGCCACACCATACAGCAATCTTTTCTAGATCGCTTTGCAACTGATACTGATGACCTTACTAGACGGTAAATTACAGCATCATCTGCGAACAACCTAAGAGAACTGCTGAGGTTGTCACCCAGGTCATTTATATAGACCAGGCACAGCAGAGGTCCCAGGACGCTTCTCTGGGGAACGCCTGATATCACTTCAATTTTGCGCAATTATGAGCGTTGTGGACCCCGTCACAGTCGTTACACTGCGGAAAAATCGCGGTCACTGAATCGAAGCCTCTGATCACAGAGGTGAGTGAGTATTTAAAAATATCGTAAAAACACAATTCTAATAAGCTGTGAATATGTCGTTGTAAATCAACTTCTGAATGTCAAGGTCTTAGTGATGTAGTACGTCAGAATGACAGCTGTCATCTGAATTAACTACTAAATCCAGCCAATTTCTATCAAATTGTTACAACCACTATAATTACCATTACTAGAAACCGAATGTTCATGAAACAGTAACGATCGTTAAATTATTTTACCTTCGAAATATCTAGTTCTACATAACAGCCCATTAGAGACGTGATAAAGACAGAACGTGTGTACAATTGACGTATTCAGACGCAGCCGATTTCGTTATGAAAGAATTTAGATTCTACCGAAGAGATTCCCCATTGATTAAGGCACTGAACAGCTATTTGCAAGAGCTGGGTTGGTAGCCCTTGTCCTGAGATCCAGATTTACATTACTCTAAATCGGTTAGGGGTGGGTGTCAGGTTGGTTCCTCTGAAAATGTCATGGCTTGTCTCCTTCCTCATCCGTTTTCATCATCCGTTGTGACTCAAATATCCTCGTTGCCCCGTCTCGTTTCCTTGGGCTTCTGTATGCTTTTGTATGGAGTCTCGTCAATAATCCTATACAGAAAAATAACACAACAAAATAAAATATTAGGACTGTATTCAATAGGCAACAGTATAAGCCTGGCGAGATAAACTTATTAAAGGTTTTTACAGCGGATCATAAACTTGTAAACAGTTAAATTATATGTTATATTCGTTTTAGAGTTACAGAATTCTTGACTCCTCACTCACTGTTTCGAACGAAATACTTAAACTAATCTGCTTTCGAAACGCGTGAATAATCCTTGATAACAGTTGCATCTATCAGTTGCAGGCAGCAGCTACACAATGTGGGAATAATTTTTCATTACAGTTTTACAAACACTAAAATTAACCTTGGTAATTTCTTATCTATTCTTTCACCTAAAGGAAAACTATAGAATATTCGAATATCCACTGCTACCTTTAAATCTGTCGACGGGGAGATCAATACCAACGACGTATCACAGTCTCATTTCGTGAGATACTGAGGAAATTTTCATGGTTTATCATAAGACTTGTCTGAGAGCCATATGATGAGACACAAGAGAATGCTATCTTATATCTTGTTGTCACGAAAATAAGAGTTATTTTCGCCTTTGTGTATAAAGTGATCACCTGGGATAGTATGACAAACATGGTGCTATCTGTCGATTGCGCAAAGTCGCGGAGCATGTATCTTGCGGTCATCCACCCCGGGGCAGCAGGTAAGGTTTTGAAGTGTGGACGCATGGACGCAAAACGGTTAGTCTTTTCTGAGAAGCGGAGTACACTTACTGGTGCAGAAAACATCAGATTCTGAAGTCTGTGACGTCTTTCTGGCAATACCCTTGTTCGCAGAGAAAAAACAACTAACACGCTCATGTGTGTACATATTAAGGTACCACAAATAAAAATAGCTGTACCTATATCCGTTACACCCTGTGTGATCAAGGGAACATTGCGGTGAGTTTTCGGCAGTGTCTATGGATTAGTTCGCGAGACGGCCGCGATGGTTCCATCAGCACACCCAGGGTTGGTTTTGTTTGCCTCAGCTGTGCTACGTTTCTTCCTTCACAACATGTAAGTGACACTGTACTCTAATGAACTTATTTTTTATACTAGATATGAACAGCTGTTTATTAATATTTCGTATGCTTAAACATTATACTGCAATGGATTTCTATACGTCTTAACCGTGTTGTCACCGCCAGACACCACACTTGCTAGGCGGTTGCCTTTAAATCGGCCGCGGTCCGTTAGTAAACGTCGGACCCGCGTATCGCCACTATCAGTGACTGCAGACCGAGCGCCGCCACACGGCAGGTCTAGTCTAGAGAGACTCACTAGCACTCGCCCCAGTTGTACAGCCGACTTTGCTAGCGATGGTTCACTGCCTGCATCCGCTCTCATTTGCAGAGACGACAGTTTAGCATAGCCTTCGGCTACGTCATTTCCTACGACCTAGCAAGGTGCCATGTTCAGTTACTATGTATTCTGAACAGATAATATTGTGAATCATGTACCGTCAAGAGCAACATTCATCATTAATGGATTAAAGCTAAGTATCAAACTAATGACGTCCGCTTTCTGAATTCTAATTCCTTGTCAAGTTCCAGACCTCACGTCAGTATAGTTCTTCCTTCCTCACGCCAGCCTCCTCTAGTAACACGGTGTTGGCTCTTCAGCCAACACAACAATAACGGTGCTCGGAACACCATTTTCAACAGCTTTTATCCGCTTTTCTGGTTAGATTTCTCGTCGTTGTGTCAGCGAGCGGTTATCCTTTTGCAGAGCATTTCTATGAACCGAAAATGACGCCATATGCTAGGCTGGTATAGAAAAGGAGTCGATCTCGTATTACTTCTGTCACTTTAACGTATCTGTTGCAAATCACTTCACGTCAGTTTCTTCTGCAGTCCTCGCCATCTGGGCTAGCGCGCCGCCCTTAACGATCCCGGCGTACCCACGACGGAGAGCTCTCGTGGTAACTGTGAAACGAGCGGTGCGCTGCTCGCTTGTGCCTGGAATGAAGACAGCGGCTGACAGAGCGCGGACACGGCGGGCGACACGTCCGCGCGACGCCGCCTCCTATGAGGCGCAGTTCTTTGCGGGCTCCGTCCTGTCCCATAACTCTTCCGCAGTGAGCCCCGGCTGTCAATCTCGACGGCGGCGACGACGTCTGCTCGGCCGAGAGTGAGCCGGCGGGCGCGCCGTATGAATAATCCAGGCCAGAAGCCGGCGGCGTCTCGCGTCTCTCGGGGGCCAGGTAGCTGCCGGCGCGTCCGCCCAATGGAATAGCAATGAAGCAAATAGAGAGCCGTTTCACGGTAGCAGCGCAGATAAAAGATATTGTGTGTCGCCTGAATAAAGCGATGTTAAACGCACGCGGTGCGCGATGAATATGAAAATATTACGTAAAGCCCGGTGAGCATAAAACAGGCGGTGCTCTCTCGCCGTAATATCCTTCATAAAGCAGCGGCGCCGGCGGGGGCGGTGGCAGTGGGGGCGGAGGGTGGGGGACGCGGGGGCGGTTTAATTCCGGCCGTGAATGTCGATACAAGCCGACCTGTTGTCGACGCCGGCCGGCCGCCATTGTTAGCATTCAAATAGGCCCTTGGCGCCCGCCGGCGGCGCGTTCGCGAATGCCGCACAATATTCGCTCCTCTCCTTCCGCCGGCGCGGGCCGCGGGTCTCAAAAGTTACGGTATAAGGCCCCTCGCCCTTTTATTTTCTCCCTTTACGCCCTGTTTTCCATTCGGGCCGTTGCCAGCTCTATTGCCGCCGATACGGCGGGAAACCTGTGCTGCGCGGGCGGAAAACGGTTCCGCGTAAGGGCGGCGGGTTATTTTTAAGTCGGGGAGGATGTGTAGAGTGGTGTTCCGGAATACTGTGAACTGCGCCGCGGCTGAAACATTTGTACGTACCTGCTACGCATTAAGAACGAAACGGGTACTTATATTCTATTGTTTGTACACGGAGAAGGAAAAGCAGCGTGCATTCGGTTGCAAGAGTCTGAATAACAAACAACAACCTACCTCCGGCTATGTGTCAGACGCAAGAAATCTCTCTACATAAACGTAACCTGTAAGCATTGTTGAGGGTTTTACTTGGAGGGCGTTTTGCAACTGAATTCCGTACACTTTTTACCAGTTCCCTAAAGTGAGAATTTTTCCGTGAGAAAGTCGACAGATATATATTGTGTTCGGAAGTTCCTATTGCAAAGTTTTAGGTCTTGCAGAGGGGAATCAGTACATAATATTTTGAACAGGAACTCCTGTCCGGAAATATCATCGCTACAGGGAGTCAGAGTTATAGGCGCGGACACCTGTAAATGTATGTATACACCGGTCGCTTCTGTGATAACGCTGCGAATTTTATAGGATTGTAGAAAAGGACAAACGTATCAGTTTGAGGTAAGGGTCACTATATCGAAAGAATGGAGTCGAAAGTTTTATATAAAAATCGCTCTGACAACTCTCACAGTGGAATAAACTGTTGGTAGTCCTGTTGCTAAGACTGTATGATAGGCAACTTTCAGAAGTGGTAGTATGGAACAAAACAAGGAAAACATCTAGTAAACATGGGTTTTCAAACGCATATCTTCAGAGCTACGAGCACTTCTTCAACACATTCCATCAGCGCAGAAGCGGCACTCTGCACGACTTCCTTGAATTCTGCAAAGGGCTCTCGCGTTCACAGTATTTCGCTTACAACAAGTGTTGCTCAATGAAATTCTTGAAAAATTTAGTTCTCTACTACGTAGGACTATAAGTAGTAGGCCGGTCGCGGTGGTCTCGCGGTTCTAGGCCCGCAGTCCGGAACCGTGCGACTGCTACGGTCGCAGGTTCGAATCCTGCCTCGGGCATGGATGTGTGTGATGTCCTTAGGTTAGTTAGGTTTAAGTAGTTCTAAGGTCTAGGGGACTGATGACCACAGCAGTTGAGTCCCATAGTGCTCAGAGCCATTTGAACCATATAAGTAGTATCACCATATTTCATACCCATATTCCTTTAACACTGCATTACGAGCTGCTTCGAACAGCTAAGTGATTTATGAAATGAACACGATTCGCTGTTACCGGATTATGTGGTGACCTCATATTTTCCTTCCATCTGAAGGTTTGGTTACTTGACAAATAATGAGATTCTAAAAATTAAGGCACTGAGACATTGGAGGAAAGTAGCTTTAACGAAGGCGTTTCCCACGAGACAAAGACTCCGAGAAGAGGTGTCTGTCTGTTGGTGGGAGTGGCTGCGGGCCCGGAAGCTGCCGGCAGGCCGTGACGCGTGCTCCTGAGTGACGGCGGCGATGGTGGCGGCGATAGCGCGGGCGTGTGCCCAGCCGGCTCCAGGTGTGCGGTCGCCACGCAGGGGGCGGCTGTGGGGGCGGCGCGGCCGGCTGATCAAGATCTCTGCTGTCCTCCCGCGAGGCGGCCCTCCGAGATGCAAACGCTCTGCCCCCAACGAAATACAACAGCGCGACTGTAATGAGCGCGCTCTACGCACCATCCTAACTCCGAAGCGAAGGTAGGTCGGTCCCACTCATCGCTCCAGAGCGAAGAAGAACGTGCGCGCTCGACACCAGTGCTTACTGTCTTCACTAGTGAAAAGGCGTGTATCGAAAGGGGTGCACGGAGTAAGCTGCAGGTGAGTGACAAAGCTTTCATTATCATTTTTCAACGATTAATTCATTCAGTTTGAGTTTCGTACCATTTGCTACACCGCTTTCAATAGAAAGTAACATAGCGGTCAAACATGAAATCGGATCAACAACGGGTAAACTACGACATTTATTAGTTCTATAAATTACACTGAAGCTCCAAAGAAACTGGTATCGCACCCCGTATTCAAATACAGAGATATATAAACAGGCAGAATACGGTGCTTTGTTTGGCAACACCTATATAAGACAAGTGTCTGGCGCAGCTGTTAGATCGATTACTGCTGCTCCAATAGTAGGTTATCAAGATTTAAGTGCGTTTGAACGTGATGTTATAGTCGGCACATGAGCGATGGGACTCAGCATCTCCGAGGGAGCAACGAAGCGGGGATTTTCCCGTACGACCATTTCACGAGTATACCCTGAATATCAGGAATCCGGAAAAAGATCGTGCAATAACGGATCCAACGACGGCTGAAGAGAATCATTCAACGCGACATAAGTGCAACCCTTCCGAAAATTTCTACACATTTCAGTGTTGGGACGTCATCGATATAGGCTTTCGGAGACGAAGGCCCATTCGTGTACCCTCCTTGATGACTGCATGACACAAAGCTTTACTCCTCGCCTGGACCCGTCAACACCGACATTGGACTGTTAATGACGGAAAACATGTTGCCTGATCGGACGAGTCTCGTTTCGAAATGTATCGAGCGGATGGACGTGGGCGGTTATCCAGACAGCCTCATGAATCCATGGTCCCTGCATGTCAGCAGGGGACTGTTCAAATTGGTGGAGGCTCTGTAATGTTCTGGGGCGTGTGCGGTTGGAGTGATATGGGATCCCTAAGTACGACTCTGGCATATGACATGTACGTAAGCGTACCAAACGTTTCTTTGATGTGTGGAAAATCGTGTGCTGCACCGAATATCGTTGAAAGTACATAGAGGTATGCTCCGTCATTGACCTAGATGAAAGGTAGTTGTTTATTTACCATATGCGTTTCTTTTTGGAAGGATCTTGAGTGACCTGTAGTACATGTTTATTTTCATAAATTTAAAAAATGCATTATTTAGTAGATACATATTTGTTCTTATGTAGCTTGTTTCTAAATTGAAGAACAAGACACTAACGTGAAAAAACTAAACCCATATACCGCCATGAATTATGAGGCAAGTAGGGAACGACGGAAAACGAGAAAAAGTGGACGATGACAGTAGTTGTTTAATGTTCACCTGCCTGGTGTATTTAGGTATGTCTGAAAGTTCTCTATTCCGTTGTAAAGTTTCATGGCCTCGAGACAACTATTTTGCTTCCTTTCTGTGATTGTGAGCTCCCGTTCCCGTTTTTTGATGTGTGCAACTAAATTTTGATTTTTAAAACACCTCATTCTGCGAAACACGTTTTTGTTTTAATTGTCTACCTAAACTTGTATCGACCCTTACGTGTCATCTTCAGCGGGTGTCGTTTCATTTCTGTGAAATGTTACATATATTTTCCACCGGTTCTCTACTTCACGATTAAAAACTACAGCAATCGTAGTTTATTTTGTTGTGACTGCTCACTCGAAACTGTATGAATTATAAAGATGGTATTTTTCAAGTTGGCCAGTTTTTCGTGGTGGACGTTCACAGTACCAAGTGGGACAGAAGTAAAAAAAAGTGTTATTTACAACTCTGAAAGAAACACAACTAGGCTAAACAATAGAACGGAAAATGTACTCACAAAACCACCACTTGTCTTATTCTCGGCAAGAGTGTACCAAAATAAGTACTTTGTGAACAAATGAATATATTTCTCCGGCTACTTTGCCGATGACCTGTTCTCAAGCCGTAAAACTTGAAATGAGGCCATCCTGTAAACCTGCATTTATAAAATTAAGGCAGTTTCAGGTGAGCAACCACAACTAAACAATTATGTTAATTGAAGGTGGAGGCGACACAAAGGAACGAGAAGGAACTATTGCTGTCAGCTGCACCGGGACTTTATGTGGAATCAGCGGCGACGACATGCCCGGAAGAACACACACCACGCATTCATATTAAAACGAAATAAAATGCACATGGTACAGTTTTTAGGCCCACAACAGAGAACCAACGAAAAGTTTCTGTACTATTTTACACAAATAAAACAAAACCCCTTGGAGATTACACATAAGGTTCGACTTATGTTTTGGTAAAAACTAAAATAAGGAAAATCATCGTGTTTTAAGAAAGCGGAGTGTAAAAAATCAAATGTTAGATGCCTTGGTATTCGCAGAATGCAGGGAAAAAGATTTTCGACTTCAGCATCTTCCTGGAATGATGGTAGCAAACCGCCAGCGATTTGCAGCGGAGGAGAAACAGCGGCGAGCAGTTCCACACAAGTTGAAATGTCTAGAGACTTTTAATGCAGAGCTATACGTTTAAACAGAAGCTGACAATAATTGTTACTGTAGCAACCGCCAAAGTAGTATTTAGTGGAACAAGGTAGTCCTTGCTGCGCAAGGGGGCAAATCTAGGAGAGAAGCGATGTTGAGGTGAGAAGCACGCGCAGGCAGCTGTTCTACCCGGACACGCAGGGCCCGTGGCTTGACTCCCCCCCGCAGCCAGCCAGCTACTGCCAGTGTGATGTTAATGCGACGCGGCCGCATTCCCGAGACGTCACGACGGGCGGACGGATACTGGGTCTGACAGCGGGGATCTCCCACTACAGAGGTGCAGACTCCCACTATGTCGTATACTTATACAGAACAGATACGTCGATTGTACTAAATAGTAACTGTAGGATGTTATTTTTTTCCCTGCACCGTACCAGAGTAACCTGGTTCCAGATTTTAGTTGCAAAACCTTCATTCGCGTATACACAGGATGAACCAGAGATGGTAGTAAGGACCAAAACAAGAAATGAATGTCCAGCAAGCAGGCGCTCTAAGCTAAATACCTTATCAGCTATGAACACTTGTTCATCTTCTCCACTGTGAAGAACATCTCCTCTACTGAACATGTGCTCACAACTATTAAGGGCATCAGGACGTGAAAATGACTGAAAAATAGAAAAAAATTGCCACCATCTGAAAGACAAATTTTTCCCGTTTCCAAAAATGTATGGTTTATTAATTTTTAAATTGTTATTACAGTCTTAAACGCTCGTTGAACAAATGTCTGCACACTGGCTTCAGGCAAGGAATATCACTATAAACATTCCATGCCTGTCACAGTCATAGAACTATGAAGCCAATGTACAGGGACCTTGCAGATAAAAAATTACTTAGAAAATGTCTACATGGCCGTAGACAAAACCCTAATGAAAGTTTCAACAGCTGCGTGTGGCAACGAGTACCAAAAACTGTGTTTGTTGGATGGACAGTACTCAAAATGGGTGTGATGGATGCTGTCGTTTGTTTCAATGATGGTGTAATCAGCAGGACCAAAGTAATGGACAAATTAGGCATCTAGCCAGGAAATAATATGATAGCTGCTCTGAGTGCCATAGATCGTCAGCGACTAGTTGAAGCTGAAAGGGCTGTGGAAGCCACCACTAAAGAGTCCAAAGTAAGGAAAAGGATCCTGAAGAAGTCTTCACAGGACAGAGAAGCAGCTAGCCAGCAATATTATGCTGCTGGAATGTTCTGAAAGAGGCATACGGAGAGTCAAAAACACTGTGAACATTCTTTTCTCATTTTCTCGAAATTACATTTTCAGAACATTAGGTACATATAATTCACAATCCATGTTCACCAAATTTCTCTCAAGTGAAGAATGGGATATTATCTTTGTACTGTGCTTAATACATCGTAGAAATGATCTATGTTTGTCATTCTTTATACAATTTTAGCGGTATTTTTAGACAAAATAGTAATACGGTATAATAAGGGTTTTTCTATTTTCTTAGATAGACCCCAAACTACAAAACGAGAGGCATCATGTGTTCCCATCAATGTTGACAGCAGCCTGCCACAGTTTGAATGCTATTAGACTGACGATGGAGCAAAAAATGGTACCAGAATGGGAACGTGTATTATAAAAACATATATTAGGCAAAATATTGTAACTCTTAAACTACAATAGATATTTCATTAAATTTCCTTTCACTGCTTGAGTTAATGTCATTCATTGCTGGTAAAAAAACCAAAACTTCCTGCGCATTGTACATCAAGAGTAGTGTGTACTGAGAGCGAGGTATATAAATGCAGCACACTCATGTCCAGGTCCTCTTAAAGTATGCATTTTAGGGCCCATCTTTACTGAGCATTATTTTCTTGTTTCCATAATACCCCCATCCAAACTATGGAAAGCTAAGAGGTTACACTAGAACAGTATCGAAGATGAACAAGTACGAACTACACACTCCCAAAATATGGAAGGCAAAGAGGTTACTACACGAGAGGTGAGATTTACAGTATCGAAGATGGACAAGTACTCGAAGCTTCTAAGGTATGCAATTTAGACCCCATGAAAAATCCACCATCTTCAGACTACTATGTATAGCAAACACATAATTTATCATATTATAGAAAGGACAACATAATATCTGTATACACCATCTTCAGTGATGACATGTTAACTATATTACGATGAAGCAATTGTCATTATATTACCTTCACCACATCAAATTCGAGGATAAGAGACGGTTTAGCCATCAACGAACACACACAGTGCTTCCAATGGAGACCAATGATACATTTCGGATGTACTTGAAGTGCCTATTGAATTTGCTTCCTTATTACTTACTAACTGTTCTCAAGAGGAGAGAGCAATCTTCACCAATCTTGTAGCTTCCACAGTGGTGGAAGTCGGTAATGGGGCCAACTGCCAACCTTTTCAGAAGAGGAAATGGATAGTGGTAATTTCCTTTTTATTTCTGCATTAAAACAAGTATTTATTGTTTCCCAAATTAATTGCTATCTGTTTCGAAAGAGGGAATGAAAGGAAGACAGGATCTAATGTTCCGTCGACATGGAGGTCATTAGAGACGGAACACAAGCTCGGATTGTGTCACGGATGAGGAAGGAAATCGGCAATGACCTTTCAAAGGAACCATCCCAGCACTTGCCTGGAGCGATTTAGGGAAATCACGGAAAACCTAAATCTGGATTGCTGTATGTGGGTTTGAACCGTCGTCCTCCCGAATGCGATTCCAGTGTAATTATCACTACGCCACCTCGCCCGGTATCTACTTCGATGCAACAAGGGCCGACCGCGGTGGTCTCGCGGTTAAGGCGCTCAGTCCGGAACTGCGCGACTGCTACGGTCGCAGGTTCGAATCCTGCCTCGGGCATGGATGTGTGTGATGTCCTTAGGTTAGTTAGGTTTAAGTAGTTCTAAGTTCTAGGGGACTGATGACCACAGATGTTAAGTCCCATAGTGCTCAGAGCCATTTGAACCATTTTTTGATGCAACAAGGCACCATCTTCAAGTACAAGAATCAAAGTACTGTATATTCGCAAGTGTTTCATTTGAACACGAGAAAACTGCTCATGTATCAGTCAACAGCTACGGAAACCAACTAAATTTTATTTAGTCAATTGATTTTGGGTGTTTTGATAGTTACTGGACGATAGATCAGCTGTTTCCTGGTGTTTACACGATGCGTATACTGTACATCGAATTTCGTTATTGTTGTGACTGAGTATGGAGCCTTGTGACTTCGGAAGTGATAGCAGTTATAGTTTAAGAAGATCAAATGCAGCTGTTCACATTTAGTAAAAGTAGAGGTAAAAATAGTATTAATTTCCGCCTTGACAAACACTGAAGACTTTTACCCATTTGTTAGAAGTATAGGAATACCTCCACTTCTTTTTCCCTCCAACGCGCAGTACGACTCAACGCTTTCCTTGTCTCGAGACGCCAGTTTCACTTACATATGTGCCATGTATGAAACACAGCCACAGGTAGGCCATTAGACGATCGGCGGAAATATTAACTACGTAGGACTAACCATGCGATAGGACCTTAAGTGGAACGACCATATAAAACAAACTGTATAAAAAGCAGATGTCAGACTGAGATTCACAGGAAGTATTTTAAGGAAACATAATTCATTCATGACAGACGAGCCTACAAAATACTCTGCGCCCATTAAAAAGTTGAATTAATAGAAAAAAAAGACAGGATCCAAATAAGAGCAGGGTGTTTCCTCACTGGTCCGTTTAGGCGGCGCGAGAGAGTTACGGCTATGTTCAACAAGCGCTACAACAGAGGCGCTGTGATTCACGGAGAGGTTCACTAGTAACAACGTACTTTCCGGTAAGAGTCGAGTAACACGTTACTTTCTCCTGCATACGTCTTGCAAAATGATCACAACGAGAAAATCTAGAAATTAGAGCTAGTACTGAGGTATACCGACAGTCATTCTTCCCACTTGGCTTTCGCGAATGGAACAGGAAAGCGAGGTACAGATAGTGGTAAGAGAAACACTCTCTATCACACACCTTAAGGTAGACGTAGATGTTTTGACGCGTAAGGAGGAGCAGGCCAGTAGTGCAGAAGATTGTTCTCTTCACGTTCCATTCACGAAAGAAATTTTACCATTAGTACATACCAGCCTCCACCACTGATCTGGAACGCAAAACATGTTCCTGAAGATGTGTACACGACGACGTTAGCACTGCCGCAGAAGGCCTCAGGGAAGCGGCGTAACCGAGCGCGGTAGCCAGAGTGCGTCGTCATCTGAGCAATGTTTAACGCGCCCCGGGCCGCGTGTATAATTGATGCCAGGTAAGTGGCTGCTAGAAGTTGGCGCGGACGCCTCGTGCAAATTTGAAGGCTGGCGCCTCTGTCCCTTCGTTAGCTGCCGGCAGCCCCGCCTCCCGGAGCCGAGACCCTGGATCCCAGACCCCAGGCGCCTTCGCGATTAATGCCTCCTCACACGCTCCCCCCGTCATCTATCTTTCAGCCCTCGCAGTGTCTTATTACCGTCAACATGCCGGCGACCCTCCCGCTTTTACGGGCGCGCATGAAAGCGCATTAATGGTGTCAGAATGAAAGTGCATCTACTTTCACGCCCCCTGGCTCTCGGCGGCCCCCCTCCTCCGCCATCCGGGTCGCTCGCTGGCGCACTTTAATGGCATTTTGATCCCGCGTTGCCACGCGGGGATAACTGCCGACGCGCCGCAGCCTGACACAGACACCGCCGTGTTTCACAGATGTTACTCACCGTAACTCTGTCCCTGAAGTCACAACAGTTGTTCGTATTGGACGAAATGGCAGAAGGGTCCTGAAGTTTAAATCACAACACGACCTGTGTAATTTATGTTTTGCTTTGATTTCATCGATCGGCCCAGTCAATAACAAATTGATCATTTAAAGCAAGGATACCCCATCTTTTAGCTTATCTGGGCCACAATGAAAGGAAACGAATATTTTTGTGCCGCACATAATATACTTTACACTAACACGCTGAAAAGAAAAGGAGAGTGAGAGACAGAGTGAGGAGGGGAGAGAGGGAGGGAGGGGGGGGGGGGAGAGGGAAGGAGAGAGACCTTAGGAGGTACAGCGGAGATGTGCCAGGAGTTTCAAATCGAAAATATTCATTTTATTATAACGAAATGCCATGGAATTTTATTTATCGATTGTGCCATAGACTCCTACTTCTTCGGTCACACTGATACTTGCTTTGGACAACATGCAGCCTCAGGGGCCGCGCTTTGGACACTCCTGCTTTAAAGCAGACTGGGTGGAGCAATTACGCTGCTGCACTAGTATTCAGGAAGAGTACGATACACATCCTCGCTCTTTTAGTCTGATTTGGGTTTTTCCTTTGTCTTCGTAAATCACTTGAGACGAATGTCGTGACAACTGGATCAACTAGACTACATGCCACAGCAGATGCCTTTCCAAATGGTTGTCCAAGTCGAAAAATAGTGGTTTGGTAATGCAACATCGATGGAACTTTACACTCCCAGTCACTTCTCTTCTCTACTTCTTTCTATAGAGTCCTGAACATTAAATGCCGTTCTGGCACATAGATAAAAAATATCAGCGACATTCATCGAGATGCTCGGATCCACAACTACAAAAAAAAAAAGCCCGAAGGAGAAAAAGGGAAGATGGCATTTACCGATCCTTCGTTATTCATTTCCTTTTTCCTTAAACAGTAACAGTTTGCAACGTACCAAAGTGACGTAAGGGAACTCTGCAGCTACATCTGCATGACTGTGCTGCAGATCACACTTAATTTCCTTAGAAAAGGTTCTTCGAAGCACCTTTAGACTACTTTTCCTGCCTTCTACTCTGTAACAGCACTTGGAGAAATGAACAGTTAAACCTCTCGGTAGAAGCTCTGATTTCTCGAAACGAGAAAGTTGATATAAAACACCTGTAGTCTACAAAGCCCGGAAGTAACCTCAAATACGCATACGAAACCCGTCCACCCATTTGCGCTTCGCGAGACCTGTTTAATATCCCTTTTCTCTTTTACGTCCCCTCTTTAGCCGTGCACTTGCAAACTGTAAAACAGATCTTTATGTAAACTTAGTCGCTTAGTCACACTAATACTTGCCATGGATTTATAAGTGATGTGCCGAAATGTGATACGGTATGTGTCAGTATCCCACCTAATGATTCAAATGTTTTGTGTACTTTTTTAATATTTCGAATTGGGCGATAACCTAACTATAATACAAAGACAAGACGTTGTTTAGAGCTGTTACCAGCAATCTCAAAGTTCTTAACCGATTTACTTCAAACTTTTAAACGGTACTTTTAATAATCATTCAGACGGACGCAGACGGTGTATTTTTCTAAACCACACTGTACGGCTTTTCTGATTAATACGATTGCGAGAAAAAAAAATCGCAGCGCTCGTGGTGTGCTGTAAAAATTTAAGGCTTAGTTTTCTTTCTCGCAGTCCATTTAATCAGAAAACAGGGAAAGCTTTTTTTTCATTGCTTATAGGCTTATGATTAGAATACTACTAGGGAATCGGAATCATCCGAAACTACAGTTCTTAGATTACAACTACGCGAAAAACTGACACTGGAACTACTTTCACAAATCCGTCAACTGGAGACGTCTCTCTCACACATCGTATAACGCCGGTCATAGTGGCAATGCGGTTCCAGGCGCTACAGTCTGGAGCCACGTGACCTCTACGGTCGCAGGTTTGAATCCTGCCTGGGGCATGGATGTGTGTGATGTCCTTATGTTAGTTAGGTTTAATTAGTTCTAAGTTCTAGGGGACCGATGACCACAGCAGTTAAGTCCTATAGTGCACAGAGCCATTCGAACCATTTTTATCGTATAACGACGATCGCCACGATTTACCCACTCATTTTAAGCGACTTCAGTTCCTTATTAAGATTTTGTTTGCAAGGCTCAGTGTCAGAGAGAGAGGGGGGAAGGAGAGAGTGAGGGAGGAAGAGAAGGAAGAGGAGATGGACAGATAAGGACGTGAAAGGCAATGGACATAGAGTGGGGGGAAGGAGGATGTGAATGATGAGAGGGAAGCGAGGAGGAGATATAAAGGGGGGAGGAGGAGGAGGACGAAACAGAGGGAGAGGCAGGAGGAGATGGAGGGAGGTAAGGGGGTAAGGGGAGGAGGTGGGGCAAGAGGGGAGGAAGAGTTTGGGAGAGAGACAGAGGAGTAGATGGAGAGACAAGGGAGACAAGGATGGTGGAGGAAATGGAGAGAGACGGGGAGAAGGGGATGGAGAGGGGGGGGGGGGGAGTTAAGGACAGCGATCTATGGGAAGAAGGAGATTAGGACATAGAAACATTTCCATTACATATTCAGCAATTGCGATACATTGTCGGGCTCGCTAGAATCAAATAAAAGAGAATTGTTGTGAAAGTCCTTGAATGGCTGATGATAAGCGACTATCGAGACACACGGATGCAGTCACTTTAGTGCAGAAGGAGGCGAGGGCCTGAATCTACAACACTAGCGTGGATTTCTCGGAGATCTCCGAAAGGGCAGAGAAGTGGACCGCGGGTGAGTCTCGCAGCGGTGCCCGCTGCCGCGCCGCCGGCTGCTCTACCTGTCTGGGCAGCTGCGGCGCCACAAGAAAGGCCCGCTCTGAGCCAACACGGCCTCTGATAGATAGCGGCCAATATTTGAGCAGGACCGCGGCCCACGGGCCCGACCCAGGGCTCAGCGGCCGCCCGCCGCTAACGGATATTTCGGGCAGCTGGACACCGCCTCCACTGGCGGTCGGCGCGGCCCGTGTGTTCCCACCGGCTGGTGGCTCTGAACAGTGTCCCACGCTGTCCCCCGTGTGTAACGTAGCCAACCGCCACTGCTCATATTCTGTTAACTATGCAACCTACCTTTGTACCGGCACTCTCTCAAAAACGACTGTAACCCGCGTTGTGAGATAGTAAGTCTTCAGTGATGTTTTGTAAAACTCGAACCATTTTCCGGTGTAAAAAAAGCGTTGCGAAAGGTTGTACATTGTTCCATAGTCCATTTTAAAAGCGTGTCTCGGCAGTTAAGTGTAATAGTAGCAAATGCCAGACGATGGGCCGGCCCGAGTGGCCGAGCGGTTCTAGGCGCTTCAATCTGGAACCGTGCATCCGCTCCGGTCGCACGTTCGAATCCTGTCTCGGGCATGGATGTGTGTGATGTCCTTAGGTTGGTTAGTTTTAAGTAGTTCAAAGTCCAGGGGACTGATGAAAACTGGTTCTAATGGGTCTGAGCACTATGGGACTTAACTTCTGAGGTCATCAGTCCCCTAGAACTTAGAACTACTTAAACCAAACTAACGTAAGGACATCACACACATCCATTCCCGTGGAAGGTTTCGAACCTGCGACCGTAGCAGTAGCGCGGTTCCGGACTGAAGCGCCTAGAACCGCTCGGCCACAGCGGCCGGCAGATGTGTTTCCTCTGTGTCCAAGTCAACGAACGTTTTGCACTGCACTGGGAACGCCTAAGGTCTCTCTATGCACACTGGTGTGTGGTTCAGTCCTGATCGACGATGTTGTTCTCCACTTCAGGCTTTTCCGTGTCACTTCGTTAGCGGTTTGAAAAACTCATTAAATGATCTGACCTCTTCCCCAATAAAGAAGACACTACGACGCTAATTACTGAAATATGGAACCCAAACATACTTGGACACTAGTAGCACCAAAATTTTGTCGGGTACACGAAGAAAAAAGACTTCTTGATTAGACGCAACTTTATTTTACTCGAGGAAAGTGAAATATTTATTACTGAACAGCATGAGATCTGCCGCTACACCACTCCGTTATACTCCAAACTTACGGCCTTGTTCACTATGATTTCTTACTGTAGGAAGGCGTGTACCATATTTCCCGTGCAACGGTCTGGGGCCCTATGCGGTGATCAAATGTTATGGGACTTGACTGCTAAGGTCATCAGTCCCTAAGCTTACACACTACTTAACCTAAATTATCCTAAGGACAAACACACGCACCCATGCCCGAGAGAGGATTCGAACCTCCGCCGGTACCAGCCGCACAGTCCATGACTGCAGCGCCCGAGACCGCTCGGCTAATCCCGTGCGGCTATGCGGTGATCCTAGCCTCATTATATGGGGACTGGCCTCCGCGCAACGCGTCGAAAATGAAACACCTTGTAGTTGCCGGCGGAGTATGAAATGAAGCTGGATCGGTTCCAGTTCCCTGGACCTTAGCCACTGATGCGAAGACGCCACGTTCCCGCATGAGATCGGTAGTCCTAATTTAGTGCACAACAGACCAGACTCGCGGCGGCTTTTAAGTTGCTGCCTGCTGCCGCTGTTCAGCGGTGAGCCGACCGCTGGCCCCATGCCGTCCGCGGCGCTCCGCTGTGGCGGTACGGCGGCGGCGGCAGACCCTCACAGGGCTGGCCGGCGGGCGGCCGCGCCGCTGTTTGCCGCGCAAACACATACATCATGTGTAATTTGACGGAAAGAGAAGAGCGGTAGTCGCTTAATACACATCAAATAAGGCGTGCGGTTTGGGCAAACTGCCCGCCCCTCCCCAGCTGCCCACTCCACGCACGCACGCACGCACACACACACACACACACACACACACACACACACGAGCTAACAGCCCCCCCCCCCCACACACACACACACATATATATGCACGAGTTTCCTGCCGAGACTCGAGAGCTTCTGCTCTTTTGCTGCCCGCCAGTCCTACAAGGGAACAGACAAGTGAAGCACCCTGTCTATGAGAGGGAAGTAACTGCTGGCGGCTTCACTGTTGTTATTAGCTTTACCAAATGGCGCACGAGCCTACGGCTGTCGACGGCCCGTTACAGAGAGGACGCAGCGCGAGGGTCAGCAGCTGATTTGCGTGTCTTCGAAAGGAATCGGCTTCGTGTTAAAGAATCAGTCCTTTGAAACGCTATTCGGTATGGATGTGATAGCATGCATACCTAATATTTTATTAAACGCTGTGCATAGAAACAGGATTTTACGATGCACATACCTGCGGTTCTATTGCTGACAAGAAAGAAGCGTTCAAGTGTTTTGGATAGCCCTGTGCTAGGGACCATTTGTATAACCAATAGAAAGATCGTCTTAGCGTCACTATCTTACAATTCAGGGTCAAAGTATGAATATTACAGACTTCCTCCTGCTTAGACAAATGGAGCAGAGCGGTTGGTTCTTTAGAATTTCATGTGGTCTACGGCGGGCTTGATGAGACTAGTGGAAGCACCATAAGTTCATGGGCCGTCCCTCCAGAAAAAGAGCTTTTTTAATATATTTTCGCCGTCATCGGCGGCCAAAACTCAGCCGAGGGTTCCAGAAAGGCTACAAATAAGAAATGGCTGAAAGTTTTACGTGATATTTCTGAGATTCACGTCTCGAAGAGCTTTGAAAATTTTCTTAGTATCTTTATCCATTTCCGAGATACAGAGGTTCAAAGTTACCCTACTTCTAGGCGTGAAATCCGGTGAGAGGTGAAAACTTAGTTTAAAAAGTGACGTATCATGGAGTAACGTGCTGTAAAGTGTCTCTGATATCATCTGAGAGCCCCCTGTTTTGTACTGTAGCGGATACAAAATATTTTTGCACGTAAAATCTGGTCTGAGGTTAAAATTGGTTTTGTGCCATTTCAATTTCACATAAGTAAATAATATAAATTTCACTCACCAATACACATCTCTTCGTGCTCTAAGCAGCGAAAGAAGGGAACCCGCGGGAAAATGCTTCTATAGGAGCACAAAAAATGCGAATCTGCTCGCGTTTATGTTAAAGACGCCGACGGAAAGGTAAGAGTATCAGATGCCTCATGCTACGTCCCTCAGCAACTTGAAACATTTTCTCAAAAATTTTGGCATGCTAACATATTCACGAATTTTTTTGCAGGAAACATAAAGACTGTGACCTTGGCAAAGAGACGGAAAAGTAATAAATACTGGAAGACATTAGACAATGGCTGTGTTATAGAAAGAGCGAAGGAGACAATGGCAATGTGACAGAAACAGAGAGTCATAGTGTCAGTGAAATATACACTCCTGGAAATGGAAAAAAGAACACATTGACACCGGTGTGTCAGACCCACCATACTTGCTCCCGACACTGCGAGAGGGCTGTACAAATAATGATCACACGCACGGCACAGCGGACACACCGGGAACCGCGGTGTTGGCCGTCGAATGGCGCTAGCTGCGCAGCATTTGTGCACCGCCGCCGTCATTGTCAGCCAGTTTGACGTGGCATACGGAGCTCCATCGCAGTCTTTAACACTGGTAGCATGCCGCGACAGCGTGGACGTGAACCGTATGTGCAGTTGACGGACTTTGAGCGAGGGCGTATAGTGGGCATGTGGGAGGCCGGGTGGACGTACCGCCGAATTGCTCAACACGTGGGGCGTGAGGTCTCCACAGTACATCGATGTTGTCGCCAGTGGTCGGCTGAAGGTGCACGTGCCCGTCGACCTGGGACCGGACCGCAGCGACGCACGGATGCACGCTAAGACCGTAGGATCCTACGCAGTGCCGTAGGGGCCGCACCGCCACTTCCCAGCAAATTAGGGACACTGTTGATCCTGGGGTATCGGCGAGGACCATTCGCAACCGTCTCTATGAAGCTGGGCTACGGTCCCGCACACCGTTAGGCCGTCTTCCGCTCACGCCCCAACATCGTGGAGCAGGCCTCCAGTGGTGTAGCGACAGGCGTGAATGGAGGGACGAATGGAGACGTGTCGTCTTCAGCGATGAGAGTCGCTTCTGCTTTGGTGCCAATGATGGTCGTATACGTGTTTGGCGCCGTGCAGGTGAGCGCCACAATCAGGACTGCATACGACCGAGGCGCACAGGGCCAACACCCGGCATCATGGTGTGGGGAGCGATCTTCTACACTGGCCGTACACCTCTGGTGATCGTCGAGGGGACACTGAATAGTGCACGGTACATCCAAACCGTCATCGAACCCATCGTTCTACCATTCCTAGACCGGCAAGGGTACTTGCTGTTCCAACGGGACAATGCACGTCCGCATGTATCCCGTGCCACCCAACGTGCTCTAGAAGGTGTAAGTCAACTACCCTGGCCAGCAAGATCTCCGGATCTGTCCCCCATTGAGCATGTTTGGGAGTGGATGAAGCGTCGTCTCACGCGGTCTGCACGTCCAGCACGAACGCTGGTCCAACTGAGGCGCCAGGTGGAAATGGCATGGCAAGCCGTTCCACAGGACTACATCCAGCATCTCTACGATCGTCTCCATGGGAGAATAGCAGCCTGCATTGCTGCGGAAGGTGGATATACACTGTACTAGTGCCGACATTGTGCATGCTCTGTTGCCTGTGTCTATGTGCCTGTGGTTCTGTCAGTGTGATCATGTGATGTATCTGACCCCAGAGATGTGTCAATAAAGTTTCCCCTTCCTGGGACAATGAATTCACGGTGTTCTTATTTCAATTTCCAGGAGTGTAGTTGACAGTGACAGAACAGCACTAGGAAAAGAGGGAGGGAGACAGTAGCCGGCCGGTGTGACCGAGCGGTTCTAGGCGCTTCAGTCTGGAACCGCGCGACTGCTACGGTCGCAGGTTCGAATCCTGCCTCGGGCATGGATGTTTGTGATGTCCTTAGGTTAGTTAGGTTTAAGTAGTTCTAAGTTATAGGGGACTGATGACCTCAGATGTTAAGTCGCATAGTGCTCAGAGCCATTTGAACCATTTGAGGGAAACAGTTCCAGGGGGTCGAGGAGGAGGGGAGAAATAAAGAGCAAGAGAAAGCAGAAGTGGTTGAGTGCTAGTGATAATCAGAGACAGAGTATATGCCAATGAGAACGAGGAAGAGAGAGACGTGACAGTGAGTAGACAAAGCAGCATTACGAAGGAAGGAATAAGATATTAGAGAAAGAGAGGGCAAGAGGGAGACACTGACAGTGAGTGGTGACAGGAGAAGCGGTACAGAACGAAGGGAACTGTGGCTGTGCCACAAGTGAAAATGACAGAGAGACACATAGAGACAATCAGACTGAGCTGGGCTGAATGATTCAGTAAGAAAGGCAGCTGGGAGTGGATGGGTATGGGCAACTTAGAGCGATTGGGTGTGAGTGAGTTACAGTTAGGGGAGTTTGTGAAAGTCAGAAGTGAGTTGCATTTTTATTTTTTATATTTATTTAATTTTTAATTTTTTTAAGCGAGTATGCTTGCGTCCTAATATTTTCCGGTGGTGACTTAGGTAGAATGAAACAGCTTGTAACCCACTTTTCAGTCCGAGTCTTTCAAATTCGCATTTTATGGTGCTCCGATAGAAGCATTTTCCCGCTGGTCATTTACATGTCCACAGATGACGCAGATGGCACATCAGACCAAGTTTCTGGGCGCTTCACTTCTTTTGTTGGCAGTGTACTTGCTGCGAGCAATGTTATTGCCAGAGGCAGTGTAATACTAATGCTGAAGCTATTGGGGTGTATGCGGAGGTGGAGAAAAGATACGCGGCTTGAATATGAAGTAATTTTCGCGAGGCGAATATGATGAAGAGAGTTAGCGCCGCACCTGTCTTCCGAGACAAAGCCAGCTTCCACGAATCGAAACGGATAGGTGCCGAATGCGATGAGCGGTACTTTGGATTCTCGCTGAAGGCGCGAAATGAATCGCTCTCGCTGTGCCTGGCGCATACGCGAAAGGCGGCGGCGACTGCGCGTGCCTTCAGGGTGCGCCGGCGCGCGCCGCGTCCCGGCCGCGCAGCAGAGCGCAGCTCCGCCTGTCCGTCTGAAGTCCGGCTGTCGCCTTGGCAGGCGGGCGGCGTCCGCGGATCCCAAGCAGCAGTCATTACCAGCGGCTGCGACGCGTCGGGAAGCCGGCCAACGGCGATACGCACCCTGCCAGCCACGCTCCACCGCCTCGCGGTCTACCGCGAGGAATTAACTGGCGACTCTTTGGCTTAAACGGCTCGGAGCCCGTACTACCGGCACAGGCGGATCTCGGAACAGGTGAGGGAGAACGGCAGTTGACGCCATAACGTGGTAGCCAAACTTCCTACCAAGTAAACTCATCACTTGTGACGATATTGCCAGTCTCCTATTTAACTGACAGTCAGATCTGGTCGGTACCCAGTAGATGTTCTTATGACCGTCTGTTTGCAGTCTCTACGAACATGATGCGGCTGTTTTAGAAAAGTTGAGGAAGCCAGGGAGTCCGGTGCCGAACCATAATCACTAGATGATGAAAGTGTCGGAGAAGTCCTATCACTATATAACAGTTATGCGAACAGAAGCAGCTTAGCTTCTAATATCATCGCTTGACGAACAATTTGATTTATGCTGGGCAGTACAAATATGTCGGACACAGGGCCTACTCTCGACTGGTTGGGCCGTTACAGATTCTAAGACTCGGCGAAAAACCGAAAAGAAGTTCGTGAAACAGACCCCATAAAACGTAATCACCCTCTACAACTCGCCGTACCCCACTAATACCACTCTCAGCTCCACAGGTCCAAAGTGACACTGCAAAAATACTGTTAAAATGGCCTCGCTCTCAGTGATCTTACAGAGATAGTCATAGACATTCCTTCTCATAACCCTGAACAAATCCCAACGAGTTATTATTTACGCTGTAGCTTCGATGGCAAATGTGACTGATACGCTAACAATTACCCGCTCTAAACCGTTTCAATGTAAAATATTAACTAATATTGTTGGATTCTTGAGGCACTGTCGGGAACTCTTTAGTCTCTCCTTTTCTGGCACTGTATTCTGCGAACTGTGAATGAAGAGCAATTGGCGGATTCCATATTCCTAGATTTCGGGAAACCTTTTGGTGCAGTGCTGAACTGTAGACTGTTAACTAACGTCTGAGAATATGGAATAGATTCCCAGACAGCTGAGTGGCTAGAAGACTTCTTAAGTAACGGAACCCAGCACACTGTTCTGGACGGCGAGAGTTCGAGACAAGGGCATCGTCGGAAGTGCCCCTGGATGTGTGATAGGACCGCTGTTGTTCATGATATACATGAATGTTCTAACTTACAGGATGAGTAGCAATGTGCACGGGAAAGCGTCGTCATTGAGTGACTGTAGAAAAATACGGGATGAGTTACACAGAATTTGTGGCCGAGCGATTCTAGGCGCTACAGTCTGGAATTGCGCGACCGCTACGGTCGCAGGTTCGAATCCTGCCTCGGGCATGGATGTGTGTGTGATGTCCTTAGATTAGATAGGTTTAAGTAGTTCTAAGGTCTAGGGGACTGCTGACCTCAGCCGTTAAGTCCCATAGTGCTCAGAGCCATTTGAACCATTTTTTTTTTTTTTTTGTTACACAGGATTTCTCTTTAGTCTGATAAATGACATCTTCCTCTAATTGTGGAAAAGTGTAAGCTAACAGAGATCAGTATGGATTACACTTCTGTATAATTCGAATGCAGTATTAGTGGTGTACTGCTCAGCACAGCGACGTCGATTAAATATTCAGGAGTAAAGTTGCAAATGGGGCGGGCTCATAAGCTCGGTTGTATGGAAGACGAATAGTCGACCTCTGTTTATTGGGAGAATTCTAGGAAAGTGTTCATCTATACAGGAGACCGCCTTAAGAATGCTGTGCCATAGAAAAACACTTCAGAGGTGAGCTGCTGGATTTATTACCAGCAGGTTTGATCACTGACCAACACATATGTCACTGGAAAATGCAGTCACGTTCGTACATACACAAACAATACAGATTATGTTCTAAAGCTCAATTCATAAAAAGTAACAAACGCCGTATAGCAAAAAAGCATCTATAGCTTATATATACGAAGTAAAACATAGTAGGTGAAGTTCTGAGACACGTGGGCAGGCTGCATGATCTCGCCAGACACTTGAAAAAGTATGATGATGAAAACGTAAATATGGTGGCGAAAGCGCTCGTGGATAAACCAAAATAAAGCATTTATATCTGTAATCCTTCCTCTAAACTAATAATAATCTAAAATTGGGGCAAAATAATTGTAAATTCTGTATTTAAGTATTAAACTGTAGTTATTAAAATGTGTACACACAAGTAGTGCATCAATAAAAGCATAAACTTCTTACATCACACAAAGTTATATGTATCGAAGTCGTGGGGTATATCAAATAGTTTCGATTTTATTCCGTTGATTCTACCCACTTTTACCCCAACTGTACCTCATCAGTAACAATCCTTTTGTATAAGAAAGAAGGTGAAGGATTGTTTAATATGGCAGATGTTCATAAACTCTATTAAAACTATTATTCCTTGCATTACCACTTTCAGATGGTAGTACGATGATCTAAGTTCCTTACTGAAAACAAATTATCTCAAAGTAAGATACGCACCCACAAAAATCTAACAAATTATTTTGCTCAGTAACAACATAGCTGACTCTACCAGGCCGCATGGCGGTACTGATGTTGTCGGCTGTCATTCCGGCCGTCTTATTGGTCTAACGGCCAAAAAGCAGACTCGTAAAGAGAAATATGAGGTTTACAGGATGAAAATTTCACTTGCAGCGGAGTGTGCACTGATGTGAAACTTCCTGGCACATTAAAACTGTGTACCGGACCGAGACTCGAAATCTGGACCTTTGCCTTTCGCGGGCAAGTGCTCTACCAAATGACCTACCCAAGCACGACTCACGACCCCTCCTCGCAGCTTTAATTCCGCCAGTGCCTCGTCTCTTACCAGAAATATGAGGGTTCGCACTTTTCACCCTCATACCCGATTACACCTGAGCTTCCCGGATTAGGCGTTGTGATGTGGTGCGTTCTTGGTGTTTCCATATTGTTGTGCACCACCCGCATCTACGTATTGGGACAAATGCGGGGTTAGAAACAGTCTCTGGCACGAGGCTCTTTGGCTGTAGAAGCGACGGTTGTCTGGAGGGCGCCGCGGCGCACCTGCAGAGGAAGGCGGCGTCAACGGCGGCGGCCGGCCGGTCCAGCAGCGGCCGCGGAGCCGCTATCTCCCGGAAGGTGCGCCGGCGATAGGCGTCCACGTTATCTGGCGGCGCCTGTGAGCCGCCCACGCCCGGCGCCTCTGCTAATGGCCGCTGCTGTCCCTGGTGGCGCTCCCCTATCTTATCTCGCCCCCGTCAGCTCCTTCCCAATAACGCCTTTCAGTTAACACTCCGCCCGCCGACCCGACGCCGCCTCGCCGGAAATCTCGGCGAGAGTCCTTCACACAGAGGGACAAGGATACTACAAATAATCTTAACGCACGCTTTCTTTCTTGTTATGCTGCAGACTGAAATACCGTAACTGTCGGTTTGTACTGATACTGAAGCTACTCAACCCTTCACTTCCACTGTCCCTTACGAGAACTCTTCTTTTCACTTAACACATTCCACAATATTGTGTACAAATACTGGTCACTACTTCTACAATTCGATTTTACTCCCCTGCAATCGTTCCATAATTAATGTGCAAGATAACCTCCACATTCTGTTTTATTTACTTAAATTCTTAGTGACCAACATATGAGCAGTTTCTTTGTTGTTTTGGAGCATCCAGTATTTTTTTTCGTCTTCCTACAATATTCTCGTTTTAATTCTTTTATCTATAGTTTCCCATATTGAAGGTGCAACCATACGGAATTATTTCCCAGATTTGTGAGTGGCTCCAAGACTTCTTAACCAACAGAGCCTAGTACGTTGTCTTCGATCAGGGATAGGGGTGCGTCAGGAATACCCCAGGGAATTGTGATAGGCCCTCTCTTATTCTCTAAACATATAAATCTGGCCGACAATGTAGGCAGCAGTCTGCAGCTTTTTCCTCATGATGCTATGGTCTACGGAAAGGTGTCGTCGCTGAGTGATTGTAGGAGGATACTAGACGACTAAGGGAAAGTTTCTGGTGGGTATTATGAATGGCAGCCATCTCCAAATGTAGCAACATCTAAGTTAATGCAGATGAGTAGGAAAAACAAACCCATAACGTTCTTGACACAGTCACGTCGATTACATATGTAAGCTTAACGATATACAGCGACTTGAAATGGGAGTGAGCATATAAGGACTGTAGTGAGGAAGGTAAATGGTCGACTTCGGTTTATTGGGAGAATTTTTAGGAGAGTGTGGTGCATTTCTAAATCAGACAGCGTATAGGACACTAGTGCGATCCGTTGTTGAGTACTGTTCGAGTATTTGGGATCCGCATCAGTTCGGATTAAAGGAAGACATCGAAGCAATTCAGACATTTGTTACCGGCAGGTTCGGACAACACGCAAGTATTACAGCAATGCTTCAGGAACTCAAGTGGGGCACTAGAGGGAAGGTGAACTTCTTTACCAGGAGAACTACTTAGAAGATTTAGAGAACCGGCAACTGAGGCTGACTGCAGAACGATTCTGCTGTCGCCAACGTACATTTCGAGTAAGGTCCACGTTAATGATATTAGAGAGATTAGGGCTCGTACGGAGGTATAGACAGTCATTTTTTCCTCCTTCTCTTTGCAAATGGAACGGGAAAGGAAATAACTAATAGTCGCACAGGGTACCCTCCACCACGCACGATACCGTGGCATGCGGAGTGTGTACGTAGATGTAGATGTTTCTAATTTTTTCTCAACAGACATCTTATAAATTTAGTACTTTATTCCGTAATAGAAGCTCTTCGCACTCAGAGCTCGAAAAGTCTGCTTTTCACATTCCAATCTTCGCTTCCTGCACAGGTTTTTAATGCACGTCACAGAACCAAGATAATTATATCTGGGTACCGCAGAATGTGCCCCAAAAGGGCTATAAGCACCATGGGACTTAACATAAGGTCATCAGTCCCCTAGACAAGGAAACTGCTTAAACTAACTAACCTAACGACATCACACACATCCATGTCCGAGGCAGGATTCGAACCTGCGACCGTAGCAGCGGCGCGGTTCCGGACTGAAGCGCCTAGAACCTCTCGGCCACCCCGGCCGGCAGAACGTGCCCCAAAATACTTTCAATTTTTCGTCTTTTTCCATTCTCTCTTCATTACGTACAGCTGCTTCGCATTTATATCTTGATGTCCTTATGATTGAGTTACTTTAATAACACATTAAATGCAGTGGTAGAAAGACAAATACAAACGAGTTAAAATTATAAAATTAAAAAACAGTGCTGCATTAAGCAGCATTCTGTCTTCTCTAGCCAGGTACCTGTGTGCACTGGGATAGAGAGCGTAGAGTCGTAGAGTTAATGCTGTGTAGCGAAAGATGCGAATGGCCGCCATAACATACCATACGATAACTGGCACGGAGCAGCTACATTATAAATACGCTATAGACATAACGGGAACAGACGTTACTTCAGTACTATCGTAATCTCTTTGGAAGGATAATAAAGACTTTTTAAATGAATGACGTAAGTTATGCGTGACGGTGAATGGTCAACAGCAATGAAAATCACATCGAAGATAAACAAAGAAAAAAGCTACAGCATCGCTCGCGTCACAATAGATGAAAGCGCCGTGCGCTGCAGAGTAGTTTTCGGATATCATCGTATAAATATCTTTGTAACTAAGACAGTGAAAGCTACAATTTGTCAAGGAAAATTCAGCTGTAGGTGGTATGGCTCTGATCACTATGCGACTTAACTTCTGACGTCATCAGTCCCCTAGAACTTAGAACTACTTTTTGCCTTTCTGCAATCACATAGTTACTGCTCTCGCCGGTCGGAGTGGCCGTGCGGTTGTAGGCGCTACAATCTGGAGCCGAGCGACCGCTACGGTCGCAGGTTCGAATCCTACCTCGGGCATTGATGTGTGTGATAGCCTTAGGTTAGTTAGGTTTAATTAGTTCTAAGTTCTAGGCGACTGATGACCTCAGAAGTTAAGTCGCATAGTGCTCAGAGCCATTTGAACTATTTGAGTTACTGTTCTCCTTTATCATACACAGTTGTGGAATCCTCAGCGGGCTTTTTATTTTATTAATTTATTTTTTATTTATTTATTTTTTTACATTGTGTGTGTTTTGTGGCTGTCAACCGAAATCAGGCACATGATCCACACAATATAAAATAAACGAAAAATAAAAGAAAAAGCCCACCGAGGATGCCGCAGCTGTGTGTCAAAGGAAAACAATAACTCTCAACATGCGAAAAAGGCTGACCCATGCTTAGTTCATTATTATTTTCTGCAAGTACAGGATCTGAGCTCAGAAACCGAGTATGATAATTACACGCGATGCAACGCTATAAAAGATTCGTTGTCTGAGTGTACTATATTTCTGTTTTCCTTCTACCTCCGTTTGTAGATGAAACTGAGACATTCCACGCAGAAGATTCCTTGTCAGCCATAGGATAAAACGGTCAGCGACACGGAAGCAGAAGCTGCAGGCGCCGGCACTCTCGACTTCCGTAGCGTGATCGCAGCTCCACTCGCGTAATTAATAGCCGCACCGTTCGTCATGCACTCGTTTCACAGCGAGCGCACCGATGGCCTCTTGCGCTTTCAAGTTAGGTGAGGAAACGAGGATCGGAGCGTCGTCGGCCTGATGCTAATGAGGTATCGCATAGATCAAGTGGCTGACTCCCCGCGCCTGTTGCGCTGTACTGCGTACAAGTACAAGCCCTCGGCAAGTCCGACCGGGGTGGCGAGTGGAGTGTGAAAAGCATCAGCACGGCTGCTGCCATAACTCCGGGTGTCCCACCGTCTAGTTAATTCAGCTTGCATCTCTGAGGTCTTGTACTCTGTTTACTACCAGGGAAGTGCTCTCCAGTGATCACCACACTGGGATAAGGTATGGAACTGGTATCAAAACTGGATGCCAAGTAATGGAGGCAAATAATTTTCATGCCGGGCCACAAACTGTCGAGTACACGTCGTGCGTCAAATAGTTGAGCACGTGAGGCTGTAGTACATTCGTTTCTCGTGATCCTGACAAACGCGTGAATTATTCAGACACGGAAATGGCGCTGCTGTGTCTTGTACACATTTTTTCCAGTGGATTGGATTCCTATTCAGTGCTGAATATACAAGTATAACATGTGCAGGTGACTCTACGAAAATGTCTGAAGAGACTTTCTTGGTTATCTGGCATCCTCTTGTTTGCATGTCCGGACCGACTGTAATTCACATATCGTATTGTTGTAGCTCGTGCTTTCGCGTTAGATGGCAGTCCTCAGCTTCATTTAGACAGTTCTCAGCTCCATTTAGACAGTCTCTTGTTGGATATATGCCTGAGCGAGGCTGCCCAGTGATTAATGGCGTAGGTGTGTTCAGGCAGAGAGGTGTTGGTTCCTCAACTGGCTACCCCCATTTTTCCACGAAAACGCCTCATATGGGCAATGACTAAGTCACTCTCCACAGTTCTGATACAATAATATCGATTCTGTGAATACTGCAGATGTACGCTTAATTTTTCAAACAGTTGTTTCTTGTGCGTACAGAAGTATAAGACAGCGAATTGATAATACTGGTAACACGTCGCATGGAAAGAGGGCAAACACTGGAATGGCTTTCATTGTAGTAGCAGTGGCTACATTAAAAAATGCGAATGTCGCATAGCGTTGACGGCTGGGTTCAGACTCCAGGCGGAAAGGGTGTTGTACCTCCAAGCAAATTGGAACCTTTCTTTGCACACATGTGGAAGATGTCTCATATGTATCTTTGTGTAGCGTTATCTTTGTTTTGCATGATTATGATGAGAGAAGGTGAAACCTAGTCCGCCGCCTAGCATACTCCTCTTTAATAGTACCAGAGAGGCCGCCGAACTTAAGGTCCTCATCTCTAACCATCAACAGTATACATACGCCCCCACTTCATGTGACAATGCGGAGAAGTTTATAATTTAATCCAGGACGTTGACGCCAAGACTGGTGATCAGAAACTTTATGCCAACAACTCCCCTCCCCTCACTGGCCAGATACTGGCAACAAAAATTTCATCCACAGCGAGATTCGAGGTTCGAACCGGCGTGTTTCCACGTCGATCACCAACGCACAGGGATGCATTAGCAACTTCGGCTATGGGGACGGGTAGCGTGTATATTATTTAAACATTTACTTTTAATGATAGTACAAGATACTCTTTTCTTTAGCATATAGGAATGACAGTTTAGGCTTTTCAAATCTGGTTTTGTTTCTGTTGCAGAAGAAAAGACAACATCTCTTTACTTCTGGGTAAACGCAAATCTTATTTACTAGCAGTTAAATATGCTTTTTACATTGACTGACCAAAAACTTATTTGGTACATAATTTCAGTAAGTGGATTTCTAGGCGCTACAGTCTGGACCCGAGCGACCGCTACGGTCGCAGGTTCGAATCCTGCCTCGGGCATGGATGTGTGTGATGTCCTTAGGTTAGTTAGGGTTAAGTAGTTCTAAGTTCTAGGGGACTGATGACCTCAGATGTTAAGTCCATTGTGCTCAGAGCCATTTGAACCATTTTGAACCGATTTCGTTGCAGTAAAATGGCATCCTCAGGTGAAAATAGTGTCACATTAGCGCACCAATGGCCCCAACTTCCGTAGTAAAAAATAAAATCACTGAAGATGTAAGTGTACCTCATACCGTTCTTTTCACCTGGGGATGCTGTTTTCATGAAGAAATGAACAACTACACCTGCCTTATACTGCGAGATCAATTTATGAATCTCTTTTTCTTTGTAAATTTTTCAACATTTACTGTTTTTATATCCTGATGGCGCCACTACTGGCCGAACAAATATTTAGTAATGGTCTCAGCATAACCACGTGGAAATTCTCCCTTTGTAAACTCCAGCGTCGCAGTTACTTTGTTCGCTCTCAGTCCTGAGTGTTATTTCCTGTCAACACGGGTGTGTACCAGCAATCTCGTTTAAGCGGAGGTAAGTAAGCGTATCGGGAAGCACCGGGGCTTCAGAGAGCGGTGAAGACGGACTCAGACAGATAGCTCGGTTCCCGGCGCCGTACGCAAACCACAGGACAGAGCGAGTAATCAAAAGCAAACGTCGCGCGAGAGGAGAGGAGAGGAGAGGAGAGGCGCAATAGAGCGGGCGCTGTGGCGCCCCGGCCGGCCGCGGCGCAGAGGGGTAAATATTGTGACAAGTGCGCCGCCGGCCACGGCCGCAATCTCCGCCCGCCATAAAGGCGGCCATTCAGCTGCGCGCACACCGCCCGCCTTATTAAAGACGTATACAGCCGCGGACGCTCGTATACCGCCCAGGGCGCGCGCAGCGCCGCTCACCACAGCTCAGCACTACTCCGAGCCACCCACCCAGCTGCACCTTACGTCTTCCGGAACACTCCTACACTACCTCATCAAAAGTACCCGCATACACTGACATAATGCGGAAGGGAGAGGTGGACGTGTTTGTACACTGACGTGTGTCACGGGATAGCGATATGCACGTACACAGATGGCGCTAGTATCCCGTACACATAGTATAAAAAGGCTACGCAGCGGCGGAGGTGCCATTACCACTCAGGTGATTCGTGTGAAAAGGTTTCCGACGCGATTGTGGTCTCAATACAGTCACAAATTTCGCCTGGTATCTCACACGATCGTACTTTCGATAATAAGGGTAGCTGCGGTACCAAGTGATAAGTGTCTGTACAACGAATGTATGTACACTACATAATAAATAGTATCGGGGCACTTGTTGCTGGACATTAATATGGGCCACATCCACACTTCACCTTTATGGTGGCTCGAACTGCGCTGGGGACAACGTCAGTGAATTGTCTCAAGGTCTGTGGAGGAATTGCAGACCATTCTTAATGAAGAGCTGAAACCAGAACAGATAGTGATGTTGGATGTTGGGGTCTGGAGCAAAGTTTCTTTGCAGCCGGCCGGAGTGGCCAAGCGGTTCTAGGCGCTACAGTCTGGAACCGCGCGATCGCTACGGGCGCAGGTTCGAATCCTGCCTCGGGCATGGATGTGAGTGATGTCCTTAGGTTAGTTAGGTTTAAGTAGTTCTAAGTTCTAGGGGACTGATGACCTCAGATGTTAAGTCCCATAGTGCTCAGAGCCATTTGAACCATTTGTATATTATTCAACTTCCTGACACTATTCATGGAAAATGATGCGGTAAAATAAACTACATACTATATCAAAAGATCTGAGTTCTCACTCCTGTAGCAGCAATTAATGTTGGGTTGGCTGGTTCTTTCTCTTAAGATTTGTTCAAAAATATAAACTGTGCACTTCACAAAATGAAAAAAAAATCGTAGTATCTAGGACTACGATATCAATGAGTCACTATTGCAGTCGGTCAGTTAATAGAGATTATTGATACAGTACTGGATAAATGCAGTCCACAAAAGAGATTCCTTGCGAATCACTTGTGCGACTTGTGTTGGAATATTGCTCACATGTGTTGGATTCGTATCAAACATGGGATAGTTAACGTATACATAGAAAGACAGCGCAAATGGTACAGGTTTCTTTGACACATAGGAGAGCGCCATGGAGACGCTGAAAAACAAAACTGTCAGACGACTGAAGATAGACGCAAACTATTCCGAGGAAACCTTCTAACAAACTTTCAGAACCAGCTGTAAGTGGTGCATGCCAGAGTAGTAAACAATTTTTAAATAATATGCACGTACAGTAGTATCGGCGTGTGTTACTAGGGAGCCGTTTGGGGCCAGGTATTCCCGCCGCTGAAATGAGGGAGACAAATGTGCGCAGTGAGAAGAGGTTGGGGTGCAACAATTCGGGGAAGAGGTATCTTTTACCGCTTTGCCGCCTGGCGCTATTCGCTGGGAAGTCCTTCACGAGAATCGTTGAGTTGTAAAGGCCCATCGACCGCAGAAAACCGTGTAACAGGAGTGTATTTTCTCGCCAAACTCTCACACGCCAGCAATAAAGTACGACTCATTGATTTACAAAGCAGAGGGGTATAAAAGCACTGTGGCCATCTTTCAGAAATAGCGCGGAGCCACTTTGCTGAGCAAGCCGGCTGACCCGACGCCTGCTGTGGGTCCCCGCTGGATAAAGGGAGGCGCGTCTCGAGACCATTTAGCCCTCCTCTCGTACGAAATCTACACAAGGCAACGTTCAATACAAAGCGCGCTATATGTATTGGTTTCTTAAAGTGGACGATGAAATACAGAGCAGCGCATTATATTACAAGCAGACTCTCACACTGTTCGCAAAAATGTGTAAACGTATCTGTATTTTGTGAGCAAGTGGCTTGAAGCAAGAAATTTGGAATTAGGTGATTTGGTACTCCTGTACTGGACAGTGATCTATCGAGAGGAGAAAAGAAAGCAAATTAGATCCTAGTTCATCGGCGTTGCAATATACGATTTTTATATTAAAAAAAATATTCCTTTCTACATGTTACTTATTAGCAATGCAGTGGAGTACTTGCTTGATGTAATGCAGCACACGTTTTCGCTGAATGAAATCTCTGACAATAGCACACCAGGGAAAGCGGAAAGACACGTTGTACATCAGGGAGTGAGTCATTTAGTACACCCTGAAAGCTTGAAAGGAACATTTTAGAACATTAATACATCCATTCAAATCCTCTGCTAGCTCAGCTTCTTCTGCTTACAGCGTTAGCCCTGAGAAGTAATTCTACAATTTTCAATAACGAATGAAAACATAGTAGATAAATGAGGTAGCTCTATTCTCTTGAGACTTATACCTGAGAATATGAAATATTTTTTTCATAACTTCACACTTAAAAATTAGTTGTTGGTGGATGTGGTACAGTCACACTAACAAGTAAATGTTTACCCCATACCCTCGCCAGCGATGGAAAATTGTGGAGACATCGCTGAAAAACAATGACGACAACATAATGGATAACGAAGCGAATGAATGATATTTACTTCGCTAATTTATCATTTGTTTGACGCCTCTGATGTATAGTTCAGCCTCGTGAAGTCAGATGAATCGATTGCATGTATTACGTCTTTGCCTCACTCGCTATTTCTGGTTCGTGGCTCTGCATTGGAAGGTCGTTGTTTTACACAGCTTGACTCTTTTATTCCAAATGTAATACGTACTCTCTTGTTATTACTTCGGGTGCTAATCGGTACTTAAAATTAGTGTTGCTCTCCACACTCCCTGAATTGTTACGAAATGTATATCGACCTTTTCAGTACACCGAGAGACTTTAAACACTGATTTGTCAGTGTTGCTATTGATTCTTGATATATATGTACTCTTCTTGACATCTCATCTACCTACAGCTAGCTTTATTCTTCAACATACCTCCTCCTCCACTTTACACAGACTTAAAACTTCTCTTTAAGACACCACACATATTTCTTAATTCCTCCTATCATTCCGATGGTCTAGCTGTAGCGTCGATGCCTCGTGAAATGGATGATATAGGAGCTTCTAAATGTTCCGTCACTGTAAATGTCCTCTGAACAAATCAGGTACTGAACCACAGAAATCATTAGAATATAAATTAATACGCTGTATATCCTTTTAATACATCGAGTTCTCAAAAAGGATACCATCGTTTCCACAATATTGATAAGCTTTCTGTATAGCTAATTGTCCAAACGCCATTATTATTTTTAATTAAGTGACGCTCTAACCCTAGTGGCCACTGATTCGATCATCTGACTACGATCGGCCTCATTTCAGTCAGGGAAATGTCTTCATGAACAGGCGTCACGCCTTACTGTTACCGCCATTAAGTTTATTGGCGATGAAAACAAAAACAGAGGAACAGCACCCATTGTTCTGAAGGAACGTGCACGCGAGATACTCCTCAGGTAATCGATGGTGTGCAAATTACAGGAGGGACTTGATTCTAAGTGGATTGCATTTCGAGAATATATCTTCTTCAGTAAGAGGCACTGACTGTACAAATAACTGGACTGTAGGCAGCAGTTTGTGCGATACTGTGCATTTCATGAGGAGGTACTGCCTGTACTTAATTACTTTTCCCGAAGAATAGGACATAAAGGTTATGGAAAGAACTTACAGAAACACGATCTACGTTTAGAAAGTACCAAGTTAAAAGAGTAAGTGGTTACGACAAAACAAAACCGCACAGATCACATACAACATTAAATTTTTATAAGTAGAGCTGCCACACTCGTCCACCAGTGGATACTCAAAGCTGCGCGATTGCTGGGCTTCTCATCGCCTACGAGAAGACCGTAAAAATCAAAGAGGGACGATCTATGCGGAATTGCTTATGCGCTACGAGTTGATCGTGACAATTTTTTGTCGAACACCGTCACCGACGATGAAACATGGCTTCACCACTTCGAACCGGAAACAAAACGGCAATTCATGGATCTGGGACTCTGGAGGAGTTACGCTCTTTGATTTCCTTCCTCAAGGTGCAGGGATCATGTGGTATCGATAGCTACGATGCCACGGCGTAGGCTCAAGTTCGTAGGTTGGCACTACGACACTGACGACAGCTCCCTCTAACCGACGCTGTTCAGATCTACGAGCCCCGCTGCAGATTCTGCCCATTTGATCAAGAACAGACGGCCTAGAAACATCACTTCAACTTCAGAGTGTGTTGGCTTGCTATTGAGACTTTGTACTACTTACGAGGGGTCTAAGGCTTCGTTCATCTGAGCAAAGTTATGTAACAATTTATTAACTTGTTTTTACCTATAATAATAATAAGGTGAGTGACGAGGGCCTCCCACCGGGTAGACCGCTGTCCTGGTGCAAGTCTTTCTAGTTGACGCCACTTCGGCGACTTGCGCGTCGATGGGGATGAAATGATGGTGATTAGGACAACACAACACCCAGTCTCTGAGCGGAGAAAATCTCCGACCCAACCGGGAATCGAACCCTGGCCATTAGGATTAACAGTCCGTCGCATCTATAATTTACACACGCATTACCGACGTGTTGCACCTACTCCCTTCCTTCATTCGGTGAACCTATCAGTTTTCAGGAGCAGACCCACGCGCCGTCTTCCAGGCGGGATACAAAAGATCAACTCTCTAGTGGGGTATAATATGTTGTACTGGAATCCTGAATAAAACCGTAAACTGTATTTGCATTGAAACTTCCTGGCAGATTAAAACTGTGTGCCGGACCGAGACTCCAACTCGGGACCTTTTCCTTTCCCGGCCAAGTGCTCTACTAACTGAGCTACCCAAGCACGGCTCACGCACCGTCCTCACAGCTTTACTTCCGCAAGTAGCTCGTCTCCTACCTTCCAAACTTTCCAGAAGCTCTCCTGCGAACCTTGCAGAACTAGCACTCTTGGAAGAAAGGATATTGTGGAGACATGGCTTAGTCACAGCCTGGGGGATGTTTCCCGAATGAGATTTTCACTCTGCAGCGGAGTGTGCGCTGATATGAAACTCCTTGTGTGCCGGATCGAGACTCGAATTCGAAACCTTTGCCTTACGCGGGCAAGTGAAGCTGTGGGGACATCCTAGGGGATCTCAGTTGGTAGAGCACTTGCCCGCGACAGGCAAAGGTCCCGAGTTCGAGTCTCGGTCCGGCACACAGTTTTAATGTGCCGGGAAGTTTTCATAGCAGCGCACACTCCGCTGGAGAGTATTCTGTATTTGCATTGCTTACTGTATGTCCTTTGTACTATCGTTACTGTGGAACATCAGCCGACCGGCTTAACGTTCTGGGTTGTATTAGTCAAATATTTCACGAGCCAATCGCATATTGGCAAAGATATTCCGTGTGGTCCTTTTTCGATACGTAGTAGACGATGTGGTGCCGTGTCGAATGTCTTTTGCTGCACCTGCTGCTGTTATCTGCAATATGTCATGTACGAGTAAAGGAAGGTGTATGCCCGCACATGTTGCTTTTCATTTATCCGTGCTTGTTCTTTTGAGAGATTCTTAGAGCGAGCGGGAGTGAGCGAGCCTTTCCTGACTGCTACTACTGGCGGCGGGCGCACCTCTCTTCCTAGTCCCGAGTCGCGGGCAATTATTGACTTGCACGGAGAGCCGGCTGTGTACCGGATCGGGAGTGCGCGCCTAAGTGGCGTCGCGACTCGGCGCGGCGCTGCGCTGCCCTCGCGGTCAATATTAGCGCGCAGGGGGCAGGGGGCAGGACGCGGGCCCGCCGAGCTGTGTCGGCGGCGTGTCGCGCTACCGCCGGCCCGCCGCTCCGCAAAGCCGTGCAAACACCGCCGCTGCCCCGCTGGCCGCGGCTTCTTTAATCAGCTTCGTCCTCTTGTTTGACGAGTTCCTCCTCGTTTTCTATCCCCCTTCCCAAAACGAGACTTGCGGCTCGTGCTCGGAGAGCCTGCATGTTTATCTGCCCTCTTCAGATTGCACAGGAACGGCTGTCGATTGCATGGAAACCAGACAGCAGCTACAAGAGAGGAAGGACATGAAAGTGAAACAGTAGAGACGTGATTATAGACTACCCGCAATGCTATTCAATCAGTACATTCAGCCAGCTGCAAAGTAAATCGAGGAGAAAAATGAAAAGGGAATTACAGCTCATGGGAAAGAAATGAAAGCATTGAGGTATGCAGACAACATTGCAATTTAGTCTGAGACGCCAAAGGGCGTGCAAGAGCAACTGAACGGAATGGACAGTGTCTTGAAAAGAGACTGTAAGGCAAATGTCAACAAACGTGAATTATGGTACAGTAGTCGAATCAAATCGCCAACGGCCTTACCGCAGTGGTAACACCGGGACTCGTCAGATCACCGAAGTTACGCGCTGTCGGGCTGGGTTAGCACTTGGATGGATGACCATCCGGTCTGCCGAGCGCTGTTGGCAAGCGGGGTGCACCCCAGCTGTTGTGAGGCAAACTGAGGAGCTACTTGATTGAGAAGTAGCGGCTCCGGTCTCGGAAACTGACGTACGGCAGGGAGAGCGGTGTGCTGACCACGTGCCCCTCCATATCCGAATCCAGTGACGCCTGTGGTCTGAGGATGACACGGCGGCTAACCGGTACTTTTGGGCCTTCATGGCCTGTTCGGGAGGAGTTTAGTTTTTTTAGTTGAATCAAAACAGGCAATGCTCAGAGACTTAGATTAGGAAATGAGACATAAAACGTACAAGAGCTGTTCGGAAAGTCGGGTTCGATCGGTCACCAAATGTAAACCGCAGTGAAAGTCAATAATGTTTTATTCGCAACAGTTAGCCACACCTTCCAGCTACATCTCTAAATAGTCGCCGCTCCGACTTCGAATTTCCAGCACCTTCGTCACAGAAAGCAGCCGCTCCTGCTTTCCACCAATTCTCTACACTAGTCTGCCTTTCGTTGTTTGTACCAAAACGTTGTCTTCGTAGGCAGCGGTTGATGTGAACAGAGATGAACAACGGAGGGAGCCAATTAAGGGCTGTATTGTGCGTGACCAATGACTTCCCATCGAAAACGCTGCAGGACCGTCTTCACTGCCCGTGCAGAATGAGGCTGAAAATTGTCCTGAAGAAAGAAACGGATGACATTTATGTTCTGTGGGCTGCATAGCTCCAGGCGAAATCTGTCACCAGGCCTTCATACCTGGCGGGAGTCACTATTTTCTAGGGATCTTTACGTGCTCACTGTACGCTCAGAACTGAAAAGAGGAACGTGACGTGATCGACGGACGTACTAGAGACAGTGCCCAACAAATCTGTGCAAAGCTTCGTCGGATATTCACAATGGTTTCCATTTCGCGCCGGCATATCCTGTGGAAATCCGATGGGACGGTTGGGTTTGACGAATGCCTGGAGAATGTTACTTTTCATCATGTGCAGTACCAAGAGCGAAGTTCAGAGAAGGTGATGTTATGATATGGGGTTGTTCTTCGTGGTTGGGTATGGCAACTTCATTGAGCTTAAGCAGTCACTAGAAGGGGAAATAGTCGCAAAGTAAAGCAACAGTTCGAAGACGATGATGGTACGAGCTTAACAGTGCACCCTGTCATAAAGTACCATATGTGAGGCAATGGTTTACTCACAATAACGTTCCTGAAATTGACTGGTCGCCCAGAGTCCCAACCTGGACGCAATGAAACACCTTTAGGACGAGGTGGAACGTTGACTTCGCTCCAGGCCCTACCGCCCAACACAGCTACCGTCTCTGGTTTCGATTTCTGAAAAAAATGGGCGGCCATTCCTTTATGTTCAAATGTGCGTGAAATCTTATGGGACTTAACTGCTAAGGTCATCAGTCCCCAAGCTTACACACTACTTAACCTAAATTATCCTAAGGACGAACACACAGACCCATGCCCGAGGGAGGACTCGAACCTCCGCCGGGACCAGCCAAACAGTCCATGACTGCAGCGTCTCAAACCGCACGGCTAATCCCGCGCGGCGTCCTTCAAGTGCCTCATTAAATGTGTCCCTACTAGAGTTCATGGCATCGTAGAAGGGAACGGTGGATATAGGCCATATTAATGTCTCGTAACAGCTGTCCGGAAGGTTTGATCAGACAATGTATGTCTTGGAGAAATATAAATGTTGGTAATGACAATTAACAATAGGGAGTCCATGTATTTAGGAAAAGTCGTTAAAAGATCGAATTTTATAGCATTCCGTAGCTCAATTCAGAAGCGATCTATTATGTAAAGAGAATGAAGTGTTGAAAAGGCATGTTGCAATAACGCGAACGTCCAAAGTTCCGTTTGCATCCTGTTTTCTACTAACGTCTGAAGAACAACTGTACACGTGGATTAAAGGTGTACCCTCTGTATGTCTTCGGAGGAATGGATGTAACACTGGAACAACTGGTGGCTGGTAGTGAGCCCGTTATGGCGACGGCTTTGTGAGTGCAGCAGACACCGCGCGGAAACAGTGAGGTGAGCTGTGGGGGTGTGGCGCACCCCGCGAGGCGGGCGGACGGGCCGTTGTTATTCAGGCGGCGCCCCTCGTCACGTCCGACCTCCATCCGCAGCGGCTGTCAGCGGCGACATCTCGCGCACTCAGCACGCCGCCCGCAAGCCGCAGCATCGCGCCGCCCCAGCCTCCTCCTCCTGCGCATGCGCCTTGCCACACACGCGCTGTCACTCCTCGCAGCTACAGACAACGTCTGCACGTCGCAATATCTTGTGTATTTGTGATGCTGCTTCGCGCAAGAACTGACAGCGCGAAAAATACGATATGCTTGCTGAATAGACTTACTACTTCAGTAGTGGAAGTTCTGAGGATGGTTTGTTAAATGAAACGAAAACGTAAAATGTTTGTACCTGTGATCCTGACAGGTAATAAATATTCTCTTTCTACAGGCAGATGCTGGTCCATAAAGGCTGTACGTGTCCCAGAAACACCAATTAAGAATTGCTTAGAGACTGAAGGCAATCTTGAATTTAAAGGACTGTTAGTAGGAATCAGAGCAGACGTAACATTAAGAACTAAGCACACTCCTCCCTTTGTTTATCTGTCGTTATTCGCGTGGTAGCTCATAAGAGTTGTATTTTTCCATTATGTATTCTACTTTCACTTCATTATGTTACTGGTCAGGTAGAGTCACCGCATCACAAAAGACGCAGGTGATGTTCTTTCACTAAATTTATTTTCAGTTTCAATTCAAATTATGCTGTCAATAGCAAATTTAGTGAGAGAAATTTGTAATGTGAAAGTATTTTCAATTTCTTATCTGTGCACAGGCAATGAATATCGTACTTGTCAATATATGTGGTATAAGACGCTCTCAAGACATCTTCGTAATTCTCCCCTCGTATTCCCCTCTGAGAGAGTACGTCGGACGTGTAGTATTCGACAGCAGATCAGTTCAACCTCCCAACCTTCAGTATGTCGCGCAGTTCTTTTTAATTTAAGCTACAACTACTTTCCGTGATCTACGGCGGATACATTTGTAGCAAGGTTTATGACGTTGCCCTCATGTCGTCTAATGCTGTTATGTGATCTACATATATACTTCACAAGCTATTTTTGAAGTGTATAGCGGCGGGAACTTTATATCGACATTAGCGATTTCTATCCTATTGCATTTACATATGCTAAGAGGAAAATATAAAAACATTTTATATACCTTTTTAAGCACCCTACTCTCTCTCTCTGTCACCTTATTCTCATGCTTCCTACGCGAAATGTTGGACAGTGACAGTATACTAGTCCTAGAATTTTCCTCGAATACAAGCCCTCTAAATTTACACAACAGCGTTTCACGAGAATAACATCGCCTTTCTTCCGAAGTTCGCACAGCAACTCCTCCTTACACGTCGTATCACACACCAGCAAGAAAAGTGACACAATTCGAAAAGCGGCATCTTTAGTTTTTGTTCCTAAAAAATACGTGCGAAATGCCCGAACGTGCACGAAAAATATGACGTTTACTGCTAACAATATTTACTTGAAATTTAAAGAGGGCTTACACTATTTCATTGTAAGTTAAAAAGAATAATTTTTGAAGTCGAGTTTTATCAAGTATTGCCTTTTTCAGTTGTGTCACTATCCTTGATCTGGTGCGATATGGGCTATGAACTTGCACACACACGACGTACTTTAGATTTAAAATCAACAGAATTCAAACCTACACACATTACTGCTCAATGAGTTTCGGCAGATCACATATAAGTAGCTGCAAACGACATTTCTCAAACGATACAAATCACTTGTAGAGATTACTTATAAAGAGTTAAGAACAGAAAAGCTGCTCAAAATCCATTATAGTCATAATATTAAGAAAAAAAATGTTAAGGTCTCCTTCTCCGTTATATATAGTTAATGTAGTCAAGACGTTCAAGACGATGAACAACATTATTTTCAAAAATATCTGTAGCTTCACATAAAAGAGTCCAAAGAAAGGAATGCACTGCCCAAAGAAGTTTTTGTAAACGCTGTTGGGACCCTGGTATTGCAGGCGCTCGAGGGTGTTAGCATGGGAGATGCTGCAGGTGCGGACGAACATGAGTGAGTGCACGTACAGCGGATATCTACGATTCGGTACGTAGCCATGGTTACGAAACACGGCGACGCACAATGGCCAGCGAGGCGTCGGAGCTGGCCTCCCCGGAGCCGAATACAAATGCGTTTCGGACACCTGCACAGGTGTTTCCCAAGCGGCCGCGCTGCCCAGCACCCCCTCTGCCTCACATCGCCGGCCTCTGATACTGCGGCGTCTAGACTTGGGCTTTCTCAGGGAAACACTACCGTACAGTAATGGCTAGAACAAAGCGCTTGGTAGTTCATCGTCGTCCCAAATTATTGGTTATGTACTATATGTGAATCATACTACCGGGTGTCTCCGTAAAAATGTGCAAAAGTTTAACAGGACATGGAGGATGCTCCACTGAACAATTTGAGATACGGAGCTTCGGTTCGGATAAGCCAGCTGAAGGAGATAATAGGAATAAAGTCAATTACTGTGTACTTTTTTATTACCGTTAGTTAACTGAAAATACCGTTTCTGACACAATAAACTACCATTTGTACTGTATCTCACAAAATATGCTGGACTGACGGCCATCAACCTCGGTGCAAGCATGACATCGGCGAACAAGATCCTGACACACCCTGACAAATATCCCTGGCGTGTTTCGAATCACATCACAGGCAGCTACAATTCTGGCAAATAATTCCGTTTCCGTATCCACTGGCGTCTTATGTACAAGTGATTTTAGATTTCCCCATAGGAAATAATCAAGGGGATTCAGGTCAGCAGGTCAGGTGACCTCGCAGGCAGTAAATCAGGACGCCCTCTTCAAGTCCAGCGACCAGGAAGTACTGTACTGGTACTGCTCCGTGGTATTGTACTGTACATCTCTGAATAGTACTGAGCAGTGAATGGGTCTGTCTTTGATTCATAGCACTTCCAGTCAAGCGTCAATATAAATACGATACAACAGAGCCACCTTATGAAAAAATAAAGTAAACAAAACCTTCATCATGACTTCATGGTAATTAGACCCGTCTTCTTTGTTTTATTGCAGGAAATAAAGAAAGCACATGTAAATAAAAATAATACTGAGTAATGAATGGGTCTGTCTTTGATTCATAGCACTTCCCGTCAAGCGTCAATATAAATACGATACAACAGGGCCACCTTATGGACAAATAAAGTAAACAAAACCTTCATCATGACTTCATGGTAATCAGACTTGTCTTCTTTGTTTCCTTGAAGGAAATAAAGAAAGCACATGTAAATAAAAAGCACAGTACGTGTAAACTTGTACGCCTCTTAGTTGTAAGTAAACTGGAAAACAAAAATGTTAGAGAAAGCGGTAGACAAGTTTACTTCCATATCTCCTTCAGCTGGTTTTTCCGATCCCAGGTTCCCTACCACAAACTGTTCAGTGGAGCATTCTCCGTATCCTGTTACACTTATGCACGCTCTTACTGAAACACCCTGTATAAAACTAGCACTGACTTATCAGAGCCGCAATTTTGGTGCATACGTGATTGAGAATCTTGTTTGTCTCTAGCTCAGTAAAAGGATTAGATCATATCCAGTCACCAATGGGGATTTATGATTATTCTCTTTCAGTTGGGAGCATATGACAAAAGTAAACTGTTTGCAATTCGGCTTGTTCCTGGTTAACTCAATTAATGACGAGACTGTCTCCGGTTGAATACTGCTTGCAGAAGTGTAATATTCAGACAGTTGACTCAGAAATAAAACGACTGACCCGTGTTTTGACATGATCAGCCCTAACCTGATCCTTTTTTGATGTCCTGACACATTTGAATTGGATGACGTATCTCACTCTATTCCTCTTACGCTTTCGTGCCAACTTATCGTACTCCGCAAAAGAAAACCAACGAAAATGTTTGTACTGCGTAGCGTATAATTTTAGATTCTAACAAATGTATTACGAATAACGCAGTGTGAATATTCGGTAATTCCACTCTTGGCAGAAAAGAATTCATCTTGAATGCCAAGGGAATATCGGCTGACGAGAAAGAGGTGTAGTGAGATACCTCATGACGGTTAGAAAACAGTCTCTACGAGCTCTTCAGTTATTCATCATAAACCAAAACACTTTGCGGGCGGAGAAACACAGCTACTTCTAAATCTTGCGGAGCATTACGCGAAAAAGACATTATCTTCTCAGGTGACAGAAAGAAAAGGAAAGCGTTAAACGCCGTCTTTGAGAGACCTTCTATTTACATCGACGTATTAGTATTTCTCATTGTTTTTATTGAGCTGGTAAAATTCCTTTTGCCAAATATAATCATGAAGTGAGTCGTTAAATCAATAGAGTTTAATAATCTGGAGGAAGGTTTTTGAAGTACAACATCTTTGTGAAGCGATGTTTATCAGAGGACTGCCTTTGTTCTTCTGTCACTTCCTTCGTTACGTTTCCTTCTCGTGGCCTTATTGTGTTAAGATGTATGTATCGTTGTGAAAGCACTGGTGCGAAAAACTATGTGTTTTGTACAAGTTATAACTTTCTTTTTATTATTTATTAAGATTAACCTCTCTTATATGTTATTAACAGATTACCAGGTAGGAAAGTGGGTGAGAATTGTTGCATAAACCGCAATAACCGGCTTGGGCGAAGTTTGCATAATCGCCAATGCAACCGTCTCCCACGGGTAACCACGAATTATAGTAATATTTTAGAACACGATCTTCATTTGATTAAAAAGTCCGATTCCACAGTGCGAATTAAATTATCGCACTTGAAATGTTTCAAACTTCCACCGTCGCAAAAATATGGAACCATGACATTTATTCCGAGAGAATATTTTGTCCCTCAGCATTTTTAAGTCAGTTAACCTCGCCCACTTATTATTAACTTGAATTAAATGGTAACGAATCTAATGCCATTCCTCTGAATTCGTTCGATATTCAATGTAGTAGTGACCCAAACAATCGAGTAGAACTCAGGAATAGATTGTACATGTGTTATGTACGGAGTCTCCTTTACAGCTAAGCGTTAACGGACAATGTGGCTGAAGAGAAGTCACATTGTGCTGCTAGCTCCCATCCTCTTGGAATACTTAAAAATGACAACAAAAGGAAATACACACACACACACACACACACATACACAAACACACAAACACAAACACACACACACACACACACACATAGTTAATGGGATTCATTGTGCCCACTGACCTAAGGGATCTTGTCACGCGTATTGGAAGCGACTGTTCAGATAAGCAAACTCGAGCAGAGTCGTTTTATATACTGCGAGTAAGCTGCGTGCTTTACCGTCTCATCAGGCCAACAGCAATATTGTCCTCCAGCAGCCCATTTGCCTGTCCGCCCTGCAGCGCTGCACGCGTGACAAAGGGACGGCTCGCAGGCCGAGGCCGCGGGGCGCAGCGGGCTTCGAACCCGGGGCCGGGGCAGCAGGGCCCAGCAGCGGTGCGGGCGACAGCTGCGGCCAATTACCGCTCGTCGCGGGCCGGCCGGGACCGGAATTTAATTGGCGGCCGACAGCTGCGCGAGGACCACCGATCGGTATCGGCGTCCGGCGAGCCACCGCCGCCGGCTGCCGCCTGCGCCCTCTGTCGCCTGTCGACACCCCGATGAGCCCCGGCGCTCTGTCACGCCGCTGTCTTAGGCTGTCAGGCGGGCCACCTTACAACGACGCAGTTAGTTTGCACGCTCGTCTCTACACCACTCTGGCCAAATCCCCAGTACCGCGAAGAACTCATAGGAGGAGAACATAGCAGGGGTTATCGAAGACAGTATTGATTATGGGGTGTGCTTCCGGGTGTTTTGCCGTGTTGTCGTTTCCATTTTATGCGCACTGCGAGAGGCTTTCAGTAAGTAATGCAAGCCCGCCCGGTTGGAGGTGTGGTCTAACGCACGGCTTTCCTGGCGGGAAGGAGCGCCTGGTGCCCGGCACGAATACGCCCGGCGGCTTTGTGTCACGGTCCGGTGCACCGGCCAGTCTGTAGATGGTTTTTAGGCGGTTTTCCATCTGCCTCAGCGAATACGGGCTGGTTCCCCTTATTCCGCCTCAGTTACACTATGTCGGCGATTGCGGCGCAAACAAGTTCTCCACATACGCGTACGCCACCATTACTCTACCACGAAAAACATAGGGGTTACACTCGTCTGGTGTGAGATGTTCCCTGGGGGGGTCCACCGGGGGCTGAACCGCACAATAACCCTGGGTTCGGTGTGGGGCGGCGGTGCGGTGAAGTGGACTGCGGTAGTCGTCATGGGGTTGTGGACCACTGCGGCTGAGGCGGGGACAGAGCCTCTCCGTCGTTTCTAGGTCCCCGGTTAACATAGAATACAATACAAGTAAAGCAAAATATTTTTTCTGAAGGAGGTTGGTTTTATTAACGAGTCCAATACATTATGTTACTCCCCTCTTTTTGGGTACAAAATTCTATTTTTCAACATAATCTCCGTTCAGTGCGATAGCCTTAAGCTACCTTACTGAGAGGGCTTGCATGCCCGTACAGTGCCACTCTCTACTGCTCGGCGTAGGAGCCAATGTCTTGCGGCATCAGTATACTCCCCATCATCCACGTACTGCGTTCCACGAAGTACATTTTTCATTGGGTCAGACAGAAGTCGGAAGATGTGAGATCCGAGCCTTAGGGTGAATGAGAAAGAACAGTCCAGAAAGTTATGTGACCTTGCGTTGTCAAGGAGAAAGAGAAGTTCGTTTGGATGTTTATGGCGACGAACACGCTGAAGCCGTTTCGTCAATTTGCTAAGGGTAGCACAACAACCTCTCAGTTAGTCGTTGCACCATGAAGCAGGACATGGAACATAACACCCTCTTCAGAGACCCAGATGATTGTGGCCCTGATTTTAGGAGCGGCTTTGAACTGTTTCTTCAGTGGAGAGGTGGTGTGTCACCACTTCGTGGACTGCCGTTTTGTTTCCGGTTCGAAGAGACGAATCCATGTTTCATCGTCTGTAACGATGTTCGACAAAAAACTTGTTGTGATCAGCCTCCTAGCGCGCAAGCACCTCTGCAAAGATGGTGCTTTGTTGCCCTTTATGTTCTTCTGCTAGGCGGCGAAGAATCCAGCGGGCACACACCTTTGAGTATCCCAACTGTCAGCATTACCGACAGAGACGCCCAGTTGTGTAGCGAGGTGTCCGATTGTGATCCCCCGATCATCTCGAATCAGAGTGTCCGAACGTTCCAACACAGCAGAAGTCAGAGCTGTATGTGGCCAGCCGGCACGCGTGTGACCGGACAGGTTTAGGGACCTTGCTGCGAGACATTATACTATGTAATTCGGGTTTCAGAATGAAAGTAATCTCTTCGGTTTCAGCGCCTTCGTGGTACTATTTCACTTTACAGTATTCAGACCTTCCGATGCACTCTTCATCTTGTTCCTGTTGTGCAAATGTGTGGCCTATGCCCTTCCTGACGCAACATCGTCGCCTCACTAATCGCAGGAAAGTAAACTACGCTATCTGCCTGCTAATAGTGTGAAGTCTGCTCCTTGTTTTGGTGTGTTACAGCATATACTTGTATTGCGTTCCTGAGTCGGTGTTGTGAACTCGGTCACCAAAACAGTGTGACATATCAGGGCAAAGCCACGCTAAAAGTGAGTGGCATGACAGGTCACTTGCCTAGCAATCCGGTGCAAAATATCGATCTACGCCCAGCTGACCTACATGTCTCGTGATCTAACGCTCCTCGCTTCTACCTGTACGACAGACTCCATAAAGCATGACTGTAACGCGTTTATAACCAAAAAAGTTTGGTAATTTTCAGGGTAGTCAGAAACAGTCTGGAGAACTTATAATTGCGATGAAGGTAAGGCTGTGTGGAAAAAGGTTTGTTAAGGAAATCTTTAGACAAGTGGCGCCTTTTTCGAGCTGGTTAGCCATAAAGTTAGCCAATCAGGGGGTTGCGAGCGCAAATCCTAGCTGTCCGTCAAAGACGGAGTCGTGAAACATGTAGTTCGTTTGGTTTCCTAAAACCGAACAAGAGAGCGATACAAAAATCGGACATGGGATAGCAGTAAGGATCAAACCCGAGCCAACGGCTGAGCAGTCTCGTGCTCTATCACCTTTGCTACGAGCGAAACTGCCACTAACGGCGTCCAGAGTGCCGCTTGAATCTGCGTGCACAACGGCCTGATTCGCTAACTTCATGGCTAATCAACTCGGAAACGGCGCAATGTGTCTAACATTTTTCTTCACCGTTGTTTCTCCGGACAAACTTCCCTGCAACACCTTTACAAGCTTTTCAACCTGTTTCGACCACCTTGTATATCCAGCTCTCTACATCTACACTCTGAAAACCTCTGTGAAGTGCGTGCCAGGGAGTAGTCCCTATTGCACCCACTGTATGGTAAGTCATGGTTCGTTACCGGTCCATTCGCGTACGGAACGCGTGAAGAAGGACGCTGAAATGCCTCTGTAAGCGCTGCAATTAATCTAGTCTTATCTTCACGGCACCTACGTAGCGATACAGGAGATGTTGTAGAATATGCCTATAGTGTACACTTAATACTGGTTCTCGAAGCTTTGTAAGGAGATTTCCGCAATATTGTTGGCTCCTGTCTTCCTGCGCTTGACAGAGGGTCTACTTACTCTGGTATTCACAATAAAGTGCCCGGCAGTGTTCAATGAACCAAGCTGTCTCTCTACTGTTCCACTCTCGAACGGCACGCGGGAAATCGAGCACTTAAATTTTTCTGTGCGAGCCTTGATTTCTCTTATTTTATCGTGATGATCATTTCTCCCTATGTAGGTGGGTAATAACAGAATGTTTTCGCAATTGGAGGAGAAAACTGGTGATTGACATTTCGCAAGAACATTCCGTCGCAACGAAAAACGCCTTTATTTTAATGAATCCCACTACAATTCACGTATCATGTCTGTGACACTATCTCCCCTATTTTGCGATAATACAAAATGAGCTGCACTTCTTTGTACTTTTTCCGTCAATCCCACCTGATGCGGATCCCACACCGCACAGCAATTCTCCAGAATAGGGCGCGAAAGCATGGTGTAAGCAGTCTCTTTTAGTAGACCTGTTGCACCTTCTAAGTGTTCTGCCAATGAATCGCAGTCTTTTGTTTGCTCTACCAACAATATTATCTATGTGATCGTTCCAGTTTAGGTTATTTGTAATTGTAATCCCCATGTATTTAGTTGAATTTACAGCCTTCATATTTGTGTGACTTATCGCGTAATCGTAATGCAAAAATTTGGTTACGCACCGGTCGTTTAGAGATGTCGTTGTAGTTCCAGAGTTTTATCAGCTTGGACTTGGTAAGCGATACGGGTCAGTTTCTTCAAATGCTGTATCTAAGTGTGGCAGAAAGCAACAGAGTCTCACTTCACAGATGTTCAAAACACAAAATTACCGATTTCTGATACGGTATAGAAAAAATTTCGACAAATTAAAATAAAAGCATAGTTTATCATTCGAAAGTTAGCGGCTCAGTTGAGGCCTTCTTCTCCCCAAGCCATTCCTCCCTCTTTTCTGTCGCGAAGTGGAAAGCAATTTCAGCACTGTCCCTATGCTACGAGATTTGTACCCCCGCTCCCATTTGCTTGATACTATGCGTCAGAGCACGTATACAATAAGAAATGGCGACGTAGAAATTTAGTCGGGAGGACGTTTAAGTAAAAAGGAAGGTGAAAAAATTCGGCTGCGTAGTGGCTGGGTTGACTTGGTGGGAGGGGGGAGTTTGAGGAGAGTAATAAACAGCAAGGCGGCCGCTAATGGACTCGGGGCTACAAGTATCTTGCGCCGCGGTAACATAAAATACTCGTAAAGTGAGCGCCGCCTAAGGAGAGGGTCCCAGCACGCCACGCCGGCCACCGCGCCGCGCGGAGAATTTGTGAAGCTGCGTCCGCCGCTGCGGCTGCAGCCGCTACAAGCCGCCCGCTCAGATACGCAATCTCCCGGGGATCGGCGTCGCTCGCGCCGCGCCGCGCCGCGCAGCGCCGTCCTGCGCGGGGTTTCGACAGCCGCCGTCCATCAGGCCAGCTCGCCCTCGGAGTTACGGGATGGTTTCTTATCGATGGGTATCTGCCTCCTCCCCTCCCCAACACTCCAAGCATCGCGCTCCATCTCTCATCCCAGTTTCCAGTCCTCTAATCCCGTATAGCGAATTGGAGTGCCGGTGTTAAGTCACTGGTATTCATTGGTTGGACATAATTGGTAAAAGCAAAAAAGGGAAAAGAAAATGCGGCTAATAATTGTAAATGGTCGCCACGATTTTTGCAAAACCCAGAATTGCCATACCTGTATGAAGAAATAATCGTCTCTCCACTTTCGAGGATAACGGAAACAAGTCAATCACAGGCACACTTCCTAAGTAGTAATAGTGTCTTGGTTAAGTTAAGCGCGTTTTGCTTCAAAGATACCGTGCTACCCTAGTTTGCGAGGGTAATTCGTCGAAAACTTTTTTATCTAAATATAGATAATTGTAAATTAATGCAGATGAAAAGGAAAAAAAAATCCCGTAATGTTTCAATACTCCATTAGTAGTGTAGCGCTTGACACAGTCACGTCGATTAAATACTTGGGCGTAACAATGCAGAGCGATATGAAGTAATGTAATGGCAGTTGTGGGGAAGGTGGATAGTCGTCTTCGGTAGAATTTTGAGAAGATGCTGCTCATCTGTAAAGAAGACCGCTTATAAAACACTAATACGACCTATTCTTGATTACTGCTCGAGCGTTTGGGATCCCTTTTAGGCCGGATTGATGGAGGACATAGAAGCAACTCGGAGGTGGGCTCCTAGAATTGTTACTGGTAGGTTTGATCATCACGCGAGTGTTACGGAAATGGTTCAGGAACTCGGGTGGGGGTCTCTAGAGTAAAGGAGGCGTTCTTTTCATGAATCGCTACTGAGGAAATTGAGAGAACCAGCATTTGAGGCTGACTGCAGTACAGTTTTACTGCCGCCAACTTATATTTCGCAGAAAGACCACAAAGATAAGGTAAGAGATATTACGGCTCGTACAGAGGCATATAGGCAGCCATTTTTCCCTCGTTCTGTTTTGGAGTGGAACAGGGAGAGAAGATGCTAGTTGTGGTACGAGGTACCCTCCGCGACGCACCGTAAGGTGGATTGCGGAGTATGTATGTAGATATGTAGATGGTAGATGAATTTTCACTACTCTTTCCATTTCGCAACCGAACGCACCTTAATGAACGAATAGCCCTCGTGTTTATCTATCCAGTCCCATCACACTCGATGCTGACTTTTCCTCCTAACGAACTCCCTCCATTTAATACTATCTACTAGATATATAGGTTGACAGTTACATAGAAGATCACAGCAACCGGCCACTTTTTACAATGCTATTTATTTAAATAGCTCCGTTATCGGTTTCGGACCGACAGGTTAATCTACAGACGGCTAGTTCATATTAAGATACATTTTACATTAGCTTTCGCGTTTCTTTCTCCGAACTGCTGAAATTTCCTTTGGGTGGTGGTACCCTACAACTAAAGCGAAATGTCTCTTAACTATGTTTGTGCCACACAACTGTTTTAAGCCGAGCGGTCTAAGGCGCTGCAGTTGTGGAGTATGAGGCTGATCCCGGCGGAGGTTCGAGTCCTCCCTCGGGCATGGGTGTGTGTGTTTGTCCTTAGGATAATTTAGGTTAAGTAGTATGTAAGCTTAGAGACTGATGACCTTAGCAGTAAAATCCCATAAGATTCCACACACATTTGAACAATTTTAAGTGATATAAACAAATTATTAAAGGGGAGATGTAACCGAAACATCGAATGTAAAACGTATCTGAACGTGAGCTAGCAATCTGGAGATGAACCTGTCGGTCCGAAACTGACAACGGCGCTCTTTAAATAAATAAGTAGCAATTTAAAAAGTGGCTGATTGCTGTCATCTTCTGTGTAAGAGTCAGCGCATATTTTGTACACAGCCACGGGCTCAGAATGTCAGTTTTTGACAAGATAACATACAATCTACTACTTGCCCTTTCTTGTTCTCGCTTCTAAATGATGCAAGAAAATTTTAAATTCTACGTTTTGTAATTTGACTCTCGGCTTTATCTTCAATGACTGGCCTGGCCTCTTACAAGGCACGATACGTCTTTTGCAAATACTACCAGCAAAAATAATAATTTTCTAATATCTGTAGCTACTGCGGAGCACCTCTATGCTAAAGAAAACACGAAGTTCCGCCTGAAGGCGAATACTAGGTTTGAAACCCTCAGGCTCTATTGTCAACAGAGTGACAGTCGGTGGCCGGTTACTAATTTTAATAACGTGGAAACTACTTGTGTTGGGAAGCGGCTGTTTGTCATTCTGTGTGCTGCGGCCCGTGGCTCGTGTTGCGTGCTGCGCCGACAGCCGGTGCTGAAGCGCACGACACTGCCAGCCAGAATCCACCTGCGCGTTGGCCGTTAGTGTCAGCGGGCAACTACCCGTCGTACGCTCGGCGAGACCTGGACGGCGGCGTTCCCGAAACCGGTTCGACACACCAGGCCACGGCACGGCAGCGCAGCGCCGGCTGTAGGCAGGCAGGCAGGCCTGCCGTGGAAATGGGTCGTACGGCGCCGGCGTGCCGTACTCCGCGGCGCTCGTGATCCCGCGCTGAAGTAACGCCGGCCGGACGTCACGCGGCCGCGAGATACGGCCGTCGTGCCGCCCCGTTTCGTACACCACAGTCGGCACAGCATTCCAGTCACGACGCGTTCCACTTAACAGGCATTCTCAAATCACAGCCACTGGTCCATCGCCACTAAATGATCCGCAGCGTAGAGCTCAACGAACAATGGGTGCCAACTGATTGCCGGGAAATGAAATGGCCGGGAGTCACCATCTGGGGAAGTTCGGCCACCGAGTTGCAGGTCTTTTCAGTAGACGCCACACTTGAAGACTTGTTTGTCGACGATGATGAAATGATATACACAACAGACAGTCCTCGAGCGGAGAAAATCTCTGACCCGCTAGGGAATCGAACCCAGGCCCGTTGCAACGCACTCAAACGCGCTGACTACTCAGCTAAGGAGGCAGACAGTGATTTTCCTGAGATCGAGAGCGTTTCTGGAGAAGTGGAACTGGACTATCGTGATAGTATCTTCACTCAAGAAAGTGTAAGGTATCCCACATCACCGTAATTAAAAATATCTCCTATGAGCGCAACTACCTACAGAGAAACAGTATTGTCTGTACAACTAGAGGCTTCTGATAACTCGCTGGAACTAATTATTAACAATCTGCAGCATCAAAATTTAGAATCTACTCATAAGCCAACGACCAGAGTCATTGAACTGAGCCGGCCGGTGTGGCCGAGCGATTCTAGGCGCTTCAGTCCGGAACCGCGCGACCGCTACGGTCGCAGGTTCTAATCCTGCTTCGGGCATGGATGTGTGTGATGTCCTTAGGTTAGTTAGGTTTAAGTAGTTCTAAGTTCTTGGGGACTGATGACCTCAGATGTTAAGTCCCACAGTGCTCAGAGCCATTTGAACCATGTTTGAACCATTGAACTGACTAATTCCCGCCACCGAATGTTTCTGCCAAACAACTGCTTGCTGCATATTTCTCAATCGGACCCCATATCACCACTGGGGAAAGACAAGCTACCCTCTGCAGCGAACAGTCTCCCCACAGACAGTCACAAAATTTACTACCCGATGCCCGGTTGTAATTGCACCATTAAGTGAATTACGCCTGTCAGTATAGGCTAACCGTGTTTTCCCCACGCAGCTACACTTAAACATCTGACCTGCGACCCAGGGTAAAATATGCATTAGTGGCTTGTTCTTGGCACGTGTACTTAGTGGTACTAACCATCCTAAAAGCATACTACTCCTAATAGCTACAGTTATAAGTTTGCAAATGAAATAAATACTTATACAATGTTGTTTAGTACAGTGTTCTAAGTCGTCAATAAAAATACCTGCACTTATACCCATTACACCCTGTATGCCGTTCGCCAGAATAAAAGAAGACTGAAATATTCATGGTCCTGCAAGTATTAAATACAGCAATCTCTCGGTTGCCGGGCGCACGGTATCACTAGATCACCGGGCCCGACAATATCGGAATACAGTGTAAGCATTCACGGATGATGTTTGCTTTAGTTTTACCTTCCTTGGTGAGAGCCAGTGCTGGATGCATGAAACTGTTCACTAACGCTTGGTCACTAGCCAGCGGAATACATCTTAGAGATGAATCGGCAGTTGCCGATGTTTTCAGCTACGTTTCTGCAGTAAGTTATGAAATCATCGAAATCCTCGAAAAACACGTGACGCCGCAGCTTCGGTTTTACGTGGTTTTTCTAAATCACTCAAATAATGATAATGGCGTGTGACGAGGGCCTCCCGTCGGGCAGACCGCTCGCCTGGTGCAAGTCTTTTGATTTGACGCCACTTCGGTGACTTGCGCGTCCATGCGGGTGAGATGATGATGATTAGGACAGCAGTCCCTGAGCGGAGAAAATCTCCGACCCAGCCGGGAATCGGACCCGGGCCCTTAGGATTGCCAGTCCGTCGCGCTGACCACTCAGCTACCGGGGGCGGACAATCACTCAGATCAAATGCTGGCACAGTTCGAGTGAAAAATACCCAACGAATTTCCTTCCCCGTGAACCCCCAAAAGTGATGTCACTAATGATCCCTTCGTCGACGGGACATTCAAGCCTTAGTCTTTACGGGATATGGTGCTTTCTCTCGACACCAAATGAAAAATGGTTCTCCAATGTGTGGATAAGGTACTCCAGCAAAATTTACACTAATGCCTCCCGTCTCTCGACAGGCGCCCCCTGCAAGTCGACAGTAGCCTGTGGTACTCGTGTTCCGTAAGATCCGTGCGACGAGGGAGGAGGGGAAGTGGGTGGAGAGACCACACAATACTCGCGGTTCTATGAACAGTAAGCATCACACATGCATCAACATACGTGCTCCTAAGATGATTTCTCCTCAGACGAGAACATTGGTGCCATCATATCGGTTCCTTTCTGTAACGTTGAGAGGCAAGGAACGTGTCACAGACCATAATAAATTAACTATGAGAACCACTTTCTAGGCTCATACCACAATCATTGAACCACACATTGCCTATGAGTAAGATAGGTCATCGACTGTGTGAGGCAATTTCTTAGTCGATGATTGCCGATGGTACACGTCGAAACATGGGTTGGGAGATACAGAAGTTTGCGGAAGCTCTCTAGTCAGCCTGTCGCAGTACCACATCGTCACTTTTCGGGCATTTACGGCGGCAAGATAAGTGAAGCATGATAGTAGTACCTTGTCGACCTCGCTCGTATTTAAATACTTCCTCCCTTTGGGAAGTTACTCCAAAGCCGTTAAACGAAACCTTTAGGTGACAATCCAGTCAGGGTCTTCCTTACGCTGTGACCATTCCCTAATCTGACAATTTACTAGCTGTACCTTCCAGCTTCAGTGTGACTGGAATACTGTAAACAAATCGATATAACAAACGGTCGAAACCATAATATAGAAGACACAGACTGTCTCATATGATCATTTAGCGGGACGCTATGGGCGTCAAGGGTATTCTTCTTGTCCTGCCCCAGCTTAGACCACGTACCATCACCTTGACGCACTGTGTTTTCATTGACCGCGATGAAGTTTTAATTGAGTCAAATTTGTACTTCATGCAGGACTTATATCTGCCTTACCACGATTCCCACGAAGATATTGGGCTCACACCACTTCATATTGGTAATCAATAGCGTCCAGCTTCGCGCAAAATACTTGGCCGGTGTAGTAATTGTCTTCATTTCAGTCTATAAATAGAGCCTCCGTTGATGCATCATGGACAGGGGACATCAGCTGCTCAAGTAATTATCAATGAAATTTGTCAACAGATGTGTACTTGAGACGTTATTTTATTTTATTTTATTTTTACAACCAGTTTCGGCATTCCACTATACCATCTTCAGGGCCCATGTACATACGGATTTCGCGAATTCAAAAAGTATCTCAAGTGCTTCATTCCAAGACTTGATTGCAACCAAGTCTTCGAATGAAGCACTTCGGATGCCGTTTGGATTCAAGACATCCACGAATATATGACACTGTATGACAAAATCGTTTATTTTTTAGAGAAGCATTTGGGGCCTAAGATGGAATAGTCGAATGCCGAAACTGGTAGTCAAAATAAAATAAAATAACATCTCAAGTACACGGCTGTTGGCGAATTTCATTGTTAATACAATTGTAATGCTTCATCCATCCAAGAAAATCTATCATGAAGGACAATAGTGAAGAGCGCTTGATCATTGACGTCCAACGATAACAGTATGTTCCAAAACAATTCTTTTCCTTTTCATAAAGTACCATGTAAAGCCCTGTACCTGGGAATCGATAAATGGTGCCGTGTATACTCCATAACTCTTGCTGTGTTGTAATATTATAAAATAATTTTGTTCGTTGTTGAAAAACAACAAAGTAACAACTTGTCAATTTATGTTGCTATTAGTCGCCGAGTTAAACACCAAAAATTAAGTTGTAACAGTAATTTGATATTGAAGTTCTCAGTCATCTGATTTTATTTGCTAACGGCCACACTCAGGTTACGTGTTTGTGTCTTCTGGCTTTGAACACCCCGGTATGGAAATAAGCACATGATATTCTTTCATGCTCGTCCTGTCTGCTTTCTGCACTAATTAATAACTGTTACCTAGACATTATGGTCCGAATAGACCAATGAAACCGCTAATTCTCAGAAATAGTCTCTTTGATAAAGATGACGGATTTAAAAAGAATGCTACTGCGAAATTCACATAAAAACAAATAACATGATCACACCACCCTAGATGTAATGAACTCGAAAAATAACCTTTGCATTAAGATATTGCATTATATAAAAAAATATAAATACAACAACATACACTGCCTTTTAGCAGCCGAAACAAACGTAACGGAAAGTGTGGAATCTCTTTAAACCAATTCAGAAAATACTGGAAACTTTCTACATCCCCTTACGCCAGACTATAGCGAAGCTTATTCGCCAGGGTATAAAATTATGCGTAAAAAAGAATACTTGGCCGGAGTTTCGATGTAAACATCTACGATGTTGCCCCGTGTTGTAAAAACTCAAGACAGTGTAGCGTAAAGTACTGATTTACAACCTGCAGCGGCCGTCCCTAATGACCTGCGCGGCAGAGAGAGGGGGTTTTATGCTTGTCGGAACTATTCTTTCCCATTGTCCACACCTTTTATGGTGCTGCGTCAGAGATAGCGGGCTGGGAAAGATGGGTGGTGAACATTTTATATGATGTGTCCATCATAAAACGCTGACATAAACGCGATAAACATTGTTCCGTGGTGGTAAACTCACGGCGGCGCATCACATTACAACGCGTCTTGAATGTTAGGGAAGCTCGTTCCGTCTTTTAAAACGGAGCTTACGCTAGCGTTATCTAGAACCGCTGACACTACAGCATGTGCACCTAAAGCGCAGGCACGAATTGTGATAGTCAAACCGTTTAAGAGGCTCTACCTCTGTCGCAGCTAACGATGTCAGTATTCACAGCAACGAGTGCAAGAAGCACCAAGAGCCCTGTGTTTCAGTTAATCAACAGTACAGCTCATCCCTCGCAGCAACAGACCGCACTGTACGTATAGCAAGTTTATGGTGTGGGAGCGAAAAATTTCAGAAAAGGCTAAGTGGTAACAGTAGTAATGCCAGACGGTGGTTTTCCCCCTGGAGACACACAGACTTTCGACTGTTCCAGAGTCCCCCGCAGTGATAAGATATCAGTGAACAAACCGGTAACAAGCTGCCTGATTAGCAGTTACATCACGCGCCTTTTCAGACTCCCGGCATTCTGCACTAACTGCAACTCAGTTTGTGCAATAAATAACCGAGCTAGTGAATTTCTGCTGACAGGTTATTTAGGATTTGCTCGTAGAAATAAAAGTTCGCACAGAGCACAAGGCTTTCGGTGCACTTTGTTCACGGTTCCTGTTCTCATGCACCGATACTCCATCCCGCTCACCAGGTCCTGAACTAAAAATAAAATATCAATTTAAATTAAAGAAATACTTGCCACTGATGATGCAAATCAAGAGCCTGTCGAAGAAGTGTGCGAGTATGATGACGATAATGAGTTGTGCCGTAAGTATTTCAGGCACATATTTCATGTTGTTGTTGTTGTTGTTGTGGTCTTCAGTCCTGAGACTGGTTTGATGCAGCTCTCCTAGCTTGCTAATAAAAATAAAGAGAAGATCAGGCGAATGCACAATAAATAACAGAGCTGGGAGATGGTGCATAAAAGCAGAATAAGAACTGAGAGAGGAGAACATGGTCTGGGTTTAATATATTCGACACCTCTCGAATAAGATGATGAATGTCATTTGCAGCGGCGATGTCATAACGGATTTGAGTTTTCGATAGAGAGGGTGCTTACGTTTGCTCATACTTCCCCCTTAGCACATGCTATAGGCAAGAAATGGGAGATGCTGAAAGTATGACTGTAGCAGATTCTGTCCTGCGTATCATGAACAGAAGAGAATCAGGAGAGTTGAGGTGTTCCTTGGACTACACAACAAGAGAGAAATCATGCTCTCCAGTGAAACAAAAGGAAACTTCAATACTTCGGCCAGGAAATGTAGCACGAAAAGTCGGGTGATTCTCAACTGAAACACAGTGGAAGGTGGGAGGACGAGCACGTGGTCGAACTTCAGAGCTGATGAATTTGTAACATAGACAATGTTCCTGTTCCACTCGCGGGTCTTCAAGAAATACAGAGTCACTTTATAATAATAAGAATATGACGCTAACATTAGTTCTTCAGTTAGCATTCCCAGTACCACTGGGGTCAATATGAACCCATAAGCACATTAGAAATGTATAGCTCCCTTGTTTCCAAAACTATTATTTTCAAAATATATTACTTTTTCCCTCTGAGTTAATTGTATTCAATGCTGTTTCGAACATTTACATTTACAACAATTAAAATTTATTCGTGGATTTTGTGCTGACTACCGCTGAGACCAATATGACTCCAACATAAATTGTCTTCTTTTCCTTGAGTATAACATTGATGAAACACCTGCTAGAACGAAAATAATATTTCCCACTTATCTTTGTACGAACCGTTAAGGTTCCTTGAATCAGTTGTTGTTGTACCATTCCTAGTACCCTTTTGGTCTATATGAGCCCTTAAGTACAATGGAAAATCTGTCGCGCTTGTTTTCAAAGCTATTTTTTTCAATACACGTGGCTTTCTATCTCCGAGTCAATTTCATCCAATGCTATATTATATTTACAACACATTAAAATTTATTGATGGTTTTCGGACTGAGTATCGATTGGTGTAAATAAGACTCCATTCTAAGTTCCTGTTTTTTGAAAGTAATATTTATGAAAATAAATTGTTAGTTCATTAACATACTGCCAATATAACTGGTGTAAATTACTTGAAATCTATATGAAGCCAATCATACTCAATGAGACAAAAAAAACATTGTAGTAGTGGGGTTAAAGGGCGCATGTTACGTTGCATAGGCTGGTAATATGCGACTATTGCCCTGCCTTAGACAGTCACTGACTTACAAACCCGTCTGACCACGTTATATAGTCCAGCAGTACAGCCGCTCGTTTTCTGGTATCCAAAACCTATCTGGCTCGAATAAATGTAGTAAAAATTACAATGGATTTTATAAATTACGCCACTTCTGCAGTGTAACGTAGAGAACGCGGATGTTAAATGACTGTTTAGAATTTCGGACAGCAAAAACAGCAAATGCTATGAATTAACAGTCTGACACCGTTTGAATCAAAAATATAATCGATAAATTAACCGTGTCCGAACTTTCCGTCACAATTTTGCTAAAAATTTGTCTACGTCTTATGTAACAATTTTAAGAACTCCATTATATTCAATAATGGTTGGAAGGCGCGCTTCGAAGCATGTTTCTATCTGTACTCATTGGATAGAAGGTTATAGTGGCAAACTAAATCAAGTTTTTTACAGGTTGTCTTGACATTATATACCAGATTTTTGGTGCTCTTTCGTTGTAAACTTCGGTTCTCTCCAGTTTTACTAATACAGTCATGAAGCACATACCTCCACTATGCCAATTTCCTAAAGAAAGGCAAGCGTTGCAGCTAGCAGGTACCATCTTACTGAGGTGAAAGGTTTGTGAGCGGAAAGAAGGATCCAGTGAGCGTGCGCCAGCCGTCATTAAGGTACGATGGACGGAATTTGAAACAGCTAACTATAGTTTATCTCTTCGACAAACTACACATCTTCGTTACTCATTTTGTTGGTTTAATCGTCCGCGATGCCTAACTTGCCATTAATCATGGAAATAAGAAACGCACATACCGCGAAGACATTTCTGGTCCTAATGTAACTAGTGGAATTTCAGCGCACAGTCATCAAACAGCGCTAGCACTCTTAGCCCTTGTAACTATTTCTGAATGAGCTTTCATTTGAAGTTTTTGAGCATCATGCGAACTAATTCTTCCTCTCTGCATAGTATTTCAAAAATGCAGCTTTCTTCTCACACTTTTTAATTGTAGCTCTTGTGCTTCTCATTTCCTACCCGATTTGTGCAGTAAGGGCTCTAGTCGAACTGCCTTCATTTCATTATGTACTCTGAAACAAAACAACGGAATTGGAAAGGATTTCCAGTTTTAATAAAATCACACTTCGCCAGAAAGGACGCAGTCGGACAGCTTGTATATTTCACATATTTCGTTGTCGTTTATCGGGGCATTAGATGTCAAAACAGATTAGATCATAAGCGCCTGATATACACCTGATGTCATAGTATTTTCTCAGTGAGGAACTGCCAAACTTATCGTTAGTCGCTTGACATATCATTGAGCCACCAGTAAGTCAAGAAATTCTAAATGCAAAACTCTGAAGTCGGATTCCTAGGTAGATCCACTTTCCGTGTAAGGCAGTACAGTAATTAAATGAATATTTCTGTTGGATAAAGCTACTACAATGACGACCCTTCCTTACAGGTTCAAATTATTGCACATGCGCTTCTGGTTGACGCTTCCGTTACTCACTATCAAGAGGCAAAGCAAAGTATCAGTTGGAATGTGCCGGAATGCGAATCGCGGCACCACACTACGTCTTTCAATTAACCGCTGCATACTGGACTTAATGCTGCGGTGAAAGTATTATGTATCCTGTTAAAGCCATAATTACTGTACAAAAAGATAACTATAATTTTTCACTTAGCCTGCAACTGGCGTAGTACACCGAGCATATTTCTAGCTGTTAAACTTACTTGTTAATAAGAGATCGTTACCCATGAACACACAGAAAAGCACACTTCATCAACGACAGCAAAACCAACAGTGAAGACGCTACTCTTGAGTTATGAAGATGCTGTACTTAGATAAGAATTTCGTTGTTGTAGTAATCAGTCACAAGACTGGTTCATGCAGCTATTCAATTCAGTACATCCTGTGCAAATATTTTCGCCTCTGCATAACTACTGCAGGCTGCATCCCTTTGAAGCTTCGTACTGGAATCCCTCAGCAATTTTTAACACCGACACATTTCTCCATTACAAACTGACTGCATCTTAATGTTTCAGGATATATGCTATCAACCTATCCCTATTAAAATCACCTACTTACCAAGTTTTTAGATACTAACTCGCAAGACAAACAAAGAAAAAAATACGAAATTACCTCCCAGGTTTCACTGAGCTAAGCCACAACTTACGCAAGAAAGACATAATGGAAACAATGACAACTGTACATGCTGAAAATGCGAGTTCTGGCCAGTGTGCGTGTGAGACAACATCTGAAGATGTTACCGTTGAGGGGATCAGAAACGATCGCGCTCTATTAGGAATAGTATTGCTCGTCACACCAAGACATCTACTCTGTCAAAAAGTACGGCAAATTACTTTGCAGGGCTTCATAGCTTTTATCACAACCTTTAGTTCCACTGGTAATCACCTGAATATAGGAAAAATTCACGGAAACTAATTCACGTTTCAGACGAAACCATGTAAAAGAGAAAAGAAAACTGATAAACCTATCATAATAGAACACCATAAGAATTAAGTACGATTCTATAATTATATGCCAAAAATAAATAAATAAAGAGTCGTATTATATTATTGGCTGGGAGACCGGAGGTATACGTTCAGCAGGTTAATCGGAAACGGGTGCGCGAGTACAAAGGCCTCTTGTCTCACGATGCGCGGGATTTGCTTTTAAGTGTATCAGTACACTGTAATGGATATATCTACTATGTGGTGTCTCAATTCTCCCAACATAGTACAACAAAAACGCAAGAACCCCAGTAAACCTGCAGAAATGTCTCAGTTTAGCCGGTGAGTCTGTGGACGGCAGTATAAGGGGCGTGCAGTATAACTGGCGACTCTTTTCCGCCCGAGCATTGCAATAATTAAGCCAGTCCGTCCCTGAACCGACTTGCTTTTTGTGCAAATAATTTTTAGTCGGTATGCCATTATGGTGCGTTTGTTTAAGAAACAACGTAGAATGAACATGTTCACAATGATTATAAGCTAGTTATTAACGCTACGGGAGCACGGTCTAGCCGGCCGGAGTGGCCTTGCGGTTCTAGGCGCTGCAGTCTGGAACCGCGAGACCGTTACGGTCGCAGGTTCGAATCCTGCCTCGGGCATGGATGTGTGTGATGTCCTTAGGTTAGTTAGGTTTAACTAGTTCTAAGTTCTAGGGGACTAATGACCTCAGAAGTTGAGTCCCATAGCGCTCAGAGCCATTTTTTGAGCACGGTCTACCGCATCTCTAGACCGAAAGGCAACCTATCGACGACTGCCGACTAAGGCACAAAGTCTGTAACTTGGGAGTGCAATTGGCATATTTCGTATAAGATCGTAAATCTTCGGTTATGCCAAATTTATTCATTTGTTTATTACTATCAGCGTTTCCTGGTATTGTAAAATTACTGAAAGATGATCCGTAGTCTCCTCCTACTGTTTTGGTGGCGAAAGGTAAGTTTTGTAACAAATTTTTGTTAATGACAACTACTTGATTGGCGCAGAAATAAATGTACTGCCCCTATGTATCGCTTTGCTGACCTCACGAGTAATTTCTGCGTCGGCAACTCATCCCACTGGCTCTGAAAGCGTCAGATCGCCAACGGTCTCTGCTCGTCACCGTGGGAGTCCACCGTTTGCTCTTACTCCGCGCGTACTGCAGAGCTGATACATTCAGTTCATGCACGTGAAATAGCAAAACAGGAAATAAAGTAAAATGCGCTGTCATCTGCAGATAAAGGGTACCCTACAAGGTTGGACGCCTACTGCTCTGAGATAAGACCAAAGGGACCGCCGACAAATGAACTAGCAGTTGTGTCAAATTTCCTCATTTCATGAGGCACCGTGGAGAGGTTTGGAATCTATTCCAGGACTGGCGCAAAGTCTGGTAATAAGAATTTAGTCCATCGTTTCTCAGCCGTCCGGTGTGACCCTAGCGGTTCTAGGAACTCCAGTCTGGAACCGCGCTACTGCTACGGTCGCAGGTTCCAATCCTGCCTCGGGAATGGATATGTGTGATGTTCTTAGGTTTAAGTAGTTCTAAGTCTAGGGGACTGATGACCTCAGATTTTGAGTCCCATACTGCTCAAAGCCATTCGAACCATTTTTCATCAGTTCTCCTACCCCTGTCGGATAAATACTGGTGTGAAAAATTTCTTCCACCATATTGAGTCTAGCTTTGCTCAAGCGCCTTAGCGACCTCAGCTACGATGGCGTGTGTAGGTACTTGAGGTATGAATTTCCTGTTTTTCCAAAGTGGGCTTTCGGTGACGATTGCTTCACCGTCGTCTTGATGTGCTGCTTCATCATCCAGATGAAACTGTTCAGGCCTCGTGTTGTCACCGACGGATGAGGGAGGAAGTGGTGTACATTTATTTGTCTCAGCTGCATGACCGGCGCACCTGCCGCGTTGACCGCACAGGGGCTTCAGTGCAGAGCAGTGGTGGAGAGGCAACTCAGCCGGTATGTGGCAAGAGGCGACTGGCCGGCATCGCAGTTGTAAGTCAACTGGCGGGACACATCGCCGAGATAAGCGCCGCGTGTCCACGCAGCCAATCGATATATGGATACTCGGCGCTTGCGGCCGTGTAACTGCTGCCGGATGCTGCGACCGGCTGCACGATCAGGTGCGCCTTCATCCAGCTCCGGCGATGGAGAGTATAAGAGGGGGCCGATAAGAGGAGCAACTACACGAGGTATACTGACCGACTCGAAGAACACGATCGGTCGAAATACAAAACTGATGACGCCACTTAGAGAAAGAAAATTAAAACAGCAGCGACAAACTGTGTGTGGCAATGCATACAATTCTCTTTGTGTTCAAACAGCGCCACATCAGAATTTAAAAAAAATTCGAGTTTTCGATTATATTAGCAGTGTTCTTTGTCATAAAATATGATAAATAAAAAAATAAATTTATAGTGGGCAACAGACTATGACAACATTCGCAAAAAAATATTCAAATGTGTATGAAATCCTATGGGACTTAACTGCTAAGGTCATCAGTCCCTAAGCTTACACACTACTTAACCTAAATTATCCTAAGGACAACCACACACACCCATGCACGAGGGAGGACTCGAACCGCCGCCGGTATCAGCCACACAGTCAATGACTGCAGAGCCCCAGACCGCTCGGCTAATCCCGCTCAGCGAATATGTCACAAACTTTCGTTAGCCAGTATGACTCTTTTGTTGAGAGTAGCTTATTATAAGTAATTAAACGCTCTGATAGCGACTTCTGATCTACAAGGTAAACATACCTGCTACTGGTGAATGAAAGGAATCTGTAGAGCGTTGTATGTGTTCTTTCGCTATGAGCAATAGCGCTTAAGAGAAAGTGAAAAGGAAATAACAGAACTGAACAGAAGAGGGTGGGGAGAGACGAGTAGCTACTGTGCAGCGCAGAGACACAGGCAGGTGGGACGCGGCCAGAGTAAATATTAATGACGGAAACACGGTGATGAGGACAGCAGATTGGAATACGTGAAACAGCGGGACACTCCGTAATGAAGTTCTTATCGGATACTCAAACTGTCCCTTGTCTCTGTGACCATAGTTATGTAAATACAAGAATTAGGGCTCGTTGCTTACTTTCGCATTTTAAGTTGCGATGCATCAGGGCAGGTTCTCCCTAAGCAGCTTTTAGACAAGTAAGAAAAAAAGTAGTTATTGGAGAGATAAGTACGAAGTGAGTTACAATATAATACGGTATTAAAACTAGGCTGATGAGATACTTATTGAATACTAGTGTCTAATAGTAGCAATTACAATGTGAGAGTAGCTAAATGTACTATAGGCTGTACTTCACCATATAATAAAATACAAGTATACAGTACGTTTGCGCTCACACTCGGACGAACAATACACAAATACACAAAATTTAAATCTTTTTGTGGAACAATGGACATCACTGTTCCAAAAATAAATTAACCCTTTAGACCAGAATTTTTCTGGAGGAAGGAATTTTTTTGAGTGGCAATAGTGATTTTTTAATGGTTTTAGATGCAAGATTTTTACAAAAATATGGACCCATTTTTAAGACATTCTTTGTACATTTGGCGTCATTTTGGCTAATAATGAAATATAGTCTATTGCAATAAATGGAAAAATGATCATTCAATAATTAGAATTCAAAATAATCATAACAATATTCAGTTATGCAGTGGAGTACAGCGAACCAACCACGCCCGTGTGTTCTGGGGTCACAAGCTGCTGCGCACAGCCACATTGACTTGACGATATTTTCTTAATGGTGCCCAACACTTGGAAGCACTTGCACATGATGAAAATGTTGAACATTCACAAATGTCTTCCTCACGCTTCCACTTGGAAAAAATAATTCTGATTTAGCTAAGACACAGTATAAGTAAATGTACACGATTGTAATAAGAGGATCTGAAAGGGATAAGAAAGGTTTAAAATAGTTCAAAATCTCTAGGAGCCAAATTAAAATATTTTGAGTCCTGCAGTCCAACCGAGGACCAAGGAAAAAGAGGGTAGAAACAGTCAGGTGTAATTCAAAACAAACAAACTGAAAAAAATGACATGCTTGTTACAATAATTTATCATCGTGATATCTATGAATTTCCGTGTCAAAAATGAATAGGACAGACCAATTACACTTATATGAACTTCGTTTTTCTATTACGGATGCTGTCGATTGACAGCGAAACGAGTGAGCGAATGACGGTTTGTCCACAATAGTTTTAGTAGAAGTTTTCAGCTTCTGTTAAATGGATAATTTGGAAAATAAAGTCTTGAGATATTGCCTAAGTTGAATTTTTAAGGAAAAATAGAAATAGCAGGTAACTAGGGAGGAACTATTGAAACATATATTCTGTTAAGTCAGCTGGAACACAGCATTTTCCCCGGCATTCAGTAATGACTAGCCCAAACGGGAGAGTTCCCGTTACACCACGGAAAAGTAGAATAACAGACAGGACCTTTGAATCAGAGTTAAACTTACACCTGCAACAGCAACCGCATTCGTTTCGCCCAAGAGGGCCCACAACCTCGAATTAGCACCACGCGTCGCATTAAAGCAATAGCTACTGTTGTAGCGTGTGGCCCAACCCCATTGCTGGGTGACGGCAGGAAGGCCATCGATCCACCAATAACGTTGCCATATCTAGAATAAGTTGTCGACCGCGTGAAGATACGGCGTAAAGCCAGGAGAAAGTTGAAGGAGTAGTCTGGATACAGTAGCATGTAAGGATGCTGAGTCCCAAGAATTACAAAAATTAATTGCAATAATGTCTACCAAGCTGCAACAGAGAAACCCAATTTAATCGACGTGTAGTTCTGCCAGCCTGGCTTCAACAGACCTGACAAGGGAATGGTCCATTCCGATATGTCGAAACCTACGCTGACATCTTTCACACTGAAAGCATACACCGAAAGAAATACGCTGTCAAAATTTTGACTGCTAAGACACATTGCAGGTATTAAAAAATGAAAGTTACTCAGCTTTGCCGATTGTAACAGCGATTTGTTCAGCCCTTCCCGCGTAGCACACGAATAAGCAGGCAGCGTATTCCGGCGTAATGCGAAGCCAAAAGCGTACACACGCGAATTTTAAACACTTAAATCATACCTAAAAGTCTCAAATCATCAAAACTTTTCCATTACATTGTGGCAGAGTCATGCACAAAACGGTTTTGAATTATTTCAAAATAAAAATATTCATGGCTGCAAAGTTATGTAGTGCCAATAACCCGCTTCATCACTTTGGGGCATCATCAGATTGCTTAAAAGTAGCTGGATACGTAATCCATCCACTATAAGGCCATTTAAAAGAGGAAGTTAAAGCAAAAGTATCTGGATACATAACCACGTTGAAACACGTTATTGATATTAAATAACTTTAGAACCAATAGGGTTTTGATTCTGAAATCAAATAATTAATTGTTTTGAGTATGTTACAGTTCATATTGGCAGCTAAATTTATGAAGATGTAATTGTTACAGAAGTGAATAGCAAAGGAAACAGAATGAAGGCGCTGTATGAAGTTTCATTTTAGACTACTTCCATTAATTCTGTCTTTAATTTGTTGACATGAAAAATTGGTGGCAATTCCTGTTGCAAAGAAGCTTCTATTGGAAGACGAAAACAAACATTTTCCTTACACGAGGCACACCTGATAAAAGAAAACCTAATGCATTCAGGAAATTCACAGTTCTTTTTTGTTTTATTTGTACTGAATTTGGATGGAGAAAGAAATGATAGCAGCCATTGTTCTGCGTATTGAAATGCGTACCAGACAAACGTTGTACGAGTTATATCAACTTTTATGGTAACAGCCCCGTCGTCGTCTTCCTTAAGACTGAGGTGCCGTTACGTCCAACAAAAGCCCCAATTTAACTAGAGGTTCCCGAAGACTGTATGAAGCTGCGGAAACACGAACCCTCTGATACCACTGACATGGTTGTATACGAATGTGTCTTAGTATTCATTGACGGCAAAAGTGACTATCTTTCTTTCGCTCGAAATAATAAAATACAGTTAGCACGCAGTTATTGCACGAAACCTGACAGACTGCCTTTATACACAGCGTTTTAGGGGATAACTATACTTCATATTAATGATATCTCGTCTATATGTTTATTTGAAGTAAACTTAGTAATTTTGCGAATTCCTTTCCCACACAATTTTTTGAATATGTTTTACCAGGGGTCGAAAAAGACTGGACACCTGTAATGTTCTTGTAACTTGCAATTCAGAGGGCCTAGTCTTACAGTTTGCCCTCGGTCACAGAGTGTCGCCTCTCAAGAGCAGTTCTGCATCTTTCAAATAGTTTTTCTTTCTTACTTGTGTGAATTTCAATTCGGTGCATGTTTCGTACAGTGTGTAAATCTGTCTTTCAATCATACAATTCACGTTCAAATTTTACGAAACGAAATCGGCTTTGCACACAGCTTAACTTTAAGAGTTTTCCTTCTCCTTCATTAAACAAAATAATTTACAGCTTTCTCCTTGTCACCGGAAGCTATCGCTATTCATAGTTTCTTTGAGCTAGTCAGGTACTACATTTTTGCCTTGGACTTGAATTAACACAACAATCATCGTTCGAAGCATAATTGACGGAATCGTCAGAACTATTTCCTCTTTTTTATGTTTCCAGAATTACTAACGAAATATCAACATTATTCGACTGAATGTTCAAGAAATGAACTATCGATAATGAATAACAGGTATGTATCGCTTGGAAACTTTGATTGGTACCACGTTCTTCACATTTTATCTTTGCAAAACAGAAAATATGAAGTGAAACTATGGACCTGCACAAAGGCAGATGCTATTCGCAAGCATATGCGAAGAAAACACAAAGAAAAGTTTTACGTCAATTGTTAACATTTGGCGATACCTAGAGTTGCGCCCTACCAAACCTACGGTTCGGTAGGTTCGATACACTACATAAACGACATAGTACATAATAGATGTACTGGTAGTATTGATAACGTTAGTAGAAAAGAAACACAATGAATGTGTAAGAGAGAAACTGGGAGTCCACGATTTTTCTTCTTTTTTGTATTTGTTTGGTTGTTCGTTTTGCACATAATTAGAAGTGGACATCATTCAGTTCCAGTCCATTATGTTTTTCATACCCTTACAGATATAAATTGCATTTTACAAGTAAAAAAAAATTAGTTGACGGCGTGACTTCGGCGCTCTTATGTAACCAGTGCAGCTCCTTTTGATGTAAACAGAGCTCAGATCCACAGGCATAAAAAAATATATATAATTATTGTTGTTATTTTGTACTCAATAGATGGTTCTTCATCGTGATCAAAGGTAACAATTTCCTGTTATTACTGGTAAATGCGGAAGTTGTTTATGAGTAACATTACATTTTACATTAGTTCAACGAGGTATTGAAGCGATATGTGATACTTTTTTGTTTTGTGGTTTCTTTCTATTTTACCTTTTTGTTGAGTAAATTGCGTATTCTAGAGCTATATGATAAATTTGTATTGTTTTCTATATTTTCACTGCAACATTCCTCTGTATCAGGTTACAAATGAACAATTTTCGAATAAAACCTGAATTGATCAATGAAAAGTTCATGCTTTTTTATAAATGCTGTTTATTGTTTATTTTTAAGTAACAGACAGGATGATATATATGACTTTGTAGCCTATGAAATATTTTTTTACACAGTTATCATCCTGTCTAGACACTAAGGGGAATCTATGAAGACACTAATCGCTTATGTGAAGAAAGTGGTCGTTCTGAGATAACGCCTACTAGGTTTGCAACACACCTAACGCACGAGTATTGCAGGTACGATCTTAAGTGGTCAAATCTACAAGGAAAATTACAGCAGTTACTCTTACTTGTGAGAGGCTGTAGTAGTTTTACAGCTCTACCGATAATGCAAAGGCAACTTCTGTTTATTATGGATGTTAAATGAGTTGCAAATTCGTGCGGATAGTGGCTGTAAACAGCTGTCTCAGTGAAACTAACAACGGAACTGCAATTCGCTTTACAAATTACAATCACGTTGTGACATGTTATCTGTTTACCGACTTGCCGTCAGTCAAGGTTATGCGCCCCCAGCGTTACGCAAGCGCTGTCAGCTACAGCTACGGCAGAGGTGCACATTTCTCCAATAGCCAGACGAGCTACGAATTTGACAATTTTCAACATTAAAGAAAAGAAGATACTTGCGTTGTGTCTTAGCAGGTAAAATACTGAAAGCAGATTTATTTGTCTATATTCTTTCTGTGGGAAAAAATTCAGGGAAGGTTTCGGCGTGTCGGATTGGACCATTCTCTTGTGAGTTGTAGACACTAATTGTTTACTTTATAAGAACTTGCTCTTCCAAACGCTAGGTGTTGCACCGCCATACGGGTCCTGATTCCCTGCTACGCTTCCGCATTCCTGCTGGTCTCAGTGCATTTGCCAGCGGCTGTGTGCTGACAGACGTGCAATGAATGTCGCTGAGGCAGCTCTCGATTGCTATCGCTCGATCGCTTACGCCGCTGTCTGGTGTGCGCGGCGCGCAGAGCCAGTGGTGATCTGGAGTCGAGCGCTCGACCACGGCATCGTTAGTTGTCACCCGTAGCGCACTCTTACAGCCGAGCTCACACATTCTCTGCTACAGCTGCAGATCTCCACGCCACGGCTGTTGCTGTGGACAGCTGACGGTTGCACTTGATCATTTGGCCGCGCGGTCGGAGGCACCATGTTACGGATTGCGCGACCCCTCCCGCCAGAGGCCCGAGTCCCCCCTCGAGCATGAGTGTGTGTGTTGTTCTTAGCATAAGTTAGTTAAAGTAGTGTGTACGTCTAGGGACCGATGATCTCAGCAGTTTGGTCCCTTAGGAATTCACACACATTTGCATATTTGAAATGCTATCCTTGGGAATTATCTTGTTAATTTTCGAAACGACTGTCCATCTCTACATATGAGTGATCAGCACGCCAGAATTCCATAGGAGGTACCCGGGTTCGATTCCCTGCCGGGTTAGAGCTTTTTCTCCAAACGAGGACTGAGTGTTGTGTTCTTCTTACTTTCATTTCATCCTCATCGACAAGCAAGTCATCGAAGTGGCATCAGCTAAAATGAGTTCCACCAGGCGAACGGTCTACTTGATAGGAGACCCTAGCCGGGCGCTTATTTCATTTCGTTAGCTGCACTATTTCTGTCAGTTAAATGAAAGACAATGTTCGCCTAAGATCTGGTATTACGTGCTGTAATTGCTCATGTCGAATTTTGATCTGTACTAGCTGCACGAGCGAATTCATCTTTTTGGTATTCAGCCTGGCAATATATGTCATAAGTTCCAGTAATTCTTCAAATAATGGCTATCCCTAATTAATACCTGTTACGTTTCAAACTGCACACGTTTCAGTTTTTTCGCACGATGTGTAAGGGAATTCGATAAAGGATAAGCGTCGTCTAAGTGTATGCACTTTCTGTTTTTGTGTTGGCTGAACTTGGGGAAGTGGCTTATATAGCCAATGTAGCAGTGCCTAGAGACTTAAACGTCAGATGCTTGCTGTTGCTCTCCTATCAGATAAGAAAGCTTTTTGTAAGGACAGAAAGTAACATATCCACCTCAAAATGTAATATGTCATTGCAGTTTGATCTATTGTATTAGATGATAAATCCATATAGCTGTATGTTTGTCATGTTCAGGGAAGCGTACGCTCCACTGCGGTGGTTGAATCAGAACTAACGGTGCCTGACCAGCAACGTCAGAGAAGACGCAAAAAGCGTTTGAGGTGAAGGGATTACGCCCGTTCTGTCCTAAGGTCTATTCGGAGGAGCACTTTGCACCTTCTTGTGCAAACCCAATAGACGAAATTGCAGTACGTATCATCAAGAATAATACAACTGGAAACAGTGGTAAAGCGAAGGTAACTCAGCAAGGAATCTCTACGGTTGAGCTGTAAGTTATTGCCGCAACCATCCAAGTGCACATGACCATTTATGACACTCACTCTGCCTAAATTGTCGGCAGTCGACTGAAGGAAGCAGAGGATCCAAAAACCGGATATCGTCTTCTCATGACCAGATGGATGTTCTCGAATAGAAACAGAAGAATAAAGAGGAGAGAGGTAGAACAATGGAAGATGATCTTGTATAACAGGACGAACAAATAAAAAATTCATGCCTCCACACACACACTTGATTTCGCAGAAAAAGTCTACGTTTCCAGGTAGTGCATGTGATTATTAAGTACGACTGGTTACAACGAGATAAATTTTAAAAAAATATATGGAATGAGAATTTAGAGATGTTGAGTGTTCACGAGCGAACTCTTGACTGAGTGAATGCGTACACTTAATCATCTGTCCTGATAACAATGAGTACGTAACACTTTTGTATCTTCGCTTTTGTTGAGTTTGAGTAGCTATCCGCGCTATTTTCTCCAAATTTCTCAGTATGCTTTCAGTAACTTTATTTCAGAATTGTTGTTTTCCACTTACTTTTAAATCGAAAACAAATTATATTTAGTGTAGGCGGTTTTGAACAACTTTAATAAAGGATACAATTTCCAACTTCCAAATTCTGATGTCACGCGTTTGTTAACTTCAGAAAAGTTTTTCTATGGTGATCTGTCACGACTAGTCGTACGGAGTGTAAGTTGTGACTCAGTCTTCACTACGCTCTTCGGCCAGTAATAAGCCTTGGACTACACGAACTGAAGCTTGTCCGTCCGGAAGCAGCATGATCTGAGTTTTGAGCGGGGCATAAAAGGTTCTGTACTACTCTGTTGCGTAGTGCGCACGATTCTTGATTGAAGTGTGGCTTGTCTGAGAGTGTGTCAAAAGGGAAAGAAATTGGTTGCTGGTTACAACTGGGTTTGTCTGTGAAGTATTATAATGAGAATTGCGACCAGCATTCTCTAATCATGAGCGACGAGTAACAAGAGAATGTGTGCTGCAACGTGGAGCTTGGCGTGCCATGTTGATCATCCGTACATCCGTACTGAGCCATTATGAGTGATACTGTGGGACATTCGGTTTCGATTATTGCAGGCCAGAATTAATTTCCTTCACTGCATTTGATTTGTCGACCAGATATATAGGCCCGTTATGCATTCATCGATCGCTTCCTAGTGTTTCTGTCGGTTTTGTGAGTACTTTGGGAGCAAAGTCCTTGTCTTGAAGTGGTTTACAAGTGGATGCCAAGCGGTACATGTAACTTCAACCATAGTTTAATGATTACGTCTGTGGGTTGCAATAATTAACAACTGATACAAAATCTTTGTAGGTTTATTCCCGCTTCTTCACATCATTGAACTGAGAGCATTTATGTAATGTTTCTTTCCAAGAACATGGACTTATAAATTATTCATTAATGGGGATCCTCCTCAGATAATTTGCCTTCAGTAGAGTATTTATTCAGTGAGAATTTTTCTATATGCATCACGCTTTTCGTCAGCATAATGTTGCCAGAAGCACTTTTCGTGCGGTTCTTCCAGAGTTCGGAAGGGAAATTTTCATTAATATCTCCGGAGCTGCAAATAATGTATAAAAATGCACACGTAAACATACATTCAGTGTTTTCTGTTATTCAATATTTTCCAGTTCCTTTGCAGGAAAATGTTTAAACCGTGAGACAAGCATGGCTCAAAATGGTTCAAATGGCTCTGAGCACTATGCCACTTAACATCTGAGGTCATCAGTCCCCTGGAACTTATAACTACTTAAACCTAACTAAACTAAGGGCATCACACACGTCCATGCCCGAGGCAGGATTCGAACCTGCGACCGTAGCGGTCACGCGGTTCCAGCCTGAAGGGCCTAGAACCGGTCGGCCACTAGCGACCGGCTAGAGAAGCATGCGCAGTCACATATTTTTCCTATACGGTAGACCATATTAAATATTTCATAAGTCAAATAACTAGTTCTGCTAGTAGAAAACGCGATCATTAAAGTGTATTTAAGCATTGTTTAAGCCCAAAATGACCATTGCGCAGAGAAAATGGTACCTATGTGACTTGTTCTTCAAATGAAGTCAGATCGCTTTACAATACTACTTTCACTGGGAATTACAAATAGAAAAGAAATTTAAAATCGAGGCAATTTTCTGTAGCCATTCCATTCTACAAGCGCGGCAAATTTTTGACAAACGACGCGCCAGTTACAAGGTTAGCGACTGGGTCACACAAAACACAGCTGAAGCTATTTCTATTGCTAATATCGATTTCAATCACATCCTGACCATCCTCGGGTAGGGGAAGACGTATTTAACTGTTTAATCGCCGTTGAAATGTCTACATCGGTTGGAAGAAGTACACATTTGTGATAACACATGTTATACCCACATCGGATGTTCCAAAAATGATTAGTTGTAGGACACACAGTGAAATACGTTTTTTATGGGTCAAGAATGCTCCGAAAGTGATCGAAATCCATAGTCAAAACAAAAAACAAGTACAGCTCTGTTCAAATGGTTCAAATGGCTCTGAGCACTTTGGACTGGACTTCTGAGGTCATCAGTCCCCTAGAACTTAGAACTACTTAAACCTACCAACCTAAGGACATCACACACATCCATGCCCGAGGCAGGATTCGAACCTGCGACCGTAGTGGCCGCACGGTTCCAGACTGTAGCACCTAGAACCGCTCGTCCACTCTGGCCGGCTACAGCTCTGTATTGCGTGATGCAGTTGCTAACATCTGAAGAAACCTGGATAGCTAGTGAGGCGGTGCCATGAGAAACGTGGCCGTCCGCCCTGCCTGGCTGACCAGAAGTACTTGGCTACCCCGGACAGGCGGCCCTCCCGGCGCTCGCGGCCCTGCACCGACACCCACACCCCCGCACTCCCCGCTGGCTTACTGAGGCCGAGGCGCCGGCCGCCATCCGCCAGCCGCCGGGCAAATTGGGCTCCGAGCCGTCTGCTATTTAATTAACACGTCCATTGTTCCGTAATTGGATTGTTAGCAAGCTGTGTTTAAAGATATTAAGATAATGCGAAGGCTCTCTCAGCTGTGTTGCATAATGGCTGGCTAGGGGGAAGGAGAGGGGGACGGGTAGGCTGCCTGGACGCGCGTTGATAATTTTTAAACTTCAGAAGAGGAAGAGATTGTCGATTACAATGCACCTCCAAAGCAGAGAAAACTTTGATACAACGCGTCCACCGTTTATCGTGTTATTAAAAAGACGGATCTTTTCAATACATCAATATGATCTGAGGCACAGTCAACTAGTCGGGGACACTTGCATCTCTCCTGTTAGCATCAGATGGTCTAACGTCATTTCAAAGCAGAATGGACAGCATCGCTGATGATTAGGAAGCAGACTAGGAAAAGTGTTCTTTCTGCTTCAGCGGGTAGGTGGAGACTGTTTCGCCTACTTGTGTGCAACCCGCAGTACAGATCTGTGCTTTGTTCCCTCAAAGCAGCAGAGCATACCTGTTAAGAGATAACAGACAGCGCTCGTAAATCAACTGTGATATGAAAATACACTGCATAAACAACAACAACACACACGAACCGACACACCCCTGACACTGAAAAAGCTACTACGAGAATAAGGGCATAAAAGGGTGACATGAACTAGCAAACCAATATTAATAAGTCAAGCACTTGTTACTACTGAAAAAGGGAAAGAGGGAGTCCTCTCACTCTCACTCACCCAAGCGGACACAGACACACACACACACACACACACACACACACACACACACACACACACAAAAGGAGGGAGAGAGAGAGAGAGAGAGAGAGAGAGGGAAGGAGTGAGGGAGAGGGAGAGAGAGAGAGAGAGAGAGAGAGAGATAGGCAAGCTCACATACCCACTCTCTCATATGAAGTAGAAACATACTTCTGAACTCCGCACGCCTGCTTGCCCCTCTCCCACAAACTCTCACATGCTGAATTCTCCCTATCACGTAACAGCTAAAAACAGTTGCAGCACTACACAGACAACGTCAACATTCCAATAAACAAGAAAGTAGAGATCCGTAACGCACTGGTCATGTGCGCGCTCGTGCATATGTGTGTGTGTGTGTGTGTGTGTGTGTGTGTGTGTGTGTGCGTGTGTGTGAGTGATTGCGTGGGTGGGTCTGTGTATCTCTATGTTTGGCACACCTTTTCCGAAAAATCGTTCATGGACGTCTCTAATAAATTAAGTTTCAACAAATGCGCGTTACTGGGGTCTAGCTTCTTTGCTGCTAGTGAGCGCTATAACTTTAGTAATGCTCTAAACCTGTATTTGTTCTAGTTTCAGGATTCATTTCTGTTAGCTATAGAAACCCTTCTAAGATGCCTGACACGGCAAGGCGTAGCATGTTTCGGGTGATAAAAACGACAAATTACGGTTGCCAAAGACGGCTAATTATTTAAGAAACATGCACAGCAAGGAGAGATAAACATCATACTGCTAGTTTCACGCCAGCGGTCGATGTCTTAACGTCGAAACACTCAAGTCTAATCACACCATAGAAATGGCTTAGTTGTCTACCTCTTGAGAAGTTTGGCCTATGTAAGAGGCAAATCAGACCTTATTTGCTGGGAAAGTCGATAACTTTGCAGTTAGTTCGTAAACGCAGGGGACTATACTGCCTGGTGTTCTATCTACCGTGTAATTCAACCGTCTTATTATACACTGAGTCAATATTAAACTAATTCTGACTTACACCTGGTGTTATCTGTAGCCACTACTTTGAGGCCACTAAAAAAAAACATACACAAATTATTTCGTTAAAGTTTCGCCTAAACGTCCCACTTCTGTTATAGATTCGTAAGTTTAAAGTCAGTCAGCTCTGATAGAAAATTTCCGCTACAGTAAGTGCTCCTCTTGCTGATGGCATGCTGCATTATGAAAAATAAAAGTTGAATGTGGTACGTAAGAAAACAAATAGGAAAATTACTGAAACTGTTCAGCGTAAAAATAAAAAAAAGGAAACTATGGAAAATTAATTTCATATACGGCTTTCTGTATGTTCTATGTGAATGAAGAGGCAAGCGATGGCATTCGGAAATGGTTGCTATTAGAAAGGTGAAATGAATGAAGCACGAAGCGTTTACGAGAAACCACAAATCCGGAAGTGGTCTCAGCTGATATAAACCAATCTAGAGAGCAGCAATAATGAATCACGATCGTTTTGATTCAGTTTTTGACACAGATTGAGATTTTCACTCTACAGGGGAGGGTGCGCTGATATGGAACTTGGTGGCAGATTAAAACTGTGTGCCGGACGGAGACTCCAACTCGGGACCTTTGCCTGTAGCGGGGCAAGTGTTCTACCAAATGAGCTACCCACTCACGACCCATCCTCATAGCATTCCCGAGTTCCAATCTAGATCCGTCACACAGGTTTAATCTGCCAGGAATTTTGTTTTTGACTCGTTTGCTAAAAATGTAGTTCACGGTGAAAAACAGTAATTTTATATGTCTCAATGAAACCGTGGTTACGTGCTTTAAATGTCAAGGTTATCTTAAATAATAGATGAAAGATACAGGAACCGAACGTCGCCTAGTGTGTACAAGTTGTAATGGTACTTGAATTACCTAACCATTACGGCAGCTCAACTTAACCTCTCGATACCAGCAATATTCTACTGTGTTTCTGTAAAGTAGTTAACATATTTCTGAGACAACATTCAGATTTGATTTCATAATGTAGAGGTACTTTGATACATCGATATGTTTATATTGCAATGATATTATTCTTATGTGTATTCTTTCTTTTGTCACTATGATCTTCGACGTACTTGTAACTCTGATTTTTTGGCACGTAAGCGGTTATTAGTTAGTTGTTAGAGAGTCGGACCACGAGAAAGTCAAGTCTTGGACGTCATGTTGGAAAGACGCATATTATCGCCAGCTTATAAAATGTGAACTTTAACGGTGAGAAAGATGTTTTCAAGTATGTTTTGTATCGTGAAGTGATGTTTTGCGTGTTACGTGATATTGCAATAAAAGCAATAAAAAGGAAGTGTAATTTAAATTTGGAGTGCTGATTACTCTTTTTTTACATCACCATTGTTCTGTAAAAGTGTAATCTTCAAGAATGGTTTGTGAAACACATCTATAAAACTTTTGAATATAGCAGAATAAAACCTAGGCCTCTTTGCATCCGAGCTATGATTTTACATCGAGACCAGCGTGGGAAATACGAAAAGATAAGTGCCTAGTTTATTTATTATTACATGAAATGACTTTATTAACTGTGCTCTACTGACACCTGCCACATAATAACTTTGTTGTTGCCCGAAAATGCAGTATTTAGCAACACCACAATCATTATTAAATTTTGACATTTGTTGTGGTAGGGTTGTTAGAAAGTCTGGAACGATTTGTAGAGGCGCACAGGATGTCGGTATAAAACCGTAAATTTATCCATGCTACTGAAACTGAGGAGATGTTTGGTGACTGTAGACGAGAGCTTAAACTGATAAATAATAAAGACAAGAACCTAGTGTCTACTAGTCTGGAATAATTTATGGAGACCCACAGCATGTCGAGTAGCGATTTCGAATTCGATCTCCAGGGGAACCGTGCCAGCGCAGTGCTATTGTACCAAAACCGTTCGTAAATCCTGCTCGGAGCGTAGCCGCGCTAGTAAAAGCGTCGGGTGGACCAGAATGGATTCCGAAATCGGACGCAGTGCTCACAAGGGCAGTACAACGCGTACGTGCTCTGAAGATGGCAACAGAGCGAGTGGTAAAAACATTATTCCGGACAAAGTGACGCTAAACCGGTCGGTAAATCTCGCATCGGGAACTTTTCGTGGTGGTCACGCGCAGCGCCGCCAAGTCACGTCCCAGCGTGAGAGGATCCAGGCGGCGGCAGAGGGGTGGATGCACCCCCGCCCTCCCCCCTCCCTCTCGCCAGCGGTGCCGGGTGGGTCGGGCGTCGCGGTCGGGACACAAAAAGCGCAAACAAAGGGCGGTCTCGCCGGCCGCCAAGGAGATTGTTTTCAGCCGCTATTGACCGAAGAAGATGTAACACTGCGAGAGGGCGCCTCGCCGCAGACCAGTCTTTGGCCCGGCCCGGCCCGCCTCCTGCCGCTTGTTTGAGTTTGCCTGTTTGGCGCGGCATCTCTTAGGGTCCTGTTTTCTGTTTGTTTCCGGCCGGCCGGGGCCTCTCCTCCTCGCATCCCCGTGTGTGTGTGTGTGTGTGTGTGTGCTCTGAATGACTTGTGGATGGGACGGTACCTAAAAACTTTATCCATAATCCTTGCGAGCCCTTCGGGAAACACAGCTCGGACATGCTGAGATTCTCCTCCGGTCTTCTGCCATTGGCAAGACCTGCCTCCGTCAAAAAGCGCTGAGAACTGTGGCGAGCAGCGACCTGCGCAGCTTATTCGTCCTATGGCCAGTAAAGGAAGGTACTTCTCGGCCTGGCAAACAGATGGCACTGACATTGGTAAAACATTGTTTTCATTATTTTTTGGCACGTGTTACGCAACTCAAGTGACTCACTTTGATATGGGGAACGGTTTTCTTTAAATGCGAACATTTTTAGGTTAGGCTTTACAGTGACTGTTACTGATATTAAATGAAACAACAAGTTTACTGTTACCAGTCACCGTTTTACTTATTTCCACGACGCGTTTCGAAGGTTTGAACCTCCATCAGCGGGTGGATTTACATTAGTTAGTGTTACATTTGTGTGTGTGTGTGTAGTTCTACGAATTTTGGAGGAACTTGTGGCACTGCCTCCAGTGGTCACAGGTTCCTGTTGCCGTCGTAACACATCACATGTATACTGCCACATTTGTAAACTGATCCTTCTTTGGTAGAGCGCCGGACTGTTAGATAAGCGGCCATCTAATCCAAAGCGACCAAATCTCTTACTTTTGAACTTAGTTCAAAAAGGCCAGTGTATCAAAAGGTGTTAAATACTGTTGAATCAGTGTTCACTTACGATCTATGTTCGTAAATACAAATTGGAGTTTACCTGTTGAATAGAAGCTACAGTGACAAACGATTTCATACCGAGGAGTTGATGATGCTGAATTCAGTACGAATAATTTTTTTCCGTTTCTGTGTAGACATTTATTGATATATATCGAAATGTGGTGCTACAGAAGAATGCTGAAGATTAGATGGGTAGATCACATAACTAATGAGGAGGTATTGAATAGAATTGGAGAGAAGAGAAATTTGTGGCACAACTTGACAAGAAGAAGGGATCGGTTGGTAGGGCACATTCTAAGGCATCGAGGGATCACCAATTTAGTATTTGAGGGCAGCATAGAGGGGACCAAGAGATGAATACAATAAACAGATTCAGAAAGATGTACATTGCGGTAGGTACTGGGAGATGAAGAAGCTTGAACAGGATAGAGCAGCATGGAGAGCTGCATGAAACCAGTCTCTGGACTGAAGATCACAACAACAACAATGTTATCCCCTTCAAAGTATCCCCACTAGATGTTATACACTTACGCCAGCGCTTCTTCCAATCCCAAAAAAATTCTGGAACTCAATTTTTGGAAAGCACTTAGCTGTTTCAGCTATTCACTTTTAATCTCATCGAAGCTTGTAAAACGACTGCCGTTTAAGGTTCTGTTAATTTTTGGAAACAGAAGAAAGTCCCTGACTGGCAAATATAGAGTCTGGGGCATCATTAGAATGTTGTTTCTTTGCCAAAAATTCACGAGCAAGCAATGAAGCGCTCGTAGGTGCATTTTCTTTAGGTGCGTTACCGTGGTACAAAAGCCATCCGGGCGCTTTATACGGACTGTTTCCCGCAAACGGCGTTGAACTTGTACGTAGTACCCCTTACTGATAGTTTGGCCTTCTGAAACAGATTTGTTTCACTCATTTTCACATCCTTAACTTTTCTACTGATTAGTAAAATATACTCCTATCACAACACTGGAAACACGAATTATAGCATAAAATACACGTCAATGTGAACTAAAAATTGATCAGTAGCAGGAATTGAAAGACCACATAAAAAATATTGTTTTGCTATCGAAGAATGATGCTATTGGTAATACATATCATTGGAATCTATTATAGACTTTACAAAATTAACTAACAACTTAATTCAGTCTGAGATCGATGTTTGGCAATAGGACAGACGGTAAGTGATGGATATTTTACATTTAGCTCAGATTAAATGTAATGAGAAAGTAGTTATTTGTTGATTCCACAGGCTTGTAGTATCATTTTCCTGAACCGTCTGTTGACTTCTTTATTTTATTAGTTCCACAGGCGTATTTTCTTTGTAGTTCATTAGTCAGGTTTCCGAGTATACATGGGCAATTTCTCACTGGTTCTATGGTCATTCCTTTGTTGCGACGCTACAGTAATTACAAACTTCATTTCACTGTCAACGCTATCGCCTTATATTTGTTTCCATTAACAGACTCATTTCAGTGTCGGCCATCTTGCCTGTGTGGTAGTTCCCGTTCTCTCGTCTCGTACAGAAAATTACGAAGCCGACTCTACACCGTGCGTTACTACTACCATTACGTTGAAAACTGTTATCATTTTGGGCCGAGAGTACAGACTTATGTTTCTCAAATTCCAGAACAGTGCAGTAAGACTTGAGTAGTTAATCACACTACGCCGACATCAATTAACTTAGTCAGTAGCGGCAATGTATTTAGTCTAGCTGAATTTGTTTCTTTACTTTTTCCAATTTTTAGTGATGCACAAAAGACTGTGCAATTTATGTCTGGCACAGAGTGCTGTGCGCGGATCGTTCATAGGGCCGCACAGTGTTGTGGACACACTGGCGGGAAATCTTAACTGCCGTATAGCTTGTCATAAGAGTGAAGCACCAAGTCACTGTAATCTAGTAAAGCACACCGACAGGAGTCAATAATAGGAGCTACACCAGCATACTGACTTCTTTCTTTCATTATTATTGCTTCTCATAGGCATTACCTTGAGTTTTTTCTAATACGCAGAATCATTTTCGTACAAATATATTTGATTTGGGAAACAAGAGAAGAAGATATAGATTTCATCAATGAATCATTAACCAGATTTATTCGTGTGGCATATCTTGTGGGACTAATTTTATTTTTATCTACAATATCTTAATTACCTTGTAGTAACAGAATGTTCTTCAAAATAATAGAATAAAATAAGAGTGGTCTTTTTCATTTAGTTTTTTCCTTGCACGGAAAATGAAGCCTATGCCTTGAGATTAAAGCAATAGATCGTACAGTTGTAGACTCATTCAAGGCAACATGTCCATTACCTAATTTTCTTTCGCGTGATTACATTATTAATGGAGTAATGGGAAAAATTTAGCGTTTTTTATTATTTTTTATGTTGGGAAAAAGAGATGAATTTACAAAGACTTCCCGTTCTTGCTTGAAATTCAAGGCGTGCTACGATTTCACCTGATCAGTTGGTCCCAATAGTGCTCTACTTTCCATTTTGCAAAATAAATAAATTGATTATGTAGTTATTTCTTGTTTACCTTCACGCTACAAGCTATGGTGGCGCATTCTATAGATAGTGATTACACGTTTAATTTTGTTTTCGTTTTTATTTCTTGTGTTTGTATGTGTGTGTGTGTGTGTATGTAACAAATAGAGTCCTAAATAATAGTCTGATGGTTCCAAATAAACTGTTTACTGATACTGGTTCTTTGCAGAAACAGACATCGGCAGACGTGTATGTGGACTTCAGTTTACAATCTATACTTCATCAGCCTAACATATAAACACATATCCATAGGTATTACGAATAAACCAAAGGAGGAGGAAAATGTGACAGTACGGGTTTAGATGTATTTTATTTAAATCTGTAAATAATGTGTTACCACCTTATTGTACACAGCCCTATCGTGGATTTGGCTCTCATTAGAACACTTGCTGTCCTGATAGTCTAATAGCAGTCATAAGATTTACAGCATTCTGTGAGGGCGTTCACTTGATTTGACCGTAAGGTTATTGGTGAAGTGTGCTTCCACGCCAGTGATCGGGGAAAATGGCGGGAAATCGAAAGGAGGACCGATAATCCCTATCGCTGAGCGAGAAATTCCGTTCAGAGTGAATTTATTCATAAATCAATCATTGAGAACACCCGTGGGGTCTCACGCTTTATCCTGCAAGCTACTCATACTTTGCAAATTCGGCCTGTATTTCCATTCACGCTTCCGAAGTAATTTCTGAGCGTTACTGGTTTCGTAACCAGAGACCGAAAATTTTATGCGAAGTGCACCGCATTTTGAGTTTGAAATTGAAATGGTTATTTGCAAAGTTCCATCTAAATTGCTGACTAGGCGAACAGTCTCCGTGCCTTTTCGAATCTTCATGCAGAGTGGGAAAGTGATGCAGAAAAGACTAACCACACGGCCCTACAAATGCAATTTCCTACTTCGTTCATTCACAGCCAGATTCTCAACGTCTGAAATAGCAGCGTAAGAAAACGTTGGTGCTACCTTGGCTGCTGGTAGTGTAGAGAAGCAACTTTGACTCATTACTGCCATGTCTCAAGTAATAGTAAGTATGGTAGGTAAATTTCACTGTTAACGCTCTCTGATGCCTCTAGCATCCTAACATAAATCATTCAACGGCAGTACATACTGCGGTGTACCACGGACAAACCTTTCCAAAAGAGCGTGCTACCTGGTCAGAAAAATTGTCCAGGAAATATAGCGTTATATGCATTCGTATCTAGAGCTAAAATCAGATTCATTTTAGCAGTGTTTTAAAATAGAAACTAGCAATCCTACTGCTTTACATTTAGATAGCACTCTTTCCTGTTTGTGTATGTTACATAAACCGGTTAGTACTGCGTATGAATTTAATGTAGCTGCTTCTCCTGTCTGAGGCGAATGAGTGTGCATGAAAAAGTGAAAAGTACCTATGAACCAATAAAAGCAATAATACTGTTACAATACTTATTACTGATGGACAGTAATGTTAGAAAATATTTTTCATTTTTTTCCATTTAATGTATTAGTTCACAAAAATCTGTCTTATTTTTGATGATTTTACTTGCTATAAAATATTCACGTTTTTAATGATGTCATTATCATTCATAATATAGACTATGGTCAACTACATCAGCTATTTGTTGTTTTCATTCTATAAGCAATCGTGTTTCTTGAAACCAAAAGATCTGAATTTTTGAATCAAATTTACAAATTTAGCAGCAAGCAGATCTACTAATTTGCACATAGAAAAAATTTGCGGGAATGAGTTCCTTTCACAGGGATGTACTTTCAGCAACAGTCACGCTCTTCTGTATTTGTGTTGCGAAACATTCTGGAAAGGCATACTATGGGGCAACGGTATGGAGCTTGTTTGACAGCAGTAGTGTAGCAGTTAACGAAAATGAAAATCAACAAATACGAAAGATTCAACGCTCACAATTTAAGAGAAAGTGATATACGTTTTATCACAAGCTAGTGTAGGTCATGTGTCTAGCACTTACATGCAGTTATCTTTTATTCTGCATGAGCAAGTGGTGAAAATCAAACAGTTATTGCTAATTTTGTAAAATTCTGACGGCACTCATCACATTACATTTACAGGACGCCTGAGTGCTTGTAAATAAGAATAGGAAAAACGTCCGATGAAAAAATATTATTGAGGTACATGTAAATAGTGTTAAAGGAGAGGAAAACGTTAGGAAGGTTAAGTTTTGGAGAATGGATGACGTCCACTCTGACTGACAGAGGAAAGCGGCATAGAAAACCTTTTTGGGACGATAATGAATTAGATTTCGACATGACATTAGTAACAGTGTAAGTATATTCGAAGTATGAAATGTAAAAAGAGTAAAAGCAACTGTCGAAACATATGTTGTATTCCTTCAAATCAAATGAAGTCGATGACATATACTACAGAAAAAGACAAAAGTTTGATGAGCATCACATTCACCTAGAATCTGCGTTACTATCAATTGTTTTAATCTGGAGAGTAACTCTTCTTGAAAAAAGTAGGAAAACGTTATGTGATGTGTAACTGGTCAAGCGTAGCGAGGAAGCATGCAGTAAAAGAACGAAAGAAACTAATGTAAGCTCACATAGAAAGGCTTCACTAACTCGTCAGGAATGGCCAACCTTCACATTTTGCAACGGAATAAATCCAATGCATTAACGTTCGACAACCTTGTGACAGAATAACGGCCCAACAAATGGCAAAGAAACATTCAAGAACAGGCGCTCCCAATCACTAATTACAGACGTACTTGAAATTTCTAAAAAACAATGGCAACAAGTGCTAGTTAACACGTCAGCTTATGAAGAGAAAAGTTAAATGAAACGTAGAAGGCGATTTCCAGTTTGTGAGAGAGTAAATCACAAGAATTCTAGTGTCAGAACGACGCTTCAGTAACTGGAACATATTCGAAATTCAACGGTCGGCAAACCAAATTCTTGATTTATGTTATCTAAACCTACTGCGACCTCGGCCCAGTACATATACCGTTTGCCATTTAACTCTGGTGTACCATGGATATTTCCGTAGATGTCCTCCAAATAAAGAGTAATATTTTGCATTATGAATTCAGGAACATATGTATATTCTAATGCAGACTATTTCAAAAGTACATTCTCGATGTAAAATGACGTCAGGAAAATTCTTCTGGAGTCTTCTTCGTCTTTGGTATCATTTTCATAATTTTCCTACCACTTGATGCCTATGCCGAGCCATTCCTGAAAATTTTGTCGAATATTGGATATATAAGCGGAAAAGTTGGAGTGAGTGAGAGAGAGAGAGAGAGAGAGAGAGAGAGAGAGAGAGAGAGAGGCTAGGATGGAACAATAAGATGTGAACAAAGAAAGTGATTTACAGTTTGCAGCGATATCGTTGTCGACGGAACTTACTGCTATGCTCGCACCACAATAACAAATATAAAAAAGACGCAATAAGAAATAATAAGGCGCCGAGATTATATAGTAGCAGGGGATATATTTGGCGAGAAGTGTTCAGTGACTTCTCCCAGTACTTTGCTGAATGACTGTAGTAACTGAGGCTTATAAGGAGAAGGGTCACCATACTGTAAGAAAACCTGTTATAACATACACAATTAAATGATAACTCGGGTACCTACGCATCTCGCTCTTTCGTAGCTCCCACAGTAGGTACATATTAACAGAAGCGGAAGTATGATGTACAAATTAGGTATTAATAAAAACACCCTACAATACATCGAATCTTTTTTTAAATTTAAATGCTGAATTTATAACATTACTTATTGTTGTATCCATAAGAACGTGCATATAATCGTCAGAAAGCGAATACTTCAGCCTTACTGATTATTGTTTTAGAAGAAATAGTGCCAACAGTTACCTTATAATTAAGTCAGTGAAGAATCTGTATAGTATTCTTACATTAACCAAGATATATGTATGCACAATAATCCTTTTGAAAAAAAATATGTTTATTGCCAAGACAGAAAGCTGTGTAAGTGTTGCCTTGCACAGCTGAGCACAGAGAATGGAAGATTCTGGTAGCTGAAAGAACACATAAGAGGTATTATTGGCGTTTGGACGAACACAGGTGTTAGGCATAATACACCAGTATTGCAGAGCGCTATAAAATATTTTATCTTGATATTTTTGCTACATGTAATCACCAAGTTGATGTCTAAGTTATTTGCATTTGGTTTTTCACTTTTCTCAGTACTGATGTAGAGTGCCCTTCACGACTTCGATGTAGTAATGTCTATTTGTTACAGAAATGGAAAATTTATAATACGAACCTTACGGAGAAAATAGTTTTGACTCGAGTAAATATCTGGAAGTGTCGAGTGATGGTTGGGATAAACGTTTCGACATGCACTGTCTGTCCACCGTAATGGCACTCGTTTCACTTAACCAGTCGTAAGAATATCTTATCGCTGAAAACAAGCTATCAGTACATCCTAACGACAAAGACTGATGGAGAGCCTCCTCTGGAAGAACTGCATACTTCTTCAAAGCTTATTGAAATGTTTTATCGCTCGTTTTTTTCGACGGAATTCTTGTTCCATTGTAACTATTAAAGAGTACCTATATTATTCAATTAAAAGTTCACCTACAGTCGCATTATGTTTACTAGTATCCGTATAGTATTGTACTAAGTACTTGTGCATTTCTGTGCCCTTTGCAGCTTAGCGCGTTGCTTCGACGAATCTGCTTAATAGAAAAAAATGTAATTATAATGGCAAAAGTTACTATATATTAGAAAGACTGCGTTAAAAAACGGTATTTGATGGGAAAAAACAATAACGAAGAAGCTTTATAGTCTTATACATTGTATGAAACTCGTACCAGTTTGCAATGTTAAGCTGTAATATAAACTGAGAAGACAGTATAAAAGTAGATTTTATAAAGTAAGCTATTACACGCATTGTCTCTTTTGAATTATTTCTTTCAGTAATTAAATTTTTGTCCTGAAATAGTCCGGTTTCCTTCTTTGTCCGCGAGGCAATGTTGTTTTGGTTTGTGGTCACAAACATTACTTGTAACAGCAGATTAAGATACAGAGATCTTAGCCTCACTATACTTTCCGTCCATATTAATGTTTTCGTACTTGTAAATGAAAAATAGCACAATAAAATTCCGTAAGCAATCGCTAACCTTACATGCAACCTTACAAGCAACGTACAATGAACTGCAGTCATTTATATGTGTTGTAAGAAAGAGCACAACAGAATGAGACTATTTTCCGCATATTACCTATTTAATGGGAATGTCCTGCAAATATGGGTAATTGTATGAACGTTAATGTGGTTTCAAGCTGAAAATAAGACTTGGAATGGGTAATGCATTTAGAAGAGAATTGGGGTTATAAATATTGCGTATTTGTTAAAGAAACACTGAAGCAGTGAAAGTTAGTAGAATAGGTAGTGACGAAGAGCTTGTTAACAGAACTGAGAGGGAAATTTAAAATAAATGGAAGAATTCATCCGTTAGGAGTTACTGCTACTAAGAAATTCGATTGAAGGTACAAATCAGGAGCATATTGGCACTGGTGTTAAGTTTTGTTCCTGAAAAGAGCGCAACTGGTTGCAAGTGATGAAGGATAGGATGATATTCTGAGGCAATACCGGAGAAATGTCCTTTTCTCAGCTCAAGCTCCTGGAATTCAACCTAGACATTCAGGTTTCATTTATTAAAAAAAATTATATGTTCTATGCGCTTTAACGTACTTGATACGACGCATTTTCAGCCAGCTGCAGTCATTTCCACCAAATTTTCTTTCCCTGTTTGTGACACATGCTTGAAAGGCTTTCTCGGGAAATCTGAACGTTACCTTTCGTAAGCTACAAACTTATTCGTTTCCAGTCGGTGGTAGCAGACCTGACTGACATGAGCATTTGGACGAAAAACAATTGACTGCCAAGGCGATCAGCAGTTCCATTTACTGTGAGCGATCTATCGAAATAGCACACTAATGATAAGTGGTGCCGGCCAGTTTTTCAAGTTTTGTGACTTACACTACTTAGTAGCCAACCCGCCCATATGTCTGTCTGGCGTGTTTTTGGGCGACGTTAGCGTTTCAAAACATACAGGATTCAGTAGCCACCAGATCTCCAGGATGCTGATAAACAATTTCCAGAGTTTTTCAATTTCATTCTGGACGTGGATTATCTCAAGGGCAAATTGTATCAAATGGTTCTGAGCACTTTGAGACTTAACGTCTGAGGTCATCAGTCCACTAGACTTAGAACTACTTAAATCTAACTAATCACACACACACATGCCCGAGACAGGATTCGAACCTGCGACCGTAGCCTCAGCGCGGTTCCGGAGCGAAGCGCCTAGAACCGCTCGGCCACAGCGGACGGCTATAATCGTATCCTGCTTTTGAAAATAATACATTTGTTATCCTGATCGTAAGTTAATTTTTGTAGCAGGTTAGTATCTTCATTCATGTGGAATGTATAGGCATGTGAAAACGGATCCTTTTTTTTTGAAACATCCTGTATGTTAAAACATTTGCAACAAGTTGTCGAAGATGCTGCGCGTACTATTTACACTGCCAGTTTACAAGAAATGGGCACTGCGACAATGAGTCAAATTACCTACGACTTCGTTTTTAAATTAAACACTGCGGAAAGCTGACATCAAAGCAGAAAGATAAGTGAGGTGTTTGTATGTTGAGAGCTGGGAGTGGTTCTTGTAATCTTTGCCACAGCGAGTTCCTGACTACGTGGGTGGAGTAAATCTCTTTGGCTACCAGAGTTAATCTTATGTGTAGATGACGTCACTTGCTTCTTGCCGGTAAGCTCGTAAATTTTGTTCTGTTGTCAGTGATACCGTGCAGAGACTGATTTGTGGGACGCTGTCTTTCCATGCCTGTATATATGGAACAAGGTAAGATGCACCAAAAGTTTTACGTTTGCTGCGGTCGCTAATATTCCTGCAACATTCTTAGAGCAGATTATTCAAACCGCGAGTAGTTGTGGGGAGATTAAATTCATGATTAGCTTATCTTTGTCTAACGATTGTCACGTCTGTGTACAGGGAATCATTCCTCGATCTTCTTCTTCTTAAATGCACGTAATGTAGTCGAAGAGATCATTTCTTTTCAAAACTGTTTAATTCATCAAGAGAGTTTTCTGTTAAATGATAGTGTCCCACGTGATTGTTAGCTACAATGTCGTATAAACGAGAGGCACGATGTTTTCATTCAAATGTAACTGAAATTCTGTACCTCATTTTTGTGAGTTATAACGTAACTTTGGATCTAAATAGGTTTTTATTTATTTTATCTCAAATTTCCTTTTGATCACTGAAACTCACACTTCACGACCATTCTGCTAGCATTTCATTAACAATTATGCACGCACAGCACTTACCGTAATTTTAACAGACATTGCATAGCAATGCATTGGAAAAGGAGCGTGATTTATTTTCAGGTCTACGTGTGATTATGTTCTTTATTAAAGTTATTATTGCAGAGGAGATCAAATCTTCGTTGTGTGAGTAAGGATTAATATCAGGGCCATTACCAGTAACTGCACGTGGGTTTTACATACTGAAGTTAACGTTACAAATTCTTCACTGTTAATCGACAAGTAGTTGAATGACGTGTTTCACTTATCACGATCATCAGTTAACTATTTAGTCAAGAAACAGACTGCAAATTATCGTTTTCAGTTTAACGTAACCAAGTTTTACAGAGTAGGCGAACACACACTAAGTTACGCAGCAGTGGTTTTAGTACATGCAATTCGCACATCAGAGAAAAAAAACGCTGGCATTAATAAAGTTTCGTATGAACAAGATGAAGCACTAAGTTTCTATTCACAGACGATAACCACATTCAACAGTATATTTAAAGCTCTTCACTCAGAAAGTTGAATACTGTTCCACTTTCAGTGTTGCAAAAAGTGAAGCATACAACATTTCACTGAAGTTACAACCTAAGGATTACGTTGCAAACATACTGAGAGCATTACAATATATATTAGAAGCACACACGTAAACGTAACAAAGGGTGTAAAACTACAGGGTGTTTACAAATTAGCTACACAAAAGTAACCATTAATCGTGAAAAAGACAAATAACATACAGAAACGTTTGGTATTGCACTAAATGCAGTATATCTTCAAGTTTCATTTGTAAATGTTCAGTGTGGCTATCTTTTGCAAAACGACGAATGTCCCATCTGTAATCAGTTTCCTGCCAAAGCCTATGAAGGAAGTTTTAAGGTCTGGTGATATCTGCTTGTGTTATCCGTTGTAGCAGCTCGTCGAAGCTTCCCTGAAGCTGACTTTGTCTTTAATGTAACCCTATACAGAAAAGTCCATATGGGTTAAATTAGGTGATGGTGGTGGCGAAGACATTGTTCGACTTAGTCAGCACATTCCAACGGAGATACGCGACAACTTCACGATGGTAATATGGTGGCGTGCTATCTTGCTGGAAAAAATTCTTTGCCGATATTCTGATGTAACTAAGGCATTAGATAATGTTCAAGCATTTCCAAATATGATACGGCAGTTACATTTGTTAAATTTCTGCGTTGGAGACTGCTGGCCGATTCTGACCTGGCGTTCCATATGATACATAGTCAGTTTCAGTGAAACAACTGTTACCAGCCAATAATAGCTTGTCTTTGAGGCGATGGCTTGCGATATTTAGTTCTGAATTGTCTCTGAAATATGGTAACTGATTTGGATTAGTGAAACCATTAACAAAATTGTGCACTAAAAACATTTCTTTGTTGAAGACAAGCGGTTTCGACAGACTTTGATGTGATCTTCAGATCTTAAAAGCACTTTTGGTGTGAAACGTTCTCATGTGGATAAAAATCGGCACACTATAAAAAGTCTGACGAAACTAAAACGTTTAAAAACATGAAGCACCTTGTGCAAATGACCAGATCCACACATTGTTTACAGATGTTTGTTACATCACGAAACACGCTATAAGCATTAGCAGATTTGCATATAGTACTTTTGTGATGTAAGAAGCACCTGTGACCGATATGTACATAGACATGACCATTTGCACAAGGTGTTTTATGTTTTTAAATGCTGATTTTCATCCACATGACAACGTGTCATGAGGTTCAACGTAAAATGAAAACGTTTCACAACAACACGATTTTTAAGACCTGAAGATGACAGCAAAACCTGTCGAAACCATCTGTCTCAAATAAAGAGACATTTATGCGATCTAACCTGTTGGATGTTTTTAGCAAGTAAAACAGAATACTCCTTCGGTATTCTCAAAATGAGAAAATTCAATACTGCGCAAGCGCTGCACCATTATACGACCCTATGACGATTATCGGAATAGTTCATTCGCGCATGCCACCTAGCTGCAACATCGGGGACGAACAATGCTAGGCGGAAATAAAACTGAGGAGATAGGGTAATTTTTATTTCGGATGTCTCAATTGCACTGGCGCAAAATTTTGCTCCAGTGGTTACCAGTTTCGGGCTGACACGCCACTTTCTCAAACCTTACACCTTACAATATGGTGCCAAAAGGTATTAAGACCTTCTGTATGTTAACATATACTTTGGGCAACAAGTACCTACACTGAAATTTGCCTGTGTGCCTGTTGCACCTGACTGACACATAGGCTATTATCAATGAGGGTACTTGTTGCCCGAAGTATACAAATCTGTACAGAAGCTTTTCGTGCACTTTTGTACCATACTGTATGGTTGGTTACAGTTAGTAACAAGGTGTGTGGTTTGAGAATAGGCGCGTCAGCCCGAAACTGGTAACCACTGCAGCAAAATTTCATATCAATGAAACGGACGGAATAAAAAAATATACAGTCTTCTCGGTTCTGAACAATTTCGGACCTCCCATCTAGTGGCAGCATGCCTCGGATAAGCAAGGAAATAAAACTTGAACATACGCTGCATTCAGTACGGTATCGCATATTTCTGTAAGTTATTTACCCTTTTCACAATTAAAGATTACTTTCACACTGCTGTGTTTAACACAGTCACTACCACTCAGAGTGTGCGTTAGGCCGGAAGGATAGGACTGTAGAGAGTGTAGCTCGGCTGAGGCGTCTCCACATTAACTGACCCCCCCCCCCGCCCCCCGCCCCCCCCCCCCCCCCCCCCCCACGGCGTAGACAGACGCACAAGTGCTGCGGCTGCGGCGCCATGTGTACAGAAAACGACGCTGTGTTTTTCCCGGCAGTTTCGGCCGCTGTGTCGGCTGTGGGCCCGCGCTAACGCGCCGCGCGCGAAGTGTCAGGGGAGAGCAGCGCGTTTACCGGGGACCACCTCCCGACCTCCCGACGCGGCGGAAGAACACGGCGGAGGGCGACAGGAGGCGGCAAACTGGAGTAAATCTCCCGGCGGCCGCTCGCATAATTTCATGGCGACATGAGAGTCCGAATTTCCCAGGGGGCCGGCGGCCCGTCTCCCCGCGGAGCCCTCCTCCAGTCGGCCAGAGAAATTCCGCGCCGGCTCGCGGCTCGCCCCGGCCTCTCCGCAACGGCCGAATCACGAGTGCAAATCCGCAGGCCGCACGCAACATGTCTGCCAACTTGTGAGAAATGCTCCTCTCCGCAACACTGCCGTCGTGGTACACTCGTGATAAATGACGGCGCGCGAGCTGCGTCACCGGGACGTTAAAATATTGTGTAGAGCCCAAAGGCCTGTACAGAATGAAATGCACAGTTGCTACAAAATCTTTTTAGGGAGGCAAAATGCTAAGATTATTACCCACTTACGCGCGAAGTGTAACAACTTTTTCGTTAACTGCTGGCCATATTAACCGGGCCATATGTGCAATTGAGTATACTATTTCATCCATCGAACTGCACATTTCAAAACTGACAGTTCATTTTATACAATTTACTTTAACATTGGTTGCTCCATCCATACATCTTAAATAACTATGACTGCTACTCCATATTGCAAAGACTGGTTGCGAAAGATGAAACACCAATCTGAACATGGAATAAGTGTTCCTGGATTTATTCCAGAGTTTGATGCTGGACACCCTTTAGTATTCGGAAACGCCCTTGTAAAACGAGTGTTTGGAAAGGCGAACGGAAGAGTGAAGGAGGACGAGAGCGATATTTGATTGGTGTCTGGTTCCAAGTAAAGACGTATCAAGCCTTAGATGGGAGCAATTTTTTAACATGAAACAGTGTATATTAGCTGTCTGGCCCCTTCCAGAGACATTACCTTCAGCTATTTTCAGAGAATTTTCTTCTGCACGAAGTAGATAATTCGAGTATGCCGAATGAGGAAAAATATGAGCTGGAGTGCAAGAACGAATAATATTAAAATACTTTGTATGAATTGTACACAGGTCATGAGTGTCTGGAGGGGGGAGGGGCATTGGCTTTGAACACACCTGAAAATATGTAAAACTCTGCTAACTTCCGTCATTTCGTTCTCTGTAGTCAATGAAAACTCTTCAATGAAAAGTCTTTTTCCTCTTCACACCATTTTTCGGAAAAGAATGGCAGTCTAAGATCATGGAATACTTCTATGCGGCGAGACAATTAGTCTCACAGTTCGTAGTTTCATGTGCTGCCACTCTCTAATGGTTAAACATCTCGGTGATGAGGAACTGCAGTATGTAAGCTACCACGTTTTAGGGGGACATATCTATCATGTTAGCCCACCCGTGAAACATAATAATATATGATAATCTATTCTCTTCGTACATAATGCAAAGAACATTACATCCTCTGTCATTAATCAACAGCGTACTCACGAACAATGGAAAATAAAGTGTCCAAAGATTGCGACGACACGTAGTAACAACGGACGGAGACAATGGAACTTTGTGTTATCTATATGATTACATCATTCAGTGAATCTATTGGATTCTTCGACTCCGTCATATTTTAATGCCTGTCTCGCCAGCGTATTGGATTCAGGTTTATAGGAAGATGATAAGCAAGAATTACAAATTAAGAAATGATTAGAAGAAGAATATTCACAGAATAACGTTAAGGTAGTTTTCCTTTCTGACGGACATGACACTGCCATTGAAAACGACGGAAAATCGAAGCGCGTAAGATTGTTGGAAAAATCAAATGTTTGGTCAACACTTAGGGGAAATTATTAAAAGTCTATCTGTTAGACGCAGCACGCGCAAATGACGTCTCCTTGGGTTGTGTAAGAGCGACCGACAGCTGAGCGGCAAGTGCTTTGCTAGGGATCAATAGGTCAGCGTCGCGGATCGCAGGGGCGTCAATATTTCCAAGGGCCTAGAGTGCACCTGTGGTGGGTGGGCAAGTTTGCGCCGTAACATGCAGTCTGTGCATATTCCTCTCAGACTAATGAGAAAAAAACTCTACACGTTATTTGTTGGATCAGCATACATCCTTTGTTCAAATGAGTATAGTAATATCAATATTCCCTAAAGGGACGCTCCTTACATTCTAACTTAAGAACTCCACACTTGTGGAGATAAGCGTAGAAAATTACAACTACGTCAGTAATAACGTACCAGGAAATAAAGCAAGTGCACTGTAACTCTTAGTGAACATAAGCACCGTTACAAGCACCAACCTGTGTTGGATTATTCCCTTTAGACTGCTAACTAGTCTCTTTCTGATACAAGATGATAAGAACACTACATGTGTATTGTTGTGATTCAGTTTTTATTGTGGTCTTGATTACTTCGGGTCTTCCACATTAATCAAAGCATACAGCTACCACTGTTATGAAGCTTCCTAAGAGAAAACTATATGTATGATTTCGACTCGAACCCAGAACTTATTTTTTTGAAAAATATGTAATGGGTGAAGTCTCCTACATCTGTTATTGCACTAGCAGTTCCCAGAAAAAGGATATTCCAGCCACCTCATAATGTACAGTCACGTAGTCCTTCCTAGAATAAATAATTCTCAGGAGAGCTAGTGCAGTAAGGTATACAGCTGAGGTGCTCTAGAGTTTTGACAGTAGGGAGTTCTAATTGTCGGTAGCTTTGCCTAAACATCTCAGTCATTAAGGAAGGAATGAGGATTAGAGTTTAGCGTCCCGTCGACAACGAGGTAATTAGAGACGGAGCAGACGCTTGGATTACAGAAGGAAATCGGCCTTGGGATTTTCAATGGAACCATCCCAGCATTTGCCTTAAGCGATTTAGGAAGATTACGGAAAACCTAAACCTGAATGGCCGGACGGGTATTTCAACCGCCGTTCTGCCGAATGTGAGTCGAGTGTGCTATCACTGCGCCACATCCTTCGGTTCGATTATTAAGAACATTGCCCTAGAAAGGGAAGAATACGAGTTCAAAGCAGAGTCGGGCTGACAATTCTTTCTATCAGCAAGATGAAAGGATCTGTAGGTAAGTAGCAAACAGAAGATGTAAACAGTAACAAGAGCAAAAGCTAAACGAGAACTACAGCCAGTGGGCAATAGACGGATAAACGTGGTAAATATACTGTTTCAACAAAGACTGCCAGTTTCTTGTTTTGGTTTGTAGGTTAGAACTGTCATCAAAAATGTTGGTTTGAACACCATAACCTTTACCAGGTACGGTCCTACTGGAGGTGGCTTTACCTTCCTCTGACATCTAAGTGACCCAATCTGCCAGTTATAAGAAGACCTACAGTTTAAATGGACTTAGAACCAAACTGGATGCCGTTTGTTTTCTCTTAATGAACATTGCAACCGCTGAAAGAAGCGATACATGACAGACAAAAATATCAGGACTGACCGGTGGTCTAAACATACCTCTTGTTCCTTGTCAGTCACTTTGTCATTAATGCCACAAAACCACAGTGGACCCCATAGCAACGAGTCACCATTGGGGATAACAAAGTCATACAACTACCTGCGTGTAACAGTTTTTGGTGATACGAGATGGAATCATCACACACGCTCCCTGTAGATGAAGCTAAGCTATATTGTTTCATTTTTCTGCCACTATTTTGTGGTTATTTTATTTTGAGTACTGGGCATAGTTACTAGAGAGGAATGTGTTACGTTTTTCTCACAGAGATTGTGTGCTTCCAGAGTTATCTCAGGTTCTGTTTGTGGGAAGAAGGCAGTCAGTGAATCTCATTAGGAGAGACGAGCCCCTGCCACCCCGCGGTTTTCATGTGAGTCGAGCAGGGTTGGCGCCTACTACTTTTCTGACTTTTCTACACGAACATCAAAGGACGAGAAACGCGGCGCTGCCTGGCCAGAGTGAGAAAGTTGATTGCTTCCTTTCTAAAACTATGAAATTTTGTTGTATCGTATATGTGTCGGTTCCACCACCATGTTACTTGGCAAAGAAGCCGACCAAGCAAAGGAACACTGCTCCAGGCCAGTACCAAACTCATCTTTTTTACTGTGCGGTTTGTACACCAAGAGTGCCTCTGCTGTGTTCCCCTGTTTTCTCTCATAATACGAGTAAACGATATTCTGGTCTGGCACACTGACAACAGCATTGAGTTTTCCACTCCATGTGAAGTCTTTTGGAAACGGGAGAGACGAGGATGAAGAACTAAGATTCATGGATGTTCATCTCTCGGCCACCGACTGGTGCTGATGGATCCACGGTTTGCTCTTTTTGGGGAAATGTAAGTGTCCCAGTCCATGGTAGCGCGTTCCGTATTCTCTGCAGCTCGCTGCTTGCTTATACTCGAACACCAAATGGTTCAAATGGCTCTGAGCACTATGGGACTTAACATCTTAGGTCATCAGTCCCCTGGAACTTAGAACTACTTAAACCTAACTAACCTAAGGACATCACACACATCCATGCCCGAGGCAGGATTCGAACCTGCGACCGGAGCAGTTCCGCGGTTCCTGACTGAGCGCCTAGAACCGCGAGACCACCGCGGCCGGCACTGGAACACCACTTGAGTTGTTGGTATGACCTTTAACTTGTGAGTTCGTTAACTCAAACTGCGAGGTGCATAGATAAAGATATCTTGTTGCGTTTTCTCCATGTATTTTTCCATACAGTTTGGTACCTCCCCACTGTGTTAGAGTCATTTTGTGTAACTTCAATCAATAGAGAACTTTGCTGTCTGTCATCTTCTTGCGAATTGTGTCGATCAATTACGGCAAATAAGAATCTGTTTTCAGCAGGTTTGACTTAAATTTCAAGATCATTTAATTGTCCTACAACTTCACCACGGTTAGGCGATCCACTAATAAGAAATATAATCTGCTGTTTACTTAAGTTTGTTGTTGACACTGTGGCAAAAAATGTTCAAATGTGTGTGAAATCTTATGGGACTTAACTGCTAAGGTCATCAATCCCTACGCTTACACACTACTTAACCTAAATTATCCTAAGGACAAACACACACACCCATGCCCGAGGGAGGACTCGAACCTCCGCCGGGATCTGCCGCACAGCCCATGACTGCAGCGCCCTTGACCGCTCGGCTAATCCCACGTGGCAAACTGATGCTCGTTTCTTATTGTTTAAACATTACTAAATGTGTATTCGATTAAAAAGGTTCTTATTTATCAGTTTTTTATTCAAAAATAGATGTAACAAGAAGACTGTTTATTTTTGTAATACCTTTAGTTCCAGATTTTTTTCGCTTTAGTTTGTTTCTAAAGTGGATCTTCATGAAAAATGAGTTTATTTGCTTTTACGTCTTTGATTACGTGTACGTCCCAAAACAAGAACAAAAAATCGTTACCAAATACCGCACACCGTTTTTACTTTAACTCGCCAATGTATTTAGTGTTAAAATTTCCGGACACGCCGCTTAACGATTAAGGACTGGTAGTGTCTGACGAAGGTGGGCGTCAGTGAAGCCTCGCCCTTTTAAAAGCGCAGGCGCGCGCCGCAGGCGCCTGGCAGTCCCCCGGACGCCGGCCGGCTTGCGGACAATTAATTGCGGAGCGGCCCGGCCGGCCGGCGGCGGTCAGACTTAGCAAAGCGTCGCCGCCGGGTCCGGCCGTGTAAACAGCTGTTGTCCAAGTAGTTGCGGGATGAGATTAGTGTTAGCGACGGAAGTGTAAACACGCAGTTGTCGGCCAGACCGCAGACACGGGCCCAGTTTCCTGCGACGCGCAGCGCGGGACCCGGCCAGGCAGCCCGGGCCGGCACGCCGCACTCCGCCCACACAACAGGCCCCACCCCCAGCGCGTCCCGACCAGCTACTCGCCGCTGACGTCAAGTAGACTTTTTAACTGACCCGTACTCGGTACAGGTACGAAAGACTACAAAACACTTGAGCCGTGTCGCCTAGCGTGTCTTACAGTAACCTAATTTGGAAAGAGAGTCTTTAAGATACGGGCACAGTCACATGCCATGTTAATTGCTACTGAAAAAATGTGCAGTCCTCCCCAACAAATATCTTGAATAAGATTCGGCTCGAATAGACAGCTGACAGTGAGAAACCGAAATATTTCAGACATACACACATCAAAAAAGTTTTGCATCACTCCAGTTCCCAGAACTCCTTCAGAGAGACGTTGACTGTTGATATTGTATGAACCTTCGACTGTTCAGAGATATCACTAAACCCACCCAAAGATGTAAAAGACAATGTATGAGCACCGCCTATAAGACTGAGGGGCTCCGACAGCCGATCAGTTCCAGTCATTCCACCACGAACGAAGTACACGGCTCGTGTTGTCTGTAGTTCAACCATGCCTAGATCGCGTCCGCATTGTTACTTTGTGCCAGGAAGGGCTCTGAACAAGGGAGGTGTCCACACGTCTCGGAGTGAACCAAAGCGATGTTGTCATGACATTGAGGAGATACAGAGAGACAGGAACTGTCGATGACATGACACGCTCAGGCCGCCCAAGGGCTACTACTGCAGTGGATGACCTGTACCAACGGATTATGGTTCGGAGGAACCCTGGCAGCAACGCCACCATGTTGTACAATGCTTTTCGTGTAGCCCCAGGACGTCGTGTTACGACTCAAACTGTGCGCAATAGGCTGCATGATGTGCAACTTCACTCCCGGCGTCCACGGCGAGGTCTATCTTTGCAACCACGACACCATGCAGCACGGTACAGATGGGCCCAACAACATGCCTAATAGACCACTCAGGACTGGCATCACGTTCTCTTCACCGATGAGTGCCACATATGCGTTCAACCATACCATCGTCGGAAACGTGTTTGGAGGCAATGCGGTTAGACTGAACGTCTTAGACATACTGTCCAGGGAGTGCATCAAGGTGGAGGATCCCTGCCGTTTTGAGATGGAATTACGTGGGGCCAACGTACGCCGCTGGTGGTCTGGAAGGCGCACTAACGGCTGTACGATACGTGAATGCCACCCTCCGGCCGGTAGTGCAACCATATCGGCAGAATATTGGCGAGGCATTCGTCTTCATGGACGAAAATTAGCGCTACCATCGTGCAGATCTTGTGAATGATTTCCTTCATCTCTCAACTAGACTGCCAGCATGTTCTCCAGACATGAACCCTATAAAACATGCCTGGGATACATTGAAAAGGGCTGTTTATGGACGACGTGACCCACCAATCACTCTCAGGGATCTACGCCGAGTCACCGTTGAGGAATGAGACAATCTGGACCAACAGTGCGTTGATGAACTTGTGGATAGCATGCCACGATGAATACAGGCATGCATCAATGCAAGAGGACGTGCTACTGGGTATTAGAGGTACCGGTGGGTACAGAAATGTGGACCACTACCTCTGAAGGTCTCGTTGTATGGTGATACAACACGTAGTGTGTGGATTTCATGTGCAATAAAAATAGAGTGGAAATGATTTTTATGTTGGTCTCTATTGCAATTTTCTGTACAGTTTCCGGAACTCTCGGAACTAAGGTGATGCAAAACTTTTTTTGATGTGTGTATTTTGAAAAACCATTCTCCTGGCAAATTCATTAGACCCTATATTCAATGCAGGAATACCGGGATCACTCACTTCTACATGAATATCTATATCTGCATCTATACCCTGGAAGCCATCTGACGGTGTATAACGGAGGTTACGTTATGTCAGTTCCCCCTCTTCCTGTTGCAGGGGCAAGATATACACGGGCGGAAGGAATACACAGGTTGGTCGGAAACAGTCTGCAAGGCTTGTAAAAGTGTTGTTAAGAAAAGATATCGATACGTTGCCCGTTTCCGATTTAGTTAGCTTTGACGTATGCTAATCGTGTCGTTGTGCGCGCAAATTCAAGCGCACGCGCTAAAAGAGGATAATACACCGACATTTGTTCAAATACTCATTACCAGTTAAAATGTGCCTTTTTCAGAACTCATACATTTCAGTTAGGTGAGTAAAAGCTACTCTTGTCCGGTTAGAGGAAACCAAACGAAGAACTCGTTTGGTGACACTTCTCTGGCGGGCTGCTTGACTTTGCGAGCGCGACGACCCGATTCGCTAACTTCAATGCTAAATATCTCGGAAACGGCACAACGTACCAAATTTTTTTCAGATCAGTTATTTCTCAGCACAGCCCCCCCCCCCCCCCCCTGCAACACCCTTGTAGGCTTTTCAGAGTGTTTCTTACCAACCTGTATTTATTGACTATTGGGGGAACGAACGCTCTCAGAACTTCAACACTAAAGCAAAGTGTGATACAGAACGCCTTTCTTGCTGTGTCTGCCACGGAGTTGCTTGAGCATTTCCGTTACCCGTGATGTCCGTTAGCTTATGTTACGAAAATCTAATTCACAAAAACGAAAGTACTAATAGAGAATACTGTGCTTCGATTTTAACTTTTTATGTTATTATAATTCTTAGTTAGTTTGCATTAGAAAGTACGAAAGTCGTAAATCCAAAGAATATATTTTTCTTTTACCTCAACTGCGTGTGGTTATCAGTAGTTTTTCTCGTTTTTTGGATTCCTGGCCTCAATCGGTAAAAATAGAACCCTTGTAGGCTCTCTTTGTTGTCCGACTGCTGAAAACGTTTTTTTCTAAGGAAGTATTAACCGTTAAGTATTAATCACTGCGGTATGAGTCTCGAGATTTCGCATAGTAATGGACTACTACTGCTTATAGGGGCTACTGCCAATGCCAACAGCAGAGAGTAATAACAACATGTGGATGATCAGTATTGGAAGTGACGGTAACACGACAGCACATATGCAGGAAGGTCTACTGATGGACCTCACCATTATGCAACAGTTAACTAAAAGGAAGAGCTTCGAGACAAATAAATGCATATTGAGTAAAGAGGAACGACCATAAATAGTTTATAGGTCGACGATGGCTACAAATGTGTCTTCGGCTACTGAATAATCGGAAGCACACTCGGATGCTCGATACTGTGTCGTAATCCTTCATTGCTTTCGAAATCTGTTTCCCTATTCAGGTGGTCTAAAGGAAACGCAACACGGGAAATATTTCCTCAGAATGTAAGGATTGTTTAGGTCTGGGTGGTAAGCCACGTAAGTAATGAATACCAACGACACGATAATATTTTCTTATTCACTTAAAGATACTATAATCGAACTGTAGATGTAAGACTAACTGTGACGAAGAAGAACAGCCTGTCCACATTTCGATCTGGCGTAATTAGTGGCAGGTCATCCTCGTATAGATAAAGTGTAGATAAGTTGTACAAACTTCGGAAAAAGTAGTAATACATGACAATACACAATATTAGCGACATCTACAGTAGCAAAGTCGTGCAAGAGTAGAAATAAATGAAAACAGAGATACGACAGGAGGAGAACTTTCTTTGAGGCTGTTCCCCGGAGGGAAAGTGAAATTACAAGCAAGACCGCATACATTTCACCTCACTTGACCTATTCCTGACTAATGTTTGAGTACGTGAAATTCGCAGACAGTTGGATTGAAATGAAAGAACAATGAGGATGTTTCAATCAAAATGAAATTGTCATGGAAATGGGAATTAAACTTTTATTGAAAGCAAGAGAACCTCTTTCTTGCAAAAAATAGATCTGAGAAGTAAAAATGAGAGAAGTTAAGAGGTTCATAAACCATTTTTATAAGGGACTGACTAAAATGGCCCCAAGTATACTCTGCTATGAACAGCAAGCAGATTAAATTAATGTCCTCGACGGAAACTTTATGCTTGGAAAATTTAGATCAAGTCTCGTCAGTCGCCAACATATTAGCGTCTGTATCTAGGAAGACATGTCGTTGGAGATCTTGCAACATGAAACACAGTACTGGTTTTAAACTACCTTGTCTTGCTTTCTCGGTTTAACTAAGGGTGAAAAACGCTTAATGAGAAGTTTCTCTGTGCGTTGGCAGTAATCAGTGTCTCAGGATGGTGTCCGCGGTCGTGGTAGCGCGCTGCAACACGCACACACACGCACACATTTCAGAAAGACATAAACTTGGCCTGCTGTCGATAGCCGCCGGGGTCGGACGGAGGGCGTTCGGCTCGGTATCGATTTGTTTGGCTGGCGGCGTGACGTCGCGATGACAGCCGTCCGTCATTGCCGGCGCTCTGTTCTTGGGCTGCTGCGATCCGAGGCACATTGTGTTCTGCAGGCATTCCTCCGTAATGACAAGCTTTTTGTGCGCCGGCCGCTACACGGCCGACCTGGACATTCATCTGATGCTTTACCTTTGTCCTCTCGGATGAAAACTTCTGCAGATATCTGGACAATGCGGTTTATGTGTTTCGGTCTCCTGTTTCTTATGCCTTACAGTGGTTTCCAGTTTGCTATAGGTATAAACTTCCCGTTTCTTTACTTCGTGTTTTCGTTCTTTCGCTACAAAATACCAAAGCAGTTGAAGAAATCTTAAGAAACTGGAAATGGAAACATCCCGAATAACTTTTCATTTATGTAATGAATGCAGTATAAAGATTCATTCTACTTACGACGGGGAGAATTTTTTCTCGGAAGGGCGGGATATTAGAGAATAGTTTTTATGTTTAAGCCCGATGGTATCCAAACGTTAATAATTGGCTTGTAACATGGGTATACAAACATCCCTTACGCTATATCAAGTCTGAGAGATACTGAATGACAACAAGATGAATTCAATGTTTTTTTCTTGCGTGAGCTACTTTAGAAGAGCGCTTCTTGCAATAAGAATTCAAGAGAAGACAGCCATAACCGTTTGGAAGTGCTTTCAATAGGATAAAAGCATTAAAGATCGCTCGAGTGAAGGCACAATCTGAAGAAGAGGCCGTACTGTAATTTATGAAACCATTGTCTACAGACTGTTTCTGAGATTATTTTTGTGAGAATAATAAACATCGTATCTAATTGGATGCGAAGTTAACAAGAGAACATCATGCTTTACAGATGTAACATCGTAAGAAAGAGACGTCGAGAAATTAAGCAGAAGCTCAAAGGAGCACAAGAGCAGCCGGACGACAAAGAAATGTGTCCCTTATACCGGAGACAGCGCGCAGTAAAGCGATTTCCTTTGAGGGGGCCGTTAACAGGTGTAGCTACGCTTAGTACGCTGTGTACAGCCTCTAGCCGCTACTCGTGTGCTTTCGTTCTCCAACACTATCTTCTGTATTAGGTCCGGCTTGGAGACAAAAACGAGGTCGCTGTACTTTATTTGAATACGAATAAAAAATGGCTCTGAGCACTGTGGGACTTAACTTATGAGGTCATCAGCCCCCTAGAGCTTAGAACTACTTAAACCTAACTAACCTAAGGACATCACACACATCCATGCCCAAGGCAGAATTCGAACGTGCGACCGTAGTGGTCGCGCGGTTCCAGACTGAAGCGCCTAGAACCTCTCAGCCACAACGGCTGGCTGAAACACGAATAAATTCTTGTTAAGAAACTCCAGAGTTCCTGCTTAAGAACATATTTGTTTGGAACTATTCTCATCCCTTTATTGAAACGACCTCTTGAAAGAACAGTTGTTAGTGTAACTTTTTCCCGTGGAATATATTTCACTGACTTAGGTGAAAAACGCAGAGGAAAAACATGAAAGCTGCTCATTTCACAGTGGTAAACAACCAAATTATATTGAAGTTACTTGCTATTTGCACTGTACACCGAAGATATTTTATTCATGATGACACAGGCCCTTTTCAAAGCAAGGCGTAGTCACAATTGCTTGGTAGCCTGAAACAATAATTCAAATGAGACTTTATACATCACATTGTGTTGATCGACCAAAAGCTGTGTCTTTAACATCAGTGTACATTTGAAAACATAGTATTATCGTCGTGGATTCAGCTTGCTGCTGAGGAAATTGTAATACGAGGTCAAGATGAATGAAATGCGTGTTTTCGTGAACTTACATTTTATTTACGCATAAAAAGGACAGAACTGCTTTTTAACAGGTAGGAACTTTCAATTCACGACGTACTTGCCAACCATGTACTGTCTCTTTGAACACTGAAACATCCATCATGGCTAAATCGTGTAGTATAATAGTCCTCTATATTTTAACGCTGCATCCGCTCGAATCTTTAAGCTCGCAGTAAACATTGACAGAAAAGTGCATACATCGCTTTAATATTACAGTGACGTTTTCTCTATATCAGGTTCAAGCTCTGGTGACAAGTGGCGCTTACAATACATCTATGATAAATAAGAAGATAAACTTATAATGGGCGATCGACTGTGACAACATTCGCAACCTATACTAAGCTAACACTGTACTTTGCAATTAGTTTCTCTGATTCTGCGAATTTTCGCCACTCGTTTTGAGATCCATACTCGCCTTTGGCACGGATATTGTTCTAAGGTTGTAGGTTTTGATGCCACAAAAAGCAAGATTACTGTGAACGCCTTCAGCTTTCAATAGCCCAAAGTGTATTCTGTCACTTGCAGTGCTTTATTTTTACGTTTCTAAAGCAGCGGTGGGAAACCTGCAAGGCAGTCGCTATATGGTGGTGGAAAACTACCAGTAAACAACAAAACTGTTGACGGTACCAAACCATTAAACGTGAATCCAGTGCACAACTGAAATTAGAGCCTGGCTCACCATCATGTCTGGCAGGTTACCAACCTGCGCATTACGCTGTGCGAGGAAACAATAAATTTCTAAATTTAAGTTCTTACAGGTAGCGCAACGGTACGACCTCGGACTCATATATTTAAAATCGGTGAAATTTTTTCTAGTTTTTTGTGCATTCACAGAAGATTCACCGTCGAGCGTGCCAAACGAAACAGCTATTCCTCTTCACTTGAATTACGGTGTCGTTTGCACCACTGAAAGCTGTAACGGGAAATAAGCAAATGAAATGACGGGAGACTACACCGTCTAGGCTACGTGCTATGACTTAGAAAGCGAGCATTATGCTTTGAACGATTCCATCTTGTAGCACGGAAGACGAAGGCAAGCACAATTGTTGGAGTGAAGCCGTCAAATCCCCAGACAGTCAGAAAAATGCTCTCCTTCCCAGCAGAGGATGTCTGACACGGATCGGATTCACCTTGGCAGCAGAGCTTTTCCGCCCCATCAAATGCGTGAGGCCTCAGGCATTAAAGATGAGTTTTGTGAAGACCCAGTCGCTTGCGACGCATATCCATGGCCTGTTTCAAACCATGCTGGCATTTCCAAAAGCTCAAGTTCTTCAATCTGTTCCGAATGGGTTGATGATTTCATCATTTTCTTTCTTATGCTTAAGAAATTGCACTTAGAATCCCAACTTCTTTTTAGAATATTGGTTTCTTTGTGACGCGAGTCAACTTAACTTCTTTACAGTCTTGAGTTTCCTACGAAGTTTATTGTGTGTAATTTTTCATTGGGAAATTCGTCAGTCACATTGTTATTTACATTATTAATTATTACGCTACACATTTAAAAATAATGATTTATCGTTAGCCGTCTAGGTGTAGGCACTTAACAACCCTAGAGTTACTCGACAGTGCATGACACTGGCAGTGTTGTACTTATTGTTTAGTCCTGTCGTGGTCTGCACCAGTTGTTCTTCGTTGCCATAGTCACTGAATTGGAAACGAGTAGCTGTTTTATTTGGCACGATAGAAGGAGAATTAATCATAACAATAATTTATATCATTCAACGACAGCATAACAAACCAGAAACAGTCACCAACTTTGAAGCCAGTCAAATATGAGTCCGGTGTAATAACGTTGCGCTGACTACAAGTACTTAAATTCGTAAATTACTAGTTTCCTCGTTAAAGCGTAATGCCTAGATTGGTAGCTTGCTAGAGATGATAGTGGCCCAGGCTCCAACTTAAGTTGTCAAGAGGATTCGGATTAGAGTTTAACGTCTCGTTAGTATCGAAGTCATTAGAGACGGAGCACAAACTAGAAATGAATGAAATCGGCCGCCCACTTTCAAAGGAACTATCCCGGCTTTTGCCTTAAGTGATCCAAGGAAATCACGAAAAACCTAAATCTGTATGGCCGAATGCAGATTAGAGCCGTCGTCCTCCCGAATACGAGTCCAGTGTGGTAACCATTGCGCCATCTCGACCAATAAACTTCTTCAATAGTGATTTGTGCCCTAATGGTATAACATCCAGCCCGGTTGTCTTTTACATGCAGTTTTCCACAACCATTTAGTGAATGCCGTGCTGGTTCCCCATCGCTGCCTCAGAAACTCAAATAAAAATAAGCACTGAAAGTGACGGAACCGACTTAAAATGATTTAAAGATTGACAGCTTGCTAAGGGTTCCTGCCTGTAGCGTTTTATGACATCGAAAAGGACACCTGCTGTATACTAACTAATCCGCTCTTGCTAATGCTGCACACTAAACGGTTTATTACTGCGAGCCACATATCAAACAGTAACTTGTTATATATTGAGCAAAGTTTATAGCTCAAGTGCATTAATTGGAGAACAGCAACATTATCTACATCTACGTGCATACTCCATAAGCCGACTCAACAGCGCTTGGTGGAAAGTAGTTGGCATTCCACTGTCATTTTCCGCCCTTCCTTTCACATTCACGAGCTATGAGCGTAGACATCGACTGCCGCTAAACTTCCATACTGACCTGATTTTTCTATCGCTTTCACTTCATGACTTATATGTAGAAGAGTGTACTATGTTGTTTCACTCTTCTTGGAATATGCTGTCCGAGATTTTTTTTGACTCACAGTCACTTTTTTGAAGCGCGTGCTACTGAAACTGGATGAACATCTCCGTGACGCTCGTGTGCATATTAAGCGAACCCGCGGCCAAAACTGCTGCTCTTCTTTGTATCTAATCTATGTATACTTCCTGTAGTAGTTCGAGGCTGACGAGCAGCACCCTACAATAAGCGAAACGAGGTTTCAAAGGATACTTCTTCTGTCGATTAAGAGGGTATAATACGCCGAAATTTTTATTCTGCTTTCAATATCGTCTGGGATATTACGTACATATCATGCATATCACTCGATCGACTTTCCCCTCTTCGCTGAAGCAAGTTGCAACCCTCTGCCGCTAAAGGGCTCCGAATTGTGGCGTGTAACTTGGCGGTGCGTAAGGAATAGTGTGCCTTAACTGAGTTCCGAGTTCGAAGAGTTCGTCCACACATGGTGCACCCTTTCCTTCAGCATGACAATCCCAGGCCACACACATGCGCTACAGGACCTGAAACAGTCTGATGCCTTGCGTTCATTGTCATCGATCCCCTACCATACAGCCCCTACTTGGCCTCATCCGATTTTCATATGTTTCCAAAACTTAAGGAACCCCTTCGACGAACTCACTTTGATAGTGATGAAGCGGCACAAACAGAGGTGAGCTTGTGGTCCCGTCAACAAAGTCAAACATTCTACAAAGTCGGTATCAGCAAACTTGTCTCTCTTTGGAATAAGTGTGTTGTTGAGAAATAAATATGCAGCCAACAAAAATCAACGCTTAGAATGTTAATAAACACTGATTTATTTAAAAAACACTTTAAGAGTTTTCACATAAGAAGTTCAGAGGCATTACTTTTAGTACGCCCTCGTACATTTCCATAGGAATCTTCCAATAAATTTCACTCCATCTTTTACCTTTCACACAACTGGCTTCAAGTGTCCGCTCCACAATGGATACATACTCACATGTATTTTACGATTGTGAGGGTTTCCTGCGATTCGTTACTAAGCCCAGCACCAAGTGAGACTCGTCTGAAGGTTTTATTGCAGCTCGTTACAGTTTTCTGGCGCCAGTTGCGGCACCCAGACGGAGCTTCCGACGTTGTCATCCAGTCAACACTCCCGTAATACTGTCTTGGGGTAAGCCCGAAGCTGCTGCCACACCTGACGATTGTGCCTTGTAAAGAATCACGTGCTGAATGCTGTTTACTAGGAAGTCCTACGAAACTGCATCGGCCGTTTTCCGGTAATCGAGGAGCACGGTTATCAACCTGGAGTACGCAGTGTACTGCCTTATAGCTTTCATGGATGAGCAGAGTGAGCTGTGGGTCTCTATTTCGCGCTACACGAAGAGGACATTAACCGTCATAAAAAAAAGATCGTAGGCTAATACGCAAGCGTAAAAAAATATAATATACATCCGTGATTTTGCACACTGCTGGTGCTGTAATAAAAACATAGCAAACGAAGACAGAAGGGAGTACGGGTACATTCTCAGAAACAAAGCAAACGCCTCGACTCCCGGCACTACAGAAATCAAGGTGGATTAAGTAGAGTTAAATAGTATTGTTAGCCATAGGATTAAAATGGTAGGCAATTATGCGTAAACTCTGAAACATCTGTTGGAATAGATGCTAATCAAAACTGCAATGTGGTTCGTCCGCTGCCCATTAAAAGTAACTCGGAATAATGAATAAATATATTTAGGCATGTCGCCGCGAAACACTCAAGAGGACACACAGCGCATAACAATGTACTGTGTGTTAAGTTATTTACGGTTTTATGAACAAAATAGTTGACAAAGCTATTTACATTGTACGTTACCCCTGCTACAAGCCGGCCGCTGTGGCGAGCAGTTCTAGGGGCTACAGTCTGGAACCGCGCGACCACTGCGGTCGCAGGTTCGAATCCTGCCTCGGGCATGAATGTGTGTGATGTCCTTAGGTTAGTTAGCTTTAGGTAGTTCTAAGTTCTAGGGGACTGATGACCTCAGAAGTAAAGTCCCATAGTGCTGAGAGCCGTTTGAACCCTGCTACAATTTGTCCAAGTATAGTCTCACAAAAGCTACCTAGTCCTATACTACGTGAACACAATCATAATTTGTCTAGTGGCTAGCGTTGCTGCCTCTGTATCACATGGCCCAGGGCTCGATTCCCGGCCGGGATCGATATTTTCTCTGCCCAGGGACTGGGTGTTTGCGTTGTCCTCATCATTTCATCATCATCATCATTCGTAACAGTGGTTAGACTGGACTGTGTACAAAAATTGGGCTGTGTAAAAATTGGGACTTTGTACTGGCGCTGATGACCCCGCAGTGGAGCGTCCCACAACACAAGCATCATCATCATAATCATAATTTAGATCTATGGGTAGCAGAAACTGCCAGTCTTCCAAATAATCTGCTGTATTTGTACAGTGCTCTGTCTATGCTCTTTCGGAGAGCAGAGCGCCTAAGACATATTCTACTACAGGGGCGTGACTACGTTTTTTCTTCTTTTTTTGTTTTGCACAAAGGCAGAAGTGGCTGTCCCATAAATTCCACGAGTGCGAGTAAGACAACGGATAGCTTTGTTGATAATGCGACAAGCACACAACATTTGTTTACCGGACGCGGTCACGCTTTTTCTACTACTGAGAAGACTTCTTATCACCGCACCTAGAACGTATTCATTTGTTTGGGCTGCGGGGGTATACATCGTTTATAAGTGCACATCATGCATTAACAACGTTGCTGTGGACAAGCAAAGAAAATAGAGAGGTTAGTACAGAATGTAGCATCGTCAGGACCAGTACTTGTGAAGTTAACAGCGCAGTCTCGAACGATGCGCGAGTCGTAAATAACGAGCCGTAAATTGGGAACAATGGGTCGGTGGCGGTTTTTGCAGTTAACGAGACGATATGCAGATAGTGTTTCGATGTCCGCTGGCGCTAACAAGAGAACACTTGTCAACCGGAATGTCAGTCGCCGTTAAGCGCAACAAACAACGATCCCATGTTGGCTCTCCTTCGTCTTGGTCTTTTTTTCCCTCGCTGGGGCACCTCTTTCTCTCTCTCTTTTTCACGGCCGACAGTCAATTTACTATATCAGCTACATGAACATGCGTAGGAGACGATAGTGTACGTAAAGATTCCGTTCGAAGAGGTTGTCCGTGAGCTTTCTTTATCGTAAGCAGAGGCTACGTGGACAACAGGTTAGGTACTTCCGGGGCACTGGTCGAGAAGGCGAAATGGTTAACAGACAGGACTGTATTCGGTGTTTTAAACGGCCTGAAAGTCTGTGCTGAGCAACCCATATTTTGGGATTTTCCGAAGTTCACTAGGTCACTGCAGACGGATGTCGGCATTGTTCCTTTCACGAGGCCGCAGGTGTTTCTCTATTCCATACCTGTACAACTGGTAGTACTCCAACTATTATGAGTTGATGCAGTCGATAAGCTGAATCGTAACCCTCATTACTCTGCCGCGTGTCGATTTGTAATTGAGCCGTGACGATAATTAATCTCGGCAAATTGAGCAATCGGTGCTGTAAGACACATCGCACGGTAACGTTTTACTGTGAGAACCTTTGACGCACTTTGCGTTAATAATTAATATCAGAGAAACAGGATTTACATTTGGGCGGAGCGGAGTAAAATATTCCTGTCGCGCCATCAACATTTCCGATTACCCTAAATTACTTGTGACGAATGCTAGAGTGGCCAAATCAGAGCTTTTATATACAAGCAAATTTCTGGCACTGAACTGTAACCGATTCAAGATGCAAGGCATGGATAACTGTGAGGAGAATATTAGATATACTAACAAAAACAAGACGACGAGTTCATTAGAGACAGGAACTAGCTTTTATCATGAAGATAGTATGGCTGGGGGTCGGAGTGGAAGGTCGGGTGACAGTGGAGGTAGAAATCGGACTTATCCTTTAAAAAGGAATCATCTTGGCATTTGAGCTAAGTTATATATGGAAACCCTTGAACACCTAAATTTCATGGCTGGATGGGGATTTCAGCAAGTGACCTCCAGTAGGCGAGTCCTGTGTATTAACTACTGTGCTACTTCGCCCGATAGCAGCAAGAAAATAAATTTTCAAAAATCATTACTTTTATTTCATAAAAAGTAACAGTTTCTTTCAAATAACAGAACATCATTAGATATTATAAAAGAACGTGAATTACATGTTATCTGTCTGTTACCTGTTATGTAAATCAAAATCACAAATTAACATATTAAAATAATAGAAGGCACGTGGAGGGGCAGTCAGAGGGGAAAGGGAAAGATAAAAAAATTCACAAAAATGGGAAATTTAATCAAATTTCAATTTTTGACATGAATATAGTTTAAACGAGAATAAATTAGTAATTTACCTTCAAAGTTATCATTTTTAATACAATATCACTCAAGTGGCGTTAGTTTGGCACACATTGTCGGAGGGTCAGTCATCCCATGACGCTGCTTTGTTTATTTCTCGATGAATTCACTGCTTCGAAACGACTTTGGTTCTTGGATGGTTTTTCTGGAAAACTTCGGACTTGATGTGCCCATGAGGAAGAAACACTTCGAGCCTATAGAGGTGATGAACGGGGACGCCACGGAATATTGCCATTTTTGCTAATGAGACGAGCAGGAAAAGCGAGTCTAACAAAATCCATTAACACTGCGCCATCCTAATGGAAGAGACCAAGTTTTGCGCTGTGTCGTCTAACTTATTTCCGCAGACTTCTTCGTAAAGCTTCACGCACAGGACCAATATACTTGTGGGTCCGGTTTTTACTCTCCCACCTACAGTATTACCAGTGGATTCGAAGTTTCTCCCGCGAAGGTGGAAAGCGTTGGAAGGTGGCAGGGGAGTCGGTGAGGGTAAATTAAACTCCCGACGGAAAGCGCTTTCAGCTCCAACTAAAGTATCCGAGCCCTTGTAACACGCATTTACAGCAAGCGCATGTAGCGCACTTGACCAACGCTGCATGGTTACTAAAACTTCCACTTGTCTATTTTGAATGGCCAGGTACCCCTAGACTGTCTAAAAACTTCCCAAGCGTCTGTCTTACCCTGTGTAAGACAATACTCGCGCGTTAACAGGGCAAAATAGCAAAATCGATCATACGTAAAAATTGGCACTTTCCTGCATTATATAATTTTCATTAGTTTGTATATAACTTTAAGCTAGATAAAAATAGTCACGATGGACGCGTGTCCTGTAATTTGTGTGATTTTCACTTTTAATTCTGAGAGCGGTCTGACATTTTATTGATGCTAATAGTTTTAATGAAGTAGCAAACAATTATTGTGCCAAATCATGCTTTTCAATAATATTTAAAACTAGTGAACCATCGCCTTTTTAAAGTAATGTAGGGCTCAAGCATTACTGCTCCTATAATAGAACAGAACATAGAAAACAGTAGAGCAATAGTGCTGAAAGGAATTTTGTACATTTATGTCTCTATGTCAACCAATAGGTTTTTAAATATGTTTGGGAAAAGAAGATACCAAAATGCTGTTCTGAAGAGGTACCGAAATACACGAAAAAAATAAGACAACATGCAATGGCAGAAATAAGATATTTAAGCGAGAAAATATTAAAAGCGCAAGGATTTCAGCGTCAGAAGCAAGAGCAGACTGCCCAGATGGACTGGAGGCGAGGAAGAGCACGTAAGGCGGGAGTAAGAAGGAACACTGTAGTGGAAGGACTGTAAAGTATGCATGAATAATTGGCAATGTCTCTGGTGCTTAAAAGACCCAAACGCAAGACGAAATGAAAAAAGGAACATAGAAATCGTCGAGACTGCATCAACCCTTACACAGTACAACATTATCAGGTGGTGAATAGGAAAATCTTCTGCAGAGAAGATGGCTTGATACTTTTATTTTATTTCACAATGGCCGGTTTCGATAGAATCTTGCTGCCATCACCGGATCTTCGCCAGATTCTAATTAACTTGCGTACATGCCACCAATATAATGAGAACACATTCCATTGATAGGAAATGGCACTACATTGGCTTGTCAGACACATAAAAATGAATGTATAAAACATCAACTGCAGAAACTGTGTGACTAGGATATGCAGTGGGTATTTTATATATGCTTTTTTATGTGCTTGACAAGCCAACTTGGAGTCGTTTTCTATGAGTGGAAGGTGTTGTCATTGTATGCATTGTCTGCATGCTTATAAGAATTTTTCGAAGATCCTATGATAATAGTAAGATTCTGTGGAAACAGGTCAGTACCAAGCGATCTAGGCTGCAAAGGATTTTCCTGTTCACCGACGACAGAACGCAAACATGAGGAACGTATATTATCAGGCAGCTCTTTACTTGGGAAGGATATTTTGGCGGGAAGAGTGGGCAACAGTAGGCGATGTGAGCTCATTGACCCCTCCCGCGGATGAGCGCGAGGAGAAGGTGGCGAGCCAGCAGGAAGCAGCCTTATCGGCGGCCATCTTGCCGCTCGGTACCTGGTCCTTGCTCTGTGCTCTCCTCTTCGTCACCGCCGACGCCTACACACGGCGCTCCCACCCAGTCGCTGCCGGTCCTATGTCCATCAAGTCGCATCCCAAGGCCGCTAGCTATTTAATAAAAGCAACCGAGAAAATTCGTTGTTGGGGCTCGATGAATTCTATTTTAAAGTGTTATTCGCTATTCACAGCTGTAGATGTGACTGCATTCCTTACTAGGAGCCACAGGAAACCCACCCTCTGGCCACAAATACCCGTGTTTTGTTACTAAACTATATTCCATACCTTGTAGATCTGTCAACAGTAGTAATTTGCTTTCTACAGTGCTTAAGTAGCTCTTCATCTTAAAAAAAAAGTCCGTGTGCTCGACAGAGGTTTCACAGAATCGCTTTCAATTTCTCGGCCGTTGCACTCTCAAATAGCACATGGGAAAAATGAAGACATAAATCTTCCAGAGCGAGCTCTGATTTCTCTTAATTTTTTATGATTTCGTCTCTCCTTGTGTAGGTGGGACTCAACAAATATTTTCGTATTCGGTGAAGAAAATTTTTGACTGAAATTCTTCCATTAATGACTGCCACCCCGGCCCCCTTATCATTTCCGTGGCACTCTCTCCCCTGCTTCGCTGTAATACAAAACGAATTGCCCTGATTTCAACTTTTACGATATCCTCCGTCGAACCTATCTGGTAAGGATCCCATACCTCGCTTCAGTACTCTAGCAGTAGACGGATAAGCTTAGTGTGGGAAGTCTCTTTAGTAGATCTGTAGCATCTGGTAGTATTCTGCCAATAAAACACAGTCTTCAGTTTGCCTTCTCCATATCACTTTCCATGCAATGCTTCCAATTTAAATTGTTCGTAATATTACAATCCCTCGATATTTAGTTAACTTAACAATCTTTAAATATGCATTATTTATCGTGCAACCGAATTTTAGCGGTTTTTTTAGTACTCACGTGGAGGAACCCACACTTTCTATTGTTCAGATGAATCGCCAGTATTCGCTCTGTAAAACTTTGATAAGTGCGTTCCTATTACGAGAACGTTGTGTTTAATGTTAGGAACCTATAATAAAAGAAAACAAGAGCAATCTGCATCTACGTCTACACATGTACTTCGTAAGCCACTACACAGTGTATGGCGGTGTGTATTTCGGACCATTAATAAAGATTTTCTGTTCTATTCCTTTGGCGTGTTGAGCTAGGACAAAATGCCACTTCACGTGCCCTAATATTTTATTTTCATGATGATCGATGGTGGCAGCAGAATGGTATCACACTCTTCTTAGAATATAAGTTCTCCAAATTTATCCAGAAGGGTTTGACGAGAAGTGCGTCGTCCTTCTTCCAATGATAACAATTTTATTTTCCCAAGAATTTGTTTCACTTTCGTTTGGGTTATATCTACCTGTTACGATCCTAGTAAAGCATCTTTGAATTCGTTGGATGTCTATTGTCCTGCTTAGTTGATGAGTTCTCCAAACGCTGCAACAATACTCTAGAATTGGTTGCACTAGCGTGTTGTATCTGAATTCCTTTACAGGCGCACCGCACTTTCTAAGAACCCTTCTAGTCTTCTTAAAATCCTATGATGACGTGTTACAACTTTTTGTTATAGATATTATTTTTCACCTGTCCACACTTAAATAGAATTGTCATTCGTTACACAAGTTGAAAATTTGTCCAATTGTTATGCATTTCCATACGACTGTACAACTGCAGACAAGAGCAGTGTCAGCGAACAACCTTACAGTGCTGTTAACCCCATATGACAAATCGTTTACGTACGCTGAGAATGGTAGAGGCCCTATTACGCTTGCATGGGACATATTCTATGTTACTTTCGCTTCCATAGAATATTCGCCATTCAGTGTAACTTCCTGGTTTCTGTTACGCAAATATTCATCGAACAAATCATATATCCGCAAAAATACGCCATATGGTCGTTTCTAGCTTAGTAGATGACGATGTGGTATAGTGCCGGAAGCCTTTTAGAAATCTAATTTCACGTAATCAAATAATGTATAAGGAAATCGACAAGCGTGAGGTGACTTTTCAGGCAGACAGGAGAAATATTCATTAACACTACAATATCCTCTTGATCTGCACATAAACGTGTGCAGTTTGAGCAAAGTGATGTTCTCTGCCGTAGCGCAGTAGTCTACGCTAAACAGCAGCATATTGCTTTACCACCAGTCGACTCTAAAACCTCTGAACAGAGCAAAATAGAAGCCACTGTCGAAAGCCACCAGGAAGTTATCAAGCAAGGAAATACTCAGCGCACATAGTAATTTATTATTAAGATGGAATTAAAGTGAGAAGTGAGAAGCGGGAAAAGCTTCTTGACAGATTGAGCAAGGAAAACGTTTCCCGAACAAGTGCGAGGAAGACGACGTTACCATACGTCATTGCTGCTGAACAACTTAATGCGATCGCGAACCAACAAGTTTATTTGATCAAGGAAATGATTTAACGCGAGTGTTGTTTTATCCGTGTTCAGGAATGCTTTTAATGTGTAGTGCAGTATGTACATCCTTGACAAGGATCGCGTGAGGAACGTTGCATTAATAACAGTGAGTAATACGAGGAGGAAGTCGGCTCGCTGACAGCCGCCTCCGTCTCCGTTCCACAGAAGCGCCGGGTAACCTTGTATTAACGACTCACGACGTCGTCGAAAACAACTTTCAGGTCTACCAAGGCCGCTGTCTTGTGAAATACGCTCTCTTATTATTTGATGTTGGTTACCACGGTATTTTCTTCGCGGAATAATGTTTAGGAACGATCGATACATCCATCGCTCAATCAATACATAAACCCCGTGACATACAGATACAACAACACACTTCGGTGCAGTGATATTCAGACGATGTTGGTAGGAGTTCCGGTTGTTTTACAAACAGGCGATTACGTGCTGATATTTATACAGTAGAAATAATGAGTTTTTACAGAGTTCAAAATCATTTCGCCTGTCAGATTTTTGTTACTGAGTGTCTTTCGTCTATGTGCTCTTAGAATTATCATATAAAACACACAAACGTTTTTTTAATTCGAGAATGATACCAATCTCACTTACACGAAAACATATGTTTTGTAATCCTTCCATCGTAGGAAATGTACAGTCAAAGATAGCAGTCCGCGCTCTCATTCGGTTGCATAAATTTTTCAACAGGTGGCAAGAGTCCATGATTGCCAGTTTGGATATAACTGTTCCCGTGAGTTTTAAAACGTGTCTGCCCGAGACCTAAACAAGAAGTACACAAGACTTATTTCATCTAGAAAAATTAATAGTTATCTACTTAGTATTTTTAAAGCAGATTACTTTAGTGCGTAAACGGTAAGTATATTTCAATAGTATATACAAAGTACACCAGTTACATTACTAATATGAATGTGGATTATATATTTTTGATTCAACAATCTGAAATTGTATCCTCATTTGACTAAATCCGGGATATTCAATGAGTTATGAAACAAGCTAGAAAGTACTCACAAAAATAATTTACGCGTTCTCCCATAATGTTAGATAGAAACTGAATATTAAAAGTCTGAACTAGATGAAGTCTTAACGACTTATTTGCGTTGGTTAGGTAAAACTGTAGCTCAGGGCCAGTATACGACTATTGAATGTGGGAAAATGCTCAATACCGTTCTCAACTAGGCCGGTATAATCAGTCTTTAGCAGCCTGTAACTGCTGCAAGGTAATCCTCGTCATTCCACATTTCCACATTACGTAGCGAGCCAGCTGAAAGGTAGAATTCGTACCTTGGTAACAGCATGTCGTGCTGTGTTGCATCCATAGACACTGACAAGTTCCCAATACTGAAGGACACATATTTATCCTCTTTGAAATTTCACACATTTTTTCCTCCCTTGTAGCTCAGAAAATGGCATTACCTTTTTTCGACTGAAGCGTTTGAGATTAAGTATAGATGTACACACCTACAGTATAACAAAGCTGTGTTCTTCCGAGTCCAGTTTTTGGTAAGATCCTACGGGACCAAACTGCTGAGGTCATCGGTTCCTAAGCTTACATACTACTTAAACTAACTTAAACTAACTTACGATAAGGACAAATCACACACCCATGCCCAAGGGAGGACTCGACCCTCCGACAGAGGGAGCCGCGCGAATCGTGGCAAGGCGCCTCAGAAGGCGCGGCTACACCGCGCAGCTCCGAGTGCAGTACACGGGCTGTGTCGCGTAAAACAGAACGCAGAATCCACAAGCCATTGCGGGTTTTCTTTTTCCACATAGAAATCTTAAATTATTGTCCTAATTCCGTTGTGCAACAGGGCGAAATTGCCGACGGGTGACTGTAATGTATAACGCTGCCATGTTTATGTGTTGGGAATCGGTGATGGACGATGGAATCCGTGGGCTAGGGAGTCAGACGAACTCTTTCTGCTCGGTAAGAGCTAAACGAGAAAGCGACAGAGCAAAGATTGAAAACATTATTTTGGCACCGTTCTGTGAAGGTTTGTATACGTCTTGATTGCAGATCAGAGCCGAAACTGCTGCCGCAAGAGATCAGCCTGATCTCCTGTAAGTAGAATCACAAGAAGAAAACCCAAGATATACAGTTACTGCTAAAACTGCAGTATTTCTAATCGCTGTCGGTGGTGCTTAATCTGCGGTTTAGTGGAGTCGCAGAAAATTATTGCTATGGTGAGAGAATTCTGTAATGAATAAATAGGCCCTGGATAGAATCCAGGAGGGTGTGAGTGCCCCCTTTGGCCCCCACCCCTTTACGAACACCTATGTTTACATCTCATGTTCATATTTTAGGCCTATTATCAAGCAGTCTGGGGTGCACTCAGCTTCGTGATGCCAATTGAGGGGCTACTCGACCGAATAGTAGCGGCTCCGGTCAACGAAAACCATCATAAAGACCGGGAGAGCGGTGTGTTGACCACACGCCCCTCCTATCTGCATCCTCACATGAGGATGACACGGCGGTCGGATGGTCCCGATGGGCCACTTGTGGCCTGAAGACGGTGTGCTTTATTAAGCAGTCTAGTCTGATACATCCATGCATAACAGTGACAGAATAGTAATGAAACTCCTTTAGAGAAAAGACTTATATATCTGTATCTGCATATACACGCAGACACAGCGAATGGTTCAAATGACTCTAAGCACTATGGGACTTAATATCTGAGGTCATCACTCCCCTAGACTTAGAACTACTTAAACCTTACTAATCTAAGGACATCACACACATCCAAGCCCGAGGCAGCATTCGAACCTGCGACCGTAGCAGCATCGTGGTTCTAGATTGAAACGCCTAGAACCGCTCGGCCACCACGGCCGGTTATTGTGTTGTCAACATCATCATCATTTCATCCTCATAACCGGTGCACAAGTGGCCCAATGTGGCGTCAACTGAAATAAGACTTGCACTTGGCGGCCGAACTTCCCGCTTGGGGCCTCGCGGCCAACGATGCCATACGCTCATTTCATTTTTTTTTTCCTTTGAAGGTGGACTACACTTCACGAGGCTTCTTCTAATAAATGTCAGGTGTCTACCCTATCTGCGGTTAATTATATGTGGTCTTTCCACTTTAAGTCGCGTTGTACGCATATGCCAGATAGTTCACGGATGTGACTACATCCCGTGATTGTTCTGTAATCGTGGTATCATACAGTAATGGGTCTTACTTCCTATTTATGGCCAATGCGTTGCATTAGTTTATGTTGAGGAGCAAGCACTATTCCCTGCACCAAATCTCGGTCTTCCTGCAGTTCCCTACAATTTTATAGCATCGCGACTTCTATCTATGAAATATGTTTTACTTTTAATTACTGCTATTGCACGAAATTTTGTTGTTTAGTGCTAATGAACTTGATTCTGTTGATAGTATCCTCATATCTATCTTACTAATCCGATACTAGCATCCATTTTCGTAATGGACATCATTTAGAAAGTAAATATTTCGGTTTAATTCATATCGACGTCTTCTTTTCTTTAGTGACACTATTGTGAATGGACAGTTTGTTCCAGATTTTTGCAGGTCTTAAAGTAATAACCCTTCTTTGCGTACTGATACCTACAATATGAGAAGTATACTTCTGTGATTTTACTGTTCCATTGCACTGTTCCTCAAGATGCTCTTTGTGCGTACATACACATCTTACGTTAGCTAAGCTTTTCTCTTAAATTAGGCAGCTCTAATTCTTTAGTTATGTTGAACGTCATGGTAATTTTTCAGGAGGTATACAAGTCTCTCCGAAGTGACTGTTGTAGTAGCAGAGATGCAGAAATGATGTGAACTACACATGCTATGTTGTATGCCACAATCTTTTTTCCTCTTCATCTTTCGGTACTATATTTCTATGCTTTTTAACATGAATACACATTAAGAATCCAATTATAACTTTCTATGTCTTGCAAAATTAAACTGGTGATAGGATAAGCAGTTTGAACTTACTCTTTGTGCGCTGTATCTTCCAAATGGGCAATATGAGGCATCGAAATAAAGACAGGAAGAGAAAAATAAAAAATGCAACGCGGTCTTATAAATGCTTTATTATTCTTGCGTATAACTGGTGGGCTGCCTTGATGCTCTAACGCGCATCTATAATCTTTTTTATTATTTTAGTATTAGTGTCCATGATGTAAATACTCTGCACCATTCAGCTCTGTTCAGCACTGTTACTACACAACTCAAAACATTTATTTTACTTTTTCTATTTGTATATTGTTACTCCTCGCTATTCCTTCCCAGTATCAGTGACTTGTGGCAGGTCATCTTCATAATATACAGTTTTACTGGTGGCGTTATTGGCTTTACAGCCCAGGATTAGGGTGATCGAGTCACCTACAAATAATTAAAGTGTGTTTGGTCTATTTTATACGCAGTGCACCTTTGATCATGTCGAACTAGTTGAAATGCAACGTTTAGCTGCTACCAAGAAGTAACGCAAAGATGCTTAGAACTTGGAAGTTATCACCAAAAGATTTATTAAGCAATCACTTCAACAAATACATAGCAACATTTGAATGGATACCATGGTGGCTAAGCATTGGTTTTTTACTTGTGGGACTACAGGGTTGATTTAGTTTTTATAAAATGTTCTTGGTCAAATTGTGACAGCAAATTGGCATAAAATTTTAATAATTCGACAATATTCGCCTTTCACCATAAATCGGAGGCTTTCAAATAATTGTTATACTCTTAGAGGTAACTCCTCCGGCTAGCTGAGCGATAAAAGTGTAGAATGTTTTTCTAAGAATTCAGCGCCGGCGAATCAGCTATCTGACACCGTAGCCTTTGAGGATGCCTTCAGCAGCAAGAGGCGAAACGCCGGGCAGAAAATTATAGCTTGGATTACTGCCAAAACTCTAAGAAACAGTTATCACCAGTTACCCTCCATTGTCTTCGTCGCAAAAGCAGCTGACTGTCAAAGGCAGATGTAAATGATAAAAAGGAAGTTAGAATTTAGCGCCTCGTTGATTCTGAGTACATTGGAGACAGAGCACAGGATCAAATACGGAAAGGATGGTGGAGAAAGTCGGCCACGTTCTTTTCGAAAAGAACCGTCCTGGCATCAATTCTAACAGATTTAGGGAAACCGTGGAAGACTCGAATCTGGATGGAGAACAGGAATTTGGAATCCGCTCCTCTCGAATGAATAACAAAACTGCGGTGCCACCTCACTCGAAAGATGTAAACGGCGTCCAAATGGCATCGGCATACACTGCAATTTTTTTTCATAACTAGCAATTTCTTTGTTTATGTGCTGACTGCCAGTCTAGAAATAAGTTTCAGAAACCGGTATGTTGGTTTGCTTTTCTCGTCTTTCTCATTACTATCAATGGCGTAAAAATAACCTTAGCGTTTTCCTAATCACCAGTACACATATTAAAACACTCATTACTCTGCGTAAAACTAAGTCCTTGTCTCTCCGCTCTGCTGCCATTGTGCTTGGTAGTTCACCGTTGCTAAAACAGGAATGCCATCGAGCCTTACGTTTTATCGACCGCGTCCTGAAGAAGATGACATGTTGCTTCCTCCGCACGTCTAATAATACCGGCAGCTGGCAATGTGCGCGAAATTTTATTCAGGATGGGTCCTTCGTCGAGCTCCTGATCTGGCAAGTTAATGTCGCTTCTGCAGGACTCATTGGGCGATACGGTATTTCGTTACTGAGCAAGATGAACATGATTGTTGGTCTCTAACATCCGGCGTAATTTAGCTTGCTTGTGCTCCCATCTTTAAACAGAAGCCCATTTAATCCACATTTATAGTTTGCAGCTTTAGTTTTAAAGTTACTTGTTTTACGAATATTGCGGATGATTTTTGTCAAAAACTTCGAGTTTTATGCCAGTTTAACGTGAGAAAAGGTAGACTGAAGAAGTGCAAAAATTTGAAAAATTTGTGGGTTTAGAGAAAGATTTTGATTAGAATTCCCTCTTTCGATAAGTTAACATAGCAGAATAACCTACAGAGAGCGTCATCCGTAACTTGTACAGAAACCAGACTGCAATTACAAGAGTCGAAGGACATGGAGGTAGTAGATGAAAAGGGAGTGATACAGAGTGGTAGCCTGCCCCCCCCCCCCCCCCATGCTATTCGATTTGCAAATTGAGCAAGCAGCAAAGGAAACCAAATGAAGCCGGTCGGGGTGGCCGAGCGGTTCTAGGCGCTACAGTCTGGAACCACGTGACAGCTACGGTCGCACAGTCGAATCCTGCTTCGGGTATGGATGTGTGCGATGTCCTTCTTAGGTTAGGTAGGTTTAAGTAGTTCTAAGTTCTAGGGGTCTGGTGACCTCAGATGTTAAGTCCCATAGTGCTCAGAGCCATTTGAACCATTTGAAACCAAATGAAAATCTAGAAAGGGAATTGCAATATAGAGAGAAGAACTAAAACTTTTTATATTTATTAATGATATTGTAATTGTGTTAGAGACGTCAAAGGACTAAGGATATCAGTTTAGCGGAATGGGTAGAGGCTTCGAAAGAGGTTGTACGACAGACATTAACACACGGTTAATGGAATCTAGAATAAAATCAGGAGCTTCTGAAGAAATTGGATTAGGAAATGACACATCGAATGTAGAAGACAAGTTTTGCTATTCGGAGGCGAAAATAACTGACGATGGAAGATGTAACAGGATATACGAAATGCAGATTTGCAAAAGCACGAAAACATTCTGTCAACAAGCAAAATGTGTTAAAATGTAATATAAACTTGAATGTTAGGGTGTCTCTACTGACGGTATTTGTTTGGAGGGCAGCCGTATGCGAAAGTAAAACATGGACGATAAAGAGATATAAAGAAGAGGTAAACAGATTAAAAGAAGGGAATGGAACGTTCTGAAATAAGGTGCTTCAGAAGAATGTTGAAGTTTAAATGGGGTAGGTCGGATAACTAAGTGATACTTAATCAGACTAAGGAGAAGAGAAATGTATGGCTCAGCTTGAAAAAAAAAATCGCACATTGATAAGACACATCCTCAAGTGTGAGGAAAACGTCTGTTTCGTAATGGAGGGAAGTATGAGGGAACAAAAACTGTAGAGCCAGAATGAGACAAGGTACTGCCAGAAGTAAAGCTCAGATGGTAGAGCACTTGCCCGCGAAAGGCAAAGGTCCCGAGTTCGAGTCTCGATCCGGCACAAAGTTTTAATCTGCCAGGAAGTTTCAAAAACTGTAGAGGTAAACCAAGGCTTGACTAGAATAATGAGGTTCAGATGGATGTACTTTTGAGTAGATATGAAGAGGTTCATACGTGATAGACTAGCGTGGAGAGCTGCATCAGACCATTCTTCGGACAGAAGATTTCAGCAACAGAAACGCAAAAAATTTGCCGAGGCCACCTGAAGTCCGTCTCGAAATGATTCGTCCTATACAAGTCACGTTTTCCTTAACATTATCGAAGCAATCCGTTCAGAAGCAGATAAGTTACGCCACATCCTTATGTGAGTTAATGTTAAGCCTGATTCCTACAGCACGTTCGTCAACGCCAGACAGAAAACAGTGACCACGAGCGCCATAATCACAACTGGAAAACTACGTAGTACAGTTTAAAAAAAAAAAAATTGTTCAACGTTTATTGCCGCAGTTCGCTTAATACATTCGGAAGTTAGCGTGCTTATGAGAATGCCCGCAGCGTGTATAAATTAGCGTGTAACACGTGTTGTGAGCGGGCGCCGTCAGTTCATTTACGGGTGGCATTAGCAGAGCGCGTAGCTGGTAATCGCACAGCCGTTAGCTGGCGCGCACGACGTGTAGCGATCGCCAGCAGTTGGCCGCTCGCAGCGAGCAGCGAGCAGCGCAGAGCGCGGGGCGCAGAGGGCGCGCCGGACACTTGTAGCGGCCGCCTCCACCTGGCGCGCTTATTGTTTGAGCTGCTGTAATGAGCGCAGCCTTGTCCGCCTGTCCGCCGCCCCCGCAGCCGCAGCCGCCGCCCCCACTTCGCGTGCTCCGGGCACGCCCCCGCGCACACCCAGCCTCGCTCAGACAACTCACGCAGCGTCCCCAGGCTAGACACGCCGGTCAGAACCGACGTCGTGTTCCGTTTAACGATACCGTAGCTGCAGCATTCGCTCTCAACTTCGTCCCACGCTACAGTGTATTTCAGTTGTCGTACTGTTTTCGAACTTGCTACGCAGTATTTTACAAACAAACCATTCTTCTAGAATGAGATTTTCACTCTGCAGCGGACTGTGCACTGATATGAAACTTCCTGGCAGATTAAAACTGTGTGCCGGACCGAGACTCGAACTCGGGACCTTTGTCTTTCGCGGGCAAGTGCTCTACCATCTGAGCTACCGAAGCACGACTCAGGCCCGGTCCTCACAGCTCTACTTCTGCCAGTACCTCGTCTCCTACTTTCCAAACTTTACAGAAATTCTCCTGCGAACCTAGCAGAACTAGCACTCCTGAAAGAAAGGAAATTGCGGAGACATGGCTTACCCACAGCCTTGGGGATGTTTCCAGAATGAGATTTTCACTCTGCAGCTGAATTGAACACCAACAAGCACCATATGAGCCTCTTTTAACAATAATAGACGAGCAAATTGTTGTTTTTGGGCACTTCTTTCAAATGAGGTTTTCAACGCTTTCGTTCAGCTTTTTGTTCCAGGGTGTGTGCATTTATTTAATAAATGAAAAGCACCGTAAATTTACTCATAGCCTTCTGCACTCTGCAAATGTCTTCTCTGATGGCAGGAGCTAACAAGATATCGCAAACAAGAAAAGAGTCATATAGAAAAGGGGGATTGGCACTGCGCAGTAGTTCAAATATGATGGCTTTCACATCATTTGTAGTATGAATGAAACTCTTAAAATTGGAGACAATATTTCTAACAGACTATAGGACAACCCGGTAGGAAAAAAAGTCTACATTTTGGCCAGTTTTCCATACGTCCCTCCTCAAGGGGAATAGATTGGAAAATTTATTGACATTTTCAGGCTTTTATACCATTATGGAATATGCAATTTTCTTAAACAAAGTGCTATATAAATCACTTGTAAACTGTCATGGGAAGTATTTTCTTTAAATATCGGCCGCAACTGTTTGAAATGTTAAAAACTGTAAGTGCATTACTTCTAGATCAAATTAAGCCGGTATCTTTTTATACAGAAGGTTATGGATTGTAGTATTACAAAGTCGAAATTGTGTTATTTGTATTGGTAGCTCTGCAGAAAACAACATAGTAGCTTTCCATAACAGAAAACCATATTGTATGTAGAAGTCCTAAGAATTCTGTTGCTATGGTGACCAAATTGGGTAACTGAAAGGTAATCGATTTTCAGATTTTGACAAATCAGACACAACCTATCTGCGATTGGAATTATGAAGGAAAAACTAGTGAAATGGAAGTGCAGCTATTGAAATTTTCAGCCGTGCCATTAATGAAACTGTTGTTTATTACTCTAAGTTCTAAGGTGATGGTGACTCAAAAAGGGTAGAACACTGTAGTTGCAAACTGGCCGTATAGTGATAAGATTGTCACAAAACTGGACTGTATGAATCACTTCCAAGAGAGCATTAACATCAGGCTGAGAAAGGTTGAACTTCAACAATGAGAAACAAGGAAGTTTCTGATGGTAAACTCATCAGAGGTAGACTGCCAGACAAAATTATTGTGGGATGGTAAAATTAGGAATAACAGTTTTTTTGGTTGTTTTTCTTTAGGGCGCAAAAATCACTGAGGTCATAAGCGCCCAAGAATAAGACTGATGACGATGGAGATAGTATGGGCTACCTTCTTCCACAAATTGCCAATGGGTGACAAACCAATACATCAGATTTGCTGTTCCGGACCACATTCATGATGCAAGCATCGCAACGCCCAATACTCGTAAACTACTTCATACACCAGAAATATTCCATTCCAGCATCGGTCACGGAAGTCATAAAGCACATTTACAACCACTTCGCAAATACTGAATTGTTGAAGAAATCTATACATGGACAGACTCAGAATCAAAATGAGTCTTTCAACAATCTCATACAAAATAAAGTGCAGTTAATAAATGGATACACACTGATGCAGGATGCTCAAACCAACAATGTTATTAAAACGTGACTGAAGTGTGAAAGTATGTTCGTTGTAAATTTTGTAAGACAGTTGCAGACCTCATCCAGTTTCACATAGCATTTCTTTCATTATCAGCACTCTTTCTTAAAAGACAGAAACGAGACGATAAATGGATATTTCTGTTATAAGAACTTCTTTAAGAAAGCCTTGACGAGTTTCGAATATTTCCTGCTCTTTTCCCAAGGTTTATATTACATCAGGACATTTCGTGAGAATAGTTATTATTTTGGATGTAGAAAACACCCAGTTAGCTAGTAAGCGGCTTGTTTCTAATACATGTTTCGCATTAAAGTACAACCTGTCGCCACGCTGCATTGTCGATAACAACTATGAATTATCTACGCCACTTCTGCGGTAACGATTCTTTATTCAGCGTGTGAATCGGCGATAAGACAACCTGTTACAAGGGAAACACGATGCACTACTCATCCACGTCGTGGCGTCGCAGCCTTGCCAGCGATATTCGCCTGTCTGTTCAGTTACTGATATATATTGCATTATATGCTCCACAGGAGTGATGATCAAAGGACTGGAGAGCTGACAGTTCTTACACTCAAAATTCTCATCTTCACAAGCGAAAGCTGAAGAGGAAACTGCGCTAGTGACTGGGACACAAAGTCATTTTAGCTGAGTAAATGGGTGGCTCCTCACATTGGTGCACATATGATGTCTTTAATGGTAAGTTCTAAGTGAGGTTTTTGCCTGAAGCGATTGATCGTGACAAGATATACAGTGTATTGCAGCATTTACAGCGTGACGTGGCGAAGTAATGAGGCCATTGCACTCGTATTCGAGGGGGCAGTACTTTATATAGACCACTGTCCAATAACATTTTATGTTCAATGCTTTCTCCAAAACACTGAGGATGATTGCCAGCATTTGAAACCGATGCAATCAATCTCGTTACACCTGTCCGAACCAAATTAAGACCCATGCTGTGCTATGTATTAATTTAAATTAATACATAGCAATAAATTTCTACACAGAAACGTAAAAAATATTCCTACTGAATTCAGCATCATCAACTCCTTGGTATGAAATTGTTTGTTACTGTACCTTGTATTCAACAGGTATACTCTAATTTGTATTTACGAACATAGATCGTAAGTGGACACTGATTCAACAGTATTTAACACCTTTTGATACACTGGCCTTTTTGAACCAAGTTCAAAAGTAAGAGATTTTATCAGTTGTGGTTAGATGGCCGCTTATCTAACAGTCCGGCGCTGTACCAACGAAGGATCAGTTCTTAATCAACAGATGTTCCGATAATCGACCAACCGAAGCCACACTAACAGCTTTCCAGCATATAAAACACAAGAAAAGGGTTTTTCTACCCCAAAACTTACTTGATCAGCACCGGTCTTAATTTCTCTCGTGACTCTCATTGAGAATGTCGCATATACTTTCAGCAGGGCCCACCGTCATTTATTTCGATATAACGACTGCATTAAACTTCTCACCGCTAGAGGAAGCTGGAAAAGTTTGTTCAAAATTTATTGTAGTCGCTTCCTGAAGGGAGAAAATGGTTCAAATGGCTCTGAGCACTATGCGACTTAACTGATGAGGTCATCAATCGCCTAGAACTTATAACTAATTAAACCCAACTAACCTAAAGATATCACACACATCCATGCCCGAGGCAGGATTGGATCCTGCCACCGTAGCGGTCGTTCGGTTCCAGACTGTAGCGCCTAGAACAGCATGACCACACCGGCCGGCCCTGAAGGGAGAGTAGAAAATTTTCCTTTCAGTTCATGGAATATATTACTTTGCAATACAGAATTATCTTTCCGCCTTAAGATTATTTGTACTGCTTTTAGGCCAATGAGAAATGAAACCACAACAGTAACGTTAATTTTGTGGCACAGCAGCACATCCTACGACTAGTTGCAATGCCAAGACTTAATCTGAGAGTAACAAAGACCTATATATGTTACTGTGTAGTGCTGTGCTAAATAATGCGTTTCTTTCTGGGGCGGCATGACTGATTTTTCGTCAGAGGAGCTGTACAGAAATTTTCTTCAATTAAAATTCAGAGCATATCATTCGAGGTGTGCACTTGTTCTTTAAAGGACTACCAGGCGCTTGCAGAATTCGGTAATTATGTTTATATTAAGTATTACTGATTTGTAAGGCTGGTTGAGAATTTTCAAGAACCACTAGTATGCACTGGACAGCTACATCACACACTGCTTTCGGTAAGTTGCAACAGAGCACAGGACGAGGAACCCTCTGATAGGGAATAGTATCTGTACGTACGTGTCATGCTTAGTCCTGAGATTTGGGTATCAGTGAGGGAAACCACCACATTCCAGTCCTTGAGTCGGTGCTAAGGAAGTGATTGACTGTTGCCCTTGTTAAACTCATTATCTTCAAACAGGAGTCAGTAAGCCAGTTTGGAAAATCCTGTATGTAGCTTGGAATCAGAGCAGCAGGTTTTTTTTTAATACGTCATACATACAAAACTAGTTTTTGGAAGATAATGGCTGTATCAGCGCCTTTAGAAAACTCGACATCAGAAAGAAATGAATAGAGGTCTCCCCCTGTTCTACTTATAGGCTTTTTTTTCTTCACTTGGAAACCTTGTGTCCCAGAAGCCACAGGAAGTAGATGACATTCATTCTTCGTCACGCAACTGAGCGAAAATAAATTGTCAAGGAAGTCGTTATTTCTGTAGTTTCATTAATTGACATTTCACATATTCACAGATTCATAAAATAAAATTTAATACATTGTAGATTGTTAAATCTTCTCTTAAGCATTCATTGTCCAGTCTGTCAATCGAAGAGATGGACTCAATAAATAGACGAAAGTTAGATCGTTTTTAGGGTTCTGTAACAATTTTAATGTATTCAGACGAAACATTAATCACAGAATCGAGTCTCCTGTCTTTTCAGTATAATTGAATGAAAAGAAAATAATATTGTAGTACATTCAGTTCTTAAAAAAAGCTGGCTCCTCAATACAGTAAGATTCAAGAGACGACAGTAAATTAGTTAGAAATGAAGCCCGACAACTATTATTATGTAGAGTTACTTTCATACAAAATAAATCAAAACAATACTTATTTGACAAATGATGTCCGTATATGACACATACACAGTGTTATGTAGCGCTAATTAAACGATCTAACGATCAAAATTTTGATAAGGTAGTGTAAAGAGAGATGATTTCGTAACATGTCAGGGATGTTTGTAAGTGTAGCTGCTGTTAGGAATTCGGTAAACCGATTTTCCTCTGAGTATCTACTAACTGCTTAGCAACCAGAGTCATTCAAATGCAAATCATGAAACAAGTACGATTGGTTCAAGATATTATGGGTCGTTTAATATGCAATACGTCGACTATTCGACATTAGAAGAGCTGAATACTTCGAGACCTTTATCGGAATGTTAGAAACGATTTTGTGCTCTTTACTATTAGCTCAGTGCGCAGGAGTTTTTGCCATACCAATCCATTTTAGTGTGTCAAGTCGGAAAATCTCAAGTACCTTGAGATCTGCAGGTACATGGAGAATGAACACTGATAATTTCTCTCTTTACAAAGGCTAAAACTCAGATAAGCTCACAACACTAATAATCTGAAGCACTTTTCAGCGAGTAGATAACAATGATGCACTCTATCAAGAATAAATGTCGGGTACTATCGTATAATTTTTCATCATGCAAGGAGAGGAATGAAATAATAACGCTAATTTTATGATTTAAAATGGCTAATATGACAGTAAATTCTCCGTAGAATAAGGCGATAATTCCCTGCAACACACTAAAATAAATCGAAAAATCTAAGAGACGAAATTAAGCAACAGTGCAAACGTTCTCCATAACAGAGAACAATCGTTTCGATCAGAACATCTGCACTTCTTAAGAAAACACGGACAGGAAGAGAGAAAGATTAGGGCTTAACCTACCGACGACCACAAGGCCTTGAAGACGTAACGAGAACGAAAATAATCTTACCATTTTACCAATTTACTGTGTTTTGCTTCTTCAGCAGTTACAGATAAATTACGAAATCTAGAACAGAAATTGCAGCTTCTCATCGTCGCGCATAACGTAAAAAGAGAGAGCCAGAACAGTTCTGCAGACTCAAACCGTTTTTTCTGAACAATAGAGAAATAAAGAAACCAGCTATAACATGAAGTACGCTTTTAGCATTTTCATTTGTTTCATTTTTTCTCCTAATATTGTAATATACTGCCGGATATGAAACCAGAAACTGATTACCATTCCATCCAGAATATATATAATTGCTTTTTAAATTAAATTTAGTTTTGGGAATACAGTGCGTGTGTTTTAGTTTTTATTTGTTATCTAATATGTACTGTTAGTGGTATGTTGGAAGAAAGTGAATTAGCTAAATGCAGTGTACAGCAACAGGACTCTGGGATAATAACACAACGGACAGTCGTGTCGTGTAAATAATGTTCAAAGTACTGAAGCTTATGTTATAAAAAGTTTTGCATTATTCACTTCACAAATTCTTGTCAGTAAACCGAAAAATCCTTCTGCGTCTTTTGTGTAATTTCTAACACAGTATTAAATGTTTGCTTTAATATCTGGCTCAGAACTGAAGAAATTGTGCTGAGAAAGTATCGATTTAAATAATCTAAATAAACACTTGCTGAAACTATGCGCCATAGAAAATTGTAGGTCATTTGAGCTACTCACTGATTATCACCCTGGAGAACTACTGAAAAGGGAAGCACAGAAAGTTAAGTAAAAAAAGTTCTCCTAACTGAAGATTTACAAGAGATCTTGAACTGAATGGGCAGAAGATTTACAAATGAATTCGGGTAAAGAAAAAAGAACAAAAAGAGTGAAAATAAAAAGACAAAAAGCAGAAAACAAAGTAAAGCACTTTTGAGCGCCAAGATTTGGTGCATTTCGTTCGATCTTGATATGTAAAACGAGATGAGATACGATAAAAAAAAGATTACTTAAAAAGTGGGTTGAATTCTTGGACACCTGACATTTTCTATCTGGAAGATGGTTCAAATGAAGATGGACGTTCCTTAATCTGTATGTTGCAAACAAGAAGAAATAAAACGGCGCGTTGTAGAGATTGGAAAGTTTGTAAAATAGAATACTCGGGAAGGATACTGAAACTTAAACGAACAATAAAGTTCGAAATTAAGAGCTGTTAGACAAACTATCTGACGCCGAAATACCGTACACTAAGGAACTTTTACCAGGGTCAGCTGAGTGGTAAAGCGGTGTAGGTGTTATGCTAAAAAGGAAGGAGGGAAGATAAGAGTTTTATGTCTCTCGACCGAGGTCATTTGAGGGGGAGTACCAGCTACAATCGGAGAAAGATAGAGAAGAAATTCGGCCGCAACGTTTCAAAGGTACCATCCCAATATTTACCTTAATTTAGCGATATAAACGAAAACTTACATCTGTATGGCCAGAGGGCTACGCGAAAGCAGCCAAACTAGATTACTTGGCATCTAGGGGAAGGGAAAAAATGACAATTACAGTTCCACATAGTGACGACATAACGGACATTAGGAGACGAAGCGCTAGCTTTGACGGTGATGACTGGGAGAGAAAATGGCCGTGTCTTCTTTGAGTAAACATTCCAACCTTTACCGAAACGGATCTAGAAAAACAACGAAATACGTAAATCTGAAATTGTATTCGCCCATCCTAGTGAGAGCTCATACCTCGTATCAAGGTTACTTAATCGTCTTCTTTCTGGAATAAGCAGATTCAGAAGTACCCAGTAGAAATGAAACTTCCCTGAGGATATCAACAACTGTGACTGTCGAGACCCACAGACCATGAACCACCTGATGGACTGACAACTGTGCGCTGCATCTTGTACAGAAGAAGATCTTCTGCGTGCAACTCCGGGAGCAATTGAAGTTGCAAGATTGTGGTCAACTGCAGTGTAACTTGATTATCCTTCTTTTCATTTGCCTTTAATGTTAATAACCATACATTTTATCTGTTTCTGACTCGAGTAAATAGCACTGCGTCGCTAAGTTTCACATCTGAAATAGTGATAGCCAGTGATAATTACAGTGAAACCGGGTGCATGTAAGCATTTGCGATTACTGAGGATGTTAGATAAATATTGGCCTGTGATTGAGAAAATCTGAGCGCATTGACAAGACCGGGAATTGTCGACTATGAAAGGAGATGCGCCCGCCTGGTCGCTGTGATGCCTGATGGCGGCGGCGGTCTTTGTCGTGGCCGGGTCTCGCCGACCGTGGGAACGGCCGATGCCCGGGTAGAGGCCAGCGGCTAGCCGCGCGTTTCGCCCCAGACGGGTCCACAGCGCTTGAGAATCGCCGGCTGCTGCGCCGGCGCCGGCACCAGCGCTCATTTAAATAGCGAGCGTGACGTGGGCCTTCCATCGGCTCGCTGGCCTGTTCTCAATCTCCGTCCAAACAAACACGTGCGATGTGAATAACTGGCCAAGGACCCAGCCGCGCCGCGCCGCATCGCGCACCACCGCTCGCTTTGAGCTCCTCGCTCACGTGACTTTGAGCTATCTGCGACGTCGCCATCTGTGCGGTCTAACCTCAGCGTGAATGTCAATATCGGCTACATCTCCACTGTGGGAACGCCGTTCCAATCGCATCATCTGCGGCACGGCCAGCCCTGCCGAGTTTAGATCCTCGGAGGCAGGCCTCGCAGATTCCATCTGCCGTACGTGTCTCTATTTCTTTTCGATTATTTAACATCTCTTTTTCATTGTTTAACATACTATTAGTCTTTTTATGTTTAGTTACCACCACAGAAACAGAGAAAGCATAGAGCTAAGTGCGCCATGGGTGTCGACGTCTTATCTAGTTGACTATGAAGGAAGAATGAAATCAACCGCAGTTAAGACTTCCAAGCTGAGAGACCGCGCTCGATGTGTAAAACAATTCACTAATCTTTCATCCCCAAATTTTGAGAGACATCGTCGTAGAAAATCTTTCTTATTTAAGTCACCAATGTAAACCTGTAAGTCCAAGCTGGCCCGAGTGGCCGAGCGGTTCTAGGCGCTTCAGTCTGGAACCGCGCGACCGCTATGGTCGCAGGTTCGAATCCTGCCTCGGGCTTGGATGTGTGTGATGTCCTTAGGTTAGTTAGGTTTGAGTAGTTCTAAGTTCTATGCGACTGATGACCTCAGATGTTAAGCCCCATAGTGCTCTGAGCCATTTGAACTCTTTTACAGGCTCCGTCACCCATGAGGTCATCCGGCCTCATCGGATTAGGAAAGGAAGTCGGCCGTGCCCTTTCGGACGAACCATCCCAACATTTGCCTGGAGCGATTTAGGGCAATCACGTAAAACCTAAATCAGGTTGGCCGGACACGGGATCGAACCGTCTGGCTCCCGAATGCGAGTCCAGTGTAGCAAGATTGTTTGAAGCAAGGAACAAGGAGCCAATGCACTAATGTGTCTACGTATTAATGTACCATTATTAAAATATCTGCACTTATTCATTTTAAACCTTGTCATTAGCTTGCTGCAGCTTTGGAGCCATTGATTTTGCTGCCACTATTTTATTATTTCTGTTTTTGTTAATAACAATATTTGCACTTTTGTTGTGAACACAACTTTCACAATCTGTATTAACCAGGCATTTATTGTGTACTTGGAAGTGAGCAACAATGTGAGGATCCGCTTTCCATAACTGATAACAAAATAAATAGTAAATCAGTTCCAACAATAACAGGAAACACAGGCATATAAAAGAAGTGCACGGAGCCATTACAGATACAGAGCAAAAAGTTTGGAGTTGGCGAGAGTGGCAATTTTCTTTATATTTCTATGAAGTATATCGCCAAATAACAGTTCCCATTTTAACTTAAGTACCTTGAAATGCAGGGCTATATGGTAACCTAACACTTAAGTTATAAGTAAAGCTGTTGTCAACCTACAGATCAATTAAGTACCACAGTGCTTTAGTAGTCACGGTCATAACAGAGATCAGACCAGACATACGTTACCACATAATCATGGTCGGTTATTGTACTAGGCTCCACATTTAAATTGCTACTATAATGCCATAGATTTGTAGCACATAGCTGAAGCTAGAATAAGAGTGCGCACAGCATACAGATTACACATCAATAGTAATTCAAATACCATTGTGAATCTAGAATTAAGTAGATTAGCATATCAACATGCCATATCTTAGTAAGTGAACTAGGGAGGCACTACACTGAGATGTCGGGCTCGGGGTCATATTCTGTGACCTCCTCCCTGGGCAGCGCTGGTGAAGGGACATCTACTACTCAATCTTTCCTGTCTACTTTTATCATTGTTCTCAAATCAATTATGTTTGTGATTTCTTGATTCCAATCTGTTGTACGAGTATAATAGTTTTTTAACCGTAATACAGCTACCAATCACACAAAGAAAGAGGACAAAAGACCTCTACAAGGGCCCTCCTCCACCTGATGCTTCATGGGTGACGGAGCCTGTAAAAGAGTTCAAATGGCTCATAGCACTATGGGGCTTAATATCTGAGGTCATCAGTCTCATAGAACTTAGAACTACTCAAACCTAACTAACCTAAGGACATCACACACATCCATGCCCGAGGCAGGATTCGAACCTGCGACCGTAGCCGTCGCGCGGTTCCTGACTGTAGCGCCTAGAACCGCTCGGGCACTCCGGCCGGCGGAGCCCGTAACCTCAGCTGCGCAGCAAGAAGCTATGAGGTGGGGGTCGTTGGTTCCGCATAAGTGGACTTGGTGCAGTACTACGACCAGCATAAAACTTCTTAGATGACGGGCCCAAGTAGTCCAAATGCAGCACGAAAATAAATAAATGCAGCAGTGCAGCGTGGTCCTGTTATGGGCGTAATGCCGCAGCCTTTCTCCGACTATTGGATTGACTTACCCAGCCAGCTATAGACAGATCTACAGTTTGACGTGCATTCGAACGACGGAGCTACTCAGCGCCATACAGGTGAAAGAAGCGAAATATGCCAGATAAGTCATACATCAGAACATAATTCCAGTGATAGAGAGTACTTCACATCTCACTCACGAAGTAAACAAGTTCACGGCCCCTGTCGTCATGGCAAACTACACGGCTGCAACGCTGGTAATGATTTCCAATGCGAAACACAACGGTACACATTTATAGACGGCCACGGCAAGTAACACGAGACTGAAGTCTGTGAGTACCATTTAAAACTGCGCCTGAACAAGCCCGTAAATGCGGCGGAGGGGTAGCAAAGGCGAGTGCAATTGCGAGTACACTTGTACGGCCGTTTAGGAACGAGACGCGGTGTTGGCTCTTGCAGAAGACGGCGTCCGCGGAGATGGCGGGCGGCGGGATCTGCAGGTGCGCCACGCTTAATAACGGAGTGACGGGTTATTGCCGGTACGTTTATGCGCGCGATCGTAAACGTCGCGGCCCGAGGAGGCGCTGTCTGTGCGCCTGCCTGGAGCAGCGGGCTGCGGACGCAGCCACTGTGCGCGCAGCAGCCGTCAGGGGCGAATGCCACTGGTCCTTCTTCTGCCACCACGTACTGCACATGTCCACGATCGCGTGTTTCTCGTGACACCATCCTTGTGCAAATAGTCAGCTCTTGTTCCGGGTGGGTCAGTTGTAAAGTAACACTCAACGTTTTGAGGATTACCAGGTGTACCGGTATGAAATGAACGTTAAGATACAAACGTGTCTATAGGGAACATTTGTTGTGAACGAGCTTTAATTTTTTTTGTTTGGTTGGTATGACATCTGTCAAAGATATTTAGTAAACATCAAGTCGTGGAACAAACAACATCATATGTTTTCATCATGTTAACAATGTAGAATTTTGTACCAGAAAACGATTATTTGAGGAAAGCATTAATTTTTTTGTTTTCATTTGGAAAAAAGTGCTGCAGAGTCGCACCGAATGCTTGTCGAGGCATATGGTGATCATGCTCTATCAGAAGCAACATGCAAAAGATGGTTTCAACGATTCAAAAATAATGATTTTGAAGTATGAAATGAAGAACGTGGAAGACCACCAAAAAAGTTCGAAGACGTCGAATTGCAAGTAATATTGGATGAAGATGATACTTTGAGTCAGCAGCAATGCTAAATGTTGCACAACAAACAATTTCTGACCGTTTTAAAGCCATGAGAAAGATCCACAAGTGTATAAAATGGATGACACATGAACTGAATGAAAGACAGAAGGAGAACCGAAAAACCATTTGTCAAATTTTGGTTCAAAGACATGAAAGAAAATCAGTTTTGCATCTAAGTGTTACTGGTGATGAAAAATGGATTTATTTTAAGAATCCTAAATGGGAAAAATCGTGGGTTAATCCGGGAAAACCATCAACATCGACTGCAAAACCAGATCGATTCGACAAGAAGACAATGCTCTGTGTTTGTTGGGATCAGAAAGGTGTGGTGTATCATGAGCTTCTAAAACCCTGTGAAACTGTAAATACTAATCGCTACAGACAACAAATGATCAATTTGCACTATGCATTGATCGAAAAAAGACCAGAATATGCCAGAAGACATGGCAAAGTATTTTTTTTATATGACAATGCACCTGCACACAAAGCAAAACAGGTTCAGGACAGGATCTAAACACTTGGCTGGGAGCTGCTACCCAACCCGCCGTATTCGCCAGACTTGGCCCCTTCCGACTACCATTTGTTTTCGTCAATGGGACACGCACTGGCTGAGGAACACTTCGATTCCTACGAAGAAGTCGAAAATTGTGTGTCTGATTGGTTTGCTTCAAAATATCAACATTTCTATTGGCGTGGTGTCCATAAATTGCCAGAAAGGTGGTCAAAACGTAGAGAAAGCAATGGTCGGTACTTTGAATAAAATGTTTTTACTTTTCAATTCAAATTAGTGTTTCATTTTCACAAAAAAACGCTCATTTCGTACCGGTACACCTGGTACGTGTACCATCTTCGACAGGATAGAATGGAAAGTTGAGTTTTGATTTACAACTCTGACAAATTCGCATTTCACATAACTGATTGCCAAACAGTGCAAGTTCAGTAAGTGCTACTTTACGAGCAGAACACCGCAAGAGAAAAAGCCATAAATTTCCGCAATAAAATCTAGATGTTACACTCTTACAGAGCTTCTGTTTACGATTTTATCGATACTTGATTACATAGAAACAGGCTGTAAGAAATCTGATGTTCTTCGGTGAGCTTCACCCAGACGTTTAAAAAATTGGATAGCCCCATTACAGACTTGTATTCACTGTCTTATTAAATTTGTTGTTCAGAATCAGACACAACTTCAAAATAAATTTAGAAGTGTAGTATTGAGACAAAACAGCCTCCACTGTTTATTCTCGCACAGGAAGGCTGCAGCAAAAGATTATTTGACCACCTTGGTTATGAATAAACGTGCTCGTACATAATGAAAGATTTAAAATAATTTTAAATAATTTCTGTTTGACCGGCCCTTCAACTCCTTAGGTGTTTCTGAGCAGATAGCTTGTATGTCGTTGGGTTAAATTTATCAGCGTTATTGTAGACTGACTTTTGAAACAAAAATCTTGCTTTGCACTGGCCAGCATGTAGCCATGTCTCCATGTAGACGATGTATCTTTTTTGTAAACCTAATGATACGTTATACATGATGGAAACTTGCTGCTAACATGATCCACGACAAATATAAGAAAAAAGGGAACTGTTTCGAAGCTCTTTGGGTGTTGTGTCGAATGGTATTGCGGAAAACGCCCAATATTTCAACGAGGCAGGTGCATGTCACATTCATGTGGACCTGTAAATGACGATCAGCACAGCAGTTTTCACAGCACCATCCGATGCAACACTTGAGAACATAGCAAGCAGTTATTAGGCCCTACGTCACGAAAGCCTTAAATAGCACCACTTTACACGACGCAGAATACTTGAAGGTGAATTTCGCGATTAAAGGTAAACTGCTCAAGAACGCTTCTGAGGTTGGCCTAGCACAAACGTTAAAATCGAATTCTCGTCGATATCGAGCACACTGGCGACGGAACACAATGTTAAAAGATGGAGAAACAGTAATCTTGTGCCTGTTTCAAAGGAACACAAAATTCACACTCGCCTCGACTCAGTTTTGGAAACCATAGAGTAGCTAAATGAGACTGGCGGACAAAGATGACAACATCGATCTATCTGAATACCAGTCGAATACAACTGAGACACTTCACAGAGTGCATTCTGATGGACTATCAGAAATTATAACAATCGTTCTCATTACTGATCTTGTGGCAGTGAGTAAACAGTATCACAAGCTGCGACCTTGTCTCGAATTGAACAGTGATCCGAAATAGAATAAATTTACTTTACTACATGACTATGGTCACAAATTTTTTTTGTCATCAGACTCCCGGTTTTGGTCTATAATGACCATCTTCAGATCTGTTTTATAAAAACATCTGCTAAAATATTGGAGCTATAGTGGCATCGTGTGTTCAAGATTTGACGGTGCTCCTATGGCTCTAGTATATTAGGACATGTTCTTATAAAACAGGTCTGAAGATGGTCATTATAGACCGAAACCGGTAGTCTGATGACAAAAAGTTTGTGATCATAGACGTGAAGTAAAGGAAATTTAGTAAATAATGTAGTAGATGAGTCAGTACAGACAACAAACTGCGAAGGAACTGCTTACGCAAGCGGAAGGTTACAGCACTGTAACAGTCAGTTACTATGTAACCAAATATTGCAGGAAAAATCCACGTGCTGTTAACACACCGCAAATGCAGCCACCTTTGTTTGCGGTAACTGACAAATCAGCTATACTCTAAGACTGAACCTGGTTGATATCGCTTGCTTCAATGGAAAGATAATAAGTAACGTATTTTCCAACAAGCCCCAGTAAAACTTTAGTAGTATTATGTTTGTGTGAGCTGAAACATGAGAAACATTACAAGAAGTATCACCGGCATATGAAAGTGACTGCGAAAATTATACCCGAAGGAGACACAAACTGATATCTTTCGTCTATTACGATTACGTTAGTATTATTTTATAGCGAATTCATGCATCACAGAGGCAGAAGACCAGTTTTTACTCATCTACTGTTAGAACGTGCCTCAAATATACTACGGAGAGCCATTGATGTAGATTCATTTGTCATCTGTAAAATAGAGTCAAAATTCAAAGTTTTGACTAAAAACCGGAGCAATACTTGTAGCAGACACTTCAAGTGCTTTTCTTAGCAAATATCACCACAACGTGTTTCTACAAATAAGAATATACTCGAGATTGCACCCAAGGCAGGGGATCCTGAATCCTTACAGACCTGTTGCTGGAGATAACTTCCTCTAGAGAACTCTAGAGAATGTTTCAACTTCGCCAGACCGTTTTCAGGTGGATTTCACACACTGTCCGGCGTTTACATGCCTCGTATCTGACATGTGTATTTTGTTATCTGCTAACTATTATCAGCAGTAGTTTTCTAATTGTCACATCCTTTTTACCCTTTCTTGCTGCGATTTCGTGATCCAAATACATATTTACGCTATATCTTTTTTTGTGGTACCACGGTTCATTAGAAACAGGTAGCAGATAGAAAGGCGTGATGCCAAGTGGAACTTAAAAAAAAGGTTACTAGTAAGAATACGAAAAATAAAACATCTTTCACAGCCAATTCTTTCATAGCTAATTTATGAAACGAAAACAAAACGAAAGGTGTTATTCTGGATGTAAAAATATCATGATGGCTACGTTATTTCGCCATCTTTGTGGGGCTGACGTCAAGTGAAACATAAAAACTTGTGAGAAAAATAGCCTATATGATATTGATTCACCAAGAGACCAGCAGCAAATGACTCGAGATGTTGCAAAGGAGCAGAAGTTTTAAAGATACGATGCGGTACATGGGGGAAGAAAAACTATAAAATAAATGAGTATTATAAAGTCATGAGAAACAGATGGGAGACGTTAGCAAAAGGCAAGATACGAAATTACTAATACTTACAGGAATAGTTTATTTAGCACAGCCTTAAAGAGAATAAATTGCAGACGTACAAAAAAATTACAATATGTGAAACGGAGTGACGAGGAAGTTGGTTGCAGTAGAAACGTAGAGATGAATCACAAGATAGCACAAGATAAAAATAGATGGAATCGAATAAATTAAAAGGGTGATGACATAGAAAAATAAAAAAAGCAAAACTTGCGTAACTGAGTGTCTTCTAGATCGCAGAAAAGTCAATTACGGCAATAACTTTATAATTGCTAATTAAATAGCAAGTGCTTTTTATTTCCACCTTCTTTTGCACTAGTTTCCACAGCTCTCACAATAATATATTTCTTTACTAATTAAAAATCCTTTACTTAATGAAATTGTGAAGAAAACTGAAAATGCAGTGGGTTAATGATACATTATGAACAAAGGAGCCACGCGGGATTAGCCGAGCGGTCTTAGGGCGCTGCAGTCATGGAGTGTGCGGCTGGTCCCGGCGGAGGTTCGAGTTCTCCCTCGAACATGGGTGTGTGTGTTTGTCCTCAGGATAAGTTAGATTAAGTAGTATGTAAGCTTAGGGACTGATGACCGTAGCAGTTAAGTCCTATAAGATTTCACACACATATGAACATTTTTGAAGAAAGGAAATGTTTTAGCCGTATTTACTATAGGAGGTACATAGATCTCTGCGTAATAAGCACAAATAAACCGTATGATATACTCCCTACCATGTACATGAATATAAAGATGGTACAGACTATTAAAATAGTATGCTTTCATGAGTTAAATCTATCTAATAAAATGTAAATATATTCTTTCTGATCTCACGGCTCTACGTGCACTTCTAGGGTGAATCAGAAAAATTACTTGTGTGAAGTATTTTTCAATTACACGCCCGTCTATTCTGATTAAGATTCCACGTAGTTTTCTTGAATGACATAAGGTATGGTTTCGTCAGCAATCCTGTCACCGATTTCCTGCTGAAACCTAGTTCAAATGAACTCATGTTTCGTCTCTAATAATCTCACAACGCTTACCATGCGTTTCATTTCAAGTGTTTCAGGCTCTTACCGACTTAAATGTTAAAAATCATTGTGAAGTTGGCTGTATAGGCGATGCATAAGTCTGCAGGCTTTCGTGGCCATTGTGATTGATGAGTCGTTAGACCATGTTATATTCTTTTTCAAAGTTCTAAAATACTCGACTTTTAAATCCCACTGTTGGAATCTTTATCCAAGCACTACAGGGACAACAGTCGAATGATGAAGACGACCTCAGAAGAGGAATACAACGTGAGCTGACGACTCAGAATATTTTATCTTCAACGTGTGATCGATGTCCATGAGCCATAACAAAAATAAAACGTAGACTAAGCCCTATACGGTGGTGCCCCATGTAATTGGAATTTAATGGTAAGTTCAGCTTTTCAAATATTTTTTAGTAGAGTATCACATGGTGTGACAGAGGGCTCTGGAGAAAGCAGGCGCACTCGCTTCAGACTGGGGCGATCATGGAGGTGTAGTACGAGGAGGTGGCGCTGCAGACTTACGCTGTACATTGCTTTGAAGCCGGTGACGTCACGTTAGTAGCCCATAAACATTAGCAGGATACTTTTACAATTGCTTCTTGTTCCTAATTTCTGTCTTGTCCACGTAACAGCTGTTTTAAATGTTACAGCCTTTTCGCATATAGCGCAATGTCGGGAAGGCTTTCTGAGACGTTCGTCTCAAAGGGATGTTTGAGCCAGGAAGACGTCGCATTTGGCCTCGTTAATGTAACTTCCTTTTTGTTACAAGTTTCGAATAACCAGTAAGCGATGTGAAAAGGCTGATTTCGTAACCTAGCATTTTCCTGAGTACAGAGTGACGAATCTGATATTTCACCTATGTCCTCTTCCTGAAAATAGTGAGAACATATTTTGCTATGGCTGAACCATTTGCAATACTTCCTTCTCAGAGAGTTCAACCAGAGCGCTATTCGAGTTGTATTGATAGGAAATCTACAATCAAATTAGAGAAAGAAAACAACTGCAGTGAAAGTAGTCAGGTCAACTGAAATTCACGTATGTAATAAGAAATATCGCTAGAACTGACATGGCGGAAGTAGGCTTCAAGTTTGTGACGTCATTACAACTCCCCTTGCTATACCCCCATGGGCGCAGTACACCGGTGCCTGGAAACATCTGTTGTTGCCAATGAGAGTGGGCAGTGCGTTCTTTGCGTAGGTTAATTTTTATACAGGTTACATTGGTGGTGGTAGGATTGTATTAGAAATGGTGTTTAGTTTGTGGTTATCTTCGCTTCCTCTTCAGGACTTCTGTATTTCTATGAAAGAGGCAGCGTTCCAATCGTAAGTGCCACGGCGGACCTACGATCTACTATAGCCTTTAGGTGATGATTCAAGCATTTTACAACAGTGAGTGAGTGAGTGAGTGAGTGTGTTTTCCACAACTCCTACTAAACCACTGGAAGATTTCTATCAAACTTGGTACACTAAAATCGCTGTCGAAATATGAATCTACTTTTCATTTTTAAGGAGACATGACGCCATAAAACAATGAAATGAATGGCAAACTGCCGTATCGTATACGACGTTTAGAAAATTATTTCTGTCCTAGGAACTCTATTCGCAATAGACAGTATCCACAGGTGCAGCTCATTGCACTTACGAGTTTATAGCTTAGTACCACGTACAGTTCATGAAATATGACGTTATAAACACTGATGTGTGCATGATGTTTAAATATATTACGCCTTTGCTGCTAACTCTGTTCACGACACATTGTGCAGCCGTTTCCATATATGTCGCTGACTGTACCTACACAAATGTATCATTGTACGACACTTAGTTTAAGAGACATCGCGTCATCAACACTGAGACGCGTGAGATAATACCGCATAATACATGAAGTTTTTATATATTTTGTTCAATACGACAAAGACACTCCTACAGCCGAGTCAACTTGAAATCCCTGGCAACCGATAGCACTTTTGAGAGTTTCAATTGTGAAGTGCAAAGGCTGTAGGCGAAAACAGTCACCATCTACAGAGTTAGACGTTGCCATTGAGACGTTTACAAAATCGCGTCGAGACATGTGAAACAGCTGCGCCCTGCGTACAGAAACTGTCCGAGGTATTATACTATAGACAATGTTCAGTTTTGTTTTCGTTTCTGATAGAAAATTGGCAAACAAATACACGGGCAATGCCGGGCTTATTAGCTGGTAATAAATAAAGGAAAAACAGAGCATCCACGGGATGAAATCTGCTCACTGGGAAACGAATTAAGTGGACTGAACTAGAAGGAAAATACGCTGGAAATACGAGCACTTTTTGCTCAAAGGAGCCAGCTGTAAAATTTCTCCTCGCACTGAAAAATTTCGCGCTCGCACCCTGAAGGGGAGTGTACCTAAATACCGTGACACGATGTCAGAAGGCGCCAAGTGTCCACGTGTGTTTGGCAGCTGTGCTCCTGTGGTGGCGGGCGAAGAGGGCTCGAAGGAAGGGAAGACTACGCAAGACGCCGGCCGAGGCGGCGGGGCGGTGCGCGGCCGCGACTGCGCAGGTCGATAGGCGCTTGTCTGGCCGGCGCTACTGTGTGACAGCCGGAAAATGGTCGCCGGGTCGCGCCCGCGCCCGCGCCCTCCGCCCCTGACACCCGCCTCCCTTACACCGTGTAGCCGTAGTAGCGGCAGCTGCAGCTCCGGCGCCGACGTCGCACAGCGCAGTCGACGCCAGTGGCTCTGACGAGGCACGCAGCTGGTCCTAGCCGAGCACAGTGGCGCAACGACTAAGGCAAAGGACTCACGTACGGAAAGAGTATCTACATCTACATTTATACTCCGCAAGCCACCCAACGGTGTGTGGCGGAGGGCACTTTACGTACCACTGCCATTACCTCCCTTTCCTGTTCCAGTCGCGTATGGTTCGCGGGAAGGACGACTGCCGGAAAACCTCCGTGTTCGCTCGAATCTCTCTAATTTGACAATCGTGACCTCCTCGGGAGGTATAAGCAGGGGGAAGCAATTTATGCGATACCTCATCCAGGAACGCACCCTCTCGAAAACTGAACAGCAAGCTACACCGCGATGCAGAGTCTGCCACTTGAGTTTGCTAAACATCTCCGTAACGCTATCATGCTTACCAAATAACCCTGTGACGAAACGCGCCGCTCTTCTTTGGATCTTCTGGTACGAATCCCACACTGATGAGCAATACTCAAGTATAGGTCGAACGAGTGTTTTGTAAGCCACCTCCTTTGTTGATGGACTACATTTTCTAAGGACTCTCCCAATGAATCTCAACCTGGTATCCGCCTTACCAACAATTAATTTTATATGATCATTCCACTTCAAATCGTTCCGCACGCATGCCCCCAGATATTTTACAGAAGTAAGTAAGTATCAAGCGATATTTTCATCATCCCTAATGACTTAATCGTTGACAGAATTTCTCACTATAATAGCGTTCTTTATATGCACCCCATGTGCCCGTGGCCGCCGTAAATTTCTTAATACTGCACATTAGAACGCATGCAGAAGTGTGGCGAAAAGCGATATATGAAGGCGTCCGCAATAAGTTTTTCACAACTATAATAAGTACAGGAATAACTATTACAATGTGAGTATGCTTCAGCCTTCTGAAATTAGGCTTTCGGAAGTTTCCCGAAATCAATTTAAGAGAACGACGGGGTGACTCCTTTCTAAATTCAGTCCTCATCCTAGCGCAAACCTTCCACCTATATCACAAACAACCTATGCCAAGAGCGATTTTACCCACTTTTTTTGTTAACGACAGATGTTTCCAGGCAACCAATGTACCACTCCCATCAAAGTATAATAAGTTATGGAGAGTTGTCATGACGTCACAGACTTGAAGCCGAAGTTCGCAATATTAGTAACGCCGATATTTTCTTCTGGTGGATGAGTTTTGATTAAAAAAAAGCCAGCTTGTACCATTTTCAGGTATACCAGTCGTTCTGTTTACAGTTTAAAGTCTAAAGGGGTCACAATTCAGACGTAAGTGGACTCGATCAACGATATTTTTTTCATCTCTAATGACTACATCGTCGACGGAACATTACACTATAACAGTATTCTTTATGTACACCCTATGTGCCCATAGCCGCCGAAATTTCTTAATATGGTACATTATAATGCGTGCAGCAGTCTGACGAAAAGCGATATATGGAGCTGTGAAAAATAAGTACAGAAATAACTAGTACAATATGAATTCCACTGGCAGATTGAAAATGTCTCCATAGCAGCAAAAAACACAATAAAATGCGGTAGCTTAACTAGTGAAGTAGAAACAAAACATGGTGTTATCACCGTCTCAAGAAAATTGATAATAACGTAAGACTTTGACAAAGACATAGCGTAGTATTAATTTATTTTTCCAATCACATCTGTGATAGTTGTGCCTTTACTTACTACGATTGTGAAAAATGTTTATTAGAGATAAAGTGAGACATTGCTTTTCCCAGCACTGCAGTGTGGAACATATTGTAGAGCAAGCTCAAAAACTTTTATTCTCATGTAATTTGATCATATCCAAGGGGTCTAATAAACTGACTGATAAATATTCAGCTAAAGTGCTTATTTCAAAATAATAGAGAGACTTACATAGTAAAATAAGTTCCTATATCAAATTAAACTGTAACCTTTTTCTCTCTTTTTCGATCACGTTGTGACAAATACTGGACTTCCCACTCACACTTCAGATGCGAAATATCCTCAAAATTCAACTACCAAAATCGGTTTATAAAGTTTCCATTTATATCTGATATAAATCAGTGAAAAGGGGCAGTACAGTTGCTACTCGATACCACGCAGATACAAATCCATGACTTTTACTTCAGTTTAGGCAACGTTTGGACGACCGGAACATCCGGAAACATCAACTTCACTAAGATCGAACGGCAGCTTTATGGGAGAATAAGAAGAGACAAGGAAAAAACTTACACTGCGACTTAATATTCGTGTCAAGTTTTCACCAATGTAATTCCGTACTCTAACGTTCAGTAGAATGAAAGATCCTCACGATGTAGTGGCATGTCAGCTCTGAGAAATGTTATGTACCATGTATTGCGTCTCTTTCATTATCAGTAGACCAAATCTAGCCTGCTTTGCGTAAGGAATTTTTAAATAGTTATTCAAAGGATGCGAAACACTGCTATGAATCTGTTACGCCAGAACGCAAGTCGTTTCTGCCGATAAACAAAGCTCAGTATAGAAACAGAACAAGAAGAGCGTTTTGGAATGTTTATTTACAATATCACCAATACAACAAACTAGAACTCTGAAAAATCACGATAACAATGACTGTTGTCAGAAACACAAATTATATAAGGTAAATGAAAATTTGGAAAACAAGAAATATCGGAGATAACGTATAAAAAGAAGAAAAAAGTCAAACTTTCTTAATGTTGAATTATAATTATTTCATTTTAAATTTATACACATTTTAAAGCTTCAAACGTGACTGTACTAAATACACTCGAGGTATGAATTAAAAAACGCCTTTAGTCACAATTATTCGTGTTTTATTCAGTACACGATGCATTTCGGACCCTGTACGTTCATCTTCAGGTGTAATTCGTCTTAATACATGCTTTATTTGTTGGTTTGAATGAGATGAAATGCATATTCCTGTCATGAAAAGACTGGATGTCAGGTTACGAATTTCGTGAGTCAGACGCGGAAAATATGTGTGAAACAGTGGAAAAGATGGATAGTGTGAAATTACCAAATAATCCAAGAAAAGCGTTTTCAACGTTTTAGTAACAGAATAAGTTTTTTCCTCCATCGTTTTCAAGTAGATCACTTAATCGAAGAGGCACATTCGCAAACACTATTTGCGAATGTGCCTCTTGGATTAAGTGAAAACTTCAAATATTTACAGAATTTAAAGTACTTTGTATTAAAACCTCTTAACGTACCTTGAGGACAAATGTTACCGATTCCTTGCAATCAGGCCCCAAAGTGGTTTTGCACCAACCTTTATCTCACTTTTTTCGTTTCATACCATTAGCACATAACACGCATAATTATTGGTTGAAACATTGTAACTGGGAAACTATGCAAAAGAGAGAGACGAGATATTATTTGACGTGAACGACGTGGCAAATGTATCTTGTCGTTCTTGTTGTAACACCCGAAGAGTAAACTGAAGCGGCCTATCTTTGTTTGACAAGTTCTGGTTACTTATGCAAGGCAAAGCCCGCTTTCGAAACATTGCGATTAGGTGACAGTTCGACCTCAACCAGGGACCAGTTTCGGCAGATACCCCAGACAACAAGTCGGCAGAAACTGGGAAATCAGAGTAGGGTAGTAGTTTTGCGTATTCTCTACAATATTTTCTTGTCCAACTGTAGCCGGGTGATCCATACCTCAAAATGTACAAACCTAACACTGAAAGCCACCGTAAAATTACGTTGATAATATAAATTACAAATTTATAAATCTTCGTTTTCCATTAGGTCAGATAGAATCGTAACCTGCTGCTACAAACGGAAGAAAAGGGGCACAATTTCTAGAGCAGTTTTCAGTGCTTTCGTCAGTGTACAGAGGCAACGTTTCTCCTTTACTGTAATACGCTAGTCTTCTTCCCGAGAGCAAAAAATAGAATTCTCTTGACATTTAACTGTACCCTCACTTTTGCTGGAATGTTACAGACATTGAAACCAAAATGCCACAGAAGAATTCCGAAATAGTTTCAGTTAATGGCAGATATTTTTTAGATCTTCGAGGTGAAGCGACTCTTTCATTTGTGTCGTCATGTGGCGGACAACTCTATTCTACAAAATGGGCAAAACGAGCTACTTATTACTGAAACAATATAGGTAAGATTAAGATACTCCTGTGTACATCAAGACTTATTATGAACTATAAATGAATGTTGTTATTTAATAAATGAAAATGGATAGATGAATAGAAATACACCTGTAAGATGTGTCACAAGTGTTAATAATGTCTGATTAAGTACTGTGGATAACAAGGAAACAGTACGTGCGACTGCCATTTCCAATAATACCGGTATCCAATTATATAGTTGAATCACATAAGCCTCTATACGATCAAATGTAAAGCTGCAGTTCGTATATAATTTAAATTACAATGATCACTGTGTAATGTTTCTGATAGTACTAGAGATATAAATTGTCTGCATGTAAATGAAATCCTGCTATAAAGAGTAATATGACTTTTTTGTTATTATTGTTTGTGATAGTGAACCCGAAATGCTGAAATGTGCTTATTTTGCTTCAGTTTCGCTGTTAATAAAAAAAATAGAACCACCGATACGGGCATTTTTGCTTCCGAGACAACTGATTTAATAGTAGCACTGACAGGAGTGGGCAAAGGAAAAGGTAGTTGCTTCAGACACGCATCCAATTCGCTACCCTTTTTCCTTGCTCTTTACGTTGACAGCGAACTGCGATTTCCTCACTACAGCTTCGACAAAGAAGACGTTAGACCGGACGAAAAACGTTCCCCTGACTTCTCTCCAGCTGATGTGAAACTAATGGGAGTAATTATGTCTCTTTTAATAACATTTTTTTTCCTTCTGGAAATTAAGAAATTTTATTTATACTCATGAAAATGTATAAAATGGCAGAAGTGTAAGGAAATTAAATAACAAATTTCTCTCGTCGACAATGGTAAATTCGATATTAGATATGATCCCTTTGTTTTATTGAACAAGACGAAGATATCGAACGGTTTCAGTATTTCATAATTTTTAGAGAATAAACGATTATACAGATCGTTACAATAAAATTAAAAAAAACTGCTGAGAGTTCAGACCATACTCCTGCAGCGGATGCGTTCCTGTTTCTATGAAGCAGTCCTCGAACTGAGCTCTGGTTTCTTACTTGTGACAACTTGTACTGGAAGCGGACCAGAAGAGCGACTGCCACTGCTTATTCAAAAGCGACGCTCCTGGACGGATTTTTGGTAAACAGCCGCGCCAAAGGATTGTTCTTGAAGCAAGCTTCACAAAGGAAAGTACCAAATATGTAAGTTTCCTAAATAAAATCTAGTAGCGACACAATTTTCACTTTTACATTAGTGGAATATTTGTTGTGAATAGTGCGCTGAACCACATGACGAAATCAGTCAGTTCCATATCCGGTAATGGAAAAAAGAACTGTATTTTTTACAGCGTACACGAATCAAAACTATCTTCTTCCGTAACGAGGAAACATAAACAGAAAAATTACATGTAGCTTAGTATTGTTAGTAAAGCATACTTCTGGCTACTTAAACCCCGCTTGCATCTTCTTAAAGGTGTCATTTTTTATCGTTCATAATGAGGTATTGCATTCTAGGATTCAGAAAAGAAATTAACTGTCATGCAGCTTACGTATACTCAACATAACTCGATTTAGTTTGGAAGTTATTTGCTCTCACTTCTATATGTCTTATAAAATTCAGTGTCTCCTAAGTCAAAATAATTATCATTTCATTAAGGACCACGCCTGTTTCTAGAACAACATTATTGAACGCAAAGTTTGGCGTTTTTGCGTCTAAAATAATACTAACAACCAATATTTCCAAACGTATGCTAACGAGGCTGCAGTATAGTTCCAAGATGATGTAAATGAAAATTATTGTCTTTAGATTGTCTTTTGTTTTGGAGTTATACTGGCTCGCTGATCCTCAGAATCTAGACTGTCTCAATACTGTAGCACTCCAAGTCTGTACAAAATATTAACTAACACCCACAACATATGAGAAACATGTTAATTCTTTACTTTCGTCAGATATTTTGTGCAATGTCCCAAGTCTTTATCGAAAAGATATAAGAAAATTTAAGATATAGATTTATATCTAAAGTATGTTATTTTGTTATTTAGATTTGTACTGTTGTGAAAGTTATTTACTTAGAGTTATTGAAAAAGAGGAGAGGGAAATAGAACGTTATAAAAATCGGGAAAATATTATCAGATACTAATACTGTTAACCAGTATTTAAGAATTTCCAAGTTCTTTAATCGTAAGGTACTTACACAATACCGAAGTTTTAATTGATAAGTAAGGAATAGACTACAAAACGAAAGTTGGTGTGATCAGATAAGTGCTTTACTAGACACCACGAACGTGAAGGTGGCACGATTTCTTGTATCCTCCATCCTGTGTTCATCCACCAGGCTGGCTCTACAGAGATACAATTTCATACGTCCTCAAGTCGAGTTGTGACTCCGGCAGAAGTTACTTGCAGACTGATACAAAAGTGACAATAAAAGGGATACATCTAAGATGGAACACCAAACTAGATGATTTTAACTTTTGTCTTTGTCCACCGTTCGTGATGAACATTGCACTACCCTCTTGCACCCACTTAACAACCAGCATACTCCAATGAGTGAGCATTCAGAGCAGAAAACTTGACGTATGTATTTTCTTCCGCGTCGTATAACTCCGAAATTAAGTCATCAGCAGCAGCTGCAACCATTTGAAATCAATTCTTCCAATTTTCAAGGGAATGAAGTTTTAAGCTATAAGAATACATTTTGGTCTTGTATATTTCTAAACTTGAACATGGAAAAAAATGTATTATGTACCATTATTGTGAAAAATAGCCTTTGATTTCAGTGCCGTGTTTCTAGTGTCTGAGAGGATGCTGTTAACCTTAGGTTTTCAGGAAAGAGAAAATGCACTGACACTAGCTAATCCGTTTCCATTTCGGTAATTACGTCACTTCGTCCTTAATCGTCTTTAAACTGAGCTCGTCTACTTTAGGGTGTGCTGCCTAGAAATCCCACGGAAGCAGCGCTGTTATGAGACGAGAGAAGCACTGCACCAAGTCTCAGTTTTATCAACTAAAGAGTCTGTCTTGTCGTATACAGTTTGATGGCCAACGTAATGAGTTTGGTCTCTTAGGTCTACAAAAGGCACCCCGCAGGATAAACCCCTACTCCATATACAAAGTTTTTTAGATTGTTCGGGATATTTTATGAGTATTTTGGTATACAGGACTCGTCGTTTCATGTAGCTCCTCACAGAATAACGAAGTTATTATGATTCATTCTGTCTGTTATCACAATTACCTCTGGTTTTGCAAAATTAACTTCACAGTGGTAGACAGGCCTACAATAGGGAATCACCAAACCATACAACGCGATGTGCAGAATAATGAAGCAACCATCGGACATATGCGGAAGTACTGTGATGCTATTTTAGTCGCTGTGGGAACAGATTACCATGGCGTTGCAGAGCCACTTTTCCACTGCTTTCAGTGAGCAAAATCTACGAGGAGCATATCGGCCAACTCTTCATCAGCAGATCTGTCCATGCAGCTGTGCATCTCTCTTAACGTACAACTAACTGCCGGAAAGAAACAAATCCGAGAAAGAAATGAGCAGCTCAATGCAAGCTTCAGTGAAGAGATTAAATTGGGGATCACTGATGTTAACAGGAAACTCCGGGGGTAAATGCGAGAAATTTGCTTCCGAACAAGGCACTCAGGACACACCATCGACATCTGTATAGTTGTGCAGATATTTTCAGCGCAATACAGATACAACATATGAATAATATTCTCATGTAAAATCACCACAAGCTGCTAAAAAGTTTTTATATTCTCAACCACTTTAGACATTAACAGAGCTAAGTAAATGATTCATATGTCTTAAAACTGAAGACATGTGGCACATACTATAATAAGTTTTGAAATCTGACAGACGATGACATTATTGTTAAAACTAGATCACTTATTTTTTTAAAATTTTCAATGAGGAGAGAAGCTGAATGAACGAATTAGAAATTGTACCACGGTCTGTACCAGAACATGGCTCTCCTGCATACTTGCCAGATGTGTTAACGGTGACACCATCCTGACATTGTAGTTAACACCACTGTACGGACTACCCAACACCAGTGACCTCCCTAACAAACTTCAATCCACACCTCAAAAATGGCTCTGAGCACTATGGGACTTAACTACTGAAGTCATCAGTCCCCTACAACTTAGAACTACTTAAACATAACTAACCTAAGGACATGACACACATCCATGCCCAAGGCAGGATTCGAATTTGCGACCGTAGCAGTCGCGCGCTTCCGGACTGAAGCGCCGAGAACAGCTCGGACACCGCGGCCGGCCAATCCAGACCTCAGTCCACCTTGATTCTCCCTTCTTAAATAGTCAGTTTTAGTTAGTTAGTCGTGGAGCTCGAGCTTTGTCAGATAAATGCATGTAAGAAACCAAATAAAATGCAATTACTCTGTAGCGATCCACCGTACACCACTGGTTCCTTACATCGGCCGGCCGGAGTGACCGTGAGGTTCTAGGCGCTACAGTCTGGAACCGAGCGACCGCTACGGTGACAGGTTCGAATCCTGCCTTGGGCATGGATGTGTGTGATGTCCTTAGGTTAGTTAAGTTTAAGTAGTTCTAAGTTCTAGGGGCCTGATGACGTCAGAAGTTAAGTCGCACAGTGCTCAGAGCAATTTGAGCCTTACATCGAAGCACTCAGAAAATATCCCTCAACACCCTCTGATATTTTGTCATTGGAGTACGGGTTGTTCACGTACAAACAGAAAGTTTCCTCTGCAGGACAAACAGTATGGCAAGAATTGTGCATCGCCTTCCGAAAATGACCTCATGTCTGAAACTATTTCATATATATAAATATTTTATTCTAGTGAATTGTTATCGTACGTATCTCGTCGACACGGCTTCAAAGAGCCCTATGGCTGTGCAGGCATCGCAGTTAAAATAATGTAGGGAGCCACTGCTCTGTCGGCAGCTGCGGCCTGTACAGCGGACAGAGGGGCGGAACAGTTGGCGCGGAGCGTCAATTGGCGCAGTGAACGCGGAATGGGAAGGGAAGGGTAGAGAAGCGGACGGGAAGGGTCTGCTGGCTGCGGCGCCCGGCCGCGCTGGCCGCTTGTACGACACAGCGACACGGCCGGCCCGCTCTGCTACATCCACTATGTACCCGTACTGTGCCCACGCCGGGCCGCGCCGACACCGTGCCGGCGTAATAATTACAACGCCCTGTTTATCGGCGAGTGGAAACACGGGAAATCTGACCGTGCGGCACCTGGCTGCGGACACCTGGGTCCCGGCTTCGATTCCAAGGGCGCGCTGGCCAAGGCTACGGCAGGCCCCTCCAAACGCACAGTGATTTCATTCTTTTTACTCCCATCTGTGTATTTACGCCCCTACACGGTGGACAGTGCAAGGCACTTCGTACATTATTTGTAACCACTAGTCAAGTACCATTCATGTAACGTGGAGGAAAAGAGGTGCATTACATCTAAAGAGTTGTAATAGCTCTTATTTTCTCCTTACGACTTTTTCATAAAATACTTTTTAAGAATTTCAAAACATTTAGTCGTATTGTGTTTATATAGCAGCGCATCCATTTCTCTGATTTTCTTACCCCTTGCAACAACCTTTTATTTAAGCTTGTAATAGGAAACTGCTTAGTCGATTTCACATCTCCGTAGCACTCTGGCCCTCAGCTCTCGCCTTCAGTGAATGGCCAATAAAGCCACATCGTATGCTTTGCATTTCTCCGATGTCTTTCCACAAGATGTATCAAAAACAACTGTGGATTCTCCCACGACACCCAGGAATGTTTAGTACGAGAAACTTGTACCATAGATGCCCTTCATTTAGCCTCAGTTTACCGAAGAAACTGTAATCTTCAGTTGTAACTCTTGAGTCCAAATATTATGTAAATCTTCTGAACGCAGATTTCAATGAATAGTCCTAGACTGGAGTAACCATTACATCACGCTTCTTTGGAACACTACCTTCCGTCACGATGAACTCTATCCACACAAGAGCGCTAGGTTCAGTCTGTTAACATTATTCTAACCTTGTACATAGTCTCTTCATTAATCAAAAATGGTTCAAATGGCTCTGAGCACTATGGGAATTAACTTCTAAGGTCATCATTCGCCTAGAACTTAGAACTACTTAAACTTAACTAACCTAAGGACATCCACACACATCCACGCCCGAGGCAGGATTCGAACCTGCGACCGCTGCGGTCGCGTGGTTCCAGACTGTAGTGCCTGGAACCGCTCGGCCACCCCGGCGTAGACAAACGAGTATCGTTAAAACTAAAAAGCTGTTACCGACTTCCATGGCCGTTCAAATCGTCCAGAAGCATTACCTTCGTCATTACGCTATAATAAGCTCTTAAGAAAGTAATCATGAATGTAAATAGTGAATGTCCAGGCATTAAACTTTAAGATAGCCTCTTAGTTTTCGAGGTATTCCTTTGTCCACGCTGAATTATAGTTGTTAATAGCAAAACAGCAAATATGTTAGGCAGTCTTTTCTGAGAGCATTTGTTTGGAGTATGGCTCTCTAGGGATGTAAAGGCTGTACGAGAAACGATACAGACAAGAAGAGAGTACAAGTTTTTTTTATAATATGATGCTGCAGAAGAATACTGAAGGTTATCTGAGTAGAGTGAATAACTGATGAGGAGATACGGAATCGAAGTGAGGAAACAGGAAATTTATGATACAATTTGACCAAAACAAGTGTTCGGATGATAAGACACATACTTAGGCGTCAAGGAACCGTCAGTTTTATGACAGAGATAAGTGTAGAGGGTAAAAATTTCAGAGGGAAACCAAGGCTTCACTACTTTACCGAGCTTCAAATGGATGTTAGGTGCAGCAGTACATGCAGAGATGAAGAGGCTTGCGCTGAACGGTTGAGAATGGAGAACTCTATCAAACCAGGCTTTGCACTGAAAGTCACAAAAACAACAACAATAAGTTCTTTATCTGTGTCGTGCCGATCACCGTATCATACTGTTTCTGTATCTTATTGTCAGTTTGCTTGTTTCAACCATGTCTCATGATAGATTTATTTTCTTCATGAGACTGCATAGCTACAACTATCACTTGGTCACATGAGACTTGGTGAACGACGATTGTTAGGTTTCGTGTGGGTGTTCGAGCGTTACTTGCCCTTGCTTCAGGTATACGTCTAGCTAAGGCGCAAGCACACTCTTCCTATACGTCGACGGTACATCACTCTAAGCGGCAAATTGAAACGAGCTTACGCTTCCACGGTCTCCCGAATCTTACGCTAGATGGGCCTCTTGCCTCGTAACGCAGTCAGGGGATGACGTAAACGGTGTGCAGCAAAAGGCTAGTTTCCCAATCACAAAGCGAAACATCGGTGAAGGATTCCATGCGTCGCGGCAAGTTATCACTTCAGCTAGCGTAGGCAGAATTTTCGCTTACACTTTACTTCAATCGGCCCCAACACAACTGCGATAGACTAAATCAGCGAGTGAATAGCAGAAAGCATGTTAAAATTCCCCATCGTCATTCCGGAGCCGATTCATCGACATATTTCTCAGATCCACTCGGTTTCGCCTCTAGTTATAAACGGTCTTAGCTTCGAGCTCAGTGTCCTATCGGTGTAGGCGAGGAATTGATGTTGCAAAATTTTAAAGTTTTCATGAAACACTAGACTTACTGGGTAGGAGAGGGTTTTTTTTGTTTTTCTTTTGTTGTATCTGAACTATATGCCACGCCGACCTTCATCACTCATCCATGTGCTGCAGAGATCATGTTCTTTCTCTTATTGCCTCAACGCTAGTAACATGTTTAATTAAAGAGATAAGGAAATTTGTAATGAAAAATCTGAATTCGAACATCTATGCAAAGCAGAAAAATCGCATTAAATTTTAAGTATTTACCACTAACTTAACAACAACTTGTAAAACACACGCAACCGATAATAATAAATGAAGATGTTTAGGGTGAGAGACTGTTGTCCACGATATTAATTTTTTCGTGTTACCACACACATTCATAATAACAAATTAATTATTTAGGAAACCATTTTCCAAACTCAGAAAAGTGTTTTCGTGTGAAATACGAATATAAATCACCATGTTGTAAGAACGACTGCAGCTAGTTCGTTCTTTTCGCGTACCGTCACTCATACAGAGACAGGGCTCTGCGGCCTTTGTAAGGAGAAAGTACCATTCTCATCGCGTGATACAGTTCAAACTACTTTTATTAAGAAGAAGAATAGGTTGAAAAAAGAACTGTGTCCTAGTTCTGATGACGTTTAAAACTGTTAACATAAAAAAATTTCAAAATGTACCATCGTACATCTCAATCTTTTTTTTTTCCATTTGAAATAACATTTTAATTTACCAACGTGGTTGACGTCTTGCTGATCACATCGCAGTTCGAAGATTTTCTCCAGACCTCAGGTTATAAATTGGACTTAGTTTTTTATCGATCGCTTCCACCTCTTACACATTCTACAGGCCACAATATTTTATATAAATTTGGGCGAAAGGGGATTTCTGAAACTACTTTACGCATTTGAGAAAGAAACATTTTCAGAAATACTTGCAATTGGGACCTCTGGTCATTGAAGTAATAAATATGAAAACGATAAATATTTGTGAAAATAATTTCCTCTGAAATGCCCACAATTTCATCAAAACGTCTTCTTTGACATAATATACGGAAGTACATGTGATCACTAAATTTTTACAGACGAGAGGGTCACATTAGAGAAATGAACTAAATTTTTATCTGAGGTTGGAGGCAAATACCACAAAACCGTTCTGATCTACTAAACGACAACAGCATCAGCACGAAACGCTGTAGTATTTGCTTCTGAGCATGAAATGAAATGAGAGGCGAGTTGCAGACTTCCTTTACACTATTTCCAATGTAACTTGCTATAACTATGTCATTATATTTGCAGTAGTTCTCACAAAAATATTGGTTAGCATTTTTAGAAGAGCTGGGAATTACTAAACGCTATCATTTTTATTATGTTATTCATATTATGAATTAAAGTAACTATCACGTGAGATAATTAAATTATTTCTTATCGTCTTGCTTTATAATATGATTATAACTCTGGTGATGGGTGCATTTTACTGTACATTCATAAGCAACGGGACTTTAGCTACATACAAATTTAGTCTTGTCTAATATCATACGGAAATATATAGCTGCGAGCGGCAATATAATCTGCGTTCATTCACGCATTCCTGTGCAAATCATTAAAAAACTGAATTATTGGTTTCCATAGAAAGGATGTCAAATAAATCACATTTCTATTGGAAAGCATAATAGAATTTTTTAATTGTTCTTGGTGGATAGTTAATAATTAAAATCGTGAGTCAGCCTGATCACGCACGTGTGTACTAATCGCTGCTCCCTGATCCTAAAAAGGACCATCGCCCTACAAATGCAGTCAGAAAGTATCAGCCATGAAAGAAAATATAGAGAAATGAAATTCTACTGTTATTATGAAAGAAAAAATTTCTGAAAAGGTGAAGTACATTTTCGCCGTTTTTTATGGGCGGTGACGAATCCTCGAAGGATTTTATTCTTCCATCCAGGAAGATGTTTAGAAAGTGCCTTCTAGGTAAATTTATTTTACCGCTAAATGCGGAGTACAGTATCGTTTCTTAGCAGCGGCTGACGGGGTCTTCTAAAACGCATAGAATAGATATTAGCACGGTATATGTCAGAGCTTTGTTTTTCTCACATTTGAATATTAAAAATCTGTTTTCATCGTCTATCACGAAACTACCATTAAAGGAGTTCAGGAAGGCAGGCTGTATGATATAATTTGATCATGTATAATTTAAAGACATGATGATTAAGTTATTTACTGTATAAACGTAACTATAATTGGCCGCGACGCTCAATGAATGACTTTCTCTTAGCAGAAGACATGTCTATAAGGATGGCTGTGTCTTTATTTTAGTGTCCGTCAAGATCAACAAGTTATCACTTATAAGGGGATATAAAAGAAAAGATTTAAAATTGCAAAGCTTAAAAAGAATACTTATTAAGAGTGAAGAATAATTATTAAGAGTAAACATTACGTACAAGCTTTCTTTTCAACACTGACGCATTTTTGTTCTTTTTCGGTTGCCGAGCCTTTGAGATGAAACACAAGAAAACTAGAGCGATAGAGCTTACATCGACAGGATGGAGAGGAACAATGAAACGTCAGCACAAGCGTCAGGAGAACCGGTGCTGTGGGGAAACCAAGGTTCCTACCTACTTCTCACAATCAACCTTCACATCTATTATCCACTAACCATTGTACAGTGAATGGCGAAGAGTTTATAATGTACGAGCACAAATTTTGCCATACCTGTTTCATTCGACTTTGGGGAAAACAGATATTGTCGGTACCCGTCTGCAAACGCCCAAAATTCTCTAGATTTTTGCTCGTTAAGGCTTTGCGAAACGCATGTTAGCAGAAGTAGTGTTTTGACTCATATTGAAACAAGACTCCCGGAATTTTTAAAGTGAGTTGTTTCTACGGTGCACTTTGCCTTTCTGATGGTGTTTCCCTGGAAAGCTTCCAGTGACACTGACACACTACGTAAAATAAAAAAATAAAAAATAAGCTTGACAAAGCATAAATCTCCTGAGGTCTTGTGTATCTCCTATGTGAATCCCACATGATATGTGTTGCGAATAGACTTTTTTTTTTGTAACGGTCGCCCTTCATAATAGCATTACTCTTGTTTAACGCACTTAAAAAACCCTCAGTGAGGGATATACCGTCTCACGCACCTACATGTACACACGCGCAAGGGGACCACTCAGCTTCGAGCTGAAACATAAAATCGTGAAGACTCGTCCAAATACGCGGACAGTATTCAAAACATTGTGTGTGTGTGTGTGTGTGTGTGTGTGTGTGTGTGTGTGTTTGTGTGTGTGTGAAAATGTTTGGAATAGTGTGCGATTGTGTGGACTAGTTGTCACGATTTTATCTTTCCATGCGAATGTGCCCTGTGCCTTGGGCTGTTTGCTATAGTTGCGGAGGGCGACTCGGATTGATTGTGAGTAGTGAGAGCAGAGGTATAAGAGATTTCGCCTCGCGCCGGAGCTGACATCGCGATTCTGCAGATGCGCCGTCCTGGGGTGTCGAAACGTTGGCACACGTGGGCGCGGCCTTCAGCGCGCACGCCCGCGGACTTCGCTATTAGCAGAGGCGCGTCGACGCGGCTCCCAAATGCCACGGCCCTTCCCAGTGACTCAGGGGGCACTTCAGCTGGACGGTTTGTCGTCACCGCTGCCGGTCACAGCATAGCTGTCCCGATCGGAGATCGCGCTTGCCCAAACTCGCGGTCATCAAAAACATCGTATTATCACCGCTTCACTTGCTATACTCATGCCAAGTTGTATTTCTGGTCAGAGCAGAATCATATTGCCAAAATATTCCTGTAGAGTCGCAATCTAAATTATCGTCGTATTGAAGGAAAGATAAAGGGTCTAGAGTCTTATTCTGTCCTGCACAGTTATTATGATCTGCCAAAATTTCAGTTGCCACTTGACCAATACCTTCATTACGAAACTTACATACATGCTCAAGATTTTCACATTGTGACCTTCGTTCTTGCTTAACGATTAAATACAAAAATGAAAAGAGCTTCTTATCTGGAAGAGTGCAACCTGTTCGATCGACGCAAAAGCTGCTGTAGAACTGTCAACCTATTCAATAGCTTGTAAATTAGCTTATGCGCACTGTACAAGAAAGGAATGAAATCGGTACGTTTTAATATTGAATCATTACATATCAACTTCTTGATATTTTCCATGGTAGACGTAATTATTATGTCACTAGCCATTTTAACATAATCTTAATTTATATATGGTAAGAATATAATACTGAAAACTCAATGCCTTTATAAATAAAATATGGTTAGCTATTTTTTATTTTGCTGTGTATAATTTGTAAGTTTGAAATTAAACAATTAATTTAAAAATGTGTGTAGTAAGGCTTGGGTGTTAAGAACATATTTTCTCGTGGGTACCAGTTGATCATAGAAGCGGCAATAATTAGATCCGTCCCCAAACGAGAATTCTGTGTACAGTATTCTTAATCTGCCCCCGAAGCAGCAATCATTCATCTAAGATGGACGACGCCGCATTAAAGAACTTACACAAGCACCGTTACCAAACAATTGGCTTCAGTACTTCGAGTTATCAAATACCTCACAGGCTTGGTAGTATGAGGTCATCATCTGCCTCTGTAACTGTTTTGTCGGTCTATATCGCCATACCCACTTCACCAAGAAACAGTCTGCCACAAGAATAAAATTGCTTTGTTACTTCAGTCTTAAGTCACTTTATTTCAAGTATCTACATTATTTGCCGAATGAAAATAAACGCTCACTGAAGGTGATGCAATTGTACCGAAACAACTTTTGCCACTTTGGAACGTTGTTTATTGCAAGAAGGCACCTCTTCCTGAACTGTTTACTTCCCAGCTCAGTCCAGCCCTTTAACTTGTTTCCCTGACGGTCCTTCATGCCTTACGAAAAATCGTTAAGTTTGCTTCATTCCTTTCCGTTGCAGTTTTTTACTACGTAAGTGGACGCAGACACACAAGTAGAGAGGGTGGAGTTGGGAGCGGGAAAAGGAGAAGAATAAAGAAGAATTACCTAGGCACGATAAATGTTACTTCAGTAAGGTATGACTTACGCCGTGTATATACCTTTTCAAGAGAACTCAAAACAAATTTGATGTGTTATTCCTTACATATGTGCAACATCTTTCTGGATTAACAACACAAATCATTCGGCGCAAGATTCAGCTAGTAAGCGTGACAACTCAGGTGTAACAATTTTCAAATAAATTAAGTGACGAGAGTAGGTTGCAATAGTTATTCGGAAATGAAGAGGCTAGCACAAAATAGAATAGCAAGATGAGCTGCATGACACCTATCTTCGGACTAAAGATCACAACAAGTGACAGAGAAAAGGTGTAGCCAAGAGACAGTTAATTTTTTTTTGTGCCAGGCTGTGCAACAGGGCATCATTGGACACAAAAATTAGGCGACCGTAAGTTCCGTGAGCAGTTTGTACTGCAAGTGAAGCGCCAGCCCCCACTGAAAAGTAATATTTCACTTTAGGTAAAATGCAAGAAGTCGAAAAGTATTCAAGTAATTCGCCATTTGTGTGCGACAGGTGAACATTTAAAGTAGTTTAGACATGCTGTCACGGAACGTTACCGGAGTAATAACAATTATACCAGACGACAACGATTTTAGGACACGAAAGTCGTCAATCGGTAGCTGAGAATACGGCGTGGAGTCGGGGAAAGTGGGATGTTGGGACAGTACCACGTGGTACCACAGCCCGAACCTCAGCTAAGTGCCCCGCGTAAATTCGGGCCGAAGGGTGCATGCAGTCTGGGTTCCCCCGGCCAGCGGATAGGCGAGTTATGGTCTAGATGGGGCGATGCGGCGCTGATACGGAGCGCTTCCATAAACAAGCGACCCGCGCGCCCTTGCCAGAAAGAAGTGCGCGCCACTGATACAGTCGACCTCATGAACCCGTAAACAGCTGCGCAGAGTACGGCACACAGCGAAGAGCAGTAATGAAGCGGAAAAAATGCCTCATTTGTAAAATTACTCACGATTGACGCTAAACACACTTTTAGAGTGAACACTGATCGTATTTAGAACACACACGAATTTTAAATTATTGTACTTTAGACTGAAGCCTTAGACAGAAACTCACATAGGCAAAACTTTGAGAAATGCTGAGTGCAATCGAGCGACGAATTCGGGAGCACAATGTGCAGAAAATATATAACCACTTTTGGTCATTTCTTTTTTATTTGTTTCTGTGTCTTTTTCCGCCGTACATTGCATCACAAACGTTGATACAACTTCTATAACACCATTTCCTTTACTGTGTACAACAGCACGGGTATTTTAATAGGATTTGAATATTACTGTTGTATTTATTTTTATCGTTTACAGTACTGTAGTTATTAGGAGGATAGAAGGAGATTAAAGTTAATGCAGCGTCGATTTAGAGACCATTTAACACAATATTGTAAGTAATGTCTTTAATATTTCTTGAACAGAACTTCGGCTACTACATTTCTGTAATATTAACCTATTTGAAAATGGAATTTCAGAAAGGAAGTCTCCTTAAAAAGAAAGATAATGTGACAGCCACAATGAAACAGGCGAAATGAATTTGAAAACTGTGCTTGATTGCTTAAGTGACACCTGATATTTTGTATAAATATGATCTTCTTTGTATTTTTATAGTAACACTGACGGAGCTTCAAGCAGAAACTGTGATCTCATATGTATGCAAAGAACAGCTTCAATTAACAACGCAGCCGCTGTCTAAATGAACTGTACAATGTATGGAAGTTGCCAGTGCCAACTTTTAACATGAAGTGCAAAGCCGAACAGAGAGGCAAACACAACAAGTCATTGTCTGTGTATTTACAATAGCTTGTATTATTAACGATTTAGGAAAGTTTTATCCCAGAGACTCTCAACGATAAAGCAGCAGTGAAACGATTGTTTCGCACAATAGTCCACACGATCAGCCACTAATATACGTTTGCTTTGTTGTAAGACACCATTTGTAGTAGCATATTAGAGAATGATTCAGTTTTTCCTTCTTTTTTTTCGCTTGGTAACGTGTCTTATTTCTGTTGGATATCTTGTTCATGAGAGAAGTGATGGTATTCCAGAATTTTATGCCAAATTATACAGCGTAGGAAGAAGCATGGTACCGTTGGAAAAATATTACAATTGTTTCCGTGAGGAGTTCTTCACTGGACGCATTAATTTCGACTTCGAACTGAAGTCAAGGTAATCTAATGCATTAATTAATAATGCCTCAAGTGGGTGAACATAGAGAAAGAGATTTCTGGAGTTTATGTTAATATATTATTTCCGTGTAATATTTTTTGTTGGATGGAACGAAACTAAATTAAAACATTACTTTAGAAAAGAAAAGAGACAGATTTAACCCGAATTTAATTAAGTACATTCACTATCATGCATACCGATTACTGCGAACACTAGTGTAAATACTGGCCTGTTCCACATGAAATAATAATAATAAAGATGATGGTACGAGAATACCATGCATTCTTTATGTGGCTGATGACTCATTTTGATAGTTAACTCACAACCATTACCCCAGATACATTTTGATACGCATTGCATTTGCAGAAAAACGGGGGTAAAAAAGGCAAAAAAATTAAGTTTTTATCTTTTACGAACTACTAAGTGGTTATTGAATTATGTTGTGGGGCATAAAATAACATTAATGTTCCATAATCATGTTTATGAAAAGGTTGAATATATCTATAAAGAGTTTTGCAAAGGAATAAGCAAATTACTTGGCTTAATTTTTACTTCGTTATGGGTTTTAACTTAAATTATACTATCGATCACCGTACAACTATTTGGTACATTTTTAGCCGAAAAAGAAATCTTGTTTTTTTCGTTGTTAAGTACAGCATGCAAGATCTTAAATGTTTTAGACAAAGAGTATGTCAAAATACGTGAAAAATCAGCGCTCTCAGCAACTGAAGCTATCCTAGCATTATGCGTTCAGTATTAATTCTGCAATTTGCTCTTTGTTTGCAAATCTGATGTACTGTCCACAACAATGTCATTCATTACAAGCGGATCTGTTTTCTACCTTCGATAGAAATGCACTAATTTCGGGAATCAGAAACAATAAAACAATTTACAAGGATTACTCTGTAAAGCAATAGTGTCACTAGTATTAGTGTTAGCTTTTCACTTTTATTTGATACGCACAAAGTTATTTTCTCTCTCTGAGAAATGTCAAACAAAACTGCCCACAGACTGAAATTTCTCCACTTTTGCTGTTAGTTTTGAACATCCGTAACATTGAATCTAAATCTTTCTGGTTATCACGTCATCAATCTTAGTTTGGCTCCACACGAATGGTAGAAACCGTTTCAGTATAGCCTATTGCCTACATTCGAGAAGTGTCATAGTAACGTGGATCAGAGATCTAGTATAGTCAGGTACATGCAACATTTTTGTTTTGTTTTGTTTGACGTAAAAACTAAATTAATGTCACGGAGGGGGCATATTTCTGTTAAACTTAATAAATCATGTAAGAACAGTAATGATCGCAAATCACGCGAAAGCCGTAGAGAGGCCTACAGTAGAATGTTGGGTTAGTGTTTGAAAGTGTTTGTTATTAGCAGCTGCTGTAAACGACAATAATCAGTTCTCTAACTTACATGTAAAGGCCCGTTTTGTTCAATTTCACTGATTAGTTTAGGTCATAAATTCAGAAACGGAACAATTTCTTTCCTTCCGTGGGTGAGGCAGCAGATGGAATTAGTGATATACTGCAAAGAGAAGACTCACTAATGTCATATCTGAAGAGACAATCTTTCTAAAAAAAAAAAAAAAATAGGCTAATGGCACTACTGCGAATTACCACGTGCCGCTGTCAGTTAATGCCTGTTTTCGAAAACATGTTATAAAGCTTGCAATCCCTGTACCTAATGGATATGTTTTGTTGTTGAATTCACTGTTCCTTGTTTTGAAAGTACAGATTCCTTTGTTCGGAAAATTTACACAGAAGCGCTTTTGGATAGTAGTACTGGAAACTGGCACAAACTGAGATCTTCCTAGAAATGAGTAGATTCTTAAATGAATGGCTGCGGTAAACTTAACACCAGTATATATGAAAGCGAATCTTAGGTGGAATTCTGTAATATCTTTCAAAATGTGTAACATCTGTCTCTAGAGATAACATAACTGTAATAGTAAATTTCAGTAACACGAATCGCTTGCACATGGAACTTATTTATGGCAACGAACTTAAAACACAGATTAAAAGATTGTCTCTTATAAAATTTGCAACAAAATTGTCCTATACTCGTGGGTAGTCACTGATATTAATTCAGCGAAGCATATACTGTCAAAATACATAATACAACGCGACAAATTATAAAACTTCCGAGGAAATGGAAGAAATGAGAAAAAATGTTGACGGCGTTGTACTCTGTAGTCAGACTAAAAAGAACTTAGATCGAAAATTATTATTACTATTGTCATTTCTCCGATATAAGCTGTCAAAATGCCTGATACGAATTTTGAGAGTCTGTAATCGATGATCCGAGGTTATTTCCGGATCTGTAAGTACTAGTAAAGTTAATTAGGCTACTTGTAATATGAATCCGCAGGCTATATTAACTGCCGTTTTCTTCTTGTGGCTGTAGAAGCTTTTAATCCTCTACAGCATTTTCAGACGTAAATACTGGATAGCATGTCACTGCACAGATATGTTATAAAAGTTTCGTTAGTTCCACGTTGTTCTGAGCCGTGACATGACGTCCAATATTTATGTTTGACAATGGCGTAATGTCAAAATTGCAATAGCAGAATAAAACTTTTGCAGATGTAAGTGGAGAATGACGTCACTGAAACTAAACAGTTCTGCTACGTCGTAAATTACGGGCAGTAGTAATACAGTCATTTGTGTCTGCAAGCCAAAGAACGGAAGAAATGAGTTTCGCGGTCGCCTGTGAAGTTAGCCACGTGGCTGCGAGGTAACGTGGGCCTAACAGTCGCGACACCACCGCAATATTCTCCCCCCGCACTTCCACCGACATTCAGCGTGCATTTGCGAGCTGCACCTAGCGCGTACACACGAGGCGTGGGCGTGTGCGCGAGGGTGTGTGGGTTTGTGTCCCCGCGCCGCGCCGCAACATGTGTGTGTGTGTGTGTGTGCGTGTGTGTGACCGTGCGCATGTGTGAGCGGGTACGTGTGTGTGTGTGTGTGTGTGAGTGGGTGGGTGTGAGTGTGTCGGTGTGTGTCGGCACGTGGGTGTGTGCGCGGCGCCACGCACCGCCTACGGGCACACTTGCACCAACCAGTATGCGAACTGGGACCGCCAATTACGGAATCCCGCGTATGCGCACTATCAGGGCGACACGGCGCCGGGCCAGGCGGCGCGCGCTGCCAGCGCCAGTGTGGCGGAGCGCCCGCGTGGCGTGCGGACCACACCACACCACGCCACCACACCACTACACTCCACTACACTCCACTACACACCACAACACTCCGTACCTGCAGGCGGCGCGGTTCTCACACCGCCCCGCTAGCAACGAGCAGGTGTCGGCAGGATTTTTCTCCTCGCTAGAGTAAAGGCACTGGTACGAGAGAGCACTGATACCGTGGCACTGGGGAGGCACAGACACACACACTGTCACTGGACTTTACCTGTGTCGGCGCTGGCGATCCCCGGAAAGCGAATTGCGACATCAGGGTCTCCGTCGCCCCATCACACGCGAGCTGTCGAGGAGCGGAAGCGAGCAGGCGGCAGCCAGCGGGGAGGTCCAGCGCGCGGGTGCGGGCGTCAGAAGTCGGCGACGGCGGCGGCGGCGGAGGAGGCGGCGGGCGCCGCTGTTGCGGGGCGCCGGTCGCGGCTCGAGGCACTAGGGCACAGTATCGCGGCCGGCATGCCGGCCCGGCTCACGCACACGCCACGACGTCGCTCGCTCCCCCACCACCGGCCGCCGGCTGTGCTCTTCCTTGCAGGCACCCGACACGCTGCTGACACGACACGCCGTGGCGAGGCGAGGCAGGCGCGCTTAGCTCCGCTCCGCTCGCGGCAGCTGTCGTCGTGGTCGGCCGCTGGACGCACGCACGCGAACCGCAAGCAGCGGCGGCGGCAGATGGGCGGAGAGGAGAGAGAGAGAGAGACGGAGAGACACGGGGACGGGAGAGGAGGAGAGACAGAGCGCGTCGTCCCCCCGCGGCAAGAGAGGGGGAGGGGCGAAAAAAAAGGAGAGAGCGCGGAGTGGAGGAAAAAAAAAAGCGAGAGGGAGAAAGGAAGAAGAACGGGCCGGGTCTCGGGCCGAGCGACCGCGCGTTCAGTCTGTCGCAATTGCCAGCGCCATCCGCAAATCGAAGACTTTTACTGGCTCGGCGCCCCCTCGAATGGCGATGAAACGCCGAGAGCGAAAAATCTTCCTCGTCGTCACCGCCGCCGCTGCGATCTGCTGGCACTGCCACCTCTCCCCCCTAGCCGGAGGAGGGGATCCGGTAACTGCAGAGAATCGGGGAAATACAACGCTTACAAAGAAAGATGTACAGAGGCGGTGGGGGTAGGAGAGGTGGGGAGAGAGAGGGAGGCGCAGAAAGGAAAATGAGAGAAGAAGAAGGGCGACCGCGACGCAGGAGGTATGCGGGCGCTACTTGTGTATTCGCCCGTGTCTCGGCGGCGCCGATAAAAAACTGGCGACGCGGAGCTGCGAACTGGCCAGAGCACCGAGAGAGGAGAGCCCCCAGGCGGGCGCGACGCACGCCTCGGCGTAAAAGTGGGGGGTATAGGATCGGCGGCAGTTTTTGTGAGAGGCAGCCGGCGACCTTTTCGTTTCGACGCGAGTCGCGTTTGTAAAAGTAAACCGGTGGCTGCGGGCAGCCGCCCCGCGGGGCGCGTGGGAGGGGGGCGGCCGCGGGGCGGGGAGGGGGCCGCCACGGCGGAGGAGAGACGGGAAGAGGAGCGCGGCGCAGCTTGTTCGCACAGATCGCCGCTGATACACCGGCCGCCGCTCCTCTTTTTTCCTCTTTTTCATTCCCGCCCCCTCGCTCTCCTCCCCCGCCACCAGCGCGCCCTCTCTGGGGAGGAACATCTCAAGAAGCGCACAGCCCGCTCGCCCGCCCGGTACAATTTTTGCGGCTCTCCCCTCGCCCGGCAGGCCGCCCCTCCCGGCGGGCGCCCCACCTCTTTTTTTCCCCTCTTTTCCTGCCGCCGCGCCGCCACAGCACAGCCGATAGGTTCCGCGACAGCACCTCGCTCCGCCCCCTGCCCGCCATCTCGCCCAATGATAGATCGCTGCCTGCCTGCCGCGACTAACACACACAGTAACAAGCGCTCCCTCCTGTTCTCACCTACCTCCGGCGCTCCCCGCGGGGGGACAATGAATAATAACTTCCCCTCCCTGCGCCGCCGTTCCCCCGAGCCGCCTCAGCGCTCTCGCTCGCTCTCTCCTCACACTCCACGCTTCCCCCTCGGCCGCGCCAGCGCGCGCACTTGCCCTTGCTGTGGAAATGGCGGCGCTTTGTCGCCGAGCCGCCGTGTCGCCGGCAGCGCTTGCTCGGGCTCCCCTGACAGTTGGTTTATACTGTCTTCCCTCCCTCCCGCTCCTGCCCGGCGCTCTCTGACCCTGCCGGCTTGCCCTCCGTGAAACACACACACACACACACACACACACACACACACACACACACAGTCTCACCTCGAGGTGGCAAACACTTCCGCCACATTCGACGCCCAATCGATACGACGTCCCCTCACGCCGCTTAAGTGTCGAAGCTCACACAGCTCTGCTCTCACCTTGTCTATATGTTGCTCCGAGCGCCGCGCAGCCCTTGTCGCCCCACTGGCACCGAGACGCCGTCAGAGCTACGTAAGCTACTTCGGCGACTGCTCCGTCCCTTACGCGCTCCCCACCTGAACAGCAGCCTGCTGTCGCTGCTGCGTAAAATAATAGCGAGCTGCTGGCGCGACTCAGGCTCTGTAGTTTTGCCGTCGTCGCCGAAGGGAGGACTGAGGAAGGGAAAAAAAGAGAGAGCGCTCGGGGCTGCAAATTTGCGTCTCGCGGAGGAGCCGGGCGGCGCGCGCGCACTGACATCTGAAAAACCTGCGCGCCCCTTCCCTCTTCCCCTGCGGCGGCCCCCCCACCCGGCGGCCGTCGCTCCCCACCCCTGGGCCGCGGGGCCCGCCCCCCTCCACCCGCGGCCGCCTCTGCTCGCTCCTCCCGCCACTGTCGTTGCTCGCAGCGCGCAGCTTTGCTCAGATATCTACTACATTTTTAACTGGTCCCTAGATGGCAGCAGGGCAGACCGCGCGTGATAAAGTAAGGCGCTAATGACGGCCAACTGCGCGCCCGGCGCCGTAGTGCGGCGTGCCGCCGCCCGAGGGCGCCGCCTCCTGGCCGCCACCAGCTGTTGCTCAACTTCGCCGCTCAGGTGCGCGACCCGGTCCCGGCCTCGTAGCGACTACCCGCACCGTTAGCGGCTCTTCACCGCGCTCTTTACCTCTCCCTTGCATAGCTGCCCTCGTCACTATCACGCGTAGTCTCACAATCTCTTCTCTACTTCACTGTTTGCGACAGGTGTCACTATTGTTTGTCTTCCCCAAATATGTTCCCAGAACGTTGTAGCGTCGTCAATGAACTTTAAGCTCGGGAACAAGAACAAAAATACTAGGATCCTGTTGCCTGAAAAGTTTTTCGTTACTACCTAAAGTTTTCTTGTGCTTCCTGAAGCTACGCATTTGTCTGTTATATCCTTGCTTGCCCAAAATCGTCTTACTTTTACTTGACAAGTATGCATCCTTTCCTGTATACCAATGTGCTGCATCTCTTACTTATTATTTATTTTTGTAATCCTGAATACAAGAAGATTCGGGATTGCAGCTGGATTAATTCGACTTCTTGCCACGTTCAGCCATTTTCAGACGACGCAAAACGCTCGCTTGACGATGGCTCAATGGTTTTTAGCCCAAAGATCGTGGCAAGAACTCGACGTAATCCGGCTGCAATCCCGAAACCTCATGCAGTACTCTTTACCCCGGGAAAATTTGTAGAATCACAACCTGTATAAGACTTTTTGAACCTTATTACTGTATTTACCACTCAATTCATATTCTTGTTATTCTGTCTCTTCTTATGTCAATTTATCACTTCCAGACAGCAGAACAGCAGCAGCCAATTCCCAGATGCCGAAATATTTAATAGATCACTCTACAGTGACGGAGTTTTTCTACATTGTCAGAAATAAAAGCCCGCTAGCGACGTTTTACTGAAACATCTTTCGGTAAGGTAAAATAATGTGTGTAACCAGATGGATGGGCCCTCCGTTGTTTTCCATAGAGACGCAACGGATGAGAAATTAGTTTCAAGCATATGACGGTTAATGACAAAAAATTTCTAATTAATTAAAATTTAATTTTCCATGTTACAACAGAATCATTTCATACTTGTTATCCAGTTTCATTAGATAAGTCAACTACTATTTATATAACACTTTTTTTTAAAACCAAGCGAGATCGTCACAGAGTACTTAGGCAGCTTGCTTCCACCGTCAGATGCTTACATAAGTAAAGTGAAAGTATAGGCTCAATTTTCACGATTCTTTTTTTTTAATTCTGACACTTAGGTTACGTGAGGATGTAGTAAGTTATCGACTATGAGATGCAATTACGTAAATCTCTTGCCTGCGTTGTCTCACAATTCCAGCATTCGAAGGAAGTGCAAATACAACAGACTTTGTTAGAGAAACACACTATTAATTTCATTTTTTTTAATCTGCTAATCCATGGACTGTTAAAACCATCTCAAAGGAGAAATCTAAAATCCAACATTTCTCAATAATCATGGATAATCATGTAACATTCGTCTCTCTTAACAGAAAAGAAGTGGATAACTTGAAGCAATTCTAGACTTTGGTTCATAAAGAAAATATGGCCCGCAGACGTCTTCATACATACTGTCAAAATCCATATACGACACATTATCAAATCAATCAGGATATACGACAAGCTGTCTTAGGAAAAAAAATTCAATGAAAACTTAGAAGAATATAAATCATTTGCAAGAAGACAAGGAAGGAATAACAGCGTCCTAAGGTACACTGCCTGGCAATCACAGAAAATTTTTCTGCTTTATCCGAGGAACCATCTGGGGAAGAAGAACAAATCACTCTGCTTGAAGAATAGCTATTGAAATAGGTGTGAACTGAAATAACTAAATTTATTATTAACAATATAAAATGATAACATTTTAATCAACAAATATCATTAAAAAGAAAACATTACAGTGCTGAATTACCTCAAAAACAGAGCTGAAGAAAACTGTTCAAAAATGTCTGTTACCGGTATATATTAATGGCTCTACAAAATGGAAACAGTATATGATACAACGAAGTGTCTTCACAATAGCGTAATTGTGTCTAAAATTCTAAAACTATAGTATTCGAACAGTGCATCAAAACAAGAACATTTGTAACTAACTGAATGTTTGACACTTAATTATGAGACAGCCAGACGTTTCAAGAATAAGAGCCACCAGGAAAATAAAGACGAGCCGACAACTGCAGAAGCCTGGAAATTAAAAGAGTCCAAACGAAAAATGGGGCAGCAGAGAAAACAAATCTGCAACTCTGGAAGAAGGACGAGTGCTGTTGTCTTAAGAGTTAACTGATATAAATGTTGGAGGTTAAGTATGAAAATGGAAACTACTGCAGAAAAGTAAAACATATTTCAAAATAAATAGTGTAAAAAAGGAGTTATTAGGTTCGAATCCTGCCTCGGGCATGGGTGTGTGTGATGTCCTTAGGTTAGTTAGGTTTAATTAGTTCTAAGTTCTAGGCGACTGATGACCTAAGAACTTAAGTCGCATTGTCCTCAGAGCCGTTTTTTTTAGATATTAGTTAAAGAATGTGGTAAATATAAAATACAAGGTACAGGCTACGAAAGAACTTCACACCAGTTCAAAAAAAAAAAAAAAAAATTAAGGGGTATTCTCTGAAGATGAAAGAATATTGGTTGACAAGGAAACACTGAGTGCAACAGAGACGGAAATGTAGTGTGATACTGTGGAAGTCTCTGAGGAAGAGAAGAAGATAAATGCTCCAACTGATCTTCAGCCATGGGGCTTCCTCCCTTTACAGGTAGCCTTCCTAAAGTCGTACATTCTTAAAAACAAAGAAATTTTTATGCAGAAATTAACTTCTGCAGCCATTAACCACACAGCAGTTATGACCACTGAAATGATTTCCTTTTGTTGACTAGATTTTCGTGAGTGGTTCCGTCTCTTCCCTACCACGCTGTTTCTGATAGTCTTCCACGTGAGAGCCTAATACATGCAATGATACGCAGACATCTTTGAGTTGCCGTTTCCTACGCTACCATAGCGGTTTTATCCCCATTTCACCGTTGCTCAAATTATATTTTGAAAACCTTTGCCTGAATAGAATTTTAAGACGATTTTCTGGTCATACAGAAATCATCTGGGAAGACAAGTTGGCAGTATATCCCACGTAGAAATGGGGAATGTACACAATTTAAGATAGTTCAGTGCAATGGATCCACCTTTACCGTTAGCTTAAGAGATGACACGAGTGTGCACTCTCTATGTATATCTTAATTTTTTTCAATTTCAGAAATCTATTTTTACGTAGATCTACAACAATTTTACTCTTTCCTTTCCATACGAAAACGATAGTATCACACTTTGTAGAACAAGTGAAAATTCCACTACTAAATTCACGTGCAAATCTCATACTGACATATTGTCTAGCTAGAAACTTTTTTTTTTTAATTTTCATGAGGAAACACATGAACGTATCAATAGGGCTTCAACATTTTCCCAAAGTATCTATCATGTATTACCGATACAAGTCAGAATAATTTCTAATAAATTTATAGCAATGGTCAAACTAAGAGGTTTAATAGAAAAAATGAGTTATAATAGTAACAATGAAATTAATAAAATGTTTAACATTATTAATGAAAAAACATGGAACAGAATAAAAATTAAAGACTTAGCTGAAAATGAAACCTAACGATGAAAATTGTAGACCTGGAAATAAAAAATACAATTACTCAGTCATTTCATAAATACGTTGCTTTACTGAAGTGAAATATATATAAAGCACATTAGACGCTCTACAAAGATACTGAAATAGAGAACAAGAGACAGGCGCAAATACGTTACAAGCACGTCCACAGGCATAGATTCTCAATAATAAGTAGTAAGTGACTGTCGTGATTTGAAGAGTAAGTTAGGCAGAGATTTGCTTCTCATACTTTATTAAATGCGAGCCACATCGAGACTTCTGCATTTGGACTATTACATGATAGATGGCCAAAGCAAGTCTGTGAATATGACAACTGGGTTCCGACGTTGAACTATCGTCTCTCAGAAACTTTTCACATTGCAACACCGATGCAAGAGGCAGTTAAATACGTGTACGCTGAACACTCGACATTTATTGCGATCGAAACTCTTCCCAGACACCATAACTCAGATTAATATGAGGAAAAACGTCACAATGAATAGACCTAGTTGAGATTTTAGCTTTCAGAGAGCCAGAAAAATCCGAGTGAGACCGACACCTGAAATTTAACCCTGGTTTATTTTCTATGCCTATTTTTTTTTTTTTTTTTATTCGGCCCGCCGCGAATTCCTTTCCTGCGCTAACCTCTTCATCTCAGAGTAGCACTTGCAACCTACGTCCTCAATTATTTGCTTGACGTATTCCAATCTCTGTCTTCCTCTACAGTTTTTGCCCTCTACAGCTCCCTCTAGTACCATGGAAGTCATTCCCTCATGTCTTAGCAGAAGTCCATTCATCCTGTCCCTTCTCCTTATCAGTGTTTTCCACATATTCCTTTCCTCTCCGATTCTGCGTAGAACCTCCTCATTCCTTACCTTATCAGTCCACCCAATTTTCAACATTCGTCTATAGCACCACACCTCATATACTTCGATTCTCTTATGTTCCGGTTTTCCCACATTCCATGATTCACTACCTTACAATGCTGTGCTCCAGACGTACATCCTCAGAAATTTCTTTCTCAAATTAAGGCCGGTATTTGATATTAGTAGACTTCTCTTGGCCAGAAATGCCTTTTTTGCCATAGCGAGTCTACTTTTGATATCCTCCTTGCTCCGTCCGTCATTGGTTATTTTACTGCCTAGGTAGCAGAATTCCTTAACTTCATTGACTTCGTGACCATCAATCCTGATGTTAAGTTTCTTGCTGTTCTCATTTCTACTACTTCTCATTACCTTCGTCTTTCTCTGATTTACTCTCAGACCATACTGTGTACTCATTAGACTGTTCATTTCGTTCAGCAGATCATTTAATTCTTCTTCACTTTCACTCAGGATAGCAATGTCATTAGCGAATAGTATCATTGATATCTTTTCACCTTGTATTTTAATTCCACTCCTGAATCTTTCTTTTATTTCCATCATTGCTTCCTCGATGTACAGATTGAAGAGTAGGAGCGAAAGGCTACAGCCTTGTCTTACACCCTTCTTAATACGAGCACTTCGTTCTTGATCGTCCACTCTTATTATTCCTTCTTGATTGTTGTACATATTGTATAAGACCCGTCTCTCCCTACAGCTTACCCCTACTTTTCTCAGAATCTTGAACAGCTTGCACCATACCATTTTATATTGTCGAACGGTTTTTCCAGGTCGACAAATCCTGTGAACGTGTCTTGATTTTTCTTTAGCCTAGCTTCCATTACTAGCCGTAACGTCAGAATTGCCTCTCTCGTGCCTTTACTTTTCCTAAAGCCAAACTGATCGTCACCTAGCACATTCTCAATTTTCTTCTCCATTCTTCTGTATATTATTCTTGTAAGCAGCTTCGATGTATGAGCTGTTCAGCTGATTGTGCGATAATTATCGCACTTGTCTGCTCTTGCCTTACAATTTGTATTCACGTTTCATGCCTTTCGACTATGAGAACGAATGCTTAAACGCATCTCTGCGAGTTATAATTACTTTTGCGCCATCTCCATGGTTCCTGCGGGATTAGCTTGTGGTGAACTGATGAATATTGAACATTCGGAACTGAAATCTGGTTCTTTTAATATGATGACTAAGTGTTTGTGACGTGTTAACTGCCTGTTTTCTAAACTCTACATACGACATGTTTCTCCATTTCCAATACAATCATTCTCTAGAAAACAAAGCTTGCAACCGTTCTTGCTGTACTTACTTTTATATCGGCGATATCCCATCACAATGGAACCAAATAATGTTCCCTCAAATTATAGTTACGGGCACAGGTAGCATTAAGTATCTACGGCCGGACGGATTGTCTGGCGTAGCGGTAATGCATTACGTATACAAATCATCCTCGTGAGTCAGTCGGTCTATTAGCGAGAACCGTATCGCATCGGCACAGTGACCCTTGGGCTTAGCTTTCACATATAGGCCTAGACGAAAAGCGCTGTGGGGTTAACTGTAGCTATATATCTGCACTTCCTATTTCCAATACGACATCATCAATGTCATGATCAATGTCAGCTTGAGAAAGACAGCCTCCAGCCACAGTTTAATCTAGCTAAGCGATTAATTTTTTCGTGCCTAGTGTAAGTTTGTCTTCTGACTGGAACATGTACTTGCAGTTAAAATTTACATTTTCTCGAATGTACATATTTTACCTTCATGAGAAATGTGTGAAATTCGCGTAAAATGTATAGATTCAGGTGCAAAAGTAGTTACAGAGAAATAAAAAGCGTGACTAATTGTCGTGTTTTTTATCATAAGAGTAGTTTAGTACTATCCTGCCAACAAATAGAGGCTAATGAGTATGTGTGACATGCGACTGAACTTGTGTGAGGGATGCACATCATATCGTTACGCATGGTTAGTTCCAGGTATTTGCATCAAACTAAAATGGTTGAAATGGCTCTGAGCACTATGGGAGGTCATCAGCCCCCTATAACTGAGAACTACTTAAACCTAACAAAGCTAAGGACATCACACACATCCATACCTGAGGCACGATTCGTACGTGCGACTGTAACGGTCGCGCGGTTCCAAACTGAAGCGCCTAGAACAACTCGGCCACAACGGCCGGCCGCATGAAACTAATGATTGCATTTCTGACACATTAATCGTTCACAATAATCGTTTAGCCGAAAGCTATAACTTGCGAAGATTAGACTAGAACATTTATTTATAATTACATTAATGTTGTACTGAAAACATTGATGAGATGCTTTGAATTAATAAAGCAATTGTGGTCAGATGATATGATGGGAGTTCAATGAGTACTTCAAAAAAATTTTGTCTGAAACAAGTTTACTTTCAAACAGTATTCCTATACACCATCTTTTTCCCCACTTTTTTGGCTTCAAAACCCTTTTTTTCAGCATAATCTCCGTTACGCCACCTTATTGGGACGGCCGGTATGCCCCCGTGGTACCACTCTACTGATCGGCGTCTTGCTGCATCATCAATAACCTCGTCATCATCACTCACTGCTTCCCCGCGGAGTGCACCTTTCATTTGGCCAAACAGATGAATGTCGGAAGGTGCGAGATCCGGACTGTAGAGTGGATGAGAGAGAACAGTCCAGTGAAGTGATTCTTCAGTTTTCCCGACGTGTTTGGTGATCGAACGGACTCACTGGATACTATTAACCAGCAGTAAACTCATGGACTGTTCAGTCCAAGGAAGGTTTGTGAGTTCCTCTAGGGTGCAGAGACTTGTGTAAAGCATTGTTTTGTTATGAAGGAGGAAGTTGTTTGCTTTTGTGACGGCGTTACAATATTGCGGACGTCATACGTGTGTGCGGCCGGCCGACATGCGGGAGATCGGTCAGGTTTGTTCAAATGCGTGTGAAATCTTATGGGACTTAACTGCTAAGGCCATCAGTCCCTAAGCTTACACACTACTTAACCTAAATTATTCTAAGAACAAACACACACACCCATGCCCGAGGGAGGACTCGAACCTCCAGCGGGACCAGCTGTCGGACAGGTTTGCGCGACCTTGTTGCAGCGATGACAGACGCCTCGCTCGACGACTCACCTTGCTTTTGTTCACTGCCGCGTCTCCGTATACATTCTTCAAGAGCCTGCGAATATTTGCGATACTCTGGTTTTCCGCCGAAAGAATCTCGATGACAGCTCTGTGCTTGGAACGCCCTTCCATTACAGGCGCCATTTGGAAGACTGTGATAGCGTCGTCACCTATCCGAACTTCATGAAACTGCAGGGCCTGAGGCGGAAGTATTCCACGATGTCCCAAAACCTTTTTCGATCGAAAGTGGCCGAGAAAAAAGAAGCGCTGCATTACTTATTGAATACCCATCGTACAATGCAATTATGTAAGTACGACTGTAATTGCTGTATCTGATTTTCAGTCCACGCGATATATTTTCATAACTGAACGCTTCCCAAGGTTAGGAACTTTCGACAGATACGGTTTCCTCAAGCTACCCCTGGGGCTTTTTGCCGTCGCTCTGAGACGTCGACAGTGACGACCGCATATGAGGATGAAACGTGAGCGGCAGCTGTGTACTGCGTGCCACGCGCAGCGCACGCACCGCGAGCAGACTGGCGCGATCGCATTATGCAGGCCCACGTCGAATTAATTCGGCGAGGAATTTAACACTGTTCCTTATTACCATAAGAAATAGTCGGCCATCAGTCAGGCGGCGGCCGCGGCTTCGGTGTGCCTGGCGAGGAGGGCGGCGCGGGGAGCCGGCAACCCTCCTTCTTGCAGCCTCGTTTTCCTGCCCTCGGCCGCGACTGAATTTCACCGACCCCAATGCTGCCCGAGCTTACTCGTTAAACGGCGACCGAAGTCTGCGGGCAGCAATAAGAATTTTAGCCGCCGCGCGGAATGGAATAAAATAGGCGGAAGCCCCGCTACTAAAACATTATGTGGTTAACTCATGCAAATTAGTCGAACGGTCGCTAGACTGCGGGAGAGGGGTCGGATTAACATTATGCAAAGCGAGTGTTGTAAGAACGCGCACGCCGCGTTGGGCGTGGTTGCGAGAGGGGGGAGGGGCAGGGGGGAGGGTGGGAGGAAGAGGAGGTTGCTGAACAGCGTGTAGTCTTACAAGATGTTTCGCAGAAAGCGCGCTCGCTACACGCGGGCCCGGTCGCGGAATTAGTGCTCGCATTGCGGGAAAGAAAACGCGCCCGTCGACCTTATCAGTGTAGCTGAGCCAAATGCGTATAATGAGCCCCGCGGGCTTAAGTGATAATGAAGCGTGAGCACGCCGGCATCGGCCTGCGAAATGCAAATCGGTCCAGCCGTTGCGGAACACTGTTTCGCTTGTTAGCGATTCTGGCGTTGTTTCCGGAAACACTGCCCGCCTTCGACTCGGCTGTTCTCTGGGGACGAGCAACACGCCAGCTTCAGACCTTTTCTGTCTTTTTCGAAGCCGAGATTCCATATTTTCCCCCTTTTTAAATCAGAAACTGTTTGCCATCAGAAATGACTGTGGACACCTGACTACATTATTAACAGAACATTTACAAAATATCCATTCCGTCGCTTTCTTTATGCGTACGCTGATGACAAAGCTCCTTTGACCAGCATTATTTCTTGACATCGACTGTTTAAGCAGAGCGGATTGCACATACCTTCTGTTTCAAAACATTGTTGATAACGGCCAGAAAATCAATCTACAAATCGTGTGGTTATTAAGTCGCTGTAACGATAATCCTTCAAATATTAAATGCTGTACTAGATAGTAACTATGTAGTAAAGAGCATTTATGGTTATTTATAAAAGACGTGAATGGATTAAGGAAGGGTTTCGATTGATGTCGGAACCAATAATAGCAATTAAAAAAAGAAGATTACTGTTCTACGGGTACATGTTCCGTGTGGATGATTATGGCGTGTTAGCGTAATGTGAGAGACATCTACGAGAGATGGGACTGCTGAAAGTAAAATAAATAACAGAGATGGTTTCAGAAGGAAAGTAAACAAAACTAGTATGGCACTGCTGCCGGGGAGAACCCAAGTTGAAGGTCTAGTTGCCTATTCGTAAAGGGGTTCCTTCCGCTGAGCAAAACGGCATTTTCCCTTGCGGATGTTAAGTAGTTCTCTCTTAAGTGTGCTTGTTGAGTGTAAGTGACTATAACTGATATGTATACGGGTAAATTTTATGTTTTGTTTTGTATAATGATGATCACAGAGGGAAGAAAAGGGTGAAACCCGGTCACAAAGCATGATCTACGCCTCTTGCACCATTGCGACCGTAGGACTTCACGTCCCCCTAGGCAGACAAATGATCATTAACAGCGTCAGAAAACCTCACTTCTTGAAACATTGCGGAGAGATTTGGAATGTAATCTAGAATACAGGACCGAAGTCTGGTGATAAGGAACTTAATACGCTCACGCTCTCCTCAGCTTACCGACCAAATACTGGCAGGGAAAATTCCACACATAATCAGCATTTGAACCGATGTACGATCGAGTCGAGAGCCACCGCAGAAACGAGCCATAGCGACGTCGGTCGGAGAGGCGCGTAGAGGGATGCTGATGAGCTGTCGCGGTTTTATGGTGTAATTAGAACCCGGGAGACAGAGAGGTCTCGTAACAGAGGAGCGAAACAAAGCACTGATGGATTAGCATGATGTCAAGGCTGGCCCACGAAAAAGCTCCACACATTGTCAATGAGAGTGGTTGTTAACATGCAGCCCAAAGAATCTCAATTAGAATCAGAAAAATAATATTTCTACTCCGCAGTATATACAACTGTAGCTAATACTTTTGCACTTAATTCTGTTTCACAAACGTGATGTGCCTCATTACTACACTGTCACTGGTTATTTTTTTGTAAAGCTCTGCCGGCCTATGTGGCCGAGCGGTTCTAGGCGCTTCAGTCTGGAACCGCGTGACCGCTACGGTCGCAGGTTCGAATCCTGCCTCGGGCATGGACGTGTGTGATGTCCTTAGGTTAGTTAGCTTTAAGTAGTTCTAAGTTCTAGGGGACTAATGATCTCAGAAGTTAAGTCCCATAGTGCTCAGAGCCATTTTGTAAAGCTCTACTCGAGAACACCACTTGGCATGCAAACATGGTTTTAGCAACCTGAACATTTTCATAGTAGTATATTCTCTGATTTTCTCTGGTGAGTATTATTTGAAACTGACAAATTAAATCTGTGCGTTAGAGTGGCTGCAGGTTTCAAAAACTAGGTGACAGGGAATGACAGATTACAGGCTTGAGTCTGGACATGAAAGACATGTATGGCTTAGTCAGTCGACCGTTTCCTGCCACTGAGCGAGTTGGCGCTGGGTTAATACACTGCCTGGGCTATGTAGCATTCGACGGGACGGCCACTCAGATACATTGTTCCTAGAAATCACTCAGAGGGGCTCTTTTGGAAAGAAAACAGCCAATCTCCGTGTCCGTATTTCCTCGGTAAGAACTTGTGTCACTTAGCTGACATTGCCGTCCTGCAGAAACCGCTATAATCCTTGCTTAGGGTCAAGCTTGAATCAGACTTCCAGCTTATCTGGAAATCTCAGCTGATACGTTCTCGCTAAAATATAAAATCAGTAAATTTAAGGTAGCTCCTGCTCCAAATTAAAAGTTGTCTAATAGTGCAGAGTAAAGTGAAACCTTCCTACCTTTAATTGACTTACTGCTGTAAGCTCACGGGACCTATTATACTGCATTCTAGAGACAACTGAAGGAAGTGCAGGAACCTCGGTGCTCATCACGGCGAACACCGTCCATCATCCCAACAAGGCAGAACGGTTTCAGTTCAGAGCAAAATTGAGAGAAGACCCAACATTTCGTTCTTAGATCTATGTGATGTTTGGACCTTTATGTGAAACGTTCGACCCAGGTTCGTCTCTCCTTTAACATAAAATACCTAAAGGACGTGCACTGAAACAACCAGTCTACTTCTTACAAAAGACGTCGATATCACCCACCGCCTTGCTTGTGAATGGTGTCGTCTACGTTACTCTGATACTCAAAAATATTTTATTTAACGTGTACATTGCAAAAAAATCGATGACGAGCTGCAGGTCTTCCTGTAGGTGTAACACACATAAAGAGCTTGAAAGGAAAGCAAAAGAATCGGTGCTGTCGGTGAGCGAGGGGTACTAACTTCACTTTCACGTTATACTTCTTAATGCACTGTTCAGCAATTAACGGCAGGTTACTCCATGAATAGTGTTTCAGAAAAAATTCCGAAGTCGGATGACAATTTTAAAATCGGAAATACTGAAATTCAACTAGTGTGTAGAAACAGCCATCAACCAAGTTAAACAGATACACTGTGTTGTAGAAGTAATCGACAATAGTAACATACAGCTGATAAAAACAGCAGAACACTCCATCTTCTTCAATGATAATAACCGGTATTCAGGAGTATTACTTTATGTTAAAGTAAGGATAAATCTAGTGTGTCAGATAGAGTACAATTACGTGATACTTTTATCAATAATCATGCATTTTATTATATTTCAACGTAAAGTGTACTTGTAGTCACCATTATCAAATCACCAAGATCTTCATGATTTGTTTGATAATAAATTTGGTTAATTAGATTTGGAACAGGACTTTCTAGCTCTTTTAGACTAGTTTCCTTCAACAAATATTTAACTATGAGAATTATAAAGACAGTACATTCAAAATATGTGCAGTATTTCGGAGGTTTGAACTTAAGGCTGACTATAGACCATTAGACCCGAATCTTGACTGAGTTTAACGATACACATTCAATGATTCCACAAGTTTAACTGATGTTTTAAGTAGTGTTGAAAATACTGTATTTGCTATCTTCAGTAGGTAGTTTGGTGATTTTAAATTACGTATTTTCGTAAAAGTAGAAATAAAGATGTATTCAGTATAACGTATCATAAATGTCTATGAGTAAAGATTGAGGCAGTTAGCTACCTACTTGTGAAGAATAAACACGTTTCTGTAAACACTACTTCCTTATTGATACACTGATTCGAAATCGTTGTCATCCTGCCAGAATATCTCAGCGATTGCGTTGTCCCTCTCACGTTGTAGTAACGTCACGGCGTTCTACAAAGTCTTCCATTCAAACTATCTGATATTTTCTTGGGATTACTATAGTCATTATTTCTAGAGTATTTTATAACGACATTGTTAGCTTCAATAAGTTTTTCTTCATTGTTCTACTGATGTCGTTGCTGTTTCGGATTGTAGATGGTGAATCTTGTAAGGACACCAGAGATTTAATTCTTGAAACGTTCAGAGGGTTTAGAACTGTGAACCAGCCTTGCATTTAGAGGACAATGCTCTTTACAGCGGAACATACGATCTTTCCAACAGCAGAAAATCCGAAGAGTAAAAGAGAGGAAGGTCGTTACTTAAGCTGTTGCGAAAACTTCTTTACCGAGCAAATATTTTTGGACCCGGTCCGTTATAGGCGATACAAAATCAGTGGTGTCAGATAATAAAATCCACAAAACGTTAGTGTTGTCACATTATAATATACGTTACACCGTTTCTAAAAGAAATGTCAGGCATAGCACTCACTAACAGTACGAACAGAGGCAGTCTACTTTAAGTCCCTACTGCCGACTGGACAACTGTTTGTGTTGACTGTTGATATAGCATGAATGAGTGCAGCGTCTGGTACTTTTTATGACAGATGTAGAAAATTAAATTGAAACTTTAACGACTTCAGAACGTGCCTTCCATGTGGAGATACCGTTTTTCGCCTTTGTGAAGAATACAGTTTTCGAAGCGTGCTACAGAATTTGTTTGCTGTTACCTCATGCGAACGGTACAACATGTAAGTTCATCGCTCCCCATCAACAATCCAGACTGATTGTTTTCCGCTACAAAAGGGTTTTCCTTTGTTTCATTTTCTTACGTGCTGAAACTTTGTTTAGGATGCGTTTCTGAACACTGATATTGGACCTACTATAGTGGCTTATCTAGTTTTGGACACAATTACATGTTTTTATATTCAAATGTTTTACGAATCAATTATTTTTACTTGTCACCGCTTTCCTATTCAAACGAGTTTACGTCTAGTTGCTCTCAGTAGTTGGCCCGACACCATTCTATGTGGAGTTTACTACTTTTCACCAGAAATGGTAGTGGTTTTCTAAAATTCTTAGTACAATCAATCTCAAAACTAGAACCAGTCTCAATGGACACTGTATTTTGCTTTTCTATTCATGATTTTTCAGAGCAAAAGGTGGATGACGGAGTTTGACGCAGCTGGCAGAGACGCAATTCCAGTGTGATTGTTCGAAGCCTAGCATATGAGAACTATAATAACAGTCTGGGCCCACATGCCCATTGTGCGCCTACAGACCTTTAGGAGCCGTTACTTACGTTCCTCATGCAAAGTTAATGTTTGTTACGATCAAGAGGGTCGTAAATCAACCTTACATTGCTGTGTGCATCACAAATCCTTGTGAAAAGTAAGTACTTCCTTTCTGCGTAATACCCCATAAATTTTGCAGTCATATCGCTTTACTAATTAAATTGAGAGGTTTAAACTTTGTAGTGTACGAGTAGGCATTTTCAGCTTAGGACATATGTCCAAGTTCCTCTTATATGTAATCCGGTTTGAGAACTTAGCAGGGGGCTTATACATATTTCAATGATATGGTCCAATTGATTTCTGGGGAAGTTTAACAATGGTCACAAACAAATAATACAGTCTTATAACAATTACTACGAAATTAATGTGCATCTATTTCTCTATTTTGAGAACGAAAATGTAATACACGTTTCATGTTTCCATCTCCTATTTAGATGGTTCGAATATGATTGACGCGAAGGATGCAAAAAGAAGAAGATATTACTCCTATTTCACCGGTCGAAGACACACAGCGCGGTTAGATATTATTGGCTGTTTTGTTTCAAGGTTTTTCATTGCGTTATTGCCCTTTAATGTCTATGGTAATCAGTACACGTTTCAAACAATTGATAAGATGTAAGCGTAGGCTTCCGCGGAAGTTGTCACAGTCAGTAAAATTCTTCAGGGTTTGGGACAGCATTGTCAGCTACAAACTCAAGATGTTGTTCAGTTGTTTTCATGCTGTGTTATACAGTGAACATAAAGGGACAGAACTGTCTGCCTTGACTAAACCAGCGGACATGGTGCTCCGCGTGACAACCTTACTTTTATATATATTCCTTATTTAATTTCTAGTTAAACTGATAACTAACATTCTATGAGGGTGTACGCATTACGCTGGTCGAATACTGTTAAGCAACGGATTCCATTCAGGTAGCGACAGGGGTCTACGCTTTTCAACCTTAGTTCTGATATAATTTCAAACGAGTGGTGAAGAATACTTCCAACTGTGTGCGAAACTTTGGTTCAGCATTTCATAACATTCTAGAAATTAGGTATCTTATCGTGAAACTTCCTTTTATGTAAAAAAAATGACAGTGCTGAAAAACTCTTACGTTATTTGATATTCAAACAGCTGAGCAAAACTCAACGAACTCACACAGTTTTCTCTTTACATTTTCTGATAATCACTAAACCGACACACAATATTTTAGCACAACGCAATCTGACTTTCAATAATCCCTACAAAAGAATGGCCCTGACTAACATTAACCCATACCTTTCACAAATCACTTCCTCACAAAAATCTTCGTTGCTCGTATTACTGCAATACAGCGAGCGCCAATACTGCCAGCTAAATAAAAGATTCTAACTACTAAAGGCACTAACTACTGATAGCCATAGTTAGCAAATGAAACATGTTGATAGAGAACAAACATTGTATTCATGACATCCAATATTACAAAGTTCCTTTTTCTGGCGGACACACGTCCAGATCGTCCGCTCAAAGTAACCTCTCAAAACCACGTCCACCACTGCTGGCGGCTCACCTCCAACTGCGCAACGCTACGCGCTGTTCACATTCAGTTGCCCAACACTACGCTAGCGAATATTCCAACAATGAGTCCAACCAACCAGACTGCACACAGCGCAGTCAGCGATTTTCAGAGGGCTACGTGGCGTCACCAACATTAAAACCTAAACATCCAACTTACAATAGTACAGCGTCAAAATTCAAACATTACTCACTTTCTGCAACCCAGGCAAAATGAGCAAATGAGCAAAATTATGTGTGGTGTAGGGTGAGCCTCAGACTGCTTATAAAAACACCATCTGTTCGTGGGAGGATCCTTAGAAAACCCCAAAAATCATGATTTCTGTGCACCAATGGTACCAGTGGAACGAATGACCCACTTTTATGATATCAGTTCAAGGAAAATCTTCGAAATTTTTAAAATACGTTCTTAAGGAAATGTTCTCGGGGAATTTCGAAACTTCTTTAGATATCATTCGTCATCAACATCCATAGGTTCAAAATTACCGTATTAATGCAAGTAAAATATACGCGTAGTATCCATTCTGGATATTACGGAATACGGACTGAGGGTAAATCGAAGAAAGACGAAAGTAATGAGAAATACCAGAAATAAGAATACCGAGAACCTTAACATCAGAACTGGTGGTTACGAAGTAGATGAAGTTAAGGAATTCTACTCCTAGGCTGCAAAATAACCCATGACGGACGGAGCGAGGAGGACATAAAAAGCGGACTAGCATTGGCGAAAAGAGCATTTCTGGACAAGAAAAGTCTACTAGCATCAAACATATTTCTTAATGAGAGGAAGACATTTCTGAGGACGTACGTTTGGGGCACAGCATAAGGGCTGAGGAAAAAGCGGAACAGAAGAGAATCGAAGCATTTGAGACAAGGTGCTACAGAAGAATGTTGAAAATTAGGTGGACTGATAAGACATGAGGAGTTTATCTACAGAATAGGCGAGGAAAAGAATGTTTAGAAAATACTCACATGAAGTAGGGACAGGACGATAGGACATGTGGTAAGACATGGAAGAACCTCCATTCTACTATAGTGAGCTGTGGAGGGTAAAAACGGTAGCGGAAGACAGAGATTAGGATACATCCAGCAAATAATTGAAGACGAAGGTTGCAAGTGCTTTTCTGGGATGAAAATGTTCGCACAGTAGAGGAATTCGTGAAGGGTCGCATTAAACAAGTCAAAAGGCTGATGACTCAAAAAAGAAAAAAAAAACATAAATAAATACTCAGGCGCAAATGTAGTTTCAACTGACGGGGTGAATACATGAAATGGTTCTAGAGTCATCACCGAGCGAGGTGGTGCGTGGTCAGCACAATGGACTCGGATTCGGGAGAACGACAGTTCAATCCCGGGTCCGCCCATCCTCATTTTGGGTTTTCCGTGATTTCCGTAAATAGCCTCAGGCAGATGCCGGGATGGTTCCTATGAACGGGCATGGCTGACTCTCTTTCCCATCCTTCCCTAACCTGATGAGACCGATGACCTCGCAGTTTGGTCTCCTCACCTCAAATGAACCTAACCATCTAGAGTCACAGCGTGGTTTCTGAGGTCACCAAGCTATGCTTTCAGTCGCCTTTTTTTCACCATTAAAACTTTAAGACGCGCTGTCTCTGTAAAATGAACACTTTAAGCCTATACGGGCTGTCTTGACCTGGAAATTCTTCGATGGTGCCACATGGCGTTGTAAGCATCTTACAAAGAAATATTTTGTCACACAAAATTATTTCTGCTTGCAGATCAAACACCGCATTTTTTGCTATACTGTAGGTATGTCCTTAAAATTATGTGCATTTTTATTTAAAGTAATGTAAAGTGAATGTGCTATGCACGGAAGAAGATTTTGTATTAAACTTATATTATGCGTACTTATTTGTTGTTTACATATATCAAGATATGTATGTTTGTAGAAGTATATAAATCAACTGTTAAAATTCTACTGACCTACAAAATTCATTTTATATAACTACTACACCTTGATATAACAAAGAAAAGAGGAAACCAGCTGAAAAAATGCTCCTGTCAGATCACAAAAAGGTGATTATGCCCCTCGTTAAAGAATTTGATAGAAAAATGGGGAACCAGGTGCCTCAACATTCGTTTTGCCTACCTCACCAAAAATTTAGGCTTGTGATTACATTCACGCTTTTTCTGTCGAAAGAGAGTACCAGACAGACAGTGACAGTAGCAGAGAGGGGAGACAACACCAGTGGGACAGAAAGAGAGAGGACATACCGATAGTGGGAGAGAAAGTGGCAGTGAAAGAATATAGCAGTGGGCGAAAAGGGGGAGCAAACAGTGCAAATGGCATAGGTTCGAGAAGGGGTGGGGGAGGGGAGGATGGGCAGTGCTTTTGTACAGCCACGTTCACAACAGGTTAGGGAGATATAGAGTGCGTTAAATTACTATGTCGCCCAACTTCGTGATGTCACGTAACATCCACAGTTACCAAATTACAGCAACTGGAAAATTTATAAATTTGTCCGTTATAAGGCTAAGGACATCGACAATGTCCCATTCACAAGACTACTTAGATACCATTATTATCTTCCTTGAGGTAGGGTCTTGGGTATGGCGTATGCGTTTACTCCTCTCCCCAGCAAGAAAAAATTTGCACACAATCCTCCATCTCCTACACTCGTGTCTTAAAGTTTCGCGATCTAGAGATCAAAACCTTGAGCAAGTCATCCCTAACGACACATGTAGAGAGGAGGCAGTTGTGGCTGAAGAGAACGACAGGAGACCGAGAAGAAAGAGACAGTGGCAGAGAGAGAGAGAAAGAGAATGGGATAAAGACAATGGCGGTGGAACAAAGAGGCGGTCAAAGTGACAGAGAAGGAGACAGTTGTAAGGAAGAACGGTAGAAAGAGGTGAAGACAATGACTGTGGGAGACACAGACGGGGGAAAGTGTCAATGAGAGAAAAAAGGAGACAGTGGCAGAGAGTTGAGTACAGACAGTGGCACTGATAGGAAGATGCTGAGTATGAAGGGTTCACTACAGAGAGAGACAGGGTAAGTGGATTTAGAATGTTTCGTTTTAAAAGAGTGCTACTACGTTCGCATGCCAAAATATTTGGTGAGGAAGGCAGAATGAGGATTGAGGGACCTGGTTCTCACTTTTCTGGTAGAATCTTTTAAACAGGAACTTGTTCACCTTGTTTGTGCTCCGACAGGAGCATTTTTCATTTGCTATTACTATCCCACAGAGAGGCAGCGGGGATTGAAAAAAGAATTACATTTCTTTTCCCTATCACTATCGCCTTTTACTTACAAACTGGTTACCAACATCTTTAGACAAAAACCGTTAGAAGACCCGTAACAAATCATTATTTCCGCAGAAGCTACACAGAGAAGTAGTAGGGGTAGTTCCTAATGGATGTGTTCATGCCTTTATACATGTAAATGTAGAAATCTGTGATTTTTGTAAATTAGTAGAGCTGAAAGAACATTTCTTGCTTCGAACTGTGATAAGATTTGTGTAGAACAAAAGATACTGGATTTACACAATTTAACTCAAAGTAATGCTGCATTCTGTGATACTTCCCTTGCAACTTGTTGCGTTCAGTACGTCATTCCTGTTTTCATTCCTACCATACCTACTAATCGTAATTATGCCACTTGAAATTATTAACGTGGAGACTGTGTGAATGTATTTTTGCTTATGACTAATCAAAAAGAAACTGCAAAGCGAAATTACCTTGTTTCATTACTAAAACTTAATCTGTATCGACAACGAAAAGGCATTCAGAACAGATGAATACCTTTGTATGTAACTGATTAGAAGTAATACTGGTACCAGACCAGGGAGAAACTCTTCGCTGACTGCCTGAAGCTTCAGGCGAATGACGATTTGCAGGGACATTGCGATTATCGTCGAGATCTCGGAACAGCAGATCGTTCAGCTACGGAGACAAACGACTTGTATATTGAAACTTCTGTAAACACTCTGCAGATAAAATACAAATAAAACTATAATATGCGAGGGGAATTAGCCTACTACACATGGCTCAATAATAATCTATTGCCTTATAATTGAGATCAATAACTATTACATGGAATCGTATGTCTTTACTAACACAAAAGTGCTGTAAAGTACTTCTACAAACACTACAATACCAGACACATCATGTGAATCACACTATAACGATTCGCTAAAGGTTTACTTTCTCTCCTTCGGTAACAACTTGAGACATAACCTTCCACAGCATAGCATTCCTCAGTTTCTGATTGTGGCGTAAGAGTTGTGTATTCATTGGTATCAGTGGAAAGACTACTGTTGTCGCTCTTCCTTAACGGATTATACTGGCGTAAGAATTTCCAGAACCTGCAGATGGGACTCTTCAACCTGTATGTACCCTTCCTATAGCCAAGTCTGAAGATGAATCGTCTCAGAATGCAGATGGGATGAGTCATCGCCATTGGGTTAAGCTTCCAGAAGCCGTAACAGAGAGTTCTTAACCTATAAAGAAATGTTTCAGCCTAATGGCAACAGACCGGAATTACGTAATATTGATTAAATCACGCTATTATTACCAAGATGGACAGCATCCTCGACCCATCATCCACATTAAGATTTTCCGTGATCTTTCAAAATAACTTTCAGGCAAGGGCAGCTTCTTTGGGGAAGGTGACGTGCGTTACGGTCTTCCACGTTTCTCCGACTTAACCATTAATGTAATGACCTGACTTTGAAAGCTATGTGCCAGAAATAACCGCTGGAAAAACAATACAGTTTAGTTGTTGTTGTTGTTGTTTAGAGTACAGAAGCGTATAATAAGAGTAATGAGAAGTGTAAATCCAAGAACATAATGTCGAAACCTATTTAAAGAATTGGGCATATTAACCACAGCTTCTCAGTATATTTATTCCTTAATGAAGTTTGCTGTAAATAATACATTTCTTTTTCCAACTAACTGCTTAGTACACAGTATCAATACTACGAATAAGAACAATATACATAAAGATTTAAAATCACTTACTCTTGCCCAGAAGGGTGTCCAGTATTCAGCAACGCATATTTTCAATAAGTTACCAGCAATCATTAAGAGTTTAGTTTCAGACAAGGCACAATTTAAACATAATTTAAAAGATTTTTTGGTGCCCAACACCTTCTATTCCATCCATGAGTTTCTCAACAAGTGCAGTAGACCATTTTAATGAAAATGTATTATACTTTAATTTTTTACAATACTTGGTTGTAACACCCAAGTAACTACCTATGGTGTGAATAGTAGATGTATGGAAAGCAGATGTCTTAAGTCTGTAAATAGTGGAAGTTTAATTTTAAAGCTTGTACATAATCTGACTGTTGTTAACTGAGGATCACTGAAATGAATAATTTACTTTAATTTTTGACGCTACTTGGTTGTAATAGCCAGGAAACTAGTAAATGTCTGAATCATGGATTTAATTAAAGCACAAGTAAGTATTAAACCTGTAAATATTAGAAGTTTAAGTTTAATTGATGAGGATCATTAAAGTTAATGAAACTCAAGTTTTTCTAACTACAATGTTCTAATGTGTTTATCTGACATGTTCCACACCCAGGAGAATTACCTTCTTTATGGGTCCACGGAATGAATAATTAATCTAATCTAACCTAATCTATACATCTTAGACAGAAACTGTGCGTGTTGTTTGCTGACTTGTTTGTATGTCTCTTAAGGATTCTATAGCAAAATCTGAATAATTAAATATTCACCCATACATTTCAGTAACAGTAAAACACCTTCTTGCTGTAAATATAATGGTAAATTATCAGCACTAGGAAAGTAAAATGGAACATGGTAATAACCTATGTACTGTCTTTCAATGAGACATTGATATATAGTCTGTAAAACAGCATTTTTACTGAACTCGTGGAATGAAGAGTTACAGTTATGAGAATGTTCTTCTAATGGGTTTTTTCTGTGAATAAACTCAAATAAGAATATTTTTATTTATTTGAGTTATGCTGTTAAAAATATGTAGTAAATAAAAATTAACACGACAGCGAAACGACATTGTCTAAAATTCGGAAGAGATGTCATGAAAATAATGGCCATTTGTCACGTATTAGTATCAATGAAAAATTCTGTGTCGTCGCTGCAGGGGTAAAACTAATATAAAAACCGTACGTCGTTTCCATCCAGTCAATGGGAGTTAGAACAAAATTATTGCTTCTCATAAGCCTCCGTGTTGTGTTCCGCAGAGAACTTTCACACATGGGAACATTGATCAGTCGGCCAGGTTGGTTGAGACATAGTCTAAACTTCCTATCAGGTACATCTGCTTTGACGTACTGTAAACCCTATCCAAACGACCTTTTCTTTCTACAGAAGAACGTATATATATACCCCATTTCCTCACAGTTAACATTCAAATCCTAATGTTTCAATCTAGTAAGCGTTCCAGTTCGTTAAATTACATTCTTCACTTTCCTGCTTACGACTTAGATAAGAGAGAGAACATGTGTGATGCGATAATTATTCGGTACTGGCTTTCAGAGCACGTGGAACCCTTTCGGTTGCAACTGCTGAGGATTCTTTGTATCATTTTCAATTGTAGCAGAAGAAATCGATTTGTACAAATGTTATTTTAACTTTCTTGGTACTGTGAAGAAGACACAGTCTCTCTCTTATTTATTAAGACTTTTTTTGTGATCACCCCACTCACAATTTCCGTCAGTTTTTAACTACACCAGCAGCTGCAAATCCCTCTTCCACTGCTGATTTTCTGTGATCTCTGGATTACTAGAGCTTCTTGAACATCACTCTGAAAACAATTACGTCGACCGCTAAACATACTCGCTATCAAAATCTTCTGTGTGTTGTTACGTTTCTCAGAAATTCAACTAGTTTTGCACCACTATAGCATACCTTGATATTACTTCACAGCTTGACAACTTATTTTTCAGAACTTGCTACGTTGTGATGTCCCAGGAACGGAAGTTGTACGTGTACGTCTCGTTGGTAGCAACGTTGCTCAAAACGGAGTTCAATGAGAGCAAGGCTGAGAAAAAGGGAAGTAAATGCCCGCTGCTTTATTGTGGGAAACATTGCGACACTTGCCTCAGGTTTCGAGAAACAATGAAACAGTTGTAAGAGAGTGGAAGCGAGGGGCGAAGACCAGTCAGCGTCCTGAGGTCTGCTGTCGAGAATGTTCTGCTATTCGCTTATTTCGATACGTATTGCGTAAGAGAATATTTGATTTACAGAACAGTGGCATTTAAAGTAATCACGTACTAGACAAAGATTTGGAAGGAACTAGACTGTACCGTTGTTTAAGAAATCATCCCGACCACAAATGACTGAGGCAAACCATGGAAAACCAACAATCAAGATGAATGGCCTGAATTCCGCCTTTCCCGAATGAGGTTTTAACGTCTTGATCATTACACTACATCGCGGTGTCGACACTGGGAAATGACGAGTGAAATAAAATGTTACATGTTCTTATTTATTATTGTGTAAGAGTACTGAATAGCAAAACCAGTCCACAAGTAGGTTCTGAAAAAATTTCTCAGTTGATCCACAGAAATGAAACTACGATACTCCAAAAGAAATACAAGCTATTAGGCTTAGCATTTGAGCTGGAAGAAATACAGAATACGGGAATAAATCCAGATATTTTTATATCTGGTATCTTAATATACACACACTTCACTGTGAGTATTGTTTTTTCTTTGTGTCTATCTTCCCGCAAAAACAACACAAACCTGACGACCTGATGTTTCCTACAAGGTCTAACTGTGTCAATAAGCAGACTACCTACACCTGTCCGTTACTCAATGTTTTGCGCCTGTGTGTCCACACGTCAACACATCACCTGCTACCTAGGGGAAAATAAGCATTAATGTTTGCTCTTGCTGCATGTACTGTAGACTCTAACCAACCTAAAAACAAATGACTTGTAATGACTATGATTATTAATCTGCAGATGACGTAAATACTGATGAAACGTGGTCCAGTGCACCATACTCAGTCACCAATACCAATATCTCCACTTATATCTATTACACTTTATACAAATTTTCAAAGCTTCACCTTCCAGTGCTTTTGATGAGAAATCACAACGTAATCGATGACTATCCTGATGCCACTAATGGGCTCTGTGAAGTTAAATGAGACGCTGTTTACGTGACACAAACTGATTTGCAGAGTCACTGGTGGTGACCGTGGTCAGAAAAAGGCGCTATGTTCGGAAGAAAACATCTTATAATGAAAACGATTTCAGTGGCGTAGCTATATAATTTTCGGACGTCAATTCTCCCTTCTTCATTCATCTGCGATGCATCGCGTTCGCAGCGAGTTACAACCAACGGGTCCGGCTCTGTCGTTTATTTCTTGAAAGAGCAAAGAGGTCAGTGGAAATTATCTATCAATCAGTAGACTATGTAATTGGTTTTTAGTGATACCTAACACTCAGTTCTGATCACCAGTTGCTACATTTACGTTCTTAGTAACCAAATTAACAGCAAAGAGATATGCTTCTTTGAAAGATATTGCGAGCGTGGGGTGACAAAACTAGAGTCGTATTCCTTCAAGAGGGTGGAGGTGTAAGTTTTTTCCACTAAATAATTTCATATAATTCAGGAGTTTCTTTCTGCTCTGTACGATACACTGATTATAAGGTGGCCCTTAAGAATTAAATATTCACAAAAGAAATGTTCTTCCATTCACTCTGAGGCAAAGTTCCTGCGTTATCTGTTGAGTATGCAGCTGATCTACATTCCCCCTACTTTTATGACTCCCTGTTGCCAAGTCATAGCACATTCTCTTTTGTTCCTATCTTATGTGATAAACGTTTCTGCAGCATCCACTAAAGATCTGTAGTTCTTATCTATGTCAAGTGTAATCGATTCGAAATTCTGTTAATCAATTAGTGATAATGATAATTCGCTTGCTACTGTCGCAACATATCCACGGAGGTTGAACACTGTTTACCTCAGTTCCCCAAGGAACTGTTTGGAACGAATGAGGTAAAAGGTAGAGTGAACTAAAAAATATAAGAGAGATACCGATTTCACAGTTTTTTTCCTCATATTCTCACAATATAGCCGTGAAAGCATGGAGTGCTTTAAACTGCTATGTTGGCCATCTGTGTGATGTCACTTAACGTCCATAATTACCAATTATAATAACAACGGAGACATATAGAAATTATTTGATCTTGTCTTTTAATTATCGTAAGGATTAAGAGATCGAAAGGAGATATTCATAGCGAACATTTTCTGTAATGTCCTTTTCACAACACTAGCGAAATATCGTTGCTTTCTTCCTTATGGTAGATTCTTGGGGGTGACGTAACCATTTTCTGCTTCTTTTCTTCCACTTCATTGTGTTTTATGGTATAGGATTTCTTTCTTTCCTACTTCCGATTATACAGTAAGTGGATTTTTCCGACCTAGAGTCTTTCCCGATTTGGCATTTACATCTGAAGGTAATACAATTTGTTTTTTGTCCCTTAGTAGATCACATCCAGCATCAATCTTTCTGAACCCTTTTCTCCTGCTTAGCTTTTCTTTTCAAATGATGTTTATCTACTATACTTTTCCCATTTTCCTCGCAGTGCATGACGACACATTCTAGACACTTATAAGCTCATGTTCTCTGGAGGTAAGATCAGTTTATAACTAAGCGAAGGACATTGTCTAGAGATGTCTTTCAAATGAACGGAAGCTCTAAAACTAAGTATACACACAGTTACTTCTATGATTCTGACTAATGTATTAACTGAATATGACTATCGATTACACTGTCGAGTCACTTAGCATCACCACTTGCTAGCACTCAGTGAGTGACCTCCGTTTCAGGTATACGATAGAAAGGATTCTAATAGCTCTCTGTTGAATTTTGAGAGATTTTGTTTGCAATGACTCGGGCAGCATTGAAGGGCGAGAGTCGTAGGACCCACGTTGTGAACGAGATCGTCGAAGTGGACCCGCAGATATTCAACTAAGATCCGAGAAACCTGCGATTGCGGGAATTTCTTTGAAGTTTTAATTTTACTCTTTTGGCCGGCGATTTCGGACCTCCAGCGTTATCTCGCTGGAAAGCAATATCTTGCTAGAATATTCCGTTATTTTTTCTGGGGAAGATATTTATTGGCAAAATTCATACTCCTGGACGGATTCTTAGTCAAATCAAGCAAGACTTCATTGTGCATGGGTTAATGGTGTTAGAGAACACCATCTTTCTAGCGATGGCTGCAGAGTGGTTGCTCACCTGTGTTTATTTCGCTACGCGTTGCAGTCCTACCATAATATGAAACACGAAACGTGCTTCGCTGGAGAAAACTGCTTGCCACCAATCAGCAGCAGTTCTTTTCCTACGTTAGAGGCAAAATTTGTCATTTAAGTGAATACACTTTAGTTTATATGGATGCAGATATCACCTTCTGCTTTGAAGCCTCACAAGCCACAGGGTTAGCTGATTGTGGCAGATGTGGATGCCGCTCATTTATTGGAGCGAAGAGTTTTCGAACTGTAGAACGTACGCTGGATTACTCCCATCGTGGCAGCACGGTTTCCTCTCGGAAGAAAACTAAAGATTAGAATTGAATATCCAGTTGTCAACGGATAGGTGGAGTACGAAGCAGGAGTTCTTCAAATACAGGGCAACAAACACACGCCCAGGCATTCAACTCAAATGTTTTACCGAAACCTAACTCTGTGTTTATCTCGGACAGCAGCAACACCTGGTGTCCTGCACTTTCCACAACCATCACTCTAAACAGCCTATTGCGGAGGAACTTACATTGTATTGTTAGAACATAAACAACACATGACACATGATATGCAACACATAAATTATAACGAAAATAAAGGCGAGACAATATCTGTCCAGCGACACACATACCACGGAAACCACCGCACGGCGCGTGGCGGAAGGTACCCTGTCCCATTACTTGTCATTTCCTTTCCTGTCCCACTCGCAAACTGAGTGAGGGAAAAATGACCATATATTTGCCTCCGTATGAACCCTAATATCTCGTAACTTATCTTCGTATCCGCGTTAGAATTGTTCTCCAGTCAGCTTCAAACACTTGCTACCTAAATTTTGCTCAATAGTGTCTCTCGGGAAAAAAACGTCGCCTTCCCTCCAGGAATTCCAATTTCCGTTCCCCAAGCATCTCCGTAATAATCGTATGCTGTTCGAACCTGCCTGTAACAAATGTAGCAGTCCGCGTCTGCACTTCTTCGATGGCATCCTTTAATCCGACCTGTTGCAGATCCCGAACACTTAAAAACAAGCCTCATTAGCATCCTACATAAGGTCAGATGAGCCACACTTCCTCAAAGTTCTCCCAATAAACTGAAGTAGACGACTGGCCTTCCCCACCACAATCTCAACTCTTTCGGTACCTACACTAGCACAATGCTAAAGATGAAACTTCCTGCTAGATTAAAATCGTGTGCCAGTCTTGGACTCACATATTCTCGGAACTTTACATATTGGGGACAGGATGGGAAGTGCAGACAACTGATTTTTCCGTTAACCTGTCATTCGCGAAAACATATTGTGCCTATGTTGATATGAATATGAAACAAAGACGCACTGGAATAAACACAAACAGCGCAAATGTTTTGTATCACACGTCTTTTTTTTGTCATCAGTCTACTGACTGGTTTGATGCGGCCCGCCACGAATTCCTTTCCTGTGCTAACCTCTTCATCTCAGAGTAGCACTTGCAACCTACGTCCTCAATTATTTGCTTGACGTATTCCAATCTCTGTCTTCCTCTACAGTTTTTGCCCTCTACAGCTCCCTCTAGTACCATGGAAGTCATTCCCTCATGTCTTAGCAGATGTCCTATCATCCTGTCCCTTCTCCTTATCAGTGTTTTCCACATATTCCTTTGCTCTCCGATTCTGCGTAGAACCTCCGCATTCCTTACCTTATCAGTCCACCTATGTCACGTCTTACAAATAAAACAAAGAACTAACTTCGTAATCTACTTTGACAGTAAGCTCGGAAGCCACTAACCTTCGACAATATATTTGCATGATATTCTTCTTCATGTTCTGAATACTTCATAGGAGTAAGCAGCGAGAAAAGTTCCGCACTGGATGGCTCTCTTTCAGCGAAATCGTTGTATCTAACCTTTTCCTCGCTTTCGCAAATTTATTTGTCATAGATGACAGTGGGAAGTACTTCATTGCCCGTCATCACTTAACAGACAGAGTTATCATCATCATATTCGAGCCAAATATATCCCTGTCTGTATTATTCTAGTCCTGATTATTCTTCTATTAGCTCATAAATTGGCTGTTTGGTGCTTGGCTATACACCTTCGGTGTACCCATGTTTCGGTTGATTGGTGTTGGGATGATCGTGTCCCAGGCGGAATGGTCAATATTCAGGAATGTAACAGAAAGCTCATTTGAAGCAAAAAAACTTCATATGGACATCCGGCCTATTCTGAATAATTTCCAAGATGGAACACATTTAATATATACTTATTTTGGGACTACTGGCGCCCACGTATGTGTCACCCACGCAACCTGTTCGACGTTTTATTCTGATACAAAGTGCTTCGTTGCTTTGAACCTCTTTCTTCGAGATGTCTTTCTGCCACTAAACTAGCACACCGAACGGGCAGTTGTCCATGGTGTGTGCCGGCCGGTGTGGCCGAGCGGTTCTAGGCGCTTCAGTCTAGAACCGCGCGACCGCTACGGTCGCAGGTTCGAATCCTGCCTCGGGCATGGATGTCCTTAGGTTAGTTAGTTTTAAGTAGTTCTAAGTTGTAGGGGACTGAAGACCTTTGATGTTAAGTTCCATAGTGCTCAGAGCCATTTGTCCATGGTGTGTAAGGAGAGAAGTAATGCGAGAGATTGGGAGTACGAGTATATCAGACGGAAGTTTCCGTTTAGTGTGAAAGTACATTCGCTGGCTAAAATAACACAATATACACTAATGAGAAATATCCCGATACGGTGTATACTTACGGCCTCTGCGATGGCACTGCTACAGATTCAGTTTTCAGACACGTCGAATTCATTATCATAGAGTATTTACCGTGTTTTCAGCGCACTGCGTAAATCAGGTATTCTCCCGAGTTACAATTTATCGTCTGAACATGTACAGGGACAGCAACACGTTGTTGAAATGGTGCACCGTCGTCATACAACCAGCACATGGTGACTTTCTACACATATAAGTATATCGCGAACATTACATGCGGGAAACTTGTATCCATTAGAATTACAGCGTGTTCACAACCTTCACGTTGGAGACAGTGCGCACGACGTGAATGCTGTCACTGGTTAAATAACAATCGTCATTTGCTTTCATTAACACTGTTCACCACTGAAGCCACGTTTACAAGGAATGAAATAAACAACTCACATAATGGTACCAAGACAATCCACACGGTACAGTGGAAACTAGTCTCCAAGTTAGTTTAAGGACTGCAATGTATTTCTAGCGTGTAGGAGCTCCTCCACATTTTACCGGATATGTGACGGAAAATCTCAACCGCACTTAAAATTTACTGACCAGCAAGTTCGTCAGACCTTACGACACTGGTTTTTTGTTTATGGTAACGGATGAAGTCTGAGGTATGCCAACGAAAGATAAATACACGAGATGAACTGCTTGGTCGCATCATGGATGCTCTGCTTTCATTAGGGAACGAGAAAACACTCAGACAAATAATGCAATATTTTGTCCCAAGAGAGCACAAATGCACTGACGATGACGGAGAAATGTTCGAACATTTATTGTGAACTGTACAACAGCTGTAATGCGACGCTTAAGATAATGTTTAGAGGTGAAAGTATTAAAAAATACTTATCTTTCAACTCGTTGTAAAATGCGTAGAGTAATTCTGTTAACTGTTGCACATGTGCACGTGTGTGAACCTGACAGTGTATTGAATAATATAGAAAACAAGTAACAATGTACGTTAAATATTTTCTGTCTCAGAAACTATTCGCGATACGGTACATGCCTATTTGAAGTTTCTTGCTTCAGATGTTCGTTCCTCTCACATCCGAGTGTACTGACCATTTCTTCTCGGACTGCGTATAAATCCTTGTAACCTTACGTATCGCTCATCATCTGTGCCTTCTTCAGTTTGGCTTCTTTGTCATTAATATCGAATTATGAGGGGTCTTAAAAAAATCAAGTTACACATTAGAATGGATTAACCATTCAGTTCCTCGACCATGGAAACCACTGCGTGAATGTTCTCATCACTGGAAAATCTGAGATGCCCGAAAATAATTTCCTTGACTGCCTAAACATTTTCGTCTGTGGCCTTTCTTTCCTTTCGTCACCACCCACGTCTGTGCAGCCTTGGTCAAATTGTTGGCGCCATTTTGCCACGGCTGGGTGTGACAATGCATCTGGTCAGTATACCGACAGAATTTTACGGCAAACCTGTGTGCGTTGTGAACGTTTGGCCCATAAGAATAGCACAGTCACGCGTACTTCCATTCTGAGTTACGTCCGCAGCTGCCGCGCCACCTGAATAGCACGTCGTGATGCATTTGTTATGCTTAGCGCAACACAGTTGTGCCTGCAGGAAACTTGACGGCACTCTCTTAGTGCAATGGTCTTAACGATGGACGACATGTGTAGTTTGCTTTTTGAAATTCCTTCGTACGTTGAGATTATCTGGTACTGAAGTGCAACATCGAGAGCAAAACAACGTTTTCCATTTGTAAAAACTTAATAGATAACTAAATAAGTACTTCAGCCTTGAAAATACTTCCTCCTCTTATCTAAAAGGATAAAGAAACAGGAACAAATACTTCCTGATCAATAAAAGTTAAACTACTCTTATTCTCACAAACAGGAAGCTGTTGTGATAATTAAAACACTCTCGGCACAGCATCACAGCTACACTTTCCTCTCTTCTACTTTCTAAGCTTCCCTATATGTACTGCATTGCTTGGTTCCAGATTCAGGTCTGCCAGGAATTTTCAAAATAGCATACTGTCGGAAGCAGAATGAAGGCATCATATTTCGGAATTTTAAAGATATTTCCTCGTCAAAATGAACTAACTTTGCAGTCAAGGAGGGTAAAAACGTTATCGCAGCTTTGCAGAGTGCTTACATCAGCCATAGAGTCTGTATCTACATCTACATAAACACTTCACCGGCCTCTACACAGTGCACGCTGGAGGATCGTCCTACAATATAAATGACTTCTTTTCTATTTGATTTGTTTTCTTTTCTCATGATTTTTAGTGGCGGCATAATGATGGCAAAGTCTTCTTGTAATACAGCTCCTATAAATTTGCCCAACTGGATATTGCGGAAACTATGTCCACTTTCTTCAAAGGGTTCCAATTTAAGTTCTCTTAGCATTTGTGCGGGCAATACCGACCTGTTCTTGGCCGCAACTAGGGTGGGGCAACCGCAGCAACGGCCCGAACCCCTGAGGATGAAGGGCGCCTGGCGCCTGAAAAAAAAAGGAACGAAAAAAATTTTGGAAATCGTTCCGAAGTAGACATACGAATAATTTAGCTGCTTCAATCCTGCCTACAGTAATACTCAAACATCATTTAACTGAGTCTATAGAACGGAAAGAACTAGACATGAATGAATCAACATTCATTCCGTCTAATCCGAGGTTGTGCTCCATCTCCAGTCTTCTGTTTTCCCTTTGTGACAGAATTGGGAACCACAAAGTTATTTTCGAAATACAGACTGGAAACGTCTACACAATACATTTGACGTGAATGAAAAATATATTTTGTAACATAGTACAGGATAAATAGTTGTCCTCGGTCCTTCTGAATACCGGGCTATAATTATAATGGGAATACTATTGAGGATGAGAATCTAGGGACTTGGATGATTACGGGGTTAAATCAGATTATGTACTGTATACAATATCATCATAACATCAAAAGTCTGTACTTTCAAATAGGGGAGAAAAAATTATCGTTTAACGTTCCTTCGGCGGAGCACAAGCTCGGATTGGGGAAGGATAGGAAGAAAATCAGCGTTCTGGCATTACCCCCAAGCGATTTAGGGAAATAAGGAGAAAACTAAATGTAGATGGTCGGGTGGGCATTAGAATCGCCTTTCTCCAGGATACGAGTCCTCTCTGTTACCATTGCACGTATTCACAGAAAAAAAAATCAGTACCTTCAGTAGCAAGCTAAAAAGTAAATGAAACTCAGTAAAAGGTAAAATAAAGAAAAGGAATAATGAAAACGAGAAAAAAATTTCTAAGCTAATAATGAACTGACCAAATATAGTCACAAATATGTGGACACTTCAAGTAAATTTTTTAATACAAATATCAGATAATTTAAGACTGGGAACTTCCCTAGTGGATATCTTACAATTGTCAGGAAAAATATTTCAAAACAAATTTAATAAATTGCTACTCTTGTTCTTTGAGAGTATTATTCGACAAACGTAACTTTGCTAAAGACAGCAGACAAATTTCCATTACAGAACTTACCTCAATAGTGGCTTTCGTAATACTGGTTGCCGTTGCTGGGAGGAATGGAAGATATCGACCGATTACAGGCAACATTGCTCCCCAGATTGCCAGCAATTCATCGTGTGTCTGAGGGGCTCTTATTGAATTGCTGTGTCGGATCAGGGCTACACCGAGGTCGTGTGCAGGTGATAGTTACTGCTGCAAATTACCTATCATAGCACGAAAGACAAAACATTAAACAATGACGGCTATAGTGTCAGCCCTACTCCGCACAGTGTCGTGTGATCGCGAAAGCCGGCAGGGAGACGAATCGAAACACTAGCAAATCGAATTCCAGTGGCATCTACCGATTTCGTACTAGGGAGACGAGAGGGAAAAAAAATGTGGGCGCATTGTTCTGGTATTGAGGACAATGGTACAAAGATGATAAAGTTGACCCGCGTTATGTAATTACAAGCAAGCGGAAGAAACAATTCGTTGTCGCAGTTCATTTCGTTAACAAGGCGTCCGTGATTTGAAACGCAAATTAGTTTTCGACAAAACACCAGCTTAATGCACGAAATCCACGCGTAAGAAATTCTTATAAAATGCATTATTTCTTACAGTGTATATATGCTGCATGGAAAAACTGTTTTAAGACAGCTTGATGATGCACTCGGCATGTCGCACATTATCCACACGAGGGAGTATAAACAGAATTTGACACCGAAACTTCGTAGGAGAATGTGTAATTCGTGATATTTCGACCTGTAATTGCAAGATTTATAAAATGCAAGCTTGTCCTCCACAAATTGCCTCAGACAAACAGTAATAAACAATCTGAATGACTGGTTTGAAAAAATCAAATTACCGTGTGTAGAACAGCGGTCTCGAAGATCTCCATATTCATTACACTTGCATTCCTGTGAGAATTTATGTTACGCGTCAACAGAAAAGTGCAATCGATTTGATACCTGTGTTTTGAGTGCTACGGATTGGTGGAACACAGACGTTTGTTGATGGCTTACCTTCTGACTACTGGCTTTGCTCTACGCTCTTCCCGAGTTTCGCGGTTTTCTTAAGATTTTGGTGAATTATGACGGGGGCGACGGGATGTGAGCAAGTGTGCCAAGGCTACGGCGAAGTTTCCGACATGAGTGGCGTCCACTGTGGTTTGCAAAAAGAATCGAGCCGCAATTTAAATTTACTCCTTAAAGGCGATGGCGAAGCTAAATGGCTAGTCAAGATTTCGGAACAATTGAAAACGTTTGGCAATAGTTTTTGGCCACAGCATGTTACTGTGCTACGATTGTCCCAAGAGTAGTTTCGAGGTCATGCTGAAGACACTAAATCCAAAGTGTTGGACCGGCAGGTACGACATCATTTACGCACTTCAGGAGAGAGAGCTTTTGACATTATTAATGCTATGACAAGCATAATTCGTAATAGAAATGTATCGAAGTGTAGCAATAGGTCTTAAAAACATAATTTAATTACTCAGCTCTGTCCCCTTTTCAGAATCAATGTAACACTAGAGATCCTGGAATCGGCTAGTATGGACGTTGTCGCTGATGCAGATTACAGTATTTCGAACACTGAAAATGTATGTATACGTTAATTAAGATATGAAGAACACACGATAAACTGGTTTCTATCAAATAATAGAACATTTCGCACACACGACAACGAGGAAAAGCTCAATTAAATAAGACAATAGTTTAGATAATTAAGCATGTACATTTCATTAACAGTTTACAATCTTATATACTTCTGGATCTGTCCTCCGAAAGTCACCTAACGGTACGTGGCTGAGGGTACTTCATCTACAGCCGCGAGCAGTCCACTGGATGAACGACTGTTGGGAGGTCTCCGCGTGGTCTTCAATCTCCCAGATTTTACCTTCATGGTATTTCCACAAGATTACGTAGGAGAGCAATGTATTAATAAACTTTTCCACAAACGTAGGGTATTTGTGTCTTAACAATAAACCACACCGTGTTGCAGAACTTACGAATGTTCAACGATTTGAACCCCCTCGAATTTATCTGTTCATTCCTGTTTTCTCTTGCGATATGACATCACTTTTCTCTACTTTATTTATAATTGTAATTAATTAATTTTTATGCCCTTACTCTCAACATAAGAGGATTGCCTTATTAGTTAAATACAGGTTTTGACGACACACGGTTTGGTTTTGTATTTAAACAAAAAATTAATTAAAATATCCCTTGGGTACAGTCCAGTACTTGTATTACGCGATGACGTATGGAGGCATTTATATGTGTTTCATGAATGAATCAGAGAAAGTGTTAAGACTATATTTCATTTTATCAAAGTACGTACATTGCGTGTCAGACAAAGCGAAGCATCCAGAAGACATGATCGGACACATATATAAAGAATTAGAGTTGCAATTGTCTGCTACATATAGAACGGGAAAGAGAGTGCAATATGTTTTAGTGTTCAGTGTTCTTACCATCTCTGCCGGGATATATAGGGGTTGAACAGTATCAGATGTTGAGTGATCGTTGTGAAAGACACAGATGTTCTGCAAACTCGCATGAGACAGCGTAATCAGCATGTGACAGAAGATGAATAGAGTCTCACATTGGGGTCTACTTGGCCGGGTATTCTAATCGTGCCATATACAGATTTTTTGAACATTCGGGTGTAGACTGACCTGCGTGGAATGCATGGGAACGTGTGAGAAGGTATGCTCATCGTCAAGGTTCGGGTCGATCACATCTGTACACCATAAGGGAGGATCACCGAAATTTGGCACCAAGCACAACAGAACTACACTCCTGGAAATGGAAAAAAGAACACATTGACACCGGTGTGTCAGACCCACCATACTTGCTCCGGACACTGCGAGAGGGCTGTACAAGCAATGATCACACGCACGGCACAGCGGACACACCAGGAACCGCGGTGTTGGCCGTCGAATGGCGCTAGCTGCGCAGCATTTGTGCACCGCTGCCGTCAGTGTCAGTCAGTTTGCCGTGGCATACGGAGCTCCATCGCAGTCTTTAACACTGGTAGCATGCCGCGACAGCGTGGACGTGAACCGTATGTGCAGTTGACGGACTTTGAGCGAGGGCGTATAGTGGGCATGCGGGAGGCCGGGTGGACGTACCAAAGAATTGCTCAACACGTGGGGCGTGTGGTCTCCACAGTACATCGATGTTGTCGCCAGTGGTCGGCGGAAGGTGCACGTGCCCGTCGACCTGGGACCGGACCGCAGCGACGCACGGATGCACGCCAAGACCGTAGGATCCTACGCAGTGCCGTAGGGGACCGCACCGCCACTTCCCAGCAAATTAGGGACACTGTTGCTCCTGGGGTATCGGCGAGGACCATTCGCAACCGTCTCCATGAAGCTGGGCTACGGTCCCGCACACCGTTAGGCCGTCTTCCGCTCAAGCCCCAACATCGTGCAGCCCGCCTCCAGTGGTGTCGCGACAGGCGTGAATGGAGGGACGAATGGAGACGTGTCATCTTCAGCGATGAGAGTCGCTTCTGCCTTGGTGCCAATGATGGTCGTATGCGTGTTTGGCGCCGTGCAGGTGAGCGTCACAATCAGGACTGCATACGACCGAGGCACACAGGGCCAACACCCGGCATCATGGTGTGGGGAGCGATCTCCTACACTGGCCGTACACCTCTGGTGATCGTCGAGGGGACACTGAATAGTGCACGATACATCCAAACCGTCATCGAACCCATCGTTCTACCATTCCTAGACCGGCAAGGGAACTTGCTGTTCCAACAGAACAATGCACGTCCGCATGTATCCCGTGTCACCCAACGTGCTCTAGAAGGTGTAAGTCAACTACCCTGGCCAGCAAGATCTCCGGATCTGTCCCCCATTGAGCTTGTTTGGGACTGGATGAAGCGTCGTCTCACGCGGTCTGCACGTCCAGCACGAACGCTGGTCCAACTGAGGCACCAGGTGGAAATGGCATGGCAAGCCGTTCCACAGGTCTACATTCAGCATCTCTACGATCGTCTCCATGGGAGAATAGCAGCCTGCATTGCTGCGAAAGGTGGATATACACTGTACAAGTGCCGACATTGTGCATGCTCTGTTGACTGTGTCTATGTGCCTGTGGTTCTGTCAGTGTGATCATGTGATGTATCTGACCCCAGGAATGTGTCAATAAAGTTTCCCCTTCCTGGGACAATGAATTCACGGTGTTCTTATTTCAATTTCCAGGAGTGTATTTCACCCTTTCTCCTGCCATCCGAGAAGAAGTAATGGAATCGCTGCAACCTTCTGTGTCATCCTGTGCCTTCGTTATGATCAGCAAACGGGCGAGACAATTACCGTGCCCTGCGCAGGCTGCCATTAACATATCTACACAAACGGTTACTTCTGGAGTTCTGCTGTCACTGGGAAGCTTGGACTGTTGATGAATGGCGTCGCATTGTGTTCTGCGATGGATCGTGGTTCTGCACAACCCCTGATGACCACCGTCGGCTATTATGTCGGCGACCAGGACAGAGGTCCATGTTTCCAATGTTTTGGAAAGCCACAACGGTACTCCTGGTGTTTCGGTGTGAGGAATCATCGAATATGACTTCAGGTCACGGTTGGTAATGAATGAAGGAACTATTACGGCCTAACGGTACGTCATAGATATCCTGCGTCCCCATCTGTTATCTCTCGCGCGACTATGGAGTCGTATGTCAAAAGGACAACGCTCCTCCACAGATGGCACGTATCTCTGTGAAGTGCTTTCGTGGCCGGTAACATCTTCGGACCTGTTGCCAATTGAACATGTGCTGGCCCAGCTCGGACGTTAACTCCACCGCATTTCCGTATCCAGGATAATTCGAAGGTCCGGTTACACATGTTGTGGGACATCTTCCTTCAGGACAGGATGCAACGGCTCTATGACAACATTTACAAGCGTAACAAAACATGCTTGCGACTCCACAGTAGGTGCAATATCATACTGAGAAGCAGACTCATACTACCAAGATCTTGGAAAATTTGAAACGATCTTGTAATCACTGAAATAACATCACATGCTCTCTCAAACGATTAAGCTTCATTTCAATAAATGAAAAGCATCAATTTGCTTTTGTTCTACAATTACCGTGACCTGTTCAGGCTGCCATTAACATCTCAACACATCAGTCGTTGGTCAGTCGTTTTGGAGGGTGGGTGGTGAGCAAGCCCCACTTGAGGGTGGGCCATGTGGTCGTTTGAGAATTCCTTTTCGCGCCGATTTATTTCGACAAAGAGTGTTGTTTAATAGTGGAAGGGCGCAAGCATATATTTGGTGAACTGGAAGTGTTACGATTATTTGTGTGAGCACCATTTACGAGGTTTACGTCGTCGTAAGTGAACGTGTGGCAGTCTGTGACTTCGCACCAAATCTGTTATAACAAAGAGGACAGTGGGACTTGTGGATTTGTTCGTATTGACTGAATAACTTTAGATTATAGCAGCCTAACTTACTACTATTGGGGGCTCGGACTCAAATTATTATTAAAGCGAAACTGTAAACCGTCTCACCAGTGCTGATTTCATTTATTGAAAGAAAAGGACAACGCCAATAAATAGTAATTGAACTGTGTCGTGAAAAACTGATTTTGCTATAATAGCCGCCTAATTTTGTTCCCTAGCACAAACTGTACTTATGTCTGAGTGAATAATTAATTGAAAAACTATAACAAATGCGCGGGTGTGGAAGTGTACTAATGCACCAAGTGTGGAAATCATACCCTGAGACTTACCTGAGAGCCAAAATTTGCGATAACATTTTTTAACCAACATTTGTATATGCACATTCGCGTGAGAACGGTTCAACCGCATTTGTTCTTCTTTATTATTCACCGCCCCGTCGTAGTAAAGAACAAAAGCAAACTGGTGCTTTTCATTTATTATAATTTTGTTCTACCAAGAAAGAACCGACGGAAGATTCTGTTAATATGAAGTTTAATTTCGTTTATGGATGCTTCAGTTTTTATATCAGCTAATGTATTTAAAATAAAATAGCCTTTGTAAAAGTGTTTCTTCCGTATTTCACTTTTTACTCAAGTGCCAATAGAGCGACTGGAATAATTGTGATTGTATGTGAGTATTTGCAGTCCGCTGGGTGGGGGGATGTGTAGGGAGAGGGGCCCTTGGCAGTGGGAAGTGATGTGTGTGCGACGTTTTACTGAGTTCAGAACAGATTGGGTTCAAATGATTCAAATGGCTCTCAGCACTATGGGTCATCGGTCCCCTAGGACTTAGAACCACTTAAACCTAACTAACCAAAGACATCACACACATACATGCCCAAGGAAGGATTCGAACCTGCGACCGTAGTGGTAGCGTGGTTCCAGACTGAAACGCCTAGAACAGGTCGGCCACACCGGCCGGCAGAACGGATCGGGATTGGGCAAGCTCAAGTGTGCCGGAGGAGGGTGAGCCCCACTTTGGATACTGGCGCTGTTGCCTCCGTCACTGGACCACTTACGACCTTTGCAGAGCGTCTGTGAATTCGTTCTTCATCTGTCACACCTACTTGATAAGAATCCCAAGCACCGGGGCAATACTCTAGAGTTATTAGCACTTTCGTTCTTGTTTGCCGTTTCCTTTGCACACAACATATTACTTCCTCCGACATGCATCTCGCGTAATGACTGTGTCGAGAAAATAGAGCCAGTACACAGGCTTACTGATCGTTCTTCCCACGCAACATTTGCGAGAGGAACAGGGTTGTACGGATCAGCTAGTGGTACCAGACGTACCATCTGTCACACACCTTGACTTGGCTTGCTGCTTACGATGTAGATGTAGAGTCGTTGAACTTCCCCGGATCCCTTTCTACAAATCTGTCTTCCATTCGGCGTCCCTAACCTCAGAAAAGTTCAGCGCGGCGATCTGGAGGGAGCAGCAGCAGAGGGAAGAGCCCTTCCTGGAGCCGCTGGGACAGGTCGGGGCGGCGCCGGACCCGAGGTCCGCCGTTGGGCGGGGGCGGTCCGCGGCCGGAGGGCCGTGTCTAATCAACATGCAAGGGAGGCGCGGCAGGCCTACCTGCCGCTTAAAAGGGGCCGTGTCGCCGGCGCGCCGGTATTCCCGCGAGACAATGCCGCCGCCGTAGCGCCGCCCGGAAAAATAGACGGCCGCGTGTTCGAGCGCCCGCGCCGCCGGCAATTAATTTGGCCTCTGGTTTGTGGGTCGCCGCGCCGCGCCGCGCCGTAATGGGCCGGCTAGCTGGTCCCGCGCGCGTCAGGGGCGCCTCCTCCACAAGAATGCCGCTTAGGCGCCGTCTCCTGTCTCATCCGGTCCAGCTGCCCCAGCTCGATCGGTGCACCAGAGTGCACAGTGTCATTGTTCATCTGACTTCAGGGAGACATGGACGAAATTGGGCAAATTTACTCTCACTTCGCGTTTCGTCACTAGAAACTGTCAAATCCTTAACCATGTCTGACCAAATAGTGGACAGTATCCAGTTACGAGGCTTGCTACTTAATCGAGAATCGTTGGAAGAAGAATAATCTTTGGAGTATTTTTCGATAAATATGAAAGGGGCGGGAGGGTGGCGGGAAAGGGGGAGGGGCTTAAATCTTAATAACAGAGACTCGCGACATGCTGTAAGTCAATCCTGACCCGTACATCGTATATCTGATCCGAGTCGGCTCACTGGCCAAATATTAATCATTTCCTTGAAAGAGCATATCGCTTGCTTTGGAGCGCTGTAGATGGTGGAGAACTCGTAACGTTCACCCTGTATAAGGCCCACGAGAAAGACAGGCCGCGGCGCATACGTCACGAAGGTAGTCCTGACCTCGCTCGCTCGCTCAGCTCAGCAGATAAAATGCGTTTCTAAACCTGTTAACTCGCAGCTGGGTGTGTAAGTAGTAACAAGCATTGCATCTTCCACTAGAATCTGCTATTATGAAGTCTTGCTGATCAACAGTACTACAGCAAAATTTAATTTAAGACCAATACTCGATATAAATGGTATAACGGCTTGCTTATAGAATTCAGCCTCTTCTGTTTAACAGTACTCATTACATGCTGGAAGTGGTGCCTTACGCAACTGATAATCATTTTAGCATGATTTTATTTTATTGTACGCCAGTACATCCGTAACGAATTATAAGTAGGCCCATGTACTTCCCATAATTATGGGACTAATAACAGTAAGATTCCATAATGGTGGATTCCAGTAGAAGATTCAGTTTTCGTTTGCACGTACACGGTGTAGAAACGCATTTTGTCTGCTGATCTGAGCGAACGAGCGAGCCAGGACTACCTTCGTGACGTACGCGCCGTGGCCTGTATTTCTCGTAGGCCTCGCACCCTCTACTGCTGACGTAAGACATGGCAGTGAAGAACCGTGTGCGCGCCAGCCAGCTGTAGGAAGTCACTGCGTCGAACTGGAAACGTTACGGAATGGCTGAAAGCAACTATTCTGTTTGCACCTGCCCATGAACACACCGTGAATGGAGTGGCCTGATTTATTGCTTATCAGTGCAGGTTGTCCAACGTTCATACCACTCGTAGTCATGTAACAAGGCGTGAAAATAGTGGTCGTAAAGAGATCTTAACCTATAGGAACCGGAGATGAGTGTCAAGCTATGTCAATGACATTTGGTTTCAAACGTGTCAGGAACCGCTGCTGTCAGCGAACACAGCTGTATCGGAACAGGCTTCTGAACTATTATCCTTAAAGCAAACAGCATGCAGTTGGCATTTAGAGTCGGATATCTCGTAAAAGACCAGCGCCTCCCTTACAGTTGCACGCCTTCAAAGGGACGTGTAATGACTCGAGCCCATTCACTGACGTTACTTTCAACATGAACCAAGATCATTATTTCAATATAACCGGTGACTGAATGTTGTCATTCACTATGACTGTGCTGTGCAAAAAACCACATTTATGAAATACATGCATACGTTTTGACGAAAGGCGCCCTGTAGCACCTCGACCGGCCCGCTAGATCAACAAGTGTTATCTCGCCCCACCCCCTCTCCCACACAAAAATACTGTGATTCCTTTAGAACAGTGGGTCAAAGGTAGAAACCATTATTTCCGCAATCTGATAACTCTGCTGCATCCTGTCATCAACTAGTTGCTTCATTTAGATATAACATGCTCGAATAAACTTCTATACTCTCTGCCTTCCCGAAATTATTCCATTATCATGGTGACAAACGATGTTACAAGCTATAGGTGTCATCTATCCTGGGGTGACTAACTGTTTACCAGGTTCGCTTTTCATGATGGTAACTTAAAAAGGCTGTCATATTCCAGTTAGACTTACGCTCTAAGGGTTCCGTACAATAGATAATAATAAAAATTTTGTGTGATTCTATGGCCAAATGAAAGTTTTTCTATTGAACGTTATTTCGGCGAACTGCGTGTCCCTAATGTACTCCACATCATATCCAACGGGAGGGGGGGGGGGCATAGGGTTTAACGAGGAATCCGAACCACGTGCTGTTAAGGGCGAGGTAAAGGCTAAGTTCAAGAGAAATCCGTGGTCCGATGGAGATCCAATTACACAACCTTTAGGTCTCCGTGAGCCTTAATTTTTTTTTTTGTTGCACGTTCTCTGTTGCATACTTCACTCACTTTTTTATTTTTTTATTTTTATTTTATTTTTATTTTTTTATTAGAGGGCAGTCAGCTCACTGACCAACCACGCTGAGCTACCGTGCCGGTACCGCTAACCCACAAGGCTCAATAAGAATGTAGGCAGTTGAGCTATAGGTTTGCGACTATCAAAATAAATGACATATGTGACCGTATCTTTTGACTGCATTAACTTGAAAGTTTCAGTGTTTTACACTGACAAGGGACATAAATTTCACGTTGATACCTCAAACTGTTCATGATGAAAATGTATCTTAACAGTTGAATCGCCACGTATGTGAACTTTAAAGGAAAGGAGCAGTAATATTGACATGACGTACCTTCCTCCATGGTCCATTGACTTTTAGGCTATAGATTTAGATCCTGATGTACGATCTCTCCTAGAACTCTGTACGAAACAGAACAAATTTATACTGCTGTCCGAGGGTGTGATGAAAGCACTGGGAAGTTCTTGAAAGATCTATCTTCTTATAAAGAAAAACAAACAGATGATATTTCCTGGGCCGCAGCACCTAGAGCTATTTAATATCTTTCTTGTCTTCTCTTTATTCAGCTGCTAGCCTTTTCTCCACTACTTCACACCTGCCCACTATCCCTTTACGCCTTCCTCCTGCTTCATGCATCTCCCCCTCCTCCACACTCTTTATTTCCCCCTCTTCCTTTGGTCCGTCCATCATCGACTCGTCTACTCGTCTCAACTTGTCCGCAAGTATGCTCATTGACATATGAAGCTGGTGCAATACAATTCCATAAAGCAGACGCATACTATTCCAACACACCTGTCATGCAAGGAATGTTACAAATCAGGAGCTTCAGAATCATTTATTTCATCTACATCTACATCACCTAAAGTGGCGGAGGGTACTTTCGGTACCACTATCTGATCCCTCCAAGCCTTTTCCACTCGCGAATAGTGCGTGAGAATAATACCGGTAAGCCTCTGTATTGGCTCTAATTTCTCGATTTTTCTCCTATTGGTCAATACGTGAGATGTATGTGAGGGAAAGTAATATGTTGTCCAACTCCTCTTTAAAAGTACTGTCCCGAACTTTCAATAGTAAATCTCTCCGTGATCCACAATGCCTCTCTTGTAACGTCTGACAGTGGAGTTTGTTCAGCATCTCTGTAACGCTCTCTCCCACGACGAAACACGCCGCTCTTCGTCGGATCTTCTCTATCTCCTCTATTGAGTCCCACCTGATAGGTATCCCAGATAGATGAACAATACTCAAGAATCGCCTTACATCCAGGCCGCCCTGCAAAGCAGATCGGTAAAATAGGATCATGCTACTTCAACAGAACACACCTGTCATGCAGGGCAGCCTACACGTCCAAGCCAACAAAACCGTTTCTGGCCGCGTACATGAAAGCTGGCCTGAAAAGCAGGTTGATTTGGGAAGCTGATAACGTTTCCACATAACATGTCTGTCGCGCAGGGCAGCCTCTATCCCTTTCTGCCCCTTTCTGCCTGTCTCTCTCCTTAAGCCCCACAGTGCTGATTTTCGTGATGCCTTCTGTTTCTGTGCCAGCTTTAGATCATACAGATACAGTGGTTCGGGAGGATGCCCTGCACATACACACATACACTCTGCTTTATACATATAACAGATTGGGGGAATGAAATACTTTTTGTTTAGTTTGTTTAGCATTACACTGGAATAGAGTCTGTGGTGGAACCAAAATCGGGCCAGCGCTGAAGTTCCGGCCATGATGAAAAAATTGAAGTATGGGCATTGAAAGATAATATGAATATGTATGGCTGGAGGTGATTATAATCCATAGCTTGCCAAATACAGATAGATCCAATGTCTTAGATTCTCGCCTACATCTCTCTATGAGAAAGTTTAGAGGAATTCCTGTGTAAATCTAGTGATAAATGCTTACTGTTTTGCAGATTGGCCGCAGAAATAAAATAAGGACGTCGAGGAGAGATGTTATATACTGCGAATAGACTACTGTATACATTAACTGCTTCAGCATACAATTAGCTATCGATGTCGACAGTTCCCAGCACTTACGTATACCTAACTGATACACGTGTTATTTGTACTCGTTGGATAAATCACGAAATATGAATGCTGCTGGTAATTTGCCATTTTCCTTCTATCCATCTCTTCTGTTGTTTTAAGCTGTACTTTGTGACTACGCGATGCTAATCTGTTCCACAGCGTCACATTCTCTGGTTAACTGACTCTTTCTTCCTATTAACTCTCTCATAGATTCGAAATAATTTCTATTGAAGAATGTCTAGGTAGCTAACTTACCAATAAAAGAACAAAAGTCTTCTAAGTTCGAAGACAACCTTTCGCTAACAACTCCTTTTCTGTTGTGAGACACACATACGTATTAGCGCAAAGGGGCAAAGGAAAAAGAGTACAAAGAAAGTGGTACCATCAGTATGAAAGTACTTTCAGAGGAATACTTGATGCAGTGGATAACGTAGAGTATTCTGTAGTGACGGACATGAGAAGTAAAATTTCATATGCAAAACGGTTTATTCACGAAAAAAACACGAAAAGTTTAATGTGGCCTAGAATTATTATTATTATTCCGCTTTCATGATATATTTTAACCTGATCGGGTTAGACTCTCTGTTACATCAGACAAAGGTTTCATACCTTACAGTACTTTGTTTCACATCTTAGCTCTCTGATAAAAATAATTTTAGCTGACAGACAATAATAAAATAGTGTTAGCAAAACTAAAAATCATTTGAATGTATGAAGAGAGAATAGAAATTAATTGTACCAGAAAGTAATAAAGTAAATACTAGGCGTATTATTACAATTGCTTCTGCTGCTACCGCTACAATAATAACAATAATAATAATAATAATAATAATAGTGATACAGGTACATCAAAAAATGCTTATGCTTGTACAGAAGTTATTTCTCACGTAACGAGTCCTGAGGGAAGGAAATTTAGGTAGACTGCACCAGCTGAGAGCATCGTGAAATGTCGATGATCTTGCTGAAAAATATATAAATGAGTAACGAGTGCTTACGGAGCTTGTTGTTCAGTTTTTGCTTCAGTAGCTACGTTATTAACTGTGTTCTGAAGCTGAAGGTGTTATTCAGTTCTGTACAGTAATCACGAAGATTATTCCATAGTCTGGCTCCTGCTACTGGAAAGAACTTCGCGAAGGCGGCTGAGTGATGTAGTGGAGCAGAAAGGACTTTGCACTCATGGGAACGGGTATTTCTGCTACGTTGTTCAGACAAGGGAGTTAGGGTCAAGGAGAGATATAAGTGACAGTGTTCGTTGTTAAAAAATTAGAGAAGACAGACGGTATGGAAACCTATGATCGTGTCTACACATAGCCAGAGCAGCTTTGTAAAAGATGGTAAAATATGATCAAGAAATCGAATGTCACACATATATCGAACGCAGCCCTTCCGTACTAGTTCCGGGCACCACGAGTTTTCCACATAAAGACCTAGCAGAATAACGTCGCTCCAATGAACATCTGGAAGCCTAAGTGTTTGTATAATTTTCTTTTTCCAGTTGAAAGAGAAGAGATTTTTATATTTTTGTGGGGCATGGAGAGATCCTCCACACTGCAGCTTCGTGCACAGCTATTTAACCATTAGGCCCTATTATAGTACTGCTAGATTTTTGCTGAGGGAGAGATGTTGATATTTGTCCTCTTTGAGATTAAGGATAATGGATACTGGCGATATTTTGGTCAAATGAGACTAACATGATCCATCAGGAGCGATTGGATTTTGGCTGGATTGAGTTTCAACATATGTTCTCTCCCCATGTTAATAGGGCACGTAGCTTTATTGAAACTATCTACAACTGATTTCAAATTTACTGATTTTGCACTTAGATGCGGTTGGAGGTCATCAGCATTCATATGTTATTTGCAATAGAACAAAACTGAAGACACGTCTCTGACATACAGTGAAAAGACTACAGGACGAAATAACGAGACCTGGGTGACGCTTGTCACTAGCTGTCTCCATTGAGACTTTATATAATTTTCAATAGCAACTAAAGTACTGCTTACTGTTAATAAAACACTAATGGTTTCGCTACTAATATTCATGCCACACGAATTTCCTCATTGGCCTTGTTGTTTCTTACCTAATCACTGACGAATAACTCCGTTAAACGATATCTTTCTGCATCAATCTCTAGAGTTCTGCTATAGGGCTCATGTTCTTTCCATGGCTGGGACTTTATGCATGATACCCTGTCACGCTTGAGGCAACGTGGAGTAGATATGAACCAACATAACTTCCAGTCGCCTGTTTCGGCTTAAATTTTTATGTAGGTTTTCTTTATTGTAATGGCATAATGGAAATCTGCTTCCAATTTCGCGAAAAATGAATATCTTTATTGCCTCGCTCTCAGCGTTCTGCAATCCGTCTTAAGAAAGCGCGTTATAGTGTGAGCCGGTTTTAAAATAGCCTGCCTGCTATTCCGTAGGATGTGAAAATAGAAAATGCAAAAAAAAGAGTTCGTTTTTCTCGCAATGTGCTCTAAATGATTATCAGTATGATAGCACAATTGCAAATGACCACAGATCTGAATTAGGTCTGGGCAAACGTATTTACGTTCAGCAAATGCTTTTGGCGTTAAACAGATGTTGCTCGGAAGTGTGGTGCCAGTAAGTCAGCCGCTGGAGATAGAGCCATACAACATTATTATTATTATTATTATTATTATTATTTATTGTTGTATTATTACTACGATTATGCAACTGACTTCGTTTCTTAAGTTCTATTCTCTTGCATCAACGTACATTCATTCTCTGACTAATTCATCGAGAGCACTCTTATCTTATCTTCTTTAGCAGAACCAAATTCTTACACGTTTTTACCAATTATTATTATTATTATTATTGTTATTATTACGTCGTGATCATCATCATTACGTAGACCATTAGCTGTTCATAACAACGGCATTTACTAAAGTAAAGGAAAATGCCTAATACTCAGATTTTGTACATAAAACAACATATATTTCATCGACTGCCGTGGGTACCATTTATCAGCTTTTGGGGTTTTAGATTTATTTATTTATGTGCACTCAAAAGAAATAATGTAACCTTAATGACTTACTTGACTACACACGCACACTCGCACACACACACACACACACACACACACACACACACACACACACACATTTTGTAGATCTTTTGTGCACTTCTGAGGATAATAATGAAGAAGAGTGCATTTATGGAAATGTTACGACTTTTCCCCAAACATTGTTACTGCGTGTACTTTACAGTCTCCGAAATATTTTATCATTTTCTCCAACAAAGAATAAATAGCAGTGACAGATTTAAAGGTAGATCAAGCAGACCACGAATCTTATTCACGTTAACAGATATATTCTTTTTTAGCTCCAAAAGCCTCATATGGTGGATTTAACTTTTTAAATACCGAGCACAAATCCCTTCGCAGTATACAAAAGTTCAAGATGATAATCTGTGTGTGGTATCACAATCGATTTAACTATTTGTGCTCTTGAATGTGTACCGTCGGTGGCAGTGGAGGCTATATTTATTCAGCAGACGGTCTTTGAAGAAATTGCAGTTGTATCGGCAGGCAGATGCAGGAAATCACGCGGATGATGTCACTCAGATTTGTACGGTATGAGTATTGAGAAAATTTAGCACTGAATGCATTGTAAAATCGGAGTTGGCCTATTAGATAGCAAAACACACCGATAATTCGGTCGCTAGTAACTTCGTGCCTTCATTTTACAACTTTGTCTTGGATACACTTAAAATGTGAAAATATACAAAATCCCAAAAAAGAGTTGTAATTCTAAAAAGTATTACTTTTATCATTAAGTACAACTAATATCTGTCTGTCGCAGGTTTTGTTAGTTACAATGAGTTTTAAAATACGCAGGCAGAAACTTACTAATTTCGTTTAAGCTGGAGGTACATCCAGCTCTAGATTTTCCTAGGCGGACCGTAGTGTTTGATTAGCAAAAAATAAATGTACGTAAAATTAAAATGTGACAAATTTTTTTGTAATAGTATGCTTGTAATTTCTACTAAGTCATGATTTGTGAACATACAGAGCGATACCAAATACAGATATAAAATTTATTTTTGTAGTATCACTAGGAGAAAGTTGTGTTCGATAACTATCAAGTGAAGCCAGTTAGAAATGCCATTTGCGGTATGATGTCAAATAGGTCATGTCTACACTTGACATTCACCAAAAAGTGTAACTGAAGATTAATTAGATCGGAAATAATTTATATAATAATGAAGATACTTGTTTCATTGGGACAAACAAATGATCAGTATGTTTCCCGCAAAGGTTTTTGCACCGGTGGTGAGACCATTGTTGCTCCCAAATGATCTTTTACACTTTCGCTGTGGAACTATTTCGCAATTATTTGTTTTAAGACCAACAGGATCGTGAAAATAGTACGGGAGAATATCTGGACTATATTTTGAATGTGAAAATGCTTCCCAGCTAGATTCAGAAGAAAATACCTTGTCAACTTCTGGCTGCGAAGCTGGAGATAATCCTGGAGAGATGTGTTCGTTTTTGGCATGTTTTTGGCGGAGAGCGTCCGTGAACTCCTTAACTGTGACCATAAAGTTTATGTCTGTGAGCGCTTGGACACTTTTTATTTATTGGTAATAAAAGTTTCGATCTTTCTGTCGTTGTCAGTAGCTTATCATGTTTGTTAACTAATGACTACGTTAGAGTACATTAGCAGTAAACTTATTCACAAAGCTCGTAGAAGAGACCTCGTGATATATGATGCTTTCCATGATACTTTCAAGGAATAATGGTAATAAACGAAGAAATCATAAGCGAATACAAGCGCCAAGATACTATCCGAATGACAATGATAAGGGTCTACGAGCTTTTCACTGGCTCAAGATAACGCCACAGCTTTTGACAAGGTAAGGTTATCTGGATTTTCACAGCCAATAGATAAATACCGGATGTAAATGGCGTGCACTAGTGTTCTACGCGATAAAAATCTATAAGAAATCATATGAAGGCGAAATAGTGTCTCTCTGTAGTAAAATAAACCATGCGTCTTTTGATATTACAGTTGTGTTTTCAAATACATAGCACTGACCGAGTATAGGTTGTCATTTCATCTTTCTTTTTTTGTCCAGAATTTTCGAAAATACTACCAGAAGTGATCTCGTCTTGTAGTCTTAGTTTAACACTTTGGGAACCAGCTGTTTTTGCGTGAAATCATTTTTTTTAAAGTACCGGTGCCTTCTTCCGCATGAAACACTCGAGATTATTGCAAGACATAGCATCTAGTGATACGCTGAGGTACTTCTACTAATGTAGTGCTTTGTAACAGTCACTTACAGCATTGAAAGCAATGGTCTGGTCGGAGATTGTGCTTTGTGACTGTAGGAGATGTGACACGTTGTTTTTTATAGTGTAAATATCGAGGAGATCATTGATAGTGAAAGTAAGTATGTCTAAAATTATTGTAATGTAAGTTTGAATTTGTACCAATGCCTTTATGAGTGGTTGCGATATGAAAGCACTGGGGCAGTATGTACTTTTGATATAAATTTATCAAATTTTATGCTTATCTTCGAGTTTTATATAGAACTATACATTGTGAATCTATGGAAGTTTCGAGACGTGGGATTGTATTTGGGATAAAAGCGGATTTGATTTCAAATACATCTCATGAAATGACGGGTGGCTCAAAACTGTATGTCCCAGTGTTTCCAAAGAGAAGTCACCTTCCTAAAACAACTGATTGTTTACTTTTTGCCAATTTCTTCTTCTATTCGTTGTTTGCTACGATAATGAAGGTTAATTTTGTAAACGTTTTTAACACTACATTCCAAACTGAGACCACCGCCCTAAAACAATTGGTTCTTTACTTTTTGCCAGTTCCTTATTGTATTTGTTGCTTATTACGAAGATAAAGGTCGATTTGGTGAAAAATTTTAAAACTGAGTATAGAAAAACCCCCACGGAAATGACAATTCACTGACGCTGGACTGTGATTACTTTTCCGTCCATCTCAGGTCACAAGTTCTAAGACTTGTGCTATCTTATTGAATTTCTGCACTTGAGACTCGTGATATGTGAGCAGCCCAAACTCGAAGCTTCAATAATATTACAAATATCTGAGATAAGTGGTAATAACATTCATGACTCTCGAATGCGAGTGTTTTCAAAATTTCTCGCTTACTTTTACCTTTATGCTTTCTCTTTTTCCTTGCATGTCAGAGCATTTGTTTTGATAATTCAAAGCTTCAATACGATTCAGTTTCGTTTTCGAGTGTACTGTAACAGTCTGAGGTATAGTAGGTATAATATTTAGTAGCAATAGTATTGTTCGTGAAATTATTTCTACAGAGTTGTGTACGAATACTTACTAGATTCTCTCACTTTTAATTTGGAAAGCTTTACACGCAAAGATATTACTATTTCCTTACGTAATTAGCAGGTTTATGTAAGATAACCTAATATCTCCCCTTGCAGTGATCGGTAGGTTTTCCAGAGAACTTCAGAGTTTTAAATTTAACCAATGGAAGTAAACCTATTTGTATGCAGTATCGCCCAAATTCTACACTGAGCCTGATTGATTTGTTTTTTTTTCTCATTTTTCTAACAATTATTTAGAGGTCCCCCTGAAAAAATTGTGTTATTTAACCATTACCGCTTTTCATTTAAATCCAATGACAGTCATATCTCTATTCCGAGCAAGTGCAGTCGAATTTCAGGAGAGTGTAATCAACATCGTGCTTATCTTGGGACGAAACAACTTAGAAGACTAACTAAAAAGTAGTTTGTCACTGATGCACAGGTTTACTTTCGCATGTCTCGTTGACTTAGTTAGAATTAATTCTAGTGATCAGTACGTCCATCTTATTTTCGCTAATAAGAAACTGTTTGTCACCAAACCCCTCCTCCCGTAATGTTAACAATTTTTATAAATAATTTCTTTCGATGGGAAAAGCGTATTTTTTAAGTTAGTTGTAGTGACGTGTGTGCTAAAATTTTGGTTTTTTCTTTATACATAGCTCAATCTTACATTTACTACTTGCTTGACATCAAAGAGGAAAGAAGAATTTTATCGGGAGATGACGTTCTCAAGTGGTTGCTGGTAACAAGAGATTACGCCTTCTTGGACGTTGTCCCTTGCGTATGTTTTGGCTTATCTAAATACTCCACAGTAAAAAGCAAGCGTTCTGCACGCTGCTCATTGTTAGTTCTTGGATATCTTCCATGAGAATACTGCTTACTGCATATATTCGTCGTACATTATTACAGGCAAGACCAACAGATGACGGACTAAGGAACTGCTATGTTGTTGATTGCGACCAAAGAATTTCGCTAAGAATGAGTCTCATAAGCCTCAGCCATTAAATAACATGTCGCTTGTAAATCTGACGGGCAGATCAAGCTTAGGAATCTGAACAGCGGTATCCATCGCGAATAAAAGTTTAGGTCCATCGGTAACACTGCACTTCTCAATGGTTTTCATGTCAGCGTATTATAGGACTGGAATGTTATCTGTTACGTAGGTGGAATACATCTATATTTTTAAACACAATACAGAACTGAAAAAAATGGTATAGGCATACATACTAAAGCAGCCAAGAGCAAGGACATTAGTTTGTAAACCACAGCATTGTACTAGTAATATTCTTACTTACGATGAGACAATCCTAGAAATCGAACAAACTGACAAAGTACAAAAAGAACCAGACTCAGAAAGAGAAGTCTACAAAGAAAACAAAATATAATAAAGTTGTGCGAAGGGTTGGTGGGGACATAAGGTAAAATGGCACCAAATAGAGTAGAGGTCGCAAACATGAAGAGCCAGACAAAGATTATACAATGTGAAACATGTACAGTGATGTTCGAAGTAGTAGGTACTTGAAAAGATTGGAATAAGAAAGGAAGAAGCTTTAGGAAATCCGTCGAAAGACTCTTGACGTACAAAAAAGGACATCGCAAAAGCGTCTTAACCCTCCCCCACGTAAGTACTTAGTTTCAGTTTTATCTAAAGGTTGAAAAAAAAAATCTCCGCCGCGATGCAACGTGAAAATTATCGTATCTAGGAAGCAGTGACAAAAAGTAAAGATTCTTTTAGTACAGAAATACAGATCCCTATTTCTAGGCTGACTCAGAAGTGTGAAATGATTAGGAGCCATGTATATGAACAACAGATGAATGAAAGAATGCATGAGAATATGTACCTCGACACAATCAAGAGCTGAACTATTACAAGTATTTAATGCAGGAAGTGAAGTTTCAACTTTCAAAAGTTTTTGTAAACGCTAGCATGTCCGACACCTCCAACGCAGATGCTGTTTTCTTTTTTTCAAAATAGTTTGTAAGCCGTGAATTTAATTCTACAATAGGGTAAATGACAGTGAAGTATTAATGCCTGGACGTCATCGTGGTCTAAGCTCCTAAGCTCCAATATGAAAAGGATAGTAAAAAAATCTGACACAGTTATTTTTATATGAAACCACCTGTGATACGCCAAATACATCCACAGAAAATACAAATCTGGGTGGCAGGATGAGGATCTGAAAGTCGTTCTTCCTGAATACTCGTCATTTATCTTAATCACTACGCCATATCACTCGTCGACTCTATGAATGGGAGACTGTATGTAACATTCGTATTTTATAATGAAATGTCATCACAGTATGCCTGCAACAATACTTCGAACATTTAGAAGTTAAGTCTTGAACTGCAATTCACTCTGTAATTTTTTTCACTTCAGTTTCAGAAAACAAGGAAATGGGACTATTCCCAAAGCAGAAGCGTCTCGACAGATTGATGAAAGAGGAATTTTTTGCCTTTGTTTACTGTGTCATGCAAAACCATTACAGCCAAATTTTGATCAGGACAGTGGACACACTTTATGGGACATATGCACGTCATTTTTCTTCTTTCATTTAAACATTCAGAAAAAGCTAGCTAGCTCTAGATTTGAGGCCTAACAAGAGAAAGCAGCATTTGGTGACAGCTGTAATTTGTGGCTCATTTGGAAACTAGTTATTCTGTGATTAACGAGAGAAGAAATTTGGTTTGCAGGCAGTGGAATAAGAATTAGAAGGAAAGAAATGGAAATTACCTCATGATGCAAATTTCATCTAAAAAAAGAAAGCTTTTATCCTTGAATAGTTGATTTCCTTTTTCCAAGTATGGTCGTATGGTAATTCTATCGCTGGAGAATTCTGCAAATATTTCCGCTCATTGAACGCAGAACTCGTTGCTAGCCAAGCACGTGCATGACACAAAACTATCTTTTCACAAGACACTTGTCTCTAGGAATGTAGGTGGTACGTTAAGAAGATGTGATACGTGTCGGAGCTCTAGGAGGACTTTACCCCCCCTCCCCCCCTCCAACCCCCACCACCAGTGACGGAGCGCTTACAAGTTCCAGTTGCACAGCCCACTACAGTGAGGCAACGCTGCCTCTAATGCTTCTCCTCTAGCGGAACGAACCAGGACCAAAGTTACTATTAGATATCAGCAAGTCTGCAGTACTTTTATAACAGTCTTCACACAACATCGTGAGACTGCATAAGATCCTGGTGCAAACCTGTGGATCTCCAACATCAGCTTTTGTGAGATCCAGTAAGTAACTACAGGACGTATCATTCACACTTTAAGCCTCACCCCAAGTCACTTCTACCTTAAAATTTAAAACCATCCTATTAATTAGCTAAGATATTACGGACAAAGCCTCGACCATAAACTAAGAAGAAAACCTCTCCGACAGACTACACAGCAAAAAACCCACAGTAGATGATCTGAACATGTTGACGACGTCCTCCCATTATACTCCACAACGACAGACCGTTAATTCTACGTCTCCTCTCTTACGCCAATATTACATGAATTTTTGCTTCATCAAAACTTTATCACTCCCTCCAAATCTTCAAACACCACGCGTTCCTCCTTGTCTTTTGAATCTATCTATCTTCCCCAATTTGCTTTATTAATTTCTTAACCTGCACTGCAGATTGAACGCCTACGGATTTACTACACTTTCGGAAAAATTGGCACCTGCCTTCAAATAATATCATTCTTAATTACCAACCCTTGTACCCTGCCGCTCTTAGACCGGCATTTACACCCAAAGTATCACCCACACACTTTCCACATCCTACCGGAAAGAAACTTACACCATCTCCCCGTGACTGAGAACGGAAATCGCACAGAGGTCTGTGCATCCTTTCAGTTTCAACTAAATACACTTTCTTTCCATGTCACGTTTCCTCTTCTCCTCTAATCTCCCCTGCCTCTACTCCTCTCTCGTCACCTCATATCCCACCCCCTTACAACAGCCTGGTTTAAGATCCTCATTCCCATCATTTCCAACTCACGTTCTTCAGAAAACACTCTCCCACGAAAGCCCTCATCGCTTCTTTCTCAAAATCAACAAATTCAATTTCCCTTCTCTTCCTACTTACTGACAGTTATGGAAGTTGATCTTAAACAAACTGAAATGCAATTTTATACTTGTGATCAAGCGAAAAGGCCCGATAGCAATTGATTCGTCCGTTGCTAATGAACCAATGGAATAATGTCGGTAAATATTTAGTAGGTGTTCAACCAGAACGAAATATCACTGAACAACCACAAAAATCTTCTCATGTCGAAGCAAGATGATTCACCGTAATCAGGTGTCATTCAGACTAGAAGAACATTTCTCAAAACACTTACAACGTATCGAATTTTGAACATTACGTCTTTCTGGGAACTCTATGAAAAGAATAGAAAAGATCCAGTTGGAGACGTTGCAAAAAAAGAAGTAGCACGAAATGTTTGCACTAATAATTGGTGAAGCACAGAGAAGCTAAACAGTATTTTACTTCATATCTCAATAACAAACGTCATGAGCAAATATGACACAATAAACGTGAAATTCAAACAATTTGTATCTGAACGGAGTATTAATTTTTTCCTTAAAAACTCTATTAGAACTGTAAATGACTAAGACATTTGTAGCGTGTCCAGAATCATTTAATAACTTCGGATCTCGAAACTTCGTAGGCGATACGTGGATAGCAGTCTTTTTTGGAAGGGGCTGGGGGGTGGGGGTGGAAGAGCAGGGGGACAACTCACCGCTCCACCGGCGGCTGTCTGTCACCCGGACCTTGGAGACGCTACTGATCGCCATTGGTCTCGCACCTTGCGGTCCTCAGTGCACTCCATTCCAGTACTCTACGTCTATAACACACTCCGCAAACCACCTAATGGTGTGTGGTGGAGGATACTTTTGTACCACTAACTCAATCCTCCAACCCTGTCCCACTCGCGAACTGCGCGTGACAAGAATAGTTGTCGGTAAGCTTCTGTATAGGCTATGATTTCTCCCGACAAGGGATGTGCGGATAGCAGTCGGACACTGCTCAATTATGGGCGTTGTGACTACGAAAGGGTAACAAACAGTGAAATATTATTGGTGATATTAACTTTCCACGGGATACTGCTAGGTCTTTTTCTCTAACTCTCTTGACCCATTTGTGGACCACTGTGCATGAAGTTTTGCTGCGGTGTTGTCGTCTGCCACTTCTGGTGTTCTTCGTGAAGTTTAGAACCTGTTTTTTTTTTGTTAGTACCCTTTTTTCTGTTAGCCAAGTATTTTGTTTTTTCATTTCCCTGATGAACTCTATCTTGTGTTCCTCACACCACTTCTAGATCTCGTTATTGTTAACTTCTACAAGGGATGTTAGGAGGAGTTTGGTTTCAATAGCTAAACGATAGTCACATATATTATTTATTAAGTACTGCCTAATGTAATTTTCTACAGGGTGTTCCTCTATTTGTTTAATCCACATGGATTCATCGGATTTGCCCTTTTTGGCTGCTTTGAAGATCTTATAAGACAGCCTAAAGTGGTTCATTCTGTACAGGTGGCCACTGAAAGGTAGTCGTCGTCTTCTGATGCCATCAGTGAGGTTTCCTTGCTGCTAGTATGGTTCACGATTAGATGTGTACCATCGTCTCCCATCTGGTAGGATCCTTCGTTGTACTATTTTTCGCACGAATTTTATTTTCTTCTAATTCGAGGATTATTATTGGGGGCTTTTTGGTTAGAGACAGGCACTTCGCTGCATACGGAACTGACGGCCTGACTGCTGTGTTATGAGGTTTTAATTTCATATTCATCGATATATGTTTTGAAGTGTACATTTTCTACAAGCGTAGCATGCCTTATCTAGTTTGGTTCCGTTTTTCGAGAGCAGCAGTTCCAATGAGATCATCTGAGACTCATTTTCCAAGGTTTCTTATGTTTCTGGCTCTCTTTATATGCTTGATAGCACAGAATCTCATCGTTTTGGAGTGTTTTTAATATTGGTAATGAATTCGATGTCTCCGACGTTCAACAGTAGTTTTCTTGGTTGGATGCAGTGCCTAGAGCTGCGCGTAACGCTCTTGTATTTCGTTTGCTAATAAAATCAGATCATTAGCAAAGGCACAGAATGCGATCTTTTAGTTGTCTTGTTTGATCTTCATCCTCAATCTGGGGTTCTCTGGTAGCGATCCGGTTCATTCCCTGTTGTTTTTTTCCAGGGCACTCTTAAAAGATATACACGAAATAACGTACCTTGCCTCACACCTGCATTGATCGGCAAACTCTGACAGTTGTCCTTTAAAATTCGCTTTGTATTTGGTGTTGTACAGAATGGCCTGACCCATCCTACTGAGTCTTTCCTTGAATCCTAGGACTCTTAAAATTCCAAAGAGAGTGGTTCTATCCACGGAGTTGTACGAATTTTAGAAGTCTCGGAAGGTAGATTCCCATAGTCTCACTCATTTATTACTGAGCTGGAGGATGGTCTCGAGATTTTATGCTGTCGAGCACAGGACCTTGATGCTCTGAAACGTGCTTGCTATTACCCTAACTCATTGTCCAGAGGTCCCATTATGAGTTATTCGACAAATTTTGTACGTGAAGACAAGGAGCGATACTTCTCACTATATTCGTACTGATACGCCGTGTACATACTTCGTGGTGGCTTGCGGACTGAAGGTGCACACACACGTACCAATGCAGAATTTATGTTCGTATGACGTATCGTAACAGAAGGAAAGAATTCAGCCTCATTTACCGAGTCTCATACATTTTACAATTTCTCTCTTGTTCCCTTTTGTGCAAGATGTATCCCACATTTATTGAAATTCTGATCAAAATCGTATTCAAAAATGGGTTTCCCGTTACTTAAAAAAGGATTCATCTGTTTTTATGATTAAATTTTTCAAACGAATGGCAGAAACGGATGACTCTGAATAAGTAGCAAATAAGTAACAATAAGTAACAAATAAGCAACCAGTCCTTTGGTCTAATTCGATGAAAATATACATGATAGTAGAGAATAGAAATAATGTAATCATCCTTTGGTATAATTTCAAACTTAAGAGAAGAACAAGTGACATCTAATTGCGGAATTGCACTCAGAAGTGACTTAGTCTCTCGTCGTAGTACCTCATTGCATTGTCAAGAAGTAAGATAACAGTAAGGTAATGTTTTAATTATTCTTAATGAACTTATTGTAAAGGCAGAAGACACAGTTTCGGAATGCTGAAAACCCTGCTATGAACTCTTGAGCAGTCACTTGTTTGATCACGCATGTCCGTCATGCTTATCTGGGCTGGATGACGTGATTACCCGCTCTTGTGTCTGCGGACACCTCGATACCACACTTTAGGTATCAGTTACCAGTCACTCTACCAACGTCTGATCTCAACGTAAAAGAATTAGCAACTTGTTGGCATGAAATTTCATTACCTGAACCCTGCAAGAACTTTATTTTACACTGAAATTCATGACTGGTTGTTTAGATTCGTAGCAGAATGCTCACGTTATAAATCTGCCTGCTAAAATACATGCAAAAACAGGTGTTATCGAACAAATCAAGTATCACTGGATCTCCTCTAATAAAAGCTTCTTCAATGTTGAACTTATAATGTATGTACACAACATATTTGTTTCTTCTGTGCAGTCGAATTGAATGGATAATGTTCAACCATTGATTTGGAAATTATTACTGTCATATAGTGTTAGAGCCGACGACCTTGCCGCATTGGTAACACCGGTTCCAGTCACATCACCGAAGATAAGCGCTGTCGGGCTGGGCTAGCACTTGGATGGGTGACCATCCGGTCTGCCAAGCACTATTGGCAAGCGAGGTGCACTCAGCCCTTGTGAGGCAAACTGAGGAGATACTTGGTTGCGAAGTAGTGGCTCCGGACTCGGAAACTAACATACGGCCGGGAGAGCGGTGTCCTGACCATATGGCCCTCTATATTTGAATCCAGTGACGCATGTGGGCTGAGGGTGACACGGCGGCCGGCCGTTACCGTGGCCCTCATGGCATGTTCGGGAGGCGTTTAGTTTAGTTTTTAGTTTTATATAGCGCTAGAGTAACTGTAACACTAGCAGGCGTTTGGTTGACAGCGAATCTGTCGGATATGAACCAAGAGTTTCTTCCTTTATTGTTATCTTTTGATTTAATTATCCGTATACTGCACATTATGCGAATAATTGCATGGACACAGGAGGCTACAAAGAAGCGCAATCTGATGCAACCCGTATTTTGTAAAAGAAGAAATGGAATTTATACCTCAAATGGTGGAACGAAAAAAAGTAAGGGACTGCACTGATACAATAAACATCCACTAGCTAGTCGGGGGAGCGAAAATCCTGAGCCCGTTTAATTGAACAGCCACAAACAGCTAAATACGTCACAGACAAATTTTAGAGGAACGCTAGGTCGATAAGGAACTGCTTTACTCCAAACATGGAGTGAAGCAGTGATTTTTAAACTGTGCGCCATTGTTAAAATTTAAACTGGCCGAGATGAAAATTACACAATTCTAGCTAATGGGACGTTTACAAAGTTATTTGTCCCAACTCGTAAAGTGTAATGAAAATGTATTTGCAACTGATCAATGAATTTTATTCTGGAAAATATATACTACAATTGTTGAAATTTGCAGCCATAAATAAATAAGAAAATCAGTTGCTGTGTAACGACTCACCTGAGTCCACAGGTCCCATGTACCGAAATACACAGAAAATATCGCATGAACCTACTAAATTTTGTCGATAGAGTCCAGGTCTTCCTGCAGTCCCTACTCTCATCGGGAACAACGCTAACATACATGGCATATATTACGAGGACTATTCGAGAAGTAAGATCCTATGGGGTGCGAAATGGAAACCACAGTGAAAACCTAATGAAGCTTTGCAACAGAAGTGTTGGGCAACGTCTCTAGTATGCCCGTCGATCGCTTCACGTCACTCTTTTCAGTTCTGAGCCCACAGTGAGAACGTAGAGATGTTTAGAAGAATGATGTCTCCTACCAAGTATGAGGGCTTGGTGTGAGATTGCACCTGATTACATGCAGCGCACATAACGTAACTGTCATACGTTTCCTTCTGCATGACATTTCTCGACCGCACTCTGAAGGGACAATGAAGATGCTCCAGCAGCGTTTTCGATGAGAAGTGCTCGATCACCCACACTAGAGCCCGTAATTCACTCTCCCAGAGTTTCAATTCTGCTCACATCAACCGCTGGATATGAAGACAACGTTTTGACTCTTCCAAAGTTTCATCTCTGCTCAGATCAACCGCTAGCTATGAAGACAGCGTTTTGGCACAGACAACGAGCTGCAGACCAGCGTAGAGAATTGGCAGGAAACACAGGCGGCTTGCTTCTATCACAAGGGTATTGGAAAGTTGGTACAACGCTACGACAAATGTCTATGTAGACAAGTACCAGCTAACTGTTGCAACTAAAATATTCTTGATTTTCACAGTGGTTTCCATTTTGCGACCGATCGGACCTTACTTTTCGAACAGATCTCGTACATTTATTAGTTACTCTCATGTAACTAAATATTGAACACGGTAGAATTGGAAACTTGTACGGGGAAAAAAATATCAGATGCAGTCTGTATCTTCTGTTATGGCGTCAAAGCTACCTAAGAGATTGGGATACGGGGCAGTGGACTGATTGGGTATGATAAATGAAATTAGCGTATGGCATCGTGGGCCGGGAGGCCCCTATTCTGGGAAGTTCGGCTGCCAAGTGCAAGTCTTATTTTATTCGACGCCATATTGGGCGACTTGCGCGCCGGCTGGGTATGATGACTGCTACCAACTACAGATTATTTCACTATATGTGTTTATGAATCTATATGGTTCTGGAGAACTTTTCGAGTCTCAGGTAACTATAATGTATACATATGGATTGAAGTGACAAATGAAAATTTCTACCAAGGCCAGGATTCTAATCCGAGACTCCCACTCTCTAGCCAGATGCGCTAAACAAAACGCCACCCTGACACTGACAGTAGCTTTGCACAACTACCCTAACACGCCTACTTCGTCAATCTAAACCACCTTTCAGCCCTCAGCCCACTTGGTATACTATATAAACTCGAATAGCATTGAAGAGGCTGTCCAACTGTATTGGAATAGCACATAAGCATCGAAAGAAACGTAGGATTCCGCCTGAAACCAGGGGAGTGGTATGTTTATATATCTGCATTTACGAAGATGAGTCAAATGAAAACCTTAAATTTGTAACAACAAATCGAAATTTCACGCCGTTATCCTGTAGTTGGTAAGCTTGCTACAAACAGCAAGCAGAATGGCCTGTAGGTGACAGCATAGTGCAGATGCACACATACCGTCGCAGTATAAGTATAAAGATGGCCGCCCCACTCGCTACTTGCACCAGCGAAGAAGAGCGTTCTGTTATTCGGTTTTTGGGTAGTGAAGGTGCAAAACTATTGAAATTCATTGGCGAATGAAGCTTCTGTACGGTGATGCATGTTTGTCACAGCAGCAAGTCTACGAAAGGAGTAGGAAGTTTGCAAATGGTGTGACTTCAGTGGAAGATGCTCCTCGTCCAGGTCAGGCACAACAAATTGTGACTCCACAGAACACTGCAGCAGTTGAAGCCATAGAGAAGGAAAACAGCCGAGTGACAATGAATGACATTGCAGCATGTTTACAGATCAGTCATGGGTCAGTCAGCACACAACATTGTGCATGATGTGCTCCAAAGTGTTTGCAAGACGGGTGTCATGGCACCTGACTCCTGAAATTAGAGAACGACGTGTTGATGCTTGTGAAGAACTTCTTCGGCGCTTTCAACGAGAAGTTGATGGCTTCCTTGCAAGAATCGTTACTGGGGACGAAACATGGGTTCACTTCCACCAACTCGAAACGAAGTGAGCGAACAAGGAATGGCGCCATTCCTCATCACCAAAACCAAAGAAGTTTCGAACAGAAACATCAGCAGGAAAGATTATGCTGCCTCTCTTTTGGGACGAAAAAGGTGTTACTTTGGAGCATTACATGCCTAGAGGAACCACTGTCACCAGTGCATCATACATTGATTTCCTAAAAAATCATCTGCGGCCTGCAATCAAATCAGAGCGACGTGGATTGCTGTCAGCAGGCGTCCTTTTGCAACATGACAATGCAAGGCCCACACTGCCCGTGAAACAGTTGCAACAATAGCAGACCTGCATTTTGAGTGTCTTCCTCATCCACCATACTCACTAGACCTTGCCCCAAGGGATTTCCGTACGTTTGGACCACTCAAAGACGCAATGGGAGGAAAGAAGTACCGTTCTGATGAAGAGGTACGCCACGGTTGCGCGGACTACCAAATGAATTTTTTTCTGAAGGAAAGTATACACTTTGTAAGCGCTGGAGGACTTGCATTGAGCATAGGGGAGGTTATGTTGAAAAGTGATACAGCTTTGTACCACTTCTGCACAATAAATAATATTTAAAAAATATTTAAGGTTTTCATTTGACTCACTCTCGTAAATGAATTTTCAAATTTTTCAGTACACTTTAGGAGAATAAAGTGGAATACAAGACTCTCGAAAATGACAATAAATTTTACGACGTTACAAGGTGTGCTTAACACAGAATGCTTTTCAGTTGAATTCTTGGGGACTAGCCACGCAGATGCGCTTGTGCTCTGTCCAGAGAGCTGCAGTAGATTTCCAGGCAGAAAAAGGCACCCATTCACAGAATGACTATCCCTACCGCCAAGACAAATTCCACACTGTTTACCGAGTAAAGAGGTAAAACCAGCAGTTCGCAGGCAACATAGTGAAAATGAAAAAAAAAAAAAAAAAACGGGAAGAACCTCCGCTTAGAAAATACTAACAGAAGAGGAAACGAGTACAAGAAATAGCGTCTCCCTTTTTAGACACTCACCTGCCCATCGTGTCAAGAACTGTATTCACAACTAAAGCACTTAAGAAAACACTACTAATGGTGTAAATTATGACGTTGTCAAAGATTTAAGAACCCATAACATCGCAGCGCATCAGCTATCGTTGGTTAATATATTAAAAAACTAAAAGAACGCCTTAATTGCGAAAATAGCACCTAGTGTTAACGAAGGTTTCGGCGTAGATAACTACATCTTCTTCAGAACAACAATAAAACCCACAAGTGCCTAAGAAGACCTTTGTCAATGATTAAAAGAACACTATAGCTATACACTGATAAACGAAAAAAAAGGAAAGTAGTGGTTTTGACTTTGTACATGTGTACTGTTTGTGTTTTCCTTTTTTTCGTTTTTAAGTGTATAGCTATGGTATTCTTTTAATCATTGACAAAGGTGTTCTTAGGCACTTGTGGGTTTTATTGTTGTTCTGAAGAAGGTGTAGTTATCTACGCCGAACCTAGGTCAACACTAGGTGCTTTTTTCGCAATCGAGGCGGGCTTTTAGTTTTTTAATATATTAAAGTAGTGAGAGTTTGTTGCTATTAGGGTCCTGAAACCAACTTCAACACACAAGAACTCGTCGAATTTTTGACAGAATGTTTTAAAGTGATATATTGTTCTCAACTGATTTTTTTTCCAAGTTACGCCCAACCAGTGTGTTAAGCATTAATATAAACGAAGAATTATTAGTATATTAAAACATCTTGCCGGTTAAAAGTCGGGATGACCAAAGCGCTGGAGAGGGGAGTGTGGGGAGAAATAACATATTGTCTAAGACCCCCTTAGCCTCCGTCTCCAAAATCCAACCCTGAATCTGCCCCTGTATGATACTTCAGTCAGCAGTGCTATCCTTGTCTTCGGAGTGCCTGTAGCAAGTATCCTTTGAAGCCGAAACAGATTATGTGACACAGTAGAATGAGGGGAGCCGGTGGCCGCGAACACGTGCGCTCTGAGACACGCAGCGGTGAGTCGGGCCTTCCTGTGTGTTCCCCTGGCCGGGAGGCAGGGCAGGTTCCTCGCCGCAATCTAGAATCACCACTTACTCCTAATGGCCGCCGCATTCGTAATTAAACTCCTCGTTAAGCAGTTGGGGGCGCTACTTTCTGCCCAAAACGGGTTCCCCTCTGCGATAAGATGACAAGGGACATTTCTGCGCTGCTTATGTTAAACACACCGAGTCCCGAACTGAGCTTCACACTCAAGCGACACGTCGCAACGTCTTTCGCAGAGAGACGTTCTGGTTTTGTTGCAACAAGCCCTTTATTTCTTGGAGGGTGTTAATGGCTTCACTAGTGAAACGGAGACTTGAACAAACTCTAAACGAGAAGGGATAATCTGAATTACGGTAAACAGAAGCAATCACCTAGATCGAATGCCACTCTAGTTACTGTATGTCCAAACAATTATCTGCGGATATTTATTGGGCAAACACCTACAACCATACCTGCCTTTACAGTATCTGTACTGTTCTTCATGAATATATTAAACGCAAACATTTTCTAGAACACCACTTGTAACAAAATTATCTAGTTATTTATACTTGTTTTTTCTTATAGTCATACTGTCACACAATGTAATGTATCCCTCGTATGTAAATTACACTACTGGCCCTTAAAATTGCTACACCCTGAAGATGACCCGCTACAGACGCGACATTTAACTGACAGGAAGAAGATGCGGTGATATGCAAATGATTAGCTTTTCAGAGCATTCACACAAGGTTGGCGCCGGGAGCGACACCGACAACGTGCTGACTTGAGGAAAGTTTCCAACCAATTTCTCATACACAAACAGCAGTTGACCGGCGTAGCCTGGTGAAACGTTGTTGTGATGCCTCATGTAAGGAGCAGAAATGCGTACTATCATATTTCCGACTTTGATAGAGGTCGGATTGTAGCCTATCGCGATTGCGGTTTACCGTATCGCGACATTGCTGCTCCCGTAGTCGAGATTCAATGACTGTTAGGAAAATATGGAATCGGTGGGTTCATGAGGGTAAATCGGAACGCCGTGCTGGATCGCAACGGTCTCGTGTCACTAGCAGACGAGATGACGGGCATCTTATCCGCATGGCTGTAACGGATCGTGCAACCACGTCTCGATCCCTGAGTCAGCAGATGGGGAGGTTTGCAAAACAACAACCATCTGCACGAGCAGTTCGACGACGTTTGCAGCAGCGTGGACTCTCATCTCGGAGACCATGGCTGCGGTTACCCTTGACGCTGCATCACAGACAGGAGTGCCTGCGATGGTGTAGTCAACGACCAACCTGGGTGCACGAATGGCAAGACGTCATTTTTTTCGGATGAATCCAGGTTATGTTTACAGCATCATGATGGTCGCATCCGTGTTTGGCGACATCGCGGTGAACGCACATTGGAAGCGTGTATTCGTCATCGCCATACTGGCATGATGGTATGGGATGCCATTGGTTACACGTCTCGGTCATCTCTTGTTCGTATTGACGGCACTTTGAAAAGTGGACGTTACATTTCAGATGTGTTACGACCTGTGGCTCTACTGTTCATTCGATCCCTGCGAAACCCTACATTTCAGCAGGATAATGTACGACCGCATGTTGGAGGTCCTATACGGGCCTTTCTGGATACCGAAAATGTTCGACTGCTGCCCTGGCCAGCACATTCTCCAGATCTCTCACCAATGAAAAAGTCTGCTCAATGGTGGCGTAGCAACTGGCTCATCACAAAACGTCTGCTCAATGGTGGCCAAGCAACTGGCTCATCACAATACGCCAGTCACTGCTCTTGATGGACTGTGGTATCGTGTTGAAGCTGCATTGGCAGCTGTACCTGTACACGCCATTCAAGCTCTGTTTGACTCAATGCCCAGGGGTATCAAAGCCGTTATTACGGCCAGAGGTGGTTGTTCTGGGTACTGATTTGTCGGGATCTACGCACCCAAATTGCGTGAAAATGTAACCACATGTCAGTTCTACATGTCAGTATAATGTATTTGTCCAATGAATACCCGTTTATCATCTGCATTTCTTCTCGGTGTAGCAATTTTAATGGCCAGTAACGTAATATATGTAATAGATATAAGCGTTGTTTGTCCATGCGTGGCTCTATAACTCTGAAAAAGACGCCTACATCCCCACACAAGTTATGTGGTACGACGTGGAACTGCACGGATTGAGTTCGAAGATATGGGGGTCAAAATAGGGCTCCGCACCAATGAACGTAATAGGGAAGTCAGTGAAGTAGCTGGAAATTGAGTGCCGAAGTGGCCGACACTGAGCAGAATGCTCCTTGTAGAAAATTCGAAAATCTTGGAGAATGTTGAAGAACGTCCCAGATTGTTATAGAATCTACAGGTACGTTCTAGAATTTTCCAGAATGTTCGAAAATCTTTTAAAATGCTCCAGCATATTTGAGAACGTCCAAAGAGTTCCATTATCCTTTTCTGGTGGGATACATTCCAGTTCAAAGTAGATGATGGCAAGAAGCATGCATCAATATACTTCAGACAATAGATTACAGCAGATCAAGGAAACGTGATAGTGGTAGAAAATGAAATAAATTTAAGTGGAACTGAATTGCCTAATGCAGTGAATATTCGTAGAATTAAAGTGAGTGAAGTTCGTGAAATACAATGATCGAAACCGTATAAACAAAACATTAGTAAATGAGGAGTGGAAGGTAGAAAAAGTAGAGATTATAGTTTGATAGGTGAAGCATTCCGTTACGATCCCACTAAAGAGTACGAAAGAATCTTTTAACGTTTTCGAACACTATGTAGGTTTTGTAAATTTCTCTAATGTTTTTGGATGCCCTCGGTGTTCTGTTAAAATGTAAATAAGTCACAGACTGTTTTATTTCAAATTGGGGTATTTCTATATTAAATTAAGAGTACCTGAGAGTATATCTGAGTGTGAAATACTAAGATATTCCAGTGGAAGTTTTTACGATGCCGTAGAGTGTTCTCGAGTGATCCGCAATGTTCTTATAAAGCTAATAAAAATAAAGACGTTGCTAAGCACATAAATTATTGCACGTGGCTAAAAGTGATCACTTATTTACTATAGATGATGAAAAGAAAAACATTGGAAGCAATGCGAATGGCATTGCAGAAATAATTACATAAATAAATTATGACTGCTGAGCTACAAGCTGAGACTGAAGCAAAGATGACTACAACGAAAGTAATGTAGATAGTACCACGTACTTTCCTCTCAGGTGGTGTTAACTCGTTGTTGAGAACCACAGTGATGTCTCATTGGGAGAGAAAGAGTGGCTGAAGGTACAAAATAACACACAAGTATTACAGTAGGCGACACTGACAGTTGGGTCGTGAGAACCTACATGTAGTCACACAGATGGACAAAATGACTCTAAGGACTATAGGACTTACTTAACACCTGAGGTCATCAGTCCCCTAGACTTAGAACTACTTAAACCTAACTAACCTAAGGACATCACACACATCAATGCCCCAGGCAGGATTCGAACCTGCAACCATAGCAGCAGCGCGGTTCCGGACTGAAGTGCCTAGAACCGCTGAGCCTCACCGGCCGGCACAGATGGACAAAACTGGCTTTAACGCGATTGAGAAAATGTCATCGCCCTTTGACACACGGCAGCTCCTCCGTAGCGAGGAACAACCGGTGTACCATGTCTGTGGGAAACCGGCTCCAGTGTGATGCATGTTTCGTGATTGGTTTTGTATTCGAATAAGACGACAACGATTAGCCTGCTTGTTGGCTTGGTCTCTTTTTCGGATGTGTTTTTTTCTCACTCGTTTCAGGTTTGGTTGGTGACGAATCGGCTACATCTATTTAAACATTTTTTGAAACGACTGAAGAAAATTTTCGTTTTCATGTATTTACGCAGCACATACATATAGAACAGCGAAGGTGAATATAATTTCGTATCTCTCAAGCATGCTAGCCTCAAGGATAAAGAGGATGTGTGTGATGATCTGGATATCACTGTTCCGAAACACAGAAATCACATCATCGTAATCCCTCTTCAATTCCCCCCGAACAAGATCTAAATGTGCCCAGAATGTTATTGGTGCCTGTTGAATAAGAACGTAAGATTGATTCCGAACTGGCTGTCAATTATGCTGGTTGTTCGCTTGTAAAAGATACACGTTTAACGCCTTTGCGATTGAGAAAAAACACATACTTAACGTCCCGTACTTGCATACAAGAAACTGGCACCACGGGTTGATATTTGATTTCAATAAGACGTCTACAAGATGCGTGTTGCGTGTATGACATAAATGGCGGACTTTTTCGTAAATCGAGTGAGATTGTGGTCACGTTAAGTGTGACATGAACCACTCAGACGCGATGCTACTGTGACGGAAGCTTATCGCCAACCAAACACTCTCTTCCGGAGATAGGAGGCACATGGGAGAAAGGTGAGCAAGCAGCTGGTTGGTGACTCATGAAGCTGTGCTAAGAGTGTGTTTTTGTGTATCGAAGCAACAGAAAGAGAAAGAGAGACAGAGAGAGAGAGAGAGAGAGACAGAGAGAGAGAGAGGGAGAGAGAAGGACAGAGAGAGAGAGAGAGGGGGGGATGGAGAGAGAGAGAGGGGAGGGGGCGGCAGGGGAGATCGAGAGTGGAGCTGGGAGAGTCGTTCAGACGGTTGGCAGAAATCATACGTAGTAATGCAATAAGACAGTGGTCCACCTTTTGCGGAAGTTTATCAGCACCTGCATAATGCTGGACAACTCACTGACGAATATTAATAATATTCTATGTTTTTGATACGTCATTCGTGGATCAAGTGCAGAGAAAAAATCCATTATTCTTACCTGCTCCACATTACCATGTTATTTGACCAATTGTGTTCAGAACAGATGGTGAAATGGATTTAGGGTAGGCCAAACAGCAAAAATTGCTTGAAGAAGGGAACTCACTTAATTTGTAAATTGCTGACAGTATTAGAAATAGAGAGCAAAAGTTCACTATGCCACGAAAGATCCAAAGAAGCTAAATCTGAGAAATCTTATACCGAAGCTTTCGTCCTAAAAGCAGCTATGTTCTAAAGTTGATATTTCGAGACGACTGACACGTGTTGGAGATCGTTAATACTTTACCCATGGATAAATATTTTCTCAAATCTGGTTGAAGATTACTGCTACCATGCATACTGCCCATCGCTGAGGCTCTGATGGACGGTAAGAATGCAGTGGGTCATTGCGGTTTTTCGTATGAATAAGAGTACGTAAGTAAATTTCCATACTGCAGTGATAAGCTTGTTGCTACAGAGAAAAGCAATCGAAAAATACGAAATCATCTACACTGCGTAGGAGTTCACTAGAGTCGGACATACAATCTGTCACTGTTAGGCTCCTTAATTGACAGGAGTGGCGCGCGTGCGTATTCATTGACGCAATGACACCACCAGTCTGCATAGATTTAAGTTTTGAACACCATTCAGTGACGCAATGACACCACCAGTCTGCATAGATTTAAGTTTTGAACACCATTCAGTTTATCAGCAACAGATATATCGTGCTAGATCTGTATCGCTTGCTTCATACTTGTGACATGTAACCCTTGTTTTAACTATAGTATTTTTACTAGCCTAAACGCACATAATCCTAATGCGGATTGGACACTATGAGATTGGATGTTGGGATACGTATATATTCCAATCTTATTTCGTGGTCATTTGAGCTGGAAGATAACTTCGGGTTGCACAAAGGTAGAGAATGGTATCGGCCGTTGTTTTGAAAGAAACGTCCTAATCGATTTAGGAAAACCACTGTAAACCTGGGTCTGGGTGACTGGACTGAGATTTTAACCTGGGTGGTCCAAAACCAAAACAATGCATCAGCTCGCTAGATTACTATGGTCTTATTTCTAGAAACTCTGGAAATTATCATTGTACAGGTATCGAGTAAAGATTTTCTCGAAATAACATTAAGTGAAACAACGATGAATTTCTAAAACTTCGTTAGCCATTTCTTAAGAAATACATATATAGATTACAACTGTTGCATTAATATTGTTGTAGTTTCAGAAAAAAGAGGTATTTGTAAACCTGAAGTTTTCAAATTTTGGAGTGAGATATCAATCTCCTTAAAGCTTCTGCTTGTAACTGAATGATTATGGACGATCTCCCGTGGAGCGTCAGTGTGTTTTCGTGACGACGTCTCCGAGTTCGGACAGTATTCCATCAATACTCAGTTTACTTTAAATTCTTTACACATATCTGGTTTACTTTGCTGGCTAAATTTTTAAAACAGTAATGTAGCATATATGAAGTAGATATATAAAGAAGAAATGAGAGAAAGAAACTAATTAAAAAGACTTGAATCTCTTACATATTTGTTCCACATTATATGCAGTACCGTTGCAGTTACAAGTCTCATTTCAAGAAAGATCAGCGACTCAGTGTCTTGGCATTCATTGTAACAATAAACACATGTTCATAAGACAGTTCGCGAGGCGACACAAATTTGCCTAATTTTGCTAGAGCTTTGGGGCTGATTGTATCTACATTAAATAAAACTCCACTATAAGATAAACTAGACGGGATACAAGAGTGTAGTCAGAAGACGTATTTATAGCAGTGGCAACGCATGTCCGAGTTAGCTAACGTCATTCTGTCAGCGCGCGTCTGAGTGCTTATATAATTTCAACTGCGTGCCTTCGCTTATATGCAAGTGCGCCTGAGAAACTTGCGACTTTTCTTATTAGCTACCGTCAACGACGGACGAAGCATACGTCCTCCGCATTTTCTTCCTGCCTCTCCCCTCCTCAGAAGGAGCATTTTTTCCTTACACGGGGGACCTGCCCTAATAAACACCAAGACAAAAGAGGCACTTTTAATTAATTAAAGTGCTTCCGGCGGTTTTTGTGTCGTCGTCGGCGGGTTCCTCTGAAGAAGCCGTGCATAACACAGGAGCAAAGAGGCTCTAAAAAAAGAAAACGTCCGCTACTAGAGAACGGGGCGGGTAGTTAGCTATTCCGAGGGACAATGCATTATCGTCGAGATGATTACGCCGGCAGATCCCACCTGCAAACATGGCAGTGCAAATGTGTTCGCTATTCACAAATGTAGAAACGAGTAATCGTATTAGCTAGACCTGAGGTATCTTTTCGATATCTGCCACGTACGAGTACACGACTAAGCAAAATTCGTGCAATACGAGTACCTCATGCTATTTCTTGGGACAGTCTAAAGCAGAGCTGCATGAGTTTCAGTCGATAGTTCTTTTTTGAAAGACAATTATGATACGAAAATGTAGTCGCATTTACAAGGCGACCGTTTGTCTATAAGGCGCTCCACTGATGGCTTAAAGACACAGCGAGGAGACGTCTTGTGTATGAAATCAGGCCGTAGCTCTTCAATTCGTAGTCTTCAGAAACTTATGTGCTTCAGATTGCCAAATTCTACACATGAAAATATCCCAGAATCATTTTTCTTGCAATATCTGCGTCTACATCTACGTGATTAGTCTGCTATTCACAATTAAATGCCTGGAAGAGGGTTCAATGAACCGCTTTCAAGCTGCCTCTCTACCGTTCCACTCTCGAACGGTGCTCGGGAAGAACGAGCACTTAAATTTTTCTGTGCGAGCCCCGATTTCTCTTACTTTCTCGTGATGATCATTTCTCCCTACGTAGCTGGGTGTCAACAGAATATTTTCGCAATCGGAGGAAGAAACTGGTGATTGAAATTTCACGAGGAGATCCCGTTGCAACGAAAAACGCCTTTGTTTTAATGATTGCCACGCCAATTCACGTATCATGTCTGTGGCACTATCTCCCCTATTTCCCGATAGTACAAAACGAGCTGCCCTTCATGGAACTTTGTCGATGTCGTCAGTCAGTCCCACCTGATGTGGATCCCACACGGCACAGCAGTACTCCAGAATAGGGCGGACAAGCGTAACGTAAGCAATCTCTTTAGTACATCTGTTGCACCTTCTAAGTGTACTGCCAATTAATCGCAGTCTTTGATTTGCTCTACGCACAACATTATCTGGGTAATCGTTCCAATTTATGTTATTTGTAATTGAAATCCCTAAGTATTTAGTTCAATTTACAGCCTTCGTATTTGTGCGAATTACCACGTAATCAAAATTTACCGGATTTCTTTAGTACTCAAGTGAATAACTTCCCACTTTTCTTTATTCAGGGTCAATTACCACTTTTCACACGACACAGATGCCTATCTAAATCATTTTGCAATTAGTTTTGGTCATCTGATGACTTTAGAAGACGGTAAATGATAGCATCATCTCCAAATCATCTAAGAGGGCTACTCAGATTGTCTCCTATGTCGTTAATAAAGATCAGGAACAATAGAGGGCCTATAACACTTCCCTGGGAAAAGCCGGATATTACTTCTGTTTCACTCAATGACTTGCCGTCTATTACTACGAACTGTGAGCTTTCTGACAGGAAGTGACGAATCCAGTCGTACAACTGAGGCGATATTCCAGAGGCAGGCAGTTTGGTTAGAAGACGCTTGTGAGGAACGGTGGCAAAAGCGTTCTGGAAATCTAAAAATATGGAATCAATTTGACATCCCCTGTCGATAGCACTTATAACTTCACGAGTATAAAGATTTAGTTGTGTTTCACAAGAACGATGCCTTATGAATCCGTGCTGACTACGTGTGAATAAATCGTTTTCTTCGAGGTAATTCATAATGTTCGCACACAGTATACGTTCGAAAACCCTACTGCAAATCGACGTTACTGATGTGGGCCAGGAATTCAGCGGATTACTCCTATTTCTCTTTTTGGGTATTGGTGTGACTTGAGGAATTTTCCAGTCTTTAGGTACGGAACCTTCTGTGAGCGAATGGTTGTATATAATTGCTAAATATGGACCTTTTGCATCAGCATACTCTGAAAAGAACCTAACTGGTATACGATCTGGGTCGGAGATCTTGCTTTTATTAAGTAATTTAAGCTGCTTTGCTACACCGAGGATATCTACTTCTATGTTTCTCATCTTCACAGTTGTTCTTGATTGGAATTCAGGAATATTTACTTCGTGTTCTTTGGTGAAGAGTTTCGGGAAATCGTGCTTAAGAACTCTGCTTTAGTGGCACTGTTGTCAGTGACTTCACCGTTGTTATCGTGCAGTGAAGGTATTTATTGCATCTTGCCACTGGTGTCCTTTATATATGACCAGAATCTCTTTGGGTTTTCTGCCAGATTCCGAGACTGAGTTTCGTTATGGATATTATTAAAAGCATCTCGCAGTGAAGCAAGCGCTGTATTTCGAACTTCTGCAAAACT